>NC_140528.1:16214430-17427171 GCF_057382185.1 Mchenga conophoros
AGGACTGAGAGACCTCTTCCCTCAGGGGAGGAAACAAGATGGCGGAGTGTGCAGCAACTTTACTGCAGGCGTCCGAACTTTTTTGGCTTTCTTTTGTCCTGAAACTGTGAATTTATTAAAAGCAATAACCCGTCTCTTGCGCTTTTTGTGCACTTCAACCAGCCACTGAAGAATTAACTATAAACCAGCTTTAAGTTGTAATTTTTCCGGGGTTAATTTTGATACTTGTCCTATGACCACGATGGATCATGACTACAACGTTTCGGTGTTGAGAGAGGCGTGTGACGAGGAGGATATTCAAGATTTGGAGATCACTGACATGACTTCCAATGACTCCAGAATCAACTGGGCTCACACTCCGACGAAAAGCCCTAACCCGAAGAAAGCAAGAGGGGTGCGAGCGCAGCCGCTGGAGGAGGAGGACACCGCCGCAGCTATCTTGCAAGCAGTCAATGTGTTAAAGCATAAGATGGATGAACAGACGGCGTTGCTGCATAAGTTTGAAAAGCGCATTGATATGAACACGGCGGAAATAAGAAAAAATAAAGAGAGTATAGTAGAACTCCAGGAGAAAGTTGGTGAGCTGCAGAAAGAAAACAAATCCCTGCGCAGCTCCTGTGAAAACATGCTCGATATAAGAGGAGATGGAACCTAAGGCTGACTGGTCTTCCTGAGAAAGATGATGAAAACACGAGAGAGTCAGTTATCGGGATTCTCACCAGAGTTGTGCCCTTGTCGGTGGATAAACTGAGAGAGACTGTTGATACTGTTCATCGGCTGGGAAAGAAGGGGAACGCTGCATCTTCCGGGTCCCCGAGAGCCATAATTATCCAGTTTGGCATGAGAACGGTCCGGGACGACGTCTGGAAGAAATCGAGGCATGCGAGGGTTTGCAAGGAGATGAACATCTGCTTCAAGGAAGACTTCTCCAAGGAAGATCGGGAGGCTCGAGTTAAGCTGTGGCCGCTGGTCCAGGACGCCAGGAGTAAGGGAAAGAGAGCGTTTTTGAAGGACGGCTACGCTCTGATTGATAACCAAAGAGTGGACCCGAACTGATTTTCTTTTGTGTGACCTTTTTCACCTCTCAGGTATGCTGCTGTTGATTAAGCCTATTGCTTAGCATGTCATTTAATTAAAAATTTCCTGGTTGTTATGGGTTATTGCACTGAATAGTTGTTTTATACAGGACACGGCTGCTCGTTCCTGCGTGTCTTCTTAAGTTTCTTTTTTTTCCCCCAATACTTTTGTAATAGTGTTATATGTTATCTGTTATTTCTTTGAACGTCAGGGGGCTAAGAAACATTGTGAAGCGTAAGGCTATCTTTCTTTTTTGCAAGGAGCAACAGGCTAACTGTGTCTTTCTACAAGAGACCCATTCGGCAGAGGCAGACACAAAGTTCTGGAAAACACAGTGGGGTGAATCTGTTTTCTTTAGTCATGGTACGTCTCACTCAGCTGGAGTAATGATTTTATTTAATAGGTTTCCGGGAAATGTCATAGACTGTAAAAGTGATTCTGATGGTCATTGGCTGATGATAGTGTCAGAGATTAATGGTTCAAAATACATTCTGCTGTGTGTATATGGTTATACTAATAGAGCTCAGAATAAGAAACTTCTAACCTTCCTTTGCAAACAGTTAGAGCAATGGAAATTGAGCTATCTTGTTGACAAAGTTGTTGTGGGGGGAGACTTTAACTTAGCTCCTGATCCCTCTGTTGATCGTCTTCCATCCGGGACCTCATGCCACAGTTACGATGAAAGTATCCTTAATTTGGTCAACAAAGTTAGTCTCTGTGATGCTTGGAGGCTGAAAAATCCATCTGTATCTCAATTTACTTGGTTTAATTCATCTAATAATGGTCAGTGTTCCAGGATTGATTACTGGTTAGTCTCTAACAATTTGATCAACAACATTTCCAAGTGTGAAATCTCAGCTTCCACTCTAACTGATCACTGTTTGATTTCCTTATTCATTTCATTAACCAAGGTGAAACATCAATCCCTTATTTGGAAATTCAACAACAACCTCCTGCATAATGACAACTTCTGCCTTGAAGTGAGAAATTTAATTGTAGAAATTGTTAAACTAGATATGTCACATGTGAGCAAATGGGAATGGTTTAAATTCCAAGTTAAACAGGTAGCAATTCAAATTAGCAAATCCATTGCTAAACAGAAAAGACAGGAGCAACAAAGCATTATAGAAAGAATTAACAGGCTATGCTGCAAACAGGATTTATCTCTGGACGAACATATACAACTAAACACTTTTCAATCTCAACTAGACAAAATGTTCTTAGAGAAAGCCAATGGTGCCTATGTTCGTTCAAGAGCCCGGTGGATTGAGGAGGGTGAGAAAAACTCTTCCGACTTTTTTAATTTAGAGAAATACAGACAATCAAATAAGAAGATCCAATCACTGAATATCAAGGGGGTTTTGACTGAGGACCATGACAAAATAAACGTGGAAATACTTCATTTTTACAGTAACCTTTACAAGTCAACCTATTCAATGGAGAATGGCACTGTGTTTCTGGAAAGTCTTAGAGGCCTTAATGGGACATTGGATGTGGATGTAAAGGTTTGTATGGAGAGTAAACTTGCAATCGAAGAGCTGGACAAGGCAATCGGACAAATGCCCAGGGGCAAATCACCAGGTATTTATGGGCTAACAGTGGAATTTTACTCCTTTTTCTGGCATGACATTAGATTAACTCTTTACAGTGCTTACTTAGAATGTATCTCATCAACTAATCTTTCACCTACAATGAAACAAGGTCTAATTACTTTAATTCCAAAACCCAACAAAGACAAACTACTTCTGGATAATTGGAGACCCATAACCCTTCTGTGTAATGATTATAAATTACTGGCTCATGTATATGCGAACCGCTTAAATGATTGTTTATCACATTTAGTGGATGAATGTCAGTCGGCGTTTATAAAAGGAAGACATATACACAATCACATTAGATTGATTTTGTCAGGTCCGACGGTGCCCCGACCGGCGACCTGTGTGTGTGTATGTGTGTTTGTTCTCCCCCTCTGTTTTTGTCTCCGTTGTAGTTGTTACGAGGTTGCGTAGCAACGGGAGATGTCCGACCCGGAAGTGCCGCCACTCTGAGCGGTCCCACCTGCAACTGATTCCTCGCCAGCTGCTGCCAATCATCCACCATTGTGACAGAGCTATTTAATGGTGTGGCTGAGTGACAGACAGCGCTGGAGAATTCCACCAAGCCTGGTAGTGACTCGAATTCAGCGAGTGTTAGACAAACGTTTGATAGCGGAGGGAGGCTAACCGCGTCTGTTTGCCTTTTTTCCAGGCTACGAGTGAGATGGAGATACGAGAGGAGAGACGTCACTGTTCATGAAAGTCGTATGGACACACGAGGGGAGCACGGAAGGGACTAAGCACTGTGGATTACTTTGGATTGGCTTCACTGTAAATAAAGACACTGTTCAACCTTAACGAGCGGTCCGCGTCTGGGTTCTCTTACTCACCACCCCCTAACAGATTTTTGATATGCTTGATTATCGCCAGCATATAAAGACTGAAAGCTTAGTGTTGTTTTTGGACTTTTATAAGGCTTTTGACACGGTTGAACATCCCTTCCTGCTTAAAGCCTTGAATTTCCTGGGTTTTGGGGAAAACTTTTGTAATGTGATCAAAATGTTTTACAGTAACATTTCTAGCTCTGTCTCACTTAACCCTGGAATGACACCTAGGTTTGATGTGCAGAGAGGTATCCGTCAGGGATGCCCTATTTCCCCCAAATTGTTCATATTAACCACTCAACTGCTGGCACTTATCACCCAAAAAGACCCTGATTTATATGGTATTAACATCTTTGACAAGGAATTCCAAATAAGCCAGTTTGCTGACGATACTGCACTGTTTTTAAGAGATAAATCCATGGTAGCTAAAGCGCTTAACACTATCTCATTATTCTCCCAGGCGTAAGGACTGTGTCTGAATATTAACAAATGTGAATTGTTACCTATCCACACGTGTTCTGATTCTAATATAGCTTCTATAAGAGTTGAATTGGAAGTTAAATATTTAGGTATGGTGATTTCTAAAAATATGTCCCGAAGAGAAGACAACATCTGCAATCGTATCATCGACATGAAGAAATCCCTTAGTCGTTGGTTAACCAGGGATATCACTATATTTGGTAGAGTCATCCTTTCCAAAGCTGAAGGTATCTCTAAATTAATTTACCCATGTCATTCTCTTTATATTTCTCCCCAAAATATTAGGAAAGCCAACTCAATTATTTTTCAATTCCTATGGAAAAACAAAACCCACTATATTAAGAGATCACAGTTGGTTAAAGACTATGAGAAGGATGGTGTCAGAGCCTTAGACTTTGAATCAATGATCGGAACTTTTAAGATCAACTGGCTCAGAGCTTGCTTATCTCAGTCTGATTCCATGTGGTTTCATATACCCAGATCTTTATTTAAGGAATTAGGAGGAATTGATTTTCTATTAAAATGTGACTTTGAGACTAGTAAAATACCTGTTACACTCTCTAATTTTCACAAACAGATTCTTCATTTTTGGAAAATGGTGTTTACACCCAACTTTTCTCCTCACATGTCGACCCTATGGAACAATAGAGTGATAACTGCTAACAAAAAGACACTATTTATCAGGAACTGGTTTGAGAGTGGTATCTTGTTTGTAACTGACTTGCTGGATTCGAGTGGTGCTCTATTGGATTATGTGTCTTTCTCAAAAAGACACGACTTTAATTGTCCATTAAAAGAATACAGAAAAGTTTGCTGTGCTATCCCTTTGTCATGATCCTGGGTCTGCTGACCCAGCGTTTTGTGTTTAGTTTATGTAGCCTTCAGGTTTCCTAAGTTCATCGTTATCATGCCTAGTTGTTCCCAGTTATTTACCCCTCGTGTTCCCACTATGTTAAGTCTATCATGCCTAGGTGTTCCTAGTTATTTTCCCCTCGTGTTTCCACTATGTTAAGTCTCCCCTGCTTTTCATGTATTTCATGTCTGTGGCTTATGTTGTCAAGTTCAGGTTGTCATGTCAATATCTCACTGTGTTTCCTGTTTTATTGTGAAGAGGTCTGGCGTGTCTGTGTTCATCATATTCAGTTACTCTCCCCCTGTGACGTAATTATGTTCATGTATCAGCTGGGTCCCCATGTGTTGCCACTTCCCTCATTATCCTCCTGTGTCCATTTAGTCTGTGTGCTCTCCGTCATTCTTTGTCAGGTCGTCTGTTGTACTCGTCCGTTGTACTGCTCCGTTGTTCCTATGTCTCCGCTCCAGGTATCCCTGTCAGTTCGTTATGTTTAGAGTTTTGTATGTTTCGTTTTAGTTCACCCAGTTTAGGTCATTGTTTAGTTTTCATCGATTCCCTATTATTTTGTACCCTCGTTTCTTGCCTTAATAAACGGCTTGTTTTTGTTATTCATATCTCATTTCGGTCTGCGCTTGAGTCCTTCCCTGCAACATACGGTCTGCCCCAGCCAGACCGTGACACCCTTTGGCCCTAAGGCAGCTGATACGCAACACAATGCTACTCTCTGTGGTCAATCCAGCGCTGCCAAACTTAAAAATTGGTAACCGCATCCTAAATGATAGTAAATGTAACAATAAATTTATCAGTGTGAATTTTAAATCTATTCTTTTCCAGGGGTTTAACTCAGGTAGATATTTGCAGGCCCTTCATGGGGACCAGTCACTCATGGAAAAGGCGTTCTCAAAATTCACTGAGTGGCCTGTCTCCCCAAAAGTAAAAGAAACTCATTTCAAGATAATTAATAATATATATCCTGTGTCTGAATTTTTGAAGAGGAGGTTTAAATTTGAGGTTGATCAGTGTGCATTTTGTGATTCAGCCTGTGAAACATTACACCATTTGTTTTTCTCATGTCCTGTATCAGCTGCCTTTTGGTTAGAACTACACAGTTGGTTATCCCTCAAGATCAACGATATTCCCCAGTTTAATATTTTTGATATTATTTTCTATATGGCTAAACAACACCCATCTGTCTCTACTGTGATTAACATTGTCATCCTGTCAGGTAAATACCATATACATTGTTGTAAATGGAGGAATAGAAAACCATCCTTTACATGGTTCATCAATGACTTTAAACATTATTTCATGTCACTTAAAAAACTGAAGTCAAGCAAATTTGCCACAATCTATGATGACATTTCCCATTTGCTACTGTTTTGATTATTACCTTTATTGTGTATCAACCTGTGCTCTTTTTTTAATTCTTCCCCGTTAATACTGTGGATTTTTTGTCTAGCCCCCGTCCCCCCATATCCTTGCTGTTAGTTTTGTTGTATTGACTGTTTTTTTTTTATCCTCCACGAGAGTTCATTTGCACTATAATGTGTTATGTTGTTTGTGACTGTATTGTTTCAATTGTTAATAAAAAAAAAAAAAAAGTTGATCGCAAAAAAACAAAAAAAAACACGTGCGCTAGCATAGCATGCTACTTGCCGCTAGCTCCGATGCTAACTTCCGTTAGCCATTTTGCAATGAATGTGCCTTTTCCGAGGCTAAAGCAATTAGCACTGAGTCTGCTGCACTTTATACGAGATGTTCTTTAAAGGTTTATGTCACATTACTGTGGTATTGATGTATGGTTTTGTGCGAAGTTGTTATGTTAGCACATGTTCACTTTTCTCATGGTGCTAATTATAGTTCTGCACAATTAAGTATTAGCAACGTGAAATTAAGTGCCTTCACCTGCACTGTACTTAGCTGAAACTTGATAAGTCTCAAGCCAATGTGTATTTTTAATGCACTGCTGAGCTATTTAGTATTGTTTTAAATGTGTATTTCCTATGCACTTTTTCCCTTTGAAATGAGAATAATTTGTTGTACAACATAGAATATTTTGAAAGAAATTTAGAAGCACTACAAGCAACCAGTAGTAATAATAAGTTACAGGCATGATAGCTTAAATGTTGAACTACTGTGTTCTGGCCTGGTCCCCAGGTCAGGTTTTTTCCCTTTGCTTATTTGAATTGGATTGGTTTTGAGGACCTGAGAAGAATCGAGGATCCCTTTTCCAGTACTGGATGGCGAGCCCAGCCCAAATAGCCGGATGAACTGGTAGATTGTAACCCGACTGGTTACAAACACACTGAGTGACTATTGAACATTGAAAGACTGAAATTGACTTTAAAAAAGACACAAAAGACAATATATCCTTGGGTCGACCATTTGTGGGGTTTATTTTATTTTATTTTGTTTTCAAGAAGCGCACTCTACTTTTGTTAAATGTGCACAACTTTAATAATTGCTAATAAATGCAATTGTGTTTTCTACACCTACTGTGTACAAGTCCTCTGTTGTCATACACCCTTAGCTCCTACAAATCTAGAACCTGTCTGATCTGGTCCATATTTCCCTTCTGTCCTCGTACTGTGGTTAAAGGTAACTATACTGCCGTACTACAGGCAACGAAGGCAAGAAGTAGCACTAACAGGTCTTACATGCCCATTACTAGTATTGCACCACCAGTGTTACATACTCATTGCTAATCCTTTTCATTTTGGCCAGTCCAAGCATTTAGAAATAAATAAACACAAAAACACCATTCAAAGATAATTTTTACTTTTTCTACTTATCAGGTATGACCAATCTGAAATATCTTTTGAAGAAATGAACAATATATTCTAAACTTGACCTCAGGCCCATCAGGTTAATGCAGTCATTACATGGACACGTTTCATTTTAAAATGAGATCAGAATAGTTTGGCATTAAGTCATAAATCTGTAAGAACAAACCTGTGTTCACAAACATGTTTATCTCTCTTGTGTTTACTGCGCGGGTCTGTGATCCTCTGGTAAATGTAGCTGTAAATGTTGTTTTCCTAATGCAGGTGTTCCAATATACACGAATACTGCTGCGTTCATACACCGATGTTCTCCATGTTCTTTGCAAATAATGCAAATGCTTGTGGATGGTGCTGAGGATTTATATGACATCTTTCAGTGAATCCCACAGGCTGAGTTCTTCTCTCTTTGCCTAACTGCTTGCTGTCTCTGAACCAAAAGAGCTCCAAGTCACATTATCCATGTGCTCAAGTGCAAGTGCTGATCCATGTTCTCAGCCAGTGGTGTGACTGGTGTGGGGATAGGTGAACCAGTCTGACTGAAGCTGGGAGGTGAGGACTTCATTCATTTAATAACAGCCCCTCTCGCTCAGTTTTTTCATTCGCTCTTGCTCAGATCTCTGCGAACCTGCTCGCAGTGTGTCGCTCAGTGTGGTTTATCATCTTCATCTTAACTTCCTGCTTCTATCATGGTTAAAGCTGATGAATCCTCTGGACATCATTATTGGAGCTGAGTGAAGTTTGATGGATTTATTATCCACGCTGTGACACATGGCAGCTGTCAGAGCAGAACACATGAAGTCAGCAGGTGTGTTTAAATTCAGTCTCTGCTTCCTCTGAAGGTCCATGACATCACAGCGTGGCCGCAAAGGGCGTCCAGAATCCTAGCCTCCCACAAACATGTCCACCTTCTCCCTGGATTTGAAGCACAGGTGGGCCCACCCTATCCCAAGATGCATTGCAGCGTGGTGGTAGAACATATATTTTGGGTCCAGAGATAGAGCAGCGCTCTCTCTAAGTCTTTGAGGATGTTTTCTGTTTCAAGGTTCAAGGTTCAAGGTTCTTTATTTGTCACATGCATAGTTATACAAGTATAACACACAGTGAAATGTAGCCTGACACGCTCCTCGACATGTGCAAAAATTGGGGGGGGGGGGGGTGTGGAGGAAGAACATTTTATATATATATATATATATATATATAGTATATACACTGGGTGAATGTGCAGTAGTAGCAGCAAGCAGGTGAATTCTGTACATTAATATGAATAGACATCTGACTATTTTACAGGATATTTAAAATTAAAGGAATTTGAAATGTACATTGTGCCTTGGTTTAGAGTGTCTGGAAGAGAGTCCTGTCTCAGTCAATTATAGATGATGTGAGAGGGCGGGTGTGTGTGTTTAGGGCCCGGATGGCTTGGGGATAGAAGCTCCTCTTGAGTCTCTCTGTCCTTGCCCGGATGATGCGGAATCTTCTACCAGATTGCAGAAGTTGGAACAGTTTGTTGCCAGGATGGGATGGGTCCTTCCTGTTTGAGTCTGGCTTCAGTTCAGTCTAATTTAGCAGCTGTGACATCAGAGATTGTAGGGGAGGAACAGCCACACCCACAGGTGAGTTTCCCACCCAGAAACAGAGCGTGAACATCACCTTTGTCTGTGCTGTGTTGGTCACAAGCTTTGTTCTGGGCTTTTAAGTGGAGGGTGGAGCTTGTGAGTGATTGAAGCTGAGAGCGGTTTTTGCACATGCTCAGTGTGACAGGATGTTGGCTGCTGTGTTTGCACATGCTCAGTGTGACAGGATGTTGGCTGCTGTGTTTGCACATGCTCAGTATGACAGGATGTTGGTTGCTGTGTTTGCACATGCTCAGTGTAACAGGATGTTGGCTGCTGTGTTTGCACATGCTCAGTGTAACAGGATGTTGGCTGCTGTGTTTGCACATGCTCAGTGCAACAGGATGTTGGCTGCTGTGTTTGCACATGCTCAGTATGACAGGATGTTGGTTGCTGTGTTTGCACATGCTCAGTGTAACAGGATGTTGGCTGCTGTGTTTGCACATGCTCAGTGTAACAGGATGTTGGCTGCTGTGTTTGCACATGCTCAGTGCAACAGGATGTTGGCTGCTGTGTTTGCACATGCTCAGTGTGACAGGATGGCTTGATGGCTCTGTCCCAATTCAGGGTCTGCATGCTTGAAGTACGCATTTTAAGTGCGGTTACGTCACCGCCACGCGACGACGGCTGTCCCAATTCGAAGTGTACTTCAAACGCATACTCCAAATGCGCCGTCGATTTCCCCAAATATCAAGCATGGTCCGGCGCACGCTTCGCAAAATACGGCAGAAGGGAGCGGCCGAAGAAATTTTCTTTTTTTTCCCCCAAACTTTATTGAAATTATAAAGTGAACAGTCAGTCATTCCAGTTCAGTTTGTACAGTAGACATACAAGGCAAATAAGAGTAACAATATACAGTACAATGAAATAAGAAGGATAAATAAATAAAGGAGAAAAAAAGAAAAAAAAAGGGGGAATGTGACAGACTTCATAACAACTTTGTACTTGAAAATTGTGACAGCTCATTCGTTAAACATTTCTGAATGAATTTAAATCAATGATAAACCTTTTTTATTGGAAGTTAATTTAAGAGAGTTTAAGTAATATTCAATTTCAATCAAAAACAAATTAAATGATGGGGTTGAGTTTTGAAATTTACATTTATGTATATGGAATTTCCCTAATAAGATGGAGCGGCCGAAGAGTGAACTGTCAAAAGTACTGAATATGACATCACTTATTTATGTGCGAATGTTTAATAATTAAAGTCAGTCATATATCCACAAACACAACAAGCTGAAAGTCATTGATATATGTATATATATGTATATATATGTATATGTATATGTATATATCTGCATGATGTCACTGGTTACAGTGACATCATGCAGTTTGTGTTTTGACCTCCAAAGGGCGACAAATCCGCACAGACAGAGAGCTCAATTCAAACTTTGCTGCCATCAGGAATAATTCTTCAAATATAATCATCAGTGTTTGAGCAGTTATGATATCAGGGACAAACTAGACATGTGTGACAATACTGAACATGTCACATGACACACCTTAAACATCATGTGATCCACTCTCAGTCTGCACTTTCATTCATGACTTCAACAGGTTGAAATGAGCTTTGAAGAAACATTCAGTGAAACAAAGCTTTCATCACAGGATTCATGTGAGCAGCAGATGAACTTTGTACCAACAACATCTTCAATAATAGTCTGAAGGAAGCTCAAGTGTTGATGCTGCTCACTGATTGGACGCTTGGTTTCAGCTCTGCTCTCAGTCTTTACTGCACAGGTGAAGGTAGAAAGTGTGACTGGATCTATAGACTGGAAACAAAGAAACATGCTGAACATTTGAAGCTTTGCAGCAGAAATGTTCATGTTACAAATACAGCAGAGCTGATCTGGGATCAGTGTGTTCACACCTGCAGCTACAACAAGGTTTCATGTCTCCACACGTCAGCATGTGAACTTTACTCTGACTCAGTCTGAGCAGTCAGACGGCATATTTTTAAAGTTAACACATCAGCACACACAGAGCTTAGCCCCTCCCGCCTGTGCTGAGTTTCAGGTGGAGTCCCGCCTCCTTCCCGGAAGAAGCTCACCTGTGTGTCTGTGTTTAGTGTCCAGGTGTGGAGCGGAGCTTGTTGGTGTGTGAAGAAACTGTAAGTTTGCTTTGTTTCCTCCTTTAACAGTTTGTCTTTGTATTCATGGAAACAGCACAAGCTAAAAAAAGTCACAAGTTAGTCTTTTACCTACATGTAGTTGATAGTTTCTAGATTCTCATGTCTGACTCTGCTTTAAAATACTGCGTCATAAAATGTCCGCTTTGTTCACACCATAAACGGGTTTGACAGGTTTTACATTTCGAAAATAAACTCACTGCATTTTGGTTAATGACAAAAAGTATTTAAAGATAAATGCATTTAAACGATCAATTTTTTTAAAAATATTTTTTTAATAAAAGTCACAAGTTTCTGGTTAGGCATAGTATTTATACTATATTCTGACTTTTAAAATAATACAATACTTATTTAAAGTCTTTGGTTTTTGCAAAGTGCCGGGTTACAAATGTTATTCAGTCTCTATCTGTGAAATAATCTGTGAATAAAGGAACATGAACATGAACACTTCTGAGAAAATTATTTTTTTGTCCAACTATTTACAGGGGCTTGAGTATAAAAGCTGAGAGTCTTTAAGCTCTTCTTAGCTGAAAAAACTGTAACATAAATATGTTTTTGCTGAGCAGCAAGTAAAACTGCCCTATTGCCTAAAAGTAAATCCCTGATGCCAATTGTAAGGTTAATATTGTTGATTGTCATTTATGCTTAGAAATATTTACTCATATATGCTTAGAGTTTTATAATCGATTGCATGATGATAGAGGTTTGATCCTTAGTAGTCTGTAAAGACTCTGTGTGCCTTCCAGAGTGCTCTGGCATGCACACACAACTTGGGATCATGAGAGAGGTCATACCTTCTTTTATTGTTTTATGCCTTAACCTAGTCTTGTCTCCTCTGAGCTCAGTTTCTGAAGGCATCTCATATTAAAATAAATAAAAAAAATATAATGAGAAAATAAGAATTAAGAATATATATTTAAATCCCAACAATAGCTGGACTGCAGGTTTGGGGAAGTAGTTTATGGGGTCACATCTTGACCCACACACACAAAACCAGTTCTCTCCCTCATGCACGAGAAACTCAAAGAGCTCTGCCTGGTGTTCAAAGCTTTTTGCTGTTGTAGTTGAATTGTCTCTGTTCCAGCGAGGGGTTGTGCGAGGCAGACCCATCACCAATCATCATCTTTATGCTGGCATTATGTCCTGTTTATGCTCTTAGTAAAGTATGTTTGAAAAGAAAAAGAAAGTCAAGTCATGCAGAAGGTTGAAGAGTGGTACACTATTCATGTTGAAAAAATAAATGCACTTTATTGATAATCCACAAGTTGCAGACTTAAAAAAATATCATTCCATTTTTAATAAAAGTTGAAACTGCTCAGTGAAAAAAGGGAGATATAAGATACATTTAACTCTGACAAGACAAATATAAACATCTACAAATTAATTTGAAAATCTCCTCCCACTTCTCACCTGTCCTTCAGTTTTTTTTATGTCATAACACAAGCATTAGCAAAAACATGATCCGAGCAAATAATTTCATTTCAAGGGTACAATTAAATTCCTTGCACATAAAAGCAATAACTCAGCAGCCGTGCTCACAAAGAAGCCATTCAACCTACAACACAGTCTTGGAGGCAGAGCCCAAAGAGCAGCTAGCAGTTACAGTACGAACTCTCTGTAAGCAGTCAGCTTGGTCCTGGGCACTGTTACTGAAATGAAAGCTGCGTCTCAGATGGATGTTAGTCCAACACATCAGACACGACCTCTGCAGCTCTCAGTTGATGTGCACATGAATGATTTGTGTTTCCTCTGCAGGTGAAGGTAGAAAGTGTGTGTGAGCTGATGTGAATTGAGCAGCATGGATCAGTGTGAGGACAGAGAGGAGGGAGTCCCTCCCTCTAAAAGCACTCTGTGTGGGGAACATGAGAGCAAGACCAAAGCTCAGAGGTGAGATGACCATCTCTAACTGTCCATGACTCTTCTCCATGTCACAGCTCAGCACTCACATCACTGCTCCATCATTATTCACAGGAACCAGCCTGGACCTCCACCCAGCTCTGTGTCCTCTAAGAGCAAACGGGTGAAGCATTTCTTTCGTAATTTAGGGCAAAAGAAGTCATCTGACGAAAAGTAAGTTCATGTCAGTATTAAAATGTTTGAAATTTTAATCAGCTTTTTACTATTTAACGATTTAAATAATATACTATTTACATAGTTTATACTTTTTATCTAATGTATTGGACACATTGGATGTGACACATGTTTCATGTTCACTTATTTTTAGCGTCAATCAGAAACCATCCAGCTCTGTGTCCTTAAAGAGTGACTGGTCCAATCATCGAGGAATTAATTTTAAATCCCAGCCTGTGTCTGCTGCAGAGAGGTGAGCTGTTAGTAACAAGAACTCTCTGATTTAAATGATTTTGATGTTTCCTGGTTTCTAAAATGCATCTCTGTAGCAGAGCAGTGTCTCCAAGGACACAGAGGCTCAGCTGTAACTGTCAGTTTATCTGGTTTAAGACACATTTGGACTCAATTGGCTGTTTTTAACTATGTATTTTAATCAGAGGTGTAAATTCAGACCTCACACATCTGGATCCTAAACTATGATACAAACAGCTGCTAGCAGTGGGTAGTTTGACTTTGATACGCTGCTCTAGAAAGCAAACAAAGGTTTGTGCAGCTCCTCTTCAGAAAAGTGTTCAGAGAGCAGCTGCTGTATTAGACAAAGGCTCGTCGTGTGAGCCCAGATGTGTGTAACAGCTGGATGAAGGAGAACCATCACAGTCACGTCTCCATCCCGCCTTTATTGCAGCAACAGTCCCACATGGAAACGTCAACACTCAAACTCAAAATCTCTTTTTGTCAACAATAAAATGACAGCAGACCAATTTGAACAAAGTTGGTAAAAAGCTTCAGAAATTAGTAAAATATTAAAAAGTGTCTTGATGCTCAATCATCCAGTAAATCCCCAAAGAGTTGATTCTGTTCATCTGGACGTTTTCAGCAGCATGGATCAGTGTGAGGACAGAGAGGAGGGAGTCCCTCCCTCTAAAAGCACTCTGTGTGGGGAACATGAGAGCCAGACCAAAGCTCAGAGGTGAGATGACCATCTCTAACTGTCCATGACTCTTCTCCATGTCACAGCTCAGCACTCACATCACTGCTCCATCATTATTCACACTCATACCTCTGTGTGTGTTGTTTTAAAGCCGAGAGCTGTGGGGCGTACCAGGCTCAGCTGGACATAACCCTGAAACTAATCCAGAGCCTGGACCTGAACCCAGCTGTGTTTCCTTAAAGAGCAACAACTCGAAGGATTTTGGTGAAGACTTTAAAGGCTGTTCTTCTGCTGCTGAGAGGTAATGTGTGTCTAGATGTTGTTGCTGTATTTTTGAATAAATCCTCATGTTTAATATCAGCTCAGCTCTTTTTCACACACATTTCTATGTTGGTATGTGAAGCGGTGTGTGTTGGAGTGTTTCCACAAACACAGCAGTCAGAGTGGAAAGAGTGGATGTTGTAGGAGGTGTTTGTGTAGTGAAGAGGCTGAGTGTCTGTAGGACTCCAGCTGCTCCAGCAGGTGTCTCCTTTGTGCTTTGCTTCAAACACAGTGTAGGGAGGAGCTTCCACTCAGGTGTTTCAGGTGTTGCTGGATGGAGGAGGACAAATAGTTTTTCCCTTCAGTGACACTTCAGCAGCTCAATGTTCTGGGAGATGTTTGTCTTTATGAAGGTTTATGGATTATTGTTCTTACTTTGGTGAAACTGAGCAATACATTTTCCATCTAACATTTAAAGTAAATTTCCAGGTGAATAAAAGATCTGCAGCTGCAGCCTCTGTGATGTTTCACAGTCTGAAAGTAACAAATTCAACCAGAGTTCAAACAAAGGCTTAATATACGTGTGTATTTGATATAATGCCAACAAGTACAAATAGGTCTTAATCACAGAGGTCTGATAAGTCTGGTGACTTTCACACTCAGCAATTTTGCTGCCTTTTATTTTATATTGGCCTTTTTAAAGCCCTTCAAAGTCTCCCACATTCATACAGAGCTTTTAACACCAAACTCCTTTACAGTCCTTCTCCTCTCACACACGATCACACGACTGATTTGTCTGCAGCAGCTGTGTTACTGCTAGTATTTTATTATGTGTGTAATCTCCACATATTGTTCCTGTGGTTTAGTTTGACTTCCTTCTGTAAACTCAGCTGCTCTGTTGCTGATACACGTCTCCATGAATATGATTGATCAGATGCTGCCAAACACCATGTGTTTCATGTGAGCGCTCAGCTGAAACCCTGGGTTGACTTATCGAGTTAATAACAAGCTTCACGTGACTGTGAATGCTAAAGTGAATCCAGATAAAGGAACGAGACCCTGCTAATGTTGGACTCACTTCTTAGTGTAGATCCCAGGAGGAAGTTCAACATAGCCATTCTTTGTGCTAGCTCGACCAAACCTGAGACCACAGTGCAGGATAATGATCATCATCTGTCTCTGTCAAGGACATTTAAAATCCACAAATACCAAACATAATTATATTTGATCATTAAAAATATGTTTTCACTTAAAAAAGCATGAGCACACTGGTGGATTACAGAAACATGAAAACTCGTTAACAGTAAAGTTAATTTAGACGTAAACAAAGTGTCAAACATACTTAAGTAGAAGGACTGATGTCTGTGTTAACCCTCACATGGGCTGTACAACATTATATAGGGAGACAAAAACAGAGATTATCGTAGCCATCGCTCTCTCGCATGGACGTGGCAGTCTTGCTGTCTGCTGCGAATCCTCCCCGTACCTCCGTGACCTCGTCTGGTATCTGCTCCCTCCTCTGTAAGAGACAGTAAAGGAAAACACGTCTCTGCCTAGTCTTGAAAATCTAATCTTATCATCCATTGTTCTTCTAGGGCCTCTTCTTCTTGTGGCCTCAGCTAACTGCTAATATTTAAATGGCTAACATTAACGTGTGTGCCAGCCAGGTTAACATTTATGATTAACTATGATTAATTAACTGATGTTGAAACTGGAGCTTTACTGACCTCTGAAATTCCTCCTAAAGTGTTATTCAGTGTTGTGACAGTCAGCTGCTTCAGCTGCTGCTGGGATGGGCTGTGGCAAAGAGAACAGAGAAAATCAAAATCAGAGTTTTTCTCTGAATTAAAAGCAAGGAAACAACAATATATTCTACATGGTGAAACTGATGGTTTATGGAGTTTGGGTCTGTTTTTCTGTATTCATGCAGATAAAGTGTAAACTCAGATGAATTATACCATCAAATGTTAAAGGAAAATATCAGGATGAGTGTCTGTGAGCTGAGAAGGACGTGAAGCGAGCAGTTTATCACAGAGCTGAAGCTGCTCTGTGTGCAGAGATGAGCTCAGATTCCTGCTGTGATTGATCAACAGTCACAGAAATGTAGACTTGTAGTTATTACTGCAGTATTGTCACAGCAGATACTGATAAACATGTATTATGAGGATGGATGATCAAGTTTCTCACTCTCTCCTTTAAATCTCAGTTTTTTTTCTTCTTCACAGTTTATCTGTTAATTTATTAATGAATAACACTGAAAGAGTTTCTGTTATATTTCCCCTTGAACATCACCTTATTAGGGCGGCTTTAGGAAATACCCCCCCTCCAAAGAATGAATAAATGAATGATGATAATAATAAAATGATTCAAAAGCAGAGCTCAGAGTGGTAGAATGGTCAAACATGGATCCACGGGTGGTTCAACTGCATTTGGTGACGTGACTAAAGCAAATCTTTCAAATAATCCCACCATCAACGGGATGTTGTCTCCTTTACTACGGTTACTTTACTTGGTCACCGTGTGAATTTCTTTGAAATGAACCAAATTCTTTTATTTGTTGGTTGTTGCATATTTAACCTCTACAGTCAGGAAAGGAGGAGATGAGGCCTCAACAATGTTGGGTTGTAGCTGTGGTTCAGGTTAGAGTGAGTGTCCATGGAATAAATGTAAGTCAGTGAACTGGAAACATGACTGTGTTCAAACTTTGTTTTCCTTTTTATAATGAGTCTAATCAAAGGTGGACAGAAGTATCTCCACTGTGACTTTTCAGTGTCACCATCAGAGCTTCTGCACAGTGTCATCAAATCTGGATGTTTGTCACTAACAGTCACTGATTTTAGTGATGAAGAAATGTGTTCACAGAGGGAGGAAGAGGAAGAGGAGTGGTGTTTGTGAGGAGGAGCAGCCATCCTGCTGTGCTTTGTGTCAGGACGTCCTGAAGGATCCAGTCTCTACCAGCTGTGGACACTGGTTCTGCAGACAGTGCATCTCCTCATACTGGGACCAGTCTGCTTCATCAGGAGACTCCTCCTGTCCCCAGTGTGGAGAAAGATCCAGAAGCAGAGCTGGACTGCAGACAGCCAGTCAGAGCAGCTGTGTACAAAGTAAGACTGAACATCTGTCTGCTGATGGACTCATTTCTGAAAACTGGACTTCTTGTGTTGTTCAGACATTGAAGAGTTTTCTTTCTCTTTAGTCTCATTGTTTTTCTTTCTTTCAGCAGATGTTGGTCTGCAGGAGGTTTTAGATGAACATAAGATCAGTCTGAGGAGGAGATGTGAACGTGTGACTGAAGGAAGTGAAACAGGAAGTAGAACCCTCCTCAACAGGATCTACACTGAGCTCTACATCACAGAGGGACAGAGTGAAGAGGTTCATACCCAACATGAGGTGAGGCAGCTGGAGACAGCTTCCAAGATGGACGCCCTCCATGACGCTCCAATCAGGTGCCAGGACATCTTTAAAGCCTTACCTGACCAACAGAGACCCATCAGAGTGGTTCTGACCAACGGCGTGGCTGGTGTTGGAAAAACCTTCTCAGTGCAGAAGTTCACTCTGGACTGGGCAGAGGGCTTGGAGAACCAACATGTCAGTGTGGTGGTTCTGCTTTCATTCAGGGAGCTGAACCTGATCAGAGATGAGCAGTACAGTCTTCTGGAGCTGCTCCATGTTTTCCATCCAACATTACAGAAGGTCACAGCAGAGAAGCTGGCTGTCTCTCAGATTTTGTTCATCTTTGACGGCCTGGATGAAAGCAGACTTTCATTGGATTTCACCAACAGGAAGCTGCTGTCTGATGTCACACAGAAGTCATCAGTCAGCCAGCTGCTGACAAACCTCATCCAGGGGAATCTGCTTCCCTCGGCTCTCGTCTGGATAACTTCCCGACCAGCAGCAGCCAATCAGATCCCTCCCACATGTGTTGACAGGCTAACAGAAGTACGAGGCTTCACTGACGCCCAGAAGGAGGAGTACTTCAGGAGGAGATTCAGTGATGAAGAGCTGTCCAGCAGAATCATCTCCCACATGAAGACATCCAGGAGCCTCCACATCATGTGTAGAATCCCAGTCTTCTGCTGGATCACTGCTACAGTTCTGGAGCACATGTTGACTACAGAGCAGAGAGGAGAGCTGCCCAAGACCCTGACTGACATGTACTCACACTTCCTGCTGGTTCAGACAAAGAGGAAGAAGAACAAGTTCCATGAGGGACATGAGACGAGTCCACAGGAGCTGACGGAGGCTGACAGGGAAGTTCTTCTGAAGCTGGGGAGGCTGGCGTTTGAACATCTGGAGAAAGGAAACATCATGTTCTACCAAGAAGACCTGGTGCAGTGTGGTCTGGATGTGACAGAGGCCTTGGTGTACGCAGGAGTTTGCACAGAGATCTTCAAAAGAGAGTTTGTAATCTTCCAGAAACCAGTCTACTGCTTTGTTCATCTGAGCATCCAGGAGTTTCTGGCTGCAGTCTACATGTTCCACTGTTTCACCAACAGGAAGACAGAGGTGTTGGAGGACTTCCTGGGACAAAAGTACAGTGGGTCAGCTCTGGATGATTTCCTTAAACAAGCCATGGAAAAGTCCCTCCAGAGTAAAAATGGCCACCTGGACCTGTTTGTCCGCTTCCTTCATGGCCTCTCTCTGGAGTCCAACCAGAGACTCTTAGAAGGTCTGCTGGGTCAGACAGAGAACAGTCCAGAAACCATCCAGAGAGTCATCAACAACCTGAAGAAGATGAACAGTGATAAAATCTCTCCTGACAGAAGTATCAACATCTTCCACTGTCTGATGGAGATGAACGACCTCTCAGTACATCATGAGATCCAAAAGTTCCTGAAGTCAGAGAACAGATCAGAGAGACTCTCTGAGATCCACTGCTCAGCTCTGGCCCACATATTGCAGATGTCAGAGGAGGTTCTGGATGAGTTGGACCTAAAGTGGTACAACACATCATTGGAGGGACGACGCAGACTTATTCCAGTTGTGAGGAACTGCAGAAAAGCTCGGTGAGTCCAGATCTGATCATTAGCATTATTGATCATTGCTAATTAGTAGTTTAGTTAGTGTCAGGTTTCATGTTTCACCTCTCAGAGGGGAAGTCCAGATGCTTTTCTATCCAAGCTCCTTAGACAACTATAGATGAACTATGAAGTGAGCATTGAAAACTGAATTTCTCCGTAAATTTTCTGCAAAGTCAAAATTTATTGATACTTCAGTCTTTAATAATTTAATTTCAGGGCCTCTTTAGTACCAGGTTTTAGTACTCAATTCTACTCAGAAAAGTAATTAGAAGTTTGTATCTCCAGCCTCTACCAAACCAAAAAAAAAAAAAATTACTGCTAGAGTTGCAGTGCTGAAAACAAACATATTCCAAGCCCGAGATGTGGATCTTTTACACGCCCTCTCCTTTAGAATCTTTGATCATCATCCACAAAGAGAACAAATGAGGGCCATAACGATCAATAGCACTGGCTAAAAGTTGATAAAAACGTTGGAACAATAACACCTGTCCATTGTTGGCCTGTAGCCCATGGCCAGGTCTGACTGCATTCAGTCTTGATCTTCCAGTAGCTACAGGTCCCAGTAAATCCCCCCAGTACTCTATCTGTAGGCTGATCAGCTCCAAGTCCCCAACATTTCACCAATGCCAGGTTATGACTGTTATCATTGGCAGGCCAATCATTTGAAATAGCAAACCAGCTATAACCCATTGTTTCCAGGTGGCTAATTTTTGAGGCATAGATGATAAAGTTAAATTTAAAAGGTATAAATCTCCTGATCCATCCACCTGTTTCAAATATGCACTCACTCCTCATTTCAATTAAATGAACACTTTTGGTGTTACAGCAGCACAGCTGACTATGTGGTTTGCATCCATGAAACACTTGTTAGATTTTCTCTGCCAATGCCAAACAGCTTGCTCTGGTATTTACTTTTTCCGCTGTCATTTCCTGGATTGAATGTTTGAAGAAACAATTGGCCCATTTCGGGGAAATTTAAAGCTCATTAGCATGCAGAAGAACCAAACACAGGCACAACAGCCTTGCTCCACCTCATCCTGGTCACCAATTTGGTCACACACTAGTGTGGCATAGCATTTGTTACAAGTCAGCCAATGTGGTTGTATTGGTTACTGGCATGGACAGCACAACCAAGCTGATTCCACATGTGTGCAATGAGGTTAAGGTTAGGACTGCGGACAGGTCTTCCTCTCCACTCCCAAACGTAGTCGCTGATAAACCCCACTCTGTGCGTGCAAGTGTTGTCATCTGGAGGATAGAGTCCAGGCCCAGACTGTGGAGATATGGGATTGCCACTGGTTACAGTATCTCAGTATCTCTCTGCATTGAGATTTCCTCCAATAATGCAAAGCCTTATTTTTCCAGTGAGTAAGATTCTGCCCCACACTATCACACTGCTTCCACCGAAAGCTGTTACCCGATTGGTGCAGCAGTCAGCATAGTTTCTCCTTAACCAAATCATTTAAATATGGTATACTTGGAGCAGACATCAACTGACCACCGTAGCAGGGTTCATGCTCACAGGCACCAATCAAGAACCTGATTAGCATCACCTGGGCTACTAGAAGCTCAAAAGAAGAGTCAATAACAGAATAAGCTGTTTGGCACTGGCATAGAAGATTTGGCAAGATTTTTTTCATGGTTGCAACTGACATACTCAAATCTGCTGCTCTACCCACAAATGGATTGTCCTTCATTTCCTAAGAAATAGGCCACATTTAGGGAAAGATAATCAGGATTTTCATGGTATAAGATCTATTGCCAAGAAGCAGTTATAGCAAAGGAATATTCTACCAACACAAATTTCCTTTTCTTTTGTGCTACGTTTATATCCCATATGTTACTTTTTCTTTAGTAGGACATTTTTAATAAAGTGCTATTTTGTATTTTATCAGAATTTTAGAGCTCAGTCGTCAAATTGTTCACACACAATCACAGATGAGATGTTTGCATATTATGATGTTACCTTACCTGCTTTTATACTAACACATTTTATATTTTCTCTAATTGAAGACTGAATTCTTGTGGTCTCTCAGAGACTCACTGTGAAGTTGTGGCCTCAGCTCTCAAGTCAAACCCCTTCCATCTGATAGAGCTTGACATGAGTTACAATGACCTGCCGTGTCCAGGAGTGAAGCTTCTGTGTGCTGGTCTGGAGAGTCCAAACTGTCGACTGGAGACTCTGAGGTGAGTACACTGACTGCAGCTGTTATTTTTCTATAGTTCAGATATTTGGTGGAAAGTTTGAAACTTATTTCTGTTCATATATGTTCAGGATGTGTCTGCTTTGGAAATGTTTCCTTACCAAAAGTAACTACGACCTGCAGAATCCAAAAGACCAAACAACTGTTTTTTTTCTTTTGGCTCATTGTCAGACTGTAGCAGGATTCATTTAATTACTGAGAGTCTTTAAAATCAGGTTTCTAAATCATCCTCACACACAGCTTGAACCTCAGACTAAGGTACGGATTAGGATTGAGCCTGTAGTATAGATAGCTTTAGTAAATGCTATTGTGTGGAAAAATATGTGATGATAATGGTAAATGGCCTGTATTTATATAGCGCTTTACTAGTCCCTAAGGACCCCAAAGCGCTTTACATATCCAGTCATCCACCCATTCATACACTGGTGATGGCAAGCTACATTGTAGCCACAGCCACCCTGGGGCGCACTGACAGAGGCGAGGCTGCCGGACACTGGCGCCACCGGGCCCTCTGACCACCACCAGTAGGCCAAGGGTGAAGTGTCTTGCCCAAGGACACAACGACCGAGACTGTCCAAGCCGGGGCTCTAACCGGCAACCTTCCGATTACAAGGCGAACTCCCAACTCTTGAGCCACGATCACCCCATATGTTACAGATAATGTTACAGATACTTGAAAGAATAGCATCGCTAATTAGATTTTAATTTACATGATTTATTCTTTCAAATTTACTCAAACTGCTTTGGTTGTTACATTTGAGACAAAGTGAAACACATTCAGATAACTGTAATATTTATGATTTTAGTGCTCTGCACTTACAAAGATGAAGTCATATATTGCAGTTGCTTCAGGTGTGGTTAGTGTCTGACCTGCATGGTGTTTGAGAAAATCACATTGATGAGAACATATCTTAATAGCTAATCGATGATTTACTAGTGTGTGTGTGTTTTTTTTTCTCTTCACTCAGACTGAAGGACTGCTGGTTGTCAGAGATCAGCTGTGCTACTCTGCTGTCAGCTCTGATGTCAAACCCCTCCCATCTGAAGCATCTGGACCTGAGTGACAATATCAACCTGCAGGATTCAGGAGTGAAGCTTCTGTGTGCTTTTCTGGAGAGTCCACACTGTCAACTGGAAACTCTGAGGTCAGACACCAAATTTATTTGGGTGCTAAGATGCATATGATTTGGAAGTTGTAGTGACACTAAACTGCAGATATAAAACAATGATCAGTATACAATGAAAGTATGTCTCATGCGTGTTTTCAAAAAGACAAGCATCATTGTCAATTCAGTTCTGGATTTAACAGGGAGCCAATAAAGGGAAGCCAAAACAGGAGAAATCTGCTCTCTCTTTCTAGTCCCTGTCAGGACTCATGATGCAGCATTTTGGATTAACTGAAGGCTTTTCAGGGAGTTTTTAGGACTTCCTGATAAGAATGAATTACAGTAGTCCAGCCTGGAAGTAATAAATGCATGAACTAGTTTTTCAGCGTCACTCTGAGACAGGATATTTCTAATTTTAGAGATGTTGCACAAATGGAAGAAAGCAGTTTCACATATTTGTTTAATATGTGCATTGAAGGACATGTCCTGGTCAAAAATGACTCCAAGGTTCCTCACAGTGTTACTGGAGGTCAAGGTAATGCCATCCAGATTAAGAATCTGCTTAGATACCATATTTCTAAGCTTTTCAGGGCCGAGTACAATAACCTCAGTTTGATCTGAATTAAGAAGCAGAACGTTAGCGGCCATCCAGGTCTTTATGTCTTTAAGACATTCCTGCAGTTTAACTAATAGAGGTGTGTTATCTGGCTTCATGGACAGAGTTGGGTGTCATCAGCATAGCAGTGAAAATGTATGCTATGTACAGTACCTGGTACAAGTGATTCCAAAAACTTTGTACAGTTTTGATTACTGGTTGAACCTCTATCTATCTGTTTAACTTTTCATTAATACTGAGTCAGGTTAAACTTTATTAATCCCAAACTGTCAAAAATCCTGTGTTCCTTAAATTTAAGATAAAAACAAACTCATACGAATACCTCTGTAAAGTTCATACTCCAATTATTGGTCACCTCAGAGAGATGAGGTCATGTGGTCAGGTTTGTTTGGAGTCTGACCTTCTTCCTGTTTGTGTCTAAAGTTTGATTCAATCTTAATGTTAACAGAAGGCTTGATGATGATTCATGATAATAAGTCTGTTGATTAAAAAAATAACCTCACTGATGAGGACATCAAAAAATGAAACTTAAATATCTACATCTTTTTTTCTTCATTCAGAATGACAAACTGCAGATTGTCGGAGGTCAGCTGTGATTACCTGAACTCAGCTCTGAAGTCCAACCCCTCCCATCTGAGAGAGCTGGACCTAAGCAGCAACTACGACCTGCAGGATTCAGGACTGAAGCAGTTGTGTGTTTTTTTGGAGAGTCCAGACTGTATACTGGAGACTTTAAGGTCAGCACCATGTTTTATTTGTGCTGAGATAAACATGTGAAGAAGAAGAAGTCCAAATTAAGTTTGTTTCAAAGCTGAATATCTGAGCTTCAATGAGGTTTGAATTTCAGTGTGTGTTTATGGGTCTTTAACATAATTTAATGGATTCTCATAAATTTAGTATTTGTAATTCAGATAATTCTTGCAAAGAATTACTGCAATCTAAGAATGGCCAGAAACTGCAGGTTTCTTTCTGCATCTTATTTCTAACATTAATTCAAATCTTCATTATCTCACTTTCACTTGACACTATACACTGTACAGTTGTGCGTCATTTAATTTAATACAGTGGTACTGTGTCATGTTTAACCGCCAATCAGAGCCAAGGATCAGACACTGACAGCCGCTGACAGGTTCAACAGGTTTCTTGAACAGGTAGACAGTCCTCTGATTGTTCTCCATGCGCCAATTCTTATCTACCAATCTGAGAAACACAGCCTTTATCGATTTCCAGGCACAATGCCAGTGTCGCAGATGGTGTTGCAGCAGATGGGACCACTTCACCATCTTGACTGGAATTTACAGTCAAGATGGTGATTTAAAGAAACTACAAATGTAAAGAAACTGTTAACAGAAGAGCTGAGGCTGTTGTGTGCATACTCAATCCAAGTTAGATGGGAGCTCAAGGTGACTGAGTTTGAAGATACTTCACATCGTAAGACTATTTCTACCTACTGGTTTGGCCAGGACTCACTCCAACAATTTATTTACCAGGATGCAAACCTGACGTTAAGCTCACCTTTCCCCCTAAAGCTTCACATGTCAAACACAGTAAGAGAAGCTGAAACACAGATGTGAGGAGCAGATGTTCATCAGATTATGATGTCACTCTGTTTTATCTTCATATACATTCAGTCTTGTGTTTATAATGCAGATTTTCTGCTGTTATAAAAACACATTTTATATTTTCTCTAACCACAGACTAGCTGGTTGTGGACTCTCAGAAGCTCACTGTGACAATGTGGCCTCAGCTCTGAAGTCCAAATCCTCCCATCTGACAGAGCTGGACATGAGTTACAATAAGCTGCATGATTCTGGAGTGAAGTGTTTGTCTGCTGGACTGGAGAGTCCAAACTGTCGACTGGAGAATCTGAGGTCAGTTCACTGACTGGTTTTTACTATATTTCAAATCTTTATGTTTGAAACTTTTTTTTACATGTTTTCTTCTTAAATTGACTTGGCTGTCTCTGACCACTACTGTGTGTTTTTTAACATCGCCGGTTTTATTCAGCGGGAGACCTCGTGCGAACTGTGAGGAGGCGCTATCCAACCTCTGAAGTGGCTGCAAATTTTACCAGGGTTTTAGACGAATGCTACCCTGTGATTTTACCTGCACCCTGTGATTTGATTTTTAATCATTTTAACAGCAAACTGAAGAAAAGCATTGACTCCGTTGCTCCACTCACCACCAAAAAGATTAATGTAAAACATGCATCACCCTGGAGAAATGAAGAAGTCAAAAAACTCAAAAGAAAATGCAGGACAGCAGAAAGGAGATGCAGGAAAAATAAAAATACTATCAACCATCAAATATTTTGCGAGCAACTTAAAATGTACAATAATACATTAAGGAATTCAAGAAATTCATACTTCGCCAAAATAATCAATAATAACAAAAATAATCCCAAGGTCCTCTTTTCCACTATAGATCATTTATTTAACCCTGATTTTAACATCTCCCAAAGAACCCCAACAGACTCACTCTGTGAGCAGTTTGCAGACCACTTCAGGGGAAACGTCAGCGCCATCAGATCTGATATTTTATCTAATCGCGATATGATTTTAAACACATCTGAGGGCTCGATTGTACCTGAGGAGACACTGGACAGCTTTTTCCTGGTTAATGCTGAGAACCTTCAGAAAGTTTTCTCCACAGTGAGACCCACCACATGTCTTTTAGATCCAATCCCTTCTTCACTCTTTAAAACACTTTATGGATTTTTTGAGGCTGAGCTTTTATACATGATGAATTGCTCTCTTCAGTTGGGTGTCTTCCCTGTTGCCTATAAAACGGAAGTGGTGAGGCCCCTTCTGAAGAAGAGCAATTTGGATTGTAATAATTTTAATAACTACAGACCTGTATCTAACTCACCATTTTTAAGTAAAATCTTAGAAAAACTAGTTTTTACTCAGATTAATGACTTTTTGAATGATAGACAGATCCTGGAGATATTCCAGTCTGGTTTTAGGGTGAACCACAGCACAGAGACGGCTCTCCTAAAGGTTTTAAATGATCTTAGATGTAACTGGGACTCCCAAAAGTTCTCAGTCCTGGTGCTACTGGATCTAAGTGCAGCATTTGATACAGTAGACCACGCTATTCTTTTAAACAGACTGAAACACATGGTGGGCCTCTCTGGTGCTGTACACAACTGGTTCACTTCCTGTCTCTCAGACAGAACTTTTATGGTGAGTATGGATACATGCTCCTCTAAGATCCATAAAATGACATGTGGTGTGTCTCAAGGGTCGGTTTTAGGCCCTGTACTTTTTAATTTGTATATGCTCCCTCTCGGCGGTGTCATCAGGAGGCATGGAGTGAACTTTCACAGTTACACTGATGACACTCAGCTGTACATCTCCGTGTCTGCTGATGACACCAGACCAATGGATGCCCTTTTTAACTGTATTTTAGATATAAGATCTTGGATGGCAGAAAACTTTTTACAGCTTAACCAGGACAAAACTGAAGTTTTAATCGTCGGTCCTGAGGCTCAGAGAGAGAAACTCTTGTCTAAATTAGAGGCATTTTCTCTATGTCCTTCGCTACAAGTGAAAAACCTGGGTGTTATTTTTGACTCTGAGCTTGGTTTTATCCCACATATTAAACATGTAACCAAATTTGGATTTTATCATCTAAAAAATATAGCCAGAGTCCGCCCTATTCTCTCTCAGGCCAACACAGAGATGCTGATGCATGCTTTTATTACCAGTCGCATTGATTACTGTAATGCCCTGCTCTCTGGTCTTCCTAAAAAGAATATTTCAACTTTACAACTTTTGCAAAACTCGGCAGCTCGTGTGCTGACGAAGACCAGAGGGCGGGCCCACATTACACCGGTTTTAGAATCGCTGCACTGGCCCCCCGTGTGTTTCAGGATTGATTTTAAAGTTCTTTTATTGGTTTTTAAATGTCTTAATGGTCTTGGGCCTTCTTATCTCTCAGATCTGCTTTTACCATATGAACCCTCGCGGACCCTGAGGTCCTCTGGTACTGGCCTTTTGATTGTCCCTAAAGTCAGGACACATACTCACGGAGAGGCAGCTTTTCAGTGGTATGGACCTCGTCTGTGGAACAGCCTGCCGGAGGACCTCAGGGCCGCAGAGAACGTACATGTTTTTAAGAACAGGCTCAAAACCACCTTTTTAATTTAGCTTTTACTTAGCGTTTATTTATTTTATGCTTATTTACTCTATTCTGTTATTCTATTATTAATTTAGGCTTTACCTAATATTTATTGATTTTATTCTTATTCATTTTTTAATCTTCTTACTCTATTTATATTTATATTGTATCCCGTCCTTATTTATTTTATCATTTTACCCTGTATATATCCTATTGTGTCATATCTCCAGTGTTTCCTCGGAGGGCGCTCTCTGCACCGTGGCTGCTGGGTCTCTGGGGGTCCTCTCAGCCTGGCTGGGGGGCTTCTTTGCCTCCCTCCTGCTGTGTGCCCAGCCCGGAGGCTGCGGTCTGTGACCGGCTCCCGGTGCAGACGGCTCCCTGTTATAGTGTTTCCTCACTTGGCACATGCGTACCCAGCCCAATTTTTACTCTTTAAGTGTGTGTGTGTGTGTGTGTGTGTGTGTGTGTGTGTGTGTGTGTGTGTGGTGGGGGGGTATGTGTGTATTCACATCATTTATGTTAATGAGAGTGTGGGGAGTGAGTTCGAGGGTGGGGTGGGCTGCTTTTAACTATGTAAAGCACTTTGTGCTACATTTTTTTTTCTGTATGAAAAGTGCTTTATAAATAAAGACTGATTGATTGATTGATTGATTGATTGAAATTAGATTGGAGTACTGCTGGTTGTCAGAGGTCAGCTGTGCTTCTCTAGTCTCAGCCTTAAAGTCCAGCCTGTCCCATCTGAAACATCTGGACCTGAGTAACAACACTGATGTGCAGGATTCAGGAGTGAAGCATCTGTGTGTTTTCCTGGAGAGTCCAGGATGTGGACTTGAAACTCTGAGGTCAGTCAGCATGTTTTAGTTGTGCTGAGATGAATATGTGTGTGTGAAGATTATATAGTTCTAGATTTTTAACCTTCTTCATCTTTCAACAGATGATGAAACACTGAATGACTTCAAGCTGAAACTTACTAATGAACTAATGTTTTTTTTCTTCTTCAGTTTGGAAAACTGTGGTTTGTCAAAGATTGCCTGTGATTATCTGGTATCAGCATTGAAATCCTCCTATCTGAGACAGCTGTACATGAGAAGAAACAACCTTCAGGATTCAGATGTGAAGAAGCTGTCTGATCTGGTGGAGAGCCCACACTGTAGACTGGAAACTCTGAGGTGAATAAATTGTTGGAGTGAGTCCATGGTACTTTCAGCAGTACTATAATTAACACAGTGAAGAATTAAAGAAAAACTCCACTGTTTCCTGTAAATTTACAGCTTTCTCAGTACCTCTTTTCTCAGTGAAACCTATGAGACAAGAACACAAAGAGAACAATGACTGTTTTTATTGTGTTCATGTCTACACGAAATACATTTGAAATCCAACTGACATTACAGATTTATAGAGACGTTGGTCCTCACTCATCAAACTGTGGGAGGATTAAATCTGATCTCACACTTTGTTTTCTCATTTCAAAACTAAACACCTGGTCAGTTTCATTTTTGTCACAGCCCTGAAATCAGAGAACTGTCATTAAATTTATTATCCATGTGATATTTAAGATAAGATAAGATAAAACTTTATTAATCCCTCGGGTGGGTTCCTCTGGGAAATTCGGTTTCCAAAAAGCACAGCACCGACAGAAGTTACAGAGTTACAGAATATTATACACACACACACACATATATAAATACAGAGACAAATATAAATAAAATATACGAAAGGGATAAATAGAATAAATAGGAATAAAAATAAAAATACAAGTGAATTGCACATTTCAAGTATGGAGTCTATTGCACCATTGACTATTAACAAAAGTATTGCACAAAAGGTATTGCACAGTGAGGTGAAGAGGCACTACAGCTTAGTTGTCCCCCCCTCCTTTGTCCTCCTGTTTCCCCTCCCTCTCCCCTCCAGAGAGGAGTTAAACAGTCTGATGGCGTGTGGGACAAAGGAGTTTTTAAGTCTGTTAGTTCTTGTCTTGGGGAGTAGCAACCTGTCACTGAACAGACTCTTCTGGTTGTTTACGGCCGTGTGCAGAGGATGCCCAGCATTGTTCATAATGTCCAGCAGTTTCTTTAGTGTCCTTTTCTCTGCCACTGTCACCAGAGTGTCCAGCTTCATGCCGACCACAGAGCTAGCCTTCCTGATCAGTTTCTCCAGCCTGGATGAGTCCTTCTTTGCTGTGCTGCTCCCCCAGCAAACCACAGCATAGAAAAGTACTCCAGCAACCACTGACTGGTAAAACATCCTCAGGAGCTTCCTGCAGATGTTAAAAGACCTCAGCCTCCTGAGGAAGTACAGTCGGCTTTGGGCTTTTTTATACAGGTGCTCTGTGTTGCATGACCAGTCCAGTTTGTTGTCCACCCACAGCCCGAGGTACTTGTACTTGTTGACCACCTCCACCTCCTCCCCCTCTATCTGAACCGGCAGTGGACCTTCTCTGGACCTCCCGAAGTCCACAACAAGTTCCTTTGTCTTTGAGGTGTTGAGTTGAAGGTGGTTTGTGTGACTCCATGCGACAAAGTTCCTCACCAGACTTCTGTACTCCTCTTCCTGATCATCCCAGATACACCCCATGATGGCTGTGTCATCTGCAAACTTCTGAATGTGGCATAATTCAGAGTTCTAGCAGAAGTCAGAGGTGTACAGGGTGAAGAGAAGAGGGGACAGCACAGTTCCCTGTGGTGCTCCTGTGCTGCTGACCACAGTGTCAGACGTGATTTACAGACCAGAAGCCCCGACATCCACGAATCACATTTGTACATGTGTCTTTCTTTCAGTACATTCGGTCATGTTTATTAGTCCAATGATATTTCAGAAACAGATGACCATCTTAAGTCTTTGTCTTTATCTGATGAGCATTAGTAAAAATCATAGTGTTGTGTCCTGTTACATATCACAGAGGCTGCGACTGAAAACTGTGATATTAATCTAATAGAATAATAATTACATGATGATGTAATTATTGACTTGATGATAAAGACATGATACTGAGTTAAATGTTGATTTACATAGTTAACATTTCAGCCAGAGTTTTTCCAGCTTCAAATAGGCTGGACTTGAATGATGAAGGCTGGAATCTGGGGTAGATTTTTAAGCTAATACTCCAAAAGAAGTCAGGTTAAGTAAAGACAGATAATGGAAAAATATCCTGGGTATGTTGAACTTAATTCATAGTGCAAACCTGAGCCACCTTGTTGCCCTGAATGGGACTAAAGTCCCTGCTGCTCTTTATACTGGATGCAACTCCCTCCAAGTAGAATGACAGACACAAGGTGTTCTTGACTCCTACTGGCATTTATTAGATGCCATGAAAACTGTACAAAGCAACATAAAATAATCAATTTTCACATTAAGGCATTGTCATAGCGAGTAAACATTAAAACATATTATTCACCAACACAAAACATCCACAATCAGTTCATTTGACCTTTACAAAATGACGACTGTATTACACATAAATAACATAAACTCGACAGGTCTGTCACAAATAAAGATCTTATTTTCATACCAGCACATAAAATACTAATTACATGCTCCATTGGCCGCATTAACTTGAAGAGGTTAATAAAAACACCCTCTTTACCCAAACCTTGCTGCACACATCCCCAAATGTCTATCCACAGACTGAGAAAGGGAAGATGCTGCCCTCTACCGAGTGTGGCATGTAAAATATTGTCAAACCTTAACAACAGATTGAACATTGGTTCCATCCTGGACACATTATGTAGAACCTTTAAATGCGTGTTTAAAAACAACAATGGATTTATTAAACATAAATTATTTTGAATTGTAAGTCAAAACCATGAAATTAACTTAAACTGCATAACTGCCACTTGTTGTCCCCTCTGCTCTTTCTCTTCTCTCTGCAGGTGGAAATGATAAATAAGGTGGAGCATGTGCAGAATGAGGATGGGCAGTGTCCTGATGGTGCAGAGAGGCTGAATCAGCTGCAGCATGTGTATAGAAACACTCTGGACTGGGCCAGGTGTCTAAGAGGTGGAGTAGAGACGAAGGTGATTAGAGCAGCTTTTAGTCTGTGTTTAATGACGCTAACAGAGATGAAGAGTCAGGCTGAAGAGAGCTGTTAAATTCACAAACCCTCCAATCTCACTGTACTGTTGGGGGAAGGTGACTGTTATCACTGCACTTTCGTGGTCTCACTGAGGTCTTGATTCATTTCTGTCTCACTGTTCTAGAGTTTTTCAGGTTTTGTTTGTGAACCTTTGGTTTCCTGTTGTTATTTCTTGTATTATTTTCATATATTGTGAGAAGTAGTTAATGTGATTTGGGGTCTATAATAACGATAATGTGATCATTTTATTTTATGGGTATTCTAATGATTGTCCAGTTCTGTAACCTAGTGTTTTGGTTCATGTGTTGTCTTTTATTATTGCAATTTGGTTTGTAATGATTTTAATAACTACAGACCTGTATCCAACTCACCATTTTTAAGTAAAATCTTAGAAAAACTTGTTTTTACTCAAATTACTGATTTTCTGAATGATAGACAGATCCTGGAGATATTCCAGTCTGGATTTAGGGTGAACCACAGCACAGAGACGGCTCTTCTAAAGGTTTTAAATGATCTTAGATGTAACTGGGACTCCCAAAAGCTCTCAGTCCTGGTGCTACTGGATCTAAGTGCAGCCTTTGATACAGTAGACCACGCTATTCTTTTAAACAGACTGAAACACATGGTGGGCCTCTCTGGTGCTGTACACAACTGTGCCCAGCCCGGAGGCTGCGGTCTGTGACCGGCTCCCGGTGCAGACGGCTCCCTGTTATAGTGTTTCCGCACTTGGCACATGCGTACCCAGCCCAATTTTTACTCTTTAAGTGTGTGTGTGTGTGTGTGTGTGTGTGTGTGTGTGTGTGTGGTGGTGGGGGGGGGGGGGGTATGTGTGTATTCACATCATTTATGTTAATGAGAGTGTGGGGAGTGAGTTGGAGGGCGGGATGGGGTGGGCTGCTTTTAACTATGTAAAGCACTTTGTGCTACATTTTCTGTATGAAAAGTGCTTTATAAATAAAGACTGATTGATTGATGTTGCTGCTTGTATTCTGTGTAGTTTCCAAGCTGTTCGGTTGGATTCCATCCAGCAGGTTTTTTGCTAAGCTTTTTAATCTCTATGAAACAAATTTGACTTTGAACAGAATATTTCATCAGTCATCATCATCACACTGTAACGATCATAGTGTTTGTATGTTCCCTGTCTCTTCCACAGACGAGTGGATCACACTTTGCCTAGGGCTCCGTGCCTGCAAATATCTATATTTAGTATACAAATATTTTATACAAACCCCACAATCACGTGTGTGTGTGTATGTATGTGAGCACTGAATAAAGTCTAACACTTTATGTTCTTTTTACTTGAGTTTTGCTCTTTAAAGAAAAAAGACTGAACTTTGAGCAGGTTACAGTTTCTTTCTTTGATTCCCGTCAAAAGTTCCTCGGAGGATTTTGAAGCTGGACTTCAGTGAAGTTTAATGCGAGATGGAACGACTTCAGAGAGAACAGTGACCCCACACATAATAATAATAACGGCACTTGAGATTCTTTGCTTTTTGCGGATGATGTGGTTCTGTTGGCTTCATCGGGTGAGGGCCTCCAGCTCACACTGGAACGGTTCGCAGCGGAGTGTGAAGCAGCGGGAATGAGGATCAGCACCTCCAAATTTGAGGCCATGGTTCTCAGCCGGAAAAGGGTGGAGTGCCCACTCCGGGTCGGGGATGAGTTCCTGCCCCAAATGGAGGAGTTCAAGTATCTCGGGGTATTGTTCGCGAGTGATGGGAGAAGGAAGCAGCGTAAATAAGCTTCCTCTGAAGGGTGGCTGGCCTCTCCCTTAGAGATAGGGTGAGAAGTAGGAGGGGCTCAGAGTAGAGCCGCTGCTGCTCCACATCGAAAGGAGCCAGCTGAGGTGGTTCGGGCATCTGACAAGGATTCCTCCTGGGCGCCTCCTGGGTGAGGTGTTCCGGGCAAGTCCCACCGGGAGGAGGCCCCGGGGCAGACCCAGGACACGCTGGAGAGATTATATCTCTCGGCTGGCCTGGGAACGCCTTGGTGTTCCCCCGGATAAGCTGGAGGAGGTGGCTGGGGAGAGGGAGGTCTGGGCCTCTCTGCTTAGGCTGCTGCCCCCGCGACCCGGCCTCGGATAAAGCGGATGAAGATGGATGGATGGATGGATGGATGGAGATTCTTTGATGAATACATATGACAGCACAGATCGAGTTTCACTCGTTTTTTTTTGCTCAAACATCCTTTATTGTAAATATCCATTGTTTTTACAGTTAGATTGTAGCAGTGTTGAATATTTTAGTATTAGCTAATTTCATTTTGCTGATCATTATCATGGGCCTACTTTGAGCGAGTGTCCAGATGTTCTTCAGTGTCTCATTATTTTGAGACCCTAGGTGTCAAACTTACAGAACCATATCACCCATTAGAGCTCTTCTTTCTCACACTGCCAACTTACTTGTAGTTATTAGACGTTTTAGCGCTTTCAGACGCCGCTCATGTGGAATGAGCTGCCAGGATGGATTCAGGGGATGGTTAGAGATTCAACTTTAAGCTTTCTTTCAGGATGAGTGATAACACAAAATAATTATTTTCCAAACACATGCAGTTGGTGGGGTTAGGTTCACTGGTGGTTCTTGCCCATAGCTGTGAATGGTTAGCCCTGCATCAGAGTGACGACCTGTCCAGGATGTACCCGCCTCTCACCCTGTGGAAGCTGGGATTTCTTCACTCAGGAAGCCATTGAAGAGGTGCGGGCCACTCAGGACAAGGTAAAATGACAGACACAGCGTTCACAGTCACAAGGCTTTTATTTCTCACAAAAAAGCTACTCAAATAAGGTTTGATCATTGCAGGAGAGAATCCTTCTGCCACTGTTTCTTTTTACTCGCAGGGAGAGGATCCCTGAAGACCAGGATACAAAGGAAGTGTGTTCCAGAAGGAAGAGGACCAGCTCTGAGGAAGCAGGTAAGCTGTAAAGGTGAGTAACTCCCTCCTCAGGTAGGGGAGGTGCTGGGAACACGGAGACAAAAGCATTGGCAGGAGCAGACTATCGGGTTTAGACTGGATGCTCGAGCTGGTCCTTAACTACCTGTGTTTAATGAGGATGATGAAGGGCGGGAATCATGACTCCACCCCTGGATGATGGAGGAAACGCCTGCTCTGGACTCAGAGGGGGTCACAAAATCCACAACAAACCAGCACAGAACACGACAGAGACAAGGTCCCCATTCATCAGCCGGATCATTTACATGGTTCATGCAGGGATATGTGCCAGTGTCTCTGAAGTGAAAATAATATAACTGATAATCGAGTGACTGTTAGAGTGGAGACACAACATGGCAGCTGTCATCACACTCCATAAATGATCAAAAACTGAAATTAAACTTTGAAAAATCAATGTCATGAAAAGCTCATATTTTACATGTAGGTCTACATGTATTAAATAAAGTTTTAGTTGACATTTTTTTATGAAAACCCAGCAATGTTTACTCAGTGAACCGTGATCTGCGAGAGGCAAAGAACACCACTCACTCAATATTGGCTGAAATAGCAGTGAGGTTAATCACATAGAAGCAACATGTACAGGAATGGTTTGGTTTCTGTTCTCTTCTTATGATCTTTTAGTTTGAAGTTTTCTCAGAGTCTTTCCTGTCCATCCATCATATTCATCATGGTTACATTCCTCCATCCATCCACTTTCCACTGCTTGTCAGCATCCAGATGTTGGGGCAGCAGTCTCAGCAGACATCCTCAGACCTTCCTCTCCATTTCCACCACTTCCAGCTCTTCCACAGGAATAATGATGTATTCCTAATCCAGCCACGAGACTCCCCACTGCTTCCTGGGTAGAAACAGTCAGATGACACAAGCACGTCTGGATCCTTCCAATATGGAGTAGTAGCTGCTCAGGTTGTTATTTTATCTCTTAAGTGGTGAACATACTCTGACACTTAGAGATGGAGACAACACAACATGTGTGCACGGTCACAGAGCTGGCAGGCATGAGGATATCCGCTCAGATCCATAAGTCACTTGGACTTCAGGAGACTCTGGCAGATGTTGGGGAAACTAACACCCACATTAGGCTGAGCCAGACTCCCTTATTATTGTGATACCCACAGTTTATGCCCATAGGTGAGGGCAGGAATATATTTATATCATCTCTTTGTATTAAGCTCTCAACCTTACACTACAAAACACCTTCCACCTGAGGCAACACCTTATTCTGAGACCACACTGAGCATTCCCACGTTTTCCACCTACGGACTCTAAAAGATTGCTGCTGACATTTGTGGAATTTTGCTCTAAATAAACCTTAGATAAATATCCTGCAGATATTTAACGTCATTCAGTGTCAAACAAGAAAACAGAGAATGTAACCTGTTAGCAGGTCAGCTAAAGAAAACTGAATTCACACCTGAGTTCCCATCTAACCACAGTTAAAGCCAAACCGATTCACATCACATATACAGACATTCAGTGTGGTTCTCTATGGAGGCTGAAGGCTGTCAAAGGTCATAATTTACATGATTTGTCTCCAAATGAGTTCAAGCACAGAGAAATTAGCTGATTAATTCTAAACACTACCGCCTTAAAAAGCAGTTGTTGTCTTTTTCGTGGCTCAAGAGTTGTGAGTTCGCCTTGTAATCGGAAGGTTGCCGGTTAGAGCCCCGGCTCAGACAGTCTCGGTCGTTGTGTCCTTGGGCAAGACACTTCACCCGTTGCCTACTGGTGGTGGTCAGAGGGCCCGGTGGCGCCAGTGTCCGGCAGCCTCGCCTCTGTCAGTGCGCCCCAGGGTGGCTGTGGCTACAATGTAGCTGCCATCACCAGTGTGTGAATGTGTGTGTGGATGACTGGATATGTAAAGCGCTTTGGGGTCCTTAGGGACTAGTAAAGCGCTATATAAATACAGGCCATTTACCATTTTTAACTCGAAGCCTTCTACGCTACAAGCCACATTCATGTAGTACTTTATGCTTTCCACCACTACAGCCAGTTTACATCTATGTCACAGAGAGGCTCCAGCCAAACAGGGACTCGAACGTCAAGCCATCATCTATGAGGGGCTCTCAGTAACCGATGCACCACAACAATGACAATAACTCAGCATTGTCGATAAAACTTGGGTTGATTTTTGGAATATTCAAACTAAAAACAACCAGTTCAGCACTGTGAGCTGTAAAAGTTGGATCTAAATTTGATAGATTGAAAAGTTGTTCTCTTTGGACGCTCGAGACTCACTCCAAACTGCTCCCACTCTGGTCAGATGCTCTTTATTGTTCGTTGTTGGGCACATCTTCATCATCCATGTTCCTCTAACACATTAAAGTCCTGATCATCATCGTTTCCATAAATATGAAAACTATTTATTCTCTTGAAAAGGAAAAGCTGACAAAGGTTCAGTACCTGCAGACAGCCTCTCAACTTCCATAAATTTACACTATCAACAGTGATACACAGACACGAGCAGTAGTGGTTAACAGGAAATCATGATTTGGCTCATTCTTGTCAAGTAAAGCAAAGAATTCATAACTTTATACACTTTATACAATAAAAGTTCATTCAGAGTATTTCAAGTCAAACAGAAGGTTTTAGTCAGACTGAGACTGTTAAAGAAACTCGTTCAGGAGCTGCAGAGCTTAAACCAAGTCCTTTGGTCCTACCAGTCAAACAAACTTGTAAAGATCAATTGTGAATCTGAGGCTGTCGGTCTGGATGAAGTGCTGCCTCTGCTCCAGTCAGTGTTTCCTGAAGAACTGACTGTAAAACAATTAATTCCTGTGGGCAGCTTGAATGAAAGTAGAGCACAGCTTCAGTCTGACAGCCCGAGAGCTGCTGCCCCCTAGCGGACGGGAGCATGTAGAGCACCGCCCACACCCAGGTACTCGAGGTTCTCTGCTGCTGGGAGGAACAGATGGTTCTCAGCTAAAGTTGCATCTGTAATGATCTGAGGCAGGAAGTCAGCCTGGTAGTCTGGATTATCAAGGCTGTGACTGGTCACCAGAGGGCGCAGTTTGCAGGACGCGTTCAGGTATTCAGGTCCATAGGGCACTTGGGAGGTGTTCAGATCCTCCAGCGGGTGGGGAAGTGGGCCCCAGCCCAGGCTCAGGTCCTCATAATTAGGGTTTAAAACCTTGGAGAGCCGGCTGCTCTGGCTGGTCTCACTCACACTCTGGTTCATGTACTCTGGAAGACAGAGCAGGAAAATGCTGTTTAGGTATAAATTAATTAATTTTCTGTCATGAAGACAGTTTGCTGTCCAGCTATTAATTGATTTACATCTCCTAATTATTTGTCACTGGTCTGAGTTATGTTTGATGATGGATACCGTGGTCGATGAAGTCCTTTTCCAGTGCGCTGTCAGTGGGATCGGTGATGTACCGCAGGGCGAGGCTGTACTCTCCGGCCGGATGACCATTCTGACACGAACGAAGAGAATCAATGAAACACCTCTGTTTCATCAAAGCACGTTCATTAGAATGAAACACAGAGGAAATAAATAGCTGTACTTCTGGCCACTTATGGCGAGTGGAAGTAGACTGTTTACATTTACTTGGGTCACCAGGGGGCGCCGAACACTTTCTTAAGTACGATGTTTTTTCATGTAACATTTACTAAAATGTTTGATAAAACATATAGACATGTAACAATGTGTCTTTAGACTAGATTAGACTACAATAGGTGTGTGTGTGTGTGTGTGTGTGTCCATACCATGGGCCGGTCCTTATGGTTACCCATGCCTCTGTAGGGTAGCAGGTATTCGTCCGGGTCAATAACGTCCTCGGTGTCGTCGGTGCTCAGCAGACGAGAGTAAAACCTGCTGTCTGACGGACTTGGCAGGTCCCCCTGACAAAAATAATTAATGTAGTTGAGTTTATGCTATGTAACAGTTTTTTTCTTTAAAGACGATCATTATTGCTCGTTCATTTTTATTATAATGATCATCTTCTGGATTGAAACCAAAGAGAAACAGCTTTGCATTTATTGGAAGTTCGTTTGAAATCATTTTCTCGTGTTTCTTTTGAACCCCTTCTTTCTACACACCGAAACTTTACATTCCCTGTTAGTTCTGTGCAGTTAATAAATACTAATATTATTTCATTTTAACAGTTTACTCATCTATATTCACCGTGTGAGTATGGGTTAGAACACACGTTGATCCCAAACTGCTTAATTCTCTAATAAACAGGAAGTAAAGAGATGAACTGATGATATGGCGATCGTGGCTCAAGAGTTGGGAGTTCGCCTTGTAATTGGAAGGTTGCCGGTTCGAGCCCCGGCTTGGACAGTCTCGATCGTTGTGTCCTTGGGCAGGACACTTCACCCGTTGCCTACTGGTGGTGGTCAGAGGGCTCGGTGGCGCCAGTGTCCGACAGCCTCTGTCAGTGCGCCCCAGGGTGGCTGTGGCTACAATGTAGCTGCCATCACCAGTGTGTGAATGGGTGGATGACTGGATATGTAAAGTGCTTTGGGGTCCTTAGGGACTAGTAAAGCGCTATATAAATACAGGCCATTTACCATATGATGTTTGTTGGGTCTAATAATTCAACTATGTTCATGTGGTTTCATAAAAGAAAAAATCTCAGCTGTAGATATTTCTAAAATACTTTTTCTCCTGGATTAAATTTATTCCTGTTTTGTGTCTGAATGATCCAGATCGGGACATATTCTCCACGTGCACCCCGTACTGTGATCAGAATACTAGTTTGGTTCTTTACATTTAAAAAATTAATTGTATCATACTTTAATTCATCATATGCCAGCGCAATCAAGAGGAAACAAAAAGAAAAGACGACGGACGGTTTTCCATATGAAAAGAAAATTGTTTTATTTTTCTAACATCTTCATTTTCAAAACAGGAAAAACTGAGTTAAATGTGATCATTAGAAGTAGAAATGCTTTATCTTTTTCTAATCAGTTAACTTATTAATTAGGTTAAATAGGTTAAGTGTCAGCTTCCTTCTTTCATTTTCAGTAAGAAGGTTTTGGTTTATTTTTTGATTACTATAAAAGTAGATTATTGTTAAGGTTAAAATGTAAATATTTATGGATTGTTAATAATAGAACTGATTGCTGACCAAGTGATTTACCTTCATACAGAAACACTGAGTCCTATGAGCGTAAATGATTTCTCACAAATGTCACAAATATTCGACCGATCAGACCATTAGCTTGTTTAACAACAGTCCCCCTGATGTGTGTGGTGAGTCAAGAGTTCACGTTCAGCACAGCTTTTGAATGAACAAATGTCTGAGAAATAAGACAATATTAATATTATTACATGTAGAAAATATCTGGACAGTCAGACGGTAAAGGATCTCCATATTACCAACCCTCAGTGAAGAAAATCTTTTTATAAGTGTCATTATACAAGTAAATGACATGAAATCCCTGGTTTACCTGTATGACCAGGTATCTGGACGGGTCGCTGGCCATCTTGGAGAACTCCACCATCAGCTCTTTGAACCTGGGCCGACTGGACGGGTCGATCATCCAGCCTGCAGAAGCAAAGGGGATGATTTTCAGTCTTCTGTACAGCTGAGCTGCTCCAGACTTTATATTCGTGTTCGTCATACCAAAGAACTTTTAGTACTTGATGTAGAATTTGTTTGTCTGACTTCATGAAATTTAGACCGTAGCCTGGAGCCATTGTAAGACAAACAGACGCCCGATTTGGAGACATGATGGAGACATAACTATTTAAAAGTTTGACACCTTCATGTTCCCATCAAGGCGCAATTTTTCTACCAGCACCACCTGCGTCTCATCTTACATTTGACCATGATCATGTAGACATCGATGGTGCAGATGGGGGGCTGAGGCAGCCGCTCGCCTCTCCCCAGCACCGTGGCGATCTCGCTGGCCGGGATGCCGTCGTATGGCTTGGAGCCGAACGTCATGATCTCCCACACCGTCACACCTGCAGACCATCGACTGTTAGAGCAGACTCAGCTCTCAGTAAAACCTCCGTTACACAACAACAGACACGATGAAGTAAACAACATGAGTTCAAGGAGGGTTTGTTCCTGATGAGAATTTTAATGATAATGATCATTTTTATTTGCATGTATATAAAAGACAGAAATACGTTCTGGGGTCCGAACGGTGGATCAGTAAGTAAGCATCTTGAACCTGAACCGTTTTTCTTTCAAATACCCAAGAGGGGGCAGTCCTGTCAGACTGAAATCTATGAGAAGATCACTCTAATGCTCACTGGATCTATGACATCAGAGAGCATTTTAGGAGTTTATGGTCGACCTCTTGTGTCAGGTCATACACAAGACAACAGCATGTTAATGGTTTCAATGTTAATGTTTCCATTTGAAGTAAAATAGACAATAAAGCAGATGATTCTTTATGGAGGGCTACCTCATGATACTTTTTTATATCCAATCTACTTCCACTTATCAAATTCAGTGTCGTGGGTGGAGCCTATCCCAGCTGTGATAGAACAGCTGTCTTTTTATGTCACAGTAAGAAAATAACTTTTTCAGGTCTAGTGAAACAAGTAACCAGTGGGCCCTGTGCAGGCTAGAGAGCCACAGATTGACCCACCGTAACTCCAAACATCACTCTGATGGGTGTAAGTCCACTGGAGGATCGACTCTAATGCCATCCACTTAATGGGAACCTGCGTTAAACAGAGGAAGACAAACATACACAGACAGGTGAGGAACATTTTAACAGAGAAGCCCAACATCCTGTCTGATTTAGTCTTTTGTGGTTTTGTCCTGATAGAAATCAGCTCGTCTCCGAGTGCCAGCCACATGAAAACACACCTTTCCTCCATCAGCGTGATATTCCTTCTCATCTGCCGTCAGAAGCTTGGCAAGGCCGAAGTCGGTGATCTTGACGTGGTTAGGACTCTTCAAAAGGACGTTCCTTGCAGCCAGGTCACGATGCACCAGGTGACGCTCCTCCAGGTAGTTCATGCCCTGCACACAAACGTCATGCATGCACACAAGTTTTCAGTATGAGTAAAACCAGCTGTGTGATAACTGGCTGGGCTGCAGCACCAGTATCTCCAGAAACTGCAGGTGATGCTGACTCCAACAATCGTTCGGTGTCCACAGATCCACGTGTAAAAATTTCAAAAGTTACAGCAGAGATAAACATGTTTACAGCCTCATACAAAAATGTGTAAATGACTGTAACTCATCTGTGTAAATTGTTTGTTTTTGTTTAACTTCTTCAGGCTGCTGCCTTTAGGGGGCGCCAGAGCAGCTCATCTGCCCCCATCTCCCCCTCTCCCAGCATCCTCATCGGTCTCACCAGCTTTCTGCACGTCCTCCTTCACTGCATCCATGAACTATCTCTGAGTTTTTCCCATTTTTCTCCTGCCATCAGCTCCATATTCAGCACCCACGATCCCATCAGCACACTTTATGAATGGAGACTGCTCTCATCAGGTTTCACTGTGAGCCTCTGACCTTGTACCTTGTGATTTTCCCAGCACTTAAAAATCCAAATCATACTTAAAACGGACTAAACAGATTAGCACACGGTTTCTTGTGTTTGCATTAATGAGCCTCAGCAGGCTTAAAGAGAGCTGCACACTGAGCTGGCGCCTCAGGCAGGAGAGTTTCTCCTTAGAGGAGGTCTTGCTGACCTCATTTACTCACCTTAGCAATCTGGACACACCAGTTGAGCAGCCACTGCGCCCCAATGCTATCCCTGTGGTGCCGGACATAGTCCAGCAAGCCGCCGTACAGCATCAGCTGAGTAACCAGCTGGACTGATGATGTCAGGCAGATTCCCAGCAGGCGGCACACATGAGGGTGATCCACACTCACCATCACATACGTTTCCTACACAGACAGCAGTGTTACTGAGAAACATCCACAGTCGCTGCCTACATGGGAAAGTCTGAGCTACAGATGCAGCTGTGGAGCATTTTTAACTTCAGTTAAGCTTCAGCCCTTTAATCAGCTCAAGATTAAGATCTAATGTTTTTAAACCACTTAAATGTAAGAAGATATTTGGTGGAGCGACTTAAAATTCAAGACACAAAATAGTTAACAGTCACTAACAATGTGTTTGTAGAGCAGGAAATAGAAGAAGCACACAGAGGAGTCTTACATCCAGGACTTCTTGGTTGGCTTTTGGTGACGTGGCCTCTCTGAGAACTTTGATGGCTACTGGGATCTTCACATTCTCGCCTTCAGGGATCCACAAACCCTAAACAAACAAACACTTTATTCTGTCCAACTAGCAAGAGTGTGACTGGGCTGTGGTGCGTTCAAGTCTCAAGTGTTGGATGACAGCAGCATTTCCTCTGCTGCACTCACATGACTAAACATTTAAAGTACTTTTCAATAAAGAAGTCCATTACCTTGTGTGTGTATATTTAGTGGGTGTCGGTCTGTATTCGTTGTCGGCTCGTCTGCGTTCTATGGTGTTCCTGTTCCTTAGTCTGCGTCTCTCTGCTCTGCTCTCCGTTTCGTTAAGATTTCAGGTTTGCTCTTTAGTTTCTCCCAGTTTAGGTTTCCGTTAGTAATCTCTCACGCTTCGTTGCCTGTTTCTGTCACTGCCACTTTGTAAATAAACATCACTCGAATCATCAGTCACTGCTGCATTTTGGGTCCTCCTTTTCCTCCAACACCACACGGCTCACCCCGCCAGCCGTGACAATTTCTTTCACACTTCACCTTTAAAAGTGAAGCCTTGTGGTTCCTGGAAGGAAAAACACGACTTTTTCAAGTTTTTGTCCTGTTTTTATGATAAATGTACGACTTTAATGTGAAACATTCAGAGTTTTTTCTCTTGTTGTGTTTGTTTGAAGCTGCTTCCTGTTGGCTTCAGCTGTTTGGAGTTTCCATTTTCTAAACTTCTACATTCTGAACCTTCTTCAGCTCTGAACAGATGATGAAACACTGAATGATTTCAAGCTCACACTTTGTCTAATAAACTTACATCTTTCATTCTTCATACAGATTGTGGTACTGTGGTTTGTCAGAGATCAGCTGTGATTATCTGGCAGCAGCACTGAAGTCCAACCCCTCCCATCTGAGAGAGCTGGACCTGAGCTCCAACAACAAGCTGCAGGATTCAGGAGTGAAGCATCTGTGTGGTTTCCTGGAGAGTCCAGGATGTGGACTTGAAACTCTGAGGTCAGTCAGCATGTTTTAGTTGTGCTGAGATGAATATGATGTGAAAGTTGTGCTGACACTAAACTGCAGACATCAGGCTGATATTATACTGATCCACACTGAGGATCTTCATGGTAAAGTCTGTTTTCTTCTTCTCTGGTTTAGTCCATTGACTGCAGCAGAACAATGTTCACATTTCAAACCTTCAAAGAAGAAGAAAAATCCTCCACTGGATAATTCACTGTGAAACTCTCCAACTCTTCATTCCACCTTAAAGTCTGTCTGACACTGAAATCCAAAGCAAAATGTGCGTTTGCTTTACAGACAGCAGTCCAACACAAACATACACACATCATCCAAAACACAGTCCAACATCCAAATCTCCTCCACTGCCAGCATGAATGATGGGAAAGAGAAGGAGGAACACTCTGACATTCAGGGTTAGAATGAGTTTCATGAAGCAGACTGTGAAGATCAAAGCTGCATTAGAAAGCTTACATGAATGAATGAGTGGACAGAAGTGGACAGAGATCATCTGAAGCACTTCAAAGGCTTTAAATCAACACATTTCTCTTTATTCTTTATCAACTCTGTTAGTTTCTCTCAGTTTTCTGTGGAATGAAGCTAACAGCAGGCTAATAAGATGCTGACCAATAGGTTTCTATTAAAGGTTGTAATTTGTAAATGAAAAAGTGCTTTTGTCATGGCTACTGAATGGACTCACGCGCAGACAGTTCTTTCTCAAAGAACAAAAGGAGATTTATTGACAACAGGGGTCACCTCAGTGCTATATATATGTACAGTGAGTTGGGAGGGGGTCCAGGGCTCCCGGGAGAGAAGGAGTGGGGAAATCCACACACACGCTTCCTCTTCCACACAGTCACCGCCACAGCTCCTCCGCACACACGCACTCCTCTTCAGCCGCACTCGCTCCAAAACTCCATACACGCTGCCACACCCGGGCTGGTCCCGTGATTTGGTCCAGAAGAGGGATATCTACACAGAGGCAAGGCAAGGCAAGGCAAGGCAAATTTATTTGTATAGCACAATTCAACAACAAGGTGATTCAAAGTGCTTTACAGAGACATTAGAAACAAAAACAAATAAAAAGCATGATTTAAAATTGATTAAAAGAAGCAAACAAACAAACTAACTAATTAACAAACAAACAAACAAACAAATCAGTATATAAAATCAAAACAGATAAAATCAGAACAGTAGATAAAATCAGTAGTTAATGTAAGTTTTGAAATTTAAGCTTGAAAGTGTGGATTTGGTGCTTTATTCAAATGCAGCTGAGAACAGGTGAGTCTTCAACCTGGATTTAAATAAACTGAGTGTTTCAGCTGATCTGAGGCTTTCTGGGAGTTTGTTCCAGATATAAGGAGCATAAAAGCTGAATGCAGCTCTCCGTGTCTGGTTCTGACTCTGGGAACTGATAAAAGACCGGATCCAGATGACCTGAGAGATCTGGAAGGTTCATACTGGGTCAGGAGGTCACTGATGTATTTTGGTCCTAAACAATTCAGAGCTTTATAGACCAGTATCAGAACTTTAAAGTCTATCCTCTGACGGACAGGCAGCCAGTGTAAAGACCTCAGAGCTGGACTGATGTGGTCCACTTTTTTGGTCTTAGTGAGGACTCGAGCTGCAGAGTTCTGAATGAGCTGTAGTTGTCTGACTGATTTTTTAGGTAGACCTGTAAAGATGCTGTTACAGTAATCAAGCCTACTAAAGATGAATGCATGGACTAGTTTTTCCAGGTCCTGTTGAGACATCAGATCTTTTATCCTTGATATATTCTTGAGGTGATAGTAAGCTGACTTTGTTATTGTCTTAATGTGTTTTTCTTTTTTTTTTTTTTTTTTTTTTTTTTTTTCAATTTTCAAATCAATTTTATTTATATAGCACCAAATTGCAACAACAGTTGCATCAAACTATTTTCCATTGCAAGGTAAACATGCTTCAATAATACAGAGAAAACAGAAAGAACCCCAACAGTCAGATGGCCCGCTATGACCAAACACTTTGGCGACAGCGGGAAGGAAAAACTCCCTTTTAACCTCCAGGAGAACCAAGCTCAGGAAGGGGCAGCCGTGTGCCGTATTTGGGGTGAGGGGAGGAAGACAGGACGAAGACACACTGTGGAAGAGAGCCAGAGAAGAATAACTATGGATTAAATGAGTGGTGGTGTATAAACATAAACAACTGTAATGCAGCTGTATGAGTAATGGCAACATGATAACTTCAGCTTAGTAGCTAAAAACAAATGTTTACAGCGGTACCAAAGAATAACGAGTACAGTATTTACAAACCAAGTGATGCTGACATAGTTTTAATCTTACAAGTTAAAACAAAAGGTCGATTATACAGAAACAGAAAGGAAATATTAACCAGATCTTTCTTTAAAATCTATTCAGATATTGTAGATAAGCCCAAATCATGCTTTGTGCATGTCATACAGCTCAGGAAAGGGCTGACAGACCTCACTGACTAGGAGCAACATTTCCCATAATTGGGAAAACAGCCCTGCATCCTCTGACCATGAAGCCACATTGATTTTCTATTTATCCATCCCTCTGTTCCTGCAATTCAGTAGTGCAGCCACTGCAGAGGAGAAGCAGCTCCCAGAATGTCTCACCTCCTCTGGGAGCAGCTGCACTCTGAGAAAGAGATGCTCCTGATGTAAACAGCAGGTTGGTGTGGATGTGTGTTTGTTAGTATGTGCTTGGATGTATGCGCCCTGGCTTCATCTGTCTTGCTCTTCATGTTAAGGGCAATGACTCATGCTACAGCAAGGGCCAAGAGACAAACATGGCACAAGCTGCAAGACCACCTGCTGGGCTGGAGAGCAGGGCAAAGGGAAGTGGCTCCATCTGACATCCATCTCGACTCTGATTCATTATCATCTTTATATGAGCAAAAGGTTGCCGTCTGTAGATTCGGTGGAAATAGCGTGTGATGCATTTGTCCGCCTACTATCCCCAAAGGCTCAGCAAACCTTCCCTCCCTCGCTGCCAGCTCTAAGCACTGTTATTTAGAGTGATGCATTTCCCTCTGCCTTCTTGCTGGAGTGGACTCTTCATCACCTACACAAACTCACACACACCAACAGTGGCATTCACGGCGTGAAGACACACATGATGGCTAACGCAAACAGACACACTAACACAAACCTACATAAACATCAGTGGCACTAGTGTGTAGTGCAGGAATTGGAGCACACATGTCAAAGTGTCCAGGGGCAGCAGATCCTCTCCTATGCAGCACAACTTTATTTGAAACAGCTTCGTACTTTGCTAAAGCAAAAGTCAAAGTCCTCCTGCTGACACTCTCTGACTGTGCACATACTGAAGGCAAAAGTTTCTAGGTTAAGGTTTTTCTGAAGAAACAGACATATAATTTTTCTAAGTTTAGGTCTGCATCCATCACTACACCCAAATTTCTCGCCTGGTTTGTGGTTTTTAGATGTATAGATTGAAGTTCTCTGGTGACCTGTAATCGTTTTTCTTTGGCGCCAAAGACTATTACCTCAGTTTTGTTTTTGTTTAGCTGGAGAAAATTGTGGCACAACCAGTCATTAATTTCCTCAATGCATTTACCAAGAGCCTGTACAGGGCCTTGGTCTCCTGGTGACATTGTGATATATATTTGTGTGTCATCTGCATAGCTATGATAGTTTATTTTGTTGTTCTCTATAATCTGTGCCAGTGGGAGCATGTAAATGTTAAACAGAGGGGGTCCCAAGATGGAACCTTGGGGAACTCCACATGTGATACTTGTCTGCTCAGATGTGAAGTTACCTATTGATACAAAGTATTTCCTGTTTTCTAAGTATGTCTTGAACCAGTTTAGTACAGTTCCTGAAAGACCTGTCCAGTTCTCCAGTCGTTTGAGTAATATGTTGTGGTCAACTGTATCAAATGCTGCACTGAGATCCAGTAAAACTAAGACTGACATTTTTCCACTGTCTGTATTCAGACATATGTCATTAAACACTTTGGTCAGAGCGGTTTCAGTGCTGTGGTTCTGTCTAAAACCTGACTGGAAGGCATCGTAGCAGTTATTCTGTTTTAAGAAGTAACTGAGCTGTTGAGAAACTGCTTTTTCAATGATCTTACTTAAAAATGGGAGATTTGAGATCGGCCTGTAGTTTTTCATTTGTGTCTTGTCAAGATTGTACTTTTTCAGTATAGGTTTTATTACAGCAGTTTTTAGTGATTCTGGAAACACACCTGATAATAAAGAAAAGTTGACGATGTGTAACAGGTCTGACTCTAAAGTCTTTGAGACCTTTTTGAAAAAACTTGTTGGCAGGACATCTAAACAGCAGGAGGAGGAGTTCAGTTGACCTAAGATGTCCTCCAGGTCTTTGCTGTTAATAGGGTGAAACTGTTTCATGGTGTTTAAACAGTTTTTCGGTGGACACAGTACATATTCTGGATCTGCTGTTGATGTACCAATTGCTTGTCTAATTTTTTGGATTTTTTCTGTGAAGAATTTGGCAAAGTCATTGCAGACCATGGTCGAATGAAGTTCAGCTGCCACTGACACAGGAGGGTTTGTTAGCCTATCAACTGTAGAAAATAAGACCCGAGCATTATGGCTGTTTTTAGTGATGATGTCAGAGAAGTAGGACCTCCTTGCACTCCTCAGTTGTAAATTATAATTGTGAAGTTTCTCTTTATAGGTGTCATAGTGAACCTGGAGGTTTGTTTTTCTCCATCTGCACTCAGCTTTCCTACACTCTCTTTTTTCATTTTTCACCAGTGTGGAGTTTCTCCATGGAGACTTTTTCCTTCCAGAGATAACCTTCACCTTAATGGGAGCAATAGTGTCCATTACATTTAACATGTTAGCATTGAAGCTATTGACGAGCTCATTGACTGACCCTCTGGACAGGTCAGGTGTTAATGGGAAGACCTGGTTAAAAATTGCACTACTGTGTTCAGTTATACACCGTTTTGTGATCACTGCTGTTGACATATTTATGTGGGCTGAGATTTTACTTTAAAAGAAAACACAGTAATGATCAGACACGCCCACATCAGACACAGTAACCTTTGAAATGCTCAGGCCCTTGGAGATCAGTAGGTCAAGAGTGTGTCCTCTATTATGTGTGGCCTCTGTTACATGCTGAGTCAGCCCAAAGTTGCCTAGAGTGTTACTCAGGTCTTTAGTCCCTTTGTCCTGAGGGTTGTCCACATGGATGTTAAAATCCCCAACAATAATTACACAGTCAAAATCAACACAGATCACAGACAGCAGTTCACTGAGGTCATTAAAAAAGTCTGTGCAGTATTTGGGAGGCCTGTAAACATTAAGAAACACAACTTTGGATGGGGCCTTCAGCTGTAAAGCCACATATTCAAAAGACTGAAAACTTCCAGGAGATAGCTGCTTACATTGAAATGATTCATTAAATAAGACAGCAACCCCTCCTCCCCTCCTGCTGAGCCTGTCCTCACTGATAAAACTGTAGTTAGGAGGGGTCGTCTCGATGAGAACAGCTCCACTGTTACTTTGGTCCAACCAAGTTTCAGTTAAAAACATAAAATCAAGGCTGTGCTCAGTGATTAAATCATTAATTAAAAATGTTTTCCCAGCTAAAGATCTAACGTTTAATAAAGCCAACTTAAGTGTTTTAGAGGCATTACTTGTCCCCTCATGTTTGGGAGCAGTCTGTGGCACACAAGGTATGTTTACTATGTTTAAAGATCTTTTAGAGTGCAGCTCTCTGTGTTTTGACCAGGCCACATGTCTCCTTCTGTCACCTAAAAGTACAGAGATTTTAAAACCTTCTAGTAAACAGGGTCCCAGCTTCTCCTGGGAAAAGTCACCACTGCCGTAATCCTCGCAGCCCGGACCCTTCACACATCACACATCAGACTGCGGAGACAGAGCATGAAGGTGGTAAGGAGGAACTAAGGGGGGAGAGGCTGGGCAATGTGACTTTGATTGCTCTGTTGAGGGTGGGGCTCGATGGCGAACCTTTGGCCGCTCTGGTGGGGGGTTTATGGGGGACAAAAAGGGATTGGGCGGGGGGTAGATCTGAGCCCAGCATTGACCCGCTCCATCATCTCCTCAGTGAATTTCAGGTGTGGGGAGGAGGGAGAAAGGGAGGGGGAGGAGGGTGATGGCCTGTCAGGGGTTTGGGGGACTGGGGAAGATCGTGGTCCCTGGTCCTGGTCGTTGGTGTTGTTGAGAGAGTTGGAGGAAAATAGGGACCCCTCTTCTTGCCTCAGATGTCTCTCCTTTCTGAGGCTCTTCCCAGGTGGGGGCAAATGGAGCTCCTCCTCAAGGTTTCTGCTGGGCTTTGTCTGTTCTTGGAGTACTGTTTGTTCCTCTTTATGAGATAACTCCTCATTTATCTCAGCCTTGGCACCAAGCAGAGATGGATGACGTATGGAATAAAACAAGTTGGAGGTGAACAGTTTCACCCCTGACTTGTTAAAATTAAATCCATCCATTCCATCCATCCATTTTCATCCGCTTTATCCGAGGCCGGGTCGCGGGGGCAGCAGCCTAAGCAAAGAGGCCCAGACCTCCCTCTCCCCAGCCACCTCCTCCAGCTTATCCGGGGGAATACCAAGGCGTTCCCAGGCCAGCCGAGAGATATAATCTCTCCAGCGTGTCCTGGGTCTGCCCCGGGGCCTCCTCCCGGTGGGACATGCCTCGAACACCTCACCCAGGAGGCGCCCAGGGGGCATCCTTGTCAGATGCCCGAACCACCTCAGCTGACTCCTTTCGATGTGGAGCAGCAGCGGCTCTACTCTGAGCCCCTCCCGGATGGCCGAACTTCTCACCCTATCTCTAAGGGAGAGGCCAGCCACCCTTCGGAGGAAGCTCATTTCTGCCGCTTGTATCCGCGATCTCGTTCTTTCGGTCACTACCCACAGCTCGTGGCCATAGGTGAGGGTAGGGACGTAGATCGACCGGTAAATTGAGAGCTTCGCTTTTACACTCAGCTCCCTCTTCACCACGACGGACCGGTGCAGCGTCCGCATTACTGCAGCTGCAGCCCCAATCCGTCTGTCGATCTCCGGCTCCCTTCTCCCATCACTCGCGAACAAGACCCCGAGATACTTGAACTCCTCCACTTGGGGCAGGAACTCATCCCCGACCCGGAGTGGGCACTCCACCCTTTTCCGGCTGAGAACCATGGCCTCAGATTTGGAGGTGCTGATCCTCATTCCCGCTGCTTCACACTCGGCTGCGAACCACTCCAGTGCGAGCTGGAGGCCCTCACCCGATGAAGCCAACAGAACCACATCATCCGCAAAAATCAGAGATGAGATTCTGAGGCCACCAAAGCGAAAGCCCTCCGCCCCTTGGCTGCGCCTAGAAATCCTGTCCATAAAAATTATGAACAGAACCGGAGACAAAGGGCAGCCCTGGCGGAGCCCATCACCCACCGGGAACGAGTCCGACTTGTTGCCGGCAATGCGAACCAAGCTCTTGCAACGGTTGTATAGGGATCGAATGGCCCGTAGCAATGGGCAATACTCCCGCAGCACCTCCCACAGGACACCCCGAGGGACACGGTCGAATGCCTTCTCCAAGTCCACAAAACACATGTAGACTGGTTGGGCAAACTCCCATGCACCCTCAAGTATCCTCGAGAGGATAAAGAGCTGGTCCAGTGTTCCGCGACCAGGACGAAAACCGCATTGTTCCTCCTGTATCCGAGGTTCGACTAGCGGACGAACTCTCCTTTCCAGCACCCTGGCATAGACTTTCCCAGGGAGGCTGAGGAGTGTGATCCCCCTGTAGTTGGAACACACCCTCCGGTCCCCCTTCTTAAAGATGGGGACCACCACCCCGGTCTGCCAGTCCACAGGTACTGCCCCTGATCTCCACGCAATATTGCAAAGGCGTGTCAACCAGGACAGCCCTACAACGTCCAGAGCCTTCAGGAACTCGGGGCGGACCTCATCAACACCAGGGGCTCTGCCACCAAGGAGTTGTTTAACTGCCTCAGTGACCTCGCCCCCGGAAATTGGCGGGTCATTCCCCTCATCCCCAGACTCTGCTTCCTCCTCGGAAGACGTGTCAGTGGGATTAAGGAGGTCCTCGAAGTATTCCTTCCACCGCCTGACAATTTTCTCAGTCGACGTCAACAGCGCTCCGCCAGCACTATACACAGTGCAGGTAGAGCACCGCTTTCCCCTCCTGAGACGCCTGACGGTTTGCCAGAATCTCTTCGAGGCAGTCCGAAAGTCTTTTTCCATGGCCTCTCCGAACTCCTCCCACACCCGAGTTTTTGCTTCAGCCACTGCCCGAGCCGCATTCCGCTTGGCCTGTCGATACCTGTCGGCTGCCTCCGGAGTCCCACAGGCTAACCAAGCCTGATAGGACTCCTTCTTCAGCCTGGTGGCTCCCTTCACCTCTGGTGTCCACCATTTGGTTCGGGGATTACCACCACGGCAGGCACCAACCACCCTGCGGCCGCAGCTCAATGCAGCAGCTTCGGCAATGGAGACGCTGAACATGGTCCATTCGGACTCGATGTCCCCAGTCTCCCTCGGAATGCTGTCGAAGCTCTGCCGGAGGTGTGCGTTGAAGATCTCGCGGACTGGGGCCTCTGCTAGACGTTCCCAGCACACCCTCACTACGCGTTTAGGTGCACCAGGTCTGTCCAGTGTCCTCCCCCGCCACCTGATCCAACTCACCACCAGGTGGTGATCAGTTGACAGCTCAGCCCCTCTCTTTACCCGAGTGTCCAGAACATATGGTCGCAGGTCTGGTGATACGATTACAAAATCGATCATCGACCTACGGCCTAGAGCATCCTGGTGCCACGTGCACTTATGGACACTCTTATGTTCGAACAGGGTGTTCGTTATGGCCAAACTGTTAAAATTAAATCCATTTGCTTTAAACAGATGCCTGCGTTCCCAAAAAATATTGAAGTTGTTGATAAAATGCACCGAGTGGTCAGTACATGCTGATATAAGCCATTTATTCAGTGTAAACAACCTGCTGAATCTCTCGTCTCCTCCTCTGACCGGCGGTACAGGTCCACTGATGAATACAGCTGCATTCAGAGAGTTTACAGTATTTAGTAATCCAGTAAAGTCCCGTTTCAGAACCTCCGACTGTTGTTTGGACACATCGTTTGACCCTGTATGCAGAACAATGTTTGTCACAGTTGGATATTCATCTGCAATTTGAAGAATTCTCTCCTTCAGGTTGTTGACCATGTCATTAGGAAAGCAGAGGACTTTGGTGTTCTTACCGCACATCCTTTGTACATCCTTTACGGCAGAGTCACCCACAATCAGAGTTTCAGGCCTAGCCTTTAGCTTTCCCTGTGGCCTTTCACTTTTCAACAGATTTTCAGACCTTACTTTGCTGCTTTTAGATGGATGGTTGTCCGATATAGATCCAGGGTCCTTTGATAGTGGAGCAAATCTGTTGTGCAGTTTCACATTCAGTTGTTTTGGAGGTTTGTTGTTAACCTTCCTATTCACGGTTGTCCAGTCCTGTTTCCTCTCGTATACAGGGGTAGAAGAGCTTCTCTGTCTCGTAGGAAGTGAAGGCCAGTCGGTTTCAGAGATTTCAGCTCGCTGTGCTCTGCCCGTGATACGTCCTCCCCCTTCCAGGAGACATGATTTATGTCTTGGTTTTGCACCAAGAAAGTCCAAAGGGGGATTATCACTTGAGGATTTATAATAATGCACAGAGTCTACTTTCTTGGTCATGTTATCTGTGCTCCTTAGCTGTGTACTAGCTTGCTCATCGCCATTGTTTTGAATCAAAGGCAAGGTTGTTTCATTTCCACACAGTCCATTTACCTCCACGTTTACTTTTAAGCGATGAATTTTTGTCTCCAGTACTGCAATCTTCTGCAGGAGGCTGTGGTAGTCATCTGTGGCGAGGGAAGGCATCTTGTTGCTAGTTAGCCTAGCGGTTAGCACCTTTCCAGGCTATTGAGGCTGTTTGGTGCCCAGATGCTGTAATCAGGCTTCAGCTGTGTCTAGGCCACAGACACACGGAGCGCTGAGGATAAGGTAACTATAAAAATGTTGCTGTTTCTGTTAAGAACACTTTAGTCCTAATGATCTATAAGTGTCCAGATGCTATCGCAGGTAAGCTCATACGGAAAAAAGGGAAAAAATCAGCATAAAAATCAATAAAAGAAGAAAAGCATTTAAGGAGCAAAGAGATGAAGCGTCCACACTTGCAAAAGGGGAGGAGCTAGTAGAGAAGTTGACGTTAGTTCCACAGCAAAATACACACAGGGGATTCTTTTGAAAATGCCAAGAGCACGAACTCAGGAGGTTCAACGTTCCAGCGGTGAGCTGCTCAGTGCCACTGCCTTAAATAGCAGCTGGCGAAATCAGCCAGATCAGCAGCAGGTGGACACAATCACACAGGTGCGTGGGCCAAGAGCGAGAGCCCGTAACGAGCTTCACCCAGGCAGAGAGGAGGAGGAGAGACAAAGAAAACAAAAACTAACAACAACAAAACCTGTAGCCAGCGTGGGCCAACCAGAGAGACACGGGGACCGTGACAGCTTTGGCTCAGCAGGGATCAGCTTATAGGTAGAAGACAGCTGCTGGATGGGATTAGCATGTCATAGCTATCTACCAAACTGCTAACTGGGGAATTTCAGGCTATCTATGAATCATTTTTGCTAACTGTTTATTCAGCTTAGGCTCACAGGGCTGGAGCCTGTGCCCTAGCTGTCATAGGGCAAGAGGCGTGGTCCACCTGCACAAGTGAGCAGTCCATCACAGGGCCAACAGAGAGAGACAGAGAAGCACTCTCTCACATCCACACCTACAGCCAATTTAGAAGCACCAGGCTGACTCCTGTCTCTTGGTGGCGCTGTCACTTGGTGTTCGCTCGCTCTGTGGTAGAGTATCACTTCCTGTTCCTGCTCAAACACAGTGGTGTTTCTAAGTAGCTTATTTGCTTAGCAATTTAATTAACAACTTTTAAATACATTCTTCTTTCATAGTATAATCTTCACGTGCTTCATCCGAAGCACACTTTCTGTGTACTCACTACCTAATTTATAGCCAAAGTATTCACTCACTGTCTCTGTACTGTCTCGCTAGCTTAGCTTAGCTCGTAGCTGACTCGTTAGCACCATGGCTACTTCACCTGTCCCTCCTGCATTTTCTTGCTCATTGTGTCAGATGTTTAGTTACTCCTCGGCCTCCTTTAGCAGTAATGATATCTGTAACAAATGTAGCATATTTGCAGCGCTGGAGGCCAGGATTACTGAATTGGAGACTCGGCTTCGCACCCTTCATTCACCCGTAGCTAGCCAGGCCTCTGTAGCTGGTGCAGCCGAAGATAGTGTAGGCCCCGCTAGCTGTTCCCCGGCAGATCCCAAGCAGCTGGGGAAAAAGGGAGGCTGGGTCACGGTGAGGAGGAAGCATAGTCCTAAACAGAAGCCCCAGGTACACCACCAACCCGTTCATGTGTCTAACCGTTTTTCCCCACTCTGCGACACACCCGCCGGGGGTCAAACTCTGGTAATTGGCGATTCTGTTCTCAGACATGTGAAGCTAGAGACACCAGCAACCATAGTCAATTGTCTTCCAGGGGCCAGAGCAGGCGACATTGAAGGAAATTTAAAACTACTGGCTAAGGGTAAACGTAAATTCAGTAAAATCATAATTCACGTCGGCAGTAATGACACCCGGTTACGCCAATCAGAGGTCACTAAAATCAATATTGAATCGGTGTGCAATTTTGCCAAAACAATGTCGGACTCTGTAGTTTTCTCTGGTCCCCTCCCCAATCAGACCAGGAGTGACATGTTTAGTCGCATGTTCTCCTTAAATTGCTGGCTGTCTGAGTGGTGTCCCAGAAACGATGTGGGCTTCATAGATAATTGGCAAACCTTCTGGAGGAAACCTGGTCTTGTTAGGAGAGACGGCATCCATCCCACTTTGGATGGAGCAGCTCTCATTTCTAGAAATATGGACAAATTTATTAAACCCCCAAAAATATGACTATCCAGAGTTGTGACCAGGAAGCAGAGTTGCAGTCTTACACGCCTCTCTGCAGCTTCTCTCCTCCGGCTACCCCCCCAAAAACCCATCTCCATAGAGACTGTGTCAGCTTCCAAAAAGACAAAAAACAAACTAAAAACCAGCAACAAACAACTTAAACATAAACAATTACAAAGAAAGAACAATACAGTATCCACATCTGAACCAAAGAGTAAAACAGTGAAATGTGGATTATTAAATATTAGGTCTCTCTCCTCCAAGTCTCTGTTAGTACATGACTTAATAATTGATCAACAAATTGATTTACTCTGCCTTACAGAAACCTGGTTGCAGCAGGATGATTATGTTAGTTTAAATGAATCAACACCCCCGAGTCATTCTAACTACCAGAAATCTCGAAGCACAGGCCGAGGGGCGGTGTGGCAGCAATTTTTCACACCAGCCTATTAATTAATGAAAGACCAAGACAGACTTTTAATTCATTTTAAAGCCTGATGCTTAACATTGTCCACCCCAGCTGTGAAACTCAGAAACCAGTCTTACTTGTTATCATCTATCGTCCACCTGGGCCTTACACAGAGTTTCTGTCTGATTTCTCAGACTTTATATCTAATTTAGTTCTGAGCTCAGATAAAATAATTATTGTGGGTGATTTTAACATCCATGTAGATGCTAAAAATGACAGCCTCAACATGGCATTTAATCTGTTATTAGACTCAATTGGTTTCTCTCAAAATGAAAAAGAACCCACCCACCACTTTAATCACACTCTAGATCTTGTTTTAACATGTGGCATAGAAACTGAACATTTAACAGTGTTTCCTGAAAACCCTCTCCTGTCTGATCATTTCCTGATAACATTTACATTTACAATAATTGATTACACAGCGGTGAAGAGTAGACTTTATCAAAGTAGATGTCTTTCTGAAAGTGCTGTAACTAAGTTTAAGAATATAATCCACCCACTGTTATCATCTCCAATGCCTTGTACCAACACAGAGCAGAGCAGCTATCTGAACGCTACCCCAACAGAAGTCGATTATCTTGTTAATAATTTCACCTCCTCACTACGTACGACTCTGGATACTGTAGCTCCTGTGAAAACTAAGGCCAAATCAGAAGTACCTGACTCCGTGGTATAATTCTCAAACACGTACCCTAAAGCAGATGACTCGTAATCTGGAGAGGAAATGGCGTGTCACAAATCTAGAGGATCATCATTTAGCCTGGAGAAATAGTTTGCTGCTTTATAAGAAAGCCCTCCGCAAAGCCAGAACATCTTACTATTCATCACTGATTGAAGAAAATAAGAACAACCCCAGGTTTCTCTTCAGCACTGTAGCCAGGCTGACAAAAAGTCAGAGCTCTTTTGAGCCAACCATCCCTTTAACGTTAACTAGTAATGACTTCATGAACTTCTTCACAAATAAAATTTTTATCATTAGAGAAAAAATTACCAATAATCATCCCACAGATGTAATATTATCTACAGCTACTCTTAGTACCATTGATGTTAAGTTAGACTCTTTTTCTCCAATTGATCTTTCTGAGTTAACTTCAATAATTACTTCCTCCAAACCATCAACGTGTCTTTTAGACCCCATTCCTACAAAACTGCTCAAAGAAGTCCTGCCATTAATTAATTCTTCGATCTTAAATATGATCAACCTATCTCTAATAATCGGCTATGTACCACAGGCCTTCAAGCTGGCTGTAGTTAAAACTGTCACAGTTCTGGGTCCGTTGGACCCAGTATTTTGAGTTCATTATGTTTTGGTACTTTTGCATCATGGATTTTCCTTTATGTTTCTCTGGTACTTGGTGTTTCAGTTATCTTGGTGTTTTTCTATATTATGATTTATGATCTGATACTGTTGTGATTATGATTATCATTTAGTAGCCTTTGGTCAGTGTCAAGTCTGTCTCTGTCTAGTCTGTCTTAGTAAAGTGTGTTTTGTTTCCTGTTTTACGTTGAAGGTTCTTGTTCCTGTCTGATGTTAGTGTGTGCAGCTTTGTTCCCCCTGTCTCGTTAGCCCTGATCTCTCCCAGCTGTGTCTCCCTCCTGTTGCCGATTCCCCCGTTACTACCCTGTGTATATAAGCCCTGTGTTTTCCCATGCTCGGTGTCGCGTCGTACCCTCAGATTATGCCTGTGTGTCCTTGGTCTCGGTGTTCCATCCTCACTTCATGTTTGTTTTCCCGCCAGCAATAAAGCTGAAGTTTTTGAGTTACAATTCTGTGTTCGAGTCCTGCACTTGGATCCTCATCTCCGCCTGCCCGCACACAGAGCCCTGACAGAACGACGCGACCAGTATGGATCCAGTGGACTCACTTTTCACCTCTGAGGGAGATAATCTCGCGCACCTATGGGATTAATGTCGGAGGATAATCCACGCTGCGAGCCCCTACACGAGGCATATGGAGGTAGTGTTTTTTGATAATTTCTTGTCGTCTACTGCCTCCACCGTCAGTTTTCTGCACATAAACGGACTTAAGCAAATGATAACAGCTCTAAGAGCGAGGCTAGCCTTTGAACTGTTTGGCATGGGCGGCCCGGGGAAAGAGGATTCAGCTGTTCTCCTGGAAGCCCTCGCCACTTGGTACTCTCAGCGACAGCACCATTTTTTGCAACGGTTTATCACCAAATCATTTGATCCGTCCCTGAGGAAGAAATGCAACCCTCGCCATCATCATCCAACCACACTTCCATTCTCTCCTGTAGTACGGACTGGTGCAGTTTTCATTTCCACACCTTCATCTCAGTTTTCTGATCAGCAGCCACCTTCAGTTCAGTCAGCTGATCAGCAGCCACCTTCAGTTCAGTCAGCTGATCAGCAGCCACCTTCAGTTCAGTCAGCTGATCAGCAGCCACCTTCAGTTCAGTCAGCTGATCAGCAGCCACCTTCAGCTCAGTTTACAGTGTCCCCTGATCAGCAGCCACCTTCAGCTCAGTTTACAGTGTCCCCTGATCAGCAGCCGCCTTCAGCCCTGTCACCTACTCCACTACCGCTTTCATCTCGAATTACGTCACCCGTAGCTCAGTCTTCACCCCCGTTATTCATAGCTCAGTCGCAACCACAATGAGATTTTTTGCAAGCTTTGTTACAGTCCATAACCCAGTCAGTAGTTCAGTTAGTGAAGGAATCATTGGCGTTGTCATCCACTAAATCAGCCACTCATCACCCTCAGCCAGAGGTCCCACTCACCTCTGGTCCTGCATCTACTCCAGCTGGAGGGCCCGAGGAGCCCGTCCTGCCTAAGGTTTCGCCTGCTGGGGGTTCGGGAGAACCCAGCCAGCCTCGTGTTTCGCCTGCTGGGGGTTCGGGAGAACCCAGCCAGCCTCGTGTTTCGCCTGCTGGGGGTTCGGGAGAACCCAGCCAGCCTCGTGTTTCGTCTGCTGGGGGTTCGGCAGAACCCAGTCAGCCTCACGCCACGTCTGCTGGAGGGTCTGAGGAGCCCACCCAGCACCACGCCTCGTTAGCTGAGGGTCCTGGGGGACCCAGCCAGCACATCCTCACACCTGCTGATGGTCCAGGGAAATTGGTTCAGCCATCACCTGCTGAATCGTCCCCCGCGACTTTTACATCATCACCTGCAGCCGTCCCGCTGCCGTCAGGTTCCGCAGCCGTCCCGCTGCCGTCAGGTTCCGCAGCCGTCCCGCTGCCGTCAGGTTCCGCAGCCGTCCCGCTGCCGTCAGGTTCCGCAGCCGTCCCTTCATCCACGCCTGGTCCGGCCTCCGTGTCTTCATCCACGCCTGGTCCGGCCTCCGTGTCTTCATCCACGCCTGGTCCGGCCTCCGTGTCTTCATCCACGCCTTCGTCTTTGCCTGGTCCGGCTTCGGCTCCGCCTTCGTCTTCGTCTGGTCCTGCCTTCCCTGGTCCTGCGGTTGCCACACCGCCGTCAGAGCCAGCTCGACCCGTTCTGCCTCGCCTCTGCCGGCCGTTTTCCGGGCCTATTAGGTGGCATCATGGCCTTCGGGGACGGCCTCCGGAAAGGGTTTGTCGCCGCCGCTGGCATCGCGGCCACCCTCCGGACCTGCTCAGTGGCCGCCGTTGCCGTGTGCACGGTCGGCCTCCGGGACTGTTCGCCCGTCGCCGCCGTTGCCGTGTGCACGGTCGGCCCCCTGAACTTTTTGTGGACTCTTGGTGAGCTCTGGTTTCGTTTTGTTTTTGATATGCTTTCCTGCGTTTTTTGGACTCTGGTGCTCCTCGTTTTTTAGTTTGGGCTCTGTCCCTCCATCCTGGACCCCCTCCGCCCGCCCTGGACTGGTGCTTTGTTGTGCTTTTTTTTTTTTTTTTTTTTTTTGTTTGGGGCTGTCGGGAGTCAGCCCTTAGAGGGGGGGTACTGTCACGGTTCTGGGTCCGTTGGACCCAGTATTTTGAGTTCATTATGTTTTGGTACTTTTGCATCATGGATTTTCCTTTATGTTTCTCTGGTACTTGGTGTTTCAGTTATCTTGGTGTTTTTCTATATTATGATCTGATACTGTTGTGATTATGATTATCATTTAGTAGCCTTTGGTCAGTGTCTAGTCTGTCTTAGTAAAGTGTGTTTTGTTTCCTGTTTTACTTTGAAGGTTCTTGTTCCTGTCTGATGTTAGTGTGTGTGCAGCTTTGTTCCCCCTGTCTCGTTAGCCCTGATCTCTCCCAGCTGTGTCTCCCTCCTGTTGCCGATTCCCCCGTTACTACCCTGTGTATATAAGCCCTGTGTTTTCCCATGCTCGGTGTCGCGTCGTACCCTCAGATTATGCCTGTGTGTCCTGTCGTACCCTCAGATTATGCCTGTGTGTCCTGTCGTACCCTCAGATTATGCCTGTGTGTCCTTGGTCTCAGTGTTCCATCCTCACTTCATGTTTGTTTTCCTGCCAGCAATAAAGCTGAGGTTTTTGAGTTAAAATTCTGTGTTCGAGTCCTGCACTTGGATCCTCATCTCCGCCTGCCCGCACACAGAGCCCTGACAAAACCTTTACTCAAAAAGCCATCTCTAGACCCAGCAGTCTTAGCTAATTATAGGCCAATCTCCAACCTTCCTTTCATATCAAAAATCCTTGAAAGAGTAGTTGTCAAACAGCTAACAGATCATCTGCAGAGGAATGGTTTATTTGAAGAGTTTCAGTCAGGTTTCAGAGCTCAGCACAGCACAGAAACAGCTTTAGTGAAGGTTACAAATGATCTTCTTATGGCCTCTGACAGTGGACTCATCTCTGTGCTTGTCCTGCTAGACCTTAGCGCAGCATTCGATACTGTTGACCATAATATCCTATTAGAGCGATTAGAACATGCTGTAGGTATTACAGGTACTGCGCTGCAGTGGTTTGTATCATATCTATCTAATAGACTCCAATTTGTGCATGTAAATGGAGAGTCCTCTTCACACACTGAGGTTAATTATGGAGTTCCACAGGGTTCAGTGCTAGGACCAATTCTGTTTACATTATACATGCTTCCCTTAGGCAGTATCATTAGAAGACATAGCATACATTTTCACTGCTATGCTGATGACACCCAGCTCTATCTGTCCATGAAGCCAGATGACACACACCAATTAGTTAAACTGCAGGAATGTCTTAAAGACATAAAGACCTGGATGGCCGCTAACTTTCTGCTTCTTAATTCAGAAAAAACTGAGGTTATTGTACTCGGCCCTGAAAATCTTAGAAATATGGTATCTAACCAGATTCTTACTCTGAATGGCATTACCTTGGCCTCCAGTAACGCGGTGAGGAACCTTGGAGTCATTTTTGACCAGGACATGTCCTTCAATGCACATATTAAACAAATATGTAAGACTGCTTTCTTCCATTTGTGCAACATCTCTAAAATTAGAAATATCCTGTCTCAGAGTGACGCTGAAAAACTAGTTCATGCATTTATTACTTCCAGGCTGGACTACTGTAATTCATTATTATCAGGATGTCCAAAAAACTTGCTGAAAAGCCTTCAACTAATCCAAAATGCTGCAGCAAGAGTCCTGACAGGGACTAGAAAGAGAGAGCATATTTCTCCTGTTTTGGCTTCCCTTCATTGGCTTCCTGTTAAATCCAGAATTGAATTCAAAATCCTGCTCCTCACATACAAGGTCTTAAATAATCAGGCCCCATCTTATCTTAATGACCTTGTAGTACCATATCACCCTATTAGAGTGCTTTGTTCTCGCTCTGCAGGCCTACTTGTTGTTCCTAGAGTATTTAAAAGTAGAATGGGAGGGAGAGCCTTCAGTTTTCAGGCCCCTCTTCTGTGGAACCAGCTTCCAGTTTGGATTCGGGAGACAGACACTATCTCTACTTTTAAGATTAGGCTTAAAACTTTCCTTTTTGCTAAAGCATATAGTTAGGGCTGGACCAGGTGACCCTGAATCCTCCCTTAGTTATGCTGCAATAGATGTAGGCTGCCGGGGGATTCCCATGATGCATTGAGTTTTTCCTTTCCAGTCACCTTTCTCACTCACTATGTATTAATAGACCTCTCTGCATTGAATCATATCTGTTATTAACCTCTGTCTCTCTTCCACAGCATGTCTTTATCCTGTCTTCCTTCTCTCAGCCCAACCGGTCGCAGCAGATGGCCGCCCCTCCCTGAGCCTGGTTCTGCCGGAGGTTTCTTCCTGTTAAAAGGGAGTTTTTCCTTCCCACTGTCGCCAAAGTGCTTGCTCATAGGGGGTCATATGATTGTTGGGTTTTTCTCTGTATCTATGAAGCGCCTTGAGGCGACTTTTGTTGTGATTTGGCGCTATATAAATAAAATTGAATTGAATTGAATTGAATAAACAAAGGGCTAACAGCTAGCTTGTGCTAGTAATGTAACAAACTCGCTAAACACACAAGAAGCTCATTACTTTGCTGAACAAGGTACTAATAAGTGGGAACAATAAACCGTTTTGCCACACATACAGATTAAGCCTTTTCAAGGGCGTCAGATGCAGGAATTTACAGAGACACAGCCTACTGGACCTTCCCTGTCGAGCGCTGGGAGAAAACCAGTGCTTGCGCTCTAACATGGTGCTACCCTGTCAACCCACTAGATGGCAGGCTTTGCCCAGACAAGATCAGGAATAAACATATTTTCTGACATGTTGCAACAGTTAATTACAGAACGAATGATTATGACCCGCCATATAACAAACTTATAAAAAACATACCTTAGAAATAACAGGAGGGACAGAATACTCCCCGCCTGACGTCTGCAGGACGTCACACCAACCAAAGCTGAACCCCACTATTACAAAGGATATTAAGAGTCTTTCAGACTTAGCTCTTAGGTACCAACAAGACGACTTCACTGATGGGTCTCAGGTACACTCTACATTCGACACTGCGGATGATCTTGACTTCGATCTTCCTTACTCTGCCATCTTGACTGGGGAAGGTCTTTTGTGACTAGCCCTTGTGGCCAGTCAATCCTGTTTTCTTGTCCCTCTTTGAGCAGGACCACATCTCCAATTTGTAGATTGGGCTTTGATGCCCTCCACTTGCGACGACCCTGTAGTCCGCTGAGGTACTCTCTCCTCCATCGTCCCCAGAAGACGTTGGCTAGGTACTGTACACGTCTCCATTGCGCTCTAAACAGGTCCTGATCGTGGAACTGACCTGGTGGTACTGGGGGCGCACCAAACTTTTGTGTGAGTAGCATGGCAGGAGTGAGAATCTCAGGATTCTCTGAGTCAGCAGAAACTGTGGTAAGTGGCCTTGAGTTGACTATTGCAGTGACCTCCGCCATGAATGTCACTAACACCTCATGTGTGAGCTTTGCATTTCCGTGCTGCAGCAGCATTACGTCAAGGATCCGCCGACTGACGCCAATCATGCGCTCCCAAGATCCAGCCATGTGCGATGCATGTGGAGGGTTAAATTGCCACTCACAGCTTCTGTCTCCAAGATACATGTTGATTTTGTCATTATGACAACCCTTCTTGTCGATTTGGAGTTCTCTGCAAGCACTCAAAAAGTTTGTGCCGCAGTCGGATCTGAGTAGTTTAACAGCACCTCACATAGCAACGAAACGGCGCAGTGCATTAATGAAAGATGAAGTGTCCATTGCTTCTATCACTTCGATATGCATGGCACGAGTGCTCATACACGTAAAGATCACTGCCCATCTCTTTGCCTCTGCTTGACCTCCTCGTGTCTTTCTGACTGTAACAGGCCATGGACCAAAAACATCTAGGCCCACACACGTGAAAGGAGGGTCTGTACACATTCTGTCTTCTGGTAAATCTGACATGATCTGCTCTTGTTGCTTGCCCCTTAATCTGCGGCATATGACACCGTTGAAGATGACACTACTGACGGCTCTTTTCCCACCCACAATCCAAAAACCTGCAGCTCTGATAGCACCTTCGGTGAAGTGTCTGCCCTGATGACATACTTGTGCGTGAAAGTGTCTGATTATGAGCTGGGTTATGTGGTGTTTACTGGGAATGAGCATGGGCTGTGTCTCATCTGTTGACAGTTGAGCTCTTGCGAGCCGGCCACCGACCCTAAGAACTGCATCAGCGTCTATGTAAGGACTCAGCTTGCTAAGTGGACTTTGTGTGTGAATGGACTCACTCTGCTCCATGCGCTTGATGTCATCCGCATACACCTCTTTTTGAACTGCACGAATGATAGTAACCTTGGCCTGCTGTAGCTGTTCTTCTGTAGCATAGTTGTTGCACTTGTGCCATCCACGACATGCGCTCTCTGTTTCACCTTTAAAGGACTTGGCAATGTGCAGCAGTCTGGCAATAGTTTTCAGCAGACAACTCCAATTTGAGAATCTCTCGAACCTTGTGGTCCCGAGCTCTTTTTTTGACAGAAAGGTGGCACAGGATACGATATCTGGGCGCAGCTCAGTGTCGTTTTCAGGGCAAACAAGGTCAAAAGGTTCTTTCTGTATTTGTTGTTGGCCTGAATCTGTAATGAAGGCAGGTCCGCTAAGCCATGTAGAGTGAGACAGATGCTCAGCGGGCAGTGCTCGTGTGGCATGGTCAGCTGGGTTTAGCTGTGTGGGTACGTAATGCCATTGGTGGGTCTGGGTAGAATGCCTAATGCGCTCCACACGGTTATGCACATACACATAAAAGCATCTTTTTTCATTGAAAATATATCCAAGGACCACCTTTGAGTCGGTGTAGAAGTTCACCTCATCGATAGTAGTGTGAAGCTCCTGCTGGACCATTTCTGCCACTTCTACAGCCAGCACAGCAGCACAAAGTTCCAGTCTTGGAATTGTGATGTCTGGTTTTGGAGCCAGCCTGGCCTTTCCAAGAAGAAACCCAACTTCACTGAGCCCATTGCCTGCTGTGAGTTTCAGGTAAGCGACGGCTCCAACAGCTTTTGTGGATGCATCACAAAAAACATACATTTCTTTTCTCTAGGATTCAGATAGTGAGATGGATGTATACATGCGGGAGATCTTGAGCTGTTGTAAGTGCTTTAGGGAATCTTTCCATTGTTGCCACTTGTCCTGTTTCTCCCTCGGCAGCGGTGCATCCTATTTGCTAATGTCCATAGAAATCTCTCTCAGAATGGAGTGGCCTTCGATGCTGACTGGCACAGCGAAACCAAGTGGGTCATACAAACTGTTGATGACTGACAATACACCACGTTTGGTGAAAGGCCTGTCATTGATTTCAACTTGAAATGACAATTGGTCTGTCGACAGGTCCCAGCCTAACCCAAGGCTGCGTTGCATGAGTGGGGCGTGTTGTCCACGTTGGAGTTCCTGCGGGCCTGTGGCTAGATCTTCACTTGGGAAGGCACTGACGACTACAGGGCTGTTGGATGAGATCTTGTGAAGGCGGATGTTAGACTGAGCCAGCATCCTTTGTGTTCTGTGAAGGACGTCAATCGCCTGGGTCTCAGAGGGAAATGACTTTAGCCCATCATCTACATAAAAATGGCGCTCAATAAATTCCCTTACATCACTGCCATATTCTTTCTCTCCTTCCACAGCAGTCTTCTTGAGTCCATAGATGGCAACTGAGGGGGACGGGCAATTCCCAAAAACGTGGACTGTCATGTGAAACTCATCCACTTCTTCATCCAGGTCGTGATTGTGGCACCACAGGAAACGCAGATAATCATGATGGTCCTCTCTGACCGTGAAGTTGTGAAACATCTGCTCCACGTCAGCCATCACTGCATGTGGGTCACCTCGGAATCTGAGAAGCACGCCCACAAGGCTGTTATTGAGATCTGGGCCTTTACACAGCACTTGATTCAGAGACACATTTTCGAACTGGGCGCTTGAATCGAAGACTATTCTGATTTTTGCTGGCTTTTGGGGGTGGTAAACATCAAAGTGTGGGAGATACCAGCATTCTTGGTGGGGTTTGAGAGGGGGTGCCCTTTCTGCATGACCTTTGTCGAAGATCCTTTTCATAAACTCCACATAATGATCTTTCATATCTGTCTTTCTCTTTAATGTCTTCCGTAGGGACATGAGGCGGTTGAGAGTCTGCTCTCTGTTGTTGGGTAAGCGACGTCTGGGATGACGAAAGGGCAGGGGGGCGACCCAGTTATTTGCATCATCTTTAGCAAACTCTTTATGCATAATGTTCAGAAACGTCTTATCTTCTGCAGAGAGTGCCATTTTGTCATCATCAGTAGTTTGTTGAAAGATGTGTTTGCCCAGTTCATCTTTGACCTGTGTGCTCTCAAAAAGGGGGCATTCTTCTGTAATCTTCACCAAAACTGGGGCGGCCATTATCCAATATGTTAGTCTTGTAGGAGTTCACTGTGGGTCTGTGAGCTCCCGAGAGGCAAACATCCCCAACAATTACCCATCCAAGATCAAGCTTTTGGGCATAAGGTGCTTCATTGGGCCCATTTGCCTGGCGTCGAACCTTGTGAGCCTGAATTACATCACGGCCTAAGAGGAGGAGAATATCTGCCTCTGGATCAAGAGGGGGTATTTGTGCGGCTATGTGAGCTAGGTGATGATGAGCAGCTGCAGCTTCTGGGGTGGGTATCTCACTCCTGTTATCAGGAATCTGATTACACTCTGTCAGTGTTGGTAGTGGTATGGACACTTTTCCGTCCACACCCTCAATGACAAAGCCGTGAGCTCTACGGCCTGTTTTGTTCATTGTGCCAGAGCATGTTTTTATTGTGTATGGAAAGGCTTCACCATGTACATTAAACATGTCAAAAAAGGGAGAACGACCCAGTGACACATTACTTTGGTCGTCTAAAATTGCATACATTTTTGTTTTCATTTGAGGGGCTGTGCTGTGATATACTTTCACCATGCAGATTTTAGAACAAGACCGTCCTTGTTGTCCCTGTCCACATACCTCAGTCCAGTTAGATGTAGTCACTGTGGAGCTCGGGATGTCTGGCTCCCCGCCGTGTGCCTCTGGTGTAGAATCAAAGCTCCCACTTGTCCAAGGGGGTGGCCCGGCATGCATGGCGGAGATGTGGGTATCGCTTTTGCACTCCAGACAATGAATATCAGCTTTACAGTCTTTGGCCCTGTGTTCTGTTGATGAGAGACACTTGTAACAGATCGAAAGCCCTTTGAGCAGACTTTTCCGCTCATCCAGTGTTTTCATCCTAAGCCCTCTACATTTTGCAAGTGAATGGGGTTTCATGTGTACTGGACACTGTTTGTCGGGATCAAGAGAGTGAGTGTTAGATTTGTTGCTGGGTGTGCCAACCTGTGTTTTGTTTGCTGTTAGCGGGGCTCTAAAATGTGATTGTCTCACCAGTGGCCTTTCTATCTTCATGTGCCCAGTGCTGTAATTTTGTAGGATGAAGCTGGGGTCAGTTTTCATTTCAGCATTTCTATTCACGAACTGAACAAAGTAGGAGAAAGGCGGATAGTGCACTCTATGTTCTTTCTTATACTTGGACCCCTGTTTGATCCATGACTCTTGCAGGGTATGTGGGAGTTTTTCCACAATTGGGTTTATGCCTCTTGGAGTGTCGAGAAAGCTGAGGCCTTGCAGATATCCTTCGTTTTTTGCTGCTTCAAGTTCCAGGAGGAGATCTGCAAGTTCCTGAATTTGCAGCAAGAGTCCTGACAGGGACTAGAAAGAGTGAGCATATTTCTCCTGTTTTGGCTTCCCTTCATTGGCTTCCTGTTAAGTCCAGAATTGAATTCAAAATCCTGCTCCTCACATACAAGGTCTTAAATAATCAGGCCCCATCTTATCTTAATGACCTTGTAGTACCATATCACCCTATTAGAGCACTTCGCTCTCACTCTGCAGGCCTACTTGCTGTTCCTAGAGTATTTAAAAGTAGAATTGGAGGCAGAGCCTTCAGTTTTCAGGCCCCTCTTCTGTGGAACCAGCTTCCAGTTTGGATTCGGGAGACAGACACTATCTCTACTTTTAAGATTAGGCTTAAAACTTTCCTTTTTGCTAAAGCATATAGTTAGGGCTGGACCAGGTGACCCTGAATCCTCCCTTAGTTATGCTGCAATAGATGTAGGCTGCCGGGGGATTCCCATGATGCATTGAGTTTTTCCTTTCCAGTCACCTTTCTCACTCACTATGTATTAATAGACCTCTCTGCATTGAATCATATCTGTTATTAACCTCTGTCTCTCTTCCACAGCATGTCTTTATCCTGTCTTCCTTCTCTCAGCCCAACCGGTCGCAGCAGATGGCCGCCCCTCCCTGAGCCTGGTTCTGCCGGAGGTTTCTTCCTGTTAAAAGGGAGTTTTTCCTTCCCACTGTCGCCAAAGTGCTTGCTCATAGGGGGTCATATGATTGTTGGGTTTTTCTCTGTATCTATGAAGCGCCTTGAGGCGACTTTTGTTGTGATTTGGCGCTATATAAATAAAATTGAATTGAATTGAATCCTGTAGAAGGTGATTGTCTCTCGGAGTAACTCTGGGAAAGCTCTCTAGGCGTTTGAACAGAGAAGCTTCAATAACTTCTGGTGAGTCATAAATCCTGTCTAGCCTTTGCCATAAACGCTGAAGACCTGTTTCTGGATTGTTAACATGGACAGCCCTGATTCTCAGAGCACGCTGGAGAGACTCCCCACTAAGCCACTTAGTGAGCAGATCAAGTTCTTCACTGCACTTTAGGTTTAAATCTTCAGTGGCATTATTTTATGTACAGACCCCAGGTTGCCTCAGTCGTTTTTTCGCAAGGTGTGTTGAGTGTAAAATATTCACCTCAGTGGATTGTCGCCGGTCTGACGTCCGCCATCAACCCCAACCATCGTGTACCTGTATAAGACGCTGGCCAGGGCCCTGTTTCAGGAAGCCGGTTTAGTGGAAAAACTGAGTAAGTATACCCTGAGTTAACGAAAACTCTGGGTTTTCGGTTTCACAAAGCGAGTTCAGCTGCAGCCTGAGTGAGTCACTATGACGACACACGCCGTGAAGCTAACCTGCCCCCTAGCAGGTTTACCACAACTAACCCTGACTGTCTCCGCCCCTTTGTCGGAAACCTGACAGTAGGAAGTCTCAGACATGGCGTGTCCCTTCCTTGAAGAGCCAGTAGATATCGAAGCCCAAATTCTCCGCAGAGCTCTCCGCCGGGAGAGAGTGATTCGAGCGCGTCTGGACATCTTATCATTACCTGATGATTTCCTGTGCGAACGTTACCGTTTCTCAGCACAATCTATAATTTATTTGGATAACATCCTCAGGCCATATATTACGCATGTGACACATCGCGGACATGCTCTCAGTTCTGTACATATTATTTGTATTGCACTTCGGTTTTTTGCAAACGGGAGCTTTCTGTATAATATTGGTGACGCTGAGCACGTTTCCAAGGCTACCGTCTGTCGGGCAGTCAGGAATGTTACAGTTGCACTGAAACGTCTCCTGTACTCGTCTGTGGTGTTCCCCGGTCACAGACCCACAAGATTCATCAAAGAGGGATGCCACAAAATTGCAGGTATCAGGATGAACAAAACTTAATTTATGATGTGGTGATACTTGAACTACTACTTAAATTTTACATTTATTTTCACGGTTCCCAGGCGTGATTGGCTGTATAGATGGTACTCACATTCCAATTATTGCTCCTTCAGTAAATGAAGGAGACTATGTGAACAGGAAGTCTTTCCACAGCATTAATGTACAGGTACATAGTTCCCTGTAGCATTTCAAACTAACAAATTATTTCATCATAGTAATGGATGCTAATTTGTGTTCTCTGCACTGTGAAGATCATATATGATGCTGCCAACATTATCACAAATGTGGAAGCCAAGTGGCCAGGCTCTGTCCATGACTCACAAATATTCCGTGAATGTACACTGAGCACAAAATTTGGACATGGTGAGTTGAAAATACTTTAAAATATATAAAGACCAATTGCTTCAGGGACATTTGAACTGAAGTGTACCCTTCTGTCTTAGGAGAGTTCACTGGCTACTTGCTTGGTGATAGGGGGTATCCATGTTTACCCTATTTGCTTACCCCTTACCCTGACCCTGAACCGGGCCCACAGCAGCGATATAATCTGGCTAATTGCAGGACAAGAGCCAGAGTTGAAATGACTATCGGAATGCTTAAGGCCCGGTTCCAGTGCCTGCAAAGACTCAGGGTCACCCCAGAAAGGGCATGTGACATTATTGTGGCATGTGTGATTCTTCACAACATTGCCACAATTAGAGGAGAACACTGTCCTTCTGAACCAAACATCAGCAGTGATCCAAACCATGAACATCCTGACCCTCCCACGGACATACAAGATGGAAGAGCAGTCAGAGACACCATATGTCACAATCATTTCCTTTGACCCATCACCTCAACATGTTGAAAGAAGAATAAACAGATTTTTTGTTCAACTGGCTTTATTGGTCGCCTGTGTTTCCTGTACACAAAGTATTAAAAGATGTAAACCTCATAAAGTGTCTCTGTTGCTTCCTCCTCTGTAACAGCTGTCAATGTTTCTTCATTATTTTCCTGTAGTAAAGAAATTAACAACATTGCTGTTCTACTGTAAACTCATATAATCTGTGGAGTATTACTCACAACTGCATGTTGGTCTGGCTCAACAGGAGGCTGCACCAGATGCAGTACACCATCACCATCAACTGATAGAATATGAGGTTTATACAGGTCACTTATAACTTACAAGGGACCAAATGGCAATTAACAAACATACCAAGCACCTTACACTTCATTGTCATTATGCTCTCAAAGACAACCAAGGCTGAGGGAAGGCAAAATCAGTAGGAAAATAACTTCACTACAAAATAATCCATTATGGTAAAGAGTTTATCAAATGAATGAGTAGCACTGCGAAGGTGACTGTGAAGAAAGGATGTATGCACATCATGTATTATTTTGAATTTACCCCCTATGTAGGCACTTGTGTCTTGCGGGGTTATTGACTCAGAGGATGTCCCCGCAGAGATGCCTTCGGCCACAGGGCGCCCACTGTTTTGGCTGAGGGCCAACTGCTCAGCCTCTGTGAGTGGTGGTGGTGGAGGACCCCCACCTGTTTTTCGGGCCTCCGCTTTTTTTCTGTTGGCTATAACGGGTCACATTTGAGCATACAGAGTAAGCAAATATGTACTTGTAATGTGCTCAGATAATTTCAATAAGTGCTTACAGACAGAAAATTAATGTAGCCTCTAACTGCAATTGATTTACATGGGACAAACAGACCAAGCACTATGGCTCATAATACAATTACACCTTACCTGTTTGGACTATATTTTTATATTTCATTTTTACTTGCTGCCAGGCACGTTTGGGGCCTGTTGGGTTGCACCTGCGCTCACATCACATCACAAAATAAAATGTATAAAATAACAAATAAAATAACATATGATAAAATAACGTGTTAAATGGGTGGAAATCCCTAGATCAATGTTTAAATTAACACTCACGCATTGACTCTGTCGGCTATGTTTTGCCATGCATGCTCACTTTCTTTTGCAGCTGTCGCTGTGTTACTTTTTTCCGCGGAATTTGCATGTTATCGGCATATGCTGCCATCAGCATTTCGGCCTCAAGCGCTGTGAAATACATTGACCGCGCCTTCTTTCCCTCCGTCTCCATGGTGACTCGCTTAATCTGTGCTCCGCTTATCAGGGCTTTATGTATCCTCGTCCGCGCGCTTCACTTGGGGTTAAAGCAACTCCGCCTTGATTGAACTAATTGTTATCAGCCTTTCTGAAACGGAATATTCCGAGTTGGACAGTTCGGGGTTACTCAACCGTGAGTGTCGTTTTTCACTCTGAGTTTTCCAAACCGGCTTCCTGAAACAGGGCCCCGGACCCGAATTCACGTCCCTGGACTTTATCCTTTCTGAGAAAGGAGCTGTATACAGGCTTCAGCGCAGGTTTTTCACGACGTCGGGACTTGATGAGGGCGCTCGGCACGAAGGACCAATTAAATGTTAGGGGTCAACAGTTATCAAACACTTAGGTGAAGAAATGACACTCAGACAGTTCAGCTGGTAACGTGCACGGGTGAGAGCCCAACAAGACTCAGACACATCACACTTCTCTTACATCTTTATTTATACACTCAGTATAGTGATGTCACATGGCAAAGCAAAGATAAAACAGGAACTTAGCTGCACGCTCTTCACTCGTGGGGAGAGAACATGCAGTTTCTGGAACTTAATCTAACAATAACAGCTTGTTTTCACAACTCATTGTGGTGTTGTGATGTGACTGTTCAGAGAGTTCATGATAGAAAGACGTTTGCATAAGCAGAAATATTAAACACTTATCAGTATATCACTCAGTTGCATTTCATGACAATAAAACTTAAAAATCCCCTGACACTTGTCATATTTGTATCTGCACCTAAAAGAAAAAAAGTTTTCCATGCTAAAACACAGCTCCACCTCCTGCAGTTCTCCCTCTGAACCACTAGATGTCTCTGTTATCTAAATGAAGACGTGCAGCACAGCAACCACAGCAGCGCTCAGATCACACGTGACCTGTTATTATTTATAAAAGCATGAAACAGGTGAGACAGGTGGGATCAATATTAATGTTGTGGAAATATATGAAAAAGCAACAGAAGCAACAGAAGAGTGAAAACATTTCGTGTTTCTAGAAAGATCTTTCAGCTCACAGCTGCTCACAGACTGTATTTACAAGTGACAAACTGCAACTCTACAGTACGTCTACAGTATATATCAAATATATTCTGTATTCAAATCTATTGAGTGATGTTTGAAAGTCTTTCCAGGTGAGTTTGATCCAGGAGGGTCTGAAGCCAGAGTCAGACAGAGACTGTGCAGAGACTGTAAAAGGACAGAGCAGCAGCAAAGCAGTCCAGATACACTGATGATCCTCTGTCAGATCCAGAGGGACACACAGGGATGATGCTGGACTCTACATTGTGTCTGACAGTGGAGCTGTTCTCAGAGAAGTTCACTCTGCAGCACTGACAGTCATCTGCACTTCTTCTCATTCCTCTGTCAGTCACTGCTGGATGAAGCTCTCCTCTCCACCTCCCAGTAACATGGCCCAGTCAGAGCGTCTCTACACACAAGCTGCTGCTGCTTCAACCTCTCTGGATCATCAGGACACAGCTCCTCCTCTCTCAGCACACACACCGTCCTGTTTACCATCATCGCCAACACCTGCAGAGAGAAGAAGGAAGAGCAGAGGAGATAAACGAGTGTTTCCAGAGACTCTTCATTAACTGTCAATCAGTGATGCAGCACATCCAGTATAAAGAGCAGCAGGGACTTCAGTGCTGGGACTGTACTAGGACTCATTGTTGCTTCACTTTTTTTCTAATCTTTGGATTTTTATTGAAGTTGATGAAAATGATTTTCCCTCCTAGTTTGAGTTTGGACTTTCATTCATTAGAAGAACCTTGGTGTGTCCACTCTGAGCTCTGTAGGAACCCCAACAACAAGCCCAACAATCCAGATGGACGGTTCCAGCTGTTAACTGGAGGAATTCCATCCAAACATCTGCTCTCAATAAATTCTTCCTCACCTACAGACTGTGTTCTTCACTGCTTTAAACTTGGAAATGAATGCAGTCATTGGTCTGCGTGCTGCTTTGTTCAGAGAGCTGATTGGCTGTTGACAGCGTTTGATCAGAGCGTGTCAGCCGTTACCATGGTGACCATAAAGGTCAGAAACAGGAAGTGTTTGTGTCCAATCCTGAAGCCTGTCACCATTCTCCTCTCACAGCTTCACTGAGAAGCTGCAGCTTTACAGGAAAAACTGGATCTTTGTTTCATACTGACTGTGTTTAGTACAATACTGCTGACAGCACCACCCACTCACTCCATCACTCTACTTACAGCAGAGTCTCCAGTCTGTAGTCTGGACTCTGCTGAAGATCAGACAGCTGTTTCACATCTGGATCCTTCAGGTTGTTTCCGTACAGGTCCAGCTCTCTCAGATGGGAGGGGTTGGACTTCAGTGCTGCTGCCAGATAATCACAGCTGATCTTTGACAAACCACAGAGCCTCAATCTGTATAAAGAATGAAAGATGTAAGTTTATTAGACAAAGTGTGAGCTTGAAATCATTCAGTGTTTCATCATCTGTTCAGAGCTGAAGAAGGTTCAGAATGTAGAAGTTTAGAAAATGGAAACTCCAAACAGCTGAAGCCAACAGGAAGCAGCTTCAAACAGGAAACTGTGCAGAGTTTCAGACTATATGTCCTGATGCAGCCAGTTGGACTTTGGAGATTTGAATCTCTGTTCTGTGACTAAGTCCTTGAATCATTTCTTCCAGTTGGTCCAACAAGACAGACTAAGTATTGGACATGTGTTGTGGCTCCATTAGGGGAGCTTCTAAATGTGATGTGATGGCCCCTCTGGGCCTGTCAGGTCACAGGACTGAAGAGAGCTCAAACTGGGCACACAGTTGTTCCAGTCTGGACCAAAGACTCTATACTGGGACTGAGGGACTGCTTTGACTGCACCCACTGGGACGTTTTAAAGGCTCATGTTCTCACTTAGATCATCGATTTCTACTTACATTTCTTTCTGGGAAAAATGGGGATTACTTTGAAAACAGGAAGTATTTTCCCCAATAAGCAGCCCTGGATTAGTAAATCACTCAAACATGTTCTTAGGCAGAAGAAGCTGTCTTGTTATGAGGGAGAGAAGAAAAAGATTGAGGCACAGAAACTTGTTGAAAGAGAGATAAAGCAGCTAAAATCAGGTGTAAAAGTAAAGCAGAGGATGAGCTGAATAAAGGACACTCAAGGCTGGCTTGGAAAGGAATGAAGTCCATGGTGGGGATGCAGAACAAGGAGCAAAGATGAATGTGATGCTGAATCAGCAGAAGACTTGGACTCATTTGATTCTAGCTTTGATATCATTGATTTCAATGAAGAGCTTTGTGATTGTAGCAAAGGGCTGGTAGCTCTGAGAGTCCCACTGATGAGGTGTTTGTGTGGAAATCTCTTAGTGGGAGCAAAGAGAGAAAAAGCCCTGGTCCTGATGCTGTGGGAGGGAAATGATTGAAGTGTGCTGTGAGGAACTGACTGGGAGATTTTCACACATTTTCCAGTCCTCCTTGGAACAACAGGAAGTTCCCAGCATATGGAAACAAAGGTTAAGTGTCCTATGGCACTCAGTGATGATGGTGCTGTGGCCCCACCACCTCCACCTCTTTGTAAAGGAACTAACTGTAATCTGAAGCTTCAAATGGAACTAAGACTTCCTCCACTAGGTGGCAGTGTCTGATGAGAAAGTGTTAGTGGAGCTGGCCTGGAGTCAGAAACAGGAAGATGCAGGATTTGGGCTGAAATGGGGAAAAGTGGTTCGCACTAGTGCCTTAAAGCAAGAAGGTTGTAGGTTGAAGCTTGTTGGCCTTTCTGTGGAGGTTGGATGTTCTCCCACAGTCCAATGAAATGCTTCTTAGGTTCACTGGTGCTTCTAAATTGGCTGTAGGTGTGGATGTGAGAGAGTGCTTCTCTGTCGCTCTCTGTTGGCCCTGTGATGGACTGCTCACCTGTGCAGGTGGACCACGCCTCTTGCCCTATGACAGCTAGGGCACAGGCTGCAGCCCTGTGAGCCTAAGCTGAATAAACAGTTAGCAAAAATGATTCATAGATGAATGTCAGAGTGTTCCTCCTTCTCTTTCCCATCATTCATGCTGGCAGTGGAGGAGATTTGGATGTTGGACTGTGTTTTGGATGATGTGTGTATGTGTGTGTAGGACTGCTGTCTGTAAAGCAAACGCACATTTTTCTTTGGATTTCAGTGTCAGACAGACTTTAAGGTGGAATGAAGAGTTGGAGAGTTTCACAGTGAATTATCCAGTGGAGGATTTTTCTTCTTCTTTGAAGGTTTGAAATGTGAACATTGTTCTGCTGCAGTCAATGGACTAAACCAGAGAAGAAGAAAACAGACTTTACCATGAAGATCCTCAATGTGGATCAGTATAATATCAGCCTGATGTCTGCAGTTTAGTGTCAGCACAACTTTCACATCATATTCATCTCAGCACAACTAAAACATGCTGACTGACCTCAGAGTTTCAAGTCCACATCCTGGACTCTCCAGGAAACCACACAGATGCTTCACTCCTGAATCCTGCAGCTTGTTGTTGCAGCTCAGGTCCAGCTGTCTCAGATGGGAGGGGTTGGACTTCAGCGCTGCTGCCAGATAATCACAGCTGATCTCTGACAAACCACAGTCCATCAATCTGTATAAAGAATGAAAGATGTAAGTTTATTAGACAAAGTGTGAGCTTGAAATCATTCAGTGTTTCATCATCTGTTCAGAGCTGAAGAAGGTTCAGAATGTAGAAGTTTAGAAAATGGAAACTCCAAACAGCTGAAGCCAACAGGAAGCAGCTTCAAACAAACACAACAAGAGAAAAAACTCTGAATGTTTCACATTAAAGTCGTACATTTCTCATAAAAACAGGACAAAGACTTGAAAAAGTCGTGTTTTTCCTTCCAGGAACCACAAGGCTTCACTTTTAAAGGTGAAGTGTGAAAGAAATGGACATATTTGAAGTCCAACACCTATTTCCAGTCACATTATTAAAGCAGACAAACTACAAGCTCATTCTCATTCCAACAAGTCATCTTCTGACCTGGACTAACAACACTGGTCTCTATGTGCAGCTGGCTGTGAGACCAGTGCTCAGGGAGCGTCTACAAAGTGCAACACTGAAAGAACATCACACACTCATTTGCTTCCATCATCCAACCTGAAGAGGAAACAGAGACGGCTCCCCTTCAAAGTAAAAGCTGCTCCTTTTGGACACAGTATCAAAGAAAGTCTACAGTATAACATAGAAAAGACAGAACAAAGTTTTGGTTGTTTTAAATTGTGCAGAAATGAAACTACACTAAGCTCAATTATGTGACAGACACTTCATCCCATGTCAGTTTGGCCTCATCCTGGTCCGGATTATCCAGCACACACTCTGATCACAGGCCCAGGGGCCACACACTCTGATCACAGGCCCAGGGGCCACGCACAGCTGGCTCCATCCAAGAGACAGGAAACAAACCAACACAATAATAAAAAGCACCATGTGATCTTCTTACATCTTCAAGACAAACATAGTAAAAACATGGGCATATTTGTTTCCTGATAAAATGATGTGACAGGTAGAACAGAGTAAAGTGGTGGTGTTACAGCCTTTCTCCCCTCTGCTGCCGAGGCTGTTAGTCTCTCCCAAACTCAGCTACAGGACTTCCAAATGAATGAAAGCAGCAGAAGTGGCTTTACAAATGAAAGAGGAAGAGGAGAAGAAGAGGATAGGGAGGCCACCCTGACTATCACTCCAGCTGAAAACATCACACTTCCATTAAAGTTGGTGAGGACATGTTGAGCAGGATGAGCTGCTGGCTAATCTGGAGGCTGTAGCAGCAGCTCACAGTCACAGTGGATTTCCACTCATGAAAAAGCTCTGGCTGCTTCATTTCTCATCTCATATCAGAGACTTTAAAGCTTCACTGAAGCTGTACTGTGATGCTTCCATATTCCAGTGAGGCCTCCATAATGATTTCAGCTGTTCTGTACACACACTGTGTGCCCTGTATGGCTCAAAGTCTCTGCAGCCTGTTTTTATCTGCTATCATCAGATCTTCATCATCCTCATTCACATCCCTCACACACTCTACAGCCTCATCAGCACTGACTTCATCTTCACTGACTGATGGAGCACAACATGAACCTGTGGTGGCTGAAACACTGTCCTGTCAAACATCTCCCCGTCACCACTCCACTTCTGTCAGCCTTTAAATGAACCCTGCTCAAGTCTGTCACTTCTGTTTGGAGCCAAAAGGAAAAACTGTTGTTCAGTCATTTGGAAAGACAACATTTCTGAAAGCACGCAAACTTCTTCACATTTGTCTTCAGACACATCCTGAACATTTAGGAACTAAAGAAAGTTTCAAACATCAATCAAAGACCTGAAATATAGAAAAACATCAACAGCCGCAGTCAGTGAACTCACCTCAGAGTCTCCAGTCGACAGTTTGGACTCTCCAGTCCAGCACACAGAAGCTTCATCCCTGCTTCCTGCAGGTGTTTCCAACTCATGTCCAGCTGTGTCAGATGGGAGGGGTTGGACTTCAGAGCTGAGGCCACAACTTCACAGTGAGACTCTGAGAGTAGACAGTGAGTCAGTCTGTGATGATAGAAAATATAAAAAGTGTTATTATAAAAGCAGAAAATCTGCATTATAAACACAGACTGAATGTATATGAAGACAAAACAGAGTGAGATCATAATCTGATGAATCTGCTCTTCACATCTGTGCTTCAGCTCCTCTTACTGTGTTTGACATGACAGAACGATTAAGTCTCTCTCAGACCTGCAGACTTTTAATGAGTCTTTGTTTGGCTTTAATCTGCAGATGAAGGAGGAAGATGGTGTCACATTTAGGCTTCCATAATGTCCACAGTCTGTCACTGAGATCTGATCCAGAGTCAGAGTGAAGACACACATTTGGACTGTTTCCTGTTTTGACTCCAGAACATTTTGAATGAGTTCAGCTCAGTGAAGAGTTCCAGCTGGAAAGATGATCTCTGTTTGCTACCTGCTGTCAGGTACGACTGTTCACGTCCACACGCAGGAAAAACCTGCTGACTGTTACCAAACGGAGCAGAAATCTCATCACTGGACAATAATGATGAATGAACTCAGAGCTGCTGATATCAGATCTGACTTCAGGGGAACTAAACACAGAAATGATTGGCTCATTTTAGCTTTCTGAGCCATTATCTGCTGGTGTGTCGCTAGTTGGCAGAAAATGATTTGTATTCCTGTTCAGGGCTTCAGTGTTTATGAGTCCAGATCCAGGTGACAGCAAGTCAAAATGATGTTACCTGTCTGTGTCCAGCAGCAGCCTGTATTCACTTTGAATATTGTTATAACCTGACATGGATCAGTTTGTCTTTGATTGGTTTGTAAATGTCACTGTTTCCATTGGACCTGAGTGACGTACAAAGACAGAGAGGGAGAGAAAGGAGAGAGAGGATGGAGACAGCAAAGAGAGAGCAAACACAAACAGGTGAGAGTGGACAGGTGACCAAGGTCAGCAACCAATCAGAGAGCTTCTGTTTGACCCACAGTCACTGATGATGACTGCACATAACCAAGCAGTGTTACTCTGATATCAAAAATGGATCCTGCTCTTATAATAATGATGATCAGATGATATTATTGTGTTATTTTATAGCTGAATACGATGTTTGTGTGATTATCAGTGAAAGAAGCAGTGAGGAGGATGGAGAGAGAGAGAGGACAGAGGGTGAAGTTAGAAACACTAAAATGATTTTTCATGGATTTCATGGATGATTTGAGTGATTTCCAGCAGGACACTTAAACATGTCAGTGGACGTCCCAAAGAACATATTCACTGATTTGAAACGTGTTATGAACAGGATTAATATCAGTGGAAACATGGTGGAAACAGCTGTGACTGCATGGATGTGACACACTTAAAATCTGTTCTCCACTCTTGGATTTGGGATCCATGGAGCTGCTGCTGAGTCTGTACAATAAAGGAATGGTGTGGAAGGTTGCAGCGTACGGACACAAACACTTTGTGGTTACAATCTGATTTTATTTTCAAAATTAAACTACTAACCTACACTGATCAATGATGTTAATGATCACATCTGGACTCACCCAGCCTTTCTGCAGTTCCTCACAGCTGGAATCAGTCTCAGTCGTCCCCGCACTGATGTGTTGTACTTCTGCAGGTCCAACTCATCCAGAACCTCCTCTGACATCTGCAGCATGAAGGCCAGAGCTGAGCACTGGATCTCAGAGAGTTCCTTCTCTGATCTGTTGTCTGACTTCAGGAACTCTTGGATCTCCTGAAATAATGAGAGGTGGTTCATCTCCATCAGACAGTGGAAGATGTTGATGCTTCTGTCAGGAGAGATTCCATAACTGTTCATCTCCTTCAGGTTGTTGATGACTCTCTGGATGGTTCCTGGACCGTTCTCTGTTTGACCCAGCAGACCTACTAAGAGGCTCTGGTTGGACTCCAGACAGAGGCCATGAAGGAAGCGAACAAACAGGTCCAGGTGGCCATTTTTACTCTGGAGGGATTTCTCCATGACTCGTTTAAGGAAATCATCCAGAGAGGACTCTTTATATTTTTTCCCAAAGAAGTTCTTCAGCACCTCTGTCTTCCTGTTGGTGTGACATTGGAACATGTAGACAGCAGCCAGAAACTCCTGAATGCTCAGATGAACAAAGCAGTAGACTGGTTTCTGGAAGATCACACACTCTCTTTTGAAGATCTCTGTACAAACTCCTGAGTACACCGATGCCTCTGTCACATCCAGACCACACTGCTCCAGGTCTTCTTGGTAGAACATGATGTTTCCTTTCTCCAGATGTTCAAACGCCAGCCTCCCCAGCTTCAGAAGAACTTCCATGTCAGCCTTCGTCAGCTCCTGTGGACTCGTCTCACGTCCCTCGTGGTACTTGTTCTTCTTCCTCTTTGTCTGAACCAGCAGGAAGTGTGAGTACATGTCAGTCAGGGTCTTGGGCAGCTCTCCTCTCTGCTCTGTAGTCAACATGTGCTCCAGAACTGTAGCAGTGATCCAGCAGAAGACTGGGATACTACACATGATGTGGAGGCTCCTGGATGTCTTCATGTGGGAGATGATTCTGCTGGACAGCTCTTCATCACTGAATCTCCTCCTGAAGTACTCCTCCTTCTGGGCGTCAGTGAAGCCTCGTACTTCTGTTAGCCTGTCAACACATGTAGGAGGGATCTGATTGGCTGCTGCAGGTCGGGAAGTTATCCAGACGAGAGCCGAGGGAAGCAGATTCCCCTGGATGAGGTTTGTCAGCAGCTGGCTGACTGATGACTTCTGTGTGACATCAGACAGCAGCTTCCTGTTGGTGAAATCCAATGAAAGTCTGCTTTCATCCAGGCCGTCAAAGATGAACAAAAGCTGAGAGACAGCCAGCTTCTCTGCTGTGACCTTCTGTAATGTTGGATGGAAAACATGGAGCAGCTCCAGAAGACTGTACTGCTCATCTCTGATCAGGTTCAGCTCCCTGAATGAAAGCAGAACCACCACACTGACATGTTGGTTCTCCAAGCCCTCTGCCCAGTCCAGAGTGAACTTCTGCACTGAGAAGGTTTTTCCAACACCAGCCACGCCGTTGGTCAGAACCACTCTGATGGTTCTCTGTTGGTCAGGTAAGGCTTTAAAGATGTCCTGGCACCTGATTGGAGCGTCATGGAGGGCATCCATCTTGGAAGCTGTCTCCAGCTGCCTCACCTCATGTTGGGTATGAACCTCTTCACTCTGTCCCTCTGTGATGTAGAGCTCAGTGTAGATCCTGTTGAGGAGGGTTCTACTTCCTGTTTCACTTCCTTCAGTCACACGTTCACATCTCCTCCTCAGACTGATCTTATGTTCATCTAAAACCTCCTGCAGACCAACATCTGCTGAAAGAAAGAAAAACAATGAGACTAAAGAGAAAGAAAACTCTTCAATGTCTGAACAACACAAGAAGTCCAGTTTTCAGAAATGAGTCCATCAGCAGACAGATGTTCAGTCTTACTTTGTACACAGCTGCTCTGACTGGCTGTCTGCAGTCCAGCTCTGCTTCTGGATCTTTCTCCACACTGGGGACAGGAGGAGTCTCCTGATGGAGCAGACTGGTCCCAGTATGAGGAGATGCACTGTCTGCAGAACCAGTGTCCACAGCTGGTAGAGACTGGATCATTCAGGACGTCCTGACACAAAGCACAGCAGGACAGCTGCTCCTCCTCACAAACACCACTCCTCTTCCTCCCTCTGTGAACACATTTCTTCATCACTAAAAACATTTACTGTCAGTGAAAAACATCCAGATGTGACCAAACTGCAGTTCCTCACAGTTCCTTTGATGTCATCAACACTAATGAGCTGCTCTTCCTGTCTGCCTGTCTCATTAAACACTGAGTGATGAATACAAACTCAACACTTCCTGCAGACTTCCTGACTTCACAATAAAAGCTTTCCATCAGAGAGAGACAGTTATGACTTTCACTGTTTTACAGCTGCTGTGTGCAGATTATCTGGGTCAATTCACTCTGAAGCAGCTTAGAAGTGTCCGTGTAGAGCCGTGGTCTGACACACAGAGACTTCTGATTTTCTCTATTTAAACAAACATGATGAAGATGAGCAGGTTTCTTTTCTAGTATAAACTCTGTGTCTCTGGCTCATGATGGCTTTTCAGGTTTTATGTTTTGCTCTCTCCTGCTAGCGTTTTTCCTGCCTGGGTAGAGCTTGTAATGGCCTCTCGCTCTTGGTCCACACAGCTATGATGATTACACCACCTGTTGCTGATTCACCTGGGCTTACCGGTAACCATTTAACGCTGCGGCATGGAGCAGTTTGTCGCTGGGACATTGACCCTCCTGTGTTCATGATCTCAGTTCTTTGCTAAGAAATCTCTCTCTAAATTCACCAGTTGGGTTAACTTTGAGTATACTTTGAGTAAATATTTCCCTGGACCTGGTTACAGACGCTTACCTGTGACTCCCATGTGTGACTGTGTGAGTGGAGAGCAGGACAAGAGTGACTGAAGAGGAGTGAGTGTGGACTCCCTTCCCTCTTTTCCCTGGAGCCCTGGACCCCCTCCCCAACTCACTGTACATATATAGAGCACTGTGGTTCACCCCTTTGGTAAATAACCTGTCACCTTTTTGTTTGTCAGAACTCAGTCTGTGCTTGAGTTCCTCTGTTAGCCATGACATTTTGTTGGTTCTCTCTCTTCAGGTCCCTGTAAGTGTTTGATCTAAAACATTATATTTATTCTGCTTTGATTGTTTTGTGTGCTGAGGGACATTGTTGCACGATCCACTTTTTCTCATCACTCAAATATCCTGATACTTTCAGAAAGTTGGAGAGCTCTCCTGGCTTGCTTAGTCTTTGCTCTGTACTGCAGTACTTGCACTGGTTTCACTGGACAAGTCTGCATGTGAATCTACAACTGATCTGACATTGTGGCACAAACACAGTAAACAAACACTACGAGCACCTTCTTTCATGTGCAGTGGCTTTCTTCTCATTCTGTTACTGAACACTGTATGAAAAGCCTCTCACTGCCAGCATCCTTCCAGCCCCACGACAACAAGACCAACTCACATCTTCACAACACCAAGAATTTTTCCCCTTTTCTTTGGAGAAACTGAGAAGCCAATAGGATTGTAGCTCAAACTTGCCCACAGTCCTGCTTCCTCCCTGCTCACTCCTACCTGTGTTGGTGCTCAGTGGACAGTCATAGCCTGCTGCTAGCATGAATGCTAAATGTACTGCTGTGGATGATCAGCAGAAAAAGATGTTGTCAGTTTGACTGTTTGCTGTATTTAAAGTGTTTTTCTCAGTTCATCTGTATTCAAAGTGCATTCGGGGCTTTAGCTGACAGCTCTTTGTGCTAACAAACTAAACTCTCTTAGTTTAAGCCAGCAGACTTTACCAAACACAAAGCCTGCTGCTGCCTCCATGGGTTAGCTTGTGTGACTGGTGATTACACCAATGAAATCTAAATCACACTAATGTGTCCTCGAAGGTGTTTGGTGGGAGCACTGAGTGAAACATAAGAGCTCTGGTAAAATAACAAACAGGGCTGTGAGAGCAACTGAAGTGATAAAAATACTGTTTAAAGATAAAAAACACTTTGATGTTCTCTCGTCACCTAACAAAGTCCAAACCCTGTGAACTATTTTAGCTTTAATAACTGTGGATTCAGGTATCCTGAACCCATCTTTGGACATGTGTAATTAAATATTTTAAAACTCCATCAGAGACTCCTGATGTGGCTGTTTGGAGAAGGAAAAGAGGGACAAAGTGGAGCGTCAAGCTGAGGCTTCATTCACTGCAAACCTACAGTTATGTTTCCTTATTTCTGCTGTTTGCATGTTCACAGCTGAAATAAAGCTGCCTCTTTGACTTCATCCTGTTGTGTTTGGGTCCAATCCTGCCTGCCACACAGTGCTACAGGACAAAGTCTAAGATTTTTATCTTTTTAATGAATCTTTGGTCATATTTATCCAGGAAAACACAAACATGTAAAGGAGTCATCACAGTTCTCTGACCTCGTTGGTCCAGGTTCACCACTGAAGTGTGGAGGGTGAGGCATGGACCAGTCACTCCTCACAGACGGACAGCTGGATCCTGCAGACTGTGACCTCTGACCTCTGCAGTCACAAACATGTTTTATTCAATGATCAATTCTCTGATAAAGTGATTGAAGCAGCTGTGATCACACAGACTGCAGATAATGCAGCTGTTTCCTGTCAGTAACAGTCTTCTTAGATTAGAGTTCAGCTTTTTACAGGAAAACAAATGTCCCTGAATGCAACAGTGAGACACAGTCTGCCTGTGTGGCTGTGATAGCTGCCGTTAGGAGCGCTCATGTGTTTGCAGTTAGACGAGGAGATGTTACCATCATGGACACGTTAACAAATCCTGCAGCATCACGTGGCACAAACACTTTGTGTTCCTGTCATCTGCAAGCAACAGGAAGTTCATTAATAAAGGCGGGATGGAGACGTGACTGTGATGGTTCTCCTTCATCCAGCTGTTACACACATCTTGGCTCACACGATGAGCCTTTGTCTAATACAGCAGCTGCTCTCTGAACACTTTTCTGAAGAGGAGCTGCACAAACCTTTGTTTGCTTTCTAGAGCAGCGTATCAAAGTCAAACTACCCACTGCTAGCAGCTGTTTCTATCATAGTTTAGGATCCAGATGTGCGAGGTCTAAATTTACACCTGTGCTTAAAATAAATAGTTAAAAACAGCCAATTGTGTCCAAATGTGTCTTAAAACCAGATAAACTGACAGTTACAGCTGAGCCTGTGTGTCCTTGGAGACACTGCTCTGCTACAGAGATGCATTTTAGAAACCAGGAAACATCAAAATCATTTAAATCAGAGAGTTCTTGTTACTAACAGCTCACCTCTCTGCAGCAGAGACTTTAAAACCAATGGGGGAAGTTCTAGACCGGCAACTCTTGAAGGACACAGAGCTGGAATCTGAATCAGAGTCTGAATCAGGTTCAGGTCCATGTTGGTCCCTGTGAATAATGATGGAGCAGTGATGTGAGTGCTGAGCTGTGACATGGAGAAGAGTCATGGACAGTTAGAGATGGTCATCTCACCTCTGAGCTTTGGTCTGGCTCTCATGTTCCCCACACAGAGTGCTTTTAGAGGGAGGGACTCCCTCCTCTCTGTCCTCACACTGATCCATGCTGCTCAGTTCACATCAGCTCACACACACTTTCTACCTTCACCTGCAGAGGAAACACAAATCATTCATGTGCACATCAACTGAGAGCTGCAGAGGTCGTGTCTGATGTGTTGGACTAACATCCATCTGAGACGCAGCTTTCATCAGTTCACTACAAAAAGTGTCACAGAGCCGAGTTCAGCCTCCAAATCCTCCATTACTGTAGTCCTACAAAGCAGCAGGTCAAACATGGCTGCAGAGAGCAGCTTTATGTCAGTAACAATGTCCAGGGCCGAGCTGACTGCTTACAGAGTTCATACTCTAACTGCTAGCTGCTCTGCTAGCTAAGCTAACTCAGTAACAGTGACTCTGACAGCAGTTACTGTGGAACAGCGGCCGAGCTCAGGACACATTCAGTGTGTTTAGTCTGAGTCCTGGACTCTGATCCAATGGATTCAATCCAGCTCAGAGTTTCATGTGTTCATCAGAATAAAATACATGTACTAATATAACAGAAGTAATGCTCTGAATGCAGGACTGTAATGGAGGATAAATAAGGTTTTTACAGCCTGAAAGAAACATTCAGTTCATATATTAGTAGACAGTGAAGCAGTTTTTAATACTGCAGCTGTTTCCTTCACCTGTGTGTGTGTGAGCCACACCTTCATGTGCTGCTTTAGAAATATGTGGTCTGACTGCTCAGACTGAGTCTAGGAGGACAGTTCACACGCTGGAGAAAGTTTTGTTTTCAGGCCCCTCTTCTGTGGAACCAGCTTCCAGTTTGGATTCGGGAGACAGACACTATCTCTACTTTCAAGATTAGGCTTCAAACTTTCCTTTTTGCTAAAGCATATAGTCAAGTCATATAGTCAAGGACTCCAGTCACCCCAGCCATAAACTGTTCAGACTGCTTCCATCAGGAAGGAGGTTCTGCAGCATCCGGTCCCGTACCAGCAGACTGAGAGACAGCTTCTTCCACCAGGCCATCAGACTGCTGAACACGTCATAGACACCTCAGCTTCACTACTGGAACTTCAACATTATGCACTACATACCGTACAGTAATGCCACTGTTTTGCACATGTCTCAACTCTGTATATTTTATATATTTATTATTGTTTACTCTATTTAATTTGTAAAATATGTGTACACACACACGGGAAAATATTTAGTATACACATCCAGAAATGCATATACTATTATATATTGTACATATATTTATTAGTTTCAGATGTAGCCATTCTTGTATTTTGCTTGTTTACATTATTGTATTTTGCACATGTCACAGTCTGGCGAGAGCAGACTGTATGTATTGTGAAGAGTGGACCCAAAATGCAGACACCAAGGAACTTGGATCAAAACTTGAGTATCAACAAAAAGCGAGCCGTTTAATGAGGCTGGCAGAAAAGGTACAAATAAAGGGCAAGGCAAACAGAAATAAAACTAACATTAACCTAAACTGGGAGAACTAAACAAACAACATGGAAAAACCTGGACATGAAACCTAGAAACATGGCATGGAGAACATGGCGTGAACAACAGACGACCTGACCAACACACACTGAAAACAGAGGACTTAAATACACAGGAGGTGATTAGGGGAAGTGGAGACACATGAGGAAACAGCTGGCACACATGAACATAATGACGTCACAGTGGGAGAGTAAAACTGAACATGATGAACACAGAACACCAGACCTCTTTCACAATAAAACAGGAAACATGAGACATAGACATGACAACCCGAACTTGACAACGTAAGACACAGACATGAAACGCATGAAGAGCAGGGGAGATTTAACATGGTTGGAAACACGAGGGGAAAATAATAACTAGAAACACTTAGGCATAATAATACAAACTTGATAACAAATAAACTTAGGAAACCTGATAAGCTTAAACATACACTATGAACATCAAAAGAACTGAAACTCAAAACACTGGGTCATAAGACCCAGGACCGTGACAGAGCCCCCCCTTCAAGGGCGGATTCCAGACGCCCGAAACCATGAAAAACAAAAACAAAAACAACCCACCAAGGGCGGGCGGCGGGGGTCCAGGACGGAGGGCCTGGAACAAAGCCACAAAAACAAAACGTCCATCAAAAGCACAGGAGTACAGGGAACAGTTCATAACTCCTCAGGGGGCCGACCCGGAGGGCGACGGCACAGGAGTCCATAGTCCAAAGGTTCAGGGGGCCGGCCATGTGGAAGGTGGCAGTGGCGAAGCAAGCATGGCTGGCCACACTCGGGTGGCTTGGCCCGTGGCCGGCGGCGACGTGGACAAGACCTGTCGGGTGGCTTGGCTGGCGGCCGGCGGCAGTGTGGATGTGGACATGTCGGGTGGCTTGGCTGGCGGCCGGCGGCAGTGTGGATGTGGACGTGACCCCTCGGGTGGCTTGGCTGGCGGCCGGCGGTAGTGTGGATGTTGACGTGACCCCTCGGGTGGCTTGGCTGGCGGCCGGCGGTAGTGTGGATGTTGACGTGACCCCTCGGGTGGCTTGGCTGGCGGCCGGCGGTAGTGTGGATGTGGACGTGACCCCTCGGGTGGCTTGGCTGGCGGCCGGCGGTAGTGTGGATGTGGACGTGACCCCTCGGGTGGCTTGGCTGGCGGCCGGCGGTAGTGTGGATGTTGACGTGACCTGTCGGGTGGCTTGGCTGGCGGGACGAGCAGAGGCGTGGCGTCGACCACTGGCTGGGTCGTGGCAGGCGAGACGAGCAGAGGCGTGGCGTCGACCACTGGCTGGGTCGTGGCAGGACCAGGCGAGGCAGGACCAGATAATGGCGCTGCAGGCGATGGCGTGGAGAGATGCTGGACTGGTTTGGCTGAACCTCCAGCTGGCGCAACAGGACCAGGCGAGGCAGAAGCAGAGGCTGAAGGCCCTGAGGCTGGACCAGACGAGGCTGAAGGCCCTGACGAAGCCGGACCAGACGAGGCTGAAGGCCCTGACGAAGCCGGACCAGACGATGATGAGGCGTGAGGCTGGACGGGCTCCTCGGGCCCTCCAGCTGACGAGGTAGGTTGCTTTTCAAGTTGCAGCAACACACAGTCTATAGCGGGTGAAATGAGTTTGTATGAGTTCTCAGACTGAGGTGTGGCAGAACCAGGTGAGGCGTCGTCCTCAGGCTGAGGCGTAGAAGCAGCAAGCAGTAGCGCAGCAGGTGGTGGTCCTGCAGGCGGCGGCACGGGAGCCGCAGGAGGTGGCGCTGCAGCCACAGATGGTGAAGCAGAAGGTGGCCAGACGGGCTCCTCAGGCCCTCCAGCTGACGAGGCGTGGTGCTGGACGGGCTCCTCGGGCCCGCCAGCTGACGAGGCGTGGTGCTGGACGGGCTCCTCGGGCCCGCCAGCTGACGAGGCGTGGTGCTGGACGGGCTCCTCGGGCCCGCCAGCTGACGAGGCGTGGTGCTGGACGGGCTCCTCGGGCCCTCCAGCTGACGCTGAAATAGGCTGCACAAACTCCAACTCAGCCCCTGGCTCCAACCTGGCCTGGATCTCGGTCCCACAGTGGCTTAGCTGAGCCTCATGGCTAGCACTTCCAGTGCAAAATGTCTTATAATTTGGCTTCTTGGAAGCAAAGTTCATAGAATGATCAATACACTGGGATGCTAGGTAGTTGTGCAGAGGGATGAGATATTCCGTGGAAGACTTGGCTGGTGATTTTTCAGTCTTAGTCATTTCATAAACATGCCCATGAACCTTTAAGGCAGTGTTTGTTCCAATATTGTCCTTAGAAAAAACACGTGGATTCAGAATACAATCACCCACCTCATGTTGCTGTGAGCCGTGGTGACGACCTGGACGCCGCCTCCTCCTGGAAGCGGTGGTTGTGGAGGCCGGCGCCGCTACAGCTGAGGTGAATGTAGCACTGGAAGCAGCCACCGGTTGAGGTGAGGGAAACGCAGCACTTCTCTGCTGCAGTGGCGACATGGACATGGAGACAGGTGAGAGACTGAATAAGCCGACTCTTACTCCTGTAGCCGGTGAAGGAAGAGCTGCATCACCGCAGGGCTGGTGTGATTCAGCCTGCACACTGGGCACCTGCTCAGACGATGATGGTGAGGCAGAGGAGATCGTGGCTGTAGCAAACTTCTTTAAATCTGCAGGCAGGCAGTCCATAAAACCTGGGTTAGCCGTGGCTATCCGGGTCAACTGAGCCCGAATAGCCTCCTTCTCCTCCCCCTGCTTCCCTGCACAGGAGATAATCCAAAGTCCACGAAGCTGTGTAACACGAATCTTGAATTCAAAAAAGTCACTGAAATAAATGTCCGCTGGGTCCAGCATGGTCAGGTCGTTCTGTCACAGTCTGGCGAGAGCAGACTGTATGTATTGTGAAGAGTGGACCCAAAATGCAGACACCAAGGAACTTGGATCAAAACTTGAGTATCAACAAAAAGCGAGCCGTTTAATGAGGCTGGCAGAAAAGGTACAAATAAAGGGCAAGGCAAACAGAAATAAAACTAACATTAACCTAAACTGGGAGAACTAAACAAACAACATGGAAAAACCTGGACATGAAACCTAGAAACATGGCATGGAGAACATGGCGTGAACAACAGACGACCTGACCAACACACACTGAAAACAGAGGACTTAAATACACAGGAGGTGATTAGGGGAAGTGGAGACACATGAGGAAACAGCTGGCACACATGAACATAATGACGTCACAGTGGGAGAGTAAAACTGAACATGATGAACACAGAACACCAGACCTCTTTCACAATAAAACAGGAAACATGAGACATAGACATGACAACCCGAACTTGACAACGTAAGACACAGACATGAAACGCATGAAGAGCAGGGGAGATTTAACATGGTTGGAAACACGAGGGGAAAATAATAACTAGAAACACTTAGGCATAATAATACAAACTTGATAACAAATAAACTTAGGAAACCTGATAAGCTTAAACATACACTATGAACATCAAAAGAACTGAAACTCAAAACACTGGGTCATAAGACCCAGGACCGTGACAGCACACCTCTGTTGCTTGTGAAGCTCGCACACAAGAATTTCACTGATGTGAATCACATGTGCTGTACCAATGTACCTGCACATGTGATGTGACAATAAAAGTGATTTGATTTGATTTGATTTGATTTGATTTATAGTTAGGGCTGGACCAGGTGACCCTGAATCCTCCCTTAGTTATGCTGCAATAGACGTAGGCTGCCGGGGGATTCCCATGATGCATTGAGTTTTTCCTTTCCAGTCACCTTTCTTACTCACTATGTGTTAACAGACCTCTCTGCATTGAATCATATCTGTTATTAATCTCTGTCTCTCTTCCACAGCATGTCTTTATCCTGTCTTCCTTTTCTCACCCCAACTGGTCACAGCAGATGGCCCCGCCCCTCGCTGAGCCTGGTTTTTCCTTCCCACTGTTGCCAAAGTGCTTGCTCATAGGGGTCATATGATTGTTGGGTTTTTCACAAATGCTCTAAAACTGTAGAAGAAGGTTGCATGTGATGAAAAAACATTTTACTATGACTTCACCAGTCTCTATCCCACAATGCAATCTAAAAAAGATTATCCTGTAGGACACCCTCAAATCATTTACAGAAACTTTGACAGCCTAGAAAATTATTTCGGCTTTGTTAAATGCTCAGAACTGCCGCCAAGAGGTCTTTTTCACCCCGTCCTTCCCTACAGGTGCCACGGCAAACTGATGTTTCCGCTCTGCAGCTTGTGCGCTGAAGACCAGAAGCAGCACACAGCATGTGGGCACAGTGACAGTGAGCGGGTGTTGAATGGCACATGGGTCTCATTTGAGCTTGAAAAAGCTGTTGAGAAAGGATACAGGATTCTATTGATGAGGTGTGGCACTTCCCCAACAAGACTGACACATTGTTTAAAGACTATGTGAAAGCCTTTCTAAAACTTAAACAGGAGGCCTCGGCGTATCCAGGACATGTGAAAACACCTGACGAGCAGCAGAAGTACATAGATGAGTATTATGAGAAGGAGGGAATAATGCTAGATCCGTCCGTAAATAAAGCTGTTCGAAACTGTAACAAGCTGTTGCTAAACTCGTTATGGGGTGGTTTCAGTATGAGGTCGAATATGGCGTCATCTGAGTTCATCACAGACCCTTCCAGGTTTAGCCAGCTAATGTTTAGCGACCAGGATGACGTGTGGCAGTTTTGTTTCATCTCTGACAACGTCGCCATGGTGCAATGGCGCCACTCTGATGGTAGAGCATCCCGCATGAAGGACGTTAATGTCTTTGTGGGGGCCATGACCGCTGCACATGTCAGACTCATACTGTATGATTTGTTAGACAACTTGCAGCAGTGCGTGCTGTATTGTGATACAGACAGCATCATTTTCACGGCACGCCCTGGTGACTGGATGCCTCCTCTAGGCCCATTTCTGGGGGAGCTCACCAGCGAATTAGATTCTGGAGAGGGAGGTGTGGAGGATCACATAGTAGATTTGTTTCCGGTGGACCAAAATGCTACACAATATTTTTATTTTTGAAATGCACCAACTAATATTGTTTAAAAATCCAAGAGATAAATATCAAGTCATGCTTTTAGGTAGGCAAATCTTTCCTGGTAATACTAAATATATTATAGAAGTGTTTAATGATGCCACATCCACAACACACGGGTATGTTTTAATAGACTATAAAGCCAAGACTCCGGACTATTTAAGACCCCGAAGAAATTTACTGTCAGACCGTCCGGTTGTTTATATCCCAAAACAAAAAACAGTAAAGAGGTGAAAGGATGTCATCACGCATGCGGAGGAATCTGTCTCTGTTGGAGTTGATATACAAGTCTCCCCCGGCTCTACGCAGAGTTATTATTAGCAATGCAAACTTCATCAATGCATTGTGTGAGATAGCCTTTAACGTATTGCAAGGTAACATTCCACTGACAAATCAGAAGTACAAACAGCTAAAAAAAAAAAATCTCTAATCAGACTGATTGCCGAAGAAAAGATCAAAACTTTGAAAAAGATAAAGACAATCAACCAATCTGGTGGGTTTTTACTAGCCTGATTAGGGGCTGCAATCCCTTTCATAACCAGTCTGATAGCAAACAGGTGAAAATGGAACATGTGCAAAAGATGTTTTTGGTGCCCCAACATTAGTTGGACTTATTGAAACAACCGCAGCAGTACACAGGCAACATCAGACAACATGCTCAGAAAGACTTGGACAAGGAGATGCTTCAAGTGTTACAAGAATCAGACATAGATGTGTATGAGAAAGCTAAAAAAATATGGTGATATTCTCCAAAGATACCTCACACTTGTGAGACAAGGTGCCCGTGAAAAGAATATATTGTCTTCATCCCTACCGGAACAATTTAACATGGATGTGCAAACCCAGCCTGCGGACACCCAACCTGTTTATGGTGATGCTGGGGTGAAGGATTTTATTGCAGAGAAAGTTTTGACACACATACCTAAAAGGAGAAGGAGGAATGCAGAACTCATTCTCTCGTTGGCCAGACTTGATTTCTTACAATGACAAAGGTGAAATTGTTGTTAATAAACACACCATCCCGGGTTCACACATTTACGACCTGATTAAAGCCGTCACAACCACACCCACCGTCAGACCTATTGGCTGGACAGACTGTTTCAGATTTTAACATACCGTTATCAGCCATATCCAACACCGGCATACGTAAGACCATTGCCATGTATAAAACTGATCACACACTGACTGAAGACCCTGAAGCATTTGAGTATAACTTTCATTCAAATTAAACTTTATACACAATTACAAAATGGAAAAATTACCAAATATTAAAACACTACAACCACTAAAGAAACAAATAAAACCAATCACAATCAACATCAAAATATGATAATAGAAACATAGAAGAGACATATCATTCAATTCATATACGTTCATGTGATCTCTACATTCAAAAAACCAATAACCTTGAATCCTTCATTTAAATTACATTTAAATTCCAGCTGGCAGCTGTTGGAGTCAAATTGTTAAATGTTGTCATTGTGTTACTTAAATGTGTAAGTCTTAGTTCAAGCAGCAGGATCAAAGACATTCCTTTGTCTCTGACCACCTCTCCAACCAGTCTGTTGGTGGGGGAGGCTGTAGTGTTTTATTATAAGGACATCCTATCTGAAGGTTCTGTTTTCTTGGTTTATAAGGTTCCTACTTTTATGACCCTTTTGGTGAGCAGGAGGTCACACAAACGCACCCCCAAACACACACACACACACACACACACACACACACACACACACACACACACGCACAAAGACACACACGCATTCAAGCACATGCATATAGACACACATACATAAGGAGGTCTGGTTTTCCCGCCAGTTTCAAGGAGGGTTAAGGATGGTTTCTCCACCGAAAGGAGGTTTTTCCTCCGCCGCTGAGGGCGTTGAGTGTTTGGTTTCTCCACCAATATGTAAGGAGGATAGAGCTCTCATTGGTGCCTATTTTGTGTGTGAAAGCGTGTGTGAGTGAGTGCTGGCCAGACGTGGTCTGTGCGAGTGTGGCTGATTGTTGTCTTGTAATGGGGAATAAACTGGGTAATTCTGCCTTGAAAGGGGATGAAATATATTGCAAAGTATTTACTGGGCAGCACGTAGTATGTAGATCATTGAAGGAAGAAAGTATTGAATTTGTGCACAAAACAGATGGAACAGTGTGTGTGACTGTGTCTGACGTCACTGTGTGTGTGAGCCACAGAGAGGTGTGAAAGACAAACATTCAAACTCAGCCTGCAGTTCTGTTCTGTGATTCTACATTTGACTATCCGTTGAGTTTGGTGTGCACTTCTGCTTTGTTCAGATGCATTTAGATACATCACCTCCACTCTCCTGTCTTTCCTTCTCTACCATTGCCTCCTAACTGGGGATGGGTACCGGTATCCGATGCCATTATGGCACCGGTTCTGACATAAACGTAAGTAACCAGACTGAAAAGCAGCGCACATTTCGGTGCTTTTTTCGGTGCTTTTTTCCCTGAGATGTCATACACTTTGGATTCTAGCCAATCATTTTACCTTTCCAAGGATAGTAGGCGGGCCCAGGTACGTATGTTCTTTTAGAGCAGAGCTACAGATTAAAAATGCCCAAGGCGAAGCGGTCAAAGTCTGGCTGTACTTCACAGCAAAAGATGCAAACTCAGCATCCTGCAACAAGTGCTTTAAGGTGATACTGTGATACTGTGCAAAGGAGTTAACTGATGAAACAGGGAGGCTGTAGCTCAGGGGGTAGAGCTGGTCACCAACTGATCAGAAGGTTGATGGTTTGATCCCAGGCTCCTCCAGTCTGTGTGTCACATATCTTTGGGCAAACTAACCCCAACTTGTTCTCCGATGCATCCATCGGAGTGTGAATGTACTTAGAAAGCACTGAGTGTAGATAAAGTGCTTGTGAGAATGGGTGTGATTGGGTGAATGTGACATGGTGTATAGAGCGCTTTGAGTACTCCGGGAGAGTAGAAAAGCGCTATATAAGAATCAGTCCATTTACCATGAAACACCCGGAGACGTATAGCATTTTGTAAAAGCCGAGAAATGCACCGTATGTGATAGCTTGCTGCGAGACCTCACACCGAGCACATCTACTGCGGGTGTGGTGCCTGTTATCAGACCCGGAGTTAGCAACATCCCCCAAGAACCCGAAGAGGAGAGTCCTGGCCCCTAGCCCTGCCAGTGTAGCAGAAATGATGACAGATGATGATGCAGCAGCAGCCGTTCTTTTCTGGGTGAGTAGCTTAATGTTGTTCGTGTGTAATTCACATTGAGTAGACTAACCACGTTATTACATTAATGTAAGGTGAACAAGCAAACACTGTCGTAGTTACATGTGTCTGTCTTCTTGTTTGATAGAGTGATACCATAGATGTCCTATAGCTGCAGAAAAAGCTAACATTGTTATCTTTTTACAACAAAACAGCTAAACATGAGAGGTTTTAGGACAAAGTTTGTGTTCTCCATTCTTTAAGCACTGATTCGAGCACCGATTAAGCACAGGCACCGTTTCAAAAGTACCGGTTGGGCACCGGTATCGGATAAAACCTAAACGATACCCATCCCTACTCCTAACATGCCTCCTTCCTCCTCTTCCTTTTCTTTCAGCCATCAATAGCATGACAGTCTTATTCATTATGATCCACACATTTTATTTGGTAAAGCTTTAGTTCAGAAGGCCCTTACTAATGCAACACTCCCCATTTACCCAGCCTGGCACTTGGAGTACACTGGCTTGTGGCCCCTTGTGCCAGCATTAGTGCTTTCATCCTTTCTGCTGCTCACAATTCACCGATCACACTTTGACTATTACCATTAAAACAAGAGTCAGATAATTTAGCAACAGAGCTACGATCCTTTAAATGTTAAAGTTTCATGATTCACGTGTGGATGTTGCATAAGAAAAGCATGATGTATAAAGTATAAGTGTTTCTGACCAGTTGTTCATGTTCCTTCATTTTTCCCTGAAATCTATCAAATACTGTCCAACAGACTGATGGCACAGCAGTTCAGAGGCTGCAGAGGCTGCAGAGGCTGCGTCTGCATCGGAGAGCAACATGGGGTTAGTATCTTACCCAAGGACATCATGCAGTCTGGCATTAAACCACCAACCTTCTGGTTAGCAGGTGACCTGCTCGACCACCTGAGTTCCAGCCACCTTATCAAAGTGACCAATCACATTAGAAACCTGTCCTGCTTTGGGCTCCGCCTCCAAACCATCCAAAGCGGGTTTTATTTGCACCATGTATGCAGGTAAACTCAAACATCCATTCAGCTGCTTCAGAAGGAAAATGTCAGCTTGTGGTTTCAGTCACAGGAAACTCACAGGTTAGAGTCCAGCCAGAGGGCTGCTGTTGTTTATCTGTAAAGTCTTTCAATTTACAGAAATAAATAATTATGTGGACACATCTGGATCATCAGCAAACATGAAACCAGGTGACCACCAGGACCAAGCTGACTGCTGACACAGAGTTCATACTCTAACTGCTAGCTGCTCTGCTAGCTAAGTTAACTGATGTTAAAGGTCAGAGTAAAGAAATGACGTGATGCTGCTGGGAGTGACACCACAGACTAGCAGCATTTAGTTACTCAGCATATAATGCAGTTAATCTGAAATCTCTTTTTCTCTCTGAAACCAAGTGACAGCAGACTGTGGGATTGGAGTGTTATTTTATGCCATGTTATACCCCTAATTAAAGATTGTGAATTATTATGTAGTTTTAGTTTGCATTATTCTCCTGAATTAGAAGAAGCTGATAACTATTGCATTAGTTAAACTGTTGTTATTGTGGTGTTTCTCTTGTTTCCATCCCCAATTTTGAACTCGTAACAGCTTGGGGGCTCGTCCTGTGGTATTGGGGTGGAATTTAAAAGTTTGGACGGTCCGAGGTTGTTGAATGGACAGGCACGAGCCAGTGGTCTGATGTGAGTGGGCATAAGCCGGCTTTTCTAAAGGTAAGGCACTACCTGTTGAATTATTTCCAAAGTGTGCCAAATTGGATATGACTAAATTAAAGTCTACTCACTGAAATTACTGGTAGAGGGTCTGTTTTGATTTTGATGATAATCACCGTGTGTTATGCTGTTAAAGTTGCTTAAGAGTATTTAATGAAGTTGAAGAAATATGAAAGTAATAATGTTGGGTTTGAGTCCCTGGATATTGAGCTGAAGGCTCAGGTAGTTTGGTAGGGAAATTAGGACAGAAACTGTTCTGGAGGAAACAGAGACTGGTTAATTGGTCGTAAAAAAGTTATCTTTCTTCGGTGAGACCCGTTATGGTAAAATTTCTCAAAATCGGTTAGGTGAAAATTGTTATAGGACGGCACTGGAGGATGCTAAGAAGCACATAGCCCGGGGGTTACGCCCCCTCCTGGTCGTGGACGCGCGGCTTTGACCTGTCGTCGAACAGGGATAGTTCAGTTTGGCTTATCTGTGGGGTACAGGGCATCCTGAAATAAGCTAGGAGTTACCGAGTCTCCTCACCGTTTTAAACAGTGTCATGTGCTTGTTTGGACAAAGTTAAATTGAGTTAGGGACTTTAGAAATCAGGCCATAGGCTGTTCTGGAGGAAACAGATACTGGTTAATTGATTACAAAAAAGTGAAGCTTTCTTCGGTAGGACCCGTTAACTTAAATTCGTCGAAATTGTTTAGGTTCTTTAGAAATCAGGCCATAGGCTGTTCTGGAGGAAACAGATACTGGTTAATTGATTACAAAAAAGTTAGACTTTCTTCGGTTAGACCCGTTAACTTAAATTTGTCGAAATTTGTTAGGTGCTGAATCTGTCAGGCCTGTCAGTGGTTGTAAATATAAGACGTCTTTGTAATATAAAGTAATAAAGTTTTGCCTGAGCTTGGCGTGAGACTCTGTGTGACGTGCAGCTGCAGCGCTGCGAGCTATTTTTAGACTGTGTGTGAAGATGCAAATGGGCTGTGACGCGCACAGAGGACTTTGCTTCCTGTTTAGCGTGTTATTGAGTTTTATAATTTTGATTTGCAAACAATGATACATGCCTGTAATTAAAACGCTGATTTTGCTGATTATGATACTACAAATAAGGTTTTGAATGACTAGGGTGTGAATGATGTTGGGTTTTAAAGCTGAAACTCAGAGAGGAGTGTGTTGGGAGACTGGCATGTAGTCTGCAGTGCAAAGGTGGGCGTCTTGCCTGCTAGTCTATTTAACAGTGATGAAAATGATATTAAATAAATCTCTCAGTGTGTTGATACAGGTGGCTATGGGGCTGGGCCAACTGCCCCCACAAGCACGGCGGCCGAAGCAAAATTATAGTAATGGAAACCAAACTCAGCAAGAATCAGCAGCTGTGGAAAAGACAGCAGCTAGCAGAGAATTAAAGGAGAAATTAAGAGAAGTTTTAACACATAAAATTGCGGCCAACAGACTTGTGGAGGTTGGGAAGGCGCCTGGAGCATCACAACAAAAAGGTGAAACAAAAACACACACAAGCAGAGAAATGTGAGAGAGAGGCACGTGCTAGAGAAATGCCTCGTTTGAGAAAAAACGTTAAATTAGCCCATGTACAAACGCACATACACGCAATGAAGAAACAGCTTACACCCATGAACACTTGAAGATTTTCCAGCAAGTAAAACAGTGAAACTTAACATACATCCGCCGTTAAATAATAAAGTTTATCCACTACTAATAAATAAACCCTCTGGGTTGCAGGACAACAACTTAACTTCAAAAAAAATAAAAATAAATCACAACCAGTGATAACACGACAAATTTAGTGGTTAATAAAAGTCAAATTGTGACATGTTTTCTTCTGATTGATTAATACAAGTGATTACTAAATGAAAGAAAATTCCAATTTTTGTGCTTTTAAACATGATCTTAAGAATTTTAACATGTACATGTGTTGTCCTGTCAGCTTGGTGGGTCATGAGTGGATTATACAGAGAGAAAAAACAAAAAAGGGGGAGGGAAGGCTGACACAGGGCCTGGTCCCGTTGTTTCTCCCCCTCTGAATAACACAGCCAATACAACATCATTTTCCTGTTCGTTTGTTTTTGTTTTTGTTTGTCTTTGTTTTGTTTTGTTTTGTTTTTTCTCTTTATGCTTGATTACAGGCTGCTTTGTCGGCCCGGGAAGCCGAAGCTGACCCTGGACTCCTGCTCTCCCCTCTACCATCTTTGCTCTCTCCTCTACTATCTTTGATGTGACCCTGACCAAATGCTAAAGCAGCTGGACCCACAACAACAACTTGAAAATGTCAACAGTGCTGCAGGAAAATGATCTCATGCAGCAGAGACGGAGAGCGTTAAATCCAAGGCCCGTTTCACTACACGGGGAGATTTCCGTCAGCATCTTTTCTTTCTGAGACGACTGAGAAAGGCCCGGCTCCCACCACCGATTCTGACCACCTTATATAAAGGAATTATTGAGAGCATCCTGAGCAGCTATATCACTGTCTGGTTCGGGATCAGCAACATGCCGGACAGACAAGCTCTACAGAGGGTTGTGCAATCAGCTGAGCGCACCATCCGCTCCGAGCACCCTGACCTGCACGCAATCTACAGCAGGCGGTGCTGGACCAAGACCAGGAAGATCGTGAAGGACCTCAGCCATCCCAACAACAGACTGTTCTCTCTGTTGCTGTGTACGTGACAAATAAACATCTGGATTTGGAAAACGAGGCACTCGCAAAGCCACCAGCATTGTGCCTGATCGGACACACCCCTCTCACACACTCTTTACATTCTTGCCATATGGAAAAAGACAGCGTCAGCTGACAGAGCTGTGACGAGACGCCCATTAAGCCCAGATCAAAAGAGAGGCCGAGCAAAACCATGCTGACCTTAACCACTCTGCATTAAAACTGTGCAGGACAGTGACGGACCAACAATGACCATCGGGCAGCAAGAAGGGCGTGCCAGAGAAAGGAGGAGTAACTGAGGTCAGGAGGCACCTCAGAATGGACAAAACACCAGGAGAAAATAAGCTGAAGGCACAGGTGTCGGGGCTCGGCCAGGAGCTGACCTCTGAGAAGGGCCGAACAGCAGAGCCGCAAAAGGACGTGGAGCAAAGCAAGGAAAACATCGACGGACTTCAATCTGAAGTGGACGGAAAAGATTGTGAGGTTTCTGCCCCTCAGTAAGAGCTCAAGGCATCAGAGCAGAAAACTAAGCATGGCTCAGGAGGAGCTGGCTGATTATCGAACCCATCAGGCTTGGAGTCCCAGACACACGACTTGAAATCAGGCTCAGGACCTCAGCAAGGAGATGAGAGTAAAGCAGAACGAGCAGCAGTGACAGCAGCTGAACTCTGACCTGAACAAAATCTTGAATTGGCTGGGAGAAACAGAGGAAGAGCTGGAGCAGCAGCGTAGACTGGAGCTTGACACTGACATCTAGACGACTGAGCTGCGTATCAAAACCCTGAAGGAGCTACAGAAGCAAAAGGGTCAAGCTAAAGAGGAGTGGAATAAGGAGAAGATGCAGGATACTGGAGAAAAGCACTGCCTCAATTGGGGCCAGAACCAGTATGGACAGAACTTTGAGCAGCAGCACCAACAGATGCAAATAGACTGAAAAGGAGGAGGGCAGGACCCCAGGGCACGCTTCAGGCCGTGGTTTACCCAGAACACCAGAACAGGAAAGTGATGAACACAGACACCCACACAAACACACACATCTACATGCATTGACTCAGAATGAAGAGAAACCCATACGAACATATGCACTCGTTGATTGAGTGAGAAATGACACACACACCTGCAAAAAATCAATATGCTGATTCAATTCACTGAGAAGTGATCCACACACACACACACATCTACAAGCTTGTGCAATAAAGAGTGACACACACACACGCTGATGCAATGAAGAATGCTTTACTAACAAATGCTGCACACAAACATCCGAATATGGAGTCGGTTACAACAATAAGAAGCCATTGATTGTTTATGGGTTAAATGCATTTCATGCCACACAGAGGGCATCTGTGTAGATTTAGGGGACAGGGTTTAAAGTAGTTTGGTGTGAAAACAATGTCTGTGCGTGATGTCTGTTTATGGCTTAAGGCCTCCACTGAATTGTGTACTGTGCTTCACACAGCCTGATAAGGAGCAGTGGTACAGAGTGAAAATGATGAGTGAATGATGTGAGTTTTATTTCGGAGAGAATATGAAAAGGTTGTGTTGATTTGACTCAGTTGTTTAAGTTTCTGCCAAAGCAAAACATTTGTGTGCAACCAGTGTCCACTATTGAATTAAGTCAATCCAACATGTCTTTGTCAAAAAAAAAAAAGGAGTTACGGTGCCTGTAGGCCTACACAGTATAGTGTGTGAAGTTTTGGTTGATTTTTGGGTTTTGTTTGACACTAGGTTGATTCTATCAGTGAGGTTTGGATTGTTCTCTTTCTCTAAGAGAGAGAAAGATGGTTTGAACTTTGGACATGTTTGCAATGGGCCCCAGTATCTGTTATTATATGAGTGTTTTATTGTTTACGTTTGTTTTCTTCTTTTGTTACAGTACACTGAGATAAGAACATCAGAGAGGTGTGATCCACCGGTGGTGATATTTTGGTATTTTGTGAGTTCCTGATTTAACAAATCAGCTCTTTAATCCAGGCCTGAGAGATTGAATTTTAAAGCGCTATAAAATATTCTTATTGAAAACAGTCGCAAAGTATTTTTTTCTCCATGATTATAATGAGCTTGGGAGAAAAATTCACTTATATGGGACACTGATCCTGAAGCCTAAAAGGATTGCAGCGAGTCAATCCAGTCCAAAGAAGGAAAAACAAACAAGGAACTGTTTCCTTAAAATGATGACGTCATCTTGCTGGTGATGGAGCCTCGAATAGGCTGCGCGTGAGACTCCATTATCAGCAACTTCTGGTACGAATGTGTGTGGATGTATGCATGTGACTGGACTGGGATGGACTGACGACTAAAAGTTTTAACTGACTTGATACTGAGACAAAAACGGTGCTGACTTTAGGATTATTGAATGTCCACAGACAATTCACCCAGCCTGTAAAAGAAGGGTGGATGTTTTGTCTTGCTTTGTTTTGTTTGCAGGAACAGAAGAATGACAGAGACTAAAGAGCTGTAGCTTCACAGCAGTGTGAACTGCAGACTGAACCCTTTGGTTGCTAATTTTGAGTTACTGATGTTTGCATTAAGAAAATTGTGTTTTAGTAGCTGTGTTTTAATTAAGGTATCACATTATATTGTTGGGAATGTTAAATGCTAAAGTGAAGAAAAGGTTTGATTCCACTCATGACTGAACATGTTATTATTAACCATAGTGGGTCACTGTAAAAAGTCAATTAATTTTTTAGAGGTAAAAAAAAACAAATAAAAACAAACAAACAAACAAAAAACCCTCCACCGAGGTCTATGAATAAGAGGGGAATGATAGACAGCCACACTCAAAATTGAGATATGTAATGAAAAACACTGGTCCCCGTCTTTTGGGCGCTTTCTTGAAGTAGTCAACAATTTAAAAGTAAGATAGAATAACAGGGGCATGTGCTGAGGGGTGGTGCTGCACAAGAACAAGAGTAAAATAAAGAAAATATTGTTTTTAGTTTTGAGAAGTGCAAATTAAAATGTACCATTACACTCAGAGGATCAATATGAAGTTTGATATTTGTTAATTTTGAATGAAGTACATGACTGGTGACTGTTCTGTCCTGAGCTTTTGTTTTTACAGCACCCGCTTGATCACACCAACAGTTTCTCGCCACCGAGGAGGGGTACTTGCAAAAAATAAAGAACGGGGAGGAATATCATCAAAACTGGAAAAAGGTAATCCCCAAAGGGGGTGATAACGCCATAACTTTCACTTATGGTCGAATTCTCAAAATTTGACCCTCGAAAAATTCTTCAAACATTTAGAGACAAAGTGGAGATTTAGATAAATATAATGTCGTAAACCACATAAGGATGAAGTATTTGATTCAATAAGATGGTGAAATAACAAGCAGCAAAATGTTGATCATGTTGATTATGTTTATTCAAGGGTGCAGAGAAGATTATTATTAGTAAAGACAACAAATGAAATAACGAAAACTAGAAGTGGAAAAAATTTGCATTAACGGTAATAAAATCAAAACAAAAAGGAAAACTAACTAAAACTGTACTGAATGTTCACAAAACTGACTAAAATTAACTAGATTTATAGCAAAATGTGTTTGGTTGCATTGAGGTGTGCGTGCCCTGCTATAGTGAAATTAAGGTAGTACGTTAGTCGAGTCGTCTGTGTTGCTGCTCCGTCCACGCGCAGAATCAGGTCAGGAAAAGTCGGGAGACAGCGCCAGAATAGAATTGAGGATGATGTTAATATGACTGTTTTGTAGACATAACAAGAGTCTTGTAGTGGAGAGGGACATAATGTCCTCCTGAAACCCAGAGAATAAGAAAAAACAGGGAGAAATTTTTTTTTTTCTTTTTTCTTTTAAATAAATCAAGTGTTATTAAAATAACAATCTCATAAGATGAAGATCAGGGACCAACCCAGAAGTCACTGACACTTCACTAGCTGTAAACTATTGGTTCAGGAATAAGTGATGGCACTGAACTTTCTACTTCACAAAAGTCAATTTATTTAGGATATCTGAGGAAGTACTGTGATTTTTATTTGGAGACACAAAGGAACATTTGGCACTTCCCACATCTCACATGTGTTTTACTGTTGCAATCATTCTACAACTGAAATGCCTTGGACTGTTAACCATTTCAGGCAAGTGGAGTGAACCATATTTTGCTAGACTCTCATCAGATTGGGGCTTCCTTTTATTGATCTTTGGAGAGAAGTCTTCATTACTGGTACTATTCAGGTCTTGTTCACATGTTTGTCCCAGGTTTCTCAGCTAAGAGGAGCTTAAACTCCAGATACTGTGAGTTCTTTTCACACATTGAGATCACTGATAACTTTTAGCAACGACGTGATCTCGTAGAAACAATTAGGTGTTATGGATTCAACTATAATTGCGACTCTTATTTTTTACTTTACTGGAAAAGATTTCTGCATTTTACCCATATTTTATTTTTAACTCAAAATCAAAATTCCAGATTCTACTACATGTTGGTTTTGCACCAGATAGGATGACAGATTTCAGGTGGCCCTGTGTCTTTCTCTATTACCTTTCTCTATTACATCTGCCACTGCATCTCGATAATCTTTGTGTGGCTTCTAGTGGGTCCTGACCCTCTCATATTTTGAAAAATCTATGCTTGAATCTCCCTTAATGATTGTGTTAAGAATTCTCTCCGCCTTTGTCAAAAGTTGTGTATTAGGAAAAAGTGAAATAATTATAAATATAAAGTCCCAATGTGTAGAGCACACATTAATAAATTAGTCATGTTCTCTGTGAAAGTAAATGAGCCTAATTCTTAAAGACCCCTGAAATTATTTACTAGATGTTTATTTTTTGAATAAAATAAAAATCTGAGTTTAACAAAACATTTTAAATGTAAATATTGAGCTTACCTTTCTTTCTTCCATAAAATGTGCTTGTGGGCACGCCAGCCATTTTGAAAAGGTGGGAAAAACAATTGGCAAGGCCACACCCCCACACATGTGATATAATTTTAAAGGTACCGTTGTCCTCTCTAAGAAACATCAGGACTTAGAGGAGTGGCAAGTAGAGTATGAGGGACATTTATAAAACTGAAAATCCCACAAACCTCGAAGTGCAGTTGAAAAGCTCACACAAGAAGGTTAACCTAGCTTACCTAGAAGACCTCATCAGGGGGAGCACACTCCCCCTCCTTGAAGAGCTCCCCCACTTAACTCGCATCCCAAGAAAACAGCTAACCCCAGATAAGGCAGCGTGATGTATCCCGAGACAACAGGACTGGGACATCTAAATAAAGGTGTGAAACAATCGCCTTCAAAAGGTTATCAATTGACTTCAACCAAAATTAGGAACACTCGGTGCGGCAAGAATTAATAGTTATTAGTCTCAACACCCAAGGATAACCAGAAGAGCATGATTGATATGATGGAACTGAGATTTTGTTACACTTAATTTTTGCAAAACACAAATAAAACTAAATTGAAACTAAGGATTTTCAGAAAAATAAAAACTAGACTAAACTAGCAAAGAATTGGTAAAAACTAATTAGAACTGGAAAAAATTGAAAATCTGGAGTCGAAACTAAATAAAAAATAAAACCTAATGAAAATGGCGAAACGTTTAAAACCCTGGTGCAGAGATTGGCAAATCTGACCAGGAAAAGTATGAGATGGATTGTCAGGACAGTCAGCGTTAAAGCCACTTTTGACAGTCCATACTAGGATGGCATTGGACATCTTCGGGGCGGAGGAGGGTTGGTGTGACCAAGATGTGGTTTGGCTTGTTGTATGTATATTTGAGATTATGTGGCTCTGGATGGACCAGTTACCAGGGCATGGAAGGAGGACAGACTCATTAAAGGAGGAGAAGGCATTTCCTGGGATTGGAGATCCTCTGGGTGAGTGGTTGATTAAAAGCATGCATAAAATAGAAGTTATCTGTTGTTATTGATTGGTAATAGATTGATAATTGGCCACATTTACAGCTGTATTGACTTGTTGTGGACGTAGTCGACTTCAGGTTTAAACACTCTAATTAACAGGTTGAAAATAGTGACATTAAAGGAAGAGTATGCAGCGCCACCCTGTCAGACGCCAGTGATGGTGGAGCTCACTGATGAATCAGGTGAGCTGGATACATGGCTGATTCAAAACTAAGATCCCCCTGCTGTGGTCAGTAAGGGGAGAAAAAAGGGGGAAATAAAATCAAGAATAAAAGAGGCATTTATAAACGTTTATGGGTCAAGTGAAACGGGATAAAAGGGGGTTTTACTGTTATTTTCATATCAGCATTATTATTGTATGAGAATCATGCAACAAGCATTGCATCGATGATCATTTATTGAAGCTTTTGACCTTATACTAACATCTGTGTTCCTGTGATTGTTATAACTTCTGATGAATCTTCTATTTACAGGTGTTAGGATAATGATATAATTTTTCATTGCAGGTGTAACCATGATCATTTTCATACATATTGCAACTTGTTGCTCATTGTAGAGTTGTGCTCAAGTTAATAAGGGTTAAAAGCTACAGTCAGCGCGAATGTCTGACTGATCTATTGAGGGAAAAGGCTTCGAGCATAGAAGGCCGCACGCGCTTACAAAACACTGATATCATGTTATTCTTTGTGATCTTTTCTTCAATTATGTCTTTAAGGTTAGTTTAAATAGTGGCAGTTAATTAAACGACATTTATTAAAATATTAAATACATGAGTCAGAACGTTACACGCGGATCACCTTAAGAGTCTGGGAAACTTTGTAGCTGCCTAATTTTTTTTTGAACGTTCTAGCTCCGTTGATTTGACACATTGGAATGTGTCAAAAAAGGGGGGGAAAGTTGAGCTTTAACATGAAACAAGGATTATTTGAACATTTTATAATTTCATTTGTGTCTTTAATACCTTAGGAATGGTAAAGCTTAAGCTAATAGCAGTCCGAGAAGACGGACCTTTTAGAGAATCAGTGAAAAAGCATAAACTATCACTTTCATGTTTAATCATTACTCATTGAAATGAACTGAATAGCGTTTAGAAGATTTGTTAATTTCTTTGTCTTTTGTTAAAAAGAGGGGTTTCAATAATTTTCAGACACACCTTGCAAATGTGCTTATAATGAGTTGGCACTTGGTCTTTTGAAGGTCATAAGCTTCGTTCGGCGTGATTGTCCAGACTGATATATTGCAGGTATTGACTTTGAGTGCAGAGGGCTAAATGCAAACACGCTTACACACACATAAGATATGATTAGAATAAGTCCCTGGGACATTCTGAATGTTTTAGACCAATTCTGAATCACTAGAAGGTCAGTAGATGACAACATTAGATTATTAGGGTTAGGAAGAGGGGTGTTTTGGTTTTCTGTCTCTTACAGAGAAAGGAACAGACACCAGACGAGGTCACAGATATGCGAGGATCCTCCGTAGCAGAGACAGACACAGTGACTGCCGAGACATCAACTGGGTCCAAGGGTCATGGCGTTTGGGCTCCAGCTAGTCACCACAAAAGGATGGATCCCATAAACACAGCAATAACCATGAAGGGGTTGGCGGAAATCCGGGAACACCAGACCAACGAAGTTCGAGAGGCTTTTGGGCAAAAAGGGGACACCTTCCTGTTCCTTTTCTGGAGAATACACAGATCGTTGTTTGAAATCAGGGCAGAATAATCCCCTGATCTGTGTCACGACTGAAGGGTTGTCTAACCCCTAAGGTTGAAGAATGAAGAGCAGAGGATCACCCAACTGGACGACACTGGTAGCTGCAGCAATAAAATAAAGGCTGAAAGCTGTGGGAGACCTGGGGAGTGTCATCTGTACTCGCTATTGTTGGAATAATAGTTTTTCTTGCATCTGAACTGCGCAAACACAGAGGTCATCCCACATATGGTTCGCCCCTCAGGGGGACAAAGGACCTCAGGAGTGAGAAGAGATGAACCCAGCCACACTGAATTGAAGGGTGTTGGTGAGGTCATTATTTTAATGACCTCATCAGGGGGAATTGTGGGATTGGAGTGTTATTTTATGCCATGTTAGACCCCTAATTAAAGATTGTGAATTATTATGTAGTTTTAGTTTGCATTATTCTCCTGAATTAGAAGAAGCTGATAACTATTGCATTAGTTAAACTGATTTGCATTACATTAAACTGCTGACTTGTTGTGAATGAATGATATTGTTTTATGATGCATTATACTGCTGAGTTATAAGAAATACTGTTCGCAGAAGGTTATTGTCTAATTTGTCTGAGTAGAAGAGAACAGAGTGTGCTGGAGTTTTCTGCCCCATTTCAGCAGGAGCAGATAATCAGGGAGCCAAGGTTGTAGCTTAGGCGTTGTGTGAGAGAAAGCATGTGAATGTTTAGGCTTTTTATGATAAGGTGGAGGCACCAGAGGCTATAAAAGTTTGAGCAATGCTCCACCATTTTGAGATTTTGAGGCTGTCTGCATCAGTGTCCATCTCCCACGCGTGTGATCATTAAAATCATCGTTTGACTCAACCCGGCCAGACCAGTGTTGTTATTGTGGTGTTTCTCTTGTTTCCATCCCCAATTTTGAACTCGTAACAACAGAAACCTTATTTAAACACGAAATATTCAACGGCTTCACTTCCTGATCCAGGATTCAAAGAGGACGTTGCACTTACTCAGCTTCTTCCCATGAACGTCTTCCCTCTGCAGCTCTGCTGTCTGGGCCAGGTCTGTGTAGAAACAGAGACAATCTTCTGCTTCATCAGTCCTCTGTGTCTGCAGGCTGAAGTCACATTAAACACTTCACACCAGCAAAGAGTCTGAAGCTCACAGGTTAAAGGTCAGCTGCTGCACCTTGTGTGATATTGTTTGATCAATAATTAGCCTGCAGCAGGTTTCTGCTCCAACTCCAACACACTGAACAACCCTGAGAACAAATCAGAGGATGTGGGTGTGTCTGCAAGCTTCAATAGTATTAAACACCTCACACCAGCAATGAGTCTGAAGATCGCAGGTCAAAGGTCATAGGTCAGCTGCCACACTGTATATAATATTTCAATATGTATACAACCTGACTGCGGGCGTGTGTGCAGCCATAAACAGTTTAAACATTAAACACTGAAACATAAAAGAAGCTTAAGCTGCATTGACAGCCAGCAGGTCTAAACAGGAATGGAACGCATCCATGGATAATTCACCACTTTATTTGAAGACATCTGTAGCACTGCCTCAGTTCTGGATGTTTCCACAGACTCCTCTGGCCTCTGTGCACCTAAAGAAAAGGTCAAAGGTCAGCAGCACATGTAGTTGGGATAAGCTTTCATTTACAAACAACAGTCGCACTGTGACAAAGTGGAGGAGCAGTTGCAATGCTCTCCATTTGTCCCATATGTGTTTGCCTTTTCTTGCACATTGTACACATTATTCTGTTTCTATGTATTTGCTATGATTTGCTATTTGTCAAGTAACATTGCTTCACTCACTATCCCGGGTTTGTTTGTGTAAGCGTTGTGTTGCCGGCAAATCAAAACATTCTGCAAATTAAGACAAATACTAAGTTATGTTTCTTTATATTTTATTATGTTACAGATTAAGTCATTTGTTCATACTTACTTTGTTTGTCTTTTCAGTCGTCATAAGGGTCAGGTGTGGGGAAACGCCCGCCTGGGATTTCCTCATTTTAAAGTCCTGCTGATGTCACATATGACATCAGCAGGTCAAACAAAGTGGAGGGGTTTCTTTTTCCATAGAGATGCTTCCTTTTGTTTGTGTTAAGGTTTAAAGGGATTTGTTGAATGTTTTTCCTTTTGTTAATACTGCCATTTAGTTGTGTAAATGTGCATGTTAGAAGTGTGTATAGGTTTTGTGTTTTTTGGATAATCTGTGTAGCGTTTTAGATCCCTCAGTTGAGTGAGTGGTACTGGCTGGGCAATCGGAGGGAAATTGGTGGCCCTATTTAAAGCCAGTCTCTATCAGATGCAGGAGAGAGGAGAGGTGAGCTGTGTCACCAGATCCATGTTATGTTGAGTTTTGTTAATAGAGTTTATTTGGGGAGGAAGTTTTGTTAAGTTACATTGAAGCCTGTGATTTCTAGGCTGTGATATAAAAACTAGTTCCTAATGGCAGCGATTCACTCAGTAAACATGTGTTTCCTTCACCAACCTCACACACAGATCCAATAAGATCAGGAAGTGGGCAGTATAGTACAATATGTGTTATTTTGTGCTGTACTGCCCAAACTAAAGATCTGCTGAAGTGTTGGAAATGATTCAGATGTTTATTTTGGACGATACAGCAGAAGATCAGACATGAAAGTGGAGATAACACAGAAGACCTGCAGCAAAGGGTCAGAGGTCAGACTGGGCCACTGGATTCAACAATGAGCCAATGATCATCAAGTACTGACTAAAGCAGAGCCCTGACGTTCTGACATTTATCACACAGTTAGAACAAATGTCTGCTGATGACTTCATCTCATGAAACGACTGATAGATGTCAATTCATTGATTAGCTGAGCTGCTGCTGCTGATCTTCTTCATCGTGCACAGAAACATTCAGCTTGTTTCAATCAGTAAATAACTTTGAACTGTTCCCACTCAAAATGCTGTCAGAACAATGATCATTGTTACTCCCCTCGAGTCTTAATAAAGCTCAACTTGTTCTGTGTGTTTAAACTGACATTTATTTCGGACAGGAGGATTCTTCCACATCTTAACATGTAATGATGTCCAACCACAGCCGATACGATGCCGTCAGAACTAAAAGGAAATGCAAACTTAAATGAATAGTCTTACTAAAGTCCTTAAGCATTATATACAACGAAACATTCCAACAAAATGATCAATAAAGTACACATTACACCTCACACTGCGGCTATTGCGCTTGAATACCACGCAACAGTCGTGCATTTACATACAACGATAATAAATAAAACATTTACCTCATTGGCCTCACTCAAAGGGAACAAACTTTCATTTTTACGTGGTGGGGAGGTCCAAAAAAGGCACTCTTTATTTATCTTTCTGCACACGTGCAAACCTCGTGGCTCGTCTCTTAATTAGCTTGCTGAGTGTGACAGCCAAAAAATGCCCTCTTAGCCACAACACAACTTTAGAAAAGGTTCCTATCTAATTGCACAATTAGCACAAATAACACATTTAAACATATAAATCTAATCAACAAACATGAATTACTATTTATTTCTTAATATTTCAACTCAGGGGTGCTTTGATTCATTTTGGGGGTGCTTCAGCTCCCCCAAAATGAATCAAAGCACCCCCAAAGATTTCTTACTTTTTTGACAATATTTGCTGTTTGTGTGACACACTACTAAAAATATAAAAAGCATACAGTATTTGGTTGAGACGTAACATTTTAACAACAAAAGTATAGATACCCCCCCTCCCATAATGGTTTGTTCCAGCTCACCTCTCCTCTACTCTGGCTCTAGCGCCCTTTCTGCCAGAGCGATGGTGGCTGAGACGCAGCGGAGCGGAGGTGTAAGTGCCTGCAGTGCCTGCCCACTGCACCTGTATGGCCGGAGACGCAGAGACCTGCAGCCATGTCGCTGCTCTTCTGTTTAATGTAGAAGCAACAGTGTTGATCTGTGGCACAAGGACTGTTACAGATGAACCTGCATACTGGGTTTTGCTGGGTAATGTGACCAAGATACAGCCAGAGGTTGGCCATAAGATGGACTTCTCCTCTTCAGCTGCCCAAAAAAAGGCTCTTGATCAAAACATAAACAGACCATCTGTATTGACAGGTAAAAGGAGCCGTCCTCAAAACAGAAAAATCCCACCTGCTACTGTGGAGGAGTTGTCACTGCTATTGGATACTTTGCTGGAACACAGTAAAGTTGTGGGTTGTGGGAATGACCCATAATGTTTTATCTAGGGGTCTAGATTTATGCCTGTAGTGCACTGCCGTGTAAATAATTTGCATTTACTGAATATCTACTGACTGAGTCCCACTGTTCAAAAGTTGAATAAAGAAACAAACTAATTTTTGCCTCTTTTTTTAATTAAAACCACCTTATAGAACATCACATCAGGTACAATGTAGAATCCATGTCATTTATAGTTTACAAATGACAAAATGTTTACACAAAATCATGAGTTTTTACATGATGTCACCCACTACTAACATTACTTTATTTACTGTATCTTTTGAAAAACTACAGCAATTTTAACAGCACAAGACTTAAGAATATTTAACAGGAGCAGGTTTCATTCTTCCCTGGTTTTACTACCACACTGTTCACCAAAACGCAGCAAACCTTCACCATCTTATCCAGAAGGGTCACCTCTTCACCCTCACATGGAAGTAGTAATCTGATTGGCATGGTGGTTTGTTTGAAGCAGGTCCCTTGTGTAGTGGTGGAACTCAGTCACGATGTGTTTCATCCATTTCATCGGCTGGTTTGCTGCAATAATGTCAAATAATTAGCAACTCTATAAATAGAAGGTAGTTCTGCAAAATCACTCAGTAGGATGTTTGTTCTAATTTGCTATGAGCTCAGAGCACATAGAAAATAAAACTAATAGGCTATAAAGAGAGATATGAACATATTTAGAACTTACCGGAATGAAAATGTCTGGAGCACCAACAGATATTTGGAGATGGAAGAGAACTGCACGTCAGCTCGTCTCACAGCTGCTATCCAGGCTGGACGCCTTCTTTTGGTAACATCGATACACGAGCTGCCTCATGTTGCTTCCAGGTTGGGAAAGAATGAAAAGATAAACCCTTTTCAAGCTTATTCTCTTGCCGGTCGTGTGATCGAACATTGCAGCCGACCACACAGCAAATACGAACCATGGCTGTTGTGTGTGCCTTCGCTCCCTTTTCACTTGCGCTAGACCCCCAAAATGGCAGATCGGGCCAAAATCCTTTCCACGCCCACCCCCGTGACATCACGCTCCAAAGCCCTATAGTATTTTTTTCATATTAATGTAATTTGTCATCTAATTGAATACAATCTATTTGTGTATGATTGTCAGTCCAAAGAGGGAGAGAGGAAAGAGAGGAACGTGAGGAGAAGCACAAGGTCAGGAAGAAGCAGGTAAGCAAACAGACAGGGAGCAGTGACAGGCACAACACAAACTGTTAAACTGACAAAGAAAGAAAAAACCTGATTTTACTCACAATCTGGAAGTTGTGTCCTCCCTATATTAAAGCTGCTGTACAGAATCTGCAAAACAAACTGGGTTGAAACATTTTTGACCCTCTTTAACAACATTCCAACATAACATGATCATTGATTGGGGAGATTAAAATTAATTATATATTTTTATGTGGTTCAGCCACAACTCTACTGAAACCTCAGCCAGTAATAGGTAGGCTAACTTTTGGACCGTCCAGTTGTCTGTATGACTGCCGCAATACGTGTACCACATTTGCACACCATCAGAAAGCACCAAACAGCCCTGGTGGAGTGAGGAGCTGTAAAGAGAAGCAGAAGCTCTGTTTCTAAAAATGTTTTAAGCTTGTTTCAAAGATTCTGTACTGCAGCTTTAAATGTTTTCCAAAAGCACACAGACACTTATCAGTGTTTCTCACACTTTTTACAGTGTGGACCACCTGATAAAAATGTCAAGCTCTCCTAAGGACCACTATGAAAGCATGAAACTCATGAATCTTACAACACAAAATTAGTGTTATTAAATTAGTAAAATTAGCATCTGCAGTAAAGATTTTTTCATACATTGTATACATTCTACCACAGGCAAAGTTGCCTCCATTTTTAGATATTTTTTTTTAAATATTTTGTAATAATTTATTTGTAATAATTTATTCTGTTTCGGGAGTGTTTTTTTATGCATCTGTATTATATTATACATACACATTAAAAGTGAATCTCTGTCCAAAAAATGCACTCAGTTTACTTTTTACTCACTGTGAGCATCATTCATTATTCTCCCCCAGTAATTAAGGTTAGGATATGTATTTCTTTTATTCTAATCCATTCTTCTTTAGCAGCATTTAAATAACCTTTATCAGATTTGATGGTTTTGTTACAGACTTTTCAAAAATAGTGTTTTGCTTTTCTTTCACAAATGTTGGGATTAAATTGTGTTAAAATGTACAAAACAGTGATGTCATGTTTTGAGACGAGGACCCAGGCACAGAGAGACTTGATGAATTTAAGAATCTTATGATTTAATAAAGAAATTTGCAGACTTGCACAGAGATGGTAAAATTATGATGACTGATAACGGAGACGAAGACAACAGACGATGAGGACAGGGAGGAACAGGGGTTTAAATGCACCAAGGAGACAGTCAGAGAGAACTCGGGACAACTGGAGGCATTTAGGGATGCAAGGACTGACAGAGATGGGGAAGAAGTCTCATTGTGACGAGTAAAGTTTATCTTGCCTGGCTGGGCAGCTCTCCTGGTGCTCAGCACCCCCAAAGCTCTGATCCTAGAATCGCCCCTGTTTCAACTGCTTATTGTTTCAAACTTAACTATCTAATAAAATGAACTTAAATGCGAGAGTTGCCTATGACGGCAGCTGCAATCATTGTAGAACTCCACAAACATCACGTGTTGTTTTCCACATGTAAGATCAGCAAACATACAGAAACTTCCTGTTGCCACACACGGCCTCTAAAATCTCTTCCACGCTTTCTGTCTGAAGTCCACTCTCTGTGTCGGATCCACAGGAAACAACAAGATCTTATTAACATGGTTTTCAATGTGTCTCCTTACAAAAAGTCCAACCAATGAACAAATGTTTATATTTGTGGAGGCCGAACAAAAGCATGACACATTTCTCTGTTTCTATAAACTGGAGTCAAACACAAATATGAAGAGTTTCACTGACAGACTCCAAAATGCCCCCACAGTGGATCAAAGGGAAATCCTACAGTGTGGCCAGAGACTCTTAATGGCTCCAACATCAACACATCCACAATGTTGGATCCAGTTCTGCCTCACAGAGTTACTAAGACACACCCTCTGCCAGCATCACAACAGCTCCACCTGCTTCACCTGCCTCCTCAGCATCTGTACACCTGAAGAGAAAAGAAAGGCTCCAACAGCTCAAATCTACAAAGGATTCATGAAGTTTCATCCAACAATAACATGTTTGCCTTCCACAGTGTGCTGTTAGACACCACTGTACCTCTGCCATTTCAAAAAGAGCAGCTTGGGAACAATTTGGCTCCAAACACTTTGTGTTTAAGTTCTTTGTTTTCTTTGTGAAGCCGACAACATCTGGAGCTTTTTGACTCATAGAAACATCATTTTGTTCTTTAGATGACAGCAGATTGGGACTGAATAATCAATCACTATCAAACCAATAAAGACAAACATGCTGATTTTACAGGAACTTTGTTGGAAAAGCTGCAAAGACATGAAACTGGTGGAGATCCCAAACCAGTTGATAGTGCTGGTTATTCCAAATAAAGCTGTTTTCCATTTGAGATGAAATGACTTTCTGTCCTGATATATAATAAAGATGTTGTTGTTTTTGAGCCCCTGTATTAAAAGTAGTTTAAAGTCAGCTTGAGTTTGATGTCTTTATGTCAAAGCTGCTCATGATGTTGAGCTGCTGATGGAATAAAAACAGTGAAAAATCTCCTCAATATAAAAGCATGTAGTCCAGACTTAAATGTCGCCTGTTGTTAGCTGAGGTCCACACACAGTGTTTGACAGTGTAAAGTGTGTGAAAGGGCTGCTGGTGGAGCTCACTAGGATGAGCAGGTGACCATGTGCCACGAGGTGGAGAGCAGCTGGCCTGGTTTTGATTCTGACCCGGGCCACGGCCCCTTTCTCTCTCCCTCTGCCTTGCTGTCACTTATCTTCACTGCTCTGTCCAATAAAGCTGAAAAAGGCCCCAAATCAAAGAAATCTGCTGCAGCCTCTGAAATGTCTTCTGTTTCCTTCCAGAGGCCGACGGCTTTTTCACCGTCATACATACATGAAACTATCAAAGCTGACAATCATTTCATTCCAATAACATCTAATGGTTCATATATATAGACACAGGACTACAAGTAAATGGCTCTCAGCATCTGGCTGTGGTAACAAATGTCCCTGTTTTGTGTTCAAATTGTGTGCATGTTTTAGACGTGTGTCACATATAGAAACACAAAAATCCCACAATGACACAAAGATTGGTTTGACACAACTGTGCAGCTGTAAGTTGTTTCTAATGATTCATTGAAGCTCTTCTAACATTCTGGAGACGATCAGTACATGAATCTGTTCAACACGACAACAATTTGACTCATGAAGCATGAGATTCTGTTTGTCATCTTGTCCAAGTCACTAGTAAGATGAAAGTGACACATAGACTAGTGGACGAATATTATTTTGGAGGACAGATGGTTGCATCATAGAGGAGAAAACAGGACGCTGATGAGGGGTCTTGAATGAGTGAGCTGATTGTTGAGTTTCTGATGTGTGAAGAAGTTTTAACATGGCACACATTTGGTTACATGAGAAGAAACTGGTTATGTGATGAGACAACAGGGTTATGTTGTGTGGTGTGAGGTGTGTGGCTGAGTGGATGAATGTTTGAGATTAATCTGGCTGATGATTTGTCTTTTGTTGCAAAGTTGAACCTGCCAGTTAGGTTTGGTATGATTTCCCCTCCTGGGATGAAGAACACGTGTCATGACTTAACAAGGCCTTTCTTTCTTTTTTTCTTTTTATTCTGTTACTTTCACAGTGCACTGAAAGTTTGTTGCTAAATCTCTGTCATTTAAAGCACATCTGAACATTTGAACAGGAAGAACTACACAACATGTTGTCGGGAACGGTTGCAAAGTGAGTTTCTCCAAAATTAAAATGGGCTCAGGAGAAAACCACTTATTGGGACAATTAGGAAGCGAGTCCCTGTCTGAAAGGATGCAGCGGTGATCCAGTCTAAATTCTTTTTCTTTTTTTGAAATGGCGTCATATTGCTGAGGGTGGAAACGAAATGCAACGATAGATTCCACTATCAGCACTGAATGAATAAATGAATAAAAAATGAGTGAAAAAAATGGGGAACTGACTGGACTGCTGAAAGCTGACAAGAGTTGACTGACTTAACACCACTATGCAAAGGTTAACCCCCACCCAGATGTGATAAAGGGGTGGATGTATCTCTGTGTGTGTCTTTTGTTGCAGGAGCAGGAGGAGACCAGAGGAGGAAACTTTGGGTCACATGACTGTGTGAACTCTGCAAATTTAAGCTTTTAGCTGTAAATTTTCTGTGTGTCTGTGAATTTAACAGCAGTGTGTTATTCATGATCCTGTATTACTCACAATGCAGACGTCACTGTGAGAAAGTGTGTATACACCTGCGCAGCGCTAACATTTACATTACTTTTCTAGAGCAGAGGGTTAATCATGTGATTTGATCATGTGATTTACAGCAGGACACAACTTAATAATGTTTTTCTACCACAGGATTACTGAGTTTTTGTGTGAAGGAAACTGTGTTGACAGGCTGTATGTTGGTGATGAAATTACACTGTGTTGTTGAGGAATGTGAATATTACAGTGGAGATGTGAATACAGTGTGAGAGACATCCTGTGTTGAAGCCAGTGTTACTTCTTTTACAGCAGAGTGTTAACTTTATGACCTTTTACAGCACCTCTGGAGTCTGGTGCGCATGCGCACATATTAGAATCGCTTCGATCGCTTGTGACGTGGTAACTTTGCTTTGATCCTTTCTGACGTCATAACTTTGCTTTGATCCCAAAACCCATAAATAGGAGCGCTCACCTGTTACTTTATGCTTAATGGACGTTGACCTGCAGCAACTAAAACCCTTTCGAGAAGTTTTGAGAGCAATTTACGAGAGAAACCAAAACAAGTTCAGTTTTGTTTCTCACCAATCCACAGCGCAAACAGACACATTACACCATGTTAGCCAACCCATCCTTCGGCTCAGATGAGCTTGGAATATCTAAAGGGACCATTTTGGGAGATCACCACATGGTGGAGGCTTTCCTTGGAGAAGGAAGCTTTGGTGTTGTAACGAAATGTCGCGATACAAAAAAGAACCAAACTGTTGCTATTAAAGTCAACAAAAGCAACCCTGAAATTCTGCTCCAGGCAAAACTGGAAATTTTCATCCTGGAGCAGCTACGACGCTTGGATCCAGACAGGTGCAACATTGTCGAATGGAACGGCTATTTCCTCGATGGAGAGCGCATTTGCTTGAATTTCGAACTCCTCGACCAAAGCCTGTCAGACTACATAGGGGACCGGAATAACCAAGGTCTCCCAATGAGAGAAATCAGGCCAATTTTGCATCAGCTCGCAAATGCTCTATTCCACCTGGGTTCTGTGGGAATAGTGCATGCTGACCTCAAACCTGTCAACATCATGGTTGTGAACCGCAGTGAGTCTCAAGTCAGAGTCAAACTTATAGACTTTGGCATCGCATGTAACACCTCTGCAGTGATTCCTGGTGACTGTGTGGGGACAATTGGTTATTGTGCACCTGAGATTATGCTTGGCACTCCATATGATGAAGCAATTGACATGTGGTCTCTGGGGCTGGTAGCTGTGGAGCTTGCTACAGGGGTGCCTCTCTATCCTGGGGAAGACGATTATGACGTTTTGAAATTCATAATTGAAACTCAGGGTCAGCTAGCAGATCATCTCCTAGAGTCTGGCTTGTACACTGACAGCTATTTCATCGAGGATAACCACAACGAACAGCGCTGGACATTTAAGAACCCAGAACAATTTCAATACGAGACAGATTATCGATCCAAGGAAACTCAATCGATAAAACTTAAGTGTCTCGATGACCTCGAACAACTGCTGAAAGTTAGGCGAGGACCGGAAAATGGCCAAACATTATTTGTGTCACGGAGGAGCAGGGAGGACTCGGCGCAGACTGAAGTCTCAGAAAAACAGGTTTATTTACACACTCCAGGTGCACTATATACAGGTGAGGGAGAAGGGGGCCAGGGTTCCCAGGGGTGCAGAGCGGGGTCGGGAAAAGCGTCCAGAGTCTCCAAACCAAAACACGAGAAATCTGCATACAGAGAACAAGGGTTAGCATGGAACTTTTACGGACAGAGCTCAAAACTGGCTGAGGCTAAAGTAGCACTGACGAGCGTTATTCAATAGTCCAGCGGCGAGGTGCTCTCAGTCACTGCCTTAAGTAGCGGGAGCAAACAGGGTGAGGAGCCACAGGTGATTGCCTACAGGTGGTGGAGGCCGGGAGCTCACAATGAGCTCCGCCCAGGCAGCGAGCAGAGAGAGAGGAGAGAGAGAAAAGACAAAACATAACATGTAGCCACACAGGGCCAGCCGAGCAGGCACGGGGACCGTGACAATTTGTAAGGCTAATCAAAGAAATGTTGGCCTTGGATGCAAATCAGCGCATAACACCCTCGGAGGTTCTGAAGCATCCCTTTTTCGACCCTGGCCTCTCAAGGAGAACCCCCTGCACTGACATGAATAGTACAGGGGGAGAACTCCTTGTGCTCTCTCAGCAGCCTTCAAGCTGGAAAAGTCATGGATCGCAAAAATTCAGCTGCAGTTTCCAAAACTCAGTTGAATTTCCTCAAAAAAGAGACATCAACACCTCAGCCAACCCATCTGCCTCTGAAGATGATCTTCAAATAACGGAAGGGACCATTTTAGGAGATCACCACGTGGTAGAGGCCTTCCTTGGAGAAGGAGGCTTTGGTTTGGTAACCAGATGTCGCGATACAAAAAACAACAAAACGGTTGCTATTAAAGTCAACAAGAGCGACCCTGAAATTCTGCTCCAGGCAAAACTGGAAATTTTCATCCTGGAGCAGCTACGACGCTTGGATCCAGACAGGTGCAACATTGTCGAATGGAACGGCTATTTCTTCGATGGAGAGCGCATTTGCTTGAATTTCGAACTCCTCGACCAAAGCCTGTGGGACTACATTGGGGACCGGAATAACCGAGGTCTCCCAATGAGAGAACTCAGGCCAAGTTTGCATCAGCTCGCAAATGCTCTGTTCCACCTGGGTTCTGTGGGAATAGTGCATGCTGACCTCAAACCTGTCAACATCATGGTTGTGAACCGCAGTGAGTCTCCCGTCAAAGTCAAACTCATAGACTTTGGCCTCGCATGTCCTGCTTCTGCAGTGATTCCTGGTGACCGTGTGGGGACAATTGGTTATTGTGCACCTGAGGTTATGCTTGGCATTCCATACGACGAAGCAATCGACATGTGGTCTCTGGGGCTGGTAGCTGTGGAGCTTGCTACAGGGGTGCCTCTCTATCCTGGGGAAGACGATTATGATGTTTTGAAATTCATAATTGAAACCCAGGGTCAGCTACCAGATCATCTCCTAGTGTCTGGCTTGTACACTGACTGCTATTTCATCGAGGATAACTACAACAAACAGCGCTGGACATTTAAGACCCAAGAACAATTTCAATACGAGACAGATTATCGATTCAAGGAAACTCGATATATAAAACTTAAGCGTCTCGATGACCTCGAACAACTGCTGAAGGTTAGGCGAGGACCGGAAAATGGCCAATCATTATTTGTAAGGCTAATCAAAGAAATGTTGGCCTTGGATGCAAATCAGCGCATAACACCCTCGGAGGTTCTGAAGCATCCCTTTTTCGACCCTGGCCTCTCAAGGAGAACCCCCTGCACTGACATGAATAGTACAGGGGGACAAAACCTTGTGCTCTCTCAGCAGCAATCATCGTTTGGGTGGCCAGAATTCTAGGGGAGCTAGAAATTCTTGTGGAAAAAAAGCCCAAAACAATAACATCAACAAAAACAACCAATGAATGTGGTCTTAAACTTGGGCACAATTTGGCTTGAAATCCATCAACTAATCTCTCAATATTCAAAGCGGAGCAGCAGACAACTTACCATCCCATCAGTCCTTCAATCAGACCTACAACAAAGGTCTTACGTCTCTCACCCCAACCGGTCGCAGCAGATGGCCGCCCCGACCTGAGCCTGGTTCTGCCGGAGGTTTCTTCCTGTAAAAAGGGAGTTTTTCCTTCCCACTGTCGCCAAAGTGCTTGTTCATAGGGGGTCATATGATTGTTGGGTTCTCTGTATGTATTATTGTAGGGTCTACCTTACAATAATACATACAGCCTTGAAGTGACTGGTGATGTGATTTGCTGCTGAATGAATTGGGAACTAATTGGAAATCTGGATATTAATTAAATAAACCTGCTTTGAGCATCAATTAATTGTTGTTTGAAATTCTTTATAAATATATAAATATAGTGCCACTCTTCTACTGTTTAAATTGCAACTGTTTAAAACTGACTAATTTATTCATACACTTGAGCATAAACACACGCACAGTAAATGGCCTGTATTTGTACAGCGCTTTACTTAGTCCCCAAGGACCCCAAAGAGCTTTACACTACATTCAGTCATTCACACATTCACACACACATTCACACACTGGTAATGGCAAGCTACATTGTAGCCACAGCTGCCCTGGGGCACACTGACAGAACATTACAGAACCTTCAGCACCTCGTATGAAAAATATTTGACTGTGTGTATGCTTTTAGCACTGTTTGGATTTGAGAAAATCTAAAATAAATCGAAATTTGCTTTTAGAAGTTGTTTTATAAAGTTCAGTGGTATATTATGCATACAATAGGACATCTATTTAGATTTACATCTTCCACAGAAAAAACTGCACATTACTGAAACTTAGTATACTGGACTTTGTTGTTGTCCCACACAGGTTCAATTTCGAGTGGTAGATGGCTCAGTGCTCAGTCAACCAAGATTTTATGATAGTGGGCACAATGAGATAGATAAGCTGCTTGTAAACAGTACTTTTATTCTCTCTTTTTCCATTTGGATAAGAAAGAAAGAACCAGGAAACAAAGGCAAACAAATAATCTGTGCCTTTATCCCAGATTCACATTATAGGAACAGCTGCTCAATGACCACTGTAGTCTTTGCTTACTGCACTTTTATCTAGATCTATGCAAAGTGATCCACTACACCTACTTTTACAGTTAAATCATTTTATGAGCAATGATGCCATTGTAATCTGAGTTTCTACTCAAATACAATCAGTAAAGAAAAACACAGTCTGTGACGTTTGTTTTGAAGGAAAAGGTATTCCCTGCAAATGTTTATCTGTGTGAGACTATTCAGAAAACAGTAATTTTGTTTTATAGGTGAGACACTTGGCCTCTTTTTTCCTTGTTCTACGTTTTGTCTTTTGTCCGATTACTCTGGAACACAAGATGGAAAACTGATATTCTCATGTTATAAATATAGAAAAAAGATTTTATCACCCATAAATGTTAACTTCTCATGCCTCTAAGCACAAGCAGAAGTGCCCTCTGCAGTTTGTGTGTGGAAGTGCAAAAGCTTACAGCACCTGGTATTCCCAGGCAGTCTCCTATCCAAGTACTGACCAGGCCCGAACCTGCTTAGCTTCCGAGATCAGACGAGATCGGGCGTGTTCAGGGTGGTATGGCCGTAAGCGATGGAAGAGCTGTGAAAAAGACCTTTTATTGGTGCCAAAATGTCACACAGTTTGATATATATTATTGTGCTAAACTTCATATGTTACAGCGACAACATGCAAACCTTCGTTATTAACTGCAGCTTCAAATTGAGCTCCAAAAATGCTTTTCCCGCAGTAACATCACGATAAGAAGACATGTTCGTTGATTACAGCACAGTGTTAAAGTGACAGAGAGAAAACAGTGTGTTGGGTCGATTTGGAAGTCCAACATTTTTGTCGTTTGGACATTTTAACTTAAATATAGAAAACAAAAACGTAAGCGTGTATGTGTCATTACAGCATGTATAAAAACGCCGTTTCTGAACTGACCTTTCGCTTACAACCATACCACCCTGAACACCCCCGATCTCGTTTGATCTCGGAAGCTAAGCAGGGTTGGGCCTGGTCAGTACTTGGATGGGAGACCGCCTGGGAATACCAGGTGCTGTAAGCATTTGCACTTCCACACACAAACTGCAGAGGGCCCCGCTGCTCACTCAGTGGAGGCAGCTTGAGGAAAAGCTTCATGACAACGCTCCACATTGCATTTCGCTTTTGTGCAAAACAAAAGAACAATAGGAAAGAAATATTTAGGAAATACACAAACTTATTTATTCTGTAAATGTAGGAAATGTCTACGGCTAGTCCGTCTGGGCTCAGTAGTGAGGAACTTGTTAACCTTGTAGCGTGCAGCGGGCACAGTGTCAACCTGACACTCATGTGCAACGAGTTTTAACTCTTATCGGCTGCCGACTGCGGCCCCGAAGAATACTGAATAAATGCGCATCAGTGTGCTACCCTGAGCAGGGAACACGATATCATGGAGTTTCTAACATGGAGCAAGGTGAAGGTGACGCCCCTGCTTAGCTTCAGAGATCCGATGAGAACAGGCTGGTATGGCCGTAAGTGAGAGGCTTCCTTGACAACGGGGTTCATGTAGATACTGTAACCCATTTATTGGGATTTAAAAAACAATTTAGAGTGAAGGATATTGATTAGTTTCTACTTTTATTTTTAATAGCTGCACATGACAGCACAGTTATAATGCATACTTAATGCTGCAATATTCACGTCATAAACAATTGTGAGTGTTTGCACAAAAACATCTACAGGTGCTCTGTGCATAAACAGTGATATTGATGTAACGCTTGAAGAATTTGACATTACTACATGAGTGGAAGAGCTCTTTGGGCAAGAGACTCACTAACCATCCTATTCGAAAACGAGCTTAAAGAGTGCCTCAGATCCGTTTCAATATTTAAACTGTCATTTGTGTGTTGAAATGCAAAAGCTTACAGCACCTGGTATTCCCAGGCAGTCTCCCATCCAAGTACTGACCAGGCCCGACCCAGCTTGGCTTCCGAGATCAGACGAGATCGGGCGCGTTCAGGGTGGTGTGGCACGAAACGAAACGGAAACATTCCAATTAAAGCAATGACGGAGGGTGACGGTGTTATATCTGCTATGACATCATATTGATATTACTAGGTTAAACCAATGTTAAAGGAGAAAGTGTGAATGAATAAGAAAAGAGTGTAGCGGGTTCTTATCTGGAGTGCAGTCAATATAACCACGGTGTGGTGCCGGGGTCGCGGTAGAGCTGTCCGTCCACGTAGAGCCGGTCCACGGCGATGACAGCACGGGAGCCTTTCTGGATAAAGCTGCGTCGAACTGGGAACAGGACCTTGCGTCGTTCCAGGATCTCTTTGGGGAACTGGTCGTTCACGCTGAAGTCCGTTCCTTTCAGCTCTCTGCCGCGACTCTTCACCTGTTCCTTCTGTTTGAATTCACCGAATTTGGCCACAATAGGCCGTGGTCTCCCGGTCCGCGACCGCACGCCCCCCAAGCGATGCACTTTATCGAAATCGATGTTCTTTACGGTGTCCTCCGGCAGCTTCAGGTGGATTTTAATGAAGCTTTTCACCGTTGCCTCTGTGTCCTCTCCGGCAGATTCTGGAATACCAGAAAACACAAGATTATCTCTCATGCTACGGGCTTGTAAATCGATAACGGATTCTTTTACTTTTTTATTTTCAATGTTTAGCTGGGTCACGTTATCGGTGAGAGATTTGACCGACTCCCGTAGCGTGGCATTTTCAGCGGCAAGCGTTTCCACCTGCTGCTGGCTGAATTCCAGGGATTCTCTCAGAGATTTAAATTCCCGGTGTAAAATCTCCACCAGGGACAGCCTCGCATCAAAACTGGACAATCGCTTGTCGATTGACTCCAGGATGTCTGCGATGTCTTTGCCGGCAGGCGATGTTGTACCGGGGGAGTCTGCTGGACGACATCTCTTCGATCTTGGGGAGCGTCTAAACTCTCCCCGTTGTCATCCAGGGTGTTAAAGATGATAGGACAGATGGTGTTAGTTATATGACAATTGATTAGTATATTTGGTAATACTGAAGCTTGAAAAACCTTTGTTAAACTCTATGCTACCATTTGCTTTTTTTTTCTCCGCCAAAATCTCCGGCGTCTGACGTCACCTACAACATGGGTCGCTTACCTTGTCCGTCACTTCCGTCACTTACCTCTCACTTCCGTCACTTCCTGTCTCTCACAATTGACGTGTACCTCTGGTGCAAATTACTGACCTCTGTCATCATTTTAAGTGGGGGAACTTGCACAATCGGTGGCTGACTAAATACTTTTTTGCCCCACTGTATCTGGAATAACCCTGACATATTACAAAACAATAATATGATTAATTTCCCAGAATGGAGTTGTAAAGGAATTAAATACTTAGAACATATATTAGAGGGAACAGAATTTATCCCATTTGACAGACTAGTTGCACAATATGGGATCAACAAGAAAAGATTTTTAGAATATCAACAAATTAAATCCATAATAAAAAAGAAATTTAACCTCAGTCAAGTTGAATTACAAACACCACCAAGTGCGGCACATTTCCTTACTCTTAAATCCCCCAAATTATTATCTAAAATATACAGAACACTTTCTAAATTAGATGAATCAATATCCCTTCCTATTGCAAAGTGGGAAGCAGATTTATCAGTCAGTTTAGACCAAAACTTCTGGTCTCAGGTATGCTTAAAAACCTTTAAATTGATTAAAAATCCCAGTCTGCAATTAATACAATACAAAATACTACATAGAGTGCACTATACAGGTCATTGGATGTTCAAGATGGGCTTTACATCTTCCAACAACTGCTCACACTGTCAAGGCAATACACCAGACAATTACATTCACGCTCTTTGGTTCTGTCCACCAGTGCAGAAGTTTTGGCACGAGATATGTGAAGACTTATCAAAGTGTCTGAAATGTAAAATTCCAACTTCCCCCTTAGTGTGTTTGTTGGGCAGCTTAGATAATGTCACTTCAGAAAAGAATATAGCCCATATGGTTTTCACTGCCCTATGCATAGCCAAGAAAACTGTCCTCATGAACTGGAAAAATAAAAACAATCTTAATTCTAACCAATATAGAAATTATCTATTAGATTACATTAGTCTTGATACAGCCTCTGCCACCACATCAGATCAATTGCTCTGGGCTCCTTTGATCAGCTCCATCACCTAGTGGGGGTGGGGGGTCATAGTTTGGTCCCGCCTTCAATGTTGTGATTGGTGTGGGGGTAGGGACAGGCTTAGGGCGTCGGGGGGTTCCCCGGAGGCATCTTCCTTGGGGGGCTCAACCCGGGGTAGCGGTCATGTCTGGTTGGGGGCTCTTTTTTGACTGTTTCCTCGTGGCTGCGTGCAGCGGGGCTAGGGGAGGGTCTGTGCTGACGGATGTGGGTTACTGAACTGGTAGCCTGTCTGCCCCTGGGTGGCGCTCCGTCTCTGGATTGGGGCCCTGGTCGGGCCTCGGGGCCTTGGGTCCTGGTTTGTGTGTTGCCGGGGTTGTGGGCGGGTGGGTGCATGGGGGCCCATCCCTGGCGCATGATGCCGCCAGTGTGTCGAGCCACCTGGGGGGCTCTTCAACTGGTGGGGGAGATGGTCACATCTTGCAGGAGCTTTCCTCTCCTCAGGAACTCTCTGCAGGAGGGGGAGATACAGGAGAGGTGGAGGAAGATCTCAGCCTGGGCGTCTATCGTCTCTGTGGTGGGGTTGGGTGGACTGTCCTGGGCTCTGTGGGGCCGGGGGGGCGCTGCTGCACTGGGCCCCGGTCTGGATGGGCCTGGGCCCCCTTTCCCTGGCGGGTCGCGGAGTATGGGGGTGCCTACTGGGGTCAGCGGGGGAGCTGGCCCCAGGGAGGGGTCACCTACCCCTCCCTTCCTTCCCTCCCCATCTCCAGCTGCCTCCCTCTTCCCGCTCCACCACAACCACCCACACATGCAGGGCCTTGGAGTAGGGGTATGTCACCAGGGTGCAGAGGAGGCAACCCCCCCCCCCCTCTGTCCCCTTCTGGCTGCCTCTGCCTCAATTTTATCCCACAACTTAGACATTCACATTACTCACACCCTCATTACACATACATATAGGATCTTGGGGGTGGGCACGATACACGGAGTCCAAGTTACCATCAGGGTGTACACCTCACCCCTGGCATCGTTGCCCACCTCTCAATTTTAAATACACGTAGACATTGAGGGCTAGCAGGAGGGACTATGCGCTTACCTGCTGCTCTCTGGCAGGTAGCTCCATGCCCTCCTGGGTTTTAATTGCACCTTAGAACACACATGCATCAACACTACAATGAGCGGGTGGAGGGAGGTTTAGAGTCTTCTCTCACCCCCGTTCTCTGCGGCCTGCTGGAGCGGGGGGGCTAGGAGGAGTTGGCCATCCGACTGCGGTCTGGGGTGTGGGGCCTCCCTGCTGCTGCGGAGTCGGGGCGGTCTGCCTCTCCCCACCGCAGGGAAAAGGGTAACACCACCTGGGTCTGGGTGCAGTTCCCCCCTCCAGGGGCAAGGGTACCTAGACCCGGTTCGTAGAGTACGCTTGGGGAGTGTGATCGTGTATACAGCGTCTTTTTATGTCTGTCTCCACGTCGGTTGAGTGTGGAGTAAGTGCATATGAGAGCATGAGGGTGGGAATGGATGTTTGTGTCTGTGTGTGCCTGTATGTCTGTGTCTATATGTCAGGTTGGGTATCAGACACCACCTCTCTGGGGACACCTCAGGCCCTCCAAGGTTTGGAGGCCTATCTCCACCCACCACCACTTCCCCTGCCGGTGGCGGACTCCCTCAGGTGTCGGTGCGTTGGTGGTTCTTTGTGTCTGGGGGTGGGCGTCCGGGTACACACCGGCTCACTCCTTGGCGGCCGCTTATTGGGGCTCGCTCGGGCCACTTCGGAGGTGGGGTGCCCCCGGCCTCTCGGCCTGGGGCTCGGTCACTCAGGCACAGCTGGCTGCCGGCGGAGCTCACGGGCGCGTCACTGCAACTCCCCCTGGCTTCTGCTCCGCGGCTGCTGAATGAGCCCTCATCTGGGACTCTCCTCAGTTCTTACTGGGACAGTGGCGCGGCTGCCCCTCTGTGGGTCTTCCTTGGTCTCTTGTGTTCTGGGGGCCTCTGGATGTCTGGAGTTTTGATCTCCTCCATACCTGCTTCATACCATAGAGGACAGGGCTGTGGCCCCCCCACACTCCCTAGCAGATCATTACATGGAGAAACCTTTGGAATGCAAGCATGCTGATCCACACAGGTATGCACACAGGTGTACACATGGGTTTTCACAGACGCGGACTACAGCTTTCTTGGCTGCTGCCTCAAAGCACATTGTGCGCTGTCTATCTTGCGTGCTGCACAATATCGTTTATTATTTAGTAACTATTGATATCTACTGCTAGCTAGTTTATTGTGATGGTGCTTTTTTTTTCTTATTATGTTGCTCTTTGTTGTTTGCTTTCTCTTCTGTTTTTTTTCTCCATACAGGTGACCCAGGAGTTTTTTTTTTGTTTGTTTGTTTGTTTGTTTTTCTCTCTTCCCCCCCTTCTCACCGTCTCTTCTCCCCTTTGGTTTTCTTTCTCTCCCCCTCTTTCTTTCATTCTTTCTCCCTGTCCTATCCCACAGTCATGTCTGTCCCGTTTGTAGCAACTGAAAATAAAATAAATTCATAATTATAATAAAGGTCAATCAAATGGACCAATATGGCAAGGCCATGATGATCCACTTGGTAAAATAAATCCGCTTGGCATCTCTCTTGGCCGTAAGACAACAATTCTGATGGCTAAAGATCCAAACGGGACCAAAAAAAAAAAAAAAAAAAAAAAAACAAGAGAAGGGTGCTGCCTGACTATACAACACTCCCTTATGGATACTGATCAGGATCAAGCCTTTGATGGGAGGCTCCAGCACCCTTTAGTTTAGTTATTAGCGGGCCAAGTAATTGTGGAAAGACTTTCTTTGTCAAAAGCATCATTGAAAAAGCATCCACTATTATTTCAACCAAAATTGACAATATTGTTTACATCTACTCCTGCTGGCAGCCTTTATACAATCAACTTCTTCAGATAAGAAAAATCACCTTTGTGAATGGTATACCGGAGTCTCTGAGTGACGATGTCCTTTTACCTCCGGATAAGAACAACTTGCTCATTATTGACGATGTGATGAATACTGCGTCTGACAGCATAGAAGTTCAAAATGTGTTCACACAATACGTTCATCATAGGAACTTGAGCTGCATGTGTTTAGTTCAGAACTTGTTTATGCAACAATTTCATTCAACACTAATTATTTAATTCTGTTTAACAACCCCAGAGATAAATATCAAATTTCAGTTTTAGGTAGACAGATGTTTCCAGGTAATACAAAATACTTCTTAGAAGCTTTTAATGATGCCACATCCACCCCATACGGGTATCTTCTAATCGATTATAAATCTAAGACGCCTGAGTATCTAAGACTCAGAACCAATTTGTTGTCAGATCGTCAAGTTGTTTATATCCCCAAAAAACGGCTAAAGCGGTAAAAAGGATGTCGTATTCACGGATGCAGAGAAACATTGCACTGTTGGAGTTGTTGTATAAATCCCCACCCAGCGTACGGAGGAATATTATTTGTAATGCAAGCAGGGATTTTATTAATGCTCTGTGTGAGATATCACTCAATGTTTTGAAAGGTGTTATCCCGCTGACTGATCAACAGTACAGACAGCTAAAAAAGAAAAAAAGTAATCAGGCTGATTGCAGACAAAAAGGTCAAAAGTTTGAAAAAGAGAAGCTCCATCAACCAATCTGGAGGATTCTTGCTACCGTTATTAGGGGCTGCCATACCCTTCATCACCAGTCTTATAGCAAATAGGTGAAAATGGAGCACACACAGAAAATGTTTTTGGTCCCGCAGCATCAGTTGGACATGTTAAACCATCAGCAGCAACAACATACAGGCTCCGTCAGACATGTAGAGCAAAACGAGCGAGACAAAGCTATGGTTGAAGTGCTGCAGCTGCAGATTTGGATGTGTATGAGAGGCTAAAAAGTATTCTGCCATTCTTCAGAGATACCGTTCACTTGGCATGGGTGAAAAAAATGTGCTAACACTATCTTTCCCTTCTGAAACCGGTCAGGATGCATCTGACCGCCAAAGCAATGTTGGTGGTGACAGACAAAAAGACATGTTTGGGATGAGATTTTGTCCTATATGGCAAAAAGGAGCAGAAAAAATGCAGAGCTTATTTTAACAGCGCTCACTCGTGCGTCGGGAGTTTCTTGGAATGATAGGGGTGAGATTATTATTGACAACCAGATAATCAGAGGTTTGCATCTCTATGATTTGATCCAAAGTGCAACAGCAACACGTAGAGCAACAGATGTTTCATGGCCTGCAGGGTGGTCGACATTTTTAAAAACACTCGCCCGCTTAAATGTTCCTCTGTCTGCTTTTCCTAATGCTGAGGTGAGGAGGACTATTAGCCAATATAAAGGCGACACTGGCGACCCGAGTGTTGAAACAAATGGTTTGCACAAGAAGTGGTCACTGAGCGATCAAAGCTTATTTACCACACATAAAAAATCAAGGCAGAGTAGAAGCGGGTGGATCGATTTTTAATGAATTTTAAAATTATGTTTGTGTTTCTTATTCTTGAAAAAAAGATCATTTACCCTCGCATTTGTTTCCCTTTTTATATACTACTACTTATGTGTGTTTTTTCTTATTTATGTCTATATTGTTTTGTTAAACAGATGACAGTTTTCCCCTTTTTACTACTTTTTGAACTCTGTTCTGATGTTTAAAGATTTTATTATTACTAAATAATGTTTTTAACAATTAGGTGAAAATAAATATCAGATGAAACGATATTCTCTTCTGTTATCTTTTATTATTTGTTACTTGAATCAGTATCCGCACTGCACACAATCAAAGTTATTTTCAAAACATGCAGAAACAGGTCTTATTTTGTTAACAAAATGACAAACCATTGCATCGTTACAAACAAGGTTATCACTGTACATATTAATTAGTCTTGAATAAGACGCTCCTTTTTGGACATGATATAGAAAAAACACACAGTGTTGTCCGCAGGTTACCGAAAAGTCCTTCTGAACCTGTCTCCCAGAATACAATATCCGAGCGGTGTTTTTTAAAAGAAAAAGTTTTATCTCGGGTGAAAACGTATCAGGTGAGTTACCGAAGCTGTCAAAAAAGTGCCCTTGCTTGTCTTTGTGATATAGAACGCCAACCAGTGCTTCCCAGGTAAGTCTGATGGATCTGTATTCACAATGCCCATGCATGGATATCTGATGGGCTTTGTTGGCAGCTGGTCACATGCTAAGACGCCTAGAAGATGAGCCCTGTTACTAATCCTTTTAACAATGCTGGTTAGTTCTATTGTATTCATTTTGAATCTTTAGTAGTCGTCCAGCAGCACTTGTCTCATATTAGATATTTGGATGACTGAATCAAATACAGAGTAACACACCAGGTTCATTGTTCGGGGTAGCGGATTTCTGAAACGGGTTTCCAGCCTCACGTTCCCTGTTTGAACTAACGATACATTCCCTGAATGTCCTTCATCAGCTTCCAGATTGAAACAGAATAATGTGTAGCCAAAGTCCTCACGTGTTATGGCCAATGGTCTATCCTTTAAATGTCTTCCAGTGGTTTGTATCAGCTGATAAAATTCTCTGGTGTAGTGTTTTCTCTGAAAATTTGGCTGGAATTGTTTGGCCGGATACGACTGTCCATCAGCGTATAAACACATGAATTCTATATCACAGTTTCAAAATTAAATGGATTACGTGTAAAAGAACCAGGATAAGCTTCGTTATCCACGAAGGCGATGATGACAAATTTAGGCAACCTGCCCATAAATAAATTAGTTGATATTCTTGCCCCAGCAGGTGTGGAGAAGGTCTTTAAAGAAACTCTACAGCATATTTTGCATTTGCATGATGCAGCGCCTTGCCGTGTGCCAGCCTGACACTTGGTGAGACACTGATTCTTTTCACAAATAAGCTGGCAGAGACGATTTTAACTTTATACGCGGTGTTAGCTCCAGTCATGAGAGCAAATTCGTCTTTAGAGCGCACAAATTTCAGCGACAGATCGATTCCATTAAGTAATAATTTTTCTTGAAAAAACAGGTCTGCGTGTACTGGAGCAATCAATTCAACAATACTGCTATTCGCTGTATAAGTACCTCTGGTCACCAGACCCTGGTTCTCCCCTTCTATACATGCATCATTCATGTGTGAGGCTGTGTCTGTACAGAATAAAGCGCTGCTGAACTGTGTGTCTAAAGTCTGCTTATTATAATTGATAAGACATTCTATTATGCCTCTGTATGGATACGTGTTGGATGATTGGCTGATTAAGCGATCCCCAAATTTACATCTACCTGACTAAATAAGGTGCAATCTGGATAATTAACAAGTCCCACGTTTGCATCCCTGCCTAAGTTTGTGCTGTCAGCATCTGTGATTCTTACTCGTGTGTAGATATAGGAATCGTTTAGATCCAGGTAATCCTCTCCGGACGATGAGATTTAAACTCGATTGGACCTCCGTCTGTGATTGCAGAAAGAAGATGCATAATGCCCCACAGACAGCTCAATCACGGTTATGGACAATGCTCCATTTGTGACTGGATCATAAATTTCCACTCGCGAATCTGATTGTGGAAAAGACAACCATAGTCTTGGGTATTGAAATTCTATAACACCGACCTCATACGGTTCATTTAAAACAATAGGTTTTGCTAGCTTTGTTCTAAAATTAGATATCTTATTGCCTGGATAAACATGTGCTGAAGCATTCGAGAAGAGGCTCACATAAAAGCCTGCGTTGTTGTTGTTCGTTTTATCCATTCCTTCCTTCCTTCCTTAGTCTTTGTCTAGTGCAGAATGAAACTATGCAGAGCTGCGGCGTCTCTGTTAATCACACTTCAATGATGTCTTTTTCAGGGATCTATGAATTCAAATGAGAAGGCCAACCGAGCCATTTGACCAACGCTAACTTTTTTCGGTCCTCTTTTTTTCTGCCAAGTATTTTCTCTATTTTAAACCTTTTGTTTTTGTCAATAGTCACCTGCTGTATCTCAGGTTCGTAAAATACACCTTTCACTGCAGCTCCTGTGAGATCCTCTAGTTTGTATACGGGAGGGTCTCTTCCTAAACGCTCCTTTATGGTAAAGTACTCGTGTGTGTAGGTCTGATGGTAACCCTTTCAGAATATGCCTCGTAGTTTAGATATTCTCACCGTATCGCCCACATTAAATTTAAAAGTCACCGGTTTTTGGGGTTTCATTTTGTACAGGGTGTTAAAGACTGCTTTCTCATTATCTTTGCACACCTCGGTGGGGGTCATTTTGATAGAGCTGTGATAAGACATGTTATAGGACTGTACAAGATCTTGGATCACATTAACATATCTTGATGTTAAGTATTTCCACATTTTCCCCTTTAAGGTGCGGTTGAAACGCTCTACCACACATGATTTCATTTCACTAAAGGTTGAAAAATGTGTGATGTTATGCTGCTCCATTAGTTTTTTAAAATGTTTATTATAAAATTCCTTCCCTAAATCTGTTTGGAGTTTTTCAGGCACACGGCCCTCTCTCAGAATATCACCAAAAGCCTCAGCAACAGCCTGTCCTGTCTTGGTTTCAAGGCACCTAACCCATGCATACTTAGAAAACACATCTATGCATGTCAATAAGTACCTAACATTATCATTATCCGCAGAATATTCACGCATGTCAACCAAATCAGCTTGAAACTGTTTGTCAATCCCGTTAACCAAAACTCTATTTCTGTATCCTTGCATTTCTGTATCCTCTATCCTTGCAGGTTTATGAAGAGTATATGTGTCATCTCCTTTTAAAAACGCTCCACGTCAGGTAATGACGGCTTTAAGCCTGTTGCCTCACTGACAGCGATACGGAGCTTCTTTACACTTCCTAAACCCCCTGGGTGTGCAGGGTTGTGATATATTTTTCTCAGCGTGTTTTCCATAATCACTTTGACCAAACACAAATACAAATGACCAGAAAAAAGTGTTAGCATACGTTTTTATTTAATTTTCTGTGTAGTGCACAGTAAGGTTTTTATAACAGATGTACATTAAATCTTGTGTCTCCCAGACCAGTAGTTTCCAATCATGTGGAGCAGCGCTGATTTAACTCCGCGGGTGTGATGATTGGTATTTAGCAGGTATCCGACATTCTCATCAGTGGTGCAAACAATGTGCGGCACTGATCTCAGTTCACACAGAAGACGCTCTGCAGTGCTGATGATTTGTGCTTTAGCCTCACTGACACTGTATGAGCATACAAACAGACGGATGGCCGGGATGAATCGGGGGGTCCGGAGCTTTTCCATCACCTCATCATAGTAGGTCTCGAAGAAAAACACAGGCAGCTCAAACAGGCAACTGTGTTGTAACTGGCTGGGGTGACCGGATTGGCATCCATAACATATCTCCTGCACATACTCATTCAGTGCCATCGACAGCAGGTGGAAGGTTGTGAGTTTAATGTTGAGTTCCGATGTGATTCTGCAGAGTCCTGTGAGCATCCTGGAGAGGGGGGCGGAGTCGGTGGGGTCTGGTGTTAGAGTGAATTGTTAAATGTTTGTCATTTTTATGTTTACCATTTGTACATTGTTTTAACTCTGATGAAAGAAATTCCACTGTCCTTCCCCCCAGATTCTCGAGGATCAAGGTGGGGGGCTGTAGTCTTTTATCACAGACACATCCTTGTGCTTCTTTTGATGTAACCTTCCTGCGTTTACGACCCTTTGGTCAGCAGGAGGTCTGACACACACACACACACACACACACACACACACACACACACACACACACACACACACACACACACACATTCTTACAGAATGGCCTGAACATGGCAGAAGGTAAACCAATCTTCGGGCCATGTGCGAGCTGATCATATACAAGACGCTTCCTAATATTCTCATAAGAAGAGAGGACCTTGTCTCTCTTGATAGTCTTATCGACCTCATTAAACACCCGCTGCAGTGCTCTCCAGTCTGACCACTGAATAAAAAACAAATCCTTAAACCATGATAAACGTTCTTCAAGGGTTAGGGGGTATGGGTTCAACCTCCAGTTTTCAAGGCCCCAGAGTGAAACCTCTGTAATGTTGAGGTTTCACCCGGTGCAATTGTGGCTCTTGTAACCATAAATGGTAAGCTGCTCTTTTGTCACACAGTACATACACAATAGATGTGTTTGCAGGTTTTAGTGCAAATTGTACATTGCTACATTGTTTTGAATTACCCTCGGCCCGCAGTATATGTGGGCACCTGTCAAAGGTCATTTGGATTTACCAGACCGCTTTGAAAACAACATGAAATCTTCACAACATGAAAAACATGAATGTCTTTGTTGAGCCATGACTGGATTTCTCCTTATCCTTCCTAAAGGCCGTTATAACCTTGCACTGCCAGTGGTGAGCTGCACCAGCTGTGACCTAATGTGTTCCCCTCAGTTAAGGACATCCTGGGTAGTGGATATTGGCCTGGCACCTTAAATTTCTGCACCCTGTTTTCAATGGATGTCTTTCAGTCTTTCTATGACATTAAGAAGCTGCACCAGGGATGTCACTTAAGGCGTTTGTCAAAGTGCTGGATGAAAGAACAGCCCATTTTGGAAGGGTGAGTTTCTAAATTTGTCAAGTTTAAGGAAATTGTGCAAATCAATGTTTATGATGACTGTCCTTGAATATTCTGTTGTTTGTCCTCTACTTAAAAGACTGGCCGAATATCAGCTGATGCCTTCAGTAAAAGTTTCTTGGAGTGGAGTGCTGTAAAGTGTGAGGTGGACAGGATGTGCAAGGAGCCATGCTTTAGCTGCCCTGCCTGCACTCCAGACATGCTCGCCGTGTCAGTTGATGGAAACCGCAAGCTTTATTGCTTTCAATCAAATGAAAGGTACGTTATGCATTGTGGACATAAATCAAATATGGATTTATACAAAAATTGTATTTTGATGTTTCTTTTCAAACAACTGTCACTGTGTTCGTTCAGCACTTCAGAGCAGGGGAACTTTGAAGGTATCTTCATTGAGAAAGATGAGGAAGTTGCTGAGTTTGTGAAATACATCCACAGACACTCAAATGATGTAAGATACACATATATATCAGTGCTGTCAGCGTTAATCTTGTTAAAATGACGTTAACGCCATAACCATATACTCATACGTGTGTGTGTGTGGATACATATTTGGATGGGTGGATATTTATTTTGTTTTTCTCTTGGTGTTGTCGTAATACTATTTACTTGACTTTATCTTAATGTGTACTTAATTTTGAGTAGCTCACAATTGGAAATGCGAGGTATACTGCAGCTTATAGTCTTGGATAAGTTTAAGACATTTTGTTATAAGGTTGAATGAATTCAGCAGTCATGTATTGTGACCTCCTTTCTATAGATCAAATGGGGAGGTGCGTTTCAGGATGGGGCCGGTTCTACAGTTGGAGAAGAGGTGGAGCAAGTAAACAGTTTCCTGTCTAGGGCGGCCATCACAACGAAGTACATGTCTAAAGCAGGTGTGTGTGAGATTCCACTCAGTCTCCTGCTCATTCATTCTTATTTGTATACTAACTGAAATGCAGGGCGAACAGACATGCTGAGCCTCCTGGCTTTGGGCTGGAACAAAAGGAAAGTGGAACAACTGGGCCGCACTTTGAGCCAGAGATATCTAAAGGTCATTTTTTCAACACCCATTTTAATGTGTGTGGTAATGGGGGAAAACACCAGTACTCTAAAAATGTCCATATGAATGACATTTATTAATGTATTCTTAGATCATAAGGATCCTTAGAGAACAAGTGGAGAGCCTGAATGCGAGCAGAAATGAGCTGGGTGTGGATGACGACACACTGCAGCAATGGGTGGCCGATGTGCAGCAATGGGCTGAAGGTGAGTCTCAATATAATGCACTCGTGTATAACAACAGGACCCACCATGGCCTCATTAAAGAACATAGAGTTAAGATCTTTCTGACAGTGTCAACAAACAATGAAAAATAAGCCTTGTAAAAGCAGAATTGATGGCAGAGTTGTTGCGTTTGATCAAATTGGATTGGACCTGGGTTGAAGTGATGTCGTACTAGTTGGTTTTATAAAGCTGAACACCAACATACTTGTTATCTCATGATAATGCAGCACATGAAGGCTCCACATGTCTTATAATGAGTATCATCAAGTCAGTGATTACAGAGTCCACTGTAGTTTGGTGACTGTTACTCATCCTGTGTTCTGATTAATATTCCTCTCACTTAGAAACGGATCAAGCTGATGGCAGCCTTGGAGCGTTGCAGGCACGAGTAGAGGAGCTTGTCGTCATCATCAGAGTGCGAACACAAAGTCTTTACAGACAAAATGGTGTCACAGTTTCTTTGAAATGGACCGTTTGATGCTCAGTTTGTACAGCTTGTACAGCTACTTTGTAAACAGAATAAAATCAGATCCAGGTTTGTTTGAGCTGGATGTGATTTGTTCTAGCAAACAAATTGATGAGTGTAGATTAAAATGTAAATGCATTATGTGAAGGTGTTCCTTTTTATGATTATTTACAGATGGCAACAAGAGGCGACACAGAATTCACAAGGTCATCTTAGATGAGAAGAAACGCTTGGCGGCTGCTGTTGACGACTACAACAAGCTCGCTGAACCAACAAAGCAAATCGTATCCAGTGATGCCATCATGCAGACCGACGTTTGGCCCTGGCAGAGCACAAGTGAACGTAAGCTCTTGATTTCTAAATATCCTTTTTAAACAAACTCCCAGTATCTGAGCAGTAGTTGAATGTTTTGTTCTTGAATCATAATATGCTGCTATGTTTTCCCATCTGATGCTGTTAAACTGTAGCTGCTGCTGACCTCCGGACAAAGAGAAAGGTCTTTGAGAAGGTGATGGCTGTGAGGCGCCTGAGAGAGGAGGAGATGATCCTTTGCAGGGAGATGCGGCATCACTGGACAGTGTTGCGAATGCGATCTGTGGTGTTGGGGACCAGAGGCGGAGCCAGACATTTGAAACACCCGGGGCTTAGCCCAAAGAGTAGTATGCATGTGGGATTTTTTTTTTTTTTTTTTTTGGGGGGGGGGGGGGGGGGTGTAGAAATGACTGAAAGATTAATAGGCTCTGTTCAAAAAAGAATGACTTCATATAGGGAAAAATATATATCACATGTGCAGGACACCTTAAACTAGTTTTTTAATTAAGCAGCAAGGCAGAACAAGGTCGGGGCTGCATCAAGACATGAGGACTAAACCCCAATTCAACCAGACCCAGAACTGATCCAGAATTAAAACAGGACTACAACAGTTCAAAATCAGGACTACTGAGGACTTAACCAAGACAGAACCAGAATCAGAACTAGATGATAGCACTAAAAATCATCATAGACCTGCACTACACTTATCTTTTAATTCTACCAAAGTCCACTATTTAGATTGAGAAAAGTTTATATAATTATTTAGCCTTGTTGTGCAAACAAGCCTGCAGAACTTAATAAATACAGAATTTGAAAAATAACAAACCTAAAAAGAAACACTAGGTACGAGATACATGAGGACCTGTGATACGGTGATACTTTTGGTAAACAACCATTTGACTAACATGTGTGTCTCACCTGCTCTTGTTCATCTGTTCTGTCCTCGTTCTCCTCTCTCTCCCTCTTTGTGCTGACAATCATCAAATCTACAGTTGAAACCAGATATTTACTCTTCAGATAAAAACACTTTTTTAATTGTAACATCAAATCAGACTAAATGTTTATTTTTTTAGATTGATAAATATAAAAAACATATTTGCTAACTTTAAGAGTAAAGAGAGAAACTATCTGTATTTCTTAATTGCAAATGGCACCAAATTGTATTCAAACTTGAGCCACACTTATGGAGCTCCACAGTTCTTTTCCTGGTGTTTTGGTTGATATCTCTTGATTTTCCCATGTCACAGAAACAGGCTCTGTGTTTTGCCTTATATGCATCCACAGCTGTGCCACCAGTTTACTCACATGGACTCTACTAACCTATCAGAAGCTTCTTCAGCTCAGAATGGAATCGTCTGGAGTTTTCTTATTAATTAACAATAAACTGAGTGTACATGTACTCCTAAATTTGATGAAAGTGATAAAAATAGCTCTGTCTCTCTTTATTCTGAAATTTAACTAATTCAAAATATATTTCAATATTTATCTAAAACAAAAATTTACTCTAAATTGATGTTGTACAGTAAAAATGTTTTATGTTTTCTCCCTAAAGTGTATGTAAATATCTGGTTACAAATGTGAATATCCTGCTGTGTACTGAAATCCCTCTTGTTTTGCATAGAAATATACTGAACAACATACAAAGCATAATATATAAAATAACATTTACCTGAGTTTTTCTTTGAAAGAACCCTCGAATGTCCATTCTTATGTTTCAGTACATAACTGAAACCGATTTAGTCGGGGAGGGTAAGAAATGAAAATATGAAATAAACACACGTAAGCTAAGACTCTAAAAAAAAAAAAAAGCATTTGTTCGGCTTTTCATTTCGCCATTTGTTGATTCAATTGAAGAGCAAGTAACGTAATATTGGTCAAGTGATCAGTTTCATATCAATCTTTCGTGATGCACCGTCATATTTACATTATTTGTACGGTACGAATGATTTGCTTTGGTACCTGGTCAAACTTAAGCTCTCCTTAGTATGGCTGGCTCCGTCTCTCCAACAGCGCACTCACGGGCAGCAGCTGCCCCGCCCCCTCGCTCAGTCGCTTAGTGCCTGAGCTTGGATCATACCAATATCAGGGGGGGATTCACGCACAGTCGTAAATTCCCACAGTGTGCACTATGTGCTTCGAATATTGTGTGTACTTTTTGTTTTATACAGTTGTCAGCCAGGCATCTAACTATGAAAAAATTACACTCCAAAATACCCCGGGCTTCTGACAAAACAACCCGGGCTTAAGCCCCGTAAGCCACCCCCCCGCTCCGCCCCTGTTGGGGACAATCTCCTCAGACTGTAAGCACATCTTTTATTTATTTATACATTTGGTGCTGAATTGATTGAAAATAATAGGGAAAAATAGAAAAAATGACAATTAAAAAAAATAATACCCTGTATATAAAAACCACATATGACCACGACTCCAAATGTGCAATTGTCACTGCATCTAAACATGACAGATGACATATTACAAACAGGTAGAAACGTATAATATACAACATGTTGTGAAGCTGGTACTGGTGCAGTTAGCTTTGCTTTAGGCTCCCATACACAGCACTGCTGACCCTAATCACCTCATACAAGATGTTACTTACTTTACGTGCAGTGCAGTATTGCTTTAACTTGCAATATGTTATAATAGCCAAGTCACTTCTATATTTATGAGCATGTAGACAATAATGTTGGCTGATATGTAAAACTATGAGATATCGAGTGCTGGGAAGATATTATTGATGGATCAGATTCATGAGTGTTTTATGTACTTAAGCCACAGTTAGAGCGTGAAACAGAGACTGACACTGGTTAGAATTGTACAGTAAATATTTTATTTTGAACTTTTATGTTGAACTACAAACTGTGAACTGTGCGATCTCTGCCACCTGTGGTGCCTGGTTTACTGTGTGTAAAACTGCGCAGGTTCCCATGTGTCATCCCACACTTTGCCACTGTCAGGAGAAAAACATAACAAACCACAACCACACACACACAAAATAGGATCATTTAGGTTGTGACATATGACAATTTTTTAGGATGAAATATCTTCTATATTCATGTCATGCTTTATACACCTTCGTTGTAATATAAATGAATCAAATCAAGTCAGAGAGTAATAATATATGAAACAGACGTCAAGCAGGACCACAGCAGCAGCCACGATCCTTCAGAACCTGCTGGATGAGAGAGCACAGAAACTCCAGGGAAGAAGTTTAGTTAGTAACATGCATGAACTGCATTACTGAGACATGTGTGTTTACAGATGGTGGTGAGGGAGAGGGGGAGAGTTTTTAGTAAAAGGAGACGTGACTGCATCTTCAACCAATACTGAGCCTGCATAACCCTGAAAGAGACAGACAGAGAAGGGGGGGGGGGGGGGGGGGGCACTAACCCCCAGCAGTCTGGTCCTATGACAGCATAACTAAGGGCTGAGCTGAACCAGCCCTAACTATAAGCTCTATAAAGAAGTGAAGTCTTATGCCAACTCTTAAAAGTGTTGACCATGTCCACCTCCAAAACTCATAATGGACTTTGGAGGTGGACAGCTATCAAGCTCCTCACAGAAGAGCAGCTTGACAGCTAAAAGTTCCCAATTTACTTTAGTCCAAATACATGAATTCAAATTGAGGTGATAACTATTTATCAACAGTATGAATGTCTGTTCCCGTCCAACAAAGTTGTTACTACATACCATGTTGAGCAGGGCTTCCACTTGACTTTAACTTCTTCTTTTTCCTGAAAAACATGATATAAACAAACATTTAGTTAAGAAAGACATGCAAGTTGCATACAAAAAGGAGCCTACAAACATTTGTGTACTATTGAATGGCTCAATATATTATACAATTAGTTTACAAAAACATAAGAACCACTACAATGCTTGTACTGCCAGCATCGAGTGCATGTCAGCAAAGCAACACTGCTTACATTGTGGCTCACAAGCAAAACTAACTGAAGCAGATGTTACTGAATGGGAAGGAGCACCTCCACATCAATCACTCCTTCTGAGCATGATGTCAGGAGGACTTTAAAGAACGTAAACATCAGGAAGGCAGCACGACCAGGTCGTATCAGGTGGTATGTTCCTATTTAATGTCCTATTTGGAGCGAAATCCAGACTCAGTGGCTGAATTAGTGAAGATTCATCAAATACAAAAGCTTATGGATATTCAGTCAGGCACAGTTCAAATCCGGGAAGTCCAAAGATGCAAACAAATCTGCACAGCAGCAGGCTAAATTACTTACATTTACAACTCTCCTGTCTACTATCTCTTCATATTTGAAAATCTTCTGTGTACGGTGTTTTCAGCATTCTGAAAAATAACAAAGGAAATATTTACATGAGGTCTGTAAAACTGAAGAAAATGAAAGAATGAAACAAAATGAAAAAAGAAATCTTATCAAACTTAATGAACCTGTCATGTGTTTTGTACATTTACAATAACATAACGTCTAACCTTTACTTTTCCTTTTTTTGGTTGGGACATCCGAGGTGTGGGTAGAAATCGAGGGAGATGCAGGAAGTGGAGATGGAGAGGAAGATGCAGGAGGAAGCAGAGATGAAGACGAGGATGCAGGAGGAAGCAGAGATGAAGAGGAGGATGCAGGAGGAAGCAGAGATGAAGAGGAGGATGCAGGAGGAAGCAGAGATGAAGAGGGGGATGCAGGAGGAAGCAGAGATGAAGAGGGGGATGCAGGAGGAAGCAGAGATGCAGGAGGAAGCAGAGACAGAGAGGAAGATACAGGAGGAAGCAGAGAGGAAGAGGACGATGCAGGAGGAAGAACAGATGAAGAGGAGGATGCAGGAGGAAGCAGAGACGAAGAGGAGGATGCAGGAGGAAGAACAGATGAAGAGGAGGATGCAGGAGGAAGCAGAGACGAAGAGGAGGATGCAGGAGGAAGCAGAGATGAAGAGGAGGATGCAGGAGGAAGCAGAGACGAAGAGGAGGATGCAGGAGGAAGCAGAGATGAAGAGGAGGATGCAGGAGGAAGCAGAGATGCAGGAGGAGGATGCAGGAGGAAGCAGAGATGAAGAGGAGGATGCAGGAGGAAGCAGAGATGAAGAGGAGGATGCAGAGATGAAGAGGAGGATGCAGGAGGAAGCAGAGATGAAGAGGAGGATGCAGGAGGAAGCAGAGATGAAGAGGAGGATGCAGGAGGCTGACAGAGGGAAGATGTTGGTTCAGGCTCTAAATGAAGAATAAATTCCTGGTTTAGAGCCTCTGGGTCTGGGACTGGTCCAGCATCCACACTGTCAGCAGAGGATGGTCCAGCTGCTGGTGGAGAACTTTTAGCAGGAGGTGAAACTTGTAATTCTGCAAAATTTTAAATACTAAATATTCATTAAAAGGGGTTGAAAATGTACAGTACACATAAACACATAATAAGTAGTGATTTGCATGTTTTCAGTTAGGTTTTTACTAAAGTTACAACTTGTAAATATTGGCATCAAGTAAGTCATCTCACACCCTCACTGACCCAAATCATTCAGTACAAGTGCCCTCGGGGGTAGTGTGACATCTGTAGTGCTTTTTGTTACGAAATCAGTTTTACCTCGGTTCTTTTTATTCCTCGAGCATCCAGAGATGGCACCGGACTCAGTAGTCATTTTCACAAAACCTTTATTCATCTTTACTCTTCTTCATTTATCTTTACTCTTCTTCATTTAAGCATGCACTTCTAGAAGGGAAGACAAGGCCGGTGTCCCTCTCCAAATCTTCACCCCTTTGTTAGTTACAGCCAGCTTTATAGAGGCTGTCCACCTCATAAAACCCCCTACGGCGTGCTGCAAACTCTGTGTCTGTGTCTATGTGCACGAGCACATGAATGCCTACATGTGCGCGTTCCCACGTGTCTATGTGAGTGCTCGTGTGTGACTGTGTACGCATACCTGTGTGTATGTGTGAGTGCACATGAGTGAGTGTGCGTGTGGATGTGTGTGCGTGACAGTTAAAACACTGTGGGTGTAGGTGACTCCCTAGAGGTCATAAAACCCATCTCCCTTCCAGACCACAGTTATCCAGTTACAAATGTTGAGACCCCCAACCTAAACATCCTCTGGGGAAATTCCACTCTGTGGGGGAGAGGTTTCCTACACTCTACTCCTAAGTTCACAACACAGTCAGCCTTTATTACTTTAAGGGCAGTGTCTCTACAATAGTTCTACATTCTATGTTAACACATTTCTAAACTCTAAAATAAGCTAAACACTCCTACAAATCCCCCTTTTTATCTGCTCTATGGCAGATAAAACTAAACTAAATCTCTCACCATAATGTTTTCATACTGTGACTCCCCATTTCCCAAAAGTGGCATCATGGTGTCGGCCTTTGTATCAGATTCTCCCACAGCACGATTGATGAGTCTTACGAACAAGGCTCTGATACAAGACACACAACAACGCCCACATGTCACTGATACTGCAATAAAACAGACAAAGAAACCATAATTAACATAATGAACCCTTTCCATTGCCCAAAGACAGAGGTCATCCACGCTTCCAGCAGGTCATCTAATCCCAAATGCTCATACATTGCGGTGGACAACGTCTTTAGGCCTTCCAGAACTCGGGTCACAGAGCCGTCGGGAACTGTGTTATTTAACGTAGTCCAACTCTATACCGCCATAATAATCAAAACACTCATCTGATTTACCTGTTTCACTACGTTTGGTTCGCTTCACCGTGGCCTGTGATGGTGGAGTCGCTGGAATGGATTCAGGTCTGTCTCTGGGCAATTCACTTATAAGAAAAATCACAGTTACAATAACAACAGTCACACCTAACACTACCGTTTCTCTCCAATTCCCCCTCAACCAGCCTAGAGAAGTTGACATGATTTAAATGTAGATAAAAGGCTCGTCTGTTTACATCTCTCCTTCACAGAAGGCTTCTCTGCAGAGCATCAAATCTGCATGGCAAAGTGACACACTTTAGGTGATCTTCATCCTTGGGAAAAGTGGTGTCAACTATTTCCCAGTCTCCTAGTATTTGTGCCTCACACAGAACCACAATTCCATCGCTGGACTTCCTCTGCGCTGTCACTTTTGGAGCTTGGCACGCTCTCTCCATCCCTCAGGTTCTCATGTTCCAACGCTGCTGAAGATTTAAGGCAGAGCACGTCGTACACCTTAGTTGTCTTCCTCAGCGTCAACATTGACTCTCTCATTTTATTTAAGATTTTGCTGTGGGAAGTCTTCTCTTGATCTCCTGGAAGCTCAGTAGCACAGCTCTCTGTGTGATGTCTGCTGTGCTGAAGATGATCTCTGATCCTCCTGAAGCCTCTCTCCTGGCCTCAGCTCCCATCTTGTAGACGATCCTCTCAGCCACTCCTTCTCGTCATGGCACCTCACGACATCTACAGATTAAAAAATAACACTCCTCTCGCCACACGGCTTTCACCATGTGTCAACTCCCCAATGAGACATGCACAAGAATGTTGCACAGTCTCCCTAAAACAATCTCCAGGGTTTCCCACTTGGAGCAGCGATACTCCAACCTGTAACCCTGTGTAAAAACATTAATCAGCAGTCACATGTTAAGCTTGTTCAACTCCCAGCTCCACCTGGAGCCTGTAACCTGGAAGACAAATCTGTTAAATCAAACTTCACATTTGCAACCAACTGTAGATCATAAGAGTGATGAAGTACTCAGCATAACAGACAAGTATCATGTGCAGGTTTTCTCCAATCATTAAATCACTATTATTACCATAATTTGTCCCAAATCATGAATCATCCCAATTTATTCCACAATTTAATCTGTGACTTTCCTTAAACAATGTCACTCCACCCATTTCATCACTCTAAGCTCAATAGCCCATCTTCAACTATTCCATAAACACTGCATCCCTTATTTGTTTTTCTCATGTCACTTGTCCGCTTCTGCTGAATCCTCCACATGCACTCTTAAAGAAAACAAACATTAGGAGCACACCATCCTGGTGGGCAGGCGTCGGCCATCCACATTCCAGAGGTGCCGTAAAAGGCCATAAAATTAAGCCCGCTGTAAAAAGGATGACACTGGTTTCAACACAGGAAATTTCTCACGTTATTCACATCGTCAAAGTAACCTTCAACATTTTCCCAACAACACAGTGTAACAGCATCACCAACTCACAACCTGTAGTAGAGAAACAAACATCCACCAATTGTTCTGTTAGAAATCACATCATCAAATCACATGAAGAACTGTAATGCTGTAGAAAAGAGAATGCAAATGTTAGCGCTGCGCAGGTGTGTACACACTTTCTCACAGTAACTTCTGTGAGCAACACAAGCCCATGAATAACACACCCCTGGTAGATGCACAGACACAGAAAATGGCATTTAAAAGGTTAAACCATCACGCAACCTCGAATGTTGCTGTCATCCTTCTGCTCCTGTAAAAGGAAACACATAAATTCATCCACCCTTTTGTCCTGTCTAGGTGGAGGTTAACCTTGAGTCGTGGTCAAGTCTTGTCAGCTTTTACCAGTCAGTCAGTTTGTTTTTATTTCCATTCATTCATTCATTCTTTCTTTCTTTCTTTGCTGATAGTGGAACCCATCGTCGCATTTAGTTTCCACTCTCAGCAAAATGACGTCATTTCAAAAAGAAAAAGAAGAACTTTAGCTCGGATTACTTCACTGAATCCTTTTTAGGCAGGAACTCTCATTTTCTAATTGTCCCAAACAAGTGGCTTTCTCCAGAGCCCATTTTAATGTGGAGAAACTCACTTACAACAATTTTCTCAACGACGTGTAGCGCTTTTAATTCCCGACGTGCAGATCTGCTTAAAGAAAAGAAATTCACAAATAAAAATCAGTGCACTGTTCAAAAAATAAAAATAAAATGAAAAATGACAAATAAAACTGAAAAACAAAAGAAAATAAAAAATACAGAAGCCCGGTCTTAAGACTTGTCACAGAATCTTCTTTCTCTTATAAGTGAGAAAACACCCATACTTCAGAAACAAAAACAAAACACAAAACAAAACAAAAATCTGCCAGTTTCACTCATTTAGTTTCACTCATTCAAACTCTGGCTGCAGGATTCTGTTCACCCTGCTATCATGTTCCCCAAAATAATACTAATTCAGTCGTCTATGTATCAGTTCTCAACCCACTCAATAAACCAGACAGGATGATGGTAACAGTATTGCCTACTTAAAATTGTGTTTGATCTTCATTACGTGTGTGTGTGTGTGTGTGTTAGTCGGGTTAATACATTTTCTATTTTTATGTATCCTTTCATGTACCTTCCCCCTTTTTTCTGAAACAAAACTCCGTTCACTCCAAATTTTGTTTCAGAAACATCTAAATGAAAAACTCTGTCATAGTCAGGCACAGCTAAACCCCAAATGCTTGCAGGTTACCATAGGCAACCACGCTGAGTGTTGTTAACCCCTTCTACAAATACCCTCTTTTAATGTGTAACACTTTGTGTATGATTTTGTGTTATCTCTGGTGCATATTATCTGCATGTGTGGTGTCACCTTTCCATTGTTCTAACAGTACACTTGCATACCTCAGTGCTTGTCTTCCTCCCCCTTTTAGAATAGAATAGAATAGAATTCAACTTTATTGTCATTGCACATGCACAGGTACAGGGCAACGAAATGCAGTTTGCATCCATCCAGAAGTGCTTTAGTGATATAGATATATTACAATATATATTAGCAATAATATAGATATGTGAGTATATTACAGAAATGGGTCTATTATGGTATGTTATAATGTACACGGTATGAAGTATGTTGTGAATATTCTATAACTATAAGTATGTACAGGCTGTAGTGAGTACAAGCTATGTACAGGATATGAACAGGATATAAATATGAAAAACTATACAGAATATGAAAAGAAATAAATAACTTTACAGAATCTGGGATATACAGCTATACAGAAATGGGAACTATGCAAGTTGTAAACAGTTGTAGGATTAAAGATTATCGAATGTACAGAATGATTATTTACACAGAGCTATACAGTAGTGCAGTTAAGATAAGTGAGGGTGTAGATAGTTTCTACAGAGGCTATATAAAGTGCTAGTGGTTGTGAGTGGTGGTTCAGTCCATGTTATTATTGTGTTTGAGGGTACAGTTGTCCATTGTGGGTGTGTGTATGTTCAGTCCATGAGTTTAACATGGGTCAGATGTCAGGAGGCAGAGTTCAGGAGTCTGACAGCTGTGGGGAAGAAGCTGTTCCGGTACCTGGTGGTCTTAGTCCGGAGGCTCCTGTGGCGCCTCCCAGAGGGCAGGAGGGTGAAGAGTCCATGTGATGGGTGACTGGGGTCTTTGATGATTTTCCCAGCCCTTTTCAGACACCGCTTCCTGTAGATGTCTTTTATGGCAGGAAGTGGTGCTCCGGCGATGCGCTGGGCAGTTTTCACGACCCTCTGCAACGCCTTCCGGTCCGAGGCAGAGCAGTTCCCGTACCAGACTGTTATACAGTTGGTCAGGATGCTCTCGATGGTGCAGCGATAGAAGTTCACCAGGATGTCTGAGGACAGGTGGTTCTTCCTCAGAGTCCTCAAGAAGAAGAGGCGCTGGTGAGCCTTCTTGACCAGCTTGGAGCAGTTGGTCGTCCAGGTGAGATCCTCGGAGATGTGGACTCCCAGGAACTTGAAGCTGCTCACACGCTCCACAGCCGTCCCCTTAATGTGGATGGGTGGATGTGGGTCAGCATTCCTCCTGTAGTCCACGATGAGCTCCTTGGTCTTCTCGGTGTTAAGCAGCAGGTTGTTTCTGTCGCACCACTCAGCCAGACGATCCACCTCCTCCCTGTAGGTGGCCTCATCGTTGTCACTGATGAGGCCAATCACCGTGGTGTCATCTGCAAACTTAATGATGGTGTTGGAACCATCAGCAGGTCTGCAGTCGTGGGTGAAGAGGGAGTAGAGGAAAGGGCTCATCACACAGCCTTGTGGTACACCGGTGTTCATTGTGATGGTAGATAAGCAGCGGTTATCCAGCCGGACATGTTGGGGGCGGTTGGTCAGGAAGTCCAGTAACCATTTGCAGATGAGGGAACTGATACCCAGGTCTGTCAGTTTCCTGATGAGTTGTGAGGGGTGGATTGTATTGAATGCTGAACTGAAGTCTATAAACAGCATTCTGTGGTGGTTTGGACACTGTGTCAATCCTCCACTTCCAGGCAGTCGTTTGTCTCCCCGGATTCCTTAACCCAATTTGATTGCCCACACTAAAACAGCCGCCTCAGCCCTCTTCTGCTCCTTTTCTTCTCCCTTCCACTTTTCAGTACAATGGCAGTCAGTTTTCTTCAGCTTTGTCCCGTGTCTCTCTTTGTCCCACTGTCTCTTTCATTGCCATCTCACTCCAAACATGGCACATGTCAAACTCAGACAGTCTTCTCAAAAGTCCTTCACACACAGTGAGGTTGCAGCTTGCTGGAAACGCATCTCCATCCATCCAATCTAGATGGTGGTTCGTCTCTTTCTGATGCCGTTTGCCCACAGCGCTGCTGGACCTCTCTGCTCAGAACTCTGTTATTGTCTCTTGGACTCCTGTCCACTGTTGATGTTCATGCTTGTGCTTCTGAAACTGCACTCGGTGTCTTCAGGGAGAGATTAGCTTCCTTGGAGCTTGCTTGTTCAGGATGAGGACGGGAAGCTGCAAAACAATTCAGCCAAAAAATTTTGGCTGGGTGTTTCTATTTTTTCTAATGATTTTAACCTATAATTTTCTTCCGACTGCTGCCCGTGGAGAATTGATCCAGGTCCGTTCCCCACCTGTAAACGACAGACTGAGAGACTTTCATTATTCACTGTGACTGCATATGTTTTCATCACTCCTAACGCAACACATCTCTACTTATTTTGTTTTGATCTCTACTGACTTTAAACCCCAAAAATGAAATTTTTATTTGGTCTTAACCGCAAACACAAAAATCTTCTTGATGTTGTTGTTAATTATTTTCATCCACAGCACTCCAAATTGTGTCTTCTTTTGTGTCCAGCAGGGGAAGAAGGTGACCTGTAGTGTCACTGCTTCCCCCAGTTGGAGACAATTTCCCACTCACACTTCCACACTTTTTATTTTCTTTGTTTTCATCATTTTCTTTCTCTTTTTTTTTACCCCATTGTTTTACACCCACACATTAACCTGTTAACTCACTCCTCCAACCTCATCTTCCTTTCACCCCAACAGCTCTCATACAGTCAGCAATCAAATTCTCCATTCATCCTTGGATACTTGATCACCTTTAAATGTCACTGTTAATTTTATCAATTTATTTATCATTAGTTTAACACTAATCCACTCTTTAATTTGCTTTATTTACTTTAGTTCATTTTCTCCTATTTGATCACTACGATTTCTTGACTATTATTATTTCACAAAAAATCAACTAATCTACTTTGTCTCCCTTTTTGTCATCAAGGAATTCACACACACTCACAGGCTGGTCACTCGCCCCCACCTTTTCTTTCTCTCTCACACACACGCACATTTTACTCTTCGTTCGTTCCACCTGTGAACCCGCCCCTCGAGGCTGGCTCACACACACCTCATGCTTCTGGCAGTCACATTCAAACTTTCTGCGAGACACTTCTGCTGATTCAGGACAACGCCCTAAGCGGCACACAGAGCGGGTGCCGTCTGCTCGTGCACCTCATAAATTATTCAAACTGCGCCACGGACTTGATACCGCGGTTTCTCTTCCCTTAAAAAATATAAAACCAAATTAAACCCCCCAATTGACTTCACAGTTTGCAACGACTCGTGACATGGCCTCCTGCCGCGATTTCTGCACACCACAAACACACACTTTTAGACACGAATTCTTTTTGTTACTTTAATTGACTCCCGTACTTCAGACGAGACACAGACTCTAACTGCACTTTCACACACACACACGCAATCTACACACACTGCAGTCAGTGGGCTGAGCCAAGCAGTCGTACTCTCACTAAGAAGCAACTTGCCCCCACTCTCATGCATGTTATCAACCGCGACTAGGATCCAACACCTAGCTTTAGTTATTTAAGGCGTCCCCGGTGCCCAGGTTACCAACCTGGCTCCTGTCCCACAGGACCCAATGACGCGTCCGAAGATGGGTTGAGTTGCCAAACTCAGAACATAAACACGGCCCTCAGCCCCCACAAAACCTTAAACCCCGCTTTCTAACTAATAGTAACACACGTTTCCTGCTTTAACGCACGGGGACGGATCACACACCGCCACTTTTCCTAATAACTAAGACGGATCACACACCGCCACTTTTCCTAATAACTAAGACGGATCACACACCGCCACTTTTCCTAATAACTAAGATGGATCACACACCGCCACGGATGAAACACCGATTCTATTAATCCGTAACAAACGTCTCCTGCTTTAACGCACCGAGATGTCCTTACGGGGCGCTAAACATCAACCTGAGTTCTTATCAAAAGTCTCTTGCTTTAACGCACTGAGACGGACGCTAGCCGCCTTTTTTACTACTGAGTGAATTTACACTGGGATACGTTCAACTTAGCGAACAGATAATTTAGGCTTTAAACAATATGCACGGTTCGAAAATAAACAGGTCGTGCTTACCTTTTAATCATGTGAGCTAGCTCTCTGTTCGCCTCGTTTCACGATCTCAGCTCTGCCAATTCATCTCTGGGCCTCGAGCGAATCCCGGGTTTCGGCACCAAAACTGTTACGAAATCAGTTTTACCTCGGTTCTTTTTATTCCTCGAGCATCCAGAGATGGCACCGGACTCAGTAGTCATTTTCACAAAACCTTTATTCATCTTTACTCTTCTTCATTTATCTTTACTCTTCTTCATTTAAGCATGCACTTCTAGAAGGGAAGACGAGGCCGGTGTCCCTCTCCAAATCTTCACCCCTTTGTTAGTTACAGCCAGCTTTATAGAGGCTGTCCACCTCATAAAACCCCCTACGGTGTGCTGCAAACTCTGTGTCTGTGTCTATGTGCACGAGCACATGAATGCCTACATGTGCGCGTTCCCACGTGTCTATGTGAGTGCTCGTGTGTGACTGTGTACGCATACCTGTGTGTATGTGTGAGTGCACATGAGTGAGTGTGCGTGTGGATGTGTGTGCGTGACAGTTAAAACACTGTGGGTGTAGGTGACTCCCTAGAGGTCATAAAACCCATCTCCCTTCCAGACCACAGTTATCCAGTTACAAATGTTGAGACCCCCAACCTAAACATCCTCTGGGGAAATTCCACTCTGTGGGGGAGAGGTTTCCTACACTCTACTCCTAAGTTCACAACACAGTCAGCCTTTATTACTTTAAGGGCAGTGTCTCTACAATAGTTCTACATTCTATGTTAACACATTTCTAAACTCTAAAATAAGCTAAACACTCCTACATTTTCTACATTGTACATTAATAAATTAATGAGTGTGACTTTAAATCCAGATAGCTAATGACTTTTATCCTCTGATGACACTACTTTCCTGAATTTGTAGTGCACAACATTTGACACTTCAACCTAGTACTGTGACTTAAGAGTTTTGTACAGTGGTGATGCTAACGACCTCAAGGAGGTAATCAGGTAACCTCTTAAGAAGTATATAAGTGTATAAGAATCTTTGTGTTCATATTGGTAACATGTTTACATATGTACTTGTTATACTAGAAAGTCTCAAAGAGAATTATCAGGTGTCGTGTTTGAGAAGATTTGTACAATTACATTTGTATATACATGAGTGTGAAAGACCATAATATACACACACACACATGTACAAAATTGTTAAGTCAGGTAACACCAGAGTTTCACGATGGCTAGCTTTGGTGATGTGAACACCACATGGGGCGGTAATAAGGCATATATAACACTATTTCAGGGCTCTAGAGTGCGACCAATTTGGTCGCAAATGCGACCAAATTTTTCAGTGGTGCGACTAAAAAAAAATATTGGTGCGACCAACTGTTCAGGTAACAAAAAAATAAATAAATAAATCTCTGCAACTTTCCGTGTGGTCAACAACAGACACACATTATGCCCCTATCGTGGAATAAACCAATCAGAGATAGTCAGGGGCGGGACCTCTCTGATTGGCTGTGGTCCAGTTGAAAGTGCAGTTGAAAGAGAGAGGTGAGGAGTTTGAATAAGGCGATATCGATTCATTAAATCCTGAATGGACTTTTAAATATAACTGTGTTTTGCCAATAACGCCAGATTCTCAGATTAAAGCTCAAAAAAATATTTCAACAACCACCAAACAGCAAATGAGAGCAGGTACATGGATTCCACACAAAGACGTAAACACAGAGCGGACCCGACGCATCAGAACCAGCTTTGTCTTTCTCGGCTTTCTCACCCGACGGCCCGTAGACGGACACGCTGTCGGAACGTTAAAGTCCGTTTGGCTCGACACCACCGAACAGAGGCAGCAATATAACATAGCTAACATTGACAGTGCAGTGAATCCTGCTTGTGCCGTGATATTCAGGACTGCAAACCGAGCAGCATCACTGACTTTCAGCTTGTTGTGTTTGTGGATATACGACTGACTTTAATTACCCATAAAATCATCACATTCTCTGTAAGATTAAGGTCGACTCTTGAACGGCGTATATTTTAAAGTAAAGGCTTTAAAACCAAGTTAAGTTAAAGTACAAACATCACTAATGTCACATAACTTTGCCGACATGTGGCCAACAGTAATGTTTTAATGTTCTTCATTATTAAACATTTGCACATAAATAAGTGACATAATATTCAGTACTTACTTTAAAAGTTTACTCTTCTTCTGCCGTTTTTTTGGGCAAAATTATCCACACCTACCGCCACGCTATGGAGTCTGGGATATGTTGGGTCATGAAGTCTACACCGCCACATCCTTAAAATTCAGGGAAATGAAGGACGGATTTGAGGGCCGCATTTCGAGCAGCCTTTGAGTTGGGACAGCCTTCGTCATGTCGCTGTGACGTAATCGGCCTTAAAATGCGGCCTTTGAGGCTGCAGACCCTGAATTGGGACACAGCCCTTGGCTGATTGTGACCTACACCTGTTTTCACACCTTGGCTCGTGTGATTAGGCAGAGGATCAATAGGGAGTCCATGACCCTCTTAGGGGGACACTCACACGGGACCTAAACCTGGGATTCTCCACCAGTCGCTCTCAGAACTGAAGAAACTTCTTGGATAAAAAGTCTTCAAGAAATTTAAAGCAGTTCAGATGCTTTTCTTTCCCAGCTCCTCAGACTGTCCACCCTGTTAGCTTGGTTAAGTAGCCACGAAGAGTAGAAGGCCAAGTATGAGTTTCAAACAGTAAACACATTTATTTTTAAACCCTGCAAATAAAAAACATTAACATCAAAAGTTTTACATTTTCCTAAATTTATCCCACAATCTGAATATAACACCCACTTCCCTACATTTGATCCGCTGTGTTAAACATGATTAAGAACAGAATGCAATCATTTGCAAATCCTATAAACCAGTATTTTAAACAAAGTGAGAAAATGAAACATGTAAAGAAAAATATTAGCCCATTTTGAACTTGATGGCAGCATCCTCTCTCCATAAACTAAAGGCTTTACGATGTTTAGTGCTGGACCATGTTGGTTCATGTGTAAACTTCTGAAACGTTCAACAGTTTCCATTTTGATTAACCTGACCAACATCTAACATAGAACACCTTTGAAGTGGACCTTGCAGCCTGTCGATAACTTCAAACATGTCGAGGTCTTCAGAGGCTGAACTTTACCCAGCATCACAAGGAGCGCCATAAACACTTGTTACGGTTATTAGAAGTAACCCAGCCTTTAGACATCCCCACAATGACATCGTGACCAAGGGTCTGTTGCATGATTTTTAACATGGCTACAATGTGTCGTCTGCTGAGTCATCGTTTAATACAACAACGTACTGAAAGAGAGCATTCAGCATCTGACTGAGCTGGACTAACCTTCCCTTTCAAAAGCGAAAACTGCAACATAAAACTGGAATACAACCAACTTCTAATGAAATGTAACATTTTATAACATGAACACAGATTCCAGGTGAGCTGTGTCTTCCAGGACTGGATTTACCAGAACAGGTATGAGGATGGTGCCTGACGGGCATGTACGAGCTGGAGTGGATCCCAGCTAACACAGGGTGAGGAGACAGACGACCGTTCACGCTCACACTTATTCACCAGTTAACCTAACCCCACTACCTGAATGTCTGTGAACTGTGGGAGGAAGCCAGAGTCCCCTGAGAGGACCCACACAAACACGGGGAGAACATCCAACCTCCACAGAGACTCTCTCTGCACTAAAAGCACAAAATAAAAATCACACCGTCATGTAATTCAAGAAACTGGTGTTAAAAAACAGTTAATCTAATATGTCCACATGGAGCCCGTGTTAAGGTCCGTACTGGGCTTCAGAACATCAAGTGAACAACGTCAAATGGGACCTGGGTGCGTTGTCTCCTGATAGAAAGTGCTGAGGATCAGAAGGACTCAGGGACAACACGATATCTGTCCAGCAGAGGGCGGCATTATTCCAAACGGCTCCATCCTAGAAACATGATGAGAAGGGAGCGGCCGAAGAGGTTTGTTTTTTCTTCCAAACTTTATTGAAATTATAAAGCGAACAGTCATTCATTCCAGTTCAGTTTGTACAGTAGACATATAAGGCAAATAAGAGTAACAATATACAGTACAGTGAAATAAGAAGGATAAATAAATAAAGGATAAAAAAGAAAAAAGAAAGAAAAAGGGGGGAATGTGACAGACTTCATAACAACTTTGTACTTGAAAGTTGTGACAGCTCATTCGTTAAACATTTCTGAATGAATTTCAATCAATGATAAACCTTTTTTATTGGAAGTTAATTTAAGAGAGTTTAAGTAATATTCAATTTCAATCAAAAACAAATTAAATGATGGGGTTGAGTTTTGAAATTACAATTATGTATATGGAATTTCCCTAGTAAGATGGAGCAGCCGAAGAGTGAACTGTCAAAAGTACTGAATATGACGTCACTTATTTATGTGCGAATGTTTAATAATTAAAGTCAATGATATATATATATATATATATATATATATATATATATATATATATATATATATATATATATATATATATATATATATCATAATAATCTGACAATACTATAATATTGGCCATATTATATTTACATTACCACAGTGAGATGACTTTAGTCTCATGAACAACATTAGCTAATTGTTATTTACTAACTAATCTTAAATGACTGTTCAGCACAGAAATGAAGCCCAACAATCATGTTTTACAGTCCCGTGGTCTCAGCCTCAGACACTCAACTAATCAAAGTGATGTCATGACAAAAATGAATGACCAACAAAACATTTTTCTCCTTCATTTCTGTCAAACAAAGCTGTATATAACGTGTCTCGCAGTTAGTATCATGGTTGTTAGGCAACCTGAGCAGCGTGACGAAGCGTATACCGTCCCATTTCACAAGCCTCTCACTTCCGCACTTCTCGTACTTATAGTACGCACCGTACGTAGTACGCGTAGTACGCGTAGTGCGCGTAGTGCGCGTACTTCAAGCGTGCAGACCCTGAATTGGGACACAGCCATAGTCAGTCCCACGTCTGCCATGTTCTCAGCTTCCTTTAGTACAGGTAGCTTTAATGATCATTTCAAGTGTGGTTGTTTCATGGAAACAGAGAGCAGACTGCAGCATCCGTGACAGCCACCTCTAACACTCTGATGGACGTGTGGACAGCAATACTGCCTTGAACAGTACCGATGTTTCAGGGCTGGATGACATTTTCGGGTGGGACATCTACATCCTGACATATCAAGGTTACTTTACTTTTAGGTAAATTTGCTTTACAGAAAAATAATAGCATTTGTCATCAAGATATTTATATGACTGCACTTGCTCAGGTTTGTCCGGATTTTAAACTGTTCTAAAAGTCTTTTGATTCAAATCTGGGGCTGTGTTATTGAAAGCAGAAGAGAAATCGATGAACTGAAGTCCTTTACTCTCTACGTGTTTGACAATCAGGTGAAGTAGAATCAAAAGCGCGTCCTCCACTCCTCTATTGGGCTTATGTGCAATCTGCATTGAATCAAGCTGAAGTTCAGTGTCTTCCATAATCACATTTCTGATGATTTTTTCAAAGACTGAGGTGAGGGCAGCAGGCCTGAAGTCATTTAGAACTTTTGGACGACTAGATTTAGGACCAGGAACCACAAGCACACTCAGGCATGACAGCTTAGCACCTACACAATTTTGACAAATTTAATATTAACTGCCCAGCGGATAAAGTCCAACTTTTTTGCGATCAATTAACCAGTATCCGTCCCAGACGGTGGCCCGATTTCTAGTGCCCTAACTCAATTTAACAATCAACTGTTCTGCATCAAATTTGATGCCACACAAATTATTTGTGCCACTGCAAAAAAAGAATTTCTGTCCACTATGAGATAAAGGAGAACAACAGCCTGATACCTGCAGGCCTGACAACAGGAGATGTATCACTGCTGTAACACCTGTAACATTCAGCAGTCGCCTCATTGTTCTGATGCACCTCATTGTTTTTCACTCCTAAAACTTACCGCCTCCCTCAACAACTAATGCCATGTTTTGATTGGTCGACATGGTACATTTTTCCACCAATAGGAAAGGGTGGGGACCTTTGGTTTTGTTTTTGCTCACAGGCGGAGAGTGTTTTCGAGCGAGTGTTTCCCTATAAAATGCAGTTTTTACCGTTTCCCGCAGTAAATATAAACAACGATAGTATTCAGGAAGAAAACCAAACATTGCAGATATTTTTATCATAACTCTGGTTTTACGTGGCCCATCAACACAATTTAAAAACTGGTATAAAGTCCACACTTTTTCCGTCAATTGTTCCGTCTGCCCTGCTCACATTGTATTATGGTTTGTATCCCGATGCTTTTGTTATGCTTGGTTTATTGGTATTCTATGTTTCTGTTATTCTTAGTGAGGGATTACTTCTTAGGTTGTGTCTCGTGTTTAGTATAGGTTCAGTGTCAAGTCTGCGTCTGTTTCTTGTTTCCTGTTTTATTGTGAAGGGTTGTGTCATGTCAGTGTGTCTAGCTTTGCTCCCCGTGTCTCGTTAGCCCAAACCCTCCCAGCTGTGTCTCCCTCCTGTTTCTTTCCCTGATTACTTCCCTGTGTATATAGGCCCAGTGTTTTCCTGTGCTCTCTGTCGCGTCGTACCCTCAACTTGCTGTGTGTTTGTTATGTCCGGTCCTCAGCGTCTTGTTTTTGCATTGCTTTTTGTGAGTTTTATTTTATGAAGAGTTTGTCCAGCAATAAAGCTGCGTTTTCAGTTTAAATCCCGTCTCCAAGAGTCCTGCATTTTGGATCCACCACTTCTGCCTGCCTGCACACATCACAACATGACAGCTTTAGAGCAATTTATCAATTTAGGGAGAATTTATCTAACAGAAATGGAAAGTTTACCAAGATGTATCAATCCAACGCACACTAATGTCATTCCAGATAAATAAACAAGAGCTATTAATCAAATAAACTTTAATTTTATCTGGAGAAATAAACCTCACTACATGAAAAAGAAACATTTGATCCAATACACTAAAAATGGCCTGAAAGCTGTTGACTTTGACCTCCTTAAAAATAAACTGTTATGTATTTAGTAAAATCAGTTTATATTTTTGTGGTACTACTTTCTGTGTAAAGTGTGGTGTTTGTGCGCATTGATATGCCTGTGCCTTTCCACAACATGGTTAATAAAGTAAGTTACTAACAACCAAACAGGTGTTGTTACTTTACCAGTTAAGTTATAAGAGAGAACATAACAAACTGGTGACGAGGATTAAAACGGATCTCCGATGTGCACTGGACGACAGGAGGGAGAAATCCTTGTGAAAGTGGACAAAAGACACGGAAAAGGTTACGGCAAAAACAACTAATCATCCGTGTGGATGCTAACTCACTCGCCTGGCTAGTGCGCTGCAGAGAGGACGTGAGTAACATCAGTTCTATTAAGTTAAGGATACTTATGAAAATACTGAGAAAATGTCAGGTGGCGTTGGACAAATGGACGTTTTTGATAATGGCACAGAGGATTGAACAACATATGTGGAGAGAGCTGAACAATATTTTCTGGCTAACAAAATAGAGGATGAGAGGAAAGTTGCTGTGTTACTGAGTGTGATGGGAGTGAAAACATACAACTTGTTGCGCAGCCTAAAAGAAAAACTAAATGTGGAAAAGAGAAGGAAAGCTGCATGAAGTAACTGAGAAAGACTCAAATGATTCTTAGGAGGATTTGGCATGCCTGGAGCTGTACACAGTGCAAGAGAAAGACAATGATGCAATATGGCTCACACCAAAAATACAAGAGGTTGAGTTACAGATGGAACTGGACACTGGGTCTGCCCTCTCACTGATCTTATATGAAGATTACAGAGACAAATTCCCCAATCTGAAACTGAAACACACCTCAGTGAAACTGAAAACATACACAGGTGAAAGAATAACTCCTCTGGGAAAACTAAAAGTGAATGTGGAATATGAGAAAAAGAAACGCAACCTGGAACTTTATGTTCTGAAAAAATGGAGGTGTGCCATTATTTGGGCGTGACTGGTTGAAACACATCCACCTCAACTGGAAAGAAATAAAGTCAATGAGACTGGAACGAGGCCCGAGTGCACATTCTGTGGATGAAAGACTGAAAGAGATACTTAATAACCATGCCCAGGTGATCAAAGATGGAATCAGCACCCTGAAAAATATTAAAGCACAGATCATACTGGAGGACAATGCAAAACCAAGATTACACAAGGCACGTCCTGTACCTTATGCTTTACGCCCCAAAGTCGAAGCAGAGCTCCAACGCTTGGAAGAGGAAGGAATACTCACCAAGGCGGAATGGTCAGATTGGGCTACACCAATAGTGTCAGTAAGCAAGAAAGCAAGTGACAGAGTGCAGATCTGTGGTGATTTTAAGGTTTCAGTGAACCCAGTTCTCCGTATAGATCAGTACCCACTTCCACGGATAGAAGTCATATTCACAGCAGTCGCAGGTGGCAAACACTTTTCAAAAATTGACCTTGCCCAGGCTTATCTCCAGTTGGAAGTAGAAGAGACATCCAGGAAATATCTGGAGATAAACACTCACAAAGGCCTATATCAGTACAACAGACTGGTATTTGGTATCGCCAGTGTCCCAGCAGTATGGCAACGTGCCATGGATCAGGTCCTACAAGGCATTCCAGGAACACAGTGTTTTCTGGATGACATAATTGTCACTGGTGTTGATGAGGAGACTCATCTGGCTAACCTAACAGCAGTCCTGGTCAGGCTAGAAAAACATCGATTGAGAGCAAACAAAAACAAATGTGAGTTCTTCAAGGATGCCATTGAGTATTGTGGACACAAGATCGACAGACATGGGCTCCACAAAACCGAGGACAAAGTTGAAGCAGTCCTGAAGGCACCAGAACCTAAAAATGTGAGAACATAACAAACTGGTTGAGATCCTGGATTAAAGAGGGAATGGGAAGGGAAGAGGAATACAGAGGACTGATTGGTCGATTTGTGAGGTGGTGTGAGGAGAATCACCTGAAACTGAATGTGGCCAAAACAAAGGTGCTGGTGGTGGACTTTGGCAGAAACAGATCCCTCCTCTGTCTGCACTGGTGGGAATGATGTTGAAATAGTCACATCCTTTAAGTATCTGGGAGTTCATCTGGATCACAAGTTGGAGTGGTCTGCCAACATGGACGCTGCCTACAAAAAGGGTCTGAGCCAGCTTTACTTTCTACGAAGGCTCAGATGGTAAATGGACTGGTTCTTATATAGTGCTTTTCTACTCTCATTGAGCACTCAAAGCACTTTATACAACTTGTGCATTCACCCAATCATACCCATTCACACAAGCGCTTTCTTTAAGGTTTTTAGTGCTTCTAACATTCACTCGCATTCACACTACGATGGATGCTTTAAGACACTGTCACTATTGTGGTTTTTTTTTTTTAATGTCCACATGTATATCCCTGAGAAAATTAGTCAACAGAATGACTGGGATGTGTATCTGGATGCTACACTGTTTTCTTTGAGGTCCAAGGTCCACACCACAACCAAATACACACCATTCCGTTTAATGTATGGGAGAGAATTGGTAAATGGTAAATGGCCTGCATTTGTATAGCACTTTACTCAGTCCCTAAGGACCCCAAAGCGCTTTACACTACATTCAGTCATTCACCCATTCACACACACACTGGTGATGGCAGCTACATTGTAGCCACAGCTGCCCTGGGGCGCACTGACAGAGGCGAGGCTGCCGGACAGTGGCGCCACCGTGCCCTCTGACCACCACCAGTAGGCAGACATGGGGTTAGTATCTTGCCCAAGGACATTTGGCATGCAGCCAGGAGGCAGCCTGGGATCAAACCACCGACCTTCTGTTTAGTGGCTGACCTGCTCTGCCACCTGAGCTACGTATTCTTCCTGTTGAAGTCCCAGTAAGTGTTATTAAGGAATTCTATTTATGCAAAAACGGTGATAATGCATGAATTAAATGTAATCTTAATTGGAAAGTGTGCATACTGATATTAGCTGCAGCTTTAATCTTCTCTGCTTAACTTCTATACACAAGATACATTTTAAAGATAAAGTAAGTGACTAGTTACTACTTTATGTTTGTATCTTTATGTAAAGTAATAAATGTTGAGGAGACCTTTCAGTATGTGTTCACCTATGGAAGTGTATCAAGAGTAAAAAGTGACTATACACAAAATGATAGGAGTCTATCTTTGTGGCTTTCTGTGATCAAAGCTTTATAATAGTATATTTACTTTTAAACATGAGTTATTATAGTTCGGATTTTCAGTTCATGTTTCAAATGCATTATTTGCCATTATGATTTTAATTGTGATTTAAAATGTGAAAATTTTAGCTGTCCTCCATCATTCTCCCTGAGGAGTCGAGTTACGGTGACTTTGTATCTTCTACAAGAGACGCACAAGAGCAAGTTAAAAAAAACTGTAGAGGAAAATATGGCAAAGTCCCAAGACTTACAAAAGGAAGCCTATGCTAGACAAGTCCAGAAGTACAGAAACCTTGTGTACAGCGTTGGAGATGAAGTTCTTCTTTTGAACATGAGGAAACGTGGAAGGAAGGGAGGAAGACTTGATCCAGATTTTTACAGGACCCTACACCATTCAAGACATCGCTGGCAAATGGAGCAACTTTAAGAAATCACTACAGCATTGACCATATCAAGCTGTACAGAAGAAGCCACCATGTAAATATCAGTGACAATGAAAAATACCCAACTCACAGTCAGACAGTGAACAGCAGCACAGACCTGAAGATGCCCCCCTGCCATCCTACTGCTAACCCTCAGTGCCAGCAAAGTCCAGAGGATACCAGACCCTCTGTTATTCATTATGCACCCAAAACGGCTGACAAAAGTTGTTGCTCCCACAAGGAGTTTAATTGTGTTCCAGGACCAGAAACACATGAACAAGAACTTCCCTCCCGGAAACAAAGCTTAGAAAATGAAGGTGGCATAGTGAACAACTCTTTTTGACCCATTGGTCATTTGTTGCCAGTTTGGCGTTGCAACTTGATTGACTGTTGCATGACTTTGTTTTCATTTTGCAGTCTTCAACTCATATTGGATATAAAGAAACATGCAACGTGCACTGAGCTTGTAGAAGTCTAGAAATGGATCTGCCTGTCAGTAATTTTCTATTTTGCCCACCCGCTGTACCTTTCCTATTTCTCTGCGTGTAAATGCATGCCTATTGTATTGACTTTTTTCCTGTTGTGGCCCGTTGGCCTTTACCCAGCTTATCCACTAAAAATCTCATGCATGCCTGAGCTAACTTATCATATTTTTCTTTTAGTAAAGAGGCTATGGCGTGCAAAGGATACTGGGCGCCTGGAGTCAGTTGTTGGAACATAAAAGTTATTTGATTCCTCTTTTCGAACACTGCAGGGGTCACGGTGGTTTCTGATGAGGTAAGAGAACTTATCATTATTGATTCTGATTTCGAGGTTCTGCTCCTTCTGAAGCATTTGCAGTACAGAGACCATTAATAGTTTAAAATGTGCGGGTAGGTCGGGGGGTTTATATTGCAAAACTCTAAGTGTCACGGGCTGTGATGGCAGTCAGTGGAGTGGCAGTGAAAGTAGGGCCCAAAACGCGAGACTCTTAGCGAAGGACAGTGGATTTATTTACAGGAGGTGAAAAACACACAACTATATACAAAATCCCAGCACTGTGGTCCAGTGGTGATTCTCCCTGAATCCCACACAGTGCAGATGTCCGTGAGAAGTGAAAGGTGGCGACTCCAAAAAACTCCAATTCCCACACCGTGACTTTAGAGGCGTACTCCGCTCCCGATTCGAGTTCTAACTCAAGGATCCAGCGTCGGCCTCAGCTCAGCTGCAGTCCTAAATGCCGTTCCTTGACGAGCGTAATCTGCTGCAGCTGGCAGAGGACGGCGAGCGGCAGGTGTGGCTGTCTCTCAAGTAGACCACTTCCGGGTTCGCAGTCTCCTCAGCGAACCCACACCTCTGGAAGCTCACACAGAGTCACATGGAGAGACGGAGAGCAAACCAATACAACACACGGAAAACATAAACATAAACATACACTGAAAATGCCTGAGCCCTGGGTCCCTAGACCCGGGCCATGACACTGGTTTCACCCATTCACTTCAACAGGAAAAAATGTTATCAACCACAACACAGATGTTGTGACATCTGTGACATCATAATATCCAGTTTCAGTATATGCAGAAAGAACCTTTATCAGCAATTATATTCCTTTAGATGTTTTTGTGTACAGCACTCAAGCAGTTACTTCAAAAATTGTTGCTGTTGTTGTATAAACTCTGATTTTTCAAAATAGGTCATTGATGCATATCTGCACCGTGTTATTGAGAGACGAAAGGAAAGTAAGAAATGTCATTTGCCTACTAATTTTGAAATAAAAAAAAAAACGTATTTACTGTTCTCTAACATTTTTGTATACTTGTGCAGAATGCTGCACACCTGCTCTGTTCAGTAGTTGCAAGCTCGTTGTTTTCTGGGCAGTTCAGATGCCTCAACAAGGTATGTTGAAAGTTCAAAAGTGGTCCAAACAGTTGACTCCTTTCTGTTGCTGAGGAAAGAGTTCGGTTCCTTTAAAGAAGACTATATTTGAAAACACCCTGAGACGCATGGTACCTAAGTAAATCCAAATTACTCTACACTTCCAATCCCACAGATGAAGTTCCCAGTTGAAGACGTGGCTGTGCCCTGTGAACTTTGGTACACACTGGATTCTTGTGGTATGTGTTCATTTTGTTATTAATTTGCGTAATTTGTTGTGAAGCAGTTTCTTGCACAAAGTGGGTTTTTTTTAAATACGTTTTCAGTGGCACAAACTATTGTAATTTTTTTAATTTATTAACTTTTTCTTCAGATTGTCAACATTTCTGCACAGAAAATACTGCTCATAGACCGCATGGGGAATGAAGGTGTTTATGACAGGAAAATTCTGCGCAACTGGAGGTATGCATTATTACTGAGGTATTATTCTTAGATAAAAAAAAAATCTTGTTTCATTACAAACATTTTTGTTCAACTAGTAATTTTCTGAGGATGAGAGGGCATGAAGACACCATGGAGTGGCAGTTACAGACTATGCAACACAACAAGCGACAGGATTCCAGCAGTTGTGGAGTTTTACTGTTAATGATTCCATTTCTTGTTAGCTATAATTAAGACTTTAAGTGAATTTAAGTGAAGTGAAATTTATTTCGGTCAACAACAACAACACAGATTATCATTTTACATAGAAGTACTTAATCATACAGTAACTGAAAAAGGAATAGGCTGAAGCTTTGTGGCTTATAATTATCTTATCCTTTACCTAATTAAGACTTTACATTCTAATTATGATCAATCTCACAGTTTGCAGAACACTACCTTGATTTTGGAGAGGTCAGTGAGGTGTCAACCACTACAGAGGCAGTTGTGCTGGAGCGAATGCAGATAGCTTGCACCCTACTTGAAAATCGAGGTAAGTCCAGTAAAGTCCTTATCACGTTAGAGTGTGTACTTCCATTTTAAATAGTGCTTTTCAAACAGCACAGTGCAAATAGCTAGGAGGAGTTGGCCGTCCGACTGCGGTCTGGAGTGTGGGGCCTCCCTGCTGCTACGGAGTCGGGGTGGTCTGCCTCTCCCCACCGCAGGGAAAAGGGTAACACCACCTGGGTCTGGGTGCAGTTCCCCCCTACAGGGGCAAGGGTACCTAGACCCGGTTTTTAGAGTACGCTTGGGGAGTGTGATCGTGTGTACAGCGTCTCTTTATGTCTGTCTCCACGTTGGTTGAGTGTGGAGTAAGTGCATATGAGAGCATGAGGGGGGGGGGGGGGAATGGATGTTTGTGTCTGTGTGTGCCTGTATGTCTGTGTCTATATGTCAGGTTGGGTATCAGACACCACCTCTCTGGGGACACCTCAGGCCCTCCAAGGTTTGGAGGCCTATCTCCACCCACCACCACTTCCCCTGCCAGTGGCGGACTCCCTCAGGTGTCGGTGCGTTGGTGGTTCTTTGTGTCTGGGGGTGGGCGTCCAGGTACACACCGGCTCACTCCTTGGCGGCCGCTTATCGGGGCCTGGAACCTGGGGCTCGCTCGGGCCACTTCGGAGGTGGGGTGCCCCCGGCCTCTCGGCCTGGGGCTCGGTCACTCAGGCACAGCTGGCTGCCGGCGGAGCTCACGGGCGCGTCACTGCAACTCCCCCTGGCTTCTGCTCTGCGGCTGCTGAGTGAACACTCATCTGGGACTCTCCTCAGCTCTTACTGGAACAGTGGCGCGGCTGCCCCTCTGTTAGTCTTCCATGGTCTCTTGTGTTCTGGGGGCCTCTGGATGTCTGGAGTTTTGATCTCCTCCATACCTGCTTCATACCCTGGAGGACGGGGCTGTGGCCCCCCCACACTCCCTAGCAGATCGTTGCATGGAGAAACCTTTGGAATGCAAGCGCGCTGATCCACACAGGTATGCACACGGGTGTTCACTGCTCGTAGACTTAAATTACACCTTTCTTGGCTGCTACTTCGAAGCACATCTGTCCTGCGTGCTGCACAACAACATTGAATATTTAGTATTTACTGCTGTTTACACTAAGCTAGAATAATGCGATGGTGTTGTGTTTAGTATGTTGCTTTGCTTTTTTTGTTTTTTTTGCTTGTTTTCTATTCTTCTCTCAACAGGTGATCCAGGAGATTTTTATTTGTTTTTCTCCCCCCCTTTCTCACTGTCCCTCTCCCCTTCTGTTTTTCCTTTCCTTCCTCTTTCTTTCTCCCTTTCCTATCCCTCACTCATGTCTGTCCCGTCTGTAACATCTGAAAATAAAATATAATAAATAATAAAAATAAAGATCGACCAAATGGACCAATACGGCAATGCCACGATAATCCATTTGGCAAAGTAAATCCATTGGGTATCCTTGTTGGTCTTCAGACAACAATTCTGATGGCTAAAGAACCAAATGGGACCCCTCTACAGCTGGCCAGAGACAACACCCACGCCACACTTCCCATTTGTGGCTTTAATGTAGTGTTACATCCTGTTTGTTTGCTTCCATCTGTATACATGTCCAGATTCACTGTTATGTTTCTATTCTTACATTGCTGTGTGATCACTGTTCCCTCTGCTGACTGATGTGACCTTTTTGTATCTCACACTGATACTTGTCATATTTGTATCTGCGCCTAAAAGATAAAAAGTTTTCCATGCTAAAACACAGCTCCACCTCCTGCAGTTCTCCCTCTGAACCAGGGGCGGAGCGTGGGGGTGGCTTACTGGGCTTAAGCCCGGGTTGTTTTGTCAGAAGCCCGGGGTCTTTTGGAGTGTAATTTTTTCATAGTTAGATGCCTGGCTGACAACTGTATAAAACAAAAAGTACACACAATATTCGAAGCACATAGTGCACACTGTGGGAATTTACGACTGTGCGTGAATCCCCCCCTGATATTGGTATGATCCGAGCTCAGGCACTAAGCAACTGAGCGAGGGGGCGGGGCAGCTGCTGCCAGCAGTGAGTGCGCTGTTGGAGAAACGGAGCCAGCCATACTAAGGAGAGCTTAAGTTTGACCAGGTACCAAAGCAAATCATTCATACCGTACAAATAATGTAAATATGACGGTGCATCACGAAAGATTGATATCAAACTGATCACTTGACCAATATTACGTTACTTGCTCTTCAAGTGAATCAACAAATGGCGAAATGAAAAGCCGAACAAATGCAATTTTTTTTAGAGTCTTAGCTTACGTGTGTTTATTTCATATTTTCAGTTCTTACCCTCCCCGACTAAATCGGTTTCAGTAATGCACTGAAATATAAGAATGGACATTAGAGGGTTCTTTCAAAGAAAAAACTTAGGTAAATGTTATTTTATATATTATGCTTTGTATGTTGTTCAGTATATTTCTATGCAAAACAAGAGGGATTTCAGTACACAGCAGGATATTCACATTTGTAACCAGATATTTACATACACTTCAGGGAGAAAACATAAAACATTTTTACTGTACAACATCAATTTAGAGTAAACTTTTGTTTTAGATAAATATTGAAATATATTTTGAATTAGTTAAATGTCAGAATAAAGAGAGACAGAGCTGTCTATTTTTTATCACTTTCATTAAATTTAGGAGTACATATACACTAAGTTTATTGTTAATTAATAAGAAAACTCCAGACGATTCCATTCTGAGCTGAAGAAGCTTCTGATAGGTTAGTAGAGTCCATGTGAGTAAATTGGTGGCACAGCTGTGGATGCATATAAGGCAAAACACAGAGCCTGTTTCTTTGACATGGGAACATCAAGAGATGTCAACCAAAACACCAGGAAAAGAATTGTGGAACTCCATAAATGTGGCTCAATTTTGAATACAATTTGGTGCCATTTGCAATTAAGAAATACAGATAGTTTCTCTCTTTACTCTTAAAGTTAACAAATATGTTTTTTATATTTATCAATCTAAAAAAATAAACAATTAGTCTGATTTGATCTTACAATTAAAAAAGTGTTTGTGTTTTGATCTGAAGAGTTTGTAAATATCTGGTTTCAACTGTATATTTGATGATTGTCAGCACAAAGAGGGAGAGAGAGGAGAACGAGTACAGAACAGATGAACAACAGCAGGTGAGACACACATGTTAGTCAAATGGTTGTTTACCAAAAGTATCACCGTATCATAGGTCCTCATGTATCTCGTACCTAGTGTTTCTTTTTAGGTTTGCTATTTTTCAAATTCTATATTTATTAAGTTATGCAGGCTTGTTTGCACAACAAGGCTAAATAATTATATAAACTTTTCTCAATCTAAATAGTGTACTTTGGTAGAATTAAAAAAGATAAGTGTAGTGCAGGTCTATGATGATTTTTAGTGCTACTATCATCTAGTTCTGATTCTGGTTCTGTCTTGGTTAAGTCCTCAGTAGTCCTGATTTTGAACTGTTGTAGTCCTGTTTTAATTCCGGATCAGTTCTGGGTCTGGTTGAATTGGGGTTTAGTCCTCGTGTCTTGATACAGCCCTGACTTTGTTCTGCCTCGCTGCTTAATTAAAAAACTAGTTTAAGGTGTCCTGCACATGTGATATATATTTTTCCCTATATGAAGTCATTCTTTTTTGAACAAAAGTCAAAACAGAGCCAATTAATCTTTCAGTCATTTCTACCCCCCCCCCCCCCCCTCAAAAAAAAAAAAAATCCCACATGCATACTACCCTTTAGGGCTAAGCCCCGGGTGTTTCAAATGTCTGGCTCCGCCTCTGCTCTGAACCACTAGATGTCTCTGTTATCTAAATGAAGACGTGCAGCACAGCAACCGCAGCAGCGCTCAGATCACACGTGTCCTGTTATTATGTATAAAAGCATGAAACAGGTGAGACAGGTGGGATCAATATTAATGTTGTGGAAATATATGAAAAAGCAACAGAAGAGTGAAAACATTTCGTGTTTCTAGAAAGATCTTTCAGCTCACAGCTGCTCACAGACTGTATTTACAAGTGACAAACTGCAACTCTGCAGTACATCTACAGTATATATCAAATATATTCTGTATTCAAATCTATTGAGTGATGTTTGAAAGTCTTTCCAGGTGAGTTTGATCCAGGAGGGTCTGAAGCCAGAGTCAGACAGAGACTGTGCAGAGACTGTAGAAGGACAGAGCAGCAGCAGAGCAGTCCAGATACACTGATGATCCTCTGTCAGATCCAGAGGGACACACAGGGATGATGCTGGACTCTACATTGTGTCTGACAGTGGAGCTGTTCTCAGAGCAGTTCACTCTGCAGCACTGACAGTCATCTGCACTTCTTCTCATTCCTCTGTCAGTCACTGCTGGATGAAGCTCTCCTCTCCACCTCCCAGTAACATGGCCCAGTCAGAGCGTCTCTACACACAAGCTGCTGCTGCTTCAACCTCTCTGGATCATCAGGACACAGCTCCTCCTCTCTCAGCACACACACCGTCCTGTTTACCATCATCAGCTCCACCTGCAGAGAGAAGAAGGAAGAGCAGAGGAGATAAACGAGTGTTTCCAGAGACTCTTCATCAGCTGTCAGTCAGTGATGCAGCACATCCAGTATAAAGAGCAGCAGGGACTTCAGTGCTGGGACTGTACTAGGACTCATTGTTGCTTCACTTTTTCTAATCTTTGGATTTTTATTGAAGTTGATGAAAATGTTTTTCCCTCCTAGTTTGAGTTTGGACTTTCATTCATTAGAAGAACCTTGGTGTGTCCACTCTGAGCTCTGTAGGAACCCCAACAACAAGCCCAACAATCCAGATGGACGGTTCCAGCTGTTAACTGGAGGAATTCCATCCAAACATCTGCTCTCACTAAATTCTTCCTCACCTACAGACTGTGTTCTTCACTGCTTTAAACTTGGAAATGAATGCAGTCATTGGTCTGCGTGCTGCTTTGTTCAGAGAGCTGATTGGCTGTTGACAGTGTTTGATCAGAGCGTGTCAGCCGTTACTATGGTGACCATAAAGGTCAGAAACAGGAAGTGTTTCTGTCCAATCCTGAAGCCTGTCACCATTCTCCTCTCACAGCTTCACTGAGAAGCTGAAGCTTTACAGGAAACACTGGATCTTTGTTCCATACTGACTGTGTTTAGTACAATACTGCTGACAGCACCACCCACTCACTCCATCACTCTACTTACAGCAGAGTCTCCAGTCTGTAGTCTGGACTCTGCTGAAGATCAGACAGCTGCTTCACATCTGGATACTTCAGGTTGTAGTTGCAGCTCAGGTCCAGCTGTCTCAGATGGTAGGGGTTGGACTTCAGCGCTGCTGCCAGATAATCACAGCTGATCTCTGACAAACCACAGCCCCACAATCTGTATAAAGAATGAAAGATGTAAGTTTATTAGACAAAGTGTGAGCTTGAAATCATTCAGTGTTTCATCATCTGTTCAGAGCTGAAGAAGGTTCAGAATGTAGAAGTTTAGAAAATGGAAACTCCAAACAGCTGAAGCCAACAGGAAGCAGCTTCAAACAGGAAACTGTGCAGAGTTTCAGACTATATGTCCTGATGCAGCCAGTTGGATTTCAAGGTTCAAGGTTCTTTATTTGTCACATGCATAGTTATACAAGTATAACACACAGTGAAATGTAGCCTGACACGCTCCTCGACATGTGCAAAAATTTGGGGGGGGGGGGGGGGGGGGTGTGTAGAGGAAGAACATTATATATATATATATATATATATATATATATATATATATATATATATATATATATATAGTATATACACTGGGTGAATGTGCAGTAGTAGCAGCAAGCAGGTGAATTCTGTACATTAATATGAATAGACATCTGACTATTTTACAGGATAGACAATATAAACATATTTAAAATTAAAGGAATTTGGAATGTACATTGTGCCTTGGTTTAGAGTGTCTGGAAGAGAGTTCTGTCTCAGTCAATTATAGATGATGTGAGAGGGTGGGTGTGTGTGTTTAGGGCACGGATGGCTTGGGGATAGAAGCTCCTCTTTAGTCTCTCTGTCCTTGCCCGGAAGATGCGGAACCTTCTACCAGATTGCAGAAGTTGGAACAGTTTGTTGCCAGGATGGGACGGGTCCTTCAGTTTCTGCGCTGCTCTAGTCCGGCATCTCCTGGTGTAGGTGTCCTGAAGCGGGGGGAGAGCAATCCTGCAGCAGCGTTCTGCTGTACGGATCACTCTCTGGAGATCTTTTTGGTCCTTCACACAGCTGTTCCCGAACCACGATGTCATGTTCTGTGTGAGGATGCTCTCCACAGCGCCTGTATAGAAAATCCTGAGGATCTTTGGAGAGACCCTGAACTTCCTCAGTTGTCGTAGGTGATACAGGCGCTGCCTAGCCTTTTTGGTCTGGACCTGAATGTGGGCAGCCCATGTCAGGTCTGAGGAGATGTGGACACCAAGATACTTGAAGGACTGCACCCTCTCCACTGGAGCTCCATTGATGATAATGGGCTTGTAGTCTCTGTGCTGACCCCTTCTGAAGTCCACCACCAGCTCCTTGGTCTTGCTGACGTTCAGCTGGAGGTGGTTGTCCTGGCACCACGATGCCAGATTCTTCACTTCATCCATGTAGGCCGCCTCATCGTTGTTGGAGATGGCACCCAACACCACTGTGTCGTCAGCAAACTTCACAATGGTGTTGGAGCCATGGGTGGCCACACAGTCTGAAGTGTAGAGGGAGTAGAGCAGTGGCGAGAGGACACATCCCTGAGGTGCTCCTGTGTTGATGGTGATGCTGTTGGAGAAGCACCTGCCCACCCTCACCACCTGAGTTCTGCCAGTGAGGAAGTCCAACACCCATGCACACAGACGGCTGTTAAGTCCCAGATCCCTGAGCTTTGTGAACAGTCTGCAGGGCACTATTGTGTTAAACGCTGAACTGTAATCAACAAACAGCATTCGCACATAGTTACCCTGTTTCTTGTCCACGTGGCTGAGAGTGGTGTGTAGGACGTGGGCAATGGCATCCTCTGTGGATCTGTTGGATCTGTAGGCGAACTGCAGCGGATCTGTGGTGTCTGGGATGGAGGAGGAGATGATGTTCTTCAGCAGCCTCTCAAACACCTTCATTACTACCGAGGTCAGTGCAACTGGCCGGTAATCGTTCAGGGATGAGGGTTTGCTGTTCTTGGGCACAGGGATGATGGTGGATCTTTTGAAGCATGTGGGGACCACAGACTTCGCCAGGGACTCGTTGAAGATGTAAGTGAACACACCTGCTAGCTGGTCAGCACAGCAGCGCAGCAGACGGCCGGTGATGCCGTCTGGCCCCGCCGCTTTCCTTGTGTTCACTCTCCTCAGTGCCGCTCAGACGTCATGCTCCGCGATGCTGGTCACCGGTCTCTCGCTGATGACGTCACTGTCCTCGGTAGTCAGGCGGTAGATAGCATTAGCCGCCTGGCTAACCTCGAAACGGGCGTAGAACCGATTCAGCTCGTTGGTGAATGCAGAGTCGGCGTTGATCGGCGCAGTGTCCCTGGCTTTGTAGTCCGTAATGGTGCGTAGTCCGTGCCACATACTCCGTGTGTCGCCCTGGTGGAAGCGGGACTCCACACGTTCCCGGTACCGGCGTTTGGCATCTCTCACCGCGCGCCGCACGCCGTATGAGGCCGCTTTGTAGGCGCTCATATCGCCAGTGGCGAGACCCGCGTAGTAGGAGGCGGTCCTGGCGTTTACTGCAGTGCGGATCGATCTGTCCATCCACGGTTTCTGGTTTGGGAATGTGGTGACTCTCACAGTGGGGATAATCTCCTCCGCTAGCATATTGACGAAGCATACTGCTACTTCCGTAAACTCGTTGATGTCGACTGCGCATGCTCTGAACATGTCCCAGTCGACGTCGTTGAGTGCGTCCTGTAGCGTAGCTTCTAATTGGGCAGTCCACCGTTTTACCTCCCTCGTGGTCACGTCTTCCCTCCGTATGCTTTGTTTATACTGGGGAATGAGGAAGATGGCGTTGTGGTCAGACTTCCCAAAAGCCGGGTGTGAGACAGCTTTGTAGCCCTGCTTGTATGGCGTGTAGCAGTGATCCAAAATCCGATCCCCTCTCGTTGGACACGAGACATGCTGGTAAAAGTTTGGCATGACTTGTCTGAGGTTCGCTTTGTTAAAGTCTCCTGCTACAATGAGGGCTGCGCCCGGGTCCTTGTTTTGAAACGAGCTCAGCACATCATGTAATTCGGACAAAGCCATACCTGTGTCCGCTTGGGGTGGGATGTAGACCACCGTGGCGATAACTGAGGTGAACTCACGGGGCAGATAGAAAGGGTGGCACTTAATGCTCAGGAACTCCAGATGTGGCGAGCAGCCGCTGGAGAGAGTAGAAATGCTCCTGGCATCACACCACTTTCTGTTTACCATGAAACACACTCCTCCACCTTTGGTTTTGTTCGACTCTGCCGTTCTGTCCGCGCGGAGCACAAAGAATGAATCCGACGGAGTTACGGCCTGGTCCGGCACGGTGGGGGTCAGCCATGTCTCCGTGAAGCACAGAATGTTGCAGTCCCTCATGTCACGTTGGAAGGTGACCCTTGCTCTTAGGTCATCGAGCTTGTTCTCCATGGATTGTACATTGGCCAGTAGGATACTGGGCAGTGGTGCGCGATGCGCCTGCTGTCTCAGTCTGTTCCTAATACCAGCGCGTTTTCCCCGGCGCTTCTTTGTTCTGCGCCTCGGATGAGCGGCCCGTCCTTTGTTGTTCTCCGCGCCGCGTAGAATCTCTGGCGGCCAGGAAGGGTCAGGTTTAAAAGTGTCCAAGATTAGATGTGCAACCTTGGCACCGATGTTTACAAGTGATCCGCTGTCGTATACTATAAGACTAGAGGATTTTGGGATGTAAACCAGAGCAAAAAATAAGTAAAAAACAAGAAAAGTGGATAGTCGGAGCGGAGCGGTCAGGAAGGCGTCTGGACGTGGCCGCGCCATCTTGTGTGTGTGTGTGTGTGATTTTGGAGATTTGAATCTCTGTTCTGTGACTAAGTCCTTGAATCATTTCTTCCAGTTGGTCCAACAAGACAGACTAAGTGTTGGACATGTGTTGTGGCTCCATTAGGGGAGCTTCTAAATGTGATGTGATGGCCCCTCTGGGTCTGTCAGGTCACAGGACTGAAGAGAGCTCAAACTGGGCACACAGTTGTTCCAGTCTGGACCAAAGACTCTATACTGGGACTGAGGGACTGCTTTGACTGCACCCACTGGGACTTTTTAAAGGCTCATGTTCATACTTAGATCATCGATTTCTACTTACATTTCTTTCTGGGAAAAATGGGGATTACTTTGAAAACAGGAAGTATTGTCCCCAATAAGCAGCCCTGGATTAGTAAATCACTCCAACATGTTCTCAGGCAGAAGAAGCTGTCTTGTTATGAGGGAGAGAAGAAAAAGATTGAGGCACAGAAACTTGTTGAAAGAGAGATAAAGCAGCTAAAATCAGGTGTAAGAGTAAAGCAGAGGATGAGCTGAATAAAGGACACTCAAGGCTGGCTTGGAAAGGAATGAAGTCCATGGTGGGGATGCAGAACAAGGAGCAAAGATGAATGTGATGCTGAATCAGCAGAAGACTTGGACTCATTTGATTCCAGCTTTGATATCATTGATTTCAATGAAGAGCTTTGTGATTGTAGCAAAGGGCTGGTAGCTCTGAGAGTCCCACTGATGAGGTGTTTGTGTGGAAATCTCTTAGTGGGACCAAAGAGAGAAAAAGCCCTGGTCCTGATGCTGTGGGAGGGAAATGATTGAAGTGTGCTGTGAAGAACTGACTGGGAGATTTCCACACATTTTCCAGTCCTCCTTGGAACAATAGGAAGTTCCCAGCATATGGAAACAAAGGTTAAGTGTCCTATGGCACTCAGTGATGATGGTGCTGTGGCCCCACCACCTCCACCTCTTTGTAAAGGAACTAACTGTAATCTGAAGCTTCAAATGGAACTAAGACTTCCTCCACTAGGTGGCAGTGTCTGATGAGAAAGTGTTAGTGGAGCTGGCCTGGAGTCAGAAACAGGAAGATGCAGGATTTGGGCTGAAATGGGGAAAAGTGGTTAGCACTAGTGCCTTAAAGCAAGAAGGTTGTAGGTTGAAGCTAGTTGGCCTTTCTGTGGAGGTTGGATGTTCTCCCACAGTCCAATGAAATGCTGCTTAGGTTCATTGGTTCAATTCAATTCAATTTTATTTATATAGCGCCAAATCACAACAAAAGTCGCCTCAAGGCGCTTCATAGATACAGAGAAAAACCCAACAATCATATGACCCCCTATGAGCAAGCACTTTGGCGACAGTGGGAAGGAAAAACTCCCTTTTAACAGGAAGAAACCTCCGGCAGAACCAGGCTCAGGGAGGGGCGGCCATCTGCTGCGACCGGTTGGGATGAGAGAAGGAAGACAGGAGAAAGACATGCTGTGGAAGAGAGACATAGGTTAATAACAGATATGATTCAATGCAGAGAGGTCTATTAATACATAGTGAGTGAGAAAGGTGACTGGAAAGGAAAAACTCAATGCATCATGGGAATCCCCCGGCAGCCTACATCTATTGCAGCATAACTAAGGGAGGATTCAGGGTCACCTGGTCCAGCCCTAACTATATGCTTTAGCAAAAAGGAAAGTTTGAAGCCTAATCTTAAAAGTAGAGATAGTGTCTGTCTCCCGAATCCAAACTGGAAGCTGGTTCCACAGAAGAGGGGCCTGAAAACTGAAGGCTCTCCCTCCCATTCTATTTTTAAATACTCTAGGAACAACAAGTAGGCCTGCAGTGTGAGAGCGAAGTGCTCTAATAGGGTGATATGGTACTACAAGGTCATCAAGATAAGATGGGGCCTGATTATTTAAGACCTTGTATGTGAGGAGCAGGATTTTGAATTCAATTCTGGATTTAACAGGAAGCCAATGAAGGGAAGCCAAAACAGGAGAAATATGCTCTCTCTTTCTAGTCCCTGTCAGGACTCTTGCTGCAGCATTTTGGATTAGTTGAAGGCTTTTCAGCAAGTTTTTTGGACATCCTGATAATAATGAATTACAGTAGTCCAGCCTGGAAGTAATAAATGCATGAACTAGTTTTTCAGCGTCACTCTGAGACAGGATATTTCTAATTTTAGAGATGTTGCACAAATGGAAGAAAGCAGTCTTACATATTTGTTTAATATGTGCATTGAAGGACATGTCCTGGTCAAAAATGACTCCAAGGTTCCTCACCGCGTTACTGGAGGCCAAGGTAATGCCATCCAGAGTAAGAATCTGGTTAGATACCATATTTCTAAGATTTTCAGGGCCGAGTACAATAACCTCAGTTTTTTCTGAATTAAGAAGCAGAAAGTTAGCGGCCATCCAGGTCTTTATGTCTTTAAGACATTCCTGCAGTTTAACTAATTGGTGTGTGTCATCTGGCTTCATGGACAGATAGAGCTGGGTGTCATCAGCATAGCAGTGAAAATGTATGCTATGTCTTCTAATGATACTGCCTAAGGGAAGCATGTATAATGTAAACAGAATTGGTCCTAGCACTGAACCCTGTGGAACTCCATAATTAACCTCAGTGTGTGAAGAGGACTCTCCATTTACATGCACAAATTGGAGTCTATTAGATAGATATGATACAAACCACTGCAGCGCAGTACCTGTAATACCTACAGCATGTTCTAATCGCTCTAATAGGATATTATGGTCAACAGTATCGAATGCTGCGCTAAGGTCTAGCAGGACAAGCACAGAGATGAGTCCACTGTCAGAGGCCATAAGAAGATCATTTGTAACCTTCACTAAAGCTGTTTCTGTGCTGTGCTGAGCTCTGAAACCTGACTGAAACTCTTCAAATAAACCATTCCTCTGCAGATGATCTGTTAGCTGTTTGACAACTACTCTTTCAAGGATTTTTGATATGAAAGGAAGGTTGGAGATTGGCCTATAATTAGCTAAGACTGCTGGGTCTAGAGATGGCTTTTTGAGTAAAGGTTTAACTACAGCCAGCTTGAAGGCCTGTGGTACATAGCCGATTATTAGAGATAGGTTGATCATATTTAAGATCGAAGAATTAATTAATGGCAGGACTTCTTTGAGCAGTTTTGTAGGAATGGGGTCTAAAAGACAGGTTGATGGTTTGGAGGAAGTAATTATTGAAGTTAACTCAGAAAGATCAATTGGAGAAAAAGAGTCTAACTTAACATCAATGGTACTAAGAGTAGCTGTAGATAATATTACATCTGTGGGATGATTATTGGTAATTTTTTCTCTAATGATAAAAATTTTATTTGTGAAGAAGTTCATGAAGTCATTACTAGTTAACGTTAAAGGGATGGTTGGCTCGAAAGAGCTCTGACTTTTTGTCAGCCTGGCTACAGTGCTGAAGAGAAACCTGGGGTTGTTTTTATTTACTTCAATCAGTGATGAATAGTAAGATGTTCTGGCTTTGCGGAGGGCTTTCTTATAAAGCAGCAAACTATTTCTCCAGGCTAAATGATGATCCTCTAGATTTGTGACACGCCATTTCCTCTCCAGATTACGAGTCATCTGCTTTAGGGTACGTGTTTGAGAATTATACCACGGAGTCAGGTACTTCTGATTTGAGGCCTTAGTTTTCACCGGAGCTACAGTATCCAGAGTCGTACGTAGTGAGGAGGTGAAATTATTAACAAGATAATCGACCTCTGTTGGGGTAGCGTTCAGATAGCTGCTCTGCTCTATGTTGGTACAGGGCATTGGAGATGATAACAGTGGGTGGATTATATTCTTAAACTTAGTTACAGCACTTTCAGAAAGACATTACGCTGTGTAATCAATTATTGTAAAAGTAAATGTTATCAGGAAATGATCAGACAGGAGAGGGTTTTCAGGAAACACTGTTAAATGTTCAGTTTCTATGCCATATGTTAAAACAAGATCTAGAGTGTGATTAAAGTGGTGGGTGGGTACTTTTACATTTTGAGAGAAACCAATTGAGTCTAATAACAGATTAAATGCCATGTTGAGGCTGTCATTTTTAGCATCTACATGGATGTTAAAATCACCCACAATAATTATTTTATCTGAGCTCAGAACTAAATTAGATATAAAGTCTGAGAAATCAGACAGAAACTCTGTGTAAGGCCCAGGTGGACGATAGATGATAACAAGTAAGACTGGTTTCTGAGTTTCACAGCTGGGGTGGACAATGTTAAGCATCAGGCTTTCAAATGAATTAAAAGTCTGTCTTGGTCTTTCATTAATTAATAGGCTGGTGTGAAAAATTGCTGCCACACCGCCCCCTCGGCCTGTGCTTCGAGATTTCTGGTAGTTAGAATGACTCGGGGGTGTTGATTCATTTAAACTAACATAATCATCCTGCTGCAACCAGGTTTCTGTAAGGCAGAGTAAATCAATTTGCTGATCAATTATTAAGTCATGTACTAACAGAGACTTGGAGGAGAGAGACCTAATATTTAATAATCCACATTTCACTGTTTTACTCTTTGGTTCAGATGTGGATACTGTATTGTTCTTTCTTTGTGATTGTTTATGTTTAAGTTGTTTGTTGCTGGTTTTTAGTTTGTTTTTTGTCTTTTTGGAAGCTGACACAGTCTCTATGGAGATGGGTTTTTGGGGGGGTAGCAGGAGGAGAGAAGCTGCAGAGAGGCGTGTAAGACTGCAACTCTGCTTCCTGGTCCCAACTCTGGATAGTCATATTTTGGGGGGTTTAATAAATTTGTCCATATTTCTAGAAATGAGAGCTGCTCCATCCAAAGTGGGATGGATGCCGTCTCTCTTAACAAGACCAGGTTTCCTCCAGAACATTTGCCAATTATCTATGAAGCCCACATCGTTTCTGGGACACCACTCAGACAGCCAGCAATTTAAGGAGAACATGCGGCTAAACATGTCACTCCTGGTCTGATTGGGGAGGGGACCAGAGAAAACTACAGAGTCCGACATTGTTTTGGATAAGTTGCACACCGATTCAATATTGATTTTAGTGACCTCCGATTGGCGTAACCGGGTGTCATTACTGCCGACGTGAATAATGATCTTACTGAATTTACGTTTACCCTTAGCCAGCAGTTTTAAATTTCCTTCAATGTCGCCTGCTCTGGCCCCTGGAAGACAATTGACTATGGTTGCCGGTGTCTCTAGCTTCACATGTCTGAGAACAGAATCGCCAATTACCAGAGTTTGATCCCCGGCGAGTGTGTCGCCGAGTGGGGAAAAACGGTTAGACACATGAACGGGTTGGTGGTGTACCTGGGGCTTCTGTTTAGGACCCACCGTGACCCAGCCTCCCTGTTTCCCCAGCTGCTTGGGGAACAGCTAGCGGTGCCTACGCTATCTTTGGCTGCACCAGCTACAGGGGCCTGGCTAGCTACGGGTGAATGAAGGGTGCGAAGCCGAGTCTCCAATTCAGTAATCCTCCAGCGCTGCAAATATGCTACATTTGTTACAGATATCATTACTGCTAAAGGAGGCTGAGGAGTAACTAAACATCTGACACAATGAGCATGAAAGTGCAGGAGGGACAGGTGAAGTAGCCATGGTGCTAATGAGTCGGCTACGAGCTAAGCTAAGCTAGCGAGACAGTACAGAGACAGTGAGTGAATACTTTGGCTATAAATTAGGTAGTGAGTACACAGAAAGTGTGCTTCGGATGAAGCACGTGAAGATTATAATATGAAAGAAGAATGTATTTAAAAGTTGTTAATTAAATTGCTAAGCAAATAAGCTACTCAGAAACACCACTGTGTTTGAGCAGGAACAGGAAGTGATACTCTACCACAGAGCGAGTGAACACCAAGTGACAGCGCCACCACGTTAGCCTGCTAACGTGAAGCATACCAGCATGTCGTGTTAGCTGTATCTTTTACCATTGCTGTATCTCTTGATTGTGTAGTGACTGTTTACATAAGTCAACAATATTTAATGTAATCTTTGTGTATTTGTATGGAGAGTGAATACACTGTATTCTGTTTCTGTTATTACAGTTTTACAAAAAAGGAAAATAAGGATCAGTAAAGCTCTGAAGAATGCCACGCGGTCTCCTGAGTGTTTACTGAAGCCATTTTATGTTTAGCTCACTGCATAAGCTGGATAGAGACATTCAGCTGAGGGCAGAAGATAAAATATACAGGTTAAGTAACAATCTCGTCTGAAAAAGGACTCGTAGAAGTTTACGTGGCCACACCTGTTAAGTAACATTCTCGTCTGAAAAAGGACTCGTAGAGTTTACTGGCTCGCCTGAAAAAGGGCTCGGAGCAATGTAGGAAGACACAGAGTTGCCCAGAATAATACTCATTACACGTATGAACTGTTGTTTTACTGTTTTGTTGGTGGAGTAAGTTGATTTCACAGTTAATAGAAAAACTGAACTACTCCACCGAATTGTTTACCGTTGGTCGCTCACGTGCTGGTGGAAACGGGAAGAAGGTTGTGTTTCAACACATAAAATTGACACTGCCCTCAAGGATTAGCTTGAGGGTAGAAGGCTGTGTCAATAGCCACTCCCATTTCCTCGTGCCAGAGAAAAGCGCCACGGGTGTGTGTGCATGTGTGTAAGAACGTAATATATTTATAAACTAAGGAAAAAATGGGTAATAAATCTACAAAACTCACTGCTGACGAGCAGTGGTTAGAGAAAAATCGTCCCCCCGCCGGTCAAATTAGTGCAAATAGATGGAGGAACCGAAAGAAATTAAACTGCCCTGCGTGGGAGGAAAAATGCAGTCCCTCTGCAGTAACTATTTTAAAACAGACCCTCCAAACAGAACTAAATAATGAAACATAGTTGGCATGACGACCATGCCCAGAATGTATAAAATAAATAAAATGAAATAATTCACATAAAAACCTTTTAAATAAAACAGAGAGATGCATAAGGTACATTAAGGCTGTGTCATTCTTCAGCCAAGGAAAGTGTGTGAAAAGGTAAATGTCTCCAGCTTGGAAAAGGGTGAAACTGCAGATCACCCAACGCCCTTGATGGATACAAAATAAAATATAAAAATATAATAATAAATTACTTGGTTCGACATGCAACAGAGAGAATGAATGTGACTGAAGGTTGGATCTGAGATGAGGCAAACAGAAGACCAGTCTAAAAAGTAGGCACAAACCTGTTCAGAGAAACAGCAAATTTGTACAGATTGGATGAATTCTAAATTATCTGTTTGCTGAGTAAGATGATCCTAACTATTAAATTGGCTCAGTAGTAGTATAGTGATATACACTAATAAAATATTGTAATATACTATTGTTATTATATAGAAAGAACAAGAGGATAATATTAATAAAAATATAATATTAATAATGACAAGAAGTATCCTAGTCAGTATGATGTGAGATGGACAATTGTTATGAAGTAGTCTGCATCAAGCTTAAGGTTTGCTCAAACTCAGTATAATGTCATATGAGATGAAGAAAATAAAGGCAATATCTAAACCAATTAGGTGCATAGAGGCACTTAACCTGCTTGAAAACCTGTCATTTATCCTAGATAAATATTACTGAGATATAGAGCACATCTGTAATAACAACTAATAAGCCAAACCCTGTAGATAATAGCTAAACCTACAGGATTGAGAAGCTGAATTAAATATGTGGACACCGCTAAGTTGATGAGCATGTTACACATTTTCTTTTATTTTTTGTTTCTTTGTTTTTTTAGAGCAGAGGCTGCATGCTATTAAAAGCCAACATGCAGCCTTCTGTGCGCTCAGTTTTTCCATCACACTTCTGCTTTGTTTCTGGCAGCATTTTTTCTTTTTCTTTTTGTGTCCTGACTCATGTATGTTTTTGTTTTGTTTGATTATTTTGTTGGTTTGGAAACAAATTTGTGGCAATACTTGTGGATCACAGTGACACATAGTGATTAGGCGTATGATTTACAAATGCCCAGTTTTAAAGCTGTGAGCTATGAGCAATGCAAAGTTTAAATTAAAAAAAAAAAAAAAAAAATATATATATATATATATATAAACAAAACCCTAGCTTCAAAGTTTGAAATATGTAAGATGTGTGAATTCTTTGAAAAACTAGAAGGTATCTAAAAATGCCTCAAGTGAAAATGAAATTCTCTAATGACACTCTGATAGTTAAGTCAGCATCAGGGCCAGAAGGCATGTATGCTAAGCTAATGTTAAATGAGGAACAAGGCCAAGCAGGCTGTCAGATAAATGTGTGCAGGGGACTCGGAGAGCCCCACTATTATTGGACCTTGGATCTGCCTCCGTTAGAGCCACTCCAACATTTAGCAAGCAAATATTTGCCAGCTACCTCAACAAAACAGCCCTACACTGACTATCACAATACATTGAGATTCAAATCCAGCCCAGGTCCTGACCCTCCGTATGACAAAGACATACACAGACTAGGTCCGCAGATGTTAACTTTACAAAACCTCTATGTCACCAAAAGTGGCAACGCAGTCTGTTCTGTAATACAACCTGAAGCTGTGCAGCGAGTAAACAGAATGCCAAACCCACATGTGTCCGTAGCCCGTAATGAAAGCACTGAGTGGAAAGACTTAGGCCGCATTCTCACCCAAGTTGAAAGAGACAGATATGAGAAAACTGAAGACACATGAGGGATGGTTACAGGGTCGCAGAACAGGTTGTATGAAATACACATTAGGATGGTTGCTCACCACCCAACCCGCTTCCCACATGACTGACAACACTGATTTACATGTTGTGGAAAACAATGCTAGCTGATATACACTCTCACCAGAGGCACACCCAGAGTTACAAAAACTGCCCACAACACTGTGGTCAACCGGACCAACAGATGTAGGATTAATTAAAGGAGCAGATCCAGTTGTAGTTAAAACCACCACAACCTACAGGCCGGTCAAACCACAATATCCCTTGTCCACAGCAAAGGCAGGGATCAGGCCAGTAATTGCAGATATGGAAAGAGCAGGCATCCTATTGAAGACAACAAAAGCAACCTGTAATACTCCAATTTTCCCAGTGAAAAAAGCAAACACAGAAAAATATCGTCTAGTTCATGATCTTAGAGCAATAAACGAGGTAACAGAACAAATCCCCCGATTTTCCAGCAAGGTTAAAGCAGCGAAACTTAACACACACCTGTTGTTAAATGATAAAGTTTATCCACTACTAACAAATAAACTCTCTGGGTTGCAGGACAACAACTTAACTTCAAAAAAAAAAAAGAAAAAAAAAAGAGACACTGGTCTGACCAACCAGTGAAGACACAACAAATTTAGTGGTAAAAAGATTCCAATTGTGACATGTTTTCTGCTGATTGATTAATACAAGTGATTACTAAATGAAAGAAAATTCCAATTTTTGTGCTTTTAATCATGATCTTAAGAATTTTAACATGTACCTGTGTTGTCCTGTCAGCTTGGCGGGTCATGAGTGGATTATATGGTGAGGAAAAAAAAAAAAAAAGGGGGGGAGAGAAGGCTGACACAGGGCCTGGTCCCGTTGTTTCTCCCCTCTCTGAATAACACAACATCATTTTCCTGTTCGTTCGTTTTTGTTTTGTGTTTGTTTTGTTTTTTCTCTTTATGCTTGATTACAGGCTGCTTTGTCGGCCCGGAAAGCCGAGGCTGACCCTGGACTCCTGCTCTCCCCCCTACCATCTTTGCTCTCTCCTCTACCATCTTTGATATGACCCTGACTAAATGCTACAGCAGCTGGACCTACAATAACAACCTGAAAATGTCAACAGTGCTGCAGGAAAACGATCTCATGCAGCGGAAACGGAGAGCGTTAAATCCAAGGCCCGTTTCACTACACGGGGGAGATTTCCAGACAGCTTCAGCTGACAGAGCTGTGACGAGACGCCCATTAAGCCCGGAGGAAAAGTGAGGCCGAGCAAAACAATGCTGACCTTAACAACTCTGCATTAAAACTGTGCAGGACAGTGACGGACCAACACGGATGATAGGGCAGCAAAAAGGGCGTGCCAGAGACAGGAGTAACTGAGGTCAGGAGGCACCTCGAAATGAACAAAAGCACCAGGAGAAAATAAGCTGAAGGCACAGGTGTCGGGGCTCGGCCAGGAGCTGACCTCTTAGAAGAGCCGAACAGCAGAGCTGTAGAAGGCCGTGGAGCAAAGCAAGGGAAACATCAATGGACTTCACTCTGACTTGTACGGAAAAGACTCTGAGGTTTCTGCCCTCAGTAAGAGCTCAAGGCATCACAGCAGGAACTGAACATGGCTCAGGAGGAGCTGGCTGATAATCGAACCCATCAGGCCGGAGCTTGCTGGAGCAGGAGGTTACTAAACCTGACGAAAAGCTCCAACAGCAGGAGCAAGCCCTGAAGGAGCTACAGAAGCAAAAGGGTCAAGTTAAGGAGGAGCGGAACAAGGAGAAGATGCAGGACACTGGAGAAAAGCACTGCCTCAATTGGGGCCAGAACTAGTATGAACAGAACTTTGAGCAGCAACACCAACGGATGCAAACGGACTGAAAAGGAGGAGGGCTCCATCAGTCAGTGAAGATGAAGTCAGTGCTGATGAGGCTGTAGAGTGTGTGAGGGATGTGAATGAGGATGATGAAGATCTGATGATAGCAGATAAAAACAGGCTGCAGAGACTTTGAGCCATACAGGGCACACAGTGTGTGTACAGAACAGCTGAAATCATTATGGAGGCCTCACTGGAATATGGAAGCATCACAGTACAGCTTCAGTGAAGCTTTAAAGTCTCTGATATGAGATGAGAAATGAAGCAGCCAGAGCTTTTTCATGAGTGGAAATCCACTGTGACTGTGAGCTGCTGCTACAGCCTCCAGATTAGCCAGCAGCTCATCCTGCTCAACATTTCCTCACCAACTTTAATGGAAGTGTGATGTTTTCAGCTGGAGTGATAGTCAGGGTGGCCTCCCTCTCCTCTTCTTCTCCTCTTCCTCTTTCATTTGTAAAGCCACTTCTGCTGCTTTCATTCATTTGGAAGTCCTGTAGCTGAGTTTGGGAGAGACTAACAGCCTCGGCAGCAGAGGGGAGAAAGGCTGTAACACCACCACTTTACTCTGTTCTACCTGTCACATCATTTTATCAGGAAACAAATATGCCCATGTTTTTACTATGTTTGTCTTGAAGATGTAAGAAGATCACATGGTGCTTTTTATTATTGTGTTGGTTTGTTTCCTGTCTCTTGGATGGAGCCAGCTGTGCGTGGCCCCTGGGCCTGTGATCAGAGTGTGTGGCCCCTGGGCCTGTGATCAGAGTGTGTGCTGGATAATCCGGACCAGGATGAGGCCAAACTGACATGGGATGAAGTGTCTGTCACATAATTGAGCTTAGTGTAGTTTCATTTCTGCACAATTTAAAACAACCAAAACTTTGTTCTGTCTTTTCTATGTTATACTGTAGACTTTCTTTGATACTGTGTCCAAAAGGAGCAGCTTTTACTTTGAAGGGGAGCCGTCTCTGTTTCCTCTTCAGGTTGGATGATGGAAGCAAATGAGTGTGTGATGTTCTTTCAGTGTTGCACTTTGTAGACGCTCCCTGAGCACTGGTCTCACAGCCAGCTGCACATAGAGACCAGTGTTGTTAGTCCAGGTCAGAAGATGACTTGTTGGAATGAGAATGAGCTTGTAGTTTGTCTGCTTTAATAATGTGACTGGAAATAGGTGTTGGACTTCAAATATGTCCATTTCTTTCACACTTCACCTTTAAAAGTGAAGCCTTGTGGTTCCTGGAAGGAAAAACACGACTTTTTCAAGTCTTTGTCCTGTTTTTATGAGAAATGTACGACTTTAATGTGAAACATTCAGAGTTTTTTCTCTTGTTGTGTTTGTTTGAAGCTGCTTCCTGTTGGCTTCAGCTGTTTGGAGTTTCCATTTTCTAAACTTCTACATTCTGAACCTTCTTCAGCTCTGAACAGATGATGAAACACTGAATGATTTCAAGCTCACACTTTGTCTAATAAACTTACATCTTTCATTCTTTATACAGATTGATGGACTGTGGTTTGTCAGAGATCAGCTGTGATTATCTGGCAGCAGCGCTGAAGTCCAACCCCTCCCATCTGAGACAGCTGGACCTGAGCTGCAACAACAAGCTGCAGGATTCAGGAGTGAAGCATCTGTGTGGTTTCCTGGAGAGTCCAGGATGTGGACTTGAAACTCTGAGGTCAGTCAGCATGTTTTAGTTGTGCTGAGATGAATATGATGTGAAAGTTGTGCTGACACTAAACTGCAGACATCAGGCTGATATTATACTGATCCACACTGAGGATCTTCATGGTAAAGTCTGTTTTCTTCTTCTCTGGTTTAGTCCATTGACTGCAGCAGAACAATGTTCACATTTCAAACCTTCAAAGAAGAAGAAAAATCCTCCACTGGATAATTCACTGTGAAACTCTCCAACTCTTCATTCCACCTTAAAGTCTGTCTGACACTGAAATCCAAAGAAAAATGTGCGTTTGCTTTACAGACAGCAGTCCAACACACACATACACACATCATCCAAAACACAGTCCAACATCCAAATCTCCTCCACTGCCAGCATGAATGATGGGAAAGAGAAGGAGGAACACTCTGACATTCATCTATGAATCATTTTTGCTAACTGTTTATTCAGCTTAGGCTCACAGGGCTGCAGCCTGTGCCCTAGCTGTCATAGGGCAAGAGGCGTGGTCCACCTGCACAGGTGAGCAGTCCATCACAGGGCCAACAGAGAGCGACAGAGAAGCACTCTCTCACATCCACACCTACAGCCAATTTAGAAGCACCAGTGAACCTAAGAAGCATTTCATTGGACTGTGGGAGAACATCCAACCTCCACAGAAAGGCCAACAAGCTTCAACCTACAACCTTCTTGCTTTAAGGCACTAGTGCGAACCACTTTTCCCCATTTCAGCCCAAATCCTGCATCTTCCTGTTTCTGACTCCAGGCCAGCTCCACTAACACTTTCTCATCAGACACTGCCACCTAGTGGAGGAAGTCTTAGTTCCACTTGAAGCTTCAGATTACAGTTAGTTCCTTTACAAAGAGGTGGAGGTGGTGGGGCCACAGCACCATCATCACTGAGTGCCATAGGACACTTAACCTTTGTTTCCATATGCTGGGAACTTCCTGTTGTTCCAAGGAGGACTGGAAAATGTGTGAAAATCTCCCAGTCAGTTCCTCACAGCACACTTCAATCATTTCCCTCCCACAGCATCAGGACCAGGGCTTTTTCTCTCTTTGCTCCCACTAAGAGATTTCCACACAAACACCTCATCAGTGGGACTCTCAGAGCTACCAGCCCTTTGCTACAATCACAAAGCTCTTCATTGAAATCAATGATATCAAAGCTAGAATCAAATGAGTCCAAGTCTTCTGCTGATTCAGCATCACATTCATCTTTGCTCCTTGTTCTGCATCCCCACCATGGACTTCATTCCTTTCCAAGCCAGCCTTGAGTGTCCTTTATTCAGCTCATCCTCTGCTTTACTTTTACACCTGATTTTAGCTGCTTTATCTCTCTTTCAACAAGTTTCTGTGCCTCAATCTTTTTCTTCTCTCCCTCATAACAAGACAGCTTCTTCTGCCTAAGAACATGTTTGAGTGATTTACTAATCCAGGGCTGCTTATTGGGGAAAATACTTCCTGTTTTCAAAGTAATCCCCATTTTTCCCAGAAAGAAATGTAAGTAGAAATCGATGATCTAAGTGAGAACATGAGCCTTTAAAACGTCCCAGTGGGTGCAGTCAAAGCAGTCCCTCAGTCCCAGTATAGAGTCTTTGGTCCAGACTGGAACAACTGTGTGCCCAGTTTGAGCTCTCTTCAGTCCTGTGACCTGACAGGCCCAGAGGGGCCATCACATCACATTTAGAAGCTCCCCTAATGGAGCCACAACACATGTCCAATACTTAGTCTGTCTTGTTGGACCAACTGGAAGAAATGATTCAAGGACTTAGTCACAGAACAGAGATTCAAATCTCCAAAGTCCAACTGGCTGCATCAGGACATATAGTCTGAAACTCTGCACAGTTTCCTGTTTGAAGCTGCTTCCTGTTGGCTTCAGCTGTTTGGAGTTTCCATTTTCTAAACTTCTACATTCTGAACCTTCTTCAGCTCTGAACAGATGATGAAACACTGAATGATTTCAAGCTCACACTTTGTCTAATAAACTTACATCTTTCATTCTTTATACAGATTGAGGCTCTGTGGTTTGTCAAAGATCAGCTGTGATTATCTGGCAGCAGCACTGAAGTCCAACCCCTCCCATCTGAGAGAGCTGGACCTGTACGGAAACAACCTGAAGGATCCAGATGTGAAACAGCTGTCTGATCTTCAGCAGAGTCCAGACTACAGACTGGAGACTCTGGTGTAAGTAGAGTGATGGAGTGAGTGGGTGGTGCTGTCAGCAGTATTGTACTAAACACAGTCAGTATGAAACAAAGATCCAGTTTTTCCTGTAAAGCTGCAGCTTCTCAGTGAAGCTGTGAGAGGAGAATGGTGACAGGCTTCAGGATTGGACACAAACACTTCCTGTTTCTGACCTTTATGGTCACCATGGTAACGGCTGACACGCTCTGATCAAACGCTGTCAACAGCCAATCAGCTCTCTGAACAAAGCAGCACGCAGACCAATGACTGCATTCATTTCCAAGTTTAAAGCAGTGAAGAACACAGTCTGTAGGTGAGGAAGAATTTATTGAGAGCAGATGTTTGGATGGAATTCCTCCAGTTAACAGCTGGAACCGTCCATCTGGATTGTTGGGCTTGTTGTTGGGGTTCCTACAGAGCTCAGAGTGGACACACCAAGGTTCTTCTAATGAATGAAAGTCCAAACTCAAACTAGGAGGGAAAATCATTTTCATCAACTTCAATAAAAATCCAAAGATTAGAAAAAAAGTGAAGCAACAATGAGTCCTAGTACAGTCCCAGCACTGAAGTCCCTGCTGCTCTTTATACTGGATGTGCTGCATCACTGATTGACAGTTAATGAAGAGTCTCTGGAAACACTCGTTTATCTCCTCTGCTCTTCCTTCTTCTCTCTGCAGGTGTTGGCGATGATGGTAAACAGGACGGTGTGTGTGCTGAGAGAGGAGGAGCTGTGTCCTGATGATCCAGAGAGGTTGAAGCAGCAGCAGCTTGTGTGTAGAGACGCTCTGACTGGGCCATGTTACTGGGAGGTGGAGAGGAGAGCTTCATCCAGCAGTGACTGACAGAGGAATGAGAAGAAGTGCAGATGACTGTCAGTGCTGCAGAGTGAACTTCTCTGAGAACAGCTCCACTGTCAGACACAATGTAGAGTCCAGCATCATCCCTGTGTGTCCCTCTGGATCTGACAGAGGATCATCAGTGTATCTGGACTGCTTTGCTGCTGCTCTGTCCTTTTACAGTCTCTGCACAGTCTCTGTCTGACTCTGGCTTCAGACCCTCCTGGATCAAACTCACCTGGAAAGACTTTCAAACATCACTCAATAGATTTGAATACAGAATATATTTGATATATACTGTAGACGTACTGTAGAGTTGCAGTTTGTCACTTGTAAATACAGTCTGTGAGCAGCTGTGAGCTGAAAGATCTTTCTAGAAACACGAAATGTTTTCACTCTTCTGTTGCTTCTGTTGCTTTTTCATATATTTCCACAACATTAATATTGATCCCACCTGTCTCACCTGTTTCATGCTTTTATAAATAATAACAGGTCACGTGTGATCTGAGCGCTGCTGTGGTTGCTGTGCTGCACGTCTTCATTTAGATAACAGAGACATCTAGTGGTTCAGAGGGAGAACTGCAGGAGGTGGAGCTGTGTTTTAGCATGGAAAACTTTTTTTCTTTTAGGTGCAGATACAAATATGACAAGTGTCAGGGGATTTTTAAGTTTTATTGTCATGAAATGCAACTGAGTGATATACTGATAAGTGTTTAATATTTCTGCTTATGCAAACGTCTTTCTATCATGAACTCTCTGAACAGTCACATCACAACACCACAATGAGTTGTGAAAACAAGCTGTTATTGTTAGATTAAGTTCCAGAAACTGTATGTTCTCTCCCCACGAGTGAAGAGCGGGCAGCTAAGTTCCTGTTTTATCTTTGCTTTGCCATGTGACATCACTATACTGAGTGTATAAATAAAGATGCAAGACAAGTGTGAGGTGTGTGAGTCTTGTTGGGCTCTCACCCGTGCACGTTACCAGCTGAACTGTCTGAGTGTCATTTCTTCACCTAAGTGTTTGATAACTGTTGACCCCTAACAACAAGTATCAGTGTAAGATACAAAAGGTCACATCAGTTAGCAGAGGGAACAGTGATTATGCTGTCCTCGACCTGAGTCTCTTAGTTTCACCAGCTAGACAGCGAGATAACGATGCTCCAATAACCAGACTTATTTTCCTTTTTGCGTTGATTTATTGAAGAATGGCCTCTGACCATTGCCTTCTCTTTGACCATCGTAAAACTGAAAGTACAAAATACTGTATTAGCTAACTAACATTGTAAACTAGCTTGTTACACTCTTACTGCAAGCTAACAAGATAAAACTTTCAAATGTACAAATTATCGTACCATTATTACACAAAACAAAAGATAATAATTATTTTATCGACACTCATACTTACAGACAAGGCAACAACATTTTAAGATCCGTTTCAGCTTAGAACGATAACATTACGGTATCACTTTCCGCCATCTTTTATTTCTTCTTCACGTTTTCATTTTTTCCCTTCCCAAAGTAACTGAACCCATATTACAAAGCATCCACTAGAGGGAGCTCTAGGGCAGTTTACAACTATAATATCCACTTTAAGTTATAAAAGGCAGAACAGTGATCACACAACAATGTTAGAGTAGAAACGTAACAGTGAATCTGGACATGTATACAGATGGAAGCAAACAAACAGGATATAACACTACATTAAAGCCACAAATGGGAAGAAAAGAAAGCCAAAGGAAAATATATTTGATCTCAGGAATCCAAATCAGATGCTTTAGAGCAGGGTTCGGTAACCCAGGAGGAGGAGAGACCCGAGTCGGTCCGAGTATCAGGTGAACTGAACTCCAGGTAAGAAGTTATGACCTGCAATCTATCTGCTGATTTTTTACAGTCAGTTACAATAACTCGTACTGTGTACCAGCTAGCATGACGGAGTTTCTATACAGCTGGGTGGGTGCTATGATGTTACTGATAGTGAACTTTATTTTAGTAGAGTTGCCAACCGTCCTGTAAAAAACAGAATCGTCTCGTATTCTCAGAAAATATTACGCGTTTCGTGTTGAGCTGAGAAGGAACACAGTTTGTCCCGGACTTCAGCTAGAATGGAAAAGACACAAAGCTGGATTTATTCTGTGTCTTTCCACTATCATTCTCTCCCCTCCCTCTCCTGTTGCTACTTCAATCATGAAAATGATCAATGATTAGCTGATCAGCTTTTCTCTCGTTTTTTTATCGCTGAATTTGCGCCAGAAAGACGAAACCAGCGGATGTCGCGCTACACAACAGCAGCACGTTTAAGCTTGATCAGCTGTTGATAGATAGATGTATTTAATATTAATTTATAGTATCAGCTGATGTTTGCTGGAGCCACAGCTGTAAAAGCTGCTGGTCATGATATCGGTTTGGATATGTGGTGAGAGGGAAACATGAAGATGAAACCAGGAGATGTCCTTACTGAATCATCAGAGCTGAACAGGTGATGGAGAAACAGGTTTACCTTTCAGGTGACATGAATGAGTTGATGGGAAGTTATGAACTGTTTCTGAGAGACAAATAACACCAGGATCCTTTTCTATGTAGCTGACAGCTGGTAGCTGTGCAGGGGCGGGTCTAGCAAAGTTTTGCCAGGGGGCCAGGTAGGGCATTAACAGGGAAAAGGGGGCACAAAGAAATACTTTCTTATTCTCATTTAAAATGTTTCGCTTTTAATAAATAATTATCTGAATCTTACAACCAAAGTTTTCATCTGATGTAAAATGTATATAAATCATACATATACCAACAAGGCTGTACATCACTGTCACAACAGCGTTTGTTTTCATTCAAAGGCTTTATGGCTTTAATACCTGGTGGGCCGGTCTCTAGTCAAAATGCCCGGGCTGATTTTTCAACACGTTCTCACTCCCATCTCGTCAAACGTGTGAGGCATGGTCAGGCTCCCTCTGCTTCACTTATGGATGCGCAGGGTACCCCCCCTCACGTCGGGAATTGACGTGAAGGGTCCTCCGATTGAAGAGATTGCTGCGGAAGTGCCTGTTGTCGGTATATTTAGACATTTTCCAAATCACATTGTAATGACGTATACAGAACACAATAAATTATATAATGTAAACAACTACCTGAAAAACAGGTAGAACGATACTTTTGTATCGTTTATTGCATTTATGGAGGGAGTGATGTATGCTGGGTAATGGCACAGCTAGCTACTGGGTGACTTTATTCACCCGCTTCGGCTGTTATCAGTCCATACAATGGGCGTTATTAGCACAAATCAGTCCCATAGATATGGACCATCTCCTGCTAGATTGTTCACAAGGTTGTTCTCATCCATCCAGATGGAGGATCACTAACAGGAGCGTGGGAAGACTCCAGAATCCACTGTAGCTGGAATCCGGTGGATATGCAGTGTGTACAGGTAAGACCATTTAAACGGACAGCATTTATAGAATGACTATTAAAAGTCAGCGAGTGTCAGTAATGTTAATGTGGTTCTCTTAGTAATACACCGAGTGCTAATATAACAGCTTTAAGATGCATTTTTAGATATTATTACGTGTTTTACCGTCTTTATGGTGCTAGCTTAAAGTTACGGTATAAACGTTAGCTTATATTGTTGTAAAGCTGTTACTGGTTAAACGATGTTAGCACAGAAATATTAGCTTCTGTCATGACTGATGAAGTTACTAGTTAATAAAGTTTCCAGTAAAGTGTTTAATCGCAGCCACAGATTGACAGCAAATATCTCGATTAGCTTCAGTGCATCTATAATAAATATGTGCAAGTTTCAGTGCTTTGTTTAAACTGTATGATACTTATACTGACCCAGGGTCAGTGTAAAATACAATCCTAGCTGTGTGAACAAAGCCTGGCTCCTTTAATCCTGCATGACAAACCTCAGGATGCAGGTTATTATTACTCTTTCCTGCTGGCACACCTGTCACACCTGAGAGTCACTAGAAACTTACAGTGACGTGGACATCATGCAAAGACTGCCAGACTCTGTAATACTGCAAATGATCAGTGACTCAGGTTAACACTAAACTTTAAACGGCACCTCTGTGTCTCTGTGTGCTGAACATCTAGGATTGAGTCAGGCTGCATTGATTTTATTTATTGGGACTTTAATGTGTTAAAAGCAGGTTGAAGATGGCTCAGAAACATTTGAAGATTAAAATTTAGCATTATGGCTGCTGGTGGTTTGTAAAGCCTCTACTCAGCTGTATTTGTGTTACTAATTTATGTTTGTTGTTGTTTAACACAGATTTCAGAAGAGCAAATATGCTTAATAGTTTAACTAGATTTCATTTGTCAGTGTGGGACTGCTGAGTCACCTGAAGAACTCATTCATTCTCCACATGATGTTCATTTACAGAAATGTTTCACAGGAACTGATTCCTCCCAAAGGTTGAACTAGTGTGTTTCCATAGATTACCTCTGTATGAATGTACTTCTTAAATGAAGGCAAGTGTTTGTCCTTTTCTGTTCCTCAGGTACAGTACGTGATATCAAGGGCAGGCGGTCAACACTGGGGGAAGACAAGAAGCAGACGTACTTCCAAGAAGGAGCTGCAGTGAGGTCAGAGGTCAGAATTTAACAGCTCAGGTTTATATTTTAGGGGTTATAAAAAATCAAAATGTATTTATAAAGAAACCTTTAAATAATAGTCATAATTATGATTATTATAAGAAATATCAAACATTTAAGTGGATTTTCTGTTACACATATTGTGTTAGCCCTGCAATAAACTGGCAGCCTGTCTTTGTCCTGTATCAGCTGGGATAGGCTTCATCCTCCCGCAACCCTGAATTGGATACATTGTATTCCAATTATGTAATCTGATCATTTACAAACTCAAAGTAAAGTGTGCGTGTTCGTCCCCATGGGGAAATAGTTCCTCTGCATTTAACCCATTCACCCAGTGACGCAGTGGGCAGCCACCAATGCAGCGCCCGGGGAGCAGTGTGTAGGGACGGTACCTTGCTCAGGGTAGCTGTTCAGTGGAGTCGAAACCCTGACCTTCCGATCATGGGGCCACCACTCTACCTACTCAACTATCCCTGCCCCGTAGCAACTCAAGGTACATACTCAAGGTATCTAATCAAAATGTAAGTATAATAATTTTAAAATGGGAAAGCAGAAATAAGTGTGACATAAATGTAAATGTGTGAGCTGACATAGAGGACAGCTACATGTAGTCTGAAAAACCTTTGTTGTCAAGTTTGCAGGTCTATCAGCATGAGACATTCTTACATAGAAGAGACTGTTAAAGTCTCTAACTCAGTGAAGCATTATTGGTCCCGTCTGTTTGGATAAATATAGTAAGTTGATGTATTGACACATTTTCTTAAGTGCTTATCCAGTTCAGGATCACAGTGGAGCTGCAGCTGGATATGTTCACTAAATAAACCTTACAAAAGTTAACAATAAACCTGCATCCATGTACGTTGTTGTCCACAGGATGAGAAAATCAAACTGGAAGACTGTGGAACATGTTAATAAATGTTTGTGTGTTTATCCCTATGTCTTTCACAGGAGGCGCTGGAAGGTTTCCCTAATAGTGAATCAAAGCAGAACCATAAAGATTGCTGGACTGCATGATGGCCTTACCCCTGAGCAGTCATCCTGTTAAAGGAGGAACCAGTTAGAAGCTGTTTTCAAAGTAGCTGAGCAGATTTCATCTCAAGTAAGCGATTAACTGTTTGATCGTCTGTTCTGCCACTTAAAGAGCATTTAAGGACGTCTTTTGAGTGTCCAGTTGAATTAATTCTACTGGCTCTCATGGTCATTTGTTATTATAGACATATTTTTCATATTCATCCAGCTATTTAGTAAATTCTATCTATTTAGTAATATCTGTCAGCTATAAACTGTAATATAAATATCTAAATATCTCCTGTCCTTTATGTTTTAATGATGTAAGTCTGTTATCGTGTTACATTAGCATTCCTCACATATCAATGAGATGCTGTACAGTACAATCCTACTGACACAGCAGAGGGATAACGACGGCTATTCAACATCGTTACACGACACATTCGAGCTGCATGATGCAGACAAAGTGACTAAATCATCTTTTTTGTGGTTTATTGTCTTCAAACCAGCAGACAAAGCCGATTGCAGAAGATGTCAGAGAAGAACTTCAGGCCGTGGACTGAAAAGGTATTTTTTCTTGTTATCAAAGACATTTGGAGTGGCAGCTTCTACAAGTGGTTGTGCTGAAGTAAAGCTTACAGTCTAAGAAACCACAGTGTTGATATTCAGCACAAAGAGAAAAGCTCACTTGTTTTAATTTATTTACAATCATAGTTTTATAAATTCTGACTGTAAACAGCGTTTACAGCTTTGATATTGTTTGACACTCGATATCAGGTGATGGGTTTTAATTTAAAGGTTTCTGTGTCCCAATAATAATGGATTGTATTTATATAGCGCTTTTCTAGGCACCCAAAGCGCTTTACAATACCACTATTCATTCACTCTCATATTCATACACTGGTGGAGGCAAGCTACAGTTGTAGCCACAGCTGCCCTGGGGCAGACTGACAGAAGCGAGGCTGCCATATCGCGCCATCGGCCCCTCTGGCCGACACCAGTAGGCAAGTAGGGTAAAGTGTCTTGCCCAAGGACACAACGACCAGGACAGAGAGCCCAGGGATCGAACCGGCGACCTTCCGGTTACAGATGCGATTCCCAACCCCCTGAGCCACGGTCGCCCCGAAAATAAGCCATTTACACTGACCAGTGTCAGTTTAACTGTAACACATTCATTATTTAGATTCAACAAAGAAATAACTGAATGTAAAAATGGCAGCCCTCAGGCAGGTTTATAGAGATATATGCATGCATTATGAAATTTATGTATCCCAGATAATTGTTACTCATCTAGTCATGGCAGACCTACATCTTCCTCCCCAGTTAACTGCAACCCAAAAGAACTAGTGGGGCTATTTACACACTCACAACCAGTGTGGGGTAAAAAGAGCCACCAAAAAGCTGTCAGCCACAGATGTGCTAGAAGAGTTAGAAACTCTACTTATGGAGAAACTTTCTAAGTCTAACAGAGGACAGGTACTCCTGCCCAAATAACATGATATAACCCCACTGCCGTCCCGCAACAATTTTTCTATTGTTGCACTACCTGCTCTATACACGCAGTGTCGAGCAACGGTGGAGACGGAATTTCAAGCAGTACAACATTTTGCGGCAACAACAAAATGTGAGACATTTGTTATTTTTATGTTTATTTATTGTTTTTATGTTCAGTCTCAACTGTTACAAAGTTGATGTGCAGTTAATAAGCGCAATAAATATTTATACTGGAAAAGAAAATCGTTTCCCCTGGTGAGAGGCGGCGGGCTGGGGTGGGTATTCTAATATCCCCTCGGCTTGCTGCCGGTACGTTGGGGTTTTTCCCGGTGGATGAGAGGGTTTGTTCCCTGCGCCTTAGGGTCGGGGAACAGGTCCTGACTGTCATCTGCGCTTATGCGCCGAGTGGCAGTTCAGAGTACCCAGCCTTCTTAGAGTCCCTGGGGGGGGGGGGGGTGCTGGAAGGTGCTCCACCTGGAGACTCTGTTGTCCTGCTGGGAGGCTTCAATGCTCACGTGGGTAACGACAGCGAGACCTGGAGGGGCGTGATTGGGAGGAACGGCCTCCCTGATCTGAACCCGAGCGGTGCTTTGTTATTGGACTTCTGTGCTAATCACAGTTTGGCCATAACGAACACCCTGTTCGAACATAAGAGTGTCCATAAGTGCACGTGGCACCAGGACGCTCTAGGCCATAGGTCGATGATCGATTTTGTAATCGTATCACCAGACCTGCGACCACATGTTCTGGACACTCGGGTAAAGAGAGGGGCTGAGCTGTCAACTGATCACCACCTGGTGGTGAGTTGGATCAGGTGGCGGGGGAGGACGCTGGACAGACCTGGTGCACCTAAACACGTAGTGAGGGTGTGCTGGGAACGTCTAGCAGAGGCCCCAGTCCGCGAGATCTTCAACGCACACCTCCAGCAGAGCTTCAACAGCATTCCGAGGGAGACTGGGGACATTGAGTCTGAATGGACCATGTTCAGCGTCTCCATTGCCAAAGCTGCTGCATTGAGCTGCCGCCACAAGGTGGTTGGTGCCTGCCGTGGTGGTAATCCCCGAACCAAATGGTGGACACCAGAGATGAAGGGAGCCACCAGGCTGAAGAAGGAGTCCTATCGGGCTTGGTTAGCCTGTGGGTCTCCGGAGGCAGCCGACAGTTATCGACAGGCCAAGCGGAATGCGGCTCGGGCAGTGGCTGAAGCAAAAACTCGGGTGTGGGAGGAGTTCGGAGAGGCCATGGAAAAAGACTTTCGGACTGCCTCGAAGAGATTCTGGCAAACCGTCAGGCGTCTCAGGAGGGGAAAGCGGTACTCTACCTGCACTGTGTATAGTGCTGGCGGAGCGCTGTCGCGACGTCGACTGAGAAAATTGTCAGGCGGTGGAAGGAATACTTGGAAGGAAAACTCAGCGTGCGGTTCCTGCGTCTTCTTTCCCTGCGCCGTGCAGCTGCTTCAGTGGGAATAAATCCTCATTAGGATGGAAATGGGAAGGCAGACTAACAGAGACGGCTGCTGGAAATGAGTGGGAGTAAAAACGAGATGGAGATGATCAAACCTTCAACGTTTTCAACTTTTTTTTTCTTTTTTTTAACATCCGTTGGGCACCCAGACGGCCAATCAGTCCTTCTGTCTGTAAAGACTGACAGTAGCTGCTTTTTACTTCTCATCCCTCCCTTCTTTGCACCTTTCAAAACCAACTCTCGTCTTTACTGCAGGGCTCTAGACTAACTTTTTGCCATGGGCGTACCGGTACGCCTAACTTTAAAAAGTTAGGCGCACACAAATTTTATAATAATTTATATAATATAATGTGTTTTTCTGGATACACTGTGCTTTTTCAGCATTCAAAGATTGATGACACCATGTCAGAGCACTGGCTATGAATTTCAGAAGGATCAGGCCTTAACTTAACAGAAAAGTTAGCAATAGTTCTTTTCCTATTACAGCTACATCCACTTCTGTCGTGCCTAGGCTGCTCACTAGGGCTGGGTATCATCACTGATTTCTATAATCCATTCGATTCTGGTTTTCAAAGTCCCGATTCGATTCAACTTAGCCTCAGACAGTCAGAAATATTATAACTCTGATCATTTATCAGTACTGACTTCATCAGAATTGTGAACATCACAGCAGATGCCTTTGTGTGAAAGTAACTGAGAATAAAACACAGAAAAACATGAAGGAGATTTTCCTGGTCTGGCTTTTTATAGCAGATAACCTTAAAAATATTCTACAATGTTCTGCATATAAAGTTTAAATTTCTTCAGTATTGAACAACAGGAAAAATAGGCTTTCTTGTCCGAGGTCATTTAGGTGAAAAAAAGAAAAGGACAGCAGCCACAGCGCTGTAAACAACGGTAGACTGGTGGGTAATAAGCGAATGAATAATACAGAAAACAGAGATTGGAGACGGGAAACTGTTCTTGAAGTACAGAGAGAGAGAGAGAGAGAGAGCTAGCTGTGCATGGAGTGTGATTTTAATAGTCGTGGAAGCAAAACAGCAAAATTAATGACATTGATCAAATGTGAAGCGCAGTTTGCTGCTTCTTTTGCTGCTGGCTCTGTGAATTTTGGTTGGAGAGACAAAACCTGCAGCTCAGAATCAGCGCAAGAAGATGTAATCGCAGCGCGGACCGGACGCATCAGGATCGCTAAGCTCCGACAGCGTGTCCATCTACGAGCCGTCGGGTGAGAGCATGCTAGCGGGCCGTTGTTATTATGTTATTACTGTGCTTTTCGGAAAATAAGGCACTCTAAAAATCAGTCCTTTGATTTTTCTGGAAATCGACAGTGCTCCTTATAATCCGGTTTGCCTTATGTCTCTACCAGCTTTGCACATTTACAGACTGAAATCTTTGCCCATTCTTCTTTGAAACAGCTCCAGCTCAGTCAGATTAGATGGGCAGCGTTTGTGAACAGCAGTTTTCAGATTTTGCCACAGATTCTTGATTGGATTTAGATCTGGACTTTGACTGGGCCATTCTAACACATGGACATGTTTTGTTTTAAACCACTCCATTGTTGCCCTGGCTTTATGTTTAGGGTCGTCGTCCTGCTGGAAGGTGAACCTCCGCCCCAGTCTCAAGTCTTTTGCAGACTCCAAGAGGTTTTCTTCCAAGATCGCCCTGTATTTGGCTCCATCCATCTTCCCATCAACTCTGACCAGCTTCCCTGTCCCTGCTGAAGAGAAGCACCCCCAGAGCATGATGCTGCCACCACCATATCTGACAGTGGGGATGGTGTGTTCAGAGTCATGTGCAGTGTTAGTTTTCCACACAGAGCATTTTGCATTTTGGTCTCATCTGACCAGAGCACCTTCTTCCACATGTTTGCTGTGTCCTCCACATGGCTTGTGGCAAACTGCAAACGGGACTTCTTATGGTTTTCTGTTAACAATGGCTTTCTTCTTGCCACTCTTCCATAAAGGCCAACTTTGTGCAGTGCACGACTAATGGTTGTCCTATGGACAGATTCCCCCACCTGAGCTGTGGATCTCTGCAGCTCGTCCAGAGTCACCATGGGCCTCTTGGCTGCATTTCTGATCAGCGCTCTCCTTGTTCGGCCTGTGAGTTTAGGTGGACGGCCTTGTCTTGGTAGGTTTACAGTTGTGCCATACTCCTTCCATTTCTGAATGATCGCTTGAACAGTGCTCCGTGGGACGTTGTTTCTTTTTGTAGCCTAAGCCTGCTTTAAATTTCTCAGTAACTTTATCCCTGAACTGTCTGGTGTGTTCTTTGGACTTCATGGTGTTGCTGCTCCCAATATTCTCTTAGACAACCTCTGAGGCCGTCACAGAGCAGCTGTATTTGTACTGACATTAGATTACACACAGGTGCACTCTGTTTAGTCATTAGCACTCATCAGGCAACGTCTATGGGCAACTGACTGCACTCATACCAAAGGGGGCTGAACACACACCCCACTTTGCAGTTATTTATTTGTAAAAAATGTTTGGAATCATGTCTGATTGTCGTTCCACTTCTCACGTGTTCACCACTTTGCGTTGGTCTTTCACGTGGAATTCCAATAAAATTGATTCATGTTTGTGGCTGTAATGTGACAAAATGTGGAAAAGTTCAAGGGGGCCGAATACTTTTGCAAGCCACTGTATGAATCCTGGTTGTGTTTACTGACCTGGAAACGATTTTATGTGCACGGCGCTCGAAAATCTGTCAAATGTTTTAGTACGACTTTGCTAAGCTACAAAGCCGCACCGCTTGATGGATTGTTGGAGCATTACAGCTATCGTAGGCAGGAGCCTCGCGGAGTGATACGTCCTGTGCTTCAACATAATATTACTGTATTGTGTGTTTGTTTAACCTCTTTTTAAGTTTTGTGGATATTATACATGGTTGTGCTGAGGATATGTCGGCCAGTTTCCACTGGAAATGCCTTTTGGTTAAACTGTCAGCGAGGAATTTGCATTTGCACTGTTACATTTTTATATAAGTTTAATGCACATGAAAAGCAGCTGCTTATTTAAGTGAAAATACATTGATTGTTTTTTGTTTTTTTTTGCACAAATGAAGTGGAGTTGTAAAGTATTTTGTCTCGTGTCAGTTTCATCGTTATCGCACATTTTCAAATTTATATCGTGATGAATATTTTTGGCCATATCGCCCTGCTCTACTTCTACAACACGCCTTGTGTAGATGAGTTAGTGAGGCAAACTGATCAGCTGTCTTATTGTGTCTGTTGAGTGTTTGGTTTTGTGAACGGCCTCTTTAATGCACGAGGGTGTGACCATCCACATCCTTGTATCTGTCCACTGTCAGCCATTCATTTTGTGCAAATCTGGCCAAGTCTTCCAAGTGTGCGTGTTTTTTTTCCTTCTGACCAGATGCAGCTTTCTGCAACATCACTTTAATGTCCTTATACTGATCACCACACTGTGTATGTGCGCTAAAACAGCAATCATTTCACTTTGTAGTGACAGGTTACAAAACGTCATTAGATGCTGCGTGGCTGTACAAGATAGACTTTGGTTAGCAACAACTCTCTGAGGCCTTTACTGTGAAACAGAACGCTGTCTTATCCGGCTAACTTCAAGGTTTAATGTGGGATTTTTTTGTAATCCAAGACATAATGCCAGGTCAACTCATGCTTTGAACCTAATCTGCTCCAGAGCAAATCATGTTCCAAATGAGAGATCAACAGGTAGAAAATCACAACCTACTAACCAGTAAGACCGAAAAAGAACAAAATAAATAAAATCCCCAATCCTGGAAGGTCCCTCAGACCGCTGTGTGCAGAGAGTAGGAGTGTAACATTTTTCAGCAGAGTCTGATGTCTTTGTCTTTCCATGATTAGCAACAATAATGAACATAGATTCTCTACAACAACTTTATTGTTTTGGAAGTATTAATATATGATCCTAAAGCAGGACACCTGCACTGTAATTAATGACCTCACATCACATGTTTAAATTATGCTTTTACATTTAACCTTTTAATCAGACCAACAACAAGCTCATACTCAATTTTAGCAGCAGTCATTGTGACACTGATGATAAAACTTGTGTAAAATTGCAAAACTGTAAAAAGAAATTAAAAAAAAAAAGCATTTTTGTAGCTCAATGTTGAAATTACAGTTAACTTCACTGGTTGGCTGTTTCACCTGTAACACTTCAAAATAACATGCTAAGGTTTAATAGGTTATAAGGAATATCCTCTGAGCCCTGAGCAGTGTTGTGCTAATAAGAGACGTTTTGTGTGTGCAGTGAACCAGTAAGTTTTGTATTTCATAATTTATTGAGTTTCTATTATCCTTTCTGACCTGCGTTAATGAAGCAGTCATTAGAGCACCATGTCCGCTAGAATAGTTCTGTAGTTTGATGCTTGAGTCGTTGCAGACTTGTTGAAACTCCCTCACCCGTCAAAGCAGCGTCTTTGTTATTCGAGTCCAGCAGATGGCAGTGTTTCACTGTCTGAAGCTTCAGCTGGATTATGCGTTTGCTATGTTTGCCATGTTACAGTGGGGAGGAAAAACTCCTTTTTAACAGGAATATCTAGACATGAGTGATTACTGCAGTGGGGCACTATCTGTGCTATCTATAAGAAATGTTAGCAACAATAAAACTCTGAGGATCAGGGCTCCATTTCACTCCAGTGTTCAGTGGCATTTTAAAAGAGTGAATACCGACGCTGAATGTCTTTGTAAAGCAAAAGCACTTTGTTAGCCTTTACAGAGCAAAGCTATGGATCAATGTGCAGTGAAGAAAAATCGAGGTGGCCAGTCTGTCCTTTCCTAACCAATCACAGAGCTCCTTACATTGCACCATGTGGCTAATTTGCATTTTACTGATATTGCTGGGCTGCTGTCAATCATTTTGTCTTTATATTACAACAGAGCATTGACCTTTAACCTGTTTAATTCATACTGAGTATTTAAAAAAATGTATTGTCATAATAAATTGTGCCTCACTGAAACACCATTTTGCATTAGCCTCTATCACCTGACTTGTCACTGATGATATCACTGCATGAGCAGGCGAGCGGTAGCGGCGGGGGGGTGTAGGTGAAGTTCGTGAAGAACAAAATTCTGTACGAGCGGACGCAGTGAGTCCAATAACCAGGGGTAACTGGAAATAAGGTGTTGTAGGTTGGCTTCCACAGTGTAAAGAGACACTTCTCCCTCATGCTCTAACAGCTGGTAAATCAATTTAGAAGCAGAGTCGATAACGGCCTCCTGAAGCTCCCTAGGTGGGGTGACTGCCGCTGGATCCATATCTGGCTGGTCCGTACTGTCACGGCGGGTGAGGAGAGCCGTGTGAAAATAATAAATGAGGATCCAATCGCAGGCAGTAGTGGAGAAGTGAAGGTGGTTTATTGAACACAAAAAATATGGACAAACAGCAAATGGAGCACGAACTAAACTAGACTGGAAACAACTAAACTACAGAGCACAAACCTGGACAAGAACGAGCAGAGGAGATGGACAGCAGGGAGAACACACGGGTGAGACATGGTGGATACACAGACGGACCAGCAACTACAATGACAGAGGACACGACTTAAATACACAGAGAAACACAGGGGAATTACACACAGGTGGTGGACACAGCTGGGAATAATCAACAAGACGAGACAGAGGTAAAACTGAACACACTCACATGAGACGCAGACCTTCACAATAAAACAGGAACAAGAAACCATCACACTAAGACGCAGACTCGACATAGAGAGAGAGACAGAAAATGACACATGGAACTAAACTAAACCTGCAAAAACATGACAACTCAAAATACTGGGTCAAACTGACCCAGAACCGTGACAGACTTTCTATAATGTTTTGCTTGAGCATGTCCTGCTTTTCTGTAATGTTATTTCTACAGTTTTAGCAGTTCTTCTCGAGGGAAAGAGAAAGATGTAAACATCTTATACGTTATATATGTTAAATAACATGTGTAGTGCTCACATGTAATGCAGATGTTAGCTTTGATCTAACCAATAAATCCTGATTGGATGTTGTTAGCGTTAGCACTTGTGTTTGCTTCCCTGCTGTACAACAGCATTACCAAAATACAACTGAAGAAACAAACTCAGTTATGAAAAGTTTGTGTTCAGTTTGCAGTCGCTGAAAATAATTACACCTTTGGGAATGACATGGAAATGCTCCCACACTAAAGATTGGGTTTTGTTTTGGGGATTTTCCATCTTAATTTATCTGTCCTATTTGGCTACATCTACGACACTGCTATGCTCTCTCTTGCCTATGTTTTCGTGGCTGCTGCTATCTGTATTTTAATATATATATATATGCGCAATGAAAATTCCCGTCTCGCCCCTCCCGGCAGTCTGTATACTTTAAGCTCGGGTAGTTTTTACACAGGATACGGGAGGATTATTGAGAAGAACCTAAGCAAACACGTGACAAGTTTTCAACAGGAATGAATGACAGTAAAAATGTTACCTCACAGATCGTTTTCATGCCATCAGTAATGAGCTGGTTTCAGCTGGACTGGACACACTCAAATGGCAAAGAAGGTTGTGTAGCCTTTGCAGAGAAGATGAAATGCATTCATGTAAATCAAAATGCATCTTTTAATTGAGGTAGAGCTTTGTCAGAGATATTATTCTCATAATGATCATTAAACAGCAGGTTGCAAAAACCTCTTGTGTACCTCTTTTCAACCACTGGGAGGCGCTAAGCTTCATTCCTTTCACACTAAGGCAGCGGTAGGGAACTCCAGGCCTCGAGGGCCGGTGTCCCTGCAGGTTTTAGACGTTCCCTACCCCTGCACTAAGGCCTTTGAAATCTTCATTAACACTGAGCTTGAAATTTCTATCAGTCGAATGCAAAGGAGTCCTGTGGTTGTAGGACAGAGGTAGGGAACGTTAATCTGCCATCATTTAGATTATATGACAACAACCTTCAAATCTGAAGTCTCAGAAATCTGCTTCATGTACAAGTTCCTCCAATAATCAGGGCTAATATCACCAAATTGTACATAAACAGACTTTTACATGTTAAATATTTCTCAAATATGGGGAAAAAAACAATATAAAATACTATATTATTAACAAAATATCTTAAGATACAGCTACAAATTGCTTGAAACATTTGCAATGAAATATATAAAACAGCTTTATTGTCAGTGAGGACAAAGTTATAGTGATGCTGTGCTGGAGTGTTCAAAAGAAGACAGAGACATGAAGTATAAATATTGTATAATATTAAATATAAGAAAGAACAAAGTTATAAAAACATTAATAATTGAAATCTGCAACAATATTCACATAAAGTGTAAAATACAGAGTTAACTGTTTAATAGGTAAAGTTTAGGTCTTGCAGTCGAACAATGATCCCAAACACAGCAGCAAATCTACAGCAGAATAGCTGAAAAGCAAAGTCCAGACCTCAACCTGGGACATTCAGAGAGCTGTGCTTAAATAAATGCCCACAAACCTCAAAGAACTGAAGCAACGTTGTAATGAAGAGTGGGCCAACATTCCTCCACAACAATATGAGAGACTGATAAAGTCAAGCAGAAAACAATTACCTCACATTTGTGCTGCTAGAAGTGTTTCTAGTTATTCACAGGACTGTAGTTTGAATTTAAAGAAATGTGAAAGTGCACTGAAATTAACATAAAGTTATTGCAATTTTAAAAAAAAATCAAGAAATCTAAGAGGAAGAAACAATGTAAACCACACAATTGTTTTCCTTATATTCTCCACACGGCAATGCACATAACAGACATAAAATATTTGCATTTATCAATAGAAAATATACAATTTTTCCATAGTCATAGCCAGGCCCGATTACTGCCAAACCTGTGCTGAATCAATCACTTAAACAGGACCTGTCTGACAAAGTAGAGTAGACCAAAAGATCCTCAAAAACGACACATCATGGCGCAATCCAAGGAAATTCAGAAGCAAATAAGAAACAAAGTAATTGAGATCTCTCAGTCTGGAGATGCAACGTCAAGATGAACAGAATCCAGTTTCTGGGATCCTGAAGGAGAATGTCTGGCCATCTGTTCACGACCACAAGCTGAAGTGCACTTGATCCAAAGCACACCAACAAGTCCACCTCTAAGCAGCTTAAGTAAAACAAAATAAAGACTTTGGAATGGCTTAGCCAAAGTTCATACGTGAATCTGATTGAGGTGCTGTGACCTTGGAAAGGTGGTTCATACTCAAAAACCCTCCAGTGTGGCTGAATTACAACAATTTTGCAAAGATGAGTGGGCAGAAATTCTTCCACCACCTCGTAAAGGACTCATTGCCAGTTATCCCAAACGCTTTATTGCAGATGTTTCTACTCAGGGTGGCCCAACCAGTTATTAGGTTTAGGGGGCAATCACTTTTTCCACACAGGGCCATAATAATGGCCGCCTTAATAATAAATGCCTTGATTTAGGAACTACTTTTAATGTTTACTTGTGCTATTTTGCAAAAAATAAAATCTCTGCAAAAACATCAAAACTGCTGACCATCTGACCTCAATATGAAATTATTAATCTTTTGACAAAAAACATTTAGATTTGTAAAAATAAAGAAACCATAGAGGAACAAACAATGTTGTTTGCTACGTTCTAACATGGCAATCTAAATAACAGTAATGCAAACATATATATTTATCAATAAAAACAGATCGCCTTTTCACTGTTACAAAAGTCAAGTATATCAGTGTTTGTTCAGCTTTCATAAATGTAAGTTTATAAGTACATAGTACATTTTTTGGTAAAGTCCAACTTCTTTTAATACATGCAACACATTTCAGAACATTTGGGACAGAGACAACAAAAGACTGGAAATACTTCGTAAAAATCTGGTGAAACACTTTAAAGCCAGCGGGATTAAATGGGAAACATAAAATGTAATACTAGACAAAGACCGATTGAATCATGAAGCAAAGAATTAATAACTAAATCACAAGTAGAAAATGTTATGCAGATATTATTGGATAGATTTTGGTGTAGAAAAAAATGACAAGAAATGAAAAATGAAAGTTATCTGGTCTTTTTCTTTAAAGAGTAGCCTACTGCAGAGCAGCAACACTGACAAAGACCATCATCACCAATACTGCAGCTAATACAATGATCCAGGAGGAAACTTGAAAAAGCAGGAAAAATGTGACACTGATCAAAATGAATACATCAATTATTGATCAAAGAGAAAATGCATACTACCACAATGCATTGTTATTGCATCGCAGTTTCTCACCATCACTGATAATCTGACGTCTGCTGGACCTCAGGAATCGTCTCCATCACCTCTCTGTGAGGAGCAGAGAGCACTCGTGCTGCACATCCCACCTGTGTGCTGTGTTTACGTGAACCTGAGAGCACAGCTGTAGTGGTGACAGTGAATGTAGCGTTGGTGTTGGACACACTGACAGTGTTGTACTGTGAGAAGCTGAGGTGTTGCTGTGAGACACTGAGTGTTACAGTGGGAGCAGGTCGACCAGTGGCTGAACAGGAAACAACCCACTCTTCAGCAGAGTTTGACTCTCTGACATCAACAACAGGTTCATGCAGCTCTGTGAAGGATCAGGAGATATAAAACAAGGAGTATATTGTTAAAGATACATTGACTTCTAACACATGTAACGCATGAAGGTAAAATTTCTTACCATAAGGATGTGTTACACGATTTATAAACCCCAGTTTGTTAATTATTTGTTCATTATTCATAACTATATACTTAATTTTTTAAAAATTAAGTGTTTTTGGTCAAATGGAATTTCTTTTTGGGTAATTTTAGCCCCTTTTAGCCCTCTGCCAAAATGTTTTAACCTTTCTGTCTCTAACAGTAAAACATCGTTCCTTTATCTTCTGTGTCTGGTGTGTTGGTCAGGATTAGCTAGCTTGGCAAAAAGTTCACATTAAACAATTAAAGTGTGTTACTGTGAGGTGTGTGTTCGTACTATGAGTCACAGCTCGAGTTTTCTTGCGGGTGAAGGTTTTTCACCTCGCTGTCATTCTTGCATAAAAGTGTTTGACCCCTTCAGAAAAAAAAACGAAATTTGGGATTATTTTTTGTTTTGTTCATTGTGTGTATTTGTTTCTACTTTTTACTTTTTCTTTTACTGTGTACAGCACTTTGGTCAACCTGTGTTGTTTTTAGACATGGTTATTGATTGATTGATATGTCTTTGATTAAAATACAGCCTACTCCACATCCTCCAAGTTACAGAGAAGAGGAACCATCTGGGGTGAACTTGTGCACTTGGTATTGGCTGTCATGGTCCCTGTGCCTCTCCGGCTTGCTCATGTTGGCCACAGGTTTGTTTTGTTTTCTCTCCTGCTTCCCTGGGTGGAGCTCATTGTGGGCTCTCTCACCCTTGGCCCACGTATCTGTGGTGATTTCTACACCTGTTGCTGATCAGGCGGCGTCCCCCTTGCCTATTTAACGCTGCGGCACGGAGTATTCGGACTGGAATGTTGAACCTCCCATGTTCGTGCTCTCAGCTCTCCTAAGACAAACTCTCTCAGTGTTGTGTGGCGTATTGATCTAATTGGACTCTTTGTGTTTAGATCTCCCCGGAACTGGTGGCAGTCCCTGACCTGTGATCCCTGTGTGTGTCAACATAAGTGGAAATTGGAGCGAGAGTGGCTGTGGAGAAGCGAGTGTGCGTAAGAAGAGGAGTGGCGGAGTTTGGGCCGAGTGGAGAGCGAGTGTGGATTCCTTCCCCTGGAGCCCTGAAGCCCTGCCCCATTCACTGTATATACACATCACTGTGGTTTCCCTTCTGTGTTAATAAATTGTCAACCCTTTGCTTGCCAGAACGCTGCCTGCGTCTGAATCCATCTGTTAGCCCTGACATTGGATACCTGGAAATCAGTGAAGGGACCATTAATGCTTAAACTTGTACACAGGTTTGAGAGCAACGACCCAAAAGCTTCTGCTAATAAACACTAGTCTGTGTTTGTGATGCAAATGTTTCTGGCTGTGTTCACAAACATTTAGTAAGGTGAGTGAGGAATATTAATACTTATTATTAGATCATTAGCAGACTGTAGAACTTGACTGCACGCCAAGGTGGCAGTTCAGCCATTTGATTCATGTTGCAGCAGCTCATGAGTGAATGAACATCGTGCAATAAAAGTACTTCTAGAAGTACATTTTTGCAAAAACGTACATTGTGGAGGAATGTAGGGAAGACACGAGGGAGCCCAATATTTTACTCAAACGTTAATCGCTGCATCACACAACTGAACATTCAAAGCGCCAAAACCTAACCCTCTCACTTCCCGTTACACTGGGTACGAGTGGAGCTACCTGGTGGTATGTACTTACATTTATTTAAATTTACTTGAGTAGGGTAGAGTCATGCTAATGACCTAATAATTTTATTCAGGTGTGTTGCAGCAGAGATACATTTAAAAGCTTCAGGACGCTGGCTCTCAAGGCCTGGAGTTTGACACCCCTGCTTTACACAAAGATGGGTTAAATCACAGTGCAAAGAATGAATGAATAAATGAAATATAAAAAATAAATAATTATTAAATAGTCTTACACATCAATGTCATTGGTTGACTTTTGAAGTATTTGAATCCTTATTGGGTTCCCTGAGTGACAGAAAGATTAAAACACTTTAAAATCAGTACTGAAAATATGTGCAGACATTACTAGATAGATTTAGGGTTAGAATCAATAAATCACTATCATGTTAATAAGATAAGACACATTGCAAAATGACATACTAGAAAGTAAAAAGGTAACTTTTCTTCAAGCAGCATAGTGGAGCAACAGAAAAAGACAAAACCCAACACCAGCACTGCTGCAGCTATTACAGTGATTGAGGGAAAGTCTGTGAAAAAAACAGAAAAACGTGACGCTGACCAACAATAATACATCACTCATGAAGTACTGAAGTGTTATTAGATCCCAGTCAAATTTACCCAAGTATCATCCGTCTCTAGTCTAGTCTGTGGTATACAGAAAGAGTTTCTCACCACCAACAGATGTTTTTTGGACCTCAGGAATCGTCTCCATCACCTCTCTGTGAGGAGCAGAGAGCACTCGCGCTGCACATCCCACCTGTGTGCTGTGTTTGGACATAGATGGAAACCTAAGCTAGAATAACACCCAACTAAATCCTAACTAATAATGGCAACACAAGAACTAAGCATATATTCAATATAATATAAGACCTCCAAAAACACACACAGTGAACTCAAAATACTGGGTCACAGATCCAGCCCCCGACACATAACGCATAATAAACAGACAACCTGACAATGAACAAAAGGAAAGTCACACAATATATACACAAAGGGATGATAAGGGAAATGGAAACACATAAGGACACAGCAGGAACAAATTAGATGTGATGAGACAGGAGAAAGCAAAACTGAACACACTGAACACAGGACACGAGACTGTCCAAATAAAACAGGATACAAACTAAGAGACACGGCTCGACACACAGGGACCGGGGGCGAAACAGACATGGGAACACTGAATGAATCACAAGGAGGGGAAACATCAAAAAAACACAATGATGTGACTATGGCGACTATGGAGGAAGACCAAATACAGACGGGAAATTATTTTTGATAAAAGTAATATTAATTTGACTAATGGACAGGCAGTGATAAACAGCAAACAAGCTGCTTAGCTTTACAGTCTTTGTTTTATCATCTGCAACTCCTGCAGTGTGAAACAGTCTTGGTATGTCAAACATAAAAACATTTTAGATACCGCTTCATCAGGTTACATATATATACCGTATTTCTTCATCAGAGAATCTATAATGTATTAAACTAAAAGTGTACACCTGGTTTAAAGAGTATTAACTAAATAAGAACATGACAACTTTCAGTCATTAATGTAGCAGAGACAGAGTCTGACTAAAGGGACATCACAGTGAGACCTGTTTGATCTGCAGACACAGTCTCTCTCTACTAAGAGTGTGTTTGACTTTAACTTTCACACAAAGTGATTCAGTTCCTCAAAACCCTCCAACAAACATTTACAAATGCTTAGAAACATTTTGTGTTTCTAATTACTGATGTTCCCCAGCCCCAGCATTCCCACAAATCTGTCTGTTTCCTTTTTTTAAGTTTCACTGTCTGTTCTCTAAACTTCGCTGATGCAGCTGGTCGTCTTTGTGTGAATCTCCGTGTGAAGGTAATCGAATCAGTATGTATTTTTTTCTGATAATATCAGCTGTGTGCAGCTTCGCTCCAGCACAAACCATAGCATTGTTCATGATGACAGATATGAACGAGGTTGACTTGTAACACCGCAGTTATGTGAGCCATCATTTGTAAGCCCCTTAAACTTTCGTGCACTTTTACACAAAGTTTTATGGTAGTGCTTCTTCTTCTTTGGGGATGTTTGTTCAACAGACTGAAAAAAGCTGTAATATATTTTTGAAATATATTTAAATTGGTATTTAAAGGACTATAGCATATTCTAATTAGATTTATGATACTGTGTTAAGACAGTAAAATTGTGCATGTGTGTGTTTGTGTGTCTGTCTGAATTTTGCTGGGACTGCACTGATTGATGATCGTTGATGATCCACCTGACTAGTATAAATTAGAGTTTTATATAACAGAACAAATTTGATATCTGTAAAAATATTTTTAAAATTCTTGCTTACTAGCTGACACTAAATTTTTAACTGATTTCTCTTCTGGGACACCCACACTGTGTGCAGTTTCATCTCAGCCCACTGTGTGATTGCTCATTAAAGGACATTTCTCCCCAAATTCAATAAGCTCAGTGGATTATTATAACAGCGTATCAACAATTCATTTAAGAAATCCTTCTTAGTTATTGTCATGAAAATCTCAGTGGATTCTTGACTTTGCACGTCTACTCCACAGCCTGGATAGTTTCATTTCAAACTGCTGCCGTGTTTCTGCCAAATTAAAAAACAGTTCTACTCAAATTCAACAAGGTTCAGTTAATAAACAATGATTAACAAAAGATTTTGTTCATATTTCATTATATAATTCTGATCCATCAAAAATATTCCTTCTTAGAATAATCCTTTCTCTTATTGAAGATCGATTTATTTTTCTCATTTTGGTCATTCCTATTAACTCAGCCATTTCCTTAATCAATCCCACACCACCGCCCCCAAAACCATGGGAACACAGAGCAAGGAAAGCACAAAGTACACAAGAAGACGGGGACAATAAATACACACTGGATAATGAGACGAGAGGCAACGGGTGAGAGACATGATGCAGGAGAAAACTACAATAGTCACAGGAAGCAACAGTTAAAACAATAAAACAGGAGAACATGGAGAACAAGGCTTAAATTACATAGAGGAGAACAGACTGGACAGGGGAACATGAGATAGATAAATGCAGACGAGACTGAGACACTGATGGGAACAAATCATTAACCAAATGGGGAAGTAAAACTTAAAGCTAAGTTCACAAGACACGAGACGATAAAAAAGAGGAAATGATACACAGAGACATACGCAGACATGTAGAAAACAGAAAGGAAAATATAAGTGAATGGGAAACATGACAGATGGGGAAATCAGACAATGACAGACAAACAGAGAGACAAGACAGACAAAGGGACATAACTGAAGTACAGAAAGGGATCACAAAAGCAGATATTTAGTGTCACAAAACCAAGAAGACAAACTACAATATGAAAACAGGGTACATGGGATATAGTAAATCCTAAAGCAAACTATTAACCATCCTTATATACAAAGAGCCAAACTAAACTAAAACAGAAAAGACTCTCAAAAACAAAAAGGCATCACAAAACCCTGAGGAAAAAAACAGCGATCCTCCATCAGCTTCCGCTTCTCCTTTTCAGGCGGGGTACACCCTGGACAGGTTGCCAATCTGTCGCAGGGCCAACACACAGGGACAGACAACGATTCGCACTCACATTCACTCGCACATTCACACCTAGTCAGGGACGTGCAGTGGGGGGGGGGGGGCTAGAGGGGCTTGAGCACCCGCCCCTTTCCTGATGAGTGCCCAAAGTGCCCTTTTGTTGAGGCAACTTTTAAATTTTTTTTATTTATTTTTTTATGTGTGTGTGCGTGCAGAGTCCTGTCTGTGCCCCTCAACAATAATATTTAACTATTAATCACAGTTTTGTTAAATAAAAGGATCTGGCTTACATCAGTCACATGATCACTATTAACCAATGATCGCCCTTGACGGCAGAACGCGCTGGTTACGAGCCGGGAACGAGCTCACAAAGAGCACGTGCATTTTTTCCAGTCCGGAGCTGTAGGAGAAACACAAGTTAACTCAGAGACACAGACTGATGCGACACAACCAGTAAGTAGGTGTACAGCGCACACTGTAGTGTGTAGCACCCAGGAGTGTTAGCTTATTACGTACACGTTGGTAAGCTGTCTTGTTGCAACTGACGAACTGAAACAAACGAGCGTGCTGTGTGCGACAGCGTGACAAACATTACCTGTCCTTTTATTAACTGCACAGGTAGTGCTGGTCACAGCTGCTGGCTACCTGTGTAAGGCTGTCATGGGTCTGTAGCTTTGTCACCGTTTTAGGGAACATATTTAGTTTTAAAGTATTTAGAACATATTTAGTTTTAAAGTAAGTTACAGGGCATTTCCTGCCTTTCTGGAGGGATTATATTTCACTAAAAACGATCTAATATGCATGTCCACATAATAATTATTATAATTATAATATATTAAAAAACACAAGCTGTATTTTAAAGAACATACATTAGGAAGCAGATTATATTAGATTTATATTTTAAATAAGACAAAATTTGGATTTTACAGCAGCAAAATGATTGTATCTCTACAGTTTAAACATGTAATAGCTTTGCCCTGCACAGAGTGGATAGTGAAACAAATGGAATCATCATAAATACATTATTTCATATTTATTACTTCCCCCTCCTCATTGCTTTATTATTGTAGCTCTAGTAATGAATAATAATGTAAGGATTCTGGATCAGCACCATGATGCCCATAGTATATACAGTATTCTGAAGAAGGTCTAAAATGTCACTGTGTGTGCATGAGTGTGTTTTATTTAGCTGGATTTAAAAAAATATTACTCATGATATAACATTGTGCAGACATGGCTAGTAAGGACATGAGGAGGAAACAGCAGGAGCTGTGTGAGGCTACTAAAGGCAGTGCTATAACATTTTTCTGTCATCATTTTATTATAGATTAAGTGCAAGAGTTGTTAGGTGTGGATAATTAGATTATAGTTTATTGCAATAGCAAGTTGTGTCTTGTTCTCAGATAGACAGCAAGTGGAGAGTGATATATGAAATGATGGGATGGAAGGAAGAAGAGAAGCAAAGAGTGATTCACAGGCAGAGCCTAAATTATTTCTCACAGTTTTTTGTTGCCTTATGGTTCCAAGCGCTGTCACCAATCTTTGCATTTTGTTATTATCTCATGACACTTGTTTAATCAGCTACCATCTCTCCTGTGGACTTTTTAATGTCTACAGTCTCAGATCAACACAGCCCTGCCCTTCCCATATTAGATTCTTGATGAATGTGTGTTGTTGTTATTCAGCCTGGTTCAATGTGCCCCTTTTTAACTTTGAGCACCCGCCCCTTTAAACCTCTCTGCACGTCCCTGCACCTAGTGGCAATTTGGATTATCCAACTAAATATCCCCACAAGCTGCATGTCTTTGGACGGTGGGAGGAAGCCGGAGTACCCGGAGAGAACAGCGATCCTAACAAATAATATTGCATTGGTTGGAGATGAAACTTTGCGGACATGTAGTAAATGGACTGATTCTTATATAGTGCTTTTCTACTCTCCTGGAGTTTTCAAAGTGCTCTATACAACAGGCCTCATTCACACAAGCACTTCTAAACACAAGTGCAAACTAATCATCAGAGGGCAACTTGGGGTTAGTATCTTGCCCAAGGATATTTGGCATGCAGGCTGGGGAAGCCAAGGATCGAGCCACCAACCTTCCAATCAGCAGCTGATCTTCTCTACCACCTGAGCCACAGCCACCCACCCATCACAAGTGGGTGAGGCTGGTTCTGATATGGTGCTTTTCTACTCTGAGCATTCAAAGTGCTTCATACAAACGACTCATTCAAGGACTTTTCCTGTGCAGAAGAGTTTTCTATCTTGGGGTTAGTATCTCGTATCAAACAACCAACCTTCCAGTTACTTTGTGACCTGCTCTAACTCCTAAGTACAGACAGAAGAGGAGTTTGTTAAGAATTTTATGACAACTGTCAAAGTTTTTTTTCTATTGTTTATTAAATTAATCTTATTAAATTTGAGTAGAACGTTCCTTTTATTTCTCTGAAACCTTGCAGCTTTTGGTGGTTAAACTGCAAATATATAGAGAAGGTAACCCAGAGGAAGAATGCACAGAGACTTTAAGGTCAGCTATCAAGAATCATTTTTACGCATTTTGATGCAATGTTATGATATTTGATGTTGAAATTGATTAGAAATGACGAATTTCATTTCTACAGAATTATGCAGTGTGGGTGTCCAAGAAGATGAATTCAGAATTTCATGTCAACTATCATATATGATTTAATACAGAACCTTCATACACCTACCTGAAACCATTTAAATGACATTATTGAGTTCCTTCAAAGTTTCTCCGTTTGAACAGAGTTGTTCTTTAATTTCTCATGTCTCAAGCAGCAGTTTGAGGTGAAACTATGGATTCATGAAAGAGCAGCTGTTAGGTTTGTAGCATAAACCTATTCGCTGGAACGTTAAGACAATATAATTACACTGCAAGCAAGACGCAAGTAGGCAAACTTCTTCATGGTACTCGTGCACGGGAGAGAACCGGACAAACGCCGTTCCTTCGCTTGGCCCCAGTTGCTCTCGTCCGTCCTCCCGTACACTGTCCTTTTATTGAGGTTACATGAATATGCATAGGTTCACTAACATGTGACGTCTACATACACAAAGAGTACCTTGCCTGTGTGTGTGTGTGTGTGTGTGTGTGTGTGTGTGTGTGTGTGTGTGTGTGTGTGTGTGTGTGTGTGTGTGTGTGTGTGAGGTCAAGATGTGACCCTGTGAAGCCTCCCCAAGGCTGGCACCTAGAAGTCTAACAGATTTATCTAAACAAAAAAGCACTTAGACTAGAACAGATGTAACTACGTTAATCCTACCATAACAATTAAACAAGGTACGAACTTTCCCATGCTCCCAGTGTGGAATGCACACCAGGCCTCTGTAGCCTGTTAAAGATCACACCACTTATCACTACACAATGGATTATACACTTCTAAGCATCTATGGTTAAATATTTCTAAGCATAAATGAGTAAATGTTTCTAAGCATAAATGACAATCAACAATACAACTCTATCATTCCCCCCTTTTTGACATTTATGCTAGAAAAGTTCCCAGTTATGAATACCTCATGTCTGACAGTTTCAATGCAATCATTCTTATACTCAGCATATGTCAAATCACCCTAAATTACTGTAAAAGTACAGTTTAACAAATGTATTAGCAGTTATCCCATTCATTGAGCTCATCTCATGGCAAACTGCATCTTACGAGCAACCAAAGAAATTGTTGATTTAATAGTGAAAATAAGAAAGTAACATTTTCAAAAACATCTCAGCTTGGTAATGCTTCCCCCGGGTGTGCAAATCACATGTCTCTCTGCAGAGTGGTTTGAGTTCTGCAGGGCGACATAAATGTCTCTTCCAGTTGTTTCATTGTCCATAGGACCAGAGTCCAAATGTATGTAGGATAGACATTCAAACATACCAGTTGGTTTTGTTGTTTGTCAACATGGGTCTCAGCTATTTCCAAAGCTGCAGACCTCTCAGCACTCTAGTTTTATGGCCTCCCATTACCCCATTCAAGCCTTCGTCCTGTGAGGGGGATATTTATGACTCCTTAATTGTCCACGCTCTGCAGAGAAACACCTCTGTGGAAAGGGTGCAGGGTTGTCTTACTGCTGTTATGATCCCAGCAGCCTTCAGAGTGTCATCGTATGCACAGTACAGTGGCACATTAGGTGATGTTCATAGTAAACTGCTGTCATCACCACCATAGCTTCTGGTTCCTGTGCTTTCACAGAATCATGATATCATCCTCGAACTCCTTCTGCGCTGTCGGTGGAGCTTGGCACGCTCCTCATCCCTCGAGTTTTCATGTTCCAACGCTGCTGAAGGTTTAAGGCAGAGCATGTCGTACACCTTAGTCGTCTTCCTCAGCGTCAATATTGAATCTTTCATTTTATTTAAAATCTTGCTGTGGGAAGTCTCCTCTTGATCTCCTCGAAGCTTAGTAGCACAGCTCTCTGTGTCCTGTCTGCTGTGCTGAAGATGATCTCTGATCCTCCTGAAGTCTCTCTCCCATCTTGTGGACGATCCTCTCCTCTATTTTGCAGGCAGTTTCATGGTCCTTGCTGTGGCTCCAAGGTCTGATTTCATGATGGGCCCCAACCAGCTTGATCTTTGACCTCAACCACTGCCCGGGCTGTCCGCTATGCCTGGAATGTTTCTCCTCACTGCTGCACCACTGTATTTCAAAAAAACTTCTATTTGGAGAGCATGTCAACAATCATCAAACCACATTCTTTAGTTCAGTGAACTTCACTTATAGGCCATCAAAGCCTCATCTGAACATGGATGCACCACTTGCATAGGTTTAATACTTGTAAATAAACAGCTAATCACACAAATCACTGCAACAATAATAGTAAACATTGTTTAATGTTAATTCCATTGTTTAATGTTAATTCTGGACCCCACCTCTTGACGCATGGACATGCTCATGCGTCAACTCACCAAACCTGGATCCCTGTCTTAAAAACTGGCTCCACCAGGAGCCTGCATACACAAAATCTGGAAATAAAATCAAACTTCACACGTATAAACAATTATATCAAAAAAGTAACAAGCATTCAGCACGGGCAAGACAAGTGTCATGTGCAGGTTTTCTCAAATCATTAAATCACTATTATTACCATAATTCGCCTCAAACATGGATCATCCCATGTGCTCAGTTAACATTAATGTAATCGGTGACTTCTCTTAAGCAAAGTCACTCCACTCACATATTATTATTATTATTATGGGCTCAAAGTGGCCAGCAAAGAGCCCACAATAAACTATTCCATAAACACGTAAACTCTTATTTGTTTTACTCATGTCACTTGTCCGTTTCAGCTGAATCTTCCACAGCATTCTCAAAGAAACAAACCTTAGCAATACACATTGACTGTGGTCAGACACAGGTCAACAGGTTCCAGAGGTGCCATAAAAACACCATAAAGTCAACCCTAGCTGTGGAAAGAATGTTAGTCACATGTAAACCCAGAAATCCTATAGTAGAAAAACATTAACTAATCCTCTTATAAACCACATAATCAAACACATAAAAAACTGTAATGCTGTAGAAAAGAAAATACAAATGTTAGCGCTGCGCAGATGTATACAATTTCTCACAGCTTCTTTTACCAGTCAGTCAGCTTGTTCTTTATTTCCATTCATTCTTTCTTTCTTTGCTGATAGTGGAATCGATTGTCGCATTTAGTTTCCACTCTCAGCAAAATGACGTCATCTCAAAAAAGAAAAAGAACTTTAGATAGGATTACATCGCTGAATCCAGTTTTAGGCTGGGACTCTTATAAGTGGCCTTCTCCAAAATCCAATTTAATGTGGAGAAGACTCACTTGTCACAATTTTCTCGACGACGTGTAGCACTTTTAATTCCCGACGTGCGGATCTGCTTAAAGAAAAGAAATAGACAAACAAAATCAGTGCCTGTTCAAAAGATAAAAATGAAAAATAACAGAGATTATCAAACAAAACTCTCAGTGCACTGTAAAAGTATCAAAATAAAAAGGCCTTGTTAAGTCATGACACAAACTCCTCATCTCAGGTAAATCATACCATTAGCATGGTTCATCATACCATCATACTAATCGGCAGGCTCGACTTCACAAAAGAAGAAAAATCATCAGCTAGATTCACTCCAAATCAATCATCAGCTGCACAAAACACAACAGTCTAACCCTAATGTCATATTAGCTATGAGTTTAATCACCAAGTCTGTGCTCTTCACTCATTTAGGCCACAGATCTATTTTATTCAATTTTCCTTTTTCCCTTCATCATAAAACATGTGACATGCTGTCATGCACTTCACAAAAGACGTTTGTTCTGACATATTCAAAGTTGTGTATCTAAATACAGAATTCACTCGCACATCAAAGCAGGAAACTCAGTGTTTTAGAGTTTCCACTCAAACACATCTCATTCACTCATGCTAAAATTCAATCACCTTTCATTAATCTAAAACCGATCAACTAATTTGCATATCAGCTATTAACCCACTAAGTTGACAGGACAACAGGAAAGCATGTTCAAAATAGTATCACAAAAGACAATTTCCCTCATACAGTAAATTACTTGTGCTGCATTAATCAAGCAGGAAGCTTCTCCCAATTTACCATTTTAACACTAAATTTATTGCCTGGTCACTGATTTATCAAACCAGGATTTTTTTTTTTCCCACAAAAGTTAAATTGTTGTCCTGCAACTTGGAGAGTCAATTTTTTTTTTTTTTAGGATAAATTCGGTATTTGATAACAAGTGTCTGCTAAATTGACACTATTTTACACTGATGAAAGATAACAAGCTAATTTTCATTACATGTGTGTGGAGCTGTATATCCAGCAGAGCATGCAATGTGCTATGAGTTTCACTGGTCTTTACATCACACGAGGTGACTTGGACAAGATAATAAACAGACTCACACACTTAAAATGTTGTCTAATCTTCATAAGCTATTTTGTGTTTGGAATTGTTAGTAGGGTTAATATATGTTCTGTTTTTATGTATCTTCTGAAACAGGTTACCATCGGCAACCACACTGTGTGTTGTTAACCCCTTCTACAAATACCCTCTTTTAATGTGTAACACTTTGTGTATGGTCTTGTGTTATCTCTGGTGGATATTAGCTGCATGTGTGGTGTCACCTTTCCATTTTCTAACAGCACACTTGCATACCTTAGTGCTTGTCCTCTTCCCCTTTTGTGGTGGTCTGGACACTGTGTCAATCCTCCACTTCCAGGCAGTCGCTTGTCTCCCCGAATTCCTTAACCTAATTTGATTGCCCACACTAAAACAGCAGCCTCAGCCCTCTTCTGCTCCTCTCCTTCTCTCCCACTTTTCAGTCCAATGGCAGTCAGCTTTTTTTTCCAGCTTTGTCCCGTGTCTCTCTTTGTCCCACTGTCTCTTTCATTGCCATCTCACTCCAAACATGGCAAATGTCAAACTCAGACAGTCTTCTCAAAAGTCCTTTACACACAGTGAGGTTGCAGCTGGCTGGAAACGCATCTCCATCCATCCAATCTAGATGGTGGTTCTTCTCTTTCTGATGCCGTTTGCCCACAGCGCTGCTGGACCTCTCTGCTCAGATTGTCTCTTGGACTCCTGTCCACTGTTAAATGTTCATGCTCGTGCTTCTGAAACTGCACTCGGTGTCTTCAGGGAGAGATTCGTTTCCTTGGAGCTTGCTTGTTCAGGATGAGGACGGGAAGCTGCAAAACAATTCAGCCAAAAATTCTGGCTGGGTGTTTCTAATTTTTCTAATGATTTCAACCTATAATTTTCTTACGACTGCTGCCCGTGTAGGATTGATCCAGGTCCGTTCCCCACCTGTAAACGACAGACTGAGAGACTTTCATTATTATCATCACTGCTTAATCATCACACATCTCTCTCTGTCTGTGTTTGTGTGAACAATCCTTTCTTAAAAGCAGAAAATGACATTGTAGTTGTTTTTCGGCTGATCAACACAAAACCTTTTTCCTATAATTATTTTTCTTCGTCTACAATGTAATTTGTCTCTTTTTCACTCTTTTTTTTTTCTTCACAATAGCTGGTGGTCTGCAAAATCACTGCTCTCACTCACAATCAGAGGCAATTACTTTTGCACAGTGCACAAAAACACTGTGATGTCAGACACATTCACACTCACTTTTTCATCTGCATAAATAAATCATATGGCTGGAGATATGCGCCATGGTGATCCATAGGCATGATCACACGTTTATTTAATTATTTTCAACCCAACAAAACAAATAAACAAAAACATGATGCTGATGCTTCACACACACTAGTCAAGGTGCAGAAAAACTGCTCATGGAAACGCTGCACACTCTCTGTTTCCCTCTCTTTGAGCAGCTCTCAGACAGCTCTTGATCTGATAATGTGTAGCTTGCTCATCAGCTCAAAAAACAAAACTGCAACGTAACATCACACAGTAGTTGCATGCTCTGCCCACAGCGGCAAAGTCTTACACTTTCATATTCAATGCAGCTTCTCCATCATGTACTTTTAGATGTTTCATACATGGTTCAGCATTTTAGTTGTTTTCACAGGCGTGCTCTATATCTCAACAATGGCTCATAATAAGACGACAGTCTTTCACACAGGTCAAGTGCCTCTATGCACTTCATTAGTTTAAATATTTACCTATATCACTTCACCTCACATGTCATTGTACTGAATTAAAGTAACCACAAGCTTAATGTAGATTACTTTTAACAACTATCCACCTCAATTGTTTGGCACACAGGCTGTTAACATTTTGTGTCAGGAAGGGGTGGGGGGAAAGCCACCCACCAGAGCACAGCTGCTGATGTGGGCTGGCCTTTTCCACACACTCTTCAAGGCTGGTGTGTTTTCTGAAAACTTCTAACATTTGAATCTCTTCCATTCATAAGCCTGCGATTAACCGCACGGCTCAGGTCCGCGTGAAACCCGCGCGACCGCATTCGCGTGCACCCACGCAGCTGTGGAGCCTTCGCTCTCTCTCTTTTATACATAAATACTTTGTGCTGCCAGGAGCAAAGTCCAGCACAAACGTCTTTCTCCCTCTAACTCACTCTTGGTTGCTTAGAAACCCATAATAACAACAACAGCTGCTGACATCACACACCACGCGGTCTGCTCCGCACACACAACAACAACGAGGACGAAAATAACAATAACACAAAATAGGCCTACTGTCCAGCACAATCTGGACCCCGCGGAACCTCTCAACACCCCACAAAGCGGTGGAGAACTCACCTCTCGCTGCACAAAGTAGCGAGGAACCTCTTACCCCACAAAGCGGTAAGGAACCTCTTACCCCACAAAGTGGTAAGGAACCTCTTGCTGCACACAGTAGCAAGGAACCCGGGTTTCGCTCCACAAAGCAGCGAACTTCTCAACGACTCACAAAATGGCGGAGACTACACAATGACACGGTTATAGAGTCGGCCTCTTTAAACTTACTTGGCGTTGCTTAGCGTGTAATATCAGCCTGAATCCCGCCGATCGCCATTCATCGAGGAGAAGGACAGACAGCGAATCCACAGGAACTTCCTGGCTGACGTCACAGTCTTTCAGCGTGCCTCTCCCCCCCCCCCTCGGTGAATGCGATCCCAGGGAGCCAGCATCGAAGGACCAATTAATGTTAGGTTTGTAGCATAAACCTATTCGCTGGAACGTTAAGACAATATAATTACACTGCAAGCAAGACGCAAGTAGGCAAACTTCTTCATGGTACTCGTGCACGGGAGAGAACCGGACAAACGCCGTTCCTTCGCTTGGCCCCAATTGCTCTCGTCCGTCCTCCCGTACACTGTCCTTTTATTGAGGTTACATGAATATGCATAGGTTCACTAACATGTGACGTCTACATACACAAAGAGTACCTTGCCTGTGTGTGTGTGTGTGTGTGTGTGTGTGTGTGTGTGTGTGTGTGTGTGTGTGAGGTCAAGATGTGACCCTGTGAAGCCTCCCCAAGGCTGGCACCTAGAAGTCTAACAGATTTATCTAAACAAAAAAGCACTTAGACTAGAACAGATGTAACTATGTTAATCCTACCATAACAATTAAACAAGGTACGAACTTTCCCATGCTCCCAGTGTGGAATGCACACCAGGCCTCTGTAGCCTGTTAAAGATCACACAACTTATCACTACACAATGGATTATACACTTCTAAGCATCTATGGTTAAATATTTCTAAGCATAAATGAGTAAATGTTTCTAAGCATAAATGACAATCAACAATACAACTCTATCAGCAGCTGAGCCAAATGAGAACTGAATTTCAACTACAAAAGATGATTTTCAGAAATATTTTACATTTTTTGAAGTTATTTTAGATTTGAATGAATCATGAATGAAGAAGCATTACCAGAAAAATTAAGAAGAAAAGACAACTTGAGTGAAAAACTCTTACCAAGGTCTGCACTACGTATCAGGATTTGATCTTATTCAGGTAATATCAGGGTTCTTATAAGGGTTTGTTCACAATAGTAACTCATGCAGCTATTTTTCAGTCTCACTGACCAAACTTTTTACAACGTGCTGCATTTTTAATAGTAAACTTCTGTTCAGTGCTTTTCCTGTCACACACTCATACATGTGTTTTGTCTGCAGCAGCTGTGTTGTTGTTGTTAGATTGTATTATCTGTTTAATCTCTTCAACATGGTTTTAGCTTTCTTTGTAAAGTCAGCAGCTCTGTCACTTTTCTCTGACTCCTCTTCTGCTCGACACTCAGCTGACACTCAGTTTCATTTCCACATTCATGAAGTTGTTGTCCAAGCAAATCATAGGCTCCATGATTGGTCAGCAAACTGTGTCCAGGCAGACAGGTTGGATAAGAATAACAGATTTATGTTTGATTACGCCCGTTTCCAATTCAGTTCCAGTCATTCCTGGCCCCAGGAGGTTGATGGGGGGGGGGGGGGGGGGGGAGATGGGGTGAAGTGGGTTGTAAGCACAATGTAGATGAGTGGAGGCTTAATGTACTTAAACTTCCAGTCACAGTGAATCAGTGTGTGTCAGTGAATGCATCATGTGTGCTTCATGGCTCCATCTAGTGGACTGATAGTAGAAGTAGAGCAGCTGATGGCAGCTTCCTGTGCCTCACACTGCTGTCTGACTGCATTCAGCTGATATTTGGACAGCACACATGATGGAAAGGAGGATTTTGGTTTATGTGCACATTAATGATTTGTGTTTCCTCTGCAGGTGACGGTAGAAAGTGTGTGTGAGCTGATGTGAATTGAGCAGCATGGATCAGTGTGAGGACAGAGAGGAGGGAGTCCCTCCCTCTAAAAGCACTCTGTGTGGGGAACATGAGAGCCAGACCAAAGCTCAGAGGTGAGATGACCATCTCTAACTGTCCATGACTCTTCTCCATGTCACAGCTCAGCACTCACATCACTGCTCCATCATTATTCACACTCATACCTCTGTGTGTTGTTTTAAAGCCCAGAGCTGTGGGGCGTACCAGGCTCAGCTGGACATAACCCTGAAACTAATCCAGAGCCTGGACCTGAACCCAGCTGTGCTTCCTTAAAGAGCAACAGGTCGAAGGAAATTGTTGTAAACTTTAACAAAAGACTGTTATGTGACAAAGAGTAAGTACATTATTTTTATGAGTTTCAGATTGTTCATCATGTCTTTAATTTAATATTTCCAGTTTTTCCTTCCTGTCTCATGAAGCTGTTACATTTATTGTTTTTCTTTTAGGATCAATAAGAGGCCAGAATCTCCTGGACCTGAACCCAGCTGTGTTTCCTTAAAGAGCAACATGTCGAAGGGTGCTGTTACAGACTTTAAAGGCTGTTCTTCTGCTGCTGAGAGGTAATGTGTGTCTAGATGTTGTTCCTGTATTTCTGAATAAATCCTCATGTTTAATATCAGCTCAGCTCTTTTTCACACACATTTCTATGTTGGTATGTGAAGTGGTGTGTGTTGGAGTGTTTCCACAAACACAGCAGTCAGAGTGGAAAGAGTGGATGTTGTAGGAGGTGTTTGTGTAGTGAAGAGGCTGAGTGTCTGTAGGACTCCAGCTGCTCCAGCAGGTGTCTCCTTTGTGCTTTGCTTCAAACACAGTGTAGGGAGGAGCTTCCACTCAGGTGTTTCAGGTGTTGCTGGATGGAGGAGGACAAATAGTTTTTCCCTTCAGTGACACTTCAGCAGCTCAATGTTTTGGGAGATGTTTGTCTTTATGAAGGTTTATGGATTCTTGTTCTTAATTTGGTTAAACTGAGCAATACATTTTCCATCTAACATTTAAAGTTAATTTCCAGGTGAATAAAAGATCTGCAGCTGCAGCCTCTGTGATGTTTCACAGTCTGAAAGTAACAAATTCAACCAGAGTTCAAACAAAGGCTTAATATACGTGTGTGTTTGATATAATGCCAAGAAGTACAAATAGGTGTTCTTACAGGTCTTAATCACAGAGGTCTGATAAGTCTGGTGACTTTCACACTCGGCAATTTTGCTGCCTTTTATTTTATATTGGCCTTTTTAAAGCCCTTCAAAGTCTCCCACATTCATACAGAGCTTTTAACACCAAACTCCTTTACAGTCCTTCTCCTCTCACACACGATCACACGACTGATTTGTCTGCAGCAGCTGTGTTACTGCTAGTATTTTATTATGTGTGTAATCTCCTCATATTGTTCCTGTGGTTTAGTTTGACTTCCTTCTGCAAACTCAGCTGCTCTGTTGCTGATACACGTCTCCATGAATATGATTGATCAGATGCTGCCAACACCATGTGTTTCATGTGAGCGCTCAGCTGAAACCCTGGGTTGACTTATCGAGTTAATAACAAGCTTCACGTGACTGTGAATGCTAAAGTGAATCCAGATAAAGGAAAGAGACCCTGCTAATGTTGGACTCACTTCTTAGTGTAGATCCCAGGAGGAAGTTCAACATAGCCATTCTTTGTGCTAGCTCGACCAAACCAGAGACCACAGTGCAGGATAATGATCATCATCTGTCTCTGTCAAGGACATTTAAAATCCACAAATAACAAACATAATTATATTTGATCATTAAAAATATGTTTTCACTTAAAAAAGCATGAGCACACTGGTGGATTACAGAAACATGAAAACTCATTAACAGTAAAGTTAATTTAGGCGTAAACAAAGTGTCAATCATACTTAAGTAGAAGGACTGATGTTTGTGTTAACCCTCACATGGGCTGTACAACATTATATAGGGAGACAAAAACAGAGATTATCGTAGCCATCGCTCTCTCGCATGGACGTGGCAGTCTTGCTGTCTGCTGCGAATCCTCCCCGTACCTCCGTGACCTCGTCTGGTATCTGCTCCCTCCTCTGTAAGAGACAGTAAAGGAAAACACGTCTCTGCCTAGTCTTGAAAATCTAATCTTATCATCCATTGTTCTTCTAGGGCCTCTTCTTCTTGTGGCCTCAGCTAACTGCTAATATTTACATGGCTAACATTAACATGTGTGCCAGCCAGGTTCACATTAATGATGAACTATGATTAATTAACTGATGTTGAAACTGGAGCTTTACTGACCTCTGAAATTCCTCCTAAAGTGTTATACAGTGTTGTGACAGTCAGCTGCTTCAGCTGCTGCTGGGATGGGCTGTGGCAAAGAGAACCGAGAAAATCAAAATCAGAGTTTTTCTCTGAATTAAAAGCAAGGAAACAACAATATATTCTACATGGTGAAACTGATGGTTTCTGGTGTTTGGGTCTGTTTTTCTGTATTCGTGCAGATAAAGTGTAAACTCAGATGAATTATACCATCAAATGTTAAAGGAAAATATCAGGATGAGTGTATGTGAGCTGAGAAGGACGTGAAGCGAGCAGTTTATCCCAGAGCTGAAGCTGCTCTGTGTGCAGGGATGAGCTCAGATTCCTGCTGTGATTGATCAGCAGTCACAGAAATGTAGACTTGTAGTTATTACTGCAGTATGGTCACAGCAGATACTGATAAACATGTATTATGAGGATGGATAATCAAGTTTCTCACTCTCTCCTTTAAATCTCAGTTTTTTTTCTTCTTCACAGTTTATCTGTTAATTTATTAATGAATAACACTGAAAGAGTTTCTGTTATATTTCCCCTTGAACATCAGCTTATTAGGGCGGCATTAGGAAATAGCCCCCCTCCAAAGAATGAATAAATGAATGATGATAATAATAAAATGATTAAAAAGCAGAGCTCAGAGTGGTAGAATGGTCAAACATGGATCCACGGGTGGTTCAACTGCATTTGGTGACGTGACTAAAGCAAATCTTTCAAATAATCCCACCATCAACGGGATGTTGTCTCCTTTACTACGGTTACTTTACTTGGTCACCGTGTGAGTTTCTTTGAAATGAACCAAATTCTTTTATTTGTTGGTTGTTGCATATTTAACCTCTACAGTCAGGAAAGGAGGAGATGAGGCCTCAACAATGTTGGGTTGTAGCTGTGGTTCAGGTTAGAGTGAGTGTCCATGGAATAAATGCAAGTCAGTGAACTGGAAACATGACTGTGTTCAAACTTTGTTTTCCTTTTTATAATGAGTCTAATCAAAGGTGGACAGAAGTATCTCCACTTTGACTTTTCTGTGTCACCATCAGAGCTTCTGCACAGTGTGGAGAAAGATCCAGAAGCAGAGCTGGACTGCAGACAGCCAGTCAGAGCAGCTGTGTACAAAGTAAGACTGAACATCTGTCTGCTGATGGACTCATTTCTGAAAACTGGACTTCTTGTGTTGTTCAGACATTGAAGAGTTTTCTTTCTCTTTAGTCTCATTGTTTTTCTTTCTTTCAGCAGATGTTGGTCTGCAGGAGGTTTTAGATGAACATAAGATCAGTCTGAGGAGGAGATGTGAACGTGTGACTGAAGGAAGTGATGAAACAGGAAGTAGAACCCTCCTCAACAGGATCTACACTGAGCTCTACATCACAGAGGGACAGAGTGAAGAGGTTCATACCCAACATGAGGTGAGGCAGCTGGAGACAGCTTCCAAGATGGACGCCCTCCATGACGCTCCAATCAGGTGCCAGGACATCTTTAAAGCCTTACCTGACCAACAGAGACCCATCAGAGTGGTTCTGACCAACGGCGTGGCTGGTGTTGGAAAGACCTTCTCAGTGCAGAAGTTCACTCTGGACTGGGCAGAGGGCTTGGAGAACCAACATGTCAGTGTGGTGGTTCTGCTTTCATTCAGGGAGCTGAACCTGATCAGAGATGAGCAGTACAGTCTTCTGGAGCTGCTCCATGTTTTCCATCCAACATTACAGAAGGTCACAGCAGAGAAGCTGGCTGCCTCTCAGCTTTTGTTCATCTTTGACGGCCTGGATGAAAGCAGACTTTCATTGGATTTCACCAACAGGAAGCTGCTGTCTGATGTCACACAGAAGTCATCAGTCAGCCAGCTGCTGACAAACCTCATCCAGGGGAATCTGCTTCCCTCGGCTCTCGTCTGGATAACTTCCCGACCCGCAGCAGCCAATCAGATCCCTCCTACATGTGTTGACAGGCTAACAGAAGTACGAGGCTTCACTGACGCCCAGAAGGAGGAGTACTTCAGGAGGAGATTCAGTGATGAAGAGCTGTCCAGCAGAATCATCTCCCACATGAAGACATCCAGGAGCCTCCACATCATGTGTAGTATCCCAGTCTTCTGCTGGATCACTGCTACAGTTCTGGAGCACATGTTGACTACAGAGCAGAGAGGAGAGCTGCCCAAGACCCTGACTGACATGTACTCACACTTCCTGCTGGTTCAGACAAAGAGGAAGAAGAACAAATACCATGAGGGACGTGAGACGAGTCCACAGGAGCTGACAGAGGCTGACAGGGAAGTTCTTCTGAAGCTGGGGAGGCTGGCGTTTGAACATCTGGAGAAAGGAAACATCATGTTCTACCAAGAAGACCTGGAGCAGTGTGGTCTGGATGTGACAGAGGCCTCTGTGTACTCAGGAGTTTGTACAGAGATCTTCAAAAGAGAGTGTGTGATCTTCCAGAAACCAGTCTACTGCTTTGTTCATCTGAGCATTCAGGAGTTTCTGGCTGCTGTCTACATGTTCCACTGTCACACCAACAGGAAGACAAAGGTGCTGAAGAACTTCCTTAAACCAAAATCTTTGACCAAGATAATTTCCAGTGTTTTCGATGACGAAGATCTCCAATCACTTGATGTATTTCTGAGGAGAGTCATGGAGAAATCCCTCCAGAGTAAAAATGGCCACCTGGACCTGTTTGTTCGCTTCCTTCATCGCCTCTGTCTGGAGTCCAACCAGAGACTCTTAGTAGGTCTGCTGGGTCAGACAGCGATCAGTCCACGAACCATCCAGAGAGTCATCAACAACCTGAAGAAGATGAACAGTGATGAAATCTCTCCTGACAGAAGCATCAACATCTTCCACTGTCTGATGGAGATGAATGACCTATCAGTACATCAGGAGATCCAAGAGTTCCTGAAGTCAGAGAACAGATCAGAGAAGGAACTCTCTGAGATCCAGTGCTCAGCTCTGGCCTTCATGCTGCAGATGTCAGAGGAGGTTCTGGATGAGTTGGACCTGCAGAAGTACAACACATCAGAGCGGGGACGACGGAGACTGATTCCAGCTGTGAGGAACTGCAGAAAGGCTGGGTGAGTCCAGATGTGATCATTAACATCATTGATCAGTGTAGGTTAGTAGTTTAATGTTGAAAATAAAATCAGATTGTAAGCACAAAGTGTTTGTGTCCGTACGCTGCAACCTTCCACACCATTCCTTTATTGTACAGACTCAGCAGCATCTCCATGGATCCCAAATCCAAGAGTGGAGAACAGATTTGAAGTGTGTCACATCCATGCAGTCACAGCTGTTTCCACAATGTTTCCACTGATATTAATCCTGTTCAATGACACGTTTCATATCAGTGAATATGTTCTTTAGGACGTCCACTGACATGTTTAAGTGTCCTGCTGGAAATCACTCAAATCATCCATGAAATCCATGAAAAATCCTTTTAGTGTTTCTAACTTCACTCTCTGTCCTCTCTCTCTCTCCATCCTCCTCACTGCTTCTTTCACTGATAATCACACAAACATCGTATTCAGCTACAAAATAACACAATAATATCATCTGATGATCATTATTATAAGAGCAGGATCCATATTTGATATCAGAGTAACACACTGCTTGGTTATGTGCAGTCATCATCAGTGACTGTGGGTCAAACAGAAGCTCTCTGATTGTTTGCTGACCTTGGTCACCTGTCCACTCTCACCTGTTTGTGTTTGCTCTCTCTTTGCTGTCTCCATCCTCTCTCTCCTTTCTCTCCCTCTCTGTCTTTGTACGTCACTCAGGTCCAATGGAAACAGTGACATTTACTAACCAATCAAAGACAAACTGATCCATGTCAGGTTATAACAATATTCAAAGTGAATACAGGCTGCTGCTGGACACAGACAGGTAACATCATTTTGACTTGCTGTGACCTGGATCTGGACTCATAAACACTGAAGCCCTGAACAGGAATACAAATCATTTTCTGCCAACTAACGACACACCAGAAGATAATGGCTCAGAAAGCTCACATGAGCCAATCATTTCTGTGTTTAGTTCCCCTGAAATCAGATGTGATATCAGCAGCTCTGAGTTCATTCATCATTATTGTCCAGTGATGAGATTTCTGCTCTGTTTGGTAACAGTCAGCAGGTTTTTCCTGCGTGTGGACGTGAACAGTCGTACCTGACAGCAGGTAGCAAACAGAGATCATCTTTCCAGCTGGAACTCTTCACTGAGCTGAACTCATTCAAAATGTTCTGGAGTCAAAACAGGAAACAGTCCAAATGTGTGTCTTCACTCTGACTCTGGATCAGATCTCAGTGCCAGACTGTGGATATTATGGAAGCCTAAATGTGACACCATCTTCCTTCTTCATCTGCAGATTAAAGCCAAACAAAGATTCTCATTAAAAGTCTGCAGGTCTGAGAGAGACTCAATCGTTGTGTCATGTCAAACACAGTAAGAGGAGCTGAAGCACAGATGTGAAGAGCAAATTCATCAGATTATGACCTCACTCTGTTTTGTCTTCATATACATTCAGTCTGTGTTTATAATGCAGATTTTCTGCTTTTTTAATAACACATTTCATATTTTCTATCATCACAGACTGACTCGGTGTGGACTCTCAGAGTCTCACTGTGAAGTTGTGGCCTCAGCTCTGAAGTCCAACCCCTCCCATCTGACAGAACTGGACATGAGTGAGAACAACCTGCAGGATTCAGGAGTTAAGCTTCTGTGTGCTGGACTGGAGAGTCCAAACTGTCGACTGGAGACTCTGAGGTGAGTTCACTGACTGCGGCTGTTGTTGTTTTTCTATATTTCAGGTCTTTGATGTTTGAAACTTTCTTTAGTTCCTAAATGTTCATGATGTGTCTGAAGACAAATGTGAAGAAGTTTGAGTGCTTTCAGAAATGTTGTCTTTCCAAACGACTGAACAACAGTTTTTCCTTTTGGCTCCAAACAGAAGTGACAGACTTGAGCAGGGTTCATTTAAAGGCTGACAGAAGTAGAGTGGTGACGGGGAGATGTTTGACAGGACAGTGTTTCAGCCTCCACAGGTTCATGTTGTGCTCCATCAGTCAGTGAAGATGAAGTCAGTGCTGATGAGGCTGTAGAGTGTGTGAGGGATGTGAATGAGGATGATGAAGATCTGATGATAGCAGATAAAAACAGGCTGCAGAGACTTTCAGCCATACAGGGCACACAGTGTGTGTACAGAACAGCTGAAATCATGATGGAGGTCTCACTGGAATATGGAAGCATCACAGTACAGCTTCAGTGAAGCATTAAAGTCTCTGATATGAGATGAGAAATGAAGCAGCCAGAGCTTTTTCATGAGTGGAAATCCACTGTGACTGTGAGCTGCTGCTACAGCCTCCAGATTAGCCAGCAGCTCATCCTGCTCAACATTTTCTCACCAACTTTAATGGAAGTGTGATGTTTTCAGCTGGAGTGATGGTCAGGGTGGCCTCCCTCTCCTCTTCTTCTCCTCTTCCTCTTTCATTTGTAAAGCCACTTCTGCTGCTTTCATTCATTTGGAAGTCCTGTAGCTGAGTTTGGGAGAGACTAACAGCCTCGGCAGCAGAGGGGAGAAAGGCTGTAACACCACCACTTTACTCTGTTCTACCTGTCACATCATTTTATCAGGAAACAAATATGCTCATGTTTTTACTATGTTTGTCTTGAAGATGTAAGAAGATCACATGGTGCTTTTTATTATTGTGTTGGTTTGTTTCCTGTCTCTTGGATGGAGCCCAGCTGTGCGTGGCCCCTGGGCCTGTGGTCAGAGTGTGTGCTGGATAATCCGGCCCAGGATGAGGCCAAACTGGAATGGGATGAAATGTCTGTCACATAATTGAGCATGGTGTAGTTTGATTTCTGCACAATTTAAAAACAACCAAAACTTTGTTCTGTCTTTTCTATGTTATACCGCAGACTTTCTTTGATACTGTGTCCAAAAGGAGCAGCTTTTACTTTGAAGGGGACCGTCTCTGTTTCCTCTTCAGGTTGGATGATGGAAGCAAATGAGTGTGTGATGTTCTTTCAGTGTTGCACTTTGTAGACGCTCCCTGAGCACTGGTCTCACAGCCAGCTGCACATAGAGACCAGTGTTGTTAGTCCAGGTCAGAAGATGACTTGTTGGAATGAAAATGAGCTTGTAGTTTGTCTGCTTTAATAATGTGACTGGAAAAAGGTGTTGGACTTCAAATATGTCCATTTCTTTCACACTTCACCTTTAAAAGTGAAGCCTTGTGGTTCCTGGAAGGAAAAACACGACTTTTTCAAGTCTTTGTCCTGTTTTTATGATAAATGTACAACTTTAATGTGAAACATTCAGAGTTTTTTCTCTTGTTGTGTTTGTTTGAAGCTGCTTCCTGTTGGCTTCAGCTGTTTGGAGTTTCCATTTTCTAAACTTCTACATTCTGAACCTTCTTCAGCTCTGAACAGATGATGAAACACTGAATGATTTCAAGCTCACACTTTGTCTAATAAACATCTTTCATTCTTTATACAGATTGATCAACTGTGGTTTGTCAGAGATCAGCTGTGATTATCTGGCAGCAGCACTGAAGTCCAACCACTCCCATCTGAGAGAGCTGGACCTGAGCTACAACAAAAAGCTGCAGGTTTCAGGAGTGAAGCATCTGTTTGGTTTCCTGGAGAGTCCAGGATGTGGACTTGAAACTCTGAGGTCAGTCAGCATGTTTTAGTTGTGCTGAGATGAATATGATGTGAAAGTTGTGCTGACACTAAACTGCAGACATCAGGCTGATATTATACTGATCCACACTGAGGATCTTCATGGTAAAGTCTGTTTTCTTCTTCTCTGGTTTAGTCCATTGACTGGAGCAGAACAATGTTCACATTTCAAACAGTGAGACTCAACGTATGGCCCGCGGCCCACACGCGGCCTGCCCACCTTCCCTGATTCAGAGAGAGGGGACCCTGATTAACTGTGTAGTGTTCTTCCTCACAGTTCTAAGTATCAGACAGAGGCCTTTGTGTCAAAGTCACTGAGGATCAAACAGAAAAACATGAAGCTGATTTTCCTGTTTTGGCTTTTTATAGCAGATAACCTTCAAAATATTCTGCAGTCCATCAAAAACTGAAGCAAACCATGAATCAACATGTGAACATGAGCTGATGCTGCTGAAGGGAAGCAAAGTTACAGAGGTTTGATTACAGACACAGCTGAGAGTTTGTAATCTGTCATCATTTTAAAAGGTTTAAATTTCTTCTTCTCTGGTTTAGTCCATTGACTGCAGCAGAACAATGTTCACATTTCAAACCTTCAAAGAAGAAGAAAAATCCTCCACTGGATAATTCACTGTGAAACTCTCCAACTCTTCATTCCACCTTAAACTCTGTCTGACACTGAAATCCAAAGCAAAATAGGTTTCTATTAAAGGTTGTAATTTGTATATGAAAAAGTGCTTTGGCTCAGCAGGGATCAGCTTACAGGTAGAATACAGCTGCTGGATGGGATTAGCATGTCATAGCTATCTACCAAACTGCTAACTGGGGGATTTCAGGCCATCTATGAATCATTTTTGCTAACTGTTTATTCAGCTTAGGCTCACAGGGCTGGAGCCTGTGCCCTAGCTGTCATAGGGCAAGAGGCGTGGTCCACCTGCACAGGTGAGCAGTCCATCACAGGGCCAACAGAGGGAGACAGAGAAGCACTCTCTCACATCCACACCTACAGCCAATTTAGAAGCACCAATGAACGTAAGCAGCATTTCATTGGACTGTGGGAGAACATCCAACCTCCACAGAAAGGCCAACAAGCTTCAACCTACAACCTTCTTGCTTTAAGGCACTAGTGCGAACCACTTTTCCCAAATCCTGCATCTTCCTGTTTCTGACTCCAGGCCAGCTCCACTAACACTTTCTCATCAGACACTGCCACCTAGTGGAGGAAGTCTTTGTTCCATTTGAAGCTTCAGATGACAGTTAGTTCCTTTACAAAGAGGTGGAGGTGGTGGGGCCACAGCACCATCATCACTGAGTGCCATAGGACACTTAACCTTTGTTTCCATATGCTGGGAACTTCCTGTTGTTCCAAGGAGGACTGGAAAATGTGTGAAAATCTCCCAGTCAGTTCCGCACAGCGCACTTCAATCATTTCCCTCCCACAGCATCAGGACAAGGGCTTTTTCTCTCTTTGCTCCCACTAAGAGATTTCCACACAAACACCTCATCAGTGGGACTCTCAGAGCTACCAGCCCTTTGCTACAATCACAAAGCTCTTCATTGAAATCAATGATATCAAAGCTGGAATCAAATGAGTCCAAGTCTTCTGCTGATTCAGCATTACATTCATCTTTGCTCCTTGTTCTGCATCCCCACCATGGACTTCATTCCTTTCCAAACCAGCCTTGAGTGTCCTTTATTCAGCTCATCCTCTGCTTTACTTTTACACCTGATTTTAGCTGCTTTATCTCTCTTTCAACAAGTTTCTGTGCGTCAATCTGTTTCTTCTCTCCCTCATAACAAGACAGCTTCTTCTGCCTGAGAACATGTTGGAGTGATTTACTAATCCAGGGCTGCTTATTGGGGAAAATACTTCCTGTTTCCAATGTAATCCCCATTTTCTCAGAAAGAAATGTAAGTAGAAATCGATGATCTAAGTGAGAACATGAGACTTTAAAAAGTCCCAGTGGGTGCAGTCAAAGCAGTCCCTCAGTCCCAGTATAGAGTCTTTGGTCTAGACTGGAACAACTGTGTGCCCAGTTTGAGCTCTCTTCAGTTCTGTGACCTGACAGACCCAGAGGGGCCATCACATCACATTTAGAAGCTCCTCTAATGGAGCCACAACACATGTCCAACACTTAGTCTGTCTTGTTGGACCAACTTGAAGAAATGATTCAAGGACTTAGTCACAGAACAGAGATTCAAATCTCCAAAATCCAACTGGCTGCATCAGGACATATAGTCTGAAACTCTGCACAGTTTCCTGTTTGAAGCTGCTTCCTGTTGGCTTCAGCTGTTTGGAGTTTCCATTTTCTAAACTTCTACATTCTGAACCTTCTTCAGCTCTGAACAGATGATGAAACACTGAATGATTTCAAGCTCACACTTTGTCTAATAAACTTACATCTTTCATTCTTTATACAGATTGATGGACTGTGGTTTGTCAGAGATCAGCTGTGATTATCTGGCAGCAGCACTGAAGTCCAACCCCTCCCATCTGAGAGAGCTGGACCTGTGGGGAAACAACCTGAAAGATCCAGATATGAATCAGCTGTCTGATCTTAAGGAGAGTCCAGACTACAGACTGGAGTGGCTGCTGTAAGTAGAGTGATGGAGTGAGTGGGTGGTGCTGTCAGCAGTATTGTACTAAACACAGTCAGTATTAAACAAAGATCCAGTGTTTCCTGTAAAGCTGCAGCTTCTCAGTGAAGCTGTGAGAGGAGAATGGTGACAGGCTTCAGGATTGGACACAAACACTTCCTGTTTCTCACCTTTATGGTCACCATAGTAACAGCTGACACGCTCTGATCAAACAGTGTCAACAGCCAATCAGCTCTCTGAACAAAGCAGCACGCAGACCAATGACTGCATTCATTTCCAAGTTTAAAGCAGTGAAGAACACAGTCTGTAGGTGAGGAAGAATTTAGTGAGAGCAGATGTTTGGATGGAATTCCTCCAGTTAACAGCTGGAACCGTCCATCTGGATTGTTGGGCTTGTTGTTGGGGTTCCTACTGAGCTCAGAGTGGACACACCAAGGTTCTTCTAATGAATGAAAGTCCCAACTCAAACTAGGAGGGAAAAACATTTTCATCAACTTCAATGAAAATCCAAAGATTAGAAAAAGTGAAGCAACAATGAGTCCTAGTACAGTCCCAGCACTGAAGTCCCTGCTGCTCTTTATACTGGATGTGCTGCATCACTGACTGACAGCTGATGAAGAGTCTCTGGAAACACTCGTTTATCTCCTCTGCTCTTCCTTCTTCTCTCTGCAGGTGGAGGTGATGATGGTAAACAGGACGGTGTGTGTGCTGAGAGAGGAGGAGCTGTGTCCTGATGATCCAGAGAGGTTGAAGCAGCAGCAGCTTGTGTGTAGAGATGCTCTGACTGGGCCATGTTACTCGGAGGTGGAGAGGAGAGCTTCATCCAGCAGTGACTGACAGAGGAATGAGAAGAAGTGCAGATGACTGTCAGTGCTGCAGAGTGAACTGCTCTGAGAACAGCTCCACTGTCAGACACAATGTAGAGTCCAGCATCATCCCTGTGTGTCCCTCTGGATCTGACAGAGGATCATCAGTGTATCTGGACTGCTCTGCTGCTGCTCTGTCCTTCTACAGTCTCTGCACAGTCTCTGTCTGACTCTGGCTTCAGACCCTCCTGGATCAAACTCACCTGGAAAGACTTTCAAACATCACTCAATAGATTTGAATACAGAATATATTTGATATATACTGTAGATGTACTGTAGAGTTGCAGTTTGTCACTTGTAAATACAGTCTGTGAGCAGCTGTGAGCTGAAAGATCTTTCTAGAAACACGAAATGTTTTCACTCTTCTGTTGCTTTTTCATATATTTCCACAACATTAATATTGATCCCACCTGTCTCACCTGTTTCATGCTTTTATACATAATAACAGGACACGTGTGATCTGAGCGCTGCTGTGGTTGCTGTGCTCCACGTCTTCATTTAGATAACAGAGACATCTAGTGGTTCAGAGGGAGAACTGCAGCTGTGTTTTAGCATGGAAAACTTTTTATCTTTTAGGCGCAGATACAAATATGACAAGTATCAGTGTAAGATACAAAAGGTCACATCAGTCAGCAGAGGGAACAGTGATCACACAGCAATGTAAGAATAGAAACATAACAGTGAATCTGGACATGTATACAGATGGAAGCAAACAAACAGGATGTAACACTACATTAAAGCCACAAATGGGAAGAAAACAAAGCCAAAGGAAAATATATTTGATCTCAGGAATCCAAATCAGATGCTTTAGAGCAGGGGTCGGCAACTCTGGGCACGCGTGTAACAGCTGGCACGTGAAGGGTTAACTGATGGCACGACCATAGCTGGACTGGCCATCGGGCATACTGATGGTGATTTTTCGTTTTTATGGACCGATGATGTTTTTTTTATTTTTTTGTAACGGTATAAACGATGGAAGGTGGTGGATTGGCCGGATGCTGGTCGATGTGTAAAAATAAGTCAGTTGTTTGGTGGTGGCTATGGTGGAGCTTCCACAGAGGCAACAGGTGGATGAGGGAAAGGGGAGGCAGGAGGAGCAGAGACCTGAGGCGGCCGCCGGTCCGAGTGTCAGGTGAACTGAACTTCAGGTAAGAAGTTATGACCTGGGCCCTGTTTCAGGAAGCCGGTTTGGAAAACTCAGAGTGAAAAACGACACTCACGGTTGAGTAACCCCGAACTGTCCAACTCGGAATATTTCGTTTCAGAAAGGCTGATAACAATTAGTTCAGTCAACGCGGAGTTGCTTTAACCCCAAGTGAAGCGCGCGGACGAGGATACATAAAGCCCTGATAAGCGGAGCACAGATTAAGCGAGTCACCATGGAGACGGAGGGAAAGAAGGCGCGGTCAATGTATTTCACAGCGCTTGAGGCCGAAATTCTGATGGCAGCATATGCCGATAACATGCAAATTCCGCGGAAAAAAGTAACACAGCCACAGCTGCAAAAGAAAGGGAGCATGCATGGCAAAACATAGCCGACAGAGTCAATGCGTGAGTGTTAATATAAACATTGATCTAGGGATTTCCACCCATTTAACACGTTATTTTATCATATGTTATTTTATTTGTTATTTTATACATTTTATTTTGTGACGTGATGTGAGCGCAGGTGCAACCCAACAGGCCCCAAACGTGCCTGGCAGCAAGTAAAAATGAAATATAAAAATATAGTCCAAACAGGTGAGGTGTAATTGTATTATGAGCCATAGTGCTTGGTCTGTTTGTCCCATGTAAATCAATTGCAGTTAGAGGCTACATTAATTTTCTTTCTGTAAGCACTTATTGAAATTATCTGAGCACATTACAAGTACATATTTGCTTACTCTGTATGCTCAAATGTGGCCCGTTATAGCCAACAGAAAAAAAGCGGAGGCCCGAAAAACAGGTGGGGGTCCTCCACCACCACCACTCACAGAGGCTGAGCAGTTGGCCCTCAGCCAAAACAGTGGGCGCCCTGTGGCCGAAGGCATCTCTGCGGGGACATCCTCTGAGTCAATAACCCCGCAAGACACAAGTGCCTACATAAGGGGTAAATTCAAAATAATACATGATGTGCATACATCCTTTCTTCACAGTCACCTTTGCAGTGCTGCTCATTCATTTGATAAACTCTTTACCATAATGGATTATTTTGTAGTGAAGTTATTTTCCTACTGATTTTGCCTTCCCTCAGTCTTGGTTGTCTTTGAGAGCATAATGACAATGAAGTGTAAGGTGATTGGTATGTTTGTTAATTGCCATTTGGTCCCTTGTAAGTTATAAGTGACCTGTATAAACCTCATATTCTATCAGTTGATGGTGGTGGTGTACTGCATCTGGTGCAGCCTCCTGTTGAGCCAGACCAACATGCAGTTGTGAGTAATACTCCACAGATTATATGAGTTTACAGTAGAACAGCAATGTTGTCTATTTCTTTACTACAGGAAAATAATGAAGAAACATTGACAGCTGTTACAGAGGAGGAAGCAACAGAGACACTTTATGAGGTTTACATCTTTTAATACTTTGTGTACAGGAAATACAGGCGACCAATAAAGCCAGTTGAACAAAAAATCTGTTTATTCTTCTTTCAACATGTTGAGGTGATGGGTCAAAGGAAATGATTGTGACATATGGTGTCTCTGACTGCTCTTCCATCTTGTATGTCCGTGGGAGGGTCAGGATGTTCATGGTTTGGATCACTGCTGATGTTTGGTTCAGAAGGACAGTGTTCTCCTCTAATTGTGGCAATGTTGTGAAGAATCACACATGCCACAATAATGTCACATGCCCTTTCTGGGGTGACCCTGAGTCTTTGCAGGCACTGGAACCGGGCCTTAAGCATTCCGATAGTCATTTCAATTCTGGCTCTTGTCCTGCAATTAGCCAGATTATATCGCTGCTGTGGGCCCGGTTCAGGGTCAGGGTAAGGGGTAAGCAAATAGGGTAAACATGGATACCCCCTATCACCAAGCAAGTAGCCAGTGAACTCTCCTAAGACAGAAGGATACACTTCAGTTCAAATGTCCCTGAAGCAATTGGTCTTTATATATTTTAAAGTATTTTCAACTCACCATGTCCAAATTTTGTGCTCAGTGTACATTCACGGAATATTTGTGAGTCATGGACAGAGCCTGGCCACTTGGCTTCCACATTTGTGATAATGTTGGCAGCATCATATATGATCTTCACAGTGCAGAGAACACAAATTAGCATCCATTACTATGATGAAATAATTTGTTAGTTTGAAATGCTACAGGGAACTATGTACCTGTACATTAATGCTGTGGAAAGACTTCCTGTTCACATAGTCTCCTTCATTTACTGAAGGAGCAATAATTGGAATGTGAGTACCATCTATACAGCCAATCACGCCTGGGAACCGTGAAAATAAATGTAAAATTTAAGTAGTAGTTCAAGTATCACCACATCATAAATTAAGTTTTGTTCATCCTGATACCTGCAATTTTGTGGCATCCCTCTTTGATGAATCTTGTGGGTCTATGACCGGGGAACACCACAGACGAGTACAGGAGACGTTTCAGTGCAACTGTAACATTCCTGACTGCCCGACAGACGGTAGCCTTGGAAACGTGCTCAGCGTCACCAATATTATACAGAAAGCTCCCGTTTGCAAAAAACCGAAGTGCAATACAAATAATATGTACAGAACTGAGAGCATGTCCGCGATGTGTCACATGCGTAATATATGGCCTGAGGATGTTATCCAAATAAATTATAGATTGTGCTGAGAAACGGTAACGTTCGCACAGGAAATCATCAGGTAATGATAAGATGTCCAGACGCGCTCGAATCACTCTCTCCCGGCGGAGAGCTCTGCGGAGAATTTGGGCTTCGATATCTACTGGCTCTTCAAGGAAGGGACACGCCATGTCTGAGACTTCCTACTGTCAGGTTTCCGACAAAGGGGCGGAGACAGTCAGGGTTAGTTGTGGTAAACCTGCTAGGGGGCAGGTTAGCTTCACGGCGTGTGTCGTCATAGTGACTCACTCAGGCTGCAGCTGAACTCGCTTTGTGAAACCGAAAACCCAGAGTTTTCGTTAACTCAGGGTATACTTACTCAGTTTTTCCACTAAACCGGCTTCCTGAAACAGGGCCCTGAGTTAACGAAAACTCTGGGTTTTCGGTTTCACAAAGCGAGTTCAGCTGCAGCCTGAGTGAGTCACTATGACGACACACTCCGTGAAGCTAACCTGCCCCCTAGCAGGTTTACTACAACTAACCCTGACTGTCTCCGCCCCTTTGTCGGAAACCTGACAGTAGGAAGTGTCGGACATGGCGTGCCACTTCCTTGAAGAGCCAGTAGATCGTGAAGCCCAAATTCTCCGCAGAGCTCTCCGCCGGGAGAGAGTGATCAGAGCGCGTTTGGACATTTTATCATTTCCTGATGATTTTCTGTGCGAACGTTACAGTTTCTCAGCACAATCTATAATTTATTTGGATAACATCCTCAGGCCATATATTACGCATGTGACACATCGCGGACATGCTCTCAGTTCATTGCATATTATTTGTATTGCACTTCGGTTTCTTGCAAACGGGAGCTTTCTGTATAATATTGGTGACGCTGAGCACGTTTCCAAGGCTACCGTCTGTCGGGCAGTCAGGAATGTTACAGTTGCACTGAAACGTCTCCTCGTCTGTGGTGTTCCCCGGTCATAGACCCACAAGATTTATCAAAGAGGGATGCCACAAAATTGCAGGTATCAGGATGAACAAAACTTAATGTATGATGTGGTGATACTTGGACTACTACTTAAATTGCACATTTATTTTCAGGGTTCCCAGGCGTGATTGGCTGTACAGATGGCACTCACATTCCAATCATTGCTCCTTCAGTAAATGAAGGAGACTATGTGAACAGGAAGTCTTTCCACAGCATTAATGTACAGGTACATAGTTCCCTGTAGCATGTCAAACTAACAAATTATTTCATTATAGTAATGGATGCTAATTTGTGTTCTCTGCACTGTGAAGATCATATGTGATGCTGCCAACATTATCACAAATGTGGAAGCCAAGTGGCCAGGCTCTGTCCATGACTCACAAATATTCCGTGAATGTACACTGAGCACAAAATTTGGACATGGTGAGTTGAGAATACTTTAAAATATATAAAGACCAATTGCTTCAGGGACATTTGAACTGAAGTGTACCCTTCTGTCTTAGGAGAGTTCACTGGCTACTTGCTTGGTGATAGGGGGTATCCATGTTTACCCTATTTGCTTACCCCTTACCCTGACCCTGAACCGGGCCCACAGCAGCGATATAATCTGGCTAATTGCAGGACAAGAGCCAGAATTGAAATGACTATCGGAATGCTTAAGGCCCGGTTCCAGTGCCTGCAAAGACTCAGGGTCACCCCAGAAAGGGCATGTGACATTATTGTGGCATGTGTGATTCTTCACAACATTGCCACAATTAGAGGAGAACACTGTCCTTCTGAACCAAACATCAGCAGTGATCCAAACCATGAACATCCTGACCCTCCCACGGACATACAAGATGGAAGAGCAGTCAGAGACACCATATGTCACAATCATTTCTTTTGACCCATCACCTCAACATGTTGAAAGAAGAATAAACAGATTTTTTGTTCAACTGGCTTTATTGGTCGCCTGTATTTCCTGTACACAAAGTATTAAAAGATGTAAACCTCATAAAGTGTCTCTGTTGCTTCCTCCTCTGTAACAGCTGTCAATGTTTCTTCATTATTTTCCTGTAGTAAAGAAATAGACAACATTGCTGTTCTACTGTAAACTCATATAATCTGTGGAGTATTACTCACAACTGCATGTTGGTCTGGCTTAACAGGAGGCTGCACCAGATGCAGTACACCATCACCATCAACTGATAGAATATGAGGTTTATACAGGTCACTTATAACTTACAAGGGACCAAATGGCAATTAACAAACATACCAAGCACCTTACACTTCATTGTCATTATGCTCTCAAAGACAACCAAGGCTGAGGGAAGGCAAAATCAGTCGGAAAATAACTTCACTACAAAATAATTCATTATGGTAAAGAGTTTATCAAATGAATGTGTCGCACTGCAAAGGTGACTGTGAAGAAAGGATGTATGCACATCATGTATTATTTTGAATTTACCCCTTATGTAGGCACTTGTGTCTTGCGGGGTTATTGCCTCAGAGGATGTCCCCGCAGAGATGCCTTCGGCCACAGGGCGCCCACTGTTTTGGCTGAGGGCCAACTGCTCAGCCTCTGTGAGTGGTGGTGGTGGAGGACCCCCACCTGTTTTTCGGGCCTCCGCTTTTTTTCTGTTGGCTATAACGGGCCACATTTGAGCATACAGAGTAAGCAAATATGTACTTGTAATGTGCTCAGATAATTTCAATAAGTGCTTACAGAAAGAAAATTAATGTAGCCTCTAACTGCAATTGATTTACATGGGACAAACAGACCAAGCACTATGGCTCATAATACAATTACACCTTACCTGTTTGGACTATATTTTTATATTTCATTTTTACTTGCTGCCAGGCACGTTTGGGGCCTGTTGGGTTGCACCTGCGCTCACATCACATCACAAAATAAAATGTATAAAATAACAAATAAAATAACATATGATAAAATAACGTCAATGTTTAAATTAACACTCACGCATTGACTCTGTCGGCTATGTTTTGCCATGCATGCTTTTGCAGCTGTGGCTGTGTTACTTTTTTCCGCGGAATTTGCATGTTATCGGCATATGCTGCCATCAGAATTTCGGCCTCAAGCGCTGTGAAATACATTGACCGCGCCTTCTTTCCCTCCGTCTCCATGGTGACTCGCTTAATCTGTGCTCCGCTTATCAGGGCTTTATGTATCCTCGTCCGCGCGCTTCACTTGGGGTTAAAGCAACTCCGCGTTGACTGAACTAATTGTTATCAGCCTTTCTGAAACGGAATATTCCGAGTTGGACAGTTCGGGGTTACTCAACCGTGAGTGTCGTTTTTCACTCTGAGTTTTCCAAACCGGCTTCCTGAAACAGGGCCCAGGTCCTAGGAGGTTAAATATCTGCTCACTTTGTCAAAATGAACCTAATCATCTCTGATGAGTTCAGTGATGTCTGCCAGCTCACCTTGCAAGTGGTCGAGCTTATACCGCCGACAACGCGGCACACAACTTGTAAACCCCCTGCTGACTATCACCTCTGGAGTTATTTATTTATGTTAGTTTCAACTGTTCCTGCAAAAAGTAAGCACGTGTTACTGATAAAAAGTCCAATAGAAGCAAAGTCTAAACTTTGAAAACAAAAAACAGAAACCTGTCTGATTCAGATCTGATGTTTGGGGAGTTTCAATAAGGAGTGTGACCCGTGTATATGCATCAGGGGTGGGTTTGGATTATCGATTTATCGATTAAAATCGATTCTGGCTTGGATAACGTGATATCGATTCATTAAAACCCTGAATCGATTTTTTAATATAAATTCATTTTGGCCAAAACGCCAGAATCTCAGGTTAAACCTCCCAAAATTTCAACAACCACCAAACAGCTAAAACAGTAACTGAGAGCAGGAACACGGATTCTGCACAAAGACGTAAACACAAAGCGCGGAGCCGCCGACGCATCAGAATCAGTGAGATGTGACTTTCTCACCTGACTGCACGGACACGAGCTGAAAGCCGACAGCTCGCTGATTCTGATGTTTCGGCGGCTCCGCGCTTTGTGTTTACGCCCTTTTTGCGCTGATTCTGAAGCTGCAGGTTTGATGTCTCTCCAAACAATATTGAGTAAACCAGCAGCAAAAGAAGCTCCAAACTACGCTTCACATAAACATCGTCATGAATTCCCTCTGATTGTTTTGCTGCCACCAGGATAAAATCACACATGCACAGCTCTCTCTCTCTCTCTCTCTGTGTACTTCAAGAACAGTTTCCTGTTTTCTGCATTATTCGCTTGCTTGTTACGCACAAGTCTACCGTTCTTACAGCCTGTCGGCAGCTATTTTTTCTTTTACTTACTTCTGAAAACAAAGCCTCATTTCTGCCGTTCAATACTGAACAAATTTAAACTTTTTAAAATGATGTAAAATTGCAAAACGCTCAGCTGTGTCTGTAATCAAACCTCTGTAACTTTGCTCTGCTTCACGTCAGCAGCATCAGGTAATGTTCATATGTTCATTAATGGTTTTCTTTTGTTTTTGATGTACTGCAGAATATTTGTATAAAATCCCAGGCCAGGAAAACCTTCATGTTTTTCTGTTTTATCCTCAGCTACTTTGACACAAAGGCATCTGCTGTGACGCTCACACCTTTGATAAAGTCTCGCAAGTGTCAGATTACTTTTTATAGATATAAAAATATAGAAATGTACTGATGCATGACCTGAATTATAATATTTCTGACTGTCTGAGGCAAAATTTCCCCGATTCAAATTGAATCAAATTGAATCAAATTGAATCGAATCGATTCTAGACATGAGTGAGGATGCCAGCCCTAATATGCATGTTTTAATAAAAGAGATAATGTTGGTGTTTCAGTCATGTAGTAACTGTTAGCTTTAACTGTACAAGGCTTGTTAGACATAATGAAACACATCGTACAGACTTCTGGATGTTAGACTATAATTTTTATTATGATTATTAATCTTGAGTCTAAAAAGTCAGTCGAGTATATCCAGGATATCTTTCTGTTAACTGGATTCACTGACCCTAACACTGGGACCAGGATAAGCGGTCGCATGGAGCTGGTTACCAGCTGACAATCTTATTATTTAATTAATTTAATTAAGTTATTTATTTTTTCTAATTTTTCCTCCACATTTCCCCTGAAATGAAGGGATTGTGTTGAACATGCTTTAGTTCCTCACATTTTTCTGCATCTCTTTGTTCAACCCCCTGAATTAAAGCTGAAAGTCTGCACTTCAAACACATCTGACTTGTTTCATTTAAAATAGATTTTAGTGTATGTACAGAACCAAAATCAGAAACTAAGTTCTCTCTGTCCAGATATTTATGGACCTAACTGTATAATCTATACAGCACGTAAAAAATGCAGTAAATAAAGAAGTCTGTGAAAATGTGGCGCTTCCAGGTCAATTTAAACTGAAGTGATATAATCTTCTCCCCACAGTTTGAGTTTGTATTGTCTCAGCTGCAGACAGACTATGACATTAATATTATTAGTTATTAATATTATTAGTTATAAAGGACACCTTCCTGCCTTTAGTCTTATTCATGATGATTATTAGTCGTCTTCTAATGTCCACAAGTCTGTATGATGTGTTTCATAGTTTCTAACAAGCCTTTTAAACTTAAGTTACTGCATTGCTGAAACACCAACATCTGCTTATTGAACAAAACAAAAACAACCAAAAGTCCACACATCTGATTTTATTTTTATTTTAATAGACTTCCAAAGATTATACCAGATAACTGGCCTCAGAATATAATTGAATAAACATGTTTAAAAACGATAACCTAATCCTGTCTTGACAGGCTGAGCTCTTCAGTATCCACCAACAGCATCGTCATGCTGAGTCAGACGTTTCTGCTCCTGGTGGAAATACTCTTCCTCTTTCCACATTGTACCAAATGTTTTTAAATGTCAGTTTCAATTTAAAATGAAAGATTAAAAAAGTGTAACACATGATGCAGATGTAAACAAAAGCCCCTCTGCAGTATCAAGTCTGCATGGCACAGTGACACACTTTAGGTGATCTCCATCCTTGGGAAAAGTGCTGTCAGCTATTTCCCAGTCCCCTGGCGTCTGTGCTGTTCACAGAATCACAATTCCATCGCTGAACTTCCTCTCTGCACCGTCGATTAGAGCTTGGCACGCTCCCTTCATCCTTCTGCTTCTGTTCCAACGCCGCTGAAGAATTAGGACAGAGCACATCGTACACCCTAGTTGTCTTCCTTAACATCACCGTTGAATCTCTTTCACTCCTTCTGGTTGTTTGCTGTTCAAAGTCTCCTCTCGACGATCTTCTGGAAGCTCAGTAGCACAGCTCACTGTGGGATGTCTGCTGTGCTGAAGGTGATCTCTGCTCCTCTATGATCCTCCTGAAGCCTCTCTCCAGGCCTCAGCTTCCATCTTGTGGATGATCTCCTTCAGTCACTCCTTCTCAGGGCACGTCACAACATCTGCAAGTTAAAAATTGACACTCCTCTTTTGCCACACGACTCTCGCCATGTGTCAACTCCACACAATGAGACATGCACAAGAATGTTGCACATTCTCTCTGAAAAATTCTCCAGGGTTTCTCTTGGAGCAGCTCCACTCCAAACCTGTAACCCTGTGTCAAAGAAACATTAGTCAGTGGTTAAATGTTAAGATTGTTCAACTCCCAGCTCCACCTCCAGCCTGTATCCTTGCCTGTAGACAAAACCCTGTAAGTTAAAACAAACTTCACATTTGCAAACAACTGTAGCTCATAAGAGTAATAAAGTATTCAGCATCACAGAGACAAGTATCATTGCAGGTTTATTCTAAATCATTAAACTCCTGCTTTTTTGCCATAATTTGCTCCAAATCATCGATCATCTCAACTTCATCCCACATTGTAATCAGTGACTTTCCTTAAGTTCGTCACTCACTTGTTTCATCACTATGAGCTCAATAGTGGTCAGATAATGAGCCCCATTTTAACTATTCTATAACCCTGCACATCTGCTCAGTTGTCACTTGTCTGTCTGTGCTGAATCCTTTACAAGCACATTAGAGAAACATTAGCAGTAGCATCCTAGGTCAGGCCTGGGTCACCAGACTCCAGAGGTGCTGTAAAAGGTCATAAAGTTAACACTCTGCTGTAAAAGAAGTAACACTGGCTTCAACACAGTATGTCTCTCACACTGTATTCACATCTCCACTGTAATATTCACATTCCTCAACAACACAGTGTAATTTCATCACCAACATACAGCCTGTCAACACAGTTTTCTTCACACAAAACCTCAGTAATCCTGTGGTAGAAAAACATTATTAAGTTGTGTCCTGCTGTAAATCACATGATCAAATCACATGATTAACCCTCTGCTGTAGAAAAGTAATGTAAATGTTAGCGCTGCACAGGTGTGTACACACTTTCTCACAGTGACGTCTGCATTGTGAGTAATACAGGATCATGAATAACACACTGCTGGTAAATTCACAGACACACAGAAAAATTACAGCTAAAAGCTTAAATTTGCAGAGTTCACACAGTCATGTGACCCAAAGTTTCCTCCTCTGGTCTCCTGCTGCTCCTGCAACAAAAGACACACACAGAGATACATCCACCCCTTTGTCACATCTGGGTGGGGGTTAACCTTTGCATAGTGGTGTTAAGTCAGTCAACTCTTGTCAGCTTTCAGCAGTCCAGTCAGTTCCCCATTTTTTTCACTCATTTTTTATTCATTTATTCATTCAGTGCTGATAGTGGAATCTATCGTCGCATTTCGTTTCCACCCTCAGCAATATGACGCCATTTCAAAAAAAGAAAAAGAATTTAGACTGGATCACCGCTGAATCCTTTCAGACAGGGACTCGCTTCCTAATTGTCCCAATAAGTGGCTTTCTCCTGAGCCCATTTTAATTTTGGAGAAACTCACTTTGCAACCGTTCCCAACAACATGTTGTGTAGTTCTTCCTGCTCAAATGTTCAGATGTGCTTTAAATGACAGAGATTTAGCAACAAACTTTCAGTGCACTGTGAAAGTAACAGAATAAAAAGGAAAAAAGAAAGAAAGGCCTTGTTAAGTCATGACATGTGTTCTTCATCCCAGGAGGGGAAATCATACCAAACCTAACTGGCAGGTTCAACTTTGCAACAAAAGACAAATCATCAGCCAGATTAATCTCAAACATTCATCCACTCAGCCACACACCTCACACCACACAACATAACCCTGTTGTCTCATCACATAACGACTTTCTTCTCATGTAACCAAATGTGTGCCATGTTAAAACTTCTTCACACATCAGAAACTCAACAATCAGCTCACTCATTCAAGACTCCTCATCAGCGTCCTGTTTTCTCCTCTATGATGCAACCATCTGTCCTCCAAAATAATATTCGTCCACTAGTCTATGTATCACTTTCATCTTACTAGTGACTTGGACAAGATGACAAACAGAATCTCATGCTTCATGAGTCAAATTGTTGTCGTGTTGAACAGATTCATGTACTGATCGTCTCCAGAATGTTAGAAGAGCTTCAATGAATCATTAGAAACAACTTACAGCTGCACAGCTGTGTCAAACCAATCTTTGTGTCATTGTGGGATTTTTGTGTTTCTACATGTGACACACGTCTAAAACATGCACACAATTTGAACACAAAACAGGGACATTTGTTACCACAGCCAGATGCTGAGAGCCATTTACTTGTAGTCCTGTGTCTATATATATGTACCATTAGATGTTATTGGAATGAAATGATTGTCAGCTTTGATAGTTTCATGTATGTATGACGGTGAAAAAGCCGTCGGCCTCTGGAAGGAAACAGACAACATTTCAGAGGCTGCAGCAGATTTCTTTGATTTGGGGCCTTTTTCAGCTTTATTGGACAGAGCAGTGAAGATAAGTGACAGCAAAGCAGAGGGAGAGAGAAAGGGGGCGTGGCCAGGGTCAGAATCAAACCAGGCCAGCTGCTCTCCACCTCGTGGCACATGGTCACCTACTCATCCTAGTGAGCTCCACCAGCAGCCCTTTCACACACTTTACACTGTCAAACACTGTGTGTGGACCTCAGCTAACAACAGGCTACATTTAAGTCTGGACTACATGCTTTTATATTGAGGAGATTTTTCACTGTTTTTATTCCATCAGCAGCTCAACATCATGAGCAGCTTTGACATAAAGACATCAAACTCAAGCTGACTTTAAACTACTTTTAATACAGGGGCTCAAAAACAACAACATCTTTATTATATATCAGGACAGAAAGTCATTTCATCTCAAATGGAAAACAGCTTTATTTGGAATAACCAGCACTATCAACTGGTTTGGGATCTCCACCAGTTTCATGTCTTTACAGCTTCTCCAATAAAGTTCCTGTAAAATCAGCATTTTTGTCTTTATTGGTTTGATAGTGATTGATTATTCAGTCCCAATCTGCTGTCATCTAAAGAACAAAATGATGTTTCTATGAGTCAAAAAGCTCCAGATGTTGTCGGCTTCACAAAGAAAACAAAGAACTTAAACACAAAGTGTTTGGAGCCAAAATGTTCCCAAGCTGCTCTTTTTGAAATGGCAGAGGTACAGTGGTGTCTAACAGCACACTGTGGAAGGCAAACATGTTATTGTTGGATGAAACTTCATGAATCCTTTGTAGATTTGAGCTGTTGGAGCCTTTCTTTTCTCTTCAGGTGTACAGATGCTGAGGAGGCAGGTGAAGCAGGTGGAGCTGTTGTGATGCTGGCAGAGGGTGTGTCTTAGTAACTCTGTGAGGCAGAACTGGATCCAACATTGTGGATGTGTTGATGTTGGAGCCATTAAGAGTCTCTGGCCACACTGTAGGATTTCCCTTTGATCCACTGTGGGGGCATTTTGGAGTCTGTCAGTGAAACTCTTCATGTTTGTGTTTGATTCCAGTTTATAGAAACAGAGAAATGTGTCATGCTTTTGTTCGGCCTCCACAAATACACACATTTGTTCATTGGTTGGACTTTTTGGAAGGAGACACATTGAAAACCATGTTAATAAGATCTTGTTGTTTCCTGTGGATCCGACACAGAGAGTGGACTTCAGACAGAAAGCGTGGAAGAGATTTTAGAGGCCGTGTGTGGCAACAGGAAGTTTCTGTATGTTTGCTGATCTTACATGTGGAAAACAACACGTGATGTTTGTGGAGTTCTACAATGATTGCAGCTGCCGTCATAGGCAACTCTCGCATTTAAGTTCATTTTATTAGATAGTTAAGTTTGAAACAATAAGTAGTTGAAACAGGGGCGATTCTAGGATCAGAGCTTTGGGGGTGCTGAGCACCAGGAGAGCTGCCCAGCCAGGCAAGATAAACTTTACTTGTCACGATGAGACTTCTTCCCCATCTCTGTCAGTCCCTGCATCCTGTGGAGAAGGGAAATTATTTTACTGCTATTGTTAAATAATTGTCATCAGTACCATTGCATTAATAATATAATCTGGAGTTTATATTGCATTCAGGGGTTGAACAGTGTGTGTCTTTCAGAAAGATTAAGTGACAGGCTGACAGGAAACAGGAAGTTGCAGAGAGTTTGCAGGACTGAAACCGAAAGTTATTCTGAGGAGCAGGCTAGACGAGGCTATTTTAATTGCTAGGTTATTTAAAAGATTCTGTTCATTTCTGTTTTAAGCAGGCCTGCAACAGTGAATAACGGCGCTGAAAATTATCGGGAAGAGCAAATATAAGGTGGGCTTCCCAGATTACAATTGGCTGAGGAGAAAGCTACCTGTGGGGACTGATCAAGGTCGTAAGTCCCTGTAAAAAGGATTTTATGCGAGTCAATCCAGTCCAAAAGCATAAAGAAATATTTTCCTATGGAAAATAAAAAATGACTGAGCTCATTTTGCTGAGGGTGGAGTATCTGATCGTGCGGGAAGCTCCACTATCAGCAAATACATGGTGTGACTGAATGTGAGTGAGGATGAATTAATGTGGACAAACAATTTGTTTTTACCAGAGAAAATTTCTGTTTTGTTTTGTTGACTGGGGTTAGATTATAGTATATTGTTGGGAGAATGCCAAATGCTAAAGGGGAAATATTTTTTGATGTAACTCAGTTACCATTAATTGTAGAAACACATGACTGATAACTGTTCTGTTTTAAGTTTATTTTATGACATACATTGGATCATGAGTGGGGAAAACTGAGCATTTTAAGTTTTGTATAGTATCTTGACACATGAAATGTATCAAGATAAAGGGGGGTTTAGGGTTTAATAATTTAATTGTTTAATAATTTAGGATCATTTCAGGACCTTTTGGGTTTTTGATCATTTGGATATGGTAAAACTGAAACTGTTATTTTTAAGTTAAGGTTAAAGGATTAAAAGTGAACTTGTCACGGTTTGCGAGGCAAGCCGTGTGGAGTTGTAGAAAAGGACCCAAAAGGCGGCAGCTCTGGTGCAGGTGAATATTTATTTACAACGGTGGGCACAAAACAGCACTGGTGGAAAAACAAGAAACCGGAAACCTAAATTGGGTAAGCTAATAACACAAACCAGAAACGAGGATGCAGGGAGGTCCGGGGAAATACACAAGAGACGCAGGGAGACCGAGGGGAAACAATATAGACGAACCAGGAACTACAATATCAGAAGACACAACTTAAATACACCCAGAGAGCACGGGGAGAACACAGACATAACAGGCTGGGGGAAACATGGAATAAACACAAAGAGAGACGAGAGCTCATAAATAGACAGAGGGGCACAAGGGGGTAAGAGTCACAAAGGGAAAAAACACTTAGGGAACACCACAATAGGACACCTGAGAAAACCTGGCCTAAATAAGGAACGAAAATACAAGGAACCAAGAATACTGGGCCAACATGGCCCAGGACCATGACAGAACTGAATCCTGTTTAGAAGATACAATGCCGGTTTTTCAAAGCTGTGAATAAATCTTAGAGGGAAAATTAGTGAGGGTTGAAGGAGTAGAACAGGTTTGATTTTTTTGATCTTTAGAAGAAGTGGTTATAATGTAGGCGTACACATACAGATATTACATAGGTTTATCTTTAGGATAAAGGGGGAGCTTCTACGTAGAAATGATTTTTATACATATTGCATTTTGTGCTTTTAAAGGAGTTGTGGCTCAAATTTGTCTCTGGAGGGTCACGAGCCTTTGGCTAGCGCTATGATTAGCCAATCTACTGTGAGGATAATATGAGTTCATGAAGGATTGCACACGCTTACAGACACAGAGTTAAGAAACACACATGACAGTATTGATTCCAGGCAAAAGGCCTTAAATTCATTTAGCTTTTAACTGAACTTAAAGAAGGACCAAAGAGGAAGGAAAGCATATATTTTGGTTAAGTCTGATAAATTAGAATTAGAAGGTATTGTTACATTAAAGGGAGAAAATGAAATAAAAAGGCTATACCAAAATGGGTTATAACATAGGAAATGTGAGGTTTTAAAATGAAGTTAGTGTTAACACACAGGAGTTGTTTCAAGGCAGCATTTAGCTATGATGAAATGTATACAGGAGTAATTGCTTATATGCTTAAACTTAATTGATTAAAGTGGTTGTTTTCTTTTAGAGTAGAGGAACTTGCAGCAGCGACAATTTGTGCACAGGATGTTGATGATCAGATAAGGGAAAAAGTAGAGCGAGCAACCGGATGTGAAAGCAGGGCTTAAAGAGTTTTAAAGGGATGAGTAACGTTGAAGAGTATACATAAATACAAGTCAATAAGTTAAGAAGATAATTAGGGTCAGGCTTTTGATTAAAGAGTCTCAGATAAGATAAGTTAGGGAGGTGCAGGAAAAGGTGTTTTGTTTCCTTTGCAGAAGATCGATTTCGGCGACCACAGGAGGGGCGAGGATCCTGGAGATCTCGAGGTCCGAGACCACCAGAGAGGGTCTGAGCGAGGACACAATGTATTGTGACCTCTGGTGTTCCAGAGGTCAAGAGAGGGAGTGTGGAGAAGGGAAATTATTTTACTGCTATTGTTAAATAATTGTCATCAGTACCATTGCATTAATAATATAATCTGGAGTTTATATTGCATTCAGGGGTTGAACAGTGTGTGTCTTTCAGAAAGATTAAGTGACAGGCTGACAGGAAACAGGAAGTTGCAGAGAGTTTGCAGGACTGAAACCGAAAGTTATTCTGAGGAGCAGGCTAGACGAGGCTATTTTAATTGCTAGGTTATTTAAAAGATTCTGTTATACTTTTATATTCTTGTATTAAGCTTTTTAGTAGAGGTTCTTGATTAAAACATTTATTTAGTAAAAGTCATATCCATAGTTTCAGTTCGATTATTACATATACGAGAGTGGTTTCTGTCTCTCTGTCTGGTGAGAGGTTAGGAGCTAGTCGCGAGGTGAAACAGGGTGCAATTGTGGTTAAGCACACAGACACACACACTCAGTTAGAGAGAATCATTTATGGGGGAAAGTTTAATTATGTTTTGCTTGGCTTGCAAAAGCAGTTTGTCGCCAAACTGCTGCTGAGGTGTCAGGATGACAAAGCGAGCATCCGGCAGGGACAGGATGCACCTGTTATGAAGATGGAAGACGATGTTCTTTTAAACTGTGTTAAAAGGTCATTGTGGTTTTGATTTGATCTATGTATAAAATGTATCTGTGACGTATGAAGGGGCGTCAGTAAACAAACCCTGATGCTATAAAAATCTGTGTATGCTCTGATTAAGTCGAGGACTACTGGCTGTCTGCGTACAGAGTGTCTTCCCACGCGTGTATTCATTAAAATCATTGTTTGACCAAAGATCCTCTGGACCATGGGTGGTGTGTACTCTCCTTCCTCAACTTTGAATCTTAACAATCCCTAAATGCCTCCAGTTGTCCCGAGTTCTCTCTGACTGTCTCCTTGGTGCATTTAAACCCCTGTTCCTCCCTGTCCTCATCGTCTGTTGTCTTCGTCTCCGTTATCAGTCATCATAATTTTACCATCTCTGTGCAAGTCTGCAAATTTCTTTATTAAATCATAAGATTCTTAAACTCATCAAGTCTCTCTGTGCCTGGGTCCTTGTCACAAAACATGACATCACTGTTTTGTACATTTTAACACAATTTGATCCCAACATTTGTGAAAGAAAAGCAAAACACTATTTTTGAAAAGTCTGTAACAAAACCATCAAATCTGATGAAGGTTATTTAAATGCTGCAAAAGAAGAATGGATTAGAATAAAAGAAATACATATCCTAACCTTAATTACTGGGGGAGAATAATGAATGATGCTCATAGTGAGTAAAAAGTAAACTGAGTGCATTTTTTGGACAGAGATTCACTTTTAATGTGTTTGTATAATATAATACAGATGCATAAAAAAACACTCCCGAAACAGAATAAATTATTACAAATAAATTATTACAAAATATTTAAAAAATATATATAAAAATGGAGGCAGCTTTGCCTGTGGTAGAAGGTATACAACGTATGAAAAAATCTTTACTGCAGATGCTAATTTTACTAATTTAATAATACTAATTTTGTGTTGTAAGATTTATGAGTTTCATGCTTTCATAGTGGTCCTTAGGAGAGCTTGACATTTTTATCAGGTGGTCCACACTGTAAAAAGTGTGAGAAACACTGATAAGTGTCTGTGTGCTTTTGGAAAACATTTAAAGCTGCAGTACAGAATCTTTGAAACAAGCTTAAAACATTTTTAGAAACAGAGCTTCTGCTTCTCTTTACAGCTCCTCACTCCACCAGGGCTGTTTGGCGCTTTCTGATAGTGTGCAAATATGGTGCACGTACTGCGGCAGTCATACAGACAACTGGACGGTCCAAAAGTTAGCCTACCTATTACTGGCTGAGGTTTTAGTAGAGTTGTGGCTGAAACACATAAAAATATATAATTAATTTTAATCTCCCCGATCAATGATCATGTTATGTTGAAATGTTGTTAAAGAGGGTCAAAAATGTTTCAACCCAGTTTGTTTTGCAGATTCTGTACAGCAGCTTTAATATAGGGAGGACACAACTTCCAGATTGTGAGTAAAATCAGGTTTTTTTTCTTTGTCAGTTTAACAGTTTCTGTTGTGCCTGTCACTGCTCCCTGTCTGTATGCTTACCTGGTTCTTCCTGACCTTGTGCTTCTCCTCATGTTCCTCTCTTTCCTCTCTCCCTCTTTGGACTGACAATCATACACAAATAGATTGTATTCAATTAGATGAAAAATTACATTAATATGAAAAAAATACTATAGGGCTTTGGAGCGTGATGTCACGGGGGTGGGCGTGGAAAGGATTTTGGCCCGATCTGCCATTTTGGGGGTCTAGCGCAAGTGAAAAGGGAGCGAAGGCACACACAACAGCCATGGTTCGTATTTGCTGTGTGGTCGGCTGCAATGTTCGATCACACGACCGGCAAGAGAATAAGCTTGAAAAGGGTTTATCTTTTCATTCTTTCCCAACCTGGAAGCAACATGAGGCAGCTCGTGTATCGATGTTACCAAACGAAGGCGTCCAGCCTGGATAGCAGCTGTGAGACGAGCTGACGTGCAGTTCTCTTCCATCTCCAAATATCTGTTGGTGCTCCAGACATTTTCATTCCGGTAAGTTCTAAATATGTTCATATCTCTCCTTATAGCCTATTAGTTTTATTTTCTATGCGCTCTGAGGTCATAGCAAATTAGAACAAACATCCTACTGAGTGATTTTGCAGAGCTACCTTCTATTTATAGAGTTGCTAATTATTTGGCATTATTGCAGCAAACCAGCCTATGAAATGGATGAAACACATCGTGACTGAGTTCCAGCGCTACACAAGGGACCTGCTTCAAACATACCACCATGCCAATCAGATTACTACTTCCATGTGAGGGTGAAGAGGTGACCCTTCTGGATAAGATGGTGAAGGTTTGCTGCATTTTGGTGAACAGTGTGGTAGTAAAACCAGGGAAGAATGAAACCTGCTCCTGTTAAATGTTCTTAAGTCTTGTGCTGTTAAAATTGCTGTATTTTTTTCAAAAGATACAGTAAATAAAGTAATGTTAGTAGTGGGTGATATCATGTAAACACTCATGATTTTGTGTAAACATTTTGTCATTTGTAAACTATAAATGACATGGATTCTACATTGGAACTGATGTGATGTTCTATAAGGTGGTTTTAATAAAATAAAAAAAAAGAGGCAAAAATTAGTTTGTTTCTTTATTCAACTTTTGAACAGTGGGACTCAGTCAGTAGATATTCAGTAAATGCAAATTATTTACACGGCAGTGCACTACAGGCATAAATCTAGACCCCTAGATAAAACATTATGGGTCATTCCCACAACCCACAGCTTTACTGTGTTCCAGCAAAGTATCCAGGGGCAGGGGGCAGGGATAGCTCAGTAGGTAAAGTGGTCGCCCCATGATCGGAAGGTCGGCGGTTCGAATCCACTTAACGGCTACCCTGAGGTACCCCTGAGCAAGGTACCGTCCCTACACACTGCTCCCCAGGCGCCTGCTTAGTGGGCTGCCCACTGCTTCACTGAGTGAATGGGTCAAATGCAGAGAAAAACAAGTAATTTCCCCATGGGTATCAATAAAGTATCCATTATTATTAATAGCAGTGACAACTCCTCCAAAGTAGCAGGTGGGATTTTTCTGTTTTGAGGACATTTCCTTTTACCCGTCACTACAGATGGTCTGTTTATGTTTTGATCAAGTGCCTTTTTTTGGGCAGCTGAAGAGGAGAAGTCCATCTTATGGCCAACCTCTGGCTGTATCTTGGTCATATTACCCAGCAAAACCCAGTATGCAGGTTCATCTGTAACAGTCCTTGTGCCACAGATCAACACTGCTGCTTCTACATTAAACAGAAGAGCAGCGACATGGCTGCAGGTCTCTGCGACTCCGGCCTCACAGCTGCAGTGGGCGGCTTCAACCTTCCCTGTGATGCTCACAGTGACCCATGGCTGCAATGCTGGTTCATTCAGTCTTTGAAAGTGCAGCACCTGAAACACACACAGACAAAGTTCATTTAAAGACAAGAACTATGAGCCAAGGCCGACGTAAATATGTTTAATCTACTTTATCATAAATGTAACAAAGTGTTTAGAAAGTTAGCACATACATGTCATTTTTCATTTCTTTATGTGTCCATCTATAGAACGCTGCATGTTATAGTGTAAATCTGCCTGTTCTCTATCAGAAACCTGCCTGCAGAAAATGAACCTAAAGCATGTAATGCAAGGATGTCATCACTTTCAAGATGGAGAAAGCATAAAGTGACAATTATGAATCACTTAATATGATAAGGAGATTCTGCAGGTCATTAATCAATGTATAAAATTAAAATAAAATGCATTTTTAGTGACACAGGATACAAACATGGAAGCAAGATGTGTAATTAGAATTATTTATAATAAATATGAATAAATTAGTGCAATTTCTTTAACCATAAAGAATAACTAAATCCTTCAGGACAATGTCACATCAATGCACTGAACTCAGTATGTTATCCCTCTGACAGTCTCCACATGTTCTCACTGTAATTTCCCCTCATGAATGAATTTATGCTGCACTAATGTGAATGTTTGCAGGGAAATCAAACGCATTTCACACGCAGTACTTGAGCTGACTTACCTTTGTTTGAATGACGACTTGTACGCGCTGACTCCACAGACAAGGTACGAAAATATGTCAGGCTACGTCAGTAGCGGTTGGTCTTCAGGGTTTCTACTCCACGGCCGTATTTCATACAGGTCCACATTTCCAATGCACGCTATTTTCTGCAAGTACCGCTGCTTCGCCTCTGGATGCAATCGGTCTCTATACAGTTCATTCTCTTTTGAGAGGCTCTTAAGCATCTTTCTTGTAGTCGTCGTTCCAACACAGTGTGTTTGTTTTGATTCGTAGACCCCGAAAATGGCGCTGCGCTCCCACAATGCATTGCAGCGTGACGTCAACTCCAAAGCCCTATTAAGATCACTAACAAAAAGTCCTCTCTCAGTGTACTTTCAACCAAAAGGCAAATAACCCAACCACATAAAAGATATAAATACTGAAACACTGATCCAACATTATTCTTGATTGACGGATCATTTGATTTTACACTTTTACCTGAATGTGGCTCCTTTTTTTTGGAAAAAACTTCCTTATATCCATTATGAACCTGGCTGTCTCTCTCTACACAAACACACACACACACACACACACACACACACACCAGGAGTTATAAGGTTAATGGGCATCCAAATCCAAGATGGCGCCGCGTTTGGATGCCCTGGTGCTTCAATGCGTTACTTCTGTTTTGTTTTTGTGCATAACTTCTGTGTCTGGGCACTCCTCTGGATATTCTTACACCAGAGAAGAGCTTCTTAACTACAGGACTACAACACCTGTGGATTTACTTCCAATATTTGTCGCATCTGCGGCAGATTTACTGCAGACTCTGATCAGGAAAGTGAGACGCCGAAAGAGAGGAAAGCGAGCCGGCGCACTCGTGCGTCTGAGGAGACGCGGACTGCGAACTGCTCTTCCTGGGATCTTCCTTTCCAATGTACACTCACTCAGGAATAAGATAGACGAGCTGGCCCTGATGAGAAGCATGAACAGAGACTTTGCCTCCTCCTGTGTCTTATGTTTTACGGAGTCGTGGCTCTGTGAGGACATCCCGGACTGCGCGCTCAAGCTGGAGGGCTTTCATCTGCTGCGCGCGGACCAGCAGGCCTCTCTCTCTGGTAAGACCAAAGGTGGATATGAGGTGCCGTAAGGGACATTATTACTGAAACGCTCTCACACACATTACTGAAACGCTCTCACACACACTACTGAAATTTTACCTCTCACACACACTACTGAAACGCTCTCACACACACTACTGAAACGCTCTCACACACACTACTGAAATTTTACCTCTCACACACACTACTGAAATTTTACCTCTCACACACACTACTGAAATGCTCTCACACACACTACTGAAATTTTACCTCTCACACACACTACTGAAATGCTCTCACACACACTACTGAAACGCTCTCACACACACTACTGAAATTTTACCTCTCACACACACTACTGAAATGCTCTCACACACACTACTGAAACGCTCTCACACACACTACTGAAACGCTCTCACACACACTACTGAAACGCTCTCACACACACTACTGAAATTTTACCTCTCACACACACTACTGAAATTTTACCTCTCACACACACTACTGAAATGCTCTCACACACACTACTGAAACGCTCTCACACACACTACTGAAATTTTACCTCTCACACACACTACTGAAATGATCTCACACACACAACTGAAATGCTCTCACACACACTACTGAAACGCTCTCACACACACTACTGAAATGCTCTCACACACACTACTGAAATTTTACCTCTCACACACACTACTGAAATTTTACCTCTCACACACACTACTGAAATGCTCTCACACACACTACTGAAATGCTCTCACACACACTACTGAAATGCTCTCACACACACTACTGAAATTTTACCTCTCACACACACTACTGAAATTTTACCTCTCACACACACTACTGAAATGCTCTCACACACACTACTGAAATTTTACCTCTCACACACACTACTGAAACGCTCTCACACACACTACTGAAATTTTACCTCTCACACACACTACTGAAACGCTCTCACACACACTACTGAAACGCTCTCACACGCACTACTAAAATGCTCTCACACACACTACTGAAATTTTACCTCTCACACACACTACTGAAACGCTCTCACACACACTACTGAAAACGAAGAAGATTTCAATTGAACAGGAAGGTATTTTAGCTGCACAGGAAGGTGAGGAAAAACAAATAACACATTAATGCACAGCTAACACCACGGTGATGTCTACAACAGTCTGTTAGAGGTATAATTGAAAAATATTTTGCCTTCATCAGTGACTATCCAAACATTGCTGTAGCGTAGCAGCCTATTGCAACAAGTCGGGGCATCCTGGCTATGCTAGCTGCCCGTATAATCTGGAAAGACTGTGTCTGACAGTACCTCATCTACAATGAAATTACATCGGATCCTTGTCATTTTTTACATACATTCTTTGTTGTTTGAGGTGAGAACCAATGAAGAAGATGTTGAAAGATTTTTTACTTGTGCTCTGCAATGTATTGGAGCGCTCCAAAATGAAAATTCGGACAATATCAGACAAGAGTGGCTTTATAGAGAACTAGATGATCATACACGAACTCTATCAGAATTTCTTGCTGCTGTATCTCGATATGATCCCCATAATAGGGTTGCCACCAACCTACTAGGATCCTTGTATAGATGCTTTTGCAGCTTGCTACATGAATATGATGCTAGACAGAGATCTGCTTATGTGACCCACAGATTGTTACCCCCAACCACCTTGAGTGGTCATCCAGGTCGGCCACGATACACTATATCTGCTGAACAGATTTCTCACTTTGTTTCCATTGGTATGACATAGCAGAGAATTGCATCATGCTTTGGAATAAGTCGAAGAACTCTGTACAGACACAGACAAACTTTGGGAGTTGAGCCATTAAGCTATGTGGATATTTCAAATCAAGAACTGAATGGCCTTGTGACGGATATCCTACAGAACACTCCAAATGCAGGGGAAGTATATATTCTTGGAAGTCTGAGATCTCGTGGCTTAAGAGTTCAACGTTGGAGGGTCAGACAAAGTCTACAGGAAGTGGATCCTATTGGACGTGCATTTAGACGTCGTCATGCGATAAGGCGAAGGATCTATAGTGTTCAGGCCCCCAACCACTTATGGTAAGTTCACTGGTTTGAAACAAATGATCAGGCCTTGTGTTTAAAAGTATTAACACAATACATCAAAATTAAAGCTCCTTCATTCAAAACATTACTGAAGTTAATCTGTATGATCAGCATAAGATAATAATAATAATAATAAAAAAAATAACAATAACCAAAAAAACTGAAATTGATATAAGTATGTTAAATATTTGGGGGATTCATAGTACATCAATTTAGATGTTGTCTAATGTATATACTGTTGAGTTGTTTAATCCTTTATTTCATATCACAATTTTAATCTCTAACATCGATTGTGCCAGGTAAACGTAGTGTGGAAAAATACATTTTATGCCACTGTGTGTATGTGTGTGCACGTGCAAGCACGTGTGTGTGTGTGTGTGAGAGAGAGAGAGAGAGGTGTGGTGTTGTTGAAGTAAATGTACAAAATGAAACCTCTAGTTTTTGTTTAAGTACAGGGTGAGGAATTCACTACTAAATAATATGAACAAACATGTGGAACTGTAGTAATGCTTTCTGATCTCTCAACAGGCATTTTGACGGCAACCACAAGTTGATTAGATGGCGCTTGGTCCTGCATGGCTGTGTTGATGGCTTCAGCCGAACTATCATATACTTACGTTGCTTATCCAATAACAGAGCCTCAAGTGTCTTGTCATTATTTTTGGAAGGAATACAAAACTTTGGTTTGCCCTTAAGGGTCAGGTGTGATCATGGTATGGAAAATATACAGGTTGCTCGTTTTATGTTACAGAGAAGAGGAGTAGGCAGTGTTATTACAGGTGTTTCAGTACATAACCAAAGAATTGAAAGACTGTGGGCAGAACTCAACAGAGTTGTATCAAGACACTTTATAAATATCTTTAACTTTATGGAAGAACAGGGTATGTTGGATTCACTGAATGAGCTACATCTTTTTTGTCTGCATTATGTTTATTTGCCAAGGATTGAAAGAGCATTAACAGAATTTGTCAATCAGTGGAACAACCATGGTCTCTCTACACAAGGAGGACAGACCCCTCTTCAGCTGTGGCATACAGGTGTCACAAACAATGTGGGAATCCTGTCGTTTATAAATGACATTTTTCATGTTGATAACTATTATGGCATAGATGAAGAAGGGCCATTACCAGAACTTCAAACAAACAATAATGTCAATATTCCAGCTATTGACATCAACATAAATGAGACTGCAATGAACATAATTCAACAAGCGAATCCATTAGAAAATGATGGAAATCATGGAATCGATGTGTTTTCTTCACTTTTACACCTTCTACATTAAATAAAATATTTTGCAAAAAATAAAAAATAAATATATAAAACAAACATTTCAGAAAACATATCTGATCGAAACTAACATATTGAAACCATTTTCCTTAAAATGATAAAATGACAGCTCTTTTGTCAAACAGAAACTGACACAGGCAGAAGAATAAACAGACACAAAGACAACCAAATCAAAAACCGATGGACATACACATGAAATGAGTAAAGTGACACAAATTTTGTATATTCAAACTCAACAATCTAAATTAACTTCTGACGTGCTGTTAAACAATTGGTATCTACCTGTATGAATCCTGAAGAACAATCACTTCTTGTCAAATTGATGTCTTAAAACATCAATTTTACTGAGGCAGGTAAATTTGGAAATATTAAAACCTTAACAAGTTAATACTCAATAATCACTTTGAATCAATAGAGAGACCAATACAAAAGAGAAACACGCAAACTCCTCCAGCATAATGTGTTCATACCCTTCCAAAGCCGTAAGTGTTACCTAATGCAAAATCAAACTTCTCCTTGAACAGCTGGTATGAAACATGCAGTGGCAGCCTAATGCAGTTAACACACGTGTTGGCAAGAGGGAAAATTGGTGTAGAAGAGAAGTCATCGTCTCCTCTATGAATGAACTCAATCGAGGGTGCTGGGGAAAAGCCAATAGGTGGCACCGCAGTTGCTCCAGTTGCAAAGGCCAATATCTTCTGTAATTTGGAAGGTCCTTCTTCTTCTGCATAAAACAGAAAAGGAAAAAAGTGTTAAAAGGTTATTTCATTTGGCCAACATAAATTGTCAGTGAGTACTAATCTAAAGCAAGAATCTTAATGACTGTTATTGCAATGACTATAGAGCATGCTTTTCATCTTTCAATAGTCTCAAAGAACTATGTAAAAATGTTACTACAACCAAGAGGGTAATGTGGTGTTATTGTTATATGAGTATGTTATTTAAAATAAAGATTTCAGAAATGCTAACCTATAAATCGTTACATCCATTTATTGTGCACTAAAGTGACAATTACCTTCTGCATCTTGGAGATAGTCTCTCCAGAAGGTAACAACCATCTCCTCAGCAGCTCTTCTGTTGCTCCCTTCTGGAGATAGATGAATGTTGAAAAGATCATCCACCTGGTCAGCAGTCAGCATATGTGGCTCATAGCAGAAAAGAGGGCGAAAACTGTCTGGATGCCTCCTCATTTTATCAAGAACCCCAAGAGTTTTCAGACCTTCACAAAATCTGGATAAACAGCACAAAGAAATTTTATTCAATAATTCTGCAATTTCATGCTTCTAAGTTAATTGTATATTATCAATTTGGCACAATCAATTATACTAGGTTATTAACTGGCCATTTTGATTAATAGGTAAGATTTTTATCACCATTTTAATTAATCTGAAAAACACAGAATACCCAAATACCTTTGAAATGGACCTTGAACCCTGTGGATGACCTGAAACATGACAATGTCATGTACCAGCAGATCCCTGTCTCTTAGTGAACGCATAGGCCTCAGGCATCCTGCATTGGCCAAGTAATCAAGCAGAGGTTCTTTTGATTTTTCAAGGTCCTCAAGGGTTGTACTTTGAGATATCTAGCATCACAAAGAGCAGAGGAAGGGCTTGTTATGGAAGTAGTCTTATAACCTATTAGAAGGAACCCAGCCACCAGTGGTCTACACAATCACAATATGCCCAAGCGTACATTGGAAGTCAAATGACTACACATATTTTTTTAATATATTTACAATGTGCTTAAAAAAAATGGGAAAATATACTCTTTTGTCTACCCTTATCTGCTGAGTCTTAGTTTAATACAGCAGCAACATATAAAAACTTGGCAATCAGCAATGGCCAGACTGATCCGGATAAACACTCCCTGCAAAAGAAAACTGGAACACAAACTATTTCCAATTCACTATAAGATTTATAAAATAAACATCTAGAGACCTTTTTGACTTTTTCAAAGAGTTCCAGGTCAGCTATGTCTTCCAGGGCTGGATTTGCTGAATTTCCAACCAGAAGGGAAAATACTGTTGGTGACAGAAAGTTAGGTGGTGGACCACCATGTACCAAGCTCACTGCAATGGCTCTGCCAGAGATGTAGTACCAGTCCCCTCTGAGAGCTGCAAAGCAACAGAATAAAAGGAAAAGCAAAATTGTTAGTAATGTTGCCTGTAAAAATAAATATCAGTTAAACAGTTCCCGTATTAATCTTAGAAAAATAGGTAATTACCAGTACTGTCAAGAGCCAAGTTCTTGCAGTTTTCTTTCCCCTCAAACATGGCTGATCTGGCAATGGTGTCCATCAATAGTCTCAAGAATTCCCTCCTCGGCCCACCTAAATCAACCCCTTCCTCATTTTTCCCCATATCATCTGAGAATTTCACACAGATCATCAAGTTGGGATCATAAGATAGCCTTTGAAAACCACGCAAGGCTCCCTCCCACACAGCAGAGCGATTTATATTAAATTTGCACTGCTGTTTTGTGCTAATTTTGCTTGATAGTTCCAGCAGTATCTCTTGAACAGGGACTTTTTCTGCACTAATAAAATAAAATAAAACAGAAAATAAAATATATCAGCCATGTTACAGAATTTGAGAATATGTGTCACACTGATCATAGAGATTTAAAGCTTAAAAGTTTTATATTGATTTGACAATTCTGGAAAGCTATAATCATGTCTCAAACTCAAATTCTGTATGTTTGTTACTCACATCTTATTCTCCAAGCTCGCAATTATAGCTTGATTTAAATCCTCATCATCTGAAGAATCGCCAGAAAGCGATGCCACGAGAGTTAAATATGAAGAATAATCTTCATCATTAACGCTCATGGCAGGCATGTCTTCACTTCTTGCATTGAAATCTCTGCTTTGACTGCTTGTGCTAGGTTTGTCATCACTTCTTGCCATGTAGCCTTCATCACAAATGCTGTTCCCATCACTTCCTTGCTTTGCTCGTTGCCTTTTACCAATACTCCTTCCAATACAGTTGGTCCCAGTATCATCTTCTTCATCACTGCTAGTGCCAGGGTTATCACCTTTAACATGACTTCTTAACCTTGTAGTGACTTGGCTGCTCATGTCTTGTTGGATTTTTGAACTATCAACTTCAAAACAATCATTGTCACTGTCCTTATCAGTTGCACAACTGCTTAATGCTGATTTGGAGCTGATGTGGGAAGGATCTTTGTCTTCATCTGATTCACTCTTCAACAGAGAAAGACCAAAAACATATATCAAAAGCAAGTAATTATAGCTTATCTTAAAAAGATTAAAATAAGAAATATCCATATTGATTGCTCCCAAACAATTGTTTTAAATAAATATATTCTATTTTGGTAGAAGCCCAATTGTTGACATGGTTTTTTCCCAAATCATGATTACTTTTCATTCTTTTAGGAACTTACTAAAAGTGTCCTTGATGGCCTTACATAGAGGGCTTTGGTTTTAAAAACCTTTAGGATCAGCATCCCATTCAGCTCCTGACCATCTTGGAGCTTTGGAGACACCAGCTTATTGCCACAAGCCATTAGAAACTCGAGGCTACAAAAAATAAATAGGGAGAACAGCAATTGCTAATTAGTTAAATATTTTAAATATTAGTTAAATATTTTATTATATACTGTTCTGTTTGTGTGTATGCTTTTATGACTTTTAAATTCTACTGGTATACTCCATATGTTTCTATAATGATGAATAATATTTTAAACTTCTTTACTTTGGTATATTATCTTTAAGTACAAGTCATTACATGAATACACACAGTAACAATAAACAATAGTATTTTACCTGACATCCTCTGGAATGCGTTCACCAAAGCTTTCCTTGATGTGTTTCACGACAGTTTGGCTGTCCCAGGTCTTCTGGAATTCAAAAGCACTGAGGATGTGCCCATGTTTGTGTAACCATAATTTTGAACCTTGTTTGCACACTACTCCCCATGATGGAGTTGGAAGTAGTATAACATCTTTGTTGTAATGGTCATGCTGCTGGGCCATAACTCTGAAATATAAATATAACTATTAGATATCATAAACAACAGCAAGTGATAACTAATAATACTGAGATGCAGACAGCAGAACACTATCCAAACCCCTACACAGAATGCTTTCATAGACAAAATTGTTGTAGTTAGGCAAACATAAGGGTTAATTTTATATACTTTTTTTTTTATACTTTTCCGAGAATACGCGCTTCTTTTGTGGTTCGGACTTTTTCTTTGGAGGTGGAGGAAAACCAAAGTAATTGCTTAAAGGAGCGTCTTCGACATCTTTAAGAGTTCTAAACAAATGTCTGTCCTCCTCCAGAAAATCCTATGTACACAAACACGCGTTGCAACTTCTTATCTTGTGCGCGTCTTTTGTTTTGACAGCTAATGCGCACCTGCGGAACAATTATGTGCAGCCCTGGTTATATAGCTCGTCATATTGCAGCCACAGAAATTATTTTGTCCATGAAACCATACAGCTGCACTTTCTTTTTGCCTTATAGTCTGATTTGTCCTAACTTTTCTGTTTTGTGGTAAGCTTTTCTTTGGCTGTCACTTCTTCACCCTGACCTGTCTTATTTGGCTCAGCAGAACTAAAATATATATGCTGCTGCTTTTACACACGGACTCACATAACGCTCAGCGATCTGCGCGATCAACCTCTCACATGTTTAAGCTTGCTGCGGGAGATATCACTTGCCATGTTTGCATAGTAAGCTAACGATTGATAAGACGATGTCAGAGGAATTGGTGCGCAAATTATCATCACTCACCAATCAGTGCTGTCGCTCTCTATACACAGTTCGCACGATTGCAAAGTGAAAGCAAAAAACAAGTGCAAATTCAAACGCGATTTCAATATGTCACATATTGGCAGTGGCTCACCGATGCCAATGACATAATTACCCAGCTACATTTCCGAAAGAATGCAAAAGCATTGACATATATTTTTCCTTCGTACGATAGCCCGACGGGCAGGGCAGAGATAGATTTTGGTAACCTGGAAAAATCGCTAGCCCTGGGACGTCGGGCTAGCGATTTTGCGTGCCCTGCAGTATATTCTTAAATATCAGACTATTACATATGGCCCCATTTCAGGCAAGTGAATACAAACTCATTAAACTTTGTAACTACCTTTTTCTTCTGGTGCCTGATGTCCAGCTGCCGAAGCATTGCCGAGTTTGATAACGTGGTGCAGGTGCACATTCGCTCCTGACTGTAGATGTCGCTGGCATGGGCAAGCTGCTACGTTGACGTGAGGGAAAGAGGGATGTTAAGTGACTATCCAGTCCGTCCACACTGGTACTTGCAACAGGTTGCTGCCCCACAACTGTCGCATTTGACAAAGTTCTGATGGTCTCTGCTGAGGCTAATATACTGCTGAGTAATGCGGCTGCTTCACTTAGGCTACTAGCAGGTTGCTGAGTAGACATCTGTGTAGTGGTTTGAAGTGTACCACTTTTTCCTTCACTTTCCTGGTCTGGAAAACAACTTCCTGTTCATCTGAAACTCCTTCCTGTTCAACTGAAATGCCTTCCTGTTCAACTGAAACGCCTTCCTGTTTAACTGAAATGCCTTCCTGTTTAACTGAAATGCCTTCCTGGTCAACTGAAATGCCTTGGATTTTCAGTAGTGTGTGTGAGAGCGTTTCAGTAGTGTGTGTGAGAGCGTTTCAGTAATAATGTCCCTTACGGCACCTCATACGCAGGCAGCTAAGTGCGCACTCGCGGAGCAGATACTGCACATGGAGCGGACATTCCCGGACTCTCTCATCATTGCTCTTGGGGACTTTAACAAAGCCAATCTGAGCCATGAGCTTCCCAAATACAAGCAGTATATTAAATGCCCGACCAGAGAGGAGAGGACATTAGACCACTGTTACAGCACGATCAGCGGGGCCTATCGCGCGGTGCCCCGCGCTTCACTCGGACTTTCTGACCACGTCATGATCCACCTAATCCCCGCGTACAGTCAGAGGCTGAAGCGCTACAAACCTGTCGTGAGGACCAAAAAACTGTGGAGCAACGAGGCTGTGGAGGAGCTTCGCACGTGTTTGGAGTCTACAGACTGGGACACAATGAAGGCTGCTTCTAACAGCTTGGATGAGTTTACGGACACTGTCACCTCCTATATCCACTTCTGTGAGGACAGCATTGTGCCATCACGCACCAGGGTGAATTATAAATTTGACAAACCCTGGTTTACTCCTAAACTCAAAAAGCTGTGGCTGGAAAAGAGAAAGACGTTCAGAAGCGGAGACAGGGACTGCTACAGAGAGGCCAAGTACAGGTTCACTAAAGAAGTGGACATTGCTAAACATCAGCACTCTGAGAAGATGCAGCAGCAGATCTCAGAGAATGACTCGGCCTCTGTGTGGAAAGGTTTTAGGAATATCACAAACTACAAGCCTAAAACCCCCCACTCCACTGATGACTCGCTCTTGGCCAACACCCTTAACGACTTTTACTGCCGTTTTGACGAGCCATCAGGCAGCCTTCACACCTCCAACGGCCCCAACAATAGAGACACTTTGGACACTCATTCCCCCACCTCTCCATAGAGCCATCACCACCTTCAAACACTCCACCTATAACACCCCCCTCCTCACCCCACACAAAAGAGGATTTCACACCACCTCCTCACACCACAACTCTTCATATTCATGAAGCAGGTGTGAGGAAGCAGTTTAACTGATGTTGAAACTGGAGCTTTACTGACCTCTGAAATTCCTCCTAAAGTGTTATTCAGTGTTGTGACAGTCAGCTGCTTCAGCTGCTGCTGGGATGGGCTGTGGCAAAGAGAACAGAGAAAATCAAAATCAGAGTTTTTCTCTGAATTAAAAGCAAGGAAACAACAATATATTCTACATGGTGAAACTGATGGTTTCTGGTGTTTGGGTCTGTTTTTCTGTATTCATGCAGATAAAGTGTAAACTCAGATGAATTATACCATCAAATGTTAAAGGAAAATATCAGGATGAGTGTCTGTGAGCTGAGAAGGACGTGAAGCGAGCAGTTTATCCCAGAGCTGAAGCTGCTCTGTGTGCAGAGATGAGCTCAGATTCCTGCTGTGATTGATCAACAGTCACAGAAATGTAGACTTGTAGTTATTACTGCAGTATGGTCACAGCAGATACTGATGAACATGTATTATGAGGATGGATGATCAAGTTTCTCACTCTCTCCTTTAAATCTCAGTTTTTTTCTTCTTCACAGTTTATCTGTTAATTTATTAATGAATAACACTGAAAGAGTTTCTCTTATATTTCCCCTTGAACATCAGCTTATTAGGGCGGCATTAGGAAATAGCCCCCCTCCAAAGAATGAATAAATGAATGATGATAATAATAAAATGATTAAAAAGCAGAGCTCAGAGTGGTAGAATGGTCAAACATGGATCCATGGGTGGTTCAGCTGCATTTGGTGACGTGACTAAAGCAAATCTTTCAAATAATCCCACCATCAACGGGATGTTGTCTCCTTTACTACGGTTACTTTACTTGGTCACTGTGTGAATTTCTTTGAAATGAACCAAATTCTTTTATTTGTTGGTTGTTGCATATTTAACCTCTACAGTCAGGAAAGGAGGAGATGAGGCCTCAACAATGTTGGGTTGTAGCTGTGGTTCAGGTTAGAGTGAGTGTCCATGGAATAAATGTAAGTCAGTGAACTGGAAACATGACTGTGTTCAAACTTTGTTGTCCTTTTTATAATGAGTCTAATCAAAGGTGGAGAGAAGTATCCCCACTTTGACTTTTCTGTGTCACCATCAGAGCTTCTGCACAGTATGGAGAAAGATCCAGAAGCAGAGCTGGACTGCAGACAGCCAGTCAGAGCAGCTGTGTACAAAGTAAGACTGAACATCTGTCTGCTGATGGACTCATTTCTGAAAACTGGACTTCTTGTGTTGTTCAGACATTGAAGAGTTTTCTTTCTCTTTAGTCTCATTGTTTTTCTTTCTTTCAGCAGATGTTGGTCTGCAGGAGGTTTTAGATGAACATAAGATCAGTCTGAGGAGGAGATGTGAACATGTGACTGAAGGAAGTGATGAAACAGGAAGTAGAACCCTCCTCAACAGGATCTACACTGAGCTCTACATCACAGAGGGACAGAGTGAAGAGGTTCATTCCCAACATGAGGTGAGGCAGCTGGAGACAGCTTCCAAGATGGACGCCCTCCATGACGCTCCAATCAGGTGCCAGGACATCTTTAAAGCCTTTAAACCTGACCAACAGAGACCCATCAGAGTGGTTCTGACCAACGGCGTGGCTGGTGTTGGAAAAACCTTCTCAGTGCAGAAGTTCACTCTGGACTGGGCAGAGGGCTTGGAGAACCAACATGTCAGTGTGGTGGTTCTTTTTTCATTCAGGGAGCTGAACCTGATCAGAGATGAGCAGTACGGTCTTCTGGAGCTGCTCCATGTTTTCCATCCAACATTACAGAAGGTCACAGCAGAGAAGCTGGCTGTCTCTCAGCTTTTGTTCATCTTTGACGGCCTGGATGAAAGCAGACTTTCATTGGATTTCACCAACAGGAAGCTGCTGTCTGATGTCACACAGAAGTCATCAGTCAGCCAGCTGCTGACAAACCTCATCCAGGGGAATCTGCTTCCCTCGGCTCTCGTCTGGATAACTTCCCGACCCGCAGCAGCCAATCAGATCCCTCCTACATGTGTTGACAGGCTAACAGAAGTACGAGGCTTCACTGACGCCCAGAAGGAGGAGTACTTCAGGAGGAGATTCAGTGATGACGAGCTGTCCAGCAGAATCATCTCCCACATGAAGACATCCAGGAGCCTCCACATCATGTGTAGTATCCCAGTCTTCTGCTGGATCACTGCTACAGTTCTGGAGCACATGTTGACTACAGAGCAGAGAGGAGAGCTGCCCAAGACCCTGACTGACATGTACTCACACTTCCTGCTGGTTCAGACAAAGAGGAAGAAGAACAAGTACCATGAGGGACATGAGACGAGTCCACAAGAGCTGACGGAGGCTGACAGGGAAGTTCTTCTGAAGCTGGGGAGGCGGGCGTTTGAACATCTGGAGAAAGGAAACATCATGTTCTACCAAGAAGACCTGGAGCAGTGTGGTCTGGATGTGACAGAGGCCTCGGTGTACTCAGGAGTTTGTACAGAGATCTTCAAAAGAGAGTGTGTGATCTTCCAGAAACCAGTCTACTGCTTTGTTCATCTGAGCATTCAGGAGTTTCTGGCTGCAGTCTACATGTTCCACTGTCACACCAACAGGAAGACAAAGGTGCTGAAGAACTTCCTTACACCAAAATCTTCAATTACGATGATTTCCAGTGTTTTTGATAACAAAGATCACCAATCACTTGATGTATTTCTGAGGAGAGCCATGGAGAAATCCCTCCAGAGTAAAAATCGCCACCTGGACCTGTTTGTTCGCTTCCTTCATGGCCTCTGTCTGGAGTCCAACCAGAGACTCTTAGTAGGTCTGCTGGGTCAGACAGAGATCAGTCCAGGAACCATCCAGAGAGTAATCAACAAACTGAGGTGGATGAACAGTGATGAAATCTCTCCTGACAGAAGCATCAACATCTTCCACTGTCTGATGGAGATGAACCACCTCTCATTATTTCAGGAGATCCAAGAGTTCCTGAAGTCAGAGAACAGATCAGAGAAGGAACTCTCTGACATCCAGTGCTCAGCTCTGGCCTTCATGCTGCAGATGTCAGAGGAGGTTCTGGATGAGTTGGACCTGCAGAAGTACAAAACATCAGAGCGGGGACGACAGAGACTGATTCCAGCTGTGAGGAACTGCAGAAAGGCTGGGTGAGTCCAGATAGGATCATTAACATCATTGATCAGTGTAGGTTAGTAGTTTAATTTTGAAAATAAAATCAGATTGTAACCACAAAGTGTTTGTGTCCGTACGCTGCAACCTTCCACACCATTCCTTTATTGTACAGACTCAGCAGCAGCTCCATGGATCCCAAATCCAAGAGTGGAGAACAGATTTGAAGTGTGTCACATCCATGCAGTCACAGCTGTTTCCACCATGTTTCCACTGATATTGATCCTGTTCAATGACACGTTTCATATCAGTGAATATGTTCTTTAGGACGTCCACTGACATGTTTAAGTGTCCTGCTGGAAATCACTCAAATCATCCATGAATTCCATGAAAAATCCTTTTAGTGTTTCTAACTTCACCCTCTGTCCTCTCTCTCTCTCCATCCTCCTCACTTCTTCTTTCACTGATAATCACACAAACATCGTATTCAGCTACAAAATAACACAATAATATCATCTGATGATCATTATTATAAGAGCAGGATCCATATTTGATATCAGAGTAACACACTGCTTGGTTATGTGCAGTCATCATCAGTGACTGTGGGTCAAACAGAAGCTCTCTGATTGGTTGCTGACCTTGGTCACCTGTCCACTCTCACCTGTTGTGTTTGCTCTCTCTTTGCTGTCTCCATCCTCTCTCTCCTTTCTCTCCCTCTCTGTCTTTGTACGTCACTCAGGTCCAATGGAAACAGTGACATTTACAAACCAATCAAAGACAAACTGATCCATGTCAGGTTATAACAATATTCAAAGTGAATACAGGCTGCTGCTGGACACAGACAGGTAACATCATTTTGACTTGCTGTCACCTGGATCTGGACTCATAAACACTGAAGCCCTGAACAGGAATACAAATCATTTTCTGCCAACTAGCGACACACCAGAAGATAATGGCTCAGAAAGCTAAAATGAGCCAATCATTTCTGTGTTTAGTTCCCCTGAAATCAGATCTGATACCAGCAGCTCTGAGTTCATTCATCATTATTGTCCAGTGATGAGATTTCTGCTCCGTTTGGTAACAGTCAGCAGGTTTTTCCTGCATGTGGACGTTGTTACGAGTTCAAATTGGGGATGGACACAAGAGAAAAAACCACAATAACAACACTGGTCCGGCCGGGTTGAGTCAAATGAGGATTTTAATGCACACACGCGTGGGAGATGGACACTGTATGCAGACAGCCTCAGATCTCAAAATGGTGGAGCATTGCTCAAACTCTTATAGCCTCTGGTGCCTCCACCTTATCATAAACGCCTAAACACTCACACTCAAAAGCCTAAACACTCACATGCTTTTCTCTCACACGGCGCCTAAGCTACAACCTTGGCTCCCTGTTTATCTGCTCCTGCTGAGATGGGGCAGAAAACTCCAGCATGTTCTCTTTGAAGCAAACAGAGATCATCTTTCCAGCTGGAACTCTTCACTGAGCTGAACTCATTCAAAATGTTCTGGAGTCAAAACAGGAAACAGTCCAAATGTGTGTCTTCACTGTGACTCTGGATCAGATCTCAGCGACAGACTGTGGACATTATGGAAGCCTAAATGTGACACCATCTTCCTCCTTCATCTGCAGATTAAAGCCAAACAAAGATTCTCATTAAAAGTCTGCAGGTCTGAGAGAGACTCAATCGTTGTGTCATGTCTAACACAATAAGAGGAGCTGAAGCACAGATGTGAAGAGCAGATTCATCAGATTATGACCTCACTCTGTTTTGTCTTCATATACATTCAGTCTGTGTTTATAATGCAGATTTTCTGCTTTTATAATAACACATTTTATATTTTCTATCATCACAGACTGACTCAGTGTGGACTCTCAGAGTCTCACTGTGAAGTTGTGGCCTCAGCTCTGAAGTCCAACCCCTCCCATCTGACAGAGCTGGACATGCGTTGGAACAAGCTGCAGGATTCAGGGATGAAGCTTCTGTGTGCTGGACTGGAGAGTCCAAACTGTCGACTGGAGACTCTGAGGTGAGTTCACTGACTGTGGCTGTTGTTTTTTTTCTATATTTCAGGTCTTTGATTGATGTTTGAAACTTTCTTTAGTTCCTAAATGTTCAGGATGTGTCTGAAGACAAATGTGAAGAAGTTTGAGTGCTTTCAGAAATGTTGTCTTTCCAAACGACTGAACAACAGTTTTTCCTTTTGGCTCAAAACAGAAGTGACAGACTTGAGCAGGGTTCATTTAAAGGCTGACAGAAGTGGAGTGGTGACGGGGAGATGTTTGACAGGACAGTGTTTCAGCCTCCACAGGTTCATGTTGTGCTCCATCAGTCAGTGAAGATGAAGTCAGTGCTGATGAGGCTGTAGAGTGTGTGAGGGATGTGAATGAGGATGATGAAGATCTGATGATAGCAGATAAAAACAGGCTGCAGAGACTTTCAGCCATACAGGGCACACAGTGTGTGTACAGAACAGCTGAAATCATTATGGAGGCCTCACTGGGATATGGAAGCATCACAGTACAGCTTCAGTGAAGCATTAAAGTCTCTGATATGAGATGAGAAATGAAGCAGCCAGAGCTTTTTCATGAGTGGAAATCCACTGTGACTGTGAGCTGCTGCTACAGCCTCCAGATTAGCCAGCAGCTCATCCTGCTCAACATTTCCTCACCAACTTTAATGGAAGTGTGATGTTTTCAGCTGGAGTGATGGTCAGGGTGGCCTCCCTCTCCTCTTCTTCTCCTCTTCCTCTTTCATTTGTAAAGCCACTTCTGCTGCTTTCATTCATTTGGAAGTCCTGTAGCTGAGTTTGGGAGAGACTAACAGCCTCGGCAGCAGAGGGGAGAAAGGCTGTAACACCACCACTTTACTCTGTTCTACCTGTCACATCATTTTATCAGGAAACAAATATGCTCATGTTTTTACTATGTTTGTCTTGAAGATGTAAGAAGATCACATAGTGCTTTTTATTATTGTGTTGGTTTGTTTCCTGTCTCTTGGATGGAGCCCAGCTGTGCGTGGCCCCTGGGCCTGTGGTCAGAGTGTGTGCTGGATAATCCGGCCCAGGATGAGGCCAAACTGACATGGGATGAAATGTCTGTCACATAATTGAGCTTAGTGTAGTTTCATTTCTGCACAATTTAAAAACAACCAAAACTTTGTTCTGTCTTTTCTATGTTATACTGTAGACTTTCTTTGATACTGTGTCCAAAAGGAGCAGCTTTTACTTTGAAGGGGAGGCGTCTCTGTTTCCTCTTCAGGTTGGATGATGGAAGCGAATTAGTGTGTGATGTTCTTTCAGTGTTGCACTTTGTAGACGCTCCCTGAGCACTGGTCTCACAGCCAGCTGCACATAGAGACCAGTGTTGTTAGTCCAGGTCAGAAGATGACTTGTTGGAATGAAAATGAGCTTGTAGTTTGTCTGCTTTAATAATGTGACTGGAAAAAGGTGTTGGATTTCAAATATGTCCATTTCTTTCACACTTCACCTTTAAAAGTGAAGCCTTGTGGTTCCTGGAAGGAAAAACACGACTTTTTCAAGTCTTTGTCCTGTTTTTATGATAAATGTACGACTTTAATGTGAAACATTCAGAGTTTTTTTCTCTTGTTGTGTTTGTTTGAAGCTGCTTCCTGTTGGCTTCAGCTGTTTGGAGTTTCCATTTTCTAAACTTCTACATTCTGAACCTTCTTCAGCTCTGAACAGATGATGAAACACTGAATGATTTCAAGCTCACACTTTGTCTAATAAACTTACATCTTTCATTCTTTATACAGATTGTGGGGCTGTGGTTTGTCAGAGATCAGCTGTGATTATCTGGCAGCAGCACTGAAGTCCAACCCCTCCCACCTGAGAGAGCTGGACCTGAGCTGGAACAACAAGCTGCAGGATTCAGGAGTGAAGCATCTGTGTGGTTTCCTGGAGAGTCCAGGATGTGGACTTGAAACTCTGAGGTCAGTCAGCATGTTTTAGTTGTGCTGAGATGAATATGATGTGAAAGTTGTGCTGACACTAAACTGCAGACATCAGGCTGATATTATACTGATCCACACTGAGGATCTTCATGGTGAAGTCTGTTTTCTTCTCTGGTTTAGTCCATTGACAGCAGCAGAACAATGTTCACATTTCAAACCTTCAAAGAAGAAGAAAAATCCTCCACTGGATAATTCACTGTGAAACTCTCAAACTCTTCATTTCACTTTAAAGTCTGTCTGACACTGAAATCCAAAGCAAAATGTGCGTTTGCTTTACAGACAGCAGTCCAACACAAACATACACACGTCATCCAAAACACAGTCCAACATACAAATCTCCTCCACTGCCAGCATGAATGATGGGAAAGAGAAGGAGGAACACTCTGACATTCAGGGTTAGAATGAGTTTCATGAAGCAGACTGTGAAGATCAAAGCTGCATTAGAAAGCTTACATGAATGAATGAGTGGACAGAAGTGGACAGAGATCATCTGAAGCACTTCAAAGGCTTTAAATCAGCACATTTCTCTTTATTCATTATCAACTCTGTTAGTTTCTCTCAGTTTTCTGTGGAATGAAGCTAACAGCAGGCTAATAAGATGCTGACCAATAAGTTTCTATTAAAGGTTGTAATTTGTATATGAAAAACTGAAGACAGAGACAGAGAAGCACTCTCACTGTCACGGCTGGCGACGTGAGCCATGTGGTGTGGAGGAAAAGGAGGACCCAAAATGCAGGCAGCCGACTGATGATATGAGTGATGTTTATTTACAAAGGTGGCAGTGGCAAAAACAGCCAACGAAGCGTGAGTAATTACAAACGGAAACCTAAACTGGGAGAAACTAAAGAGCAAACCTGAAATCTTAATGAAACGGGGAGCAGAGCAGAGAGACGCAGACTAAGGAACAGGAACACCATAGAACGCAGAGATACACGGATGAATGCAGACGAGCCGACAAGGAACACAGACCGACACCCACTAAATATACACACACAAGGTAATCGAGTAATCGCACACAGGAGGAAAGAACAGCTGATCTGAATACACATGATGACTGGAGGACACAAGCTGAACACAATGACAACAGACACAGACCTTCAGAATAGAAAAGGAAATCCAGAACACGAGCCTTCCAAGTAATGCAGGAAACACACAGACTGATTTACAACACAACACGGGGACATGAACAGAGCACCAAGGACAGACACAGGTAGGGCTGAATATACATCAAACTTCAGGTTCAACCCTAAACTAGTAAAAAATCAGAATAAACACAAGGCACAAAAATGAACTTCAAGGAAACACAAAACGCTGGGTCAAAATGACCCAGGACCATGACACTCTCACATCCACCTACAGCCAATTAGAAGCACCAATGAACCTAAGCAGCATTTCATTGGACTGTGGGAGAACATCCAACCTCCACAGAAAGGCCAACAAGCTTCAACCTACAACCTTCTTGCTTTAAGGCACTAGTGCGAACCACTTTTCCCCATTTCAGCCCAAATCCTGCATCTTCCTGTTTCTGACTCCAGGCCAGCTCCACTAACACTTTCTCATCAGACACTGCCACCTAGTGGAGGAAGTCTTAGTTCCATTTGAAGCTTCAGATGACAGTTAGTTCCTTTACAAAGAGGTGGAGGTGGTGGGGCCACAGCACCATCATCACTGAGTGCCATAGGACACTTAACCTTTGTTTCCATATGCTGGGAACTTCCTGTTGTTCCAAGGAGGACTGGAAAATGTGTGAAAATCTCCCAGTCAGTTCCTCACAGCACACTTCAGTCATTTCCCTCCCACAGCATCAGGACCAGGGCTTTTTCTCTCTTTGGTCCCACTAAGAGATTTCCACACAAACACCTCATCAGTGGGACTCTCAGAGCTACCAGCCCTTTGCTACAATCACAAAGCTCTTCATTGAAATCAATGATATCAAAGCTGGAATCAAATGAGTCCAAGTCTTCTGCTGATTCAGCATCACATTCATCTTTGCTCCTTGTTCTGCATCCCCACCATGGACTTCATTCCTTTCCAAGCCATCCTTGAGTGTCCTTTATTCAGCTCATCCTCTGCTTTACTTTTACACCTGATTTTAGCTGCTTTATCTCTCTTTCAACAAGTTTCTGTGCCTCAATCTTTTTCTTCTCTCCCTCATAACAAGACAGCTTCTTCTGCCTGAGAACATGTTGGAGTGATTTACTAATCCAGGGCTGCTTATTGGGGAAAATACTTCCTGTTTCCAAAGTAATCCCCATTTTTCCCAGAAAGAAATGTAAGTAGAAATCGATGATCTAAGTGAGAACATGAGCCTTTAAAAAGTCCCAGTGGGTGCAGTCAAAGCAGTCCCTCAGTCCCAGTATAGAGTCTTTGGTCCAGACTGGAACAACTGTGTGCCCAGTTTGAGCTCTCTTCAGTGCTGTGACCTGACAGACCCAGAGGGGCCATCACATCACATTTAGAAGCTCCCCTAATGGAGCCACAACACATGTCCAACACTTAGTCTGTCTTGTTGGACCAACTGGAAGAAATGATTCAAGGACTTAGTCACCGAACAGAGATTCAAATCTCCAAAATCCAACTGGCTGCATCAGGACATATAGTCTGAAACTCTGCACAGTTTCTTGTTTGAAGCTGCTTCCTGTTGGCTTCAGCTGTTTGGAGTTTCCATTTTCTAAACTTCTACATTCTGAACCTTCTTCAGCTCTGAACAGATGATGAAACACTGAATGATTTCAAGCTCACACTTTGTCTAATAAACTTACATCTTTCATTCTTTATACAGATTGAGTCGCTGTGGTTTGTCAGAGATCAGCTGTGATTATCTGGCAGCAGCACTGAAGTCCAACCCCTCCCATCTGAGAGAGCTGGAGCTGTACGGAAACAACCTGAAGTATCCAGATGTGAAGCAGCTGTCCGATCTTCAGCAGAGTCCAGAATATAGAGTTAAGACTCTGAGGTCAGTAGAGTGATGGAGTGAGTGGGTGGTGCTGTCAGCAGTATTGTACTAAACACAGTCAGTATTAAACAAAGATCCAGTGTTTCCTGTAAAGCTGCAGCTTCTCAGTGAAGCTGTGAGAGGAGAATGGTGACAGGCTTCAGGATTGGACACAAACACTTCCTGTTTCTGACCTTTATGGTCACCATAGTAACAGCTGTCACGCTCTGATCAAACACTGTCAACAGCCAATCATCTCTCTGAACAAAGCAGCACGCAGACCAATGACTGCATTCATTTCCAAGTTTAAAGCAGTGAAGAACACAGTCTGTAGGTGAGGAAGAATTTAGTGAGAGCAGATGTTTGGATGGAATTCCTCCAGTTAACAGCTGGAACCGTCCATCTGGATTGTTGGGCTTGTTGTTGGGGTTCCTACAGAGCTCAGAGTGGACACACCAAGGTTCTTCTAATGAATGAAAGTCCAAACTCAAACTAGGAGGGAAAAACATTGTCAGCAACTTCAATGAAAATCCAAAGATTAGAAAAAGTGAAGCAACAATGAGTCCTAGTACAGTCCCAGCACTGAAGTCCCTGCTGCTCTTTATACTGGATGTGCTGCATCACTGACTGACAGCTGATGAAGAGTCTCTACACACAAGCAGCAGCTTGTGTGTAGAGACGCTCTGACTGTTACTGGGAGGTGGAGAGGAGAGCTTCATCCAGCAGTGACTGACAGAGGAATGAGAAGAAGTGCAGATGACTGTCAGTGCTGCAGAGTGAACTGCTCTGAGAACAGCTCCACTGTCAGACACAATGTAGAGTCCAGCATCATCCCTGTGTGACCCTCTGGATCTGACAGAGGATCATCAGTGTATCTGGACTGCTCTGCTGCTGCTCTGTCCTTCTACAGTCTCTGCACAGTCTCTGTCTGACTCTGGCTTCAGACCCTCCTGGATCAAACTCACCTGGAAAGACTTTCAAACATCGCTCAATAGATTTGAATACAGAATATATTTGATATATACTGTAGATGTACTGTAGAGTTGCAGTTTGTCACTTGTAAATACAGTCTGTGAGCAGCTGTGAGCTGAAAGATCTTTCTAGAAACACGAAATGTTTTCACTCTTCTGTTGCTTTTTCATATATTTCCACAACATTAATATTGATCCCACTTGTCTCACCTGTTTCATGCTTTTATACATAATAACAGGACATGTGTGATCTGAGCGCTGCTGTGGTTGCTGTGCTGCACGTCTTCATTTAGATAACAGAGACATCTAGTGGTTCAGAGGGAGAACTGCAGGAGGTGGAGCTGTGTTTTAGCATGGAAAACTTTTTATCTTTTAGGCGCAGATACAAATATGACAAGTATCAGTGTAAGATACAGCTGGAATCCACAGCTGATGTTTTCTTTAAGCCATTTCACAGATTTTCTCTATAATTTCAATTCCTTGAATAAAACAACAAACTTAGGGGATGATTTTGTAATCCGACTTTATGTATGAAAGATTTGACTAAACATAAAACAATCTTCCAACTCAGTCGTCATTCTTATCTTGTGAAATCAAACCAAACGTTCTGTTGTCTCTAAATCAGGGATTGATGAAATCCTTGGTTGCATCCATTTATGAACATGTTCTCATTCATATTCAATCGTAGTCTAAGTCCTTCTTTAGAGGGATAAATGTCATTCATTATCTTCAAATGTGTTTCTGTTGTTTTGGGGGGAAGTTTGAAGTCCATTGTTCAAAGTCTGTTAATGAAACTTTATGAAGTTTATGTAGGATGTTTTTCCTATTTTGTATTTGTTTGAATTATGATGTATTTCTGACTCTTTCTGCCATGATGCCAGGTCTCTCTTGAAAACAACATTTTTAATCTCAATTAAATTTTCACCTGGAGAAATAAATATGATAATAATAATTTTGTCTTCAGGGAATCATTTCTCTGTAAAACAGCTTCTTCTGAAACTCTTGTTACATTTCTTGTTTATTGTTTGCTGGTTTTAGAAAAATGTCATCGTCTCTGTGTGAACTTAAACTCTACATGTGGTGTCAGCTATAAACGAGCTCTAGAGTCTAATAACGATGCTTTTATTATTGTCTGGTATCCAACCTAACCCTGGGCCTCTGGCTGAATGTGAAACACCAGCAGATGTTAAAAACTGTCTGGGTTACACGTGCATCACGTCGTGTGCTTCCTAACATGGATATGATTGGAATCTGGGCCTGTTCAAGCGGTGCTGGTATCATTGTTGTTTCTGAGACTTTCCAAATCTTTACTGGATAAAAACGTAGCAACTGATGGATTTAACATTTAGCACTCAGACTGTCCCAGAAAAGGCGGAGGTCTGGAAGTTTATGTGAAGGTCTGTCTTGCTGCTCAAGTCTTGTTCTCTCCATCTGCACCTCAGCCATTTGAAATATTGGCCTTAACTATTGATCTGTTTGGAAATCAGACTGTTGTTGGCTGCTATCAGCCTCCACCTGCTTCCCCCAGCACATCACCGTCTCTGGTTCAACTTTTATCTGAGCTGCATTTTAATGACGTCTTTCAGATGGATGATTTTCATTGGGACTGGCTTTCTTCTGTGTCTGATGATTTTAAGGCACGCTGCTTGTTTTTAAAACTGACTCAAATTATTTAAAGCCTCACACGCCTTGATCCTAAACACCCAGATAAATCTGCTCTTATTGCCCTTTTTTAACTAATATGCTGCGTAAGTTTTCCACATCTGCAGTTTTTGCCAACGACCTGAGTGATCACTGCATAGTTGGTGCTGTGAGAAACACTAAAATCTCACGCTCCGAGCCCCGCATCAGTTTGAACTGGGGTCGTATTAAACAGGCTGACAATGTCAGTTTGGGAACATTTACAGGAGAGTTGTGTCTACTTTGTGGACAGACATGCCCCTTTTTGCCAGGTCAGGGTGAAAGGTCGGGACAGGCCTGGTTTGGTTCAGTACCGGCCGATCTCCTACATGAGAGAAACCAGGCCTGGGCAGGAAGTCTGGCTCTGATGCTGATTGGCTACGTTTTCATTAGCTGTGTAATCGGATTACTGCCTCCATCATCAAGATCCAATGTAACTATTTTTTACTTTAACGACTGACAGTCCAAACGACCGTAGGAGGTTTTGGCAAACTATAAAGTGTCTCTGCCAGCTGTGACTCCTCAGAGCTTCCTCCTCACTTAAATATCGACTCCACTCCTGTGTCACACAAAACTGAAATGTTGCTTTAACAAACACTTTGTTGCTTCTTGCTCTTTGTTCAGCACAGTATCTGATGGTAAACCTCTTGCACACAACTCTGCTCGTAGTTCCTGCTTACTGATACCTTTTCCTTCACACCTGTCACAGTAGAAGAGGTTTGTAAGGCTTTGAATAGCCCCAACACCAGAAACTCGTCCTCACAATCGTTCTCCTTCCTTCTTGCACTTGGCTGCAAATATCATTTTATACCATCAACATAGTTTTCAAACCATTACAGCAGCTGTTGATAGTATTCAGTCTCAGCTGGCTCAGACTGGCTTTAAATGTAGAAAAAACCAAAGTCATGTTGTTCACAAACAGAAAGAGGGTCCGGCTTTATTTCCTTCTCCTCTATCTGCTCAAAGTATTTCTATTGAAACTGTGGCCTCGTACACAGACCTCGGTATTGTGGTTGATGACAGTCGTTCCTATAAGCCACACATTGAACATCTAATAAAGACACTGAGGCTGAAGTTGGGCTTCTCTTCCAGGAACAGATCATGTTTCACAGGAAAAAGCTTGTTGCTGCCACCTTTTTTTTTACCTGCCCTGGATTACAGTGACATGATTTATATGAATGACTCTGCTCGCTCTCTTCATCTGTTGGATTTTGTCCATCATGGGGCATTAAGATTTATAACTGTCTGTAAACCTTTAACACACCACTGTACTCTGTGTTCTTTGGTTAACTGGTCCTCATTGGTCTTACACAGGATGGTCCATTAGTATCATTTTATCTATCAATCTGTTTCTGGGTTACTGCCTCCTATTTATCAGAGTACATGTTAGGCAAACAGTTTAGTCACAGCCTGCAGTCTCAGGACATCATTACATCCACTGTTCCATCAGTTCATGCAGAGCTTGGGAAGAAGGCGTTCTCCTTTTCTGCTCCGTCTTCATGGAAAACATAACCGAAGGATTTAAGGCTCTCCGTTGATTTCACTTGCAGACTTCAAAAGACGTACACATGTTTTTGTGAAACCATCTCTGGGAACTTGTTCTCGTTATTAATATGACTGAGTACATTACACAAACTTTTCTTTTATTGTTGTAATTTTAATATGTTTGTCTGGAACAGGTCTCTCTTGTAAATGAGACATTGAGTCTCAATGAGCCGACCTGTATAAATAAAGCTTCAATTACAAAGTCCTTTGTTTAAAAGTTCCTTCAGCTGCCAGTGGGACGTGCTGTGGCTCTATCGGTTGCTGAGCCTTTATATTGTTAGTTAGAAACTACAAATATAATGGCTCACTGTATTTCAGAATCAGAGAAACTTTATTAATCCAGGAGGGAAACTGAGTTGTCATAGCAGCAAATATACAAGAAACAACAAGCACTCATATAAAGTGAGTGTAGAAACAGTTATGATAGATAAATATTCAGATAAATAGAGAAATAGAGAAATATAGGTATAAATATACATACCAGTATAAAAGGATAAGTGTGTGTGCAAATAGATTGTGGTGTACAAAGTGACAAGCTGCATTGACGTAACGTTCCCTCTGACAGCGGGGTTGAAGGAACCTGTTGCTGAAACTGCTGTGCAGATTGTCCAGTATATCATGGAGGGGTGAGAGTCATTGTCCATGATTGACAGCAGTGTGTCTCAGATCACCTCCTCCAGGTGGTCCATTTACCATCTGAGCCTTCGTAGAAAGTAAAGCTGGCTCAGACCCTTTTTGTAGGCAGCGTCCATGTTGGCAGACCACTCCAACTTGTGATCCAGATGAACTCCCAGATACTTAAAGGATGTGACTATTTCAACATCATTCCCACCAGTGCAGACAGAGGAGGGATCTGTTTCTGCCAAAGTCCACCACCAGCACCTTTGATTTGGCCACATTCAGTTTCAGGTGATTCACCTCACACCACCTCACAAATCGACCAATCAGTCCTCTGTATTCCTCTTCCCTTCCCATTCCCTCTTTAATCCAGGATCTCAACCAGTTTGTTATGTTCTCTCTTATAACTTAACTGGTAAAGTAACAACACCTGTTTGGTTGTTAGTAACTTACTTTATTAACCATGTAGTGGAAAGGCACAGGCATATCAATGCGCACATGCACCACACTTGGTGTTCTCTACTTTACCACAAAATATAAACTGATTTTACTAAATACATAACAGCTCCTCCCATCCAGCTTTGATGAACACATTAAGTATCAAACAATCGAGATATTTTCAGGTAAATGCCGTAACCCAATAATTGTACTTAAACTGAAATATGACACCTACTCAGTGATTTACAACATAGAGGTAGGTTGTTTCCTCTTAAACATTTTAACTGCTTTCCTTACAAAATGAACTGGAAACCTATAAGTTCAGTCTCTGAGGTGCTCTGCGATTTCTCTCAGGGTAATGTCTGCCTGTTTGGTCAGAGTCCATAGTGCTCTGTGTGGAAAGTTCAGGTGTTTGAACATTGGTGGTTTCACGTAAACCCTGAACCTCAGGTGGTGAAGCGAGGGCAAACTCTTCTGAATCTTGAGGTGTAGATGTGTCCTCTCAGGTTGCTCTGGAACCACGTGACATTCTGCATCTAGAATCTGATCAACATGTCTACGCCAGACTAATTTGGCTCCAACATTTATGGTGTATATCAGCGGTCCGGTCCGTGAATGAATCGTGCCAGACTGACATTTCCCATTTCTCTCTCTCTCTCTAGGTCTCTCTCTCGCCAGGGCTGAACTCATTATGGGTTCACGCCCTTGGCCCACGCCCTCGGAGGAAGAAACACCTGTGCCTCATCAGTGTGGACGATATTTAAGCCAGGAAGCAACAGCTGTTCTTCGCTGGATCGTTGTGAGGATCGCGTCAGTGAAAGTCGAGCATCTAAGTTCCCCTGGATTCTCCCCGGAGCCCTGCCCCCCTCACCTTTTGTACATAGCACTGCCCCGCATCTTTGTATATACACTCATTGGACATTGTTCTTTAATACATTTTCTTGTGTGCATCATCCCTGGAGTCCAGCGCGTGAGTCCCCTTTGTACATCGTGACACTTTGAGGGTAAACACAAGCTCCAGCAGCTGTGCTCTGAGGAAACAAGCTGTCATATTTTTCGCACTCTTAGACAAACTTAAAATCCTCTAATTTTCTCAAAAATCGACAGTGTGTTTTATTGGCCTAAAACTATGGTACTTTTGCAAATTGTGTGCACAATATTAGAACTAAATAATTTTATATTGACAAACAGCGGCCCGCATTAAACTGTGACTGTCACCAGGTAATGGGGGCGTGTTTCCTGAATAAGCAGCAGGTGTTAAACAGCTGACAGGTGAACAGGATGCATGCAGGTAAACTCGAGGGCCCTTCGAGCTGATCGGTGGTGTCGTGAGGAGATTTCAGCTCATTATTCATGTTACAGAAACACAGAGGTACGAGACCAGGCAGAAGACTTTCTGATTATTTGTTTTTAGTTAAAATAATTCCATTGTTGTCTAGTGATGGTGTGGTAAAGCTCTGTGAATGTGTCCAATTTTCCGGCCAGTTGCTTCACCCAAAGGCAGATCACACAAAGCCTCGTTTAACTGCTTATTATGAAGAACTGACATCTGCTGGTCATTTAATGTTCAGAGCACTGCTGTGAGAATACCTGTAGGATACATACCAGCGGATATGTGAGCACGTGCACAGCTGCAGGGCTAGAAGGGGCCAAATGAAATAAATAAAAAGATTCTTAAATAATTAATTAACTGTGTCAATAAGTGATTAATTAAATATATTTAAAATCAATAAATTTGAAATGAATTTATTGGAAATTACTTGGCATTAAATCAATGATGTATGTATTTAATTTATTAAGTATTTTGAACTTAATTCATTAATGACATTTAATTATTTAACCCTTTACAGCCGATCGGAGCGGACACGCTCTGTTTTGCGTAACTATTTTTAAATCCCGGTAGCTCTGCAACCACGTAAGCTAGCACAATCATTTTTTTTGCATATGAAACTGGAGGAGTTGTACTTACATCTTATGCCATCAGCTTGTCCTAGGTCACAGTTTCCTTCCACATAAAGCTTTGCAAAAACTGCATAAAAATCACTTGCAGCAACAAAAACATGATATTCCTGAAACACGCTTCGCCGATCCGATCAGCTGTTTGTAACACTTCCTACGTCCATCAGCGCGAACTATCACATGACCGCATGACCTGCCCGAAACCGGAAGTGACGTCATTTTGCGGAAATGTAGTTTTTTTTTACCATCGTGGACTCTCGAGCTTATACTTGTGTTTTTAAAAGTTATGTTTGACTTCATGACTTTCTGTGTCGTTTCTGGGATGCTTAGGACTCATATTGCACTGCTGGAAATAGTTTATTGTGATGCATATGCTGTTATTTTGCAAATTTGCACTATAATATTTATTTTCGTTTTTCCTGCAGTATATAAAAATTGGTGTATTTCAAAAATAAAACTATGAAGACACTTAAAATAAATTTCCTGTGGTGGGAAACTAGTTTGTGCAACTTTTTTGTATTTACAGTTTTGAGGGATAAGCCTCTTAAATTTCTCTAACTAGAAATATATGTTAAAAAAACAAAAACCATTTTCAATTTTTTTGTAGTTTATTGCACTTTTTTGCAATTTATGTAATTACTATGCACCGAATGCAGACATATTATTAAAGTTTGGGCTATAATGGTTGTATTGATGTATAGCAACTTGAAATGCTCCCAAAAATGGCTCCACAGCATGTAAAAATATAATATAAGCTCTGGCGGACTTGGTTCTATGGTAGGTCTTAAAGGGTTAATGATGACTAATTGATTGATTATTGATGATTAATTAACCCTCCACATGATTTAACCTCTATAGAGATGATATTTTATCTAGATCACACTCTCACAGTGAGACACGGTGGATACACAGACGGACCAGCAACTACAATGAAGAAGACGCGACTTAAATACACAGAGAAACACAGAGAGATTACACACAGGCGGTGGACACAGCTGGCAGTAATTAACGAGACGAGACAAGGGAGGTAAAACTGAACACGCTCACATGAGATGCAGACCTTCACAATAAAACAGGAAACAAGAAAACACTACACAAAGCTGCAGACTCGACACTGAGACAGAAAATGACACATGGAACTAGAACTATACAGACACAACCGAAGGACAATTCCTAAAACATGAATAAACAGACACATAGATTTCCAATAATAATAATAATAATAATAATCAACAAAGCACAAGAGTAACAAAACGATCATTCAAAAATAAACCAAAACATAAACTTCGAATGCTGGGTCGAACCAACCCAGAACTGTGACAGAAACACTCAGGTCAGCGTTCTTGAAATGTTCAGTAGATGAGGTTTAGAGGTTTACAATCTAAGGTTTAGATTGACTAATGGCTATTTTTAACTCCTGTTTCATCTTTGGCTGCAATTTCCTGTTTGCATTTAGCTATTTCTCTCTTCTCTAAGAGTATTTGTCATGTCTGCAGGCTGTCAGGCTGCCTGATCACAGAGGAAGGTTGCAAGTCTCTGGTCTCAGCTTTTAGCTCCAGTTCTTCCCATCTGAAAGAGCTGGACCTGAGCTACAATAACCCAGGAGAGGCAGGAGTGAAGATGCTTGAGCAGCTAAGACTGGACACTCTGAGGTATGTAGATGGCCGTTACAGCCACAAACAGTGTCTGATAGATGAGGAAACTGGCTCTGTCTGATTACTTAATGCTGGAAACCAGTGTTATTTGAACAATCACACATATAGGAACATTTTTCTGCTTGAGCAGCTAAGACTGGACACTCTGAGGTATGTAGATGGCCGTTACAGCCACAAACAGTGTGTGATAGATGAGGAAACTGGCTCTGTCTGATTACTTAATGCTGGAAACCAGTGTTATTTGAACAATCACACATATAGGAACATTTTTCTGCTTGAGCAGCTAAGACTGGACACTCTGAGGTATGTAGATGGCCGTTACAGCCACAAACAGTGTGTGATAGATGAGGAAACTGGCTCTGTCTGATTACTTAATGCTGGAAACCAGTGTTATTTGAACAATCACACATATAGGAACATTTTTCCCATTCTGGTCTAACATAAACAGTAGATGTCTGTATGGGGTCTCAAAGGATAAAATCAGACTAGTGGGTGTTTTTGACTGTAAAGTGGATGTAGCATTAACAACCACTGGTCCTGGTACCCTGCAGCCTGCACTGCAGGATATGTGTTGCAGCACTGAGAGCTCCAGAAAGAGCCTTCATGGTGGCCCTGCAGCCAACCAGCACTTCAGTCAAATGCTGTCAAAAGTGGTCCCAGAGACACTGTTAGCTGTAACCATCAATGACCAAGAATTTTGTCATTTAATTCAGGGTTTCCCTGTATTATTGTTTGATATCATTTCTGAATAAATAAATCAAGATGACGAGCCTTTAAATGCACTTATGTTAGTATAAATATACAAAAATAAAAGATAATTTTCCTGTTAGGAGAATAAGAATTAAATATATTCATCACATGCATCAAATCACAACCTCCTCCTGCAAGAGTGCAGCATTGTGATTGGTTGATGCTGTTTCCATCATTTATGTTTGTTTACCTTCAACAATTTTGCTCTACAGAGCATTTATTAATTAGAAGGATTATTAATAAACATCTTTCTCTCCTGCTTTTGGTGGAGTGAAACAATAACTCCTATCTCCAGAGGTACACAGGTCAACTGGCACCTGGTCCTAACTTCACCCATGTCTGCACCCTCAGACATCCCACTGTGGAGGCATCCTCGCCTGGACCAGTGGCTGCCCTTGTGAGACAGACTTTATGGTCACAAACACCCTAATCTGAGAATGAAGGCTCCTTTACATAGAAAGCAGTATGTGGTGTGATGACCGCTGCATTAGCTCCAAATATGTGATGCACTGGCTGCTGCCCTCTACCTGTACTGAATCAGTTTTTGTACCCAGTCCCAGTCTTTACATTTAACATGCATCCACTCCCTGACAGCATGAATGTCACAGTGTGTTGGACCTTGACTGTGGCACATGTCAATGCTCCCTGGACATCGTGCTTAATAAAGGAGATTAAATGTGATGTGATTATGAGTTTTGCTCTTTTGAAGTTTAAACATTTATGTGTCAAAATGTTGGACTGTTCCTTTATCAGTGTGTAACAGTGTGTGTGTGAGAGTCATGTAATGTCCATGTGTGCATGCTGACTGTGCTGCTCTGACCCCCCTCCTCCTTTCAGGGTGGAGCCTGCTGGAGTCCGATGGTTGAGACCAGGTCTGAGGAAGTGTAAGTGTGTTTTTAATGGGATTCATAAAAACAAAGCAGCACACATTCAACCATCTTCATCATTCTGATATCAGGAGTCCTCATCAAACGGTCAATCAATGAACAGATGATGGATCAATAACTGCAGCTGGATTGTGTTTGTTCTCTCCATCAGATTCCTGTCAACTCACAATCGACACAAACACAGTGAACACAAAGCTCCAACTGTCTGACAACAACAGGAGGTTCAGTCATATCCTGATCATCCAGACAGATTTGATGTTTGTGAACAGCTGCTGTGTAGAGATGGTCTGACTGGTCACTGTTACTGGGAGGTCGAGTGGACAAGGAGGGCTTGGATATCAGTGAGTTACAGAGGAATCAAAAGGAAAGGAAGGAGTGATGAGTGTGTGTTTGGTGGAAATGATCAGTCCTGGAGTCTTTGCTGTTCTGATCATTATTCCTCTGTGTGGCACAATAACAGAGAAACACCCATCTCCTCCACCTCCTCCTCCTCCTCTGTCTCTAACAGAGCAGCAGTGTATGTGGACTGTCCTGCTGGCACTGTGTCCTTCTACAGAGTCTCCTCTGACTCTCTGATCCACCTCCACACCTTCCACACCACATTCACTGAACCTCTTTATCCTGGATTTACAGTCTCATGTGGTTCCTCAGTGTGTCTGTGTGTAGTTTAGTTTAAAGAGTGTCATGTTAGTGTCCTTTAACACTGATCGTTGAACAGATAGTTCAGTCTGTACACGTCTGTCTCTTTCACTCAGAAACACATTTTTAGATTCATGGATTCAATCACTTGATGTTTTAAACTGTTTTTCTGTCAAAGCTTCACAGACATCAGTATGCAGTGTTTCTCTGAAGCTCAGTTCAGCTGAGATGATAAAGTTCATTTCAATGTTGGAATACTGAACTTAATTGAAACATATTTGAACACAGATATTATTAAACTGACAGAAACACTGACATCAGTAAAGAGGAACAGACTAATGAGTGCTTACTGCTCTCCGATGGTCACAGATGTAAATGCAAGCATGGAGCTATATTTTAAAAAAGCAGATGTCTTCACATATAATTATCATCATGTAGCTCTGTAACTGTTAGCTAGGCAATTTCACATTTGTGTCTTTTTGTGGAATCAGTGTGTTTGAACAACACAAATTCTGCCTTTTCTAATTTTGAAAGACTGAACATGATATAAACAAAATAAATCTGATCTGTTCCTCTACAAATCTGGACAAATCTCAGATTCTGAAGTTCTCAGCGCTTACATTTTGTTCTCTCTACACTTCTGCTGACAACTGACATGTGATGTGTTTGTACACAAACCATCTGTCCTCTCTGTCCAAAATGTGAACATTGGCATCCTAGAAAGAGTGTCCTTTATCCTTAAGATGCAGATGGACTGCTGAGTCTTGTCCTGTGGAGGTGGCTCTCCTATGTTGTGCCATGCGCTTGTGAAGTGGCTGTTTGGTCTCTCCAATGTAGAGGTCTGGGCATTCCTCGCTGCACTGTACAGCATACACCACATTGTTAAGTCTGTGTTTTGGCGTTTTGTCTTTCGGGTGAACCAGTTTTTGTCTGAGCGTGTTGCTGGGTCTGAAATACACCGGGATGTCATGCTTGGAGAAAACTCTCCTGAGTTTTTCTGATACACCGGCTACATAGGGGATGACAATGTTGTTGCATCTGTCCTTCTTATCCTCCCTCGCTGGTGTCTGATCTTCTTTTCTGTGCCTCTTTGCTGACAGAGGCTCCTTTGACTACGATGACCTGGATGACTGAGAACCTTCACAGACACTTGTGGTCAAATAATGTGTTGTGCAGCACGCAGGACCAAGAAAGGTGTAATTTAAGTCTACGAACAATGAACACCCGTGTGCACACCTGTGTGGATCAGCGCGCTTGTATTCAAATGGTTTCCACATGTAATGTCTGCAAGAGGATGTAGCGAGCCATAGCCCCGTCCCCCAGGGCATGAAACAGGCATGGAGGAGATCCAGGCCCCAGAGTGCGAGAGCCCAAGGAGGACCACCGGAGGGGCATCTGTGCCACCCTCATGGGAAGGGCTGAGGATCCCCAGACGAGACGTCACCCAGTAGCCACCGAGCAGAAGCTAGAGGGGGCTGCACCGGCGTGCCCAACGGCTCCGCCGGCAGCCAGCTGTGCCAGAGTGAACCGAGCCGCAGGCCCAGAGGCCGGAGGCCCGAGGTCCCCCCGCACCCCGGAGGAGGCCTGACCGAGCAACAGGCGCCAGGCCCCGCCAGGTAGCCACCGGGAGTGAGCCGGTACATACCTGAGCGCCCAGCCCCGGACACCAAGAACCACCAATGCACCGACCCCTGAGGGCATCAGTCACCAGCAGGGAGTGTGGTGAGGGGAGATAGGCCTTGGAGGGCCTGGGAGTTCCCAGAGAGGTGGAGTCTAAGACCCGACCTGACATATAGACACAGACAAACAGGCGCACACAGACACAAACATGAGTTCCCACCCTCATGCACACATATACAAACACTCAGCACTCACCGAACGTAAGGACTGACATAAATGGACATGTACACACAATCACACTCCCCAAACATACTCTATACCCCGGGTCCAGGTACCCTCGCCCCCAGAGGGGGAAACAGAACCCAGACCCAAGAGATGTTACCCTTCCCCCCGGGGTGGAGGCAAGCAGACCGTCCCAGGCTCCGCAGCAGCAGGGAGGCCAATCGGACAGCCAACATCTCCTCCCAGCCCCCCCGCCCCAATGGCTAGCAGAGAACGGGGGTGTGTGAAGACCCCATACCTCCCTCCTCCTGCTCATGTGTAGTGTTGCTGCGTGTTTGTCTAAAGTGCATTTAAAACAAAGGAGAGCATGGTGCTGCTGCCAGAGAGCAGCAGGTGTTAGCATGGCCCCTCCCGGGCAGTGTTGGTCAAGTTACTTGAAAAAAGTAATCAGTAACTAATTACTGATTACTCCCCCAAAAAAGTAATCCCGTTACTTTACTGATTACTTATTTTCAAAAGTAATTAATTACTTAGTTACTTGGTTACTTTTTAAAAACACGATTTACAACCTGAAGAGGTGATAAAGCGATAGATCTTTCAGCCCAATTCTACTTTTTCTACATAATCCATCATACAAAATGTAATCAAATGGAAAAGTCTCTTTTTTAAATTTGTTTTATCAGTTTTAATCTTTTAACTTTATGCATCAAGCAAAATATTTAATTATATGTAACATTCTCTGACTTGAATAAATTAGTTTAACATTTAAACCTATTTCCTACACATTCCAGCACATAAAATAAAATATTTTTTGTGTTTACACTCACTCTTTCAAACAGATGCAAGTAAAACACAGCAGAAAATAAATAAAGTCAAAGACTCAGCGGTCCTTTTGCTCTATTTTCACCTGTAAAGCAGGAGCAGGGTAGGCGGAGGTTTACCCTGGTGCAGGTGTGCTGCGGTCAGTTGAAGAATCCGCGTGAGTTTCTCTGTGAATTTCCCATTACGTCGTTGCGCACTCAGTGCTTGCTCGGAAGTTTAGGGGTTTTTTTTCCCTGTAAAAAGAAGTTTTCTTCCCACGCACAACGGACACTAATGTTTTTGTCACTTTTTATGGAATCAAACTCAAAGTAAGGTCAGTACTTCCACGCTTTAAACGCTGCACGCTCATACTCTCTCCCGCACTCGATATATGATCCACTGTAGATCTGCACACAGCTGTTGTCACTAACGGCGCACTCGCTTACGTCACTGTCGTGAGACATTCTCGCAAGAAAATAAAATAAAATAAAATAAATAAATAAATAAATAAATCACGGTTTTAGTAACGCAGTGTTCCTACGGGAAAGTAACGGTAATCTAATTACAGATTTTGCAATAGTAATCCCTTCCTTTACTCGTTACTTGAAAAAAGTAATCAGATTACAGTAACGCGTTACAAGTAACAAGTCCAGGTCCCAGCTAAACACTGAGCAGGAGCTGAGAGCTGCAGGATCCTGCTTCAAAGCTGCTTTGAAAAGCTGTGCACTGCAAAACGTGCTCGTCGGAGCCATTAATGCTGACTTTGTTATTTTGATCAAAGAAAGAAATCAGCACAAACTGTTTGATTCGTTTTTGTTTTGTAGGTTAAAGTGTTTCATATATTGTGCTCCTGAGTTAATGTTGCTGATCAGTTTGAATTCATTTTGATTGTTTATGGAGTTTATTTCATTTTATTTTTCAGTATCAAACGGTTCAAATGTTTATAGTTTTAGTAAGGATGTAATTTATTTTTTATTGAAGGTAAATTGTTGCACTTTACTTTGTTTCCATCTAAAAGTGTTACATTGTTTCTCTTCCAAACTAAAAAGTGTTTCTGCTGCAGCTTCCTTTCACTCTTTATCATTTTCCAGTCAGTGAAAGTCTTGTGTCCTCCTAAAATCCACCGTGCTCACAGTGAACACTCGTATGCTGTTGTGCTGTCACAGACTGTTATCAGCCGTGTAGCCGCTCATACCTCATTTATTCTTCTTGTTCTACCGTCAGACCCAGGTGTACAGTTTTGGTTGAAGTTCTTATGTTTGATTTCATAACAGCTCTTCAGACTTCCTCTCTTTATAACTTTATAAGTATTTTTGACAAAGCAATCTTCTTTTACTCATCCACTCAGCAAGCGCAAGCGCCCAAGATAGTAACCTATCAACTCACTTACCCACATAGCTTGTTCTTCTTTGTCGTTTCATTGGCAGTTGGTGGTGCATTACCGCCAACAGCTTGCTGGGAGAGTGGACCAGCATGATGCTAACCTGCATAGCTGCATGTCGCGCCAGTTCAAAAGTCAGCCACGGCAGCCGGCAGGAAGAAACTATCCAACTACGCGGTAAATGAGAAACTGCTTTGTGATCCGGACAAAATCCTCTTGGGGTCTGGATTTGGACCGGAGTCCAGGGGCCCGTTCTTCGTACGTCGCTTACTACATCCAAGATCAAATGACACATCCAAGACCAAACCATCGCGCTAACCGTGAGCTCGCTAATCCGGTTCCCCGGACACACCTGTTGTTGACAATTAGTACAGCTGGACGCAGTAATGTGACATCACTGGGTGTCGTAAAAGGGGCTACACATCGATAGTAGAAACATTGATCGGCAACCCGCTGATTGGTCGGCGAAAATGTCGAAGGGGCGCGCTCGGTATTTTCTTGAGTGAGGGATTTCAGGAGTTTCAGAGTTTAATTAAAACGCAAGGGAACACTGCAAAGGCTGCAAAAGCAAGGAGAGAGGGCTGGCAGAAAGTTGCTGACAAATTAAACTCGTAAGTAATTTAATAATAACAATAATAATGGAGTGGATTTATATAGCGCTTTTCAAGGCACCCAAAGCGCATGACAATACCACTATTCAGTCACTTTATTATTTATCCATAGATTTATTATATTACACTATATTATCCAATATTATAATATGTTATATTATATCCCCTTACACATTAGAGCCACAACAGGACCCACTAGAACATGGGAACAAGTAAAAGTGAAATATAAGAATATTCCACAGAATGGTAATATTTATCTCTTATATTGCTTTTCGTCTCTTGGAAAGAGACCCTGAAATAATCTGTTTGTTTGTTCATAACAGCAACCAAGAAAAGGGCAGAGCAAAAAAAAAAAAAAAAAAAAAAAAAGACAGGTGGTGGTCCTGCACCCCCTCGTCAACAAGTTGGTTAAGTAAATAATATCCTCACGGGAATATCGATATCTCTCAATGAGCACACTGTCGCGCTGAGCTAAAGGATCCTGTCTGTCCCGCAATATACGCTGGATTCTGTAAACTCTCCTTATCAATCTTGCACCTTCCGCAATAGGTGGCTCGCGTATACGGACAGGACATGGCTGCGACAGGCTTCCCAAATCCACCTTCGCTTTTATTGCCGTGGTCTCTCATCTTGATTACACGAAGTAATTTACAATTACTACTCTGAAATATGAATTACATCTGAAATAATCAAATACATGTAATAGAATGTTAATAGTACATGTCCCTTTTTTAGGAAATGACCTGTATGTATCTGTGTGACATCAATAAAAGGATCAAGCGCTGCATTATCTTTAGTTACATTGATGTTATTTATTTATGGTGAAACAGTGGCGGAATGTCGCTGTTGCTTTCGTATAAATGAAGCGGAGATACCTGCGTGGCCGCGATCTAATCCTGTTTACATAAAGTAAACCTGCTCCCGAGCAGGTTTACACTTACGGCTCTGTTGCTATGACAGCAAGTCCCGGATGAGCTTCGGGGAACCGAACGATCCAAGATCACGCGAAATCGTCAACAATCTAATCCAGCTAACTTACTTAGCGAGGTACGAAGAACAGGCCCCAGGAGTTGGGGACCCCTGTTATAGTACCATATCACCCTATTAGAGCACTTTGCTCTCACACTGCAGGCCTACTTGTTGTTCCTAGAGTATTTAACCCTTGGATGCACAACCTACCAATACCTACACTCTTCCACGAGTGGGGTCAAAAATGACCCCAAATAGAAACAATGCATTTTGCTATAAACTCTGTTGTTATTCTTCAAAATCTTTAAAACGAAGAGTTGTAATATTTTCATATTTGAGGTATTTCTCATAAAACATGATTGTGACATGAGGCCCTTTGCATTTTTATTTATTTTTTCATTAATTTTCAGTTCTGAGTCAATGCCGCCAATGGGCTCTTCATCCCATCCGTCCGGGATCATTTGTAGGGCCACAGGGATCCTAGCTGGCCTCATAGCAGCCGTGTTACTTTAGATAACAAAAGCGGAGCACAGCAAACACCGGAGCCCAAGAAAACAGCCCAAACACAGGGCAGTTCAGGGGGCCGACTATGTGGACGGCAACGGCGGCGGCGAAGGAGACGACGGAGCAGTTCAGGGGGCCGGCCGCGCGGAAGGCAGCGGCGGTTCTTAAGTGTCAGGCGTACTGGCCGAGGCTCGTTGGGCACAGGACCAGGCGAGGCAGGACCAGACGGGGATGAAGGCTCGGAGGAGGCTGGACCAGACAAGGCTGATGAAGGCTCGGAGGAGGCTGGACCAGACAAGGCTGACGAAGCCGAAGCAGAAGCTGGACCAGGCGACGCTGAAGCTGATGACGCTGGTGGAGCAACGGGCCCCTCGGACCCTCCAGCGGAGACGAGGAGGCTGAACGGGCCCCTCGGACCCTCCAGCGGAGACGAGGAGGCTGAACGGGCCCCTCGGACCCTCCAGCGGAGACGAGGAGGCTGAACGGGCCCCTCGGACCCTCCAGCGGAGACGAGGAGGTGCTGGCTGGGCTCACTGGAACCCCCAGCGGATGAGGTAGATGGCGGCACGGGAGCCGCGGAGTGCTGGATGAGCTCATCCGAGCTTCCAGCAGGAGCTGATGTAGAGCCAGAGAGAATTGGGACCCCGGGCTCAATGTTAAGCTGGCTAGAAAACTGCACTGCTACGGGGAACTGGGCCAAAGGTTCAGGTGCGACCTGAGCTGCTGGACACACGGGGACCTGAGCTGCTGGACACACGGGGACCTGAGCTGCTGGACACACGGGGACCTGAGCTGCTAATGGTGGAGAAGTAAATGACTGCACAGGGGACTGAACTGATGTCTGTAGTAACGGTGGTGGTGAGAGTGGAGTAGGTGGTGGAGTTAATGACTTCACAGGGGAATGAACTAGAGGTAGTGACGGTTGTGGTGCTGGTGGTTGAGTGGATGACTGTGCTAAGGGAGGCTGCACTGGGGACACTGGAGACTGCACTGGGGAAAGCTGAGCTGCAGGGGACTGAACTGGAGACTGCAGTGACTGTTGTGGTGGAGGTGTAACGGGTGGAGGAGCAGCTGAATTGGCTGCGGGTTGGATGGCTAATGGCTCAGCTACAGAGTGTCTTAATGGCAGGGCTATAGGTTGAATGACTGACTGAGTAGCAGCCTGAATGGCTGAGTGTAGTGATGGTTGTGGCGGAAGAGAAACAGATGGTAGTGTGGAAGATGGAGCTAAGGGTGACTGAGCGGCAGACCGAACTGATGACTGAGGCGATGGTAGAGGTGAAAATGGAGCTTGTGGTGGAGTTAATGGCTGTGCTAGCAGGGACACAGGAGACGCAGCTTGTAGCTGGGCAGCTAAGAGAGCTTCAGGAGGCTGGGCAGCTGATAAACTGTTCACATTACCATCCGTAGCACAAAACACAACCCCTGAATGATTAGTCCCACGGTTCGACACAGAAAAAGAGTGCTTACTCACCACAGCCGGCGATGTACAAGTCCGAACGTCCGGCTGTGGGGTGGCGCGCTGGCGGCGTGATCGTCGTTTCTTCCTCGCAGACGGCTCCGGCTGGTGTGGCTGACGTGGCTGCTGCAGGGTGGCTGTTGTCTGTTGCTGCTGGGCCAAATCTGATTTTTTCCGAGCTCGCGCCGCCTCAAATTGGCCAATAAGTCTACACATCCTCTGACCTGGTGGAGATGGGAATTTCCTCCGAGGATTGCTTCGATAGCATTTATTCCCACAATCTTTGCCCGTGTATTTGAAGTGTGGGTTATCCACTCGACTAGGCGTTGGACACGTATCAGATCGCTCTCCCCGGGTAAGTCTGCTGGGTCCATGTTGTGGTCACGTCGTACTGTCATGAAACGCTGTGTGGCAGGCAGGGATTGGACCCAAACGCAAACTCACGGGGACAGAAGTTGAACTCAAAAGCACAGCTTTATTGCTGGAAAACAGAACACAAGCAATACAAAACTAAACTGGGAAATGCTAATTATAACACATACCAGAAGACACGGGGAGAATCACACACAGCATGAGGGACAACGCGACACTGACTCAGAGAAACACAGGGTTTAAATACACTGGGGAGTAACGAGGGGAATGAGACACAGAAGGAGGGCACAGCTGGGAGAAATCAGGACTGACGAGACAAGCAAAGCAGGACACATTCACATAAGACACGGACCTTCAAAGTAAAACAGGAAGGATCACACCGAGACGCAAACTTGACACAGTGGAGACAGCAACTAAGAAACACAGAGACATAAACCATAAGGCAGAGGACTCTAAGAACCGAGAGACACAGAGGGGAACTCAAACATGCAAACACAGACTACACAGAACAGAGGGGACACAGAGCAACATGAAGGGCAAGGGATCGAAACTAGAAACCATAGAATAACTGCTTGGAGTCATTTTTAACCCCACTTGTGGAAGAGTGGGGTAGTGATACAAAAACTGCAATTTTTTAATTAATGAAAAAATAAATAAAAATGCAAATGGCCTCATGTTACAAACATATTTTATGAGGAATACCTGGAATATGAATATATTACAACTTTGCATTTTAAAGATTTTGGAGAAAAACAACCCCTGGGGTCATTTTTGACCCCACGTGCAGAGCCTTCAGTTTTCAGGCCCCTCTTCTGTGGAACCAGCTTCCAGTTTGGATTCGGGAGACAGACACTATCTCTACTTTCAAGATTAGGCTTCAAACTTTCCTTTTTGCTAAAGCATATAGTTAGGGCTGGACCAGGTGACCCTGGATCCTCCCTTAGTTACACTCAAAAAAATCTGTTGTTGTGGGCGTAGTTGTCTGCTGCTGAAAACTCCAGTGATTTTCCTGCAGTTTGACATCTAATGTGATCTTGTGAACTTCGTGAGTCCAGGTAACTAACCACTCTTACTAGATTGTATCCTGCCATCTCAACAAGAACAAGAATTAAGTGTCTGAATTTCATGCAGATGCTCCAGGATTTAATTATGTTCACGACAGAAACATGAAATTATTTAGTTCAAATCACAAGTTTGAATCTTGTACATGTAACAACCACCCAATAGGTGTAGGCTGCTGGGGGACTCCCATGAGGCACTGGGTGTTTCTTCTTCACTCACTGTGTGTTAATACACCTCTACGTGTTTAATCATGAGTTACTATTCATATCTGGCTCTTCCACAGCACGTCTTTGATGTCTTCTTTCTCTCAGACGAACTGGTCACATGGCTGCCCCTCCCTGAGCCTTGGCACATCCTGTGGCTGCAGAATAAGCAGCAGCTCTAATCAAACATGATCAATCCTCAAGTGTCAGTGAGAATAAAAGAAAAGGAAAAGGAAGTCATTTGTCATGAGAAGTGGGGCTCAGGATGTGGAGCAGGTCACCTGACAATAGAAAGGTCGGTGGTTTGATCCCTGCTGCTCCAGTCTGCATGCCAAAGCATCTTTACTGGTCGTGTTACTATGGTAACCCAGAGGAGTTTACTATGATAAGTATTAATTAATTCATTAAATGAGACAATCAGTCAAAAGTCAATCATTCATTTTTAATCAGCAGTGTTTTTGGAATCATCACATAAATTTAAAACAAAACCAAAAACGCTGAACAAGTTTGTAAAGTTTTTTCTAAGCCAGTCGTCACAAACGTCTGTAAGTTTGAAGGTTTTCAGCTGACAGACGTTCAGGTAGTTTCATCGCTCTGGTTTGGAGGATTCAATGTTTATTAATCCTCCCTTCAGACGACTGAAGGCTGCCACGTGTACGGTAACAGCACAGACACGTGACAGACTAGACTTTCATGTGACAGCGTTTAATCTGTAAAAGGTGACGTTGACATATTTTGGAGGCGTGTTGGTCACCAAACTGAACGTGTTCACTCACTGGAGTCTGTGTGGTTGTTGTTGTTGTTATTCACCGTCTTCTCTCTGACTGTGATGATGGTCCCATTTCCTTTAGACACAGTTAAAGGTGGAATCTCCACAGTCACTTTACAGATGTATGTTCCTGAATCCTCTGATGTTTGAAATGTTCAAAGATGAGTCTTTGCCTCCTTTTTCAGAGACTTGGAGATTGATTTGCGTTGGTCTCTCTCTTAATTATTGTTTGATTTTTCAGCCAGGCCACTCTGAATCTTTCAGACGTTCTTGTCCAGCAGCAGGTGATGCTTACGGTCTCTCCCTCCATGACAGAAACATCTGGACTCTGGGTCACAACAAACATGCCCGATGAAACAGCTGCAAGAGACACAAAACTGTGAGTCAGTACAAGAGACGAGTCTCCAAAAGTTGGTTCTGTTCATCTGGACGTAGCGTTTTGTGGGAGAAACGTTTTGTCATCATCAGGTGACGTCTTCAGTCTCAGCTGACTGCAGGTTTCAATCTTATAAACAGGACATTTGCATAATGACTGAAACCAGCCCACTGGGGCTGAGGTCAGTTCCTTAATCTTAATTATGCAAATTCTCATGACCATTGATCAACAACCACTGATCCATGTCCATGAGTCCCATTCACAGAGAGCTGGGGAATGGCTGCAATCACAGCATGTAAGATGGTGACAGACACCCTTAGGCCCCTCCTCCATTCAGAGATGGTCTTTCCCTTTTCACGTGAATGGCCTCCTTGACTCCGCCCTCAAACCAGCGTTCATCCCTGTCCTGGATGTTACATCCTCATCCTTGAAAGAGTGTCCGCTGGCCTGTAGGTGTAAACAGACTGCAGAGTCCTGGCCTGACGAGGTGGCTCTTCTGTGTTGTGCCATCCTCTTAGCCAGAGGTTGTTTGGTTTCCCAGATGTATAAATCCTGGCAATACTCCTGCACTTAACAGCGTACACTATGTTACTCTGTTTGTGTCGGGGGACCCGATCCTTGGGGTGGACCAGTTTTTGGTGCAGCGTGTTTAGGTGTTTAAAAGCCACAGAGACCCGGTGTTTAGAGAAAATGCGTCTCAACCAGGGGCGATTCTAAGATCAGAGCTTTGGGGGTGCTGAGCACCCAGAGAGCTGCCCAGCCAGGCAAGATAAACTTTACTCGTCACGATGAGACGTCTTCCCTGTCTCTGTCAGTCCCTGCATCCCTACATGCCTCCAGTTGTCCCAAGTTCTCTCTGACTGTCTCCTTGGTGCATTTAAACCCCTGTTCCTTCCTGTCCTCGTCGTCTGTTGTCTTTGTCTCCGTTATCCGTCATCCTAATTTTACCCTCTCTGTGCAAGTCTGCAAATTTCTGTATTAAATCATAAGATTCTTAAATTCATCAAGTCTCAAAACATGACATCACTGTTTTGTACATTTTAACACAATTTAATAAACATGCTTCAGCCAGTACCTTTTGATTAGCCTTGTCTTGGCTCTGCAGATTGTTTCTTTTATTTTAACGTCACCTCACCTTCAGGTTGGCAAATCTATCAGTGTTTGGTGATCAACTCTCTCAAGCAGTTTAACAGTTTCTGTTGTAACTGTCACTGCTCCCTGTCTGTTTCCTTACCTGATTCTTCCTGACCTTGTTCTTTCCCATCTTTCCTCTCTCCCTCTTTGAACTGATAATCACACGCAGATGTCACACAGTGGAAATTTGTGTTTTTATGTTTTATCAATCTGTGTATTGGTACATAGTGTTGATTTTATTTGCATGATTTTATTGTGATATTTATATTGCATGTTTGTTTATTGATATTTATACGGCATGGTGTTATCCTTATATTTATATTATGTGTGTTAATGTTGTACCATGTTCCTTTAATCCACTGTGGACAGACAATTGTAGGCACCTGTGAGGTGGGGGCGTTCCCCAAGGTGGCCTATCAGCCGCCAGGTTGACCTGTTAAAGGGGATAGTGAGCGCAGAGACAAAAAGAGGAGTGACGCACGAAAGGTGAGCAGGAGAAAAAGGAACGCGTGCAAGCCCGCACGTGTGTGGAAGGAACTGCTGCCTGACTGTGCCGCGAGTCGTTCGGCGATCCAGTCCCAACGCAGGAACAGCAACAGTGGGTGGCAATGGCTGCAATGCACAACAGGGCAGGGATGCCCTTCTGCCTGCATCTGACGGTGAGACGAGGGAGTCCGTGTTCAGGTGTGGAGTGGGGCGGGACTGTGCGGCGACGCGCTGTCAGGAGGAGACAGATCTGCGATAGGAGCCTCCTCCCTGGTCTGCTGCTGACGAGTCTTACCATACTGGAAGAGAAGTTCCTCTCCTGTCTCTTTCATATAAGGACTATTGAAATCACTAATAAAAAAGTCCTCCCTCAGTGTACTTTCAACCAAAAGGCAAATAACCAAACACATGAACATCAAATAAAAGACATAAATACTGAAACACTGATCCAACATTATCCTTTATTGACGGATCATTTGTTCTTTCATTTTTACCTGAATGTTGCTGCTTTTTTTGAAAAAACGTCCCTATATCCTTTATGAACCTGACTGACACACACACACACACAACAGGAGTTATAAGGTTAATGGGAATCCAGTCAGTTAGCTGGTAAGTACCTTGGGTTTAATATCGGCACATATGACAAAATGAGCAGCTTCTCTCATTCCTTCCTTTTCTAACAGGACAGTGGTAACAACAGCAGGCTACGGACAAACATCGTCAGAAAACACGTTTTTAACCCAGCAGGTTACCTGGTGTAATGTTTTTCAGGTAAACAGAAACATGGTCTGACTCCTACCAACTATATAAAGAGTAATTGAAGGTTAAATGCAGCTAACATGTCCTGTTTTAAGCCAGGCACTTCCACCTCCGCTCTGCTGCGTCTCAGCCACCATCTCTCTGGCACAAAGGGCACCAGAGCCAGAGCAGGGAAGAGGCGAGCTGGAACAAACCATTCTGGGAGGGGGGTATCTATACTTCTGTTGTTAAAAGATTACATCTCAACCAAGTACTGTATACTTTCTATATTTTTTGTAGTGTATCACACAAACACCAAATATTGTCAAAAAAGTAAGAAATCTTTGGGGGTGCTTTGATCCATTTTGGGAAGCACCGCCCAAAACGGGCTAAAAACGCCCCTGAATATAGTTCTTTACACATTTGCCTACCAAGTGGAAGCTCAGCAGCTGAATCTCAGGAGGAGACAAAACATCTCTTTTGGGTTGTGTCAGAAATGGCATCAGGCCTAAAAATGTGTCCAATCACACATGAACAGTCACCCACTGTGGTGCCCTGTGAGTAACAGCTGAACGCAGCCAGTAAGCAGTTAAAGCAGTTCTTTTGTTAAATCCCTCGAGCTCCCCTTCCTGCAACCCTAAGTTGGACATGTGGTTATGAAACTAGATGGGCAGTAAAATAAAATGTGACGTCCACACATGAGGACAACAGGGCGCTAAAGTCCGTACAAACTTTTGTTTCTTCATTTGCTTGCAAACGAATGGAAATCCTCACTTAAAGCCAAGAAGCTTATTACCTGTGCAGGCTTTAGTGCCTCAGAGCAAACAAGAGAGCTTTGATCACAATGATTTTTGTTTTCACATTTCATTCACTAGCGATTTTTTTAATGTCACCTGATCTCAGTCAGCAGACTGAATATAACAGTAAAGCACTAGTGAGCTAATGAATTAGATATTGGTCACTCATATCAACTGAAAGAGTGTAAGACAAGTAAATGTGCTATAAAGGCCGGAGAAGAGTTAATAAGATAAGCTAAGATAAGATAAGATAACCTTTATTAGTCCCACACGTGGGAAATTTGTTTTGTCACAGCAGGAAGTGGACAGTGCAAAAGTTATGACGCAAAAATTAGAATACAATAAGAATAAATACAGTACACAGCTGTACAGAATAGAATAAAATAATATACTATATACAGTAGAATAAAATAGAATAAAAATATACAATAAGATAAAAATAGAATACGAATGCTATATACAACTGAGTAAAAATACAACGATGCCAGAAAAGATTATTGCACTTAGTATTATTGCACATGTGTGGATGTGTGTGTTTGTTCAGTTAAAGTCTTTGTTGTGGAGTCTGACAGCAGTGGGGAGGAAAGACCTGCGAAATCTCTCCGTCCCACACCGTGGGTGCCGCAGTCTCCCACTGAAGGAGCTGCTCAGTGCTGTCACAGTCTGCTGCATGGGGTGGGAGACGTTGTCCAACAGGGATGACAGCTTAGCCGCCGTTCTCCTGTCACTCACCACCTCCACTGGGTCCAGAGGGCATCCTAGAACAGAGCTGGCCCTTCGGATCACCCTGTTCAGTCTCTTCCTGTCCCCAGCAGAGATGCTGCCGCCCCAGCAGACCACGCCATAAAAGATAGCAGAAGCCACCACAGAGTCATAGAAGGTCTTCAGGAGTGGGCCCTCCACCCCAAACGACCTGAATCTCCGCAGCAGGTACAGCCTGCTCTGCCCTTTCCTGTAGAGGGCGTCTGAGTTATGAGTCCAGTCCAGTCTGTTGTTCAGATGAACACCAAGGTACCTGTAGCTGTCCACAGCCTCAATGTCCATACCCTGGATGTTCAGTGGTTGCAGTGGAGAATGCTTGTGCCTGCGGAAGTCTACCACCAGCTCCTTGGTTTTACTGGCGTTGATCTGGAGGTAGTTCAGCTGGCACCAGTCCACAAAGTCTGGAGTCAGTCCTCTGTACTCCTTGTCGTCCCCATCAGTGATGAGGCCGACTATTGCAGAGTCATCAGAGAACTTCTGCAGGAAGCACTGGGTGGAATTGTGGGAGAAGTCTGCAGTGTAGATGGTGAAGAGGAACGGAGCCAGAACCGTTCCCTGTGGGGCCCCCGTATTGCAGACGACCCTGTCCAACACACAGCCCTGAGTCCTCACATACTGTGGTCGGTTGGTGAGGTAGTCCAAAATCCAGGTAGTGAGGTGATGGTCCACTCCAGAGTTCTCCAGCTTGTCCTTCAGAACCGAGGGAAGAATAGTGTTGAAGGCACTGGAGAAATCAAAGAACATGATTCTCACAGTGCTTCCAGCGGTCTCCAGGTGAGCGAGGGAACGATGTAGGAGGTGAATGACGGCATCATCCGCTCCAATGCCAGGCTGGTAGGCAAACTGAAGTGGGTCCAGTGATGAGCTTGTTAGGCGCCGAAGCTGAGCCAGGACCAACCGCTCCAGGGTCTTCATCAGGTGGGATGTCAGAGCCACCGGCCTGTAGCTGTTGAGGTCCTTGGGGCGTGAAGTCTTTGGCACTGGTACAACACAGGAGGTTTTCCAGAGCTGTGGGACTCTTCCCAACCTCAGGCTCAGGTTGAAGAGGTGCTCCATCACCCCACACAGTTGGTCCGCGCAGGACCTGACGACCCTCGAGCTGATGCCATCTGGGCCCGCTGCCTTCTTGCCATTAATCCTCCTCAGTTCCCTCCTAACCTGGGTGGTTGAGAGAGACAGGCTGGAGCCTTGTGTTGAGTGTGTATTGGATGCTGTTGTTGGGGGTGGGGAGGAGTGAGCAGGGTGAATAGAGGAGGTGTGAAGTGTCTGAGGTGTCAGAGGTGGAACAGCAGCAGTGGGGGTGGGTGAGTCTGCAGCCGATGTTGTAGACTGTCTCATGGTTGAATCAAATCTGTTGAAGAAATGATTCAGTTCATTTGCCCACCTCACATCCCTCCCAGGCAGAGAGTTCTGCTGTTTGTGGCCTGAGATGGTTCTGAGGCCTCTCCAGACTTCACCAACGTTGTTTTGCTGAAGCTGGTTCTCCATCTTCTGCCTGTAGCTGTCCTTCCCATTCCTTATCAGTCCCCTCAACTCTCTCTGCACCCTTTTCAACTCCTCTTTGTCTTTGGATTTGAAGGCCCTCCTCTTCTGCTTGAGGACAGCTTTAATTTCTGGGGTAATCCAAGGTTTGTTGTTGGAGAAACACCGTACAGTCCTGGTAGGTACGGTGTTATCCACACAGAAATTAATATAGTCAGTAATGCATGTAGTAAGGCTGTCGATGTCCTCTCCATGGTCGTCACAGATCACCTCCCACACAGTCGACTCAAAACAGTCCTTAAGAGCCTCCTCGCTCTCCTCTGACCATCTCTGCACTGTGCAGGTGGCTGGTGGCACCCTGCGCACTAAGGGCTCATACACAGGGACAAGGTGCACCAGGTTGTGGTCAGATTTGCCCAGTGGAGGGAGAGGTGATGAACTGTATGCCTCTTCAGCATTGGCATACAGTAAGTCCAGTGTTTTATTGTCTCTGGTTGAGCAGGTCACATACTGGGTGAAGGTGGGCAGTGTGGAGTCCAAAGAGGCATGATTGAAGTCCCCTGATATTATGAGAAGGGCTCTCGGAGATTGTGTTTGCAGTCTGCTGACCACTGAGTGGAGAGTGTCACAGGCTGCATCCGCGTTGGCCGAGGGGGGGGACATACGCTGTTATTGCGATAACATGCGAGGTCATAAAAAGGTCTTGAAATGAAAATATTTCATTATTTGCTGTTTCATAGATTTTTGGTTTTATTGCACTTTTGTCAGCCCTGCTGCTGTTTTTAAAAGTACTTTATTAATAAACTGGCATAAATGGTAACATTGAACACTTGCCAGTGTGAACAAAAGGTTCTTAACTTTAGCATCAAAGCTTCAGTTCACCTTTCTCATGGCAGTTACTTCAGTATGTGTATTAATGCAAGAACAACTCGATTCCACACAGCTGACGTACCGAGAGTGTCTGCTGTGTGGTTAACTTTATAACCTTTGGTATGCAGTGGTGTCGCTCCACCTGTTAGCTAGTTTAAGAAACTGGTTAAGGAGGGAGTATCTGTGAGGATGAGGAGGATTTAGTTCTTTAAAGACACGTCAGATACTTGCAGGAAGCTTCTTTCAGCTTCTTTTCTCCACTGCGCAGGTTTAAAACCATGACAGCAGAAGTCATGATGAAGAGATTGATTAGTCAGTCACAGTGTAAAGAGTCCTCCTGCCTGCATCGCTCGCCAGTATAAACAGACCTTTGCTCCTGGAAAACAAATATATCAAAGTCATGTTGTCCAAGAAATGCATTTTATCTCACTAGTGAATCAAAGGAAGTCTGTATACTTTCTGAGAGTGAGAGGTGAACGTCAGACAGTTCTTAGAAAATGTAGTTTCTCTGGGGAGTCCCTAGGGACGTTTCCCTAGAGGGACTAACCTGGGGGATGCGGCCATGACCTGGTTAGGAGCTCTGGGGCTCTTGGATGGTGTTTTCCTTGTGGCTGCGTACAGCGGAGATGGGGGAGGGTCTGTGCTGGCGGACGTTGGTTACTGGCCTGGTAGCCTGGCTGCCCCTGGGAGGGTCCGGGACGGGCGTGGAGGCTTGGGGGTCTGGGGGTGCTCCGCCCCCCGGTCTGGGGTGCTGGCCAGGCCTTGGGGGCTTGGGTCCTGGCTGTTGTGTCGCCGGAGCAGTGGGCGGGTGGGTGCAGGGGGGCTCAGCCCCAGTGCAGGGGACCTCTGGTGCATCGGCCCAACTAGGGGGCTCTCTAACTGGTGGGGAGGTTGTTATATCTTTGCAGGTGGTCTCCTCACTACAGGAGCTCACTCTGCAGGTGGGGGAGAGATATAGGAGAGGTGGAGAATGAACTCAACCTGGGTGTCTATTGTCTTGTGTAGTTTGGGAGATGATTGGATGACGGGGTGGGTGCAGTTTTCTCTGGGGTGGAGTCGGGTGGGCTGCCCCGGACTCTGTGGGGCTGGGCGGTGCTGCTGCTGCGGGCCCCGGTCCGGATGGGCCTGGGCCCCCTTGCCCTGGTGGGTTCCAGAGTGTGGAGGTGCCTACTGGGGTCAGGGGGGGAGCTGGCCCCAGGGAGGGGCCGCTTGCCCCTCCCTTTCTTCCCTCCCCATCCTTAGCTGCCTCCCTATTCCCGCTCTACCACACCCACCCACACACGCAGGGCTTGGGGTGCAGGTATGTCACCAGGGTGCAGGGGAGGCACTCCCCCTCTGTCCCCTTCTGGCCGCCTGTGCCTCAATTTTATTCTGCAACCTAGACATCCACATTACTCACACTCTCACATAACACATACATATAGGGCCTTGGGGGTGGGCACGTTTTACAGCATCCAGAGGATGGTCGGTGTACTCCAACCCACCTCTGGCGCTGGTGCCCTACCCTCAATTTTAAATGCATTTAGACACTAAGGGTTTTCGGGAAGAGCCGTGCTGCTCTCTGAGAGGAAGCTAGTACCATGCTCTCCTGAGTTTTAAATGCACTTTAGAACAGCACACAGCAACACTACATATGAGCGGGCGTAGGGAGGTTTGGTGTCTTCACTCACCCCGGTTCTGTTAGCTGTCAGGGCTGGGGGGCTGGGAGGAGGTGCTGGTCGTCAGACTGGGGTCTGGGATGCAGGGCCTCCCTGCTACTGCAGATAAGGAGGTGGTCCGCTTGCCTCCACCCCAGAGAGAAGGGTTACATGTCCTGGGTCTAGGTGCGGCTTGCCCCTCTGAGGGCGGGGGTACCTGGACCTGGGATATAGAGTATGTTTGGGGAGTGCGACTGTCTGTGCAGTGTCTATTTGTGTCTGTCTACACGTTGGGTGAGTGCCGAGTATTTGGTTGTGCATATGGGGGTGGGAATGCACGTTTGTGTCCGCGTGTGCCTGTTCGTCTGTGTCTATATGTCAGGTTGGGTCTTAGACTCCACCTCTCTGGGTACATCTCAGGCCCTCTAAAGTACGGAGGCCTATCTCCCCTCACCACACTCCCTGCCGGTGGCTGATGCCCTCAGACATTGGTGTGTTGGTGGTCCTTGTCGTCTGGGGCTGGGCGCTCATGTATGTACCGGCTCACTCCTGGTGGCCGATTGGCGGGGCCTGGCACCTGTGGCCCGGCTGGGCTCCTTCCCGGGGGTGGGATGCCCTCAGGCCTCTGGCCTCTGGGCCTGAAGCTCGGTCCTCTCTGGCACAGCTGGCTGCCGGCAGAGCCCGCGGGCACGCCACTGCAACCCCCTCTGGCCTCTGCTCCGTAGCTGCGGGGTGACCTCTCCTTTGGGGCTTTACTCAGCTCTTCCCAGGAGGGTGGCACGGTTCCCCCCCCTTTGGTGGTCCTCCTCGGGTCCTTGTACTCTGGGGTCTCTGGATATCTGGGGCCTGGATCTCCTCCATACCTGCTTCATGCCCTGGTGGACGGGGCTGTGGCTCCCCACACTCCCTAGCAGATCATTACATGGAGAAACCTTTGGAATACAAGCATGCTGATCCACACAGGTATGCACACAGGTGTACACATGGGTATTCACAGACGCGGACTACACCTTTCTTGGCTGCTGCCTCAAAGCACATTGTGCGCTGTCTATCTTGCGTGCTGCACAATATCGTTTATTATTTAGTATCTACTGTTATCTACTGCTAGCTAGTTTATTGTGATGGTGCTGTTTTTTTATTATGTTGCTCTTTGTTGTTTGCTTTCTCTTCTGTTTTTTTTCTCCATACAGGTGACCCAGGTGTTTTGTTTGTGTTTTTTTTCTCTCTCCCCCCCTTCTCACCGTCTCTTCTCCCCTTTGGTTTTCTTTCTCTCCCTCTCTTTCTTTCATTCTTTCCCCCTGTCCTATCCCACAGTCATGTCTGTCCCGTTTGTAGCAACCGAAAATAAAATAAATTCATAATTATAATAAAGGTCAATCACATGGACCAATATGGCAAGGCCATGATGATCCACTTGGTAAAATAAATCCGCTTGGCATCTCTCTTGGCCTTAAGACAACAATTCTGATGGCTAAAGATCCAAACGGGACACAAAAAAAGAAGAAAAAAAAATATAGAAACTTATTGTCAGTCCTCGTGCATGCTGTGGAAATAAGTGTCTGTGTCATGAGGTGACATGTGAGCTTATCTTTGGTCAATAAAGCTGAACGACGAGTTTTCACTTTGCTTGTTACGCTTGTTTAGTGACGTCTGGGTTTCTGTGGAGCCCGAATTTTGATGAGTTCTGGTGAAATCATCTGAGATCATCTGAGCATCGGTGAAGAGTCAGCAGAGAAAGGGTGGGACAGAAGTTTGCTTTGGACACATGGACTGAAATAAAAAACTAACAAACAGGATTTACAATGGACAGTATGGAGAAGTGAAAGTACACAAAGGCTGTGCTGGAACACGTGTGTTACACTTTTTGACAGCTGAGAACAAAACACAATATTTTGCATCATCTCTGCAGTGTCTCTTCTTTCCTCTGCTGTTGTGGTTTTAGCTCCAAACTGTTTTAAATGGTTTGTCAGCAAGCTGACCTCTGACCTCTGCAGTACTAACTCCTGACCCGTACAAAGAGCGGGCGTTTCTGACCTTTGACCTGCAGCTGTATGTCTCTCAGTCTCAGTTCTTCTCTCCGTCACTGATGGAGCAGGTGTAGTTGCTGCTGACAGTCAGTCGTTTGTTTTCTCAAAGTGAGGCTGAAGTCTGAACTGTTCAGAGTATCAGGTCTCATCAACGTGCGCTGCTGTAACGCCGCTTTGTCCTCTGAGATCACCAGGTATGAAACCTGAGTGCTGACAGAGCAGCAGGACAGATGTTCCCCCTCATTCACCTCCACCACCACAGCCAAGGCATGCTGGGAAACTGAGGACACACAGACGGAGAACTGAAGTGTCTGCTGTGTGTTCATCTCAGAGTCCTCACAGGTGACACATTAGCTCCAGAACACCAAGCCAGGTGTTTGAAGCCTGACAGGGATTCTTCCCATCCAGAGGGAGGATTTAGCTGCACAACAATGAACATTAGTGTGTAGTTTAGAAACACAGACTGTGCCTGCACTGCATCTAGTGAAGAAAACTGTTACTGCGAGAGAACGAGGCTCCTTTAAAGCAGGTGATATTAAGGTTGAAAAATCAACAATAAGCTGATGTAATCAACGTTTCACAAAATGGTCAGCAGCTAAAATCTGGAGCCGTTCTTTGGTGGTAATTAACAGTTTGTTCTTGTTAGCTAATTATGTAATTAAAGGTAGCAGCAGAAGCCTTGTGTTGAAAGCCCATTCACTCACACATTCACACAGTATGTGTGTGTCTGTGTTACACTGTGGACATCCCTTCTGTTGGAGCGCCATCTTGTGGCAGGTTTAAGAAATGTTATTCTTGTAAATCCAAACTGATGCACCTCCATAGCAGACTGTGGAGGCTTTCAGTGACATGAAGACTTGATTTATACTGTCATATTCTCCTGTTACACAAAGCACAGCACGCTGAACATGGATGAACTGAAACTCCCAGCATCTGACTGAGGAAAAGCACAAATCATTCTCACACTGACTCCTGCTTGATTTTAGATTTGCTTTCAAATCCTCACACTTTCATATGAAGCACTAAATGGGCTCCAGACTGTTTATCTCAGCTTCCTGTCAAACACACTGCTGCTCACACCGAGGCTCAGTTTACTCCTCCAGCCTGGCTTAACCTGCTGTCTGTTAAAAACAGTCCCACACTCCTCTGTTTAATCCTTCTGATCAGACTCTTTGATTTTGTATTGTTTTTACCTGAAGTTGTGTTTTTGACATGGTTCTGTCTGTGAAATAAACCTCACACACACACTGCTACAGTCCTTCATACACTTAGAAACGAAGCTGCTCCTTTCCTCAGTGCTGACACATAAAGAAGAGTTGGTTTTATATCCAACACGTCTCTGTTCCAGAAAACAGCTTCAGCAGCCTCTGAGTCTGAACTTGGAGTTGGTTATAAGCCACAGGCCTGTGTGCACAGCAATGAGGAAATATAATGCAGTAAGTGAAACATGGATGTGTGGAACAGATTATCCCAAAGGTTGATTCTGTTCATCTGGACGTTCTCAGTGAAACATTTGGTCTCTCGGTCAGGTGACTCCTTTAGTCTCAGCTGACTGCAGGTTTCCAAACCTTTGTCACTGGATCACTCACTTCATCTCCAACGTGTCCCTGACACAGACAGCTGGAGCCGTTACAGCAAAATCATTGATCATCGTTTTTAGAACATTAGCTGGTGTTGGTGGGCAGGCTAGCAGTGCTAATTGTTAGCACTAGTTCTGCTGCTCTCCCTTTGTCTCTGTTATTGTTGGTCTTTAGTGAACAATATAAAGTGTCTTCATGAGACTGTTGCCTAATGTTCAAATGTAGATAACACCACCTGCACCAACCTGTTACACAGCACAACCCTCTGGTGTAGCTTTGGCTGGAGCACATATTGGCAGCTCCAGTGACATCACCACTCCATGGTGACATCATCTCTACAGACTGTGGCTGTTACATATCCTCACCTGGTAATAATAAGACTGTCCTCAGCTGCACACAGCTCCAAGATGAACAAACTGAAGTAAATACAAATTAGAGTTACGATAGATTGAAATCTTGTAATCAGAGCTAATTCTTAGTGAAACTCTCACAACATCATATCATGATCCTGGGTTAGTGTCTTGGTCTCAGATCACAACATCAGCACAGGCTTGGCTTGGGTGAGGTATTGAGTGGTTCTTGTCCATGACAGCTGCAGGTACAGTGCCATCAGCCATGCTGCACCACATGTCTGCCCAGGAACATTAGTGTGGCTGAGTCTCATGTAAACATTGTGCTAAAGTGGTGGGAAAGTGGCTGCAAGCTGGCTGCACTGTGTCCAATACTCTCAGTATGATATCCACAAACCTCTGAGTGTCACAGAGTGGGCCTGTGCTCAGGTCACTGTGCCCCATTGAATTCTACTTGCATAGTTTTACAAGTAAAATTAAATATACAAGTTGCTCAATGATAAGTTATTGTAGTAACAACTAAGTCCATGGTCATTATTTGTTAATAGTAGCTTAAAGCTTCTGCACCAATCATGGAGCAGCAGGTTTAGAGCATGTGGATCTACAAAAGTAAGTCCCAGTAAGATCGGCTGAGCCTTACATACTAGAAGAAACATGTCATTCCCAGCAGATGAAGCGCCCTTTAAAGCAGGATCTCACTTTAAACCTAAAGAACTTGCTATGAGCATGCAGTGCATTCATGGTTATTATTCATACGATTGTGGGTAGCTAATAAAGTGCAACTATCACATTACATTTTATTATTAAATTGTTGTTAACAATCCCTTCACTTCTGCTTATCTAATTCATGGTTGCAGGATGGCTGACAGCTTCCATTAGGCAGGAGGTAATGTCCATTCTGGCCACAGTGCAACCCACAATGTGCAACTGACACTATTATATTGCATTATGTCACATTGTTACATCTTTTTAATAAATGATGACAGTCAGCTGAATTTGCTGCCCCCTTGGTGGAGGACATCAGGATCAGCAGCTGCTGCTCCATCACAAACACCACAGAAGAACAACACTGGATCAGATTATCTGGACGTGTTTGACAGGGACAGTGTTCATGTTCATGGACATCAGGACAAAAACAGACGATGGAAACCTGCCAGATTTGAGCTAAACTGCTCATTTCCATGTGTAGTCCCTGGGAGGTCACATGACCAACAAAGACACAAGCTGTGTCCCAAAACGTCGGCTGCATCCTCCGGAGGCCGCATTTGAAGGCCGATGACGTCACAGCCAGGCGACGAAGGCTGTCCCGATTCCTCGACTCCTTCAAATGCGTCCTTCATTCCCCCGAATTTGAAGGATGGGTCGGGTGTGTCCTTCGTGTCCCACCATATCCCAGAATTCATAGCGCGGCCCAGCCAAATTTCAGCTGCCAACAATGGCGGCTGCTACTAAGTTTTAAAATTTATCGAGGGAGTACTACTTACTTACAATGAATTCCTTACACTATATAATTTTCCCGTCAGTGTTGGGGAATTCTCAATGGTGCTTGGTGCCATACCCTCAGGGACTTTAATGTTATATAAAAACACTGACAGCTCAATATCTGCCTCAGTCACTCTCCCTGATCCAGCTGAGTCAGCAGTGGGAAAAATCTGCTTTTCACAGGAACTTGGTAACAGCAATAAGAGAATACGTAGTTTATTCCAAGAAGATATCATGTCTCTCCCATATATAGAACATCTTACTGGAACCGACATGTTCCAGATATCACCTGGAAGACAGTCTGGATGATCCCATAAATATCTAATTGTGAACAAGGTGAAGGAAATCTCATATAAAATTCTTCATAAATGTGACCCAGCCAGTCACTATAGGGTAACATTTAAAAGAGACATAAATACTAATTGAACTTTCTGTGGGGATCATCCAGAAACTGTGGCACATCTCTTTTGGTTCCTCTACACAGAGATTCTGGAAGAATTTAGCAGTTTTGTTATTGTCTATAGTTTAAGGGAGTTTTCTTTACGATGAAAAATGTTTTATTCTGTTTCTTTAAGTTCCCCAGGAAGAATGATAAATGTTTTTTTATAAAAAATTTGTTAATACTTTTAGCTATTTTATATCCATGAATGTAAGTTTATTAATAAAACACCATATTTCTGCCTTTTTATAAGGATATGAATTGTACATACAATCAATTTCAGACTCAACCAACAAAAAGCCTCTCAGAACAATATTTATATGTTGATTTTTTTCGCCTACTCATATCATAATTTTTTTACTCCTGGTTCTGTATGTTCATGTTCTGTTCTTTTGTAAACTTCATCTGTTTGTATGTTGTATACTCAGTGTGTTTCAATAAAGTTCGATTTAAAAAAAAAAGGTACGTTCTAAACGAAGCTTCAGACGTCACTGATCACGTGACTCTGGCCAAACGAATCAAGCCTCGACACGGTGCTTCTGAAGCAGCGCGTTGATCTTTCTGACACACGCACCGGAGCGTCAGCTTCAAGCGGACCATCACTACGTCTCACATCTAAAGGTGTCAAGGTAACTTTGAACTGAGTTCAGTCAATCTGGAGTTTTTCCAAGTTTTCTGTTGCTCTCTGTGAGAGAAGAGCGTTAAAGGCGGGGCTCTCCAGAGTCCAGCAAAACCGGAAACCACAGCTGGGTGTGTGTAAGTGTGCAAACCAATAGAATGCATCGTGGTGGGGGGGGCATCACGGGCAAGAAAAAAAGAAAATAATCGGTCGTACCCATGCTTCCCCGACGTCATGCCAGCGCATATTGGGAAATTCGTAGGCACCGATCGGTTTTCTATCAGCCATTTGCTGGGAGTAAGGGCGCCCTCTGTTTGCGAGGTGCGCCTGCTGCTGGCGGCACAGGGAGGAGAGGGCGGGGCGGCGGGGAGTCTCTGGCTGGCTGGAGCGGCATCTAATAACCAACTCGCAAAACAAAATAAAAACAACAAACAGATATTATGATACAGACTTATAATCTGCACCGATGTTTTTTCTAAATTCTATAAAGTGAGCGCGAGAGCCCTCGGTGCGCCTGCGCGCTGCTGAAGTCAAAATAAACTTTATTGTCATCTCCGCTACAGACAGTCCAGCATATAGAGAGACGAGACGACGAGGCTGCAGTTACAGCGGTGCAAGTAAACAAACAATAAATATAAGAAGAGTAAGAAAATAAATCTACACTTTAGGACTCGGGGTAAAGGATCAATAACAATTTAAATTTATAATTTACAGTTTGATGATTTAAAGTCTCACACAACCCGTCAAAAGGGGCGGGGCCGGTGTTCCAGATCTACTGGCGTTTAGATCAACTGGCGTTGGTCGAACAGATGTGTGTCAGTCTTGCGTTTCAGGAGCTGCTACCGACAAACCAGCAAAAAAACGCCAAATGTGTCATCTGTGACACTTGTGAGGTTATCTCAAACACACTCCGTCAGTCTTGATGCTGTTGAACAACAAAATGTTTAAAAATGTGGCGAGTTCACCTGGTGATATCCTCATGCGCGACGCGATCGCGAAAACAGCAAACAAGTAACACCACGCCGTTGTTGTTCACAGGACACAAAGAGTAAACGATCGGGAGACTCTTGTCGTCGTTATCGTTCCCCTCGCACGGTTTATTCCTCCGAATTCAGCGTTTTTGCTTCACAACTACAGCGTGCTGTTTACTTTGTGCACTAACATGGAGTCGAGTCAACCAGCGCCACCTCTGGCCAAGTGCCACAGCCTACAGCCAGATCAACCTGTGACACACATCTGCACCACGTTTGAATTCGTGTCATGCACATTTGTACCTTTCAATTGTGTCTGTTTGTGCGTCATGCAAACAAACCTTTGAAATGAATGAAATGATATCATATATTTATTATCAGCCTACATTTGTACAAAATGCCAAATGACATACACATAAGAATCACCATCCTGATATCAATACTTTTGCCCATACGAAAAATGTCGTGAACACACTAATATTTCACCAGTGTTGTAACATCACATGTCGTTAGCGTAGTCTGTCTGTGTCTGCCCTCTGCAAACAAACATGTTAGAGTTGGTTGTGATATACAGTCTGCATAAGTGTGGTCAATCTAATAAACATTTGTAAGGAGATGGCAGTTACTGTGAATGTACAGCAGGTGATTAGTAATAAACAGCCAGACAATGACTCTGACAATCTCATTCAATCTTGCAGATTGCACCTTCTGTGGAAAGTGGTACCACACGGTGTGTGTGGACTTCCCTTGTGCAGAAGGCGACTACAAATGTTGTGGGTGCTAAATAAACAGAAAAAAGTGATCCCTGTTGTCTTTGCTTACTGATTGTTTTTAGTGTTGACAATCCACATTGCTGGCATTGCATCTTTCAACATGTTTGTGGGCAGATTTGGATGTACCAGGGGTAAGTGCAGCCACTCAGTCTCTACTCACTGTGATCATAGCAGCAGGTGCAGATGTGTCACAAGTTAATCTAGTAGTGGGCTATGGTCATGTGTTAGTGGTGGGAACAGTCATATCCACTCACTCTCACTGGCTGTTTATTACTAATCACTGTGTAACTGCTGTGAATTCACAGTAACTGCCGTCTCCTTACAAATGTTCATTAGATTAACCACACTTATACAGACTGTATATAACTCCAGCCATGTTGATGAATTGCCTATATTGGCTGGAAATATTCATTTTCAGGGAAAAGACACAGACAGACTATGCTAGCGACATGTGATGTTACAACACTAATGAAATATTGATGTGTCATATTTGTCCAAGGCGTATTTCATTGTTATGGAAAAAGAGAATATCAAAATCATGATGACCAATTGGAGTGGTGATTTCTATGACTTTGTGTATATAATTTGGAATTTTGTACAAATGTAGGCCAATAAGGAATATATGATATCATTTCATTCTTTTCAATGGTTTGTTTGCATGACGCACAAACAGACACAATTGAAAGGTACAAATGTGCATGACACGAATTCAAACGTGGTGCAGATGTGTGTCACAGGTTGATCTGGCTGTAGGCTGTGGCACTTGGCCAGAGGTGGCGCTGGTTGACTCGACTCCATGTTAGTGCACAAAGTAAACAGCACGCTGTAGTTGTGAAGCAAAAACGCTGAATTCGGAGGAATAAACCGTGCGAGGGGAACGATGACGACGACAAGAGTCTCCCGATCGTTTACTCTTTGTGTCCTGTGAACAACAACGGCGTGGTGTTACTTGTTTGCTGTTTTCGCGATCGCGTCGCGCATGAGGATATCACCAGGTAAACTCGCCACATTTTTAAGCATTTTGTTGTTCAACAGCATCAAGACTGACGGAGTGTGTTTGAGATAACCTCACAAATGTCACAGATGACACATTTGGCGTTTTTTTGCTGGTTTGTCGGTAGCAGCTCCTGAAACGCAAGACTGACACACATCTGTTCGACCAACGCCAGTTGATCTAAACGCCAGTAGATCTGGAACACCGGCTGCTTCCAAGTAGAGCACATTTCATTTATAATGATGTAAATCCAAGCCCATCATGGATTCACCATCTGAATCCTGGGTTGTGTGAAATCCCAGAAATCAACCTTAGACAAAGTGAATCTGTGAACTAAGGTGTAGGTCTGTTAGGTTAATTGTGCTGATCCTCGGGTTGGGGGATTTGTGTTTGTACTGGAGCGCAAAATTCAAACCAATGGAAGATGGACAACAAAAGTTCAAAGCCATCAGGTGCTCAGGTTAGAAAAAAGAGAAAAGATGCAGGTAAGCAGACGTGTGATTGGATAATGGCAGCTCATCCTGAACCAATCAGACTAAACGCCAAACAATACATTATGTTACAGATTTTAATATTAATTAGTCATTGTTACTTGTTGATTTGTCCTTTTCTCATTGTGTGACGAATTATGACGACTGTTTGGTAGCTGTTATTGTCTCTCTCTCTCTCTTCATGTGTGTTTCTCTGGTGAAACAATAGTTTTGTGTTAATGTTAGGGCTGCACGATTTTGCATAAAATGAGAATCACGATTTTTTGGCTTAGAATTGAGATCATGATTCTCTCATAACAATAAATAAACATAAAAACAACAAACGTCTCACGTTTTGTTGTTGCAGCAAAATGTTGTCCTGCTTGAAATTCCGTCTCCACCGTTGCTCGACGCTGCGTGTACAGAGCAGGTAGTGCAACAATAGAAAAATAGTTGCGGGACGGCACTGTGTAGCGTTTGTCTAGGGTGTTGATCATTTTCCTAAATCCCTCGTTTTGCACAGTGTTGATGGAGCCATATCTTTGGTCAGGTGATAAGTGATAGCCTCCGTAATGACTTTGTGCCTGTGGGAGTTCGACGTGTATAGGGAAGCGCTGTATAAGGTTCCCGTTATTGATGTTTGGGTGGTTGACCGGGACGGATTTTCTCCTGTCACTTTCTCGTCATCCCTGACGTGCTCTCCGTTGTTGTTTCCCTGCTAATTTTAGCATCACACGGCACAGCTTCTGTATCACGTGGTATAAGGCTCCGCCCTTGTCATTTGTTGAGCAGGAAGAGTGAGCGCTTGTTTTTATGCAGAGTACGTCCCGGATCAAAATGTGAAGTTTTACAAATCACCACTCCTGTTATTCATGATGATTTCAATAACATCACATAATAACATGTAACATCCTGTAAGCACAGTCTGCCTGTGTCTTTTCTCTGCAAATGAACATTTTCAGCCAATATAGGTAATACATCAACATGGCTGCCGTGGCTAAGTTAGGAATATTTATAATGTCATTTCCAAAACTTGCATATGATCTGCAATTTGTAGCAGATCTACTGACTGTCACAGAGCAGCTGGAGCAGTCTCAAATGCAGGTCAGTCCACTGCTGCCACCTGTGGCCAAGTGCCATAGCTAATGCTGGATGAACTCGTGACACATCTGCACCTGTTTCTATGAACACATTGAGTCTGAGTGGCTGCACTTACACTGGTGCATTCAAACATATTGAAAGATGCCAGCGATGTGGATTGTCAAGACTCAAACCAACCATTGAGCAAAGACAGCAGGGATCACTTGTTTCTGTTTGTTATACAGCCAGATTTACTCGTGACACACATGTGCAGCTGCTTTATCACCTATTCTGAATTTGTTTCAAGCACAATACATTTGTTACACATGTTGGGATATTGTATTTGTTTTAAATGTTATATCCCTATGTGGTATGTGACTTGTGTTGCCATGACGCCAGGTCTCTCTTGGAAATGAGATTTTTAATCTCAATGAGATTTTTTTTTTACCTGGATAAATAAAGGACTAATTCGTAACTTTCAGTGTTTTCCGGTCTTCCAAAAGAAGAAAAAGCTTCAACTACATGACATGCAGTTGTGTATTTGTTTTCACCTTATCATACACTTGAAGTTTTACAAATCACCACTTCTTTAGTGAATATCATTTCAGTCTCAGACAATCTCGTTTCTCTTACAGAGGTTGAATGCACCTTCTGCGGATGGCGGTACCACACAGTGTGCGTGGACTTCCCCTGCACAGAAGGCAAATGCTGTGAATGCTAAATAAACAGAAACAAATGATCCCTGTTGTCTTTGCTTGATGATTGGTTTGAGTCTTGACAATCCACATTGCTGGCGTTGCATCTTTCAATGGCAGCAATGGCAGGTATCAGTGCTCAAACCTTTTGTGTTTGTTTCCAACAAGTTGCCCACCTCGGGAAACAAAAATGTGTTCTTTTACTTGTCAGATGAACATATGAGCCACTTTGACTCTTCAGTGCAGTGTGGAGCCTAACAAAGATCTGTTTTGTGTCCCAGCTGATCAGCAGGAGGAGGAGAGTCTGACGGAGCAGCAGAGGAACATTTTCAGCTACTTGGATTCAGCTCAGCCACTACAGAGGAAACAATGAGCTCAACACAGAAGGTGACAGACAGAGCAGGACCATATGACCAAAGATATTTATCACCATATACATTTGAACATTTGCCATAACGATGTAGCTGACGATAGAATTGACACCAGACAAAATACTTTACAGCTGCACAACTTTATTAAAAACCCATCAATGTATTTTCACTGAAACAAGCAGCTGTTGTTTATGTGCATTAAAGTTATATAAAAATGTAACAGTGCAAATGCAAATTCCTCACTGACAGTTTAACCAAAAGGCGTTTCCAGTGGAAACTGGCCGACACATCCTGAGCATAACCATGTATAATATCCACTAAACTTCAGAAGAGGTTATACAGTCGTGGCCAAAAGGTTTGAGAATTGCATAAATATTGGAACCTGGAGAAGTTGCTGCTTAAGTTTTTATAATAGCATTTTGCCTGCACTCCAGAATGTTATGAGGAGTGATCAGATGAACTGCATCGTCCTTCTTTGCCATGAAAACGAACTTAATCCCCAAAAAGCCTTACCACTGCATTTCATTGCTGTCATCAAAGGACCTGCTGAGACCATTTCAGTGATCGTCTTCTTAACTCAGGTGAGAATGTTGGCGAGCACGAGGCTGGAGATCATCATGGCTGTATCCCGATTCAGGTTCTGCAGCTTTAAAGTCCTCAAGGGCCGCGTACTCAAAGACCGCTAAGGCCGAAGTGCTGACTTCTGCTAAATGGGTCAAACTGGGCAGAAAGTCTACAAACACATAACATCCTTATAGAATATGATGTAACACTATAGATCAACTTAGCTCAGAATATATAAAGCATATAAACAGTTACAGCAATGTGATGCAACAAACACAGCAGCTACTGATCCAAAATACTCAAAGCTTCATAGAACTGAAACCAACATTTATTTTAGCTCCATTCTGCTGCTGATACAGACTTTAGGTTTCTGAACATTAAACTTGTTGCTGCCTTTCATAGTGTGTAACTTGAAGGCCCTGAGTAATTTCTCCCACACTGGAAACACTGGGATGATCACATTATTTGAACATTACCTAATAAGACTGATTCAGGACAGACAGTTATGTTAAACTTTCCTAGCAGTCCTTCACAAACAGGGAACAGTCTGTCTATTCTCTCCATCTGTCAGCTGCTGCTGGCTCTTCCTCCTCCTCTTCCTCACACACTGCTGAGTTTGTCCTGGTGGATCATCAGGGCTGCAAAGCCTCACAGATGATGTGCAGCAGTGGGTCCCTCAGTCTGTCCTCACTCTGGACACTTGCAGTCGTCACACATGGAAATCAAATGTGTGATAAGCTGCAGGATTCAAACACAAGTGTAACTTATAAACACATGTTCATACTTTTATTCCACAATCAGAGAGAAAGAAACAGAGAGAGAGTGCAGGACAGACAGACAGGTGACAGTCTCAGGTGTACACACTGCTACACAACAGCACCAGAGAAGCAGGATTTAGTGTTTGTGTTATTACGAGTGTGAACAAGAAGAGTTCCCAGATGGTGCAGTGGACACATGTGTGACTGCTGTGATTAAAGCATCTTTCTTTCAGCTTAACGAGTGAACCGTCAGCTCGTTCAAACACACGTTAAAGTCTGTTTGGCTCGACACCACCGAACAGAGGCAGCAATATAACACAGCTAACATTAACAGTGCAGTGAATCCTGCTTGTGCCGTGATGTTCAGGACTGCAAACCGAGCAGCATCACTGACTTTCAGCTTGTTGTGTTTGTGGATATATGACTGACTTTAATTATCCACAAAATCATCACATTCTCTATGGAACGCCAGGACTGCCATAATGAATTAATTAAATACACCATTAAATAATTAATTAAATGTGGCAATAATTAATTAAAATTGGAATTAATTAATTAAATAAATAGTTATGACACATGTAATTAATTAATTATTGACACATTTAATTAATTATTTATGTATTTCACATTTTAATTAATTATTGACACATTTAATTAATTAATTATTGACATATTTAATTAATTATTTATGTATTTCACATTTTAATTAATTATTGACACATTTAATTAATTATTGACACATTTAATTAATTATTTAATGATATATTTATTTATTTCATTTTGGCAGTCCTGACGCCTGGCTCTCGTCATGAAATAATTTTATCTGTCAGCCTCACCCATCAAACTCAGGGGGCGGGGTTAACGCTGCCCATGCAGCTTCTCTAACATTTGATTGGTTGCCGTGCAAAGTAAGTCAAAACAGGTCGATCCTAGATAATCGATTGCTTGTGTAGACTTGGGGCAGCCAGTTATCCCAGAATGCAGATCAAATCACAGGCCGTTTTTCTGTCACCAGCTACACTTTTAACAGTGTTTTAGCCGCGAATGTCGCGCCGTATGTCTGGTCAGGTTGTCAACATAGAACATGTTTGCAAAAGTGCTCAGATGTTTTCAGAGATTTCACTAGCTCTGCTAACAGTTAGCATGCAGAGCACACCGAGGGGGTACATTAACCGGTTTGTTTACATATTCCACTCTCCGTGTTCCACATGTTGCATTCGCAGATTCTCATTTTCACCGAACGATCGTCTCTTTCCGCCTGGTCTTGTGTCTCTGTGCTTCTGTAACATAAAGAACGAGCTGACATTTTTCTCACGAAACCAGCGATCAGCTCAGCAGACCCTCAGTTTACCTGCATGCATCCTCCTCCTCATCTGTCAGCTGTTTAACACCTGCTGCTAATTCAAGAAACACGCCTAGTTACCTGGTGATAGTCACAGTTTAACTGCACAAGATAAGTAAATATAGTATTTTCCCCGAGCGCAGAGCTGCTGGAGCTCGTTTCCTTACAGAGCACTTTATAGGCGAACAGCTTCATCAGCGGCTGATGTCCAATCACCGGCACACAGCTTTCAAACCTCAGCTGAGTTTTAGCTCTCAGTGGTTAAACGCTGGACTTCATTCACTCAGGTTCTGTCTGTCGGGTCACGTTTACTTCGCTGTTTTATTTACAACTGAGCAAATCGGTTTGGCTGAGGTTAAAGTTACGTTTCATAACTGCATAGTTTCACAGACGTTTAATGAACCACTGGCACATGTGTTAGACTGAACTATCATCTAAATATCATCTGTTTTTTAATAGTTATTCAACTGTATTCTAAGCACCAGCTGTCTGTTAGAATGTGATTTTTTTTCTCTCTCTGTTGGCAGAGGTATAAAAATGCGCAGGAAAATCTGACGTGCATGGCAAACTTCACCGACGATATTTAGGGAGGAATAAACACACATCAAACATAAATGAACCATTTGCCTGTCTCCATAATTGAGAGCATTTTCTCTTCTTATGTCAACACTCTCTCTCTCTCTCTCTCTCTCTCTTTTTTTTTTTTTTTTTTTTTTTTTTTGCTTTTTCGGTCATGTTATGTTTACCTGTCAAAGGCTTGTTACAAACTATGAAACACATTGTGCAGACTTCTGGATGTTAGAAGAAAACGAATACTGCTCATGAATGAGACTAAAGGCAGGAAGGTGTCCTTTAAAACTAAACATGTTAATAGGACCTCCCTGTTTATATCATAGTTTATGATATAGCACGTGTATTTCAGTAATAGCCTGCTGAGGCCACTATACGTGCTGGCCTCATATCAAATGTGAAGGCAGACTGAGTCTATGTTTGACGTTTGTTTATATCTAATCTTCCTTTTCAAACATTTAAACAGCAGCGAGTCTGCAGCTGAGGGAATACAAATTCAAATTGTCGGAACAGGTTTGCTCGTTTCTTGGATTCATTTGGTGATTTATTAAATGTATAACTGTGTGGTGGGGCGTGGTCTGCGGTGCCGTGCAGGGAGGGCGGACGCACCTGCACGGCATCCTTAATCACGCCCGCCTAGTTAAAAACACGGGGACTGAGGGGTTTGGGGGTGTTGTGGTGTGGTGAGATGTAAATAAAGATGACTCTGAACGTTGCTCCGTGGTCCCGCCGTGTCTTATTCACGCCACATTGGTGCCGAAACCCAGGAGGCAGCACGGCGGGTCCATATCGGAGCCAGGGAATGGAGGAGCTGGCCCAGAGGGTGGCCGAAATGGCGGCCGCCCAGCGGGAGCAGGCGGCGGAGGTGCGTCGCCAGCAGGAAGAGCTGCAGGACCAGTCCGAGCGGCACCTGGAAAGGATTGGGGAGCTGGCGGCGCTGCTCTGGGCCTGGGCGCCACCCCCACAGGTGTGTCCCGAGGACAGTGAAGCGGTGGAGGAGCCGCGTGAGGCACCTCAGCAGCCGGAGGTGGCAGACGAGGCGCGCGGGGATCTGCGCCTGCCGGAGGAGGGGGAACAGCCAGGTGAAGGGCTGCTCCTGCCGGGAGTGGTGGATGAGCCGCTCCAACCGGAGGCGGCAGACGAGGTGCGCGAGGGTCTGCGCCGGTTGGAGAAAGAGGAGCTGCACGAGGGGCTGCTCGAGCCGGGAGTGGCGGCGGAGGGAGCAGTAGTGACGGAGGAGTCGCGCTATGGGCTGCTCCAGCAGGGAGCGACAGCGGTGACGGAGGGGCCGCGCAAGGAGCTGGAGGTCCCAGTGCCAGGGGAGCTTGCTCGAGTGGAACTGGCGAGCGAGGCGGGCGCCACGCTTGAGATCGCCGTGCTCGCCAGACCGGCCTCACCACCACCAGAGGCCTGTACACGCGCCGGGTGCACCTGTCACGTGTCCGACTTCCGAACCAGCTTTGCCTGCGCCGCTGGATTCGCGGGCGGCCGCCTGAACTCGCACCTCCCCGTCGCTTGGCCGGGGCCTGGGGGTGCCAGCTGTCCGGGCTGATTCCCTCTCCCACTGGCGGTGGGGGAGTAGGTTCGGCCGGATGGCTCCCCGGCCTCAATCGGGCGATGGGGGTATGTGGTGGGGCGTGGTCTGTGGTGCCGTGCAGGGAGGGCGGACGCACCTGCACGGCATCCTTAATCACGCCCGCCTAGTTAAAAACACGGGGACTGAGGGGTTTGGGGGTGTTGTGGTGTGGTGAGATGTAAATAAAGATGACTCTGAACGTTGTTCCGTGGTCCCGCCGTGTCTTATTCACGCCACAAACTGTTATTCTAATCTGCTGCTGAGTCTCTTACACTTTTCTTTATGCTGTATATTTTCACGTCTCTGGAATAGTTGGAAGTTAGATAGTCAGGTGGGAAACTTTGTGTTAACTCATGGAGCTGAGGATATCGTGGATATGCTGACCTCGCTGCGTGGTGTACAGAGCGAGGTCAGCATGATTAATATTCACAATAAAAATATTAGCCGAACATCATGAAGTCTGTATGTGTTTCATAGTGTCGAACAACCTTTGTACAGTTAAAGCCAGCAGTTACTACATGAGGAAACACCAACGTTATCTCTTTTATGTGTTTATACACAGGTCACGCTGATTACTGAACAAAAACCCAAAGATCAGATGTTAAACAGATTTATTTGCTCTCTCTCCTCCTTAAACATGTTTTTAATGTTAGTTATAATTCAGAATTGGCGACTGAAACACGTAGGACACATAAGAACATCAGGAAATAAAACACCGATAAATATAACCTCAGTAAAAGAAGTCAGCGGGGGTTACTACAGCTGTGTACCGGGGCCTGCGCTTTGTCAGTGGGATTGCTTGCGAGGCGAGCGGGTCTATCCCACGCTTTGCCGTGAGACTGGGACGACATCTCCGAAATCATCGAAACACTTTTGCAAAGAGGCTGTATCTTGACAAACCGACCAGACACATGAAGATTAAACCACTACATTCTCGGCTAAAAAAATATTAAAACGGTATTTGGTAACACACAAACAGGGTTTTTCAAAGCTCAGTTCTGTTAGCTTCCACATGCCGGTTGTTGTGTGCTAGAAACAATGGCCACCAGGCCAAAGCAATGGTTTTGACTCGATCAGCGTTAACCCCGCCCCCTGAGTTTGATGGGTGAGGCTGACAGATAAAATTATTTCATGATGAGAGCCAGGCGTCAGGACTGCCAAAATGAAATAAATAAATATATCATTAAATAATTAATTAAATGTGTCAATAATTAATGAAATGTGTCAATAATTAATTAAAATGTGAAATACATAAATAATTAATTAAATATGTCAATAATTAATTAATTAAATGTGTCAATAATTAATTAAAACGTGAAATACATAAATAATTAATTAAATGTGTCAATAATTAATTAATTACATATATCATAACTATTTATTTAATTAATTAATTCCAATTTTAATTAATTATTGCCACATTTAATTAATTATTTAATGGTGTATTTAATTAATTCATTATGGCAGTCCTGGCGTTCCATAATTCTCTGTCAGATTAAGGTCGACTATTGAACGGTGTATATTTTAAAGGCTTTAAAACCAAGTTAACGCTGAAAGTACAAACATCACTAATGTCACATAACTCTGCCGACAAGGCATAGCTATGGCTATGAAATGCTCTTTGTGTATCGCTTCTTCATTATGAAAGATGTCATTAATGCACTAGTAATGTCTCATCTGGAGTATTGTTCAATCATTTGGTCAGCAGCTAATAAGACAGATCTTAACAGACTTCAGTTAGTCCAGAATAAGGTGTCCAGATTAGTGTGAAGATGTTCATACTATACTAATATTGATAAAATGCATAATAACCTTTCTTGGCTTCCTGTACAGGCTAAAATATTCTATGGCTTACTTGTAGTTCTAAAGAAAGCAATTCTGTTAAACACACCACATTTATTCTGCTCAGCTGCAGTATCCAGATGAAATACATCATCATATTACACAGTTTTCAACAAGCTGCAATTTAGTAAATGCTCGAGTTAAAAGTAACATTTTGTAAAACTGTTACATTTAGAGCAACTTTTAAGTGGAATAAGTTGCCTTAAAAAATTAGAGAATTATTCAAAACTTCAATGAACACTTAAAAGCCGATTTACAGAGCTTTTAGTTGTTGTAAATATTGTAAGACATGATTTGTTTTTGAAATTTGTGTAATGTGCCTCAATGTTATTGATATCAATATTATTGATTGCTTATATTTTAACAATTGTGAAACCTCACTGTGGATGTAAGAGTGAAATTATGTGGATATCTTGAATCCACTTTATTGTGTAATATTTTATGTGAGTATTTGACGGAAGACGAGCAACATCTGTTGTGGAAGCTAACGGGGTTCCTTTAGAATAAACAAACATAGGATTTATTATCACTGAATAATTCTGTATAAATCTATACAAATTATAGAAATATGTAATAGGAAACAACAAAATGATCTAAATTATAAAATAGTGTGTGTGTGCGTGTGTGTGTGTGTGTGTGTGTGTGTGTGTGTGTGTGTGTGTGTGTGTGTGTACAATCAGGAGGGATGGGCATGATTTTAGTGTTTGAACAGTCATGAATTATCTTTAACAGCAGGTTGGATGTAATGTGTTAGAACTACCAGCAGGTGGGGATAAGAGACCTTTAAGGTGTTTGGTGCCACGCTCCACCTTCAGGTTTAAAACTAGTGTTAATGGAGTTTGAAGGTTGAGTTTGTTCCACGACTGCATTTCACTCACTGCCTCTGTTTGTATCTCTGTCACTGCAGGACCAACATGGAGCCAGAAGTCAGCGCTCTCAGGAGGCCGACAAACCTCACAGAAGAAAGGGAGAGAAAAAACACACCTGTGACGAGTGTGGGAAGGGTTTTACTGTGAGGGCTAAACTAAAACAGCATCAGGTCATCCACACTGGAGAGAGACCGTTCAGCTGTGACTTGTGTGGAAAGTCTTTTTCCTGGAAGGGTTACCTAAAAAGACACCAACTCATCCACAGTGGAGTTAAAGCGTACAGCTGTGATCAGTGTGGCAGAGCTTTTACTCAAAGTAGCAACTTACAGAAGCATCTAGTTACCCACTCTGGAATTAAGCCATACAGCTGTGATCAGTGTGCCAGAGCTTTTACTCGCATGAGCCACTTACAGAGTCATCTAGTTACCCACTCTGGAATTAAGCCATACAGCTGTGATCAGTGTGGCAGAGCTTTTACTCGCATGAGCCACTTACAGAGTCATCTAGTTACCCACTCTGGAATTAAGCCATACAGCTGTGATCAGTGTGGGAAGGGTTTTACTGTGAGGGCTAAACTAAAACGGCATCAGGTCATCCACACTGGAGAGAGACCGTTCAGCTGTGATTTGTGTGGAAAGTCTTTTTCCTTGAAGGATTCCCTAAAACAACACCAACTCATCCACAGTGGAGTTAAAGCGTACAGCTGTGATCAGTGTGGCAGAGCTTTTAGTCACAGTAGCCACTTACAGAGGCATCTAGTTACCCACTCTGGAATTAAGCCATACAGCTGTGACGAGTGTGGGAAGGGTTTTACTGTGAGGGCTAAACTAAAACAGCATCAAGTCATCCACTCTGGAGAGAGACTGTTCAGCTGTGACTTGTGTGGAAAGTCTTTTTCCTTCAAGGGTTCCCTAAAAACACACCAACTCATCCACAGTGGAGTTAAAGCGTACAGCTGTGATCAGTGTGGCAGAGCTTTTACTCAAAGTAGCAGCTTACAGAAGCATCTAGTTACCCACTCTGGAATTAAGCCATACAGCTGTGACGAGTGTGGGAAGGGTTTTACTGTGAGGGCTTCACTAAAACAGCATCAGGTCATCCACACTGGAGAGAGACCGTTCAGCTGTGACTTGTGTGGCAAGGGTTTTACTCTGAAAGCTTCACTAAAACAGCATCAGGTCATCCACACTGGAGAGAGACCGTTCAGCTGTGACTTGTGTGGGAAGGGTTTTACTCTGAAAGCTTCACTAAAACAGCATCAGGTCAGCCACACTGGAGAGAGACCGTTCAGCTGTGACTTGTGTGGAAAGTCTTTTTCCTTCAAGCCTTCCCTAAAACAACACCAACTCATCCACAGTGGAGTTAAAGCGTACAGCTGTGATCAGTGTGGCAGAGCTTTTACTCACAGTAGCAGCTTACAGAGGCATCTAGTTACCCACTCTGGAATTAAGCCATACAGCTGTGATCAGTGTGGCAGAGCTTTTACTCACAGTAACAGCTTACAGAGTCATCTAGTTACCCACTCTGGAATTAAGGCATACAGCTGTGACATCTGTGGAAAAACTTTCAGCCAGAGAGGGAGCCGAAATACACACCTACGCATTCACACCAGACATGATGTGTACTGCTGTGAACAGTGTGGCAAATACTTTACAACAGACGCACACTTACAACAACACATGTTTACCCACACTGAGGAGAGACCTTATCAATGTGACCTGTGTGAGAAGACTTTTAAATCTCCACGTTACCTGAGCCTACACCAAGAGATCCACACCAGAAAGAGACTCTACAAGTGCAGCTACTGTGAGGTATGTATTTATATTGTTATCTTGTCATTTTAGCCTGACTGTTTGGAACAACTCTGCTCATTAAACTGTGTTAGCATGTTAGCAATTCTACTGCATGGAAAAGCAGCTCTGAGTGATTGTTCAGATTTTCCTTTCAGTTATGATTTTAGTATTACTGTAGTATTATGGTGGTAGTATTGTAGTTATTGCAGCCCAGTAAACTGAGTGTGTTAACTGAAACAGTCAAATGTAGTTGGACGTCTGCAGAGATGCTCTTTATTTCAGGCGACGTTCAGGATACAAATGTTGAAGGACTGACTTACACTGTCTTTGTGTCTTTGTTTAGAAGCAGAGCGACACAGATGGATCCAGTTCTCAACCCTGTCATCACTGTGGTGGTGGGAAAGACTTTCATTGTGACCTCTGTGGAAAAACTTTCAGTTGGCAAAAGACCCTAAAAAGACATCAACGTAGACACACTGGAGACAAACGGAAATACTGCAAAGAATGTGGGAGAAGCTTCACCACACCAAGTGATTTAAAACAACATGAACTGATTCACAGTGGGGTTAAAAAGCACCTCTGTGATCAGTGTGGGTCATCCTTCACCACTGCAGGTCAGCTTAAATCACACAAACGAGTCCACACAGGAGAGAAACCACACAAGTGCAGACACAGTGAGAGAAGCTTCTCACAGTCGGGTCATCGTAACATTCATGAACGTTCACACATGGAAGGAAACTACAGCTGTGACCAGTGTGACAAGAGCTTCAGGAATCTCAGTTCATACTCTGAACACAAACGATCCCACGTTACTAATAAACTGTTTCACTGTTACCAATGTGCCCAAACATTCACCTCATTGTCTGCTCTGTGCAAACATCAGCGCGATCACTCAGGGCTGAAATCACTCCCATCACTGGATCACAGTGAATCTGAAGACACAGAAAGATCCTCTGGTTTCTGTGTCAGACTCAAAAAGCTTGAGATCAGGCTCCACAGAGTTCAGATAGAATCATTTAAACTTGTGTTGAACTGAACTGGTTGCTGGGCTGAAATTCTACATAATACAGATCTACATGGGATCTTCTTTTCTGTTTTTTACTGAGTCAGTTTTGTCCTTTTTTCTCTGTCCTGATTTTGCTCGTCTGTAAATGATTGAAACTCAGTCAAATAGTTCATTGTTCTCCAGCAAAACGTTTTGGAAACTCATGTTTAACCTTTAAAACTCTGACATGTTTTAGCACACAAGGCTTAATCGGGGAGTTCACTCATGATTGGACCATGAGAACAAAGGTTTTTAGTTCTTTCAAAGAGAGTCTTGGAGATGTTTGATGTTTCTGTTTTTCTGAAACCACCTGAAAGAAAAACTATTTTTCTTGCTTTATGTAGTGTGGAAGTTTTTAATGTTTCTTCATCTGTGATGTTCTTGAATGTGTTCACGTGAAGATGGTACAAATAAACTGTCCTTTCAGCTTTAGCTCCTAATTTATTCATTATTTATGGATGTAGCACAGCAGCCGTCTCTTGATTAACACATGGAGGGCTCGGGATCTGATGGTGTCGTCTCCCTAATTTGCCCACTCAGTAAATCTCACTCATGGCCAAGAAATTGAAATAAACCTTGTTTCCCTGCTGGATAGTGATCCACTGTAACTCTGCTCCTCCTTCCTGTTTAGGATTTCTGTGGCTGAAGTAAAATTCCCTCCATCCATCACTTATCCCAGCTAACCCAAAGTGAAATAAAGTTTTGCTCGTCTTAAAAAAGCATTACAATAATGGGCATTACCAATGCAAACTGAATGATACAGAAGATGAAAGAAGATACTTTGATCAGTTAATAAAGCTCATGATCTTGATTCATTGTGGCTGCTACACAGATACTTCTGGGTCACTTTTCTCAGTTAGGAACCTTCCTCACCAAACTGACTGTTGGACCACACCCCTGGTTTTATGAGAAATTATTTCAGCCATGATTTCTCTTCCTGTATTTCAGAGTAAAGACTGAAGTGACAAATGGAAGCATGTTTAAAAAACACAATGTGAGAGAGACGTTGAGGTCCTTAGAAGTTACCCTGGGTTTTTCTGTCACCCTGCTAGATGTTACACACCTTGTTATTGGACTGATTTCTACTGCTGGGCCCTATTTCAAGAAGCCGGTTTAGAAAACCCAGAGTGAAAAACGATACTCAGGGTTGAGTAACCCCGAACTGTCCAACTCGGAATATTCGGTTTCAGAAAGGCTGATAACAATTAGTTCAATCAACGCGGAGTTGCTTTAACCCCAAGTTAAGCGCGCGCACGAGGATACATAAAGCCCTGATTAGTGGAGTAGTGGAGCACAGATTAAGCAAGTCACCATGGAGACGGAGGGAAAGAAGGCGCGGTCAATGTATTTTACAGCGCTTGAGGCTGAAATTCTGATGGCAGCATATGCCGATAACATCCGGAATTTTGCGGAAAAAAAGTAACACAGCCACAGCTGCAAAGTAAAAATGAAATATAAAAATAGAGTCCAAACAGGTAAGGTGTAATTGTATTACGAGCCATAGTGCTTGGTCTGTTTGTCCGATGTAAATCAATTGCAGTTAGAGGCTACATTAATTTTCTTTCTGTGAGCACTTATTGCAATTATCTGAGCACATTACAAGTACATATTTGCTTAATCTGTATGCTCAAATGTACCCATTATAGCCACTAGAAAAAAAGCAGAGGCCCGAAAAACAGGTGGGGGTCCTCCACCACCACCACTCACAGAGGCTGAGTAGTTGGCTTCCACATTTGTGATAATGTTGGCATCACATATGATCTTCACAGTGCAGAGAACACAAATTAGCATCCATTACTATAATGAAATAATTTGTTAGTTTGAAATGCTACAGGGAACTATGTACCTGTACATTAATGCTGTGGAAAGACTTCCTGTTCACATAGTCTCCTTCATTTACTGAAGGAGCAATGATTGGAATGTGAGTGCCATCTATACAGCCAATCACGCCTGTGAACCCTGGAAATGAATGTAAAATTTAAGTAGTAGTTCAAGTATCACCACATCATGTATTAAGTTTTGTTCATCCTGATACCTGCAATTTTGTGGAATCTCTCTTTGATAAATCTTGTGGGTCTATGACCGGGGAACACCACAAACGAGTGCAGGAGACGTTTCAGTGCAACTGTAACATTCCTGACTGCCCGACAGACGGTAGCCTTGGAAACGTGCTCAGCGTCATCAATATTATACAGAAAGCTCCCGTTTGCAAAAAAATGCAATACAAATAATATGTACAGAACTGAGAGAATGTCCACAATGTGTCACATGAGCAATATTAGGCCTGAGGATGTTATTCAAATAAATTATAGATTGTGCTGAAAAACGGTAACGTTCACACAGAAAATCATCAGGAAATGGTAAAATGTCCAAACGCGCTCTAATCACTCTCTCCCGGCGGAGAGCTCTGCGGAGAATTTGGGCTTCAACATCTACTGGCTCTTCAAGGAAGGGGCACGCCATGTCTGACACTTCCTACAGTCAGGTTTCCGACAAAGAGGCGGAGAAAGTCAGGGTTAGTTGGAGTAAACCTGCTGGGGAGCAGGTTAGCTTCACGGAGTGTCATAGTAACTCAGTCAGAATTAATCTAAACTCGCTTTGTGAAACCGAAAACCCAGAGTTTTCGTTAACTCAGGGTATACTTACTCAGAGTTTGCACTAAACCGGCTTCTTGAAATAGGGCCCTGCAGTCTATCTGGGTCAGATATAAACCAAGTTTAGGTGGAGTTTATTTTCCTTGTGCTGACTTTTTACAGTCAGTTACAATAACTCGTACTGCTACTAGCTAGCATGACGGAGTTTCTATACAGCTGGGTGGTGCTGTGATGTTACTGATAGTGAACTTTATTTTAGTAGAGTTTCCAACCGTCCCGTAAAAAACTGAATTGTTCTGTATTCAGAGAAAATATTACGCATTTCGTGTTGAGCTGAGAAGGAACACAGTTTGTCCCGGTGTTCTGTCAAAACATCCTACCGTAGTGTAAATTTATGGTCTTGTCTATCAATCCGTGCTACCTTATCAGAATATGCTACCTTACGTGGTTAATGGCTCCGTTGTATAGGTAGCGTGTTCAGATGGCCCAATGACACTATTAAAACATGCTTCCTGCTTGGATTTATATAGGTAGCATGTTCAGATGGCCCAATCACTTCAAAACTTTGAGTTATTTCACTAGGACGTTAATAACATGCTTCCTGCTTGGATTTATTTAGGTAACATGTTCAGATGGCCAAATCACACTATTAAAACATGCTTCCTGCACACAATCATCTAATGTTGACAAAGAATACAAACACACATGGAGGGGAAAAGACAGCTGTTTTTATTTGAAGTTGTTCTGTGTTTTCCTTACATTTTTTGCATTTATATTCTTCGTTGCTCTCTTTATATTTTTCACATTCAAAATGTGCCCATCTTTGGCAAGATTCACACTGCACCTGGAAAGGAAAAATAAAACACTCATATTCTGTTTGGTGAATACTATTAGTCAACATTTTTATCATGATTGGCAAGTAATGATACTAAGACTTATGTGTTTCTTTTCTTTTGTTTTGCTTTACCATTTCAATCATGCTGCGGTCAGCATTAGCATCTAACATGGAGCAAACAATAAGATAAGATAAGATAACCTTTATTAGTCCCACACGTGGGAAATTTGTTTTGTCACAGCAGGAAGTGGACAGTGCAAAAGTTATGAAGCAAAAATTAGAATACGATAAGAATAAATACAGTACACAGCTGTACAGAATAGAATAAAAATAATATACTATATACAGTAGAATAAAATAGAATAAAAATATACAATAAGATAAAAATAGAATACAAATGCTATATACAACTGAGTAAAAATACAACGATGCCAGAAAAGATTATTGCACTTAGTGTTATTGCACATGTGTGGATTGTGTGTTTGTTCAGGTAAAGTCTTTGTTGTGGAGGCTGACAGCAGTGGGGAGGAAAGACCTGCGAAATCTCTCCGTCCCACACCGTGGGTGCCGCAGTCTCCCACTGAAGGAGCTGCTCAGTGCTGTCACAGTCTGCTGCATGGGGTGGGAGATGTTGTCCAACAGGGATGACAGCTTAGCCACCATTCTCCTGTCACTCACCACCTCCACTGGGTCCAGAGGGCATCCTAGAACAGAGCTGGCCCTTCGGATCACCCTGTTCAGTCTCTTCCTGTCCCCAGCAGAGATGCTGCCGCCCCAGCAGACCACACCATAAAAGATAGCAGAAGCCACCACAGAGTCATAGAAGGTCTTCAGGAGTGGGCCCTCCACTCCAAACGACCTGAGTCTCCGCAGCAAGTACAGCCTGCTCTGCCCTTTCCTGTAGAGGGCGTCTGAGTTATGATTCCAGTTAAGTCTATTGTTCAGATGAACACCAAGGTACCTGTAGCTGTCCACAGCCTCAATGTCCATACCCTGGATGTTCAGTGGTTGCAGTGGAGAATGCTTGTGCCTGCGGAAGTCTACCACCAGTTCCTTGGTTTTACTGGCGTTGATCTGGAGGTAGTTCAGCTGGCACCAGTCCACAAAGTCTTGGGTCAGACCTCTGTACTCCTTGTCTTCCCCATCAGTGATGAGGCCGACTATTGCAGAGTCATCAGAGAACTTCTGCAGGAAGCACTGGGTGGAGTTGTGGGAGAAGTCTGCAGTGTAGATGGTGAAGAGGAACGGAGCCAGAACCGTTCCCTGTGGGGCCCCCGTACTGCAGACGACCCTGTCCGACACACAGCCCTGAGTCCTCACATACTGTGGTCGGTCGGTGAGGTAGTCCAAAATCCAGGTAGTGAGGTGATGGTCCACTCCAGAGTTCTCCAGCTTGTCCTTCAGAACCGAGGGAAGAATGGTGTTGAAGGCACTGGAGAAATCAAAGAACATGATTCTCACAGTGCTTCCAGCGGTCTCCAGGTGAGCGAGGGAACGATGTAGGAGGTGAATAACGGCATCATCCGCTCCAATGCCAGGCTGGTAGGCAAACTGAAGTGGGTCCAGTGATGAGCTTGTTAGGCGCCGAAGCTGAGCCAGGACCAACCGCTCCAGGGTCTTCATCAGGTGGGATGTCAGAGCCACCGGCCTATAGCTGTTGAGGTCCTTGGGGCGTGAAATCTTTGGCACTGGAACAACACAGGAGGTTTTCCAGAGCTGTGGGACTCTTCCCAACCTCAGGCTCAGGTTGAAGAGGTGCTCCATCACCCCACACAGTTGGTCCGCGCAGGACCTGACGACCCTCGAGCTGATGCCACCTGGACCCGCTGCCTTCTTGCCATTAATCCTCCTCAGTTCCCTCCTAACCTGGGTGGTTGAGAGAGACAGGCTGGAGCCTTGTGTTGAGTGTGTATTGGATGCTGTTGTTGGGGGTGGGGGGGAGTGAGCAGGGTGAATAGAAGAGGTGTGAAGTGTCTGAGGTGTCAGAGGTGGAACAGCAGCAGTGGGGGTGGGTGAGTCTGCAGCCGATGTTGCAGACTGCCTCATGGCTGAATCAAATCTGTTGAAGAAATGATTCAGTTCATTTGCCCATCTCACATCCCTCCCAGGCAGAGAGTTCTGCTGTTTGTGGCCCGAGATGGTTCTGAGGCCTCTCCAGACTTCACCAACGTTGTTTTGCTGAAGCTGTTTCTCCATCTTCTGCCTGTAGCTGTCCTTCCCATTCCTTATCAGTCCCCTCAACTCTCTCTGCACCCTTTTCAACTCCTCTTTGTCTTTGGATTTGAAGGCCCTCCTCTTCTGCTTGAGGACAGCTTTAATTTCTGGGGTAATCCAAGGTTTGTTGTTGGAGAAACACCGTACAGTCCTGGTAGGTACGGTGTTATCCACACAGAAATTAATATAGTCAGTAATGCATGTAGTAAGGCCGTCGATGTCCTCTCCGTGGTCGTCACAGATCACCTCCCACACAGTCGACTCAAAACAGTCCTTAAGAGCCTCCTCGCTCTCCTCTGACCATCTCTGCACTGTGCGGGTGGCTGGTGGCTCCCTGCGCACTAAGGGCTCATACACAGGGACAAGGTGCAATGCAGTTATCCTCAGCGTTCCCTGAAACACATTCATAGTTAGGTTTTAATCAAACATTATTTATTGAATAATTAAAAAGTAATTGTACATGTTTCCCAAATATACTTCATGGAAAATTAGTCTCCTGAATTTTTTATATAGGGAGATAGGCCTCCATACCTTGGAGGGCCTGAGATGTCCCCAGAGAGGTGGCGTCTGATACCCAACCTGACATATAGACACAGACATACAGGCACACACAGACACAAACATCCATTCCCACCCTCATGCTCTCATATGCACTTCACACTCAACCGACGTGGAGACAGACATAAAGCTGAAATACTGATTCAACGTTCTCCAAAAGTTGATTCTGTTCATCTGTTCGTAGCGTTTTGTGGGAGAAACGTTTCGTCTCTCATCCAGGTGACTCCTTCAGTCTCACCTGACTGCAGGTTTCAATCTTATAAACAGGACATTTACATAATGACTGAAACCAGCCCACTGAAGGAACAATGGGCTGGGAGGTCAGTTCCTTAATCTTAATTATGCAAATTCTCATGACCATTGATCAACAACCACTGATCAATGGTCATGAGTACCATTCACAGCGAGCTGGGGAATGGCTGCAATCACAGCATTGTAAGATGGTGACAGATGTACCCTTAGGCCCCCTCCTCGTTTCAGAGATGGTCTTTCCCTTTTCACTAAATGGCCTACTTGACTCCACCCTCAAACCAGCGTTCCTCCAGGATGTTACATCCTCATCATTGAAAAAGTGTCCACTGGCCTGTAGGTGTAAATAGACTGCAGAGTCCTGGCCTGACGAGGTGGCTCTTCTGTGTTGTAGCCAGAGGTTGTTTGGTTTCCCCGATGTATAAATCCTGGCAATCCTCCTGCACTTAACAGCGTACACTATGTTACTCTGTTTGTGTCGGGGGACCCGATCCTTGGGGTAGACCAGTTTTTGGTGCAGCGTGTTTTTGGGTTTAAAAGCCACAGAGACCCGGTGTTTAGAAAAAATGCATCTCAACTGCTCCGATACTCCTGACACGTACGGGATCACTACAGGTTTTCTCTTAGGCAGCGGTTGTCCTTCTCACCTGGATCGGCTGGAGCTTTCTTTAGGCGCCGTTCCAGCTTTGACAAAAGTCCAGCTGGGACACACTTATGCTACGTCCAGATGAACAGAATCCACTTTTGGAGATTTACTTTCCTGGATGATTGAGAATGCATCAAGACGTTCCTCTTAAAGTGTTATTCAGTGTTGTGACAGTCAGCTGCTTCAGCTGCTGCTGGGATGGGCTGTGTTTTTCTCTGAATTAAAAGCAAGGAAACAACAATATATTCTACATGGTGAAACTGATGGTTTATGGTGTTTGGCTCTGTTTTTCTGTATTCATGCAGATAAAGTGTAAACTCAGATGAATTATACCATCAAATGTTAAAGGAAAATATCAGGATGAGTGTCTGTGAGCTGAGAAGGACGTGAAGCGAGCAGTTTATCCCAGAGTTGAAGCTGCTCTGTGTGCAGAGATGAGCTCAGATTCCTGCTGTGATTGATCAACAGTCACAGAAATGTAGACTTGTAGTTATTACTGCAGTATGGTCACAGCAGATACTGATAAACATGTATTATGAGGATGGATGATCATGTTTCTCACTCTCTCCTTTAAATCTCAGTTTTTTTTCTTCTTCACAGTTTATCTGTTAATTTATTAATGAATAACACTGAAAGAGTTTCTGTTATATTTCCCCTTGAACATCAGCTTATTAGGGCGGCATTAGGAAATAGCCCCCCTCCAAAGAATGAATAAATGAATGATGATAATAATGAAATGATTCAAAAGCAGAGCTCAGAGTGGTAGAATGGTCAAACATGGATCCACGGGTGGTTCAACTGCATTTGGTGACGTGACTAAAGCAAATCTTTCAAATAATCCCACCATCAACGGGATGTTGTCTCCTTTACTACGGTTACTTTACTTGGTCACCGTGTGAGTTTCTTTGAAATGAACCAAATTCTTTTATTTGTTGATTGTTGCATATTTAACCTCTACAGTCAGGAAAGGAGGAGATGAGGCCTCAACAATGTTGGGTTGTAGCTGTGGTTCAGGTTAGAGTGAGTGTCCATGGAATAAATGTAAGTCGGTGAACTGGAAACATGACTGTGTTCAAACTTTGTTTTCCTTTTTATAATGAGTCTAATCAAAGGTGGACAGAAGTATCTCCACTTTGACTTTTCTGTGTCACCATCAGAGCTTCTGCACAGTGTGGAGAAAGATCCAGAAGCAGAGCTGGACTGCAGACAGTCAGTCAGAGCAGCTGTGTACAAAGTAAGACTGAACATCTGTCTGCTGATGGACTCATTTCTGAAAACTGGACTTTTCAAATTCAAATTTTATTTGTCACGTACACAGTCATACACAGTACGATATGTAGTGAAATGCTTGGACAACTGCTCGTGACCTAAAGAAAACAAAAAAGGAAAGGCTATGAATAAGATAGGAAATAAATATGAAAAATTAAAAAGGGTAAATTTAACTAGGAAGGAATAAAATATAAATTAAGGTTAAAAATGAAATAACTGTACAACACAAATTAGAATGAAGGGTAAATTTAACTGGGAAGAATAAGATAAAATATATAAATTAAAGTTGAAAATAAAATAACTGTACAACAAAATACACAATACACAATATAGAACTATATAAGAATGTATGAAGAAATCTAAATATAAATAAATATATACACAATAACTTCTTGTGTTGTTCAGACATTGAAGAGTTTTCTTTCTCTTTAGTCTCATTGTTTTTCTTTCTTTCAGCAGATGTTGGTCTGCAGGAGGTTTTAGATGAACATAAGATCAGCCTGAGGAGGAGATGTGAACGTGTGACTGAAGGAAGTGAGGAAACAGGAAGTAGAACCCTCCTCAACAGGATCTACACTGACCTCTACATCACAGAGGGACAGAGTGAAGAGGTTCATACCCAACATGAGGTGAGGCAGCTGGAGACAGCTTCCAAGATGGACGCCCTCCATGACGCTCCAATCAGGTGCCAGGACATCTTTAAAGCCTTACCTGACCAACAGAGACCCATCAGAGTGGTTCTGACCAATGGCGTGGCTGGTGTTGGAAAAACCTTCTCAGTGCAGAAGTTCACTCTGGACTAGGCAGAGGGCTTGGAGAACCAACATGTCAGTGTGGTGGTTCTGCTTTCATTCAGGGAGCTGAACCTGATCAGAGATGAGCAGTACAGTCTTCTGGAGCTGCTCCATGTTTTCCATCCAACATTACAGAAGGTTACAGCAGAGAAGCTGGCTGTCTCTCAGCTTTTGTTCATCTTTGACGGCCTGGATGAAAGCAGACTTTCATTGGATTTCACCAACAGGAAGCTGCTGTCTGATGTCACACAGAAGTCATCAGTCAGCCAGCTGCTGACAAACCTCATCCAGGGAAATCTGCTTCTCTCGGCTCTTGTCTGGATAACTTCCCGACCCGCAGCAGCCAATCAGATCCCTCCTACATGTGTTGACAGGCTAACAGAAGTACGAGGCTTCACTGACGCCCAGAAGGAGGATTACTTCAGGAGGAGATTCAGTGATGAAGAGCTGTCCAGCAGAATCATCTCCCACATGAAGACATCCAGGAGCCTCCACATCATGTGTAGTATCCCAGTCTTCTGCTGGATCACTGCTACAGTTCTGGAGCACATGTTGACTACAGAGCAGAGAGGAGAGCTGCCCAAGACCCTGACTGACATGTACTCACACTTCCTGCTGCTTCAGACAAAGAGGAAGAAGAACAAGTACCATGAGGGACGTGAGACGAGTCCACAGGAGCTGACGGAGGCTGACAGGGAAGTTCTTCTGAAGCTGGGGAGGCTGGCGTTTGAACATCTGGAGAAAGGAAACATCATGTTCTACCAAGAAGACCTGGAGCAGTGTGGTCTGGATGTGACAGAGGCCTCGGTGTACTCAGGAGTTTGTACAGAGATCTTCAAAAGAGAGTGTGTGATCTTCCAGAAACCAGTCTACTGCTTTGTTCATCTGAGCATTCAGGAGTTTCTGGCTGCTGTCTACATGTTCCACTTTCACACCAGCAGGAAGACAGAGGTGCTGAAGATGTTTCTAAAATCAGAATCTTTAATCAAGATGATTTTCAGTCTTTTTGATAACAAAGATCTCCAATCACTTGATGTATTTCTGAGGAGAGTCATGTATAAATCCCTCCAGAGTAAAAATGGCCACCTGGACCTGTTTGTTCGCTTCCTTCATGGCCTCTGTCTGGAGTCCAACCAGAGACTCTTAGTAGGTCTGCTGGGTCAGACAGAGATCAGTCCAGGAACCATCCAGAGAGTCATCAACAACCTGAAGGAGATGAACAGTGATAAAATCTCTCCTGACAGAAGCATCAACATCTTCCACTGTCTGATGGAGATGAACCACCTCTCATTATTTCAGGAGATCCAAGAGTTCCTGAAGTCAGAGAACAGATCAGAGAAGGAACTCTCTGAGATCCAGTGCTCAGCTCTGGCCTTCATGCTGCAGATGTCAGAGGAGGTTCTGGATGAGTTGGACCTGCTGAAGTACAAAACATCAGAGCGGGGACGAGAGAGACTGATTCCAGCTGTGAGGAACTGCAGAAAGGCTGGGTGAGTCCAGATGTGATCACTAACATCATTGATCAGTGTAGGTTAGTAGTTTAATGTTGAAAATAAAATCAGATTGTAACCACAAAGTGTTTGTGTCCGTACGCTGCAACCTTCCACACCATTCCTTTATTGTACAGACTCAGCAGCAGCTCCATGGATCCCAAATCCAAGAGTGGAGAACAGATTTGAAATGTGTCACATCCATGCAGTCACAGCTGTTTCCACCATGTTTCCACTGATATTGATCCTGTTCAATGACACGTTTCATATCAGTGAATATGTTCTTTAGGACGTCCACTGACATGTTTAAGTGTCCTGCTGGAAATCACTCAAATCATCCATGAAATCCATGAAAAATCCTTTTAGTGTTTCTAACTTCACCCTCTGTCCTCTCTCTCTCTCCATCCTCCTCACTGCTTCTTTCACTGATAATCACACATACATCGTATTCAGCTACAAAATAACACAATAATATCATCTGATCATCATTATTATAAGAGCAGGATCCATATTTGATATCAGAGTAACACACTGCTTGGTTATGTGCAGTCATCATCAGTGACTGTGGGTCAAACAGAAGCTCTCTGATTGGTTGCTGACCTTGGTCACCTGTCCACTCTCACCTGTTTGTGTTTGCTCTCTCTTTGCTGTCTCCATCCTCTCTCTCCTTTCTCTCCCTTTCTGTCTTTGTACGTCACTCAGGTCCAATGGAAACAGTGACATTTACAAACCAATCAAAGACAAACTGATCCATGTCAGGTTATAACAATATTCAAAGTGAATACAGTCTGCTGCTGGACACAGACAGGTAACATCATTTTGACCTGCTGTCACCTGGATCTGGACTCATAAACACTGAAGCCCTGAACAGGAATACAAATCATTTTCTGCCAACTAGCGACACAGCAGCAGATAATGGCTCAGAAAGCTCAAATGAGCCAATCATTTCTGTGTTTAGTTCCCCTGAAATCAGATCTGATATCAGCAGCTCTGAGTTCATTCATCATTATTGTCCAGTGATGAGATTTCTGCTCCGTTTGGTAACAGTCAGCAGGTTTTTCCTGCGTGTGGACGTGAACAGTCGTACCTGACAGCAGGTAGCAAACAGAGATTATCTTTCCAGCTAGAACTCTTCACTGAGCTGAACTCATTCAAAATGTTCTGGAGTCAAAACAGGAAACAGTCCAAATGTGTGTCTTCACTCTGACTCTGGATCAGATCTCAGTGACAGACTGTGGACATTATGGAAGCCTAAATGTGACACCATCTTCCTCCTTCATCTGCAGATTAAAGCCAAACAAAGATTCTCATTAAAAGTCTGCAGGTCTGAGAGAGACTCAATCGTTGTGTCATGTCAAACACAGTAAGAGGAGCTGAAGCACAGATGTGAAGAGCAGATTCATCAGATTATGACCTCACTCTGTTTTGTCTTCATATATATTCAGTCTGTGTTTATAATGCAGATTTTCTGCTTTTATAATAACACATTTTATTTTTTCTATCATCACAGACTGACACAGTGTGGACTCTCAGAGTCTCACTGTGAAGTTGTGGCCTCAGCTCTGAAGTCCAACCCCTCCCATCTGACAGAGCTGGACATTAGTAACAACAAGCTGCAGGATTCAGGTGTGAAGCTTCTGTGTGCTGGACTGGAGAGTCCAAACTGTCGACTGGAGACTCTGAGGTGAGTTCACTGACTGCGGCTGTTGTTGTTTTTCTATATTTCAGGTCTTTGATTGATGTTTGAAACTTTCTTTAGTTCCTACATGTTCAGGATGTGTCTGAAGACAAATGTGAAGAAGTTTGAGTGCTTTCAGAAATGTTGTCTTTCCAAACGACTGAACAACAGTTTTTCCTTTTGGTTCCAAACAGAAATGACAGACTTGAGCAGGGTTCATTTAAAGGCTGACAGAAGTGGAGTGGTGACGGGGAGATGTTTGACAGGACAGTGTTTCAGCCTCCACAGGTTCATGTTGTGCTCCATCAGTCAGTGAAGATGAAGTCAGTGCTGATGAGGCTGTAGAGTGTGTGAGGGATGTGAATGATGAAGATCTGATGATAGCAGATAAAAACAGGCTGCAGAGACTTTGAGCCATACAGGGCACACAGTGTGTGTACAGAACAGCTGAAATCATTATGGAGGCCTCACTGGAATATGGAAGCATCACAGTACAGCTTCAGTGAAGCTTTAAAGTCTCTGATATGAGATGAGAAATGAAGCAGCCAGAGCTTTTTCATGAGTGGAAATCCACTGTGACTGTGAGCTGCTGCTACAGCCTCCAGATTAGCCAGCAGCTCATCCTGCTCAACATTTTCTCACCAACTTTAATGGAAGTGTGATGTTTTCAGCTGGAGTGATGGTCAGGGTGGCCTCCCTCTCCTCTTCTTCTCCTCTTCCTCTTTCATTTGTAAAGCCACTTCTGCTGCTTTCATTCATTTGGAAGTCCTGTAGCTGAGTTTGGGAGAGACTAACAGCCTCGGCAGCAGAGGGGAGAAAGGCTGTAACACCACCACTTTACTCTGTTCTACCTGTCACATCATTTTATCAGGAAACAAATATGCTCATGTTTTTACTATGTTTGTCTTGAAGATGTAAGAAGATCACATGGTGCTTTTTATTATTGTGTTGGTTTGTTTCATGTCTCTTGGATGGAGCCCAGCTGTGCGTGGCCCCTGGGCCTGTGGTCAGAGTGTGTGCTGGATAATCCGGCCCAGGATGAGGCCAAACTGACATGGGATGAAATGTCTGTCACATAATTGAGCTTAGTGTAGTTTCATTTCTGCACAATTTAAAAACAACCAAAACTTTGTTCTGTCTTTTCTATGTTATACTGTAGACTTTCTTTGATACTGTGTCCAAAAGGAGCAGCTTTTACTTTGAAGGGGAGCCGTCTGTTTCCTCTTCAGGTTGGATGATGGAAGCAAATGAGTGTGTGATGTTCTTTCAGTGTTGCACTTTGTAGACGCTCCCTGAGCACTGGTCTCACAGCCAGCTGCACATAGAGACCAGTGTTGTTAGTCCAGGTCAGAAGATGACTTGTTGGAATGAAAATGAGCTTGTAGTTTGTCTGCTTTAACCCTTTAAAGCCGATCGGAGCGGGCACGCTCTGTTTTGAGTAACTCTTTTTAAATCCCGGTAACACTGCAACCACGTAAGCTAGCGCAATAATTTTTTTGCATATGAAACCGGAGGAGTTGTACTTACATCTTATGCCATCAGCTTGTCCTCGGTCACAGTTTCCTTCCACATAAAGCTTTGCAAAAACTGCATAAAAATCACTTGCAGCAACAAAAACATAATATTCCAGAAACACGCTTTGCCGATCCGATCAGCTATTTGTAACATTTCCTACGTCCATCAGCGCGAACTATCATATGTCCTCCATGTCCTGCCCAAAAGCGGGAGTGATGTCATTTTGTGGAAATGTAGTTTTTTACCATCAGGGCCTTATGAGCTTATACTGGTGTTTTTAAAAGTTATCTTTGACTTCATGACTTTCTGTGTCGTTTCTGGGATGCTTAGGACTCATATTGCACTGCTGGAAATAGTTTATTTTAATGCAAATGCTGTTTTTTTTGCAAATTTACATTATAATATTTATTTTCATTTTTCCTGCAGTATATGAAAATTGGTGTATTTCAAAAATAAAACTATTAAGACACTTAAAATAAATTTCCTGTAGTGGGAAACAATTTTGTGCAACTTTTTTGTATTTACAGTTTTGAGGGATAAGCCTCTTAAATTTCTCTAACTAGAAATATATGTTAAAAAAAAGTAAAACGATTTTAAATTATTTTGTAGTTTATTGCACTTTTTTGCAATGGATGTAATTACTAATATGTAATTGTATGTAATATGTAAATGTAATTGCACTTAATTCAGACATATTATTAAAATTTGGGATATAATGGTTGTATTGATGTATATCAACTTGAAATGCTCCCAAAAATGGCACCACAGCATGTAAACATATAATATAACCTCTAGCGGACTTGGTTCTATGGTAGGTCTTAAAGGGTTAATAATGTGACTGGAAAAAGGTGTTGGACTTCAAATATGTCCATTTCTTTCACACTTCACCTTTAAAAGTGAAGCCTTGTGGTTCCTGGAAGTAAAAACACGACTTTTTCAAGTCTTTGTCCTGTTTTTATGATAAATGTACGACTTTAATGTGAAACATTCAGAGTTTTTTCTCTTGTTGTGTTTGTTTGAAGCTGCTTCCTGTTGGCTTCAGCTGTTTGGAGTTTCCATTTTCTAAACTTCTACATTCTGAACCTTCTTCAGCTCTGAACAGATGATGAAACACTGAATGATTTCAAGCTCACACTTTGTCTAATAAACTTACATCTTTCATTTTTTATACAGATTGAGTGTCTGTGGTTTGTCAGAGATCAGCTGTGATTATCTGGCAGCAGCACTGAAGTCCAACCCCTGCCATCTGAGACTGCTGGAGCTGAGCCCTAACTACAAGCTGCAGGATTCAGGAGTGAAGCATCTGTGTGGTTTCCTGGAGAGTCCAGGATGTGGACTTGAAACTCTGAGGTCAGTCAGCATGTTTTAGTTGTGCTGAGATGAATACATAGCTGGACTGGCCATCGGGCATACCGGGCATTTGCCCGGTGGGCCGATGGTGATTTTTTGTTTTTTTGGGCCGATGGGGTTTTTTTTTTTCATGTTTTTTCCGTAACGGTATAAACACTGCACATGTTTGTTTTTTTGTTTATTTATAAGGAACCCCATTAGCTTCCACAACAGTGGTTGCTAGTCTTCCTGGGGCCCAAACCATCAAATACCACCAAATAAAATGTTACACAATGAGTTGGATGCAAATTGTCCACATAATTTGGCTCTTAGATCCACAATAAGGTTTTACAATTCTGAAAATGTAAACATGTGAATATTAAAAATTATATAAAAAAGCAAAAAAACCAAAACACAACACTCAAACAAAATACACAATTTCCATTACAAGTGACATTACCCTCTACAATTTTTACAAATACATTAAAAACGGCCTAAATAGGCTTTTAGGTGATTTTTAAAATTATGAATAGAAGCCAATTCTCTAATTGCATAAGGCAACTTATTCCACTGAAAAGATGCTTTAAATATAACAGAGTTTTTCAAAAAGTTACTTTTAACTCGAGGAGTTACTAAATTGTGGTTAGTTGAGAATCGTGTAGCATGATTATGTATTTCATCTGGATACTGCAACTGGGCATAAAAAAAGTGTGGTGTGTTTACCAGTATTGCTTTCTTTAAAAATACAAGTAAGCCATAGTATAATTTAGCTTGTACAGAAAGCCAAGAAAGTTTATCGTGCATTTTATCAATACTTGTATAGTATGAACACCTTAACACTAATCTGGCCGCCCTATTTTGGACTAACTGAAGTCTGTTCAGATCTGTCTTATTAGCTGCAGAACAAATGATTGAGCAGTACTCTAGATGAGATAATACTAGTGCATTAATGACATCTTTCATAATTGAAGAAGTGATGTAAAAAGAGCATTTCCTAGCTATAGCTATGCCCTGTCCCATTTTCTTAATAACAGAGTTGATGTGCTGAGACCATGAAAGGTGGTGGTTTATGGTAACACCAAGTAATTTAATCTGGGTGACCTGTTCTAATGCCGATCCAGCTATGGAAAGATTTAGTTGTGGGCTGTTGACTAAGCGTACTCTACTTCCTATTAACATGGATTTGGATTTAGTCACGTTTATAATCATGTTGTTTTTACTTATCCAATCAAACACGTTCAGCAAATCTAGTTGTAACACGCTTGTCAATTCAGAGTGGCTACTGGCTGAATAAAACATGGTGGAATCATCAGCATACATTACAAGATGAGATTTATCCAGGACATACGGCAAATCATTTGTAAAGACTGAGTAGAGAAGTGGACCGAAGCAGCTGCCTTGGGGTAGACCACAGTTCATTTCACAGCCCTCCGAGAAATAACCATTATAATAAACCGTTTGCCTTCTTCCAGACAGATAACTTTCCATCCAGCACAAAGCAGCTGGTGAAAATCCATAACATTTTAGTTTATCTATCAAAAGATCATGATTTATCAAATCAAATGCAGCACTAAAATCCAAAAATACCACCCCGGCCAAATTCCCATTATCCAGATATTTGTACCAGTTATCTGTCATGTGAATAAGAGCTGAACTGGTGGAATAACCAGGTTTGTAGGCATGTTGAAACTGAGTGAGTAACTGATTTTCTATTAGGTAACGTTGAATTTGTTCATAGACAATCCTCTCCATAATTTTACTTAGAACGGGGAGCAGACTAATAGATCTGCTATTGACACCATTAAAAACGTCATTCTTGTTTTTAGGGATGGGAATTATTTTCGATTCTTTCCACTGCAATGGAAATAAGCTGCATGCCAAAGATCTATTACATATGGGACATATAGGAAGGGACACAAACTTGGCTGCAAGTTTGAGCAGTTTACTGTCTATGTTATCAGAGCCGGAGGATGTATCGTCAGGAAGTGATATCAATAAGCGCTCTACCATCTGCACGTTCACTGCCTCAAACTTAAATTGGCATAGCTTATTATTCATGATAACATCCTGTATAAGACGACGTGATAAGGTGGGATCGCCTTTGCTCATATTAGATTTTAAATTTGTTATTTTATTGCTGTAATAATTCGCAAAATAATTGGCTATGTCCTTAGCTTTACTTATAAACCTACCACCCGTGTAGATGTGAGACATCACCATAGCAAGATCTCTAACCATTATATTATTTAAAACTTTCCACACCTTTTTGCTGTCCTTATTGGCCTCCTTGAGCTTAAGTTGATAATATTCTTTCTTCTTGTGCCTATTCAATTTAGTTACTTGATTTCTTAACTCATGATATCTTGCCCACTCTTGTGGACTGATAGACTTATGTGCTTTTGCTTTTGCTATATTCCTTTCTGACATTGCAACCTTAAGTTCATTATCTAACCAAGGTGCGTAGTTCTTTTTAACAGTAAATCTTTTTAAGGGGGCATGTTTGTCAGCCAGGTACCAAAAGTTTTCAATAAACATAGATAATGCCATATCAGGGTCACTCTCGAGGCAGATGTCAGTCCAGTGAATTTCTTTTACGTCATTAATATACTTATCTGCATTGAAATTTTTGTATGATCTATGAAAAATAATCTTTTGTGCAGTTTTCAGTGGTTTCATTTTCTTGGTCAAACCTACAAGATTATGGTCACTATAACCAACTGGAATAGAAACAATATTAGAGCAATGCTCAGGAACATTTGTATATATATATGATCAATGCATAATGATGACCTATGACCTCCAGCGTTGACCGTGACCCGGGTGGGAATGGTGATCATCTGAGACAGGCAACAAGCCGACGCTGATGAACTTATCTTTTTCCTTAAAGAACAAGAAGGAGCTGACCAATTGATATTAAAGTCTCCTAATAAGAACATGTCTTTGTTTTCCTCAGTTACTCTTTCCAGCATTTCACAGATTCGTTTTACATACAACATATTACTACTTGGGGGTCTATAGCAGCAACCTGCTAATACAGGCCTGCCATAGAGCGGGTGTAACTGAACCCACACAATTTCCAGGTCGTTAAACATTAAGTCTGTACGTAGTTTGCTTGCCATCCATCCATCCATCCATTTTCATCCGCTTTGTCCGAGGCCGGGTCGCGGGGGCAGCAGCCTAAGCAAAGAGGCCCAGACCTCCCTCTCCCCAGCTGTCAAGAACCGAAGTTCAACACACAAGCTGGACCCAGGAGCAGAACACACACACAGCGGTACGAGAGAAAAAATAAACTTTATTATAACTGAGAGTGTCCCGGGAGAGTAGAAGGGAGAAAACGCACGGAACCAGAGAAACCGAGGGACCGGGAGAAGAATCGCGCAGGAAATGCAGAGAGCGGGACCGTGGGAGGCTGAAACAGAAAAAGAAAAAAGGATTATTGGGGTGCGGGTAAACCGGCAGCATACGAGGGGAGGTAGTGTACGCGTCTTACGATGATAGCGGGGCCAAGGGAACCGGAGGGAGGGGTGAGGGTCCGTGGGGAGAAGCTCCAGAAAGGGCGAGGCGGCTGGGGTTGATCGTGATCCAAATTCTGGACAGGCAGGTGGACAGGCTGGTGACTCAAAACACGCCGAGCAGTGATCTGGGTATACAAGGCAGAGTTAGTACTAGTTCACACGGATAGGATTGCCTAAGGACTTTCCCGTAGGTGTGCGTTACCGCTGAAGGACGATTACGGACTGGCGTGGAGCAGCAGGCTGGGCAGGATTAAATGGTCCACCTGGTGATCGCCTGGGATGGGATGCAGGTGTGGAGTCAGCGGCCACGCCCACGGGAGTGGGCATCCCATCAGCACCTCAGACGCCAGGCCGCGGACCATGACACCCAGCCACCTCCTCCAGCTTATCCGGGGGAATACCAAGGCGTTCCCAGGCAAGCCGAGAGATATAATCTCTCCAGCGTGTCCTGGGTCTGCCCCGGGGCCTCCTCCCGGTGGGACATGCCTGGAACACCTCACCCAGGAGGCGCCCAGGGGGCATCCTTGTCAGATGCCCGAACCACCTCAGCTGGCTCCTTTCGATGTGGAGCAGCAGCTGCTCTACTCTGAGCCCCTCCCGGATGGCCGAACTTCTCACCCTATCTCTAAGGGAGAGGCCAGCCACCCTTCGGAGGAAGCTCATTTCTGCCGCTTGTATCCGCGATCTCGTTCTTTCGGTCACTACCCACAGCTCGTGGCCATAGGTGAGGGTAGGGACGTAGATCGACCGGTAAATTGAGAGCTTCGCTTTTACACTCAGCTCCCTCTTCACCACGACGGACCGGTGCAGCGTCCGCATTACTGCAGCTGCAGCCCCAATCCGTCTGTCGATCTCCGGCTCCCTTCTCCCATCACTCGCGAACAAGACCCCGAGATACTTGAACTCCTCCACTTGGGGCAGGAACTCATCCCCGACCCGGAGTGGGCACTCCACCCTTTTCCGGCTGAGAACCATGGCCTCAGATTTGGAGGTGCTGATCCTCATTCCCGCTGCTTCACACTCGGCTGCGAACCGTTCCAGTGCGAGCTGGAGGCCCTCACCCAGCTCGCACTGGCAAGTTTGCTTGCCATATTATCATTAATGTATAGGGCTACGCCCCCTCCAAATCTGTTCCTGTCCTTCCTATACAACTTATAACCGTTTATTTCAAATTCATTATTCTCAAAGGCAGCATCTAAATGTGTCTCGGAAATAGCCAGCACACTTATCTAACTAAGGGAGTTTTTCCTTCCCACTGTCGCCAAAGTGCTTGCTCATAGGGGGTCATATGATTGTTGGGTTTTTCTCTGTATCTATGAAGCGCCTTGAGGCGACTTTTGTTGTGATTTGGCGCTATATAAATAAAATTGAATTGAATTGAACTTATCGTATTTATTGACAACAGTGACTGAATTTCCTGAGTCTTATATTTAAGGCTACAAATATTAACATGAGCCACTGAAAAATCTTTAACGGAGAATCCAGGAATAAGTATAGGATCCGACATTTGCAGACCGATCGATCTCAACAGCAACACTGCACATGTGTCAAGGTCAAGGCCCGCGGGCCACATCCGGCCCGGCGTACATTTATATCCGGCCCGCGAGATCGTTTTATATAGATGTACTATTATTGTTATGCATGGCCCTGCGATATGAGGCGCTAATAATATACAAACTACAGATCCCATAATGCAGCGCTGCAGCCTCCTTGTTGAACACTAAACTTCTGTTATTGCGAAGCTAACCGCTCACAATGGTGGAGAGAAAAGTTGATTCTGAAAGCAGAGCCTTTCAGCGCCAGTGGGTGACTGAATATATGTTTACATACATTGCTGGTAAACCCGTGTGTCTTAAAGAAGACACACGGGAAGAAGAAGAATCTGACATTTCAGCAGACTTTTTTCATCAGAGCAAAATCACAAATTGAAGCTGTTGTGAATGAAAATTTTATTGTAGCAGAGGAGCGAAATGAGCCCGGTACCACTCTGAAGAGCTGCATGATGAAGCTGTGCGACGTCTTGTGTCCAGACAAAATGCAGATTTTGGAAAATGTGAGCCTGAGCAGAAATACGATTGCTGATTGGGTTTGTGAGATGGCCACTGATTTAAGAACACAGTTGTGTGAAAGAAGCAAAAACTTTATTGCATACTCTCTTGCTGTGGATGAAAGTACAGACAAACTGAATTGCACAGGGGGCCAAACAGAAACACATGGAGCAGATTTTCCTGTTCTGGCTTTTTATAGCAGATAACCTTCTAAATATTCTGCAGTCCATCAAAACTGAAGCAAACCATGAATCAACATGTGAACATGAGCTGATGCTGCTGAAGTGAAGCAAAGTTCCAGAGGTTTGATTACAGACACAGCTGAGAGTTTGTAATCTGTCATCATTTTAAAAGGTTTAAATTTCTTCAGTATTGAACAGCAGAAATGAGGCTTTGTTTTGGGAGGCCGACAGCAGTGAACACAACAGCAGACTGGTGCGTAATAAGCAGTGAATAATGCAGGAAACAGATTTTTGAAGGTAAACTGTTCTTGAAGTACACTGAGAGAGAGAGAGCTGTGCAGGAAGTAAACGTCAAAGTCAGAGAGAATTCATGACGATGTTCATCAAACATAAAGCGTAGTTTGGATCTTCTTCTGCTGCTGGTTCAGTCAGTTTTGGTTGGAGACAGATGAAACCTGCAGCTTCAGGATCTGTGAGCTGTCCACTTTCAGCCCCGACGGCGTGTCCATGTACGTGCTGTCGAGTGAACGATCCACGCTCTGTGTTTCCATCTTTGTGTGTTTAGCTGCTCTCATTTACTGTTTTATCTGTTTGCTTGTTGTTGAAATACTTTTGGGAGCTTTAACCTGAGATTCTGGCAAAATACATTTATATTAAAAATCGATTCAGGATTGAATGAATCAACATCGCTTTATTCAAATTAAAACCATTTAAATAGGAAAATCCATTTTTTTACAGCCGCCTCTAATGCTGGGTAATGTCAGCTGGTCCATGTGCAGCTGGCTGTGAGGCTCAGGGAGCGTCTACAAAGTGCAACACTGAAAGAACATCATCCATAATCGCATCCAGTAGTGGCTAGTTAATGGGCGATTGTGGCTCAAGAGTTGGGAGTTCGCCTTGTAATTGGAAGGTTGCCGGTTCGAGCCCTGGCTTGGACAGTCTCGGTCGTTGTGTCCTTGGGCAAGACACTTCACCCATTGCCTACTGGTGGTGGTCAGAGGGCCCGGTGGATGATGCAAAACAGCACCTGGTGTTGGGATTTCCGCTCGATTGTTAGGGATTTCGGGGCACTCAAGGAGTGGTGGAAGAGGTATGAGCACGTTGCCGTTCAACGACTCTATCTGGAATCCCTCTGCCTTTCTGCCATACGTTTCGATGACACCGGAGCATGTTCTGAGATGGTATAAGAGTGGTTCGTTCTCCACACCAAACAGCTCAAAGAACTCTGGCCTGGCTAAAGAGTGATTGCTCTGGTCGTCCAGAATTACATAAGCTTTAATGGCTTTGTGTTTTGAATGTTTGGGGTAGACCTTTGCAAGGCAGATCTTAGAGCAAGAACGACCCCACTGGCCGGGGCCACAAACCTCTGTGCAGCTGGTTCTAACATCAGTTACGTTAGAGTCATCTTCTCCCTCCCCGCCATTCTCTTGTGGTGGTGGTGGAGCCTTGGTGAGTTGAGGTTGTGGGCCAGGGTGCATGGCTGCATCATGATAGATGCTTTCACACTCTAAGCATTTCACGGAAGATTTGCAGTCTTTGGCAACATGTGAAGTTGAAGAACAACACTTGAAGCATATTCCTTTCTGTTTTAGAAAGGCCTTCCTGTCATCGATGGACTTGTTTCTGAATGTCCTGCATTTTTTAAGTGGGTGAGGTTTATTGTGCAATGGGCAGTTCTTGTTAGCGTCGTTGTTGATTGTAGAGACATCTGTTTTGTGAACCGCGATAGACTTGTTGGTATTAAAGCTCTTCATAGGTAATCTTTCTGGTTTTGTGGGGCTTGCGCCGTTGCTTTGACGAATAAAGCTGGGGTCATTTCGCTTCTTTGCCTCATGACAAACAAAGTTACAAAAGTAACTAAAGGGAGGGAAGCAACCGTTATTCTCTTCTTTGTGCCATGACCCAGATGACACCCACTTATCCTGGAGCCCATATGGGAGCTTGTCTACAATGGGTCCGATACCTCTGGAGGTGTCTAGATATGACAGCCCAGTGAGGTATCCATCCTCCTTTGCGCCTTGTATCTCCATAAGCAAATCCCCAAGTTCACGTAATCTGATGTGATCTTTGGCTGCAATTTTTGGAAAACTGTCAAGTCTCTGAAACAGTGACTGCTCGATCATCTCAGGGGCACCATAGCAGTCATTCAGCCTCTCCCATGCCTTGCGCAGAGCCAAACCAGCATTATTCACATGCACTGAGCGTATGCATCTTATTTGCTGTCCAGACTCTTTTCCTAACCATTTGGTCATGAGGTCTAATTCTTGTGTTTCTGTAAGTTGAACCTCAGCCACAGCGTTAGTGAATGAGGACCGCCATGCACGGAAATTCTCTGGCTTATCATCAAATTGGTACAGTCCTGACGTAACGAGATCACGTCGCGCCAAATATTGTGCCAGAGGGTCTGGAGGTTGTGGCACGCTCACTGGAAGCATATGCTGGGGTGTTTGTGATTGAGCACTTATATACATGCGAGGGTTTGTTCTTTCGACGTCGGTCTTCGATTCAGCTCTGGTCAGTTTAGACAGGTTTGTTGTGGGTGGATGCGTCCCATTATCCACTTCAGGCTTGGGCTTGCTATTGCTATGTTGGAATTCCGCTAAGCTTACAGGTGGATGCCATGTTCTGAAACTGTCTTGTGATTCTGTACGGTCTACAGATTTAACAGGTGGGACAGATACTGGTGCGAAGGTAGACTGATTCTGATCATTTTGAGAGCAAACATATTCACTAGTACGTTGCAATCTAAGCCTGTCTTCTGACTCAGATTTCATATTTTCTACATTTCCATGCATTTCTGCTACATCTTCTAACACCTGTGCTTCAGCGATGGCTGCGTCTGCTTCACGATTTAATGTTAGCACTTCCAGCTCTGTATCAATTCTAGCAGCTTCCAACTGATTTTGAGCTTCTCTAGTTTTCCTTTCTGCTTCTCTAGCAGCCTTTTCCAATTTTAATTTAGCCTCCTGGCTAGCATATGATGCTCGTACCTTAGCAGCTTCTGCTTTAGCTCTGGCGCGAGCCGCACTTACAGATGATGCTGATGTCACGTTGCTCCTGGTATTTGATACCGATGACTTGTTGCTTGCTGCCATCATGAACACGTAGGACCATCGAGTGCCGTCTTTTCACTGTAGTGTTCTGTTGCAGAGTGTAGCAACTCCGATCAAACACCAAGCTAAACCTCTGTCAATGAATACACGAGTCCGAGTAGAGTTGACTTTTTACTCAGAATCTTCATTTGACAAGCGGTGAAAACTGTAGTTGAAAAGAAATACAGAATAGAAAAAATGATCGTTTACATAAATCATGAAATAACTCAAAATGTGACCTTACACCTTCGTGTTAGCTTTAGCAACAGTAATGATCATCAAAACTGCCCTTTTTTAACATGTACAAATCAACCTCCATGAATCACAAATAAAATATAATTTTTAACAAATACCGCTATTTATGCCTTTTTAACACCTTCACCATGAAATATATACACTTACGACGTTGCCTGAACAATGTTCCCAAGTGGATGGCTGTGGATAAGCCTCAGAGCAAGACCGCATGTCCCTCTACCTCTTAGAGCAACCAGGAAGAGGAATTAAACAGGAAATGAAGTAATACAGGTCACCCACCAGGAAGTGAGGTCACCAGCAAGCTAACCTTCAAATTTAAAGCTTCTTAACATTTTGAAGTCTTTTTACTGTTCTTTTTAACTTAAATACATACGAAAGAATTACTTTAAGCAAACATTAAAGATAAATGAAATAAATGCCTTTGAGGCATCACAAACTTGCTGCTAATACACAACATTTCATCATATTTCCTCATAAGCCTCTTTTGTCTGACCATTTGATCCCATTTGAATTTGCAATAAAGGATACACAGAGTTTGGTGACAATAATGACAGTAGATGTTTGTGTGAAAGTGCTGGAAGCAAATGAGTGTGTGATGTTCTTTCAGTGTTGCACTTTGTAGACGCTCCCTGAGCACTGGTCTCACAGCCAGCTGCACATAGAGACCAGTGTTGTTAGTCCAGGTCAGAAGATGACTTGTTGGAATGAAAATAAGCTTGTAGTTTGTCTGCTTTAATAATGTGACTGGAAAAAGGTGTTGGACTTCAAATATGTCCATTTCTTTCACACTTCACCTTTAAAAGTGAAGCCTTGTGGTTCCTGGAAGGAAAAACACGACTTTTTCAAGTCTTTGTCCTGTTTTTATGATAAATGTACGACTTTAATGTGAAACATTCAGAGTTTTTTCTCTTGTTGTGTTTGTTTGAAGCTGCTTCCTGTTGGCTTCAGCTGTTTGGAGTTTCCATTTTCTAAACTTCTACATTCTGAACCTTCTTCAGCTCTGAACAGATGATGAAACACTGAATGATTTCAAGTAGGGCTGCACGATTAATTGTTAGAAAATCGCGATCTCAATTCATACTTATGTGCGATCTCATTTCCAAATGTCAACAATTAAAAAAAAAAAAAAAAGACGACGATTGTACCGCATTTTGATCTGGGACGTACTCTGCATGAAACCAAGCGCTCACTCTTCCTGCTCAAGAAATGACAAGGGCGGAGCCTTATACCACGTGATACAGAAGCTGTGCCGTGTGATGCTAATATTAGCAGGGAAAAAACAACGGAGAGCACGTCAGGGATGACGAGAAAGTGACAGGAGAAAATCCGTCCCAGTCAACCACCCAAACATCAATAACGGGAACCTTATACAGCGCTTCCCTATACCCGTCGAACTCCCGCAGGCACAAAGAAATTACGGAGGCTATCACTTATCACCTGACCAAAGATATGGCTCCCATCAACACTGTGCAAAACGAGGGATTTAGGAAAACGATCAACACCCTAGACAAACGCTACACAGTGCCGTCCCGCCCCGTATTTTTCTATTGTTGCACTACCTGCTCTATACACGCAGTGTCGAGCAACGGCGGAGGTGGAATTTCAAGCAGTACAACATTTTACGGCAATGACAAAACGTGAGACATTTGTTGTTTTTATGTTTATTTATGGTTTTTATGTTCAGTCTCAACTGTTATAGAAGTTCTTGTGCTGTTAATAAGCGCAATAAATATTTATATTGGAAAAGAAAATCGTGAGAGAATCATGATCTCAATTCTAAACAAAAAAATCGTGATTCTCATTTTATGCAAAATCGTGCAGCCCTAATTTCAAGCTCACACTTTGTCTAATAAACTTACATCTTTCATTCGTTATACAGATTGAGGGGCTTTGGTTTGTCAGACATCAGCTGTGATTATCTGGCAACAGCGCTGAAGTCCAACCCCTCCCATCTGAGACAGCTAGACCTGAGTAATGGCCCCGCCTATTTGTTGACTAACAACAACAAGCTGCAGGATGCAGGAGTGAAGCATCTGTGTGGTTTCCTGGAGAGTCCAGGATGTAAACTTGAAACTCTGAAGTCAGTCAGCATGCTTTAGTTGTGCTGAGATGAATATGATGTGAAAGTTGTGCTGACACTAAACTGCAGACATCAGGCTGATATTATACTGATCCACACTGAGGATCTTCATGGTGAAGTCTGTTTTCTTCTCTGGTTTAGTCCATTGACAGCAGCAGAACAATGTTCACATTTCAAACCTTCAAAGAAGAAGAAAAATCCTCCACTGGATAATTCACTGTGAAACTCTCCAACCCTTCATTCCACCTTAAAGTCTTTCTGACACTGAAATCCAAAGCAAAATGTGTGTTTGCTTTACAGACAGCAGTCCAACACAAACATACACACATCATCCAAAACACAGTCCAACATCCAAATCTCCTCCACTGCCAGCATGAATGATGGGAAAGAGAAGGAGGAACACTCTGACATTCAGGGTTAGAATGAGTTTCATGAAGCAGACTGTGAAGATCAAAGCTGCATTAGAAAGCTTACATGAATGAATGAGTGGACAGAAGTGGACAGAGATCATCTGAAGCACTTCAAAGGCTTTAAATCAGCACATTTCTCTTTATTCTTTATCAACTCTGTTAGTTTCTCTCAGTTTTCTGTGGAATGAAGCTAACAGCAGGCTAATAAGATGCTGACCAATAGATTTCTATTAAAGGTTGTAATTTGTATATGAAAAAGTGCTTTTGCTCAGCAGGGATCAGCTTACAGGTAGAATACAGCTGCTGGATGGGATTAGCATGTCATAGCTATCTACCAAACTGCTAACTGGGGGATTTCAGGCCATCTATGGATCATTTTTGCTAACTATTTATTCAGCTTAGGCTCACAGGGCTGCAGCCTGTGCCCTAGCTGTCATAGGGCAAGAGGCGTGGTCCACCTGCACAGGTGAGCAGTCCATCACAGGGCCAACAGAGAGAGACAGAGAAGCACTCTCTCACATCCACACCTACAGCCAATTTAGAAGCACCAATAAACCTAAGCAGCATTTCATTGGACTGTGGGAGAACATCCAACCTCCACAGAAAGACCAACAAGCTTCAGCCTACAACCTTCTTGCTTTAAGGCACTAGTGCGAACCACTTTTCCCCATTTCAGCCCAAATCCTGCATCTTCCTGTTTCTGACTCCAGGCCAGCTCAACTAACACTTTCTCATCAGACACTGCCACCTAGTGGAGGAAGTCTTAGTTCCATTTGAAGCTTCAGATTACAGTTAGTTCCTTTAAAAAGAGGTGGAGATGGTGGGGCCACCTCTCATGTTTAGCTGTTTTCCACTTTTTCTTTGGTCATTTTAGCCTTTTTGGCCAGGGTGAAGGGAGTATCTGCCATCAAACAAGAAGACAGCCACATGTAACTACGACGGTGTTTATTTGTTATTCTTTCTGGGTCACAAAATAAACGTTCAACATATTTTCAGGCGAGAATGTAGCTGTGTAAACCTCAAATATCTACACCGTGTTCGTGTTTTCCTCCGAAACAATAAGTTCCGTTGGAGCAGCCTTTCAGCGCTTCTCTCTGTCTCTCGCAAGAAAAGTTGACCCACACAACAAAGTAAAGCTATTTTTCGGCTACGAGCCGACAGGGACCCCGCCGTATTAGTCAGAGGTCCCTTTACTACAGTTCGGAGTCGCAGACCTTCAGTAATAGTAATAAATCACACAGCAATAGTACATTCACGTTGTTGTAAAAAGCACGATAATATATTAAGTAATCCAAAGTATTCAGAATACGTTACTCTCATTGAGTAACGTAACGGAATACGTTACAGAATACATTTTGGGGCATGTATTCTGTATTCTGTAATGGAATACATTTTAAAAGTAACCTTCCCAACACTGGTCATGATGAGGTGAAAGGAGTGTGTTGGGTGTGTAATCAGGCAGCGGAGGCGACGTCTGGGTTCAACACTTTATTTTAGGCTTTACAGCGGAGCTCCATCTTGTTCTCGCTCTCTACTTTCTTCTTCTCCTCTTTCTCTTACCCAGCCTCATTAGCGACACCCCTGGTCTGACAGGGTAACAGCATGTACTAATTTTCTTCCCTTATTATAGAACCTTGTAAACACAACATCTCCCCCTTTTCTCAAATAATACTCTTTCCCTTGTAGCACAACATGAACCATTCGACAGCCTTTTACTTTTGAGGCAATTAGTAACTTCAGAACAGTATTATATATATATCCTGATAAAAGAACTGTAATGGCAAAGTAAACATGCCCCGGATCAACCCTGAATCAACAGTAACAACCATGTGCCCTCTTCTCAGCTTATCAGAAGTCACAGCTGGAATTAAAGATAACTAATGAAACTCAAATGCACTTTCCCTTCACAGTCATTTCTCACATCTGCATATTTCTCCTTTCTTTTTACCTCTGAACTATTTCATAACAAAGTCTTTTGTCCATCTTGGTGGTTGTCTGTCCCTCTGCAGTGTGGGACGTGTAGCAGTCTGTGCTGAGCTGATGTTTTCTGTCTCTGTATCAGCTCTTTGTGTGTGTTTTGAGTTCTCTGGGACAAGTGAGAGACGTGCTGCATTCCATCTTCTCCCATCGCTGAGGATGAAAGAACTCTCACCCGTCTGCTGCTGTACCTCCAGCGGCTTGGTGTATTGTGGCTCTCCTTTTCCCACATGGAATGGCTTTCGTACTCTCACTGACGCACCCACAGTCACTTTAGTAGGTTTAGCACCTCTCTTTCTGTCTGTATAAAGTGCACTTCTTTTCTGTGTCAATGTCACTTTGGATCTGATGTGGTCATATTGTCCAGCATCCTTTGGTGGTGGCAGAATGTTGAGTTTAGTCCGCATGGCTCTTCCTCTGAGGAGCTGGAAAGGGGACTCACCGGTTGTAGCGTGGGGAGTCGCTCGATAACTTTGAAGCAGTTCTGTAACCACAGTTTTCCATGGTCGCTGAGTAGCTTGTGCTGTCTGTATGGAGTCCTTCAGTACTCTATTAAAGTGCTCCACACATCCATTTGCTTGAGGATGATAAACGCTTGTCCTGATGTGTTTTATGCCCCTTTCAGCGAGAAACTCAGCAAAGGCAGCTGAGGTGAACTGCGGACCATTATCAGTTGTAATTTCATAAGGGTTTCCTTCACGGGCGAAAATGGAAGTCAGAAATGCAATCACTGTCGCAGTTGAGGCGTTTGGTGTGAATGCGACTTCAGGCCACTTACTGAAATAGTCAACTAGTGTGATGGCAAACCTGCAGTCATAGGTTCCTTGTTCCAACGGACCAACAATGTCGACAGCAACATGTTGAAACGGACCCTCTGGGAATTTGATGGGTTGTAACGGTGCAGGTGAAACAGCTGCAGTCTTGTCACACAATTGGCAGGTTGTGCATGTGGACAATATTTCGTGGACCAGTTCATCCATGTTTGGCCACCAATATAGATCTCTCAGGCGTTGGTTGGTTCGGACCATGCCTTGATGTCCTTCATGGGCTAGGTGCACTACTTTTCCTCGCAGAGATTTGGGAACAATCAGCCGTGTTCCTCTAAATATCAGCGGTGACTCTGCTGCCAGTTCATGTCGGACCAGGAAGTAGGGTTTGACATCATCTGGTAAGGATTTGCTTAATTTCGGCCAGCCCGAAAGAACGATCTGTCTTAGTTTTGTTAATTCAGGACAGTCTTCACATTCTGCTCTGAAGTCAGCCAGTGGAAGCGCTGTTAGCTGAGGAGAAATTTCAGCAATCTCTGTGATTAAGTCCTGTTCAGAGTCTTCACTTGTGTTTGTGGTATGCAGGGGAACACGGGACATACAGTCAGCTATAACATTTTGGCTTCCTGGACGGTACTCTAAGTCATACTGGAAACACATCAGTCTGGCTGACCAACGTGCTATCCTCATGCCAGCTCTGTTCATCCCCTTAGTACTTAACAGGGTGGTGAGGGCCTGGTGATCAGTTCTCAGAGTAAATCTCCGTCCCCATATGTACGTCCTCCATCTTTCAACGGCCCATACGCAGGCGAGGGCTTCTTTTTCAATTGTTGAATATTTCCTCTCGGCAGGGGACAGGGTGCGGGAGCCAAAAGCAACAGCACGTTCCTCATTGTTTGAGTTGATCTGGGTCAGAACAGCTCCAAGACCATAATCTGACGCATCAGTGGTGATGAACGTTGCCAGATTTGGGTTGAAGATTGCCAGTGCTGGGCTTTTTAGTAGCATTTCCTTCAGTTTGTTGAAGCTTTCATTTGCTGTATCAGTCCATTGAAGTTCAGCTGTCTGACTTGTCCGAAGTAACTCACGGAGTGGTTCAACCACAGTTGCATAGTTTGCTAGGAATTTGCTGAACCACGAAGTCAAGCCTAAGAAGGAACGAAGAGCAGCCATGTCCTGTGGTGCAGGGGCTTTGGCAATGGCAGTCAGGTGGTCTGGGCTGGGGCTCAGGCCATCCTTGGAAATGATGTGTCCCAAGAACGGAATAGATGTCTGTCCAAATGAACTTTTGTTGAAGTTGATCTGCAGACCGACATCCTTCAGGCGTTGGAGGACAGCCTGTAACCGTTCATCATGCTCTTCTCTGGAATGTCCATACACTATTATGTCATCCAAGTAGTTCTGTACTCCTGTCTGGTCTTTTAGGACTGTTTGCATCATCTTTTGGAAGGCAGAAGGGGCTGAAGCAAGTCCAAATGGAACTCGGGTAAACTGGAAGAGTCCCTCATGGGTTATGAATGCTGTGAGGCTTCGGCTATCAGGGTGAAGAGGCAGTTGGTGATAAGCTGAACTTAAATCAATCTGGCTAAAATGTGTAGCCCCAGCCAGCTGTGCGAACAAATCCTCCATGTGAGGAAGAGGGTAACAGTCCATGATCACACTCTTGTTAGGTTCACGCAGATCCACACAAAGTCTTAAGTCTCCCTTACTTTTTCTTCCAACCACCAGAGGACTCACCCATTCAGCTGCATCCACTGGTTCGATGATGCCTGCTTGGAGTAGACGTTTCAATTCAGCTGACACCTCCTCACGTATGCTGAGTGGTAGACGCCGCAGTTTTTGACGAACTGGCTGTACTGTCTTGTTCACTTGAACTTTGTGGATAAACCCTTTAACAGCTCCAAGATGATGGGAAGAAGAGGAATCAATGTTATTCACCATGCATGTTTGTTTACTGGCTGGTGCTCCTCTTGCAGGATCCTCTCCTTTGTTGATGACTTTTCCAGCAATGATATCAATGTTAAGTGCTTTAATTAAGTCCAACCCCAGCAACGGTGATCCATCTTTAACTATGAAGAATGATCCTGGCACTTTTCTGTCATTGCTTGCAACCCTCACTGAAGCCTGTAGGCAGCCAATGACAGGCAAGTCACCTTTTGCATAAGTGACAAGCTTAACTTTCGGTTCAGTCAAAGCGCAGGGTGCAAAATGTTCTTTGTAGATGGCTTCTGGGAGGATAGATACTGAAGCTCCTGTATCCACAATTAACTCCAGAACCTGAGAGTTTCCCTGTGGTGTTTCAATGTTCATTTTGCATGTAATCTTATCACATGCTGCAGTCATCAGTTTGTGATCATCGACACATAAAACTGTGAACTCAGGAACAACTACTTCCCTGACCACTGCTACAGCTGATTTACAAACTCTGGCGAAGTGCCCTTTTTTGTTGCATTTATCACATTTTACTGTTGCTGCTGGACAGTTTTTATCATTAGCCAGGTGTTTCTCGGATCCACATCTGAAACAATGACGCTGTTGCTCTTTATCACTTGCCTTTTTGTGCCATTCTTTAGATGTAGGTCCCCGAGCTTGAGCCGGTCGCGCTCCTCTTTTTCCCCGAAGACGTGCGTCCTTCACCCCCACAGCTTGTACTGCAGCAGTCTGGGCCGTGGGTGCAGCAGAGAGGAGTGTAGCATTCTTGACCGCAGCCTCCACCTGACATGCAATAGTAACTGCCTTGTCCAATGTAAGGTCCTCCTCCAGCAGCAATTTTTCTTTAACAACACTGAGATTAGCATTAGCAACAAGTTGATCCCGAATCATTTCACCCTCCATTATTCCAAAACCACATGGCACAGCTAACGCTCTGAGGGCGGCAACATACTGAGTCACCGTTTCATCAGCCCGCTGAATTCGCTGTCTGAATGTGTGCCTGCATGCCACTACATTCACTTTAGGGACAAAGTGGTTTTCAAGCGCAGTCATGGCTTCAGCAAACGTCGTACCTTGATTTGGCAGTGTGTAGAACAGTCGTTGTCCCTCTGGTCCCAAGCAATGTAATAAGACGGCTCGTCGTCTCGCCTCCGGCCATGCATCTCCCGTAGCATTTATCACTAGCATGTAGTTCTCAAAGAATTTGCGCCACGTCATAAACGGTATTGGCGGCTCACCCGCATGTTGCAAAAAGGGCGGTGGGCTCGGCACTGAAGCGCTCATCTTCGTCGCCAATTTGTTGGGTGTGTAATCAGGCAGCGGAGGCGACGTCTGGGTTCAACACTTTATTTTAGGCTTTACAGCGGAGCTCCATCTTGTTCTCGCTCTCTACTTTCTTCTTCTCCTCTTTCTCTTACCCAGCCTCATTAGCGACACCCCTGGTCTGACAGGGTAACAGCATGTACTAATTTTCTTCCCTTATTATAGAACCTTGTAAACACAACAGAGTGGTTTTTCATTTTTGAGAAATACTGATGTCATCAAGAGGATCTAGAAGAGAAGTAAGAGTAAAAGCCAGGAGATGGCAGTAGTGCAACATCTTTGGATGCAAGCTGCTGTTAAAAATGACAGAAGAAGAAGTTTGCTTGATCATTCCTCAGCTCATCTGTGTGAAGCTGAGTGTAAAGAGGCTCCTGCTGTTAGAGAAACACTCTGACTGTTTAACAGAGTCAGACATGTTCAGACTGAATTTCAGTCAGAAACTCAGCATCACACTGATGAAGCTGCAGATTAATTGTGGTTAATTTCTGATTAATTTCTTTGCTGCCAGCTGAAATTTAAATGTAATTTAAAAGATGGATTCAAGGGTATTGGGTTTTTTGAACCCAAAGATATCACATGAACGTATATGAATTGATGTTGATGTTGATTGTGATTGGTTTTATTTCTTCAGTGGTTGTAGTGTTTTAATATTTAGTCATTTTTCCATTATTGTAATTGTGTATAAAGTTTAATTTGAATGAAATTTACATTCAAATGCTTTCAGTGTTGCTGTGTTGAGTGTTTGTTAACATTTGTATGGAAGACACATAAAGACATGTGACTAAAGAAATCTGTGCTAGAGGGACTTTTTAAATAAATAGTAGAAAACAAAACAGATATTGAATTCTTTAGATAATTTTCTAGAAATCTATTTCTTTCTAAACAGAATTCAGAATATTGATGTTTGAGATGGAAGGTGTTTCTACAGGATCCTGATGGACACTCAAAGCTTTTATAAAATGTTCTCATTAGTTGTTTACAGCAGAATATCAATGTATGTGAACCAAAACAAAAAATAAAGAAAGAAACAAAAGGAGGGTGTGGTGTTCAGGAAGTACAGACTGTAGCTCAGCAGGTAGAATTACTAACTGGAAGGTTGGAGGTTTGATCCCTGGCTGCTCCAGTCTGCACGCCACGGTATCCTTGGGCAAGATGTGGAACCCCGACTTCCTCTCCGATGCATCCATCATAGTGTCATTGTTAGAAAAAGAAGTGCTTGTGTGAATGAAGCACGCTGTATAAAATGCTGTGACTGCTCATACAGAAAAGCAGCTCATAAGAACTGGTTCATTTTCCAGATAATTCCACTATTAAGACAACAGACATTGGGAGGCTTTCTCTGAGAGTAACACTGAAAGTCTTGCTGCTCCTCCACAAAATGAACTTCAGATTAAAGACACAGCTCAGCTAAACACAACTCAAACTAATCTACACTATTTTTCTTTATTACGCAACGTTTTTATAACTATTTCCAGATGTTTCTAAAGATGAAAGCAGAATTAAACTCCAGCCTGATGCGTTTCTGAGGTTCCTGACTCTGACCGTCCCTCAAACGCCTCTCTGGGCGTTTCCTTCCGTCGCTTTTACTTTCACTTTCGTGAATGTTGTGGCGCAGTTGATCGTCTCGAAGTTAAGGTAACGTTAGCAGTCTGTACTGTTTTCCTGGCTAACATCAGCTGTGTGCAGCTTAGTTTCAGCATAAATCTGCTTCGTTTTATGTGAGATCAGAGTCTGGGAACGAGACAGAAACAGTTGATGATCAGCAGCTGAACTCGATGTTACTGTGGATCCACTGACTGATGTCTGTAGGCAGCTTCTCCTGCCTCCATCAGTCTGTGGCTGTATGGGCTCAAATTGTGGTCATAAATATTTTGTACTTATAAATCAGGATTTGTAGGTGTAAAAAAGATTTGTGTGTGGACTTAGCCAAGCAATACGTGTGAAACTCTGCACTCAAGTTTCAAGTACGACCCTATTTTTCTGCCTTTCATCTGATTAGCCAATGTCATGTCAATCACAAATTTAACAATCCAATCAGAGAACAGGTGGGTTTGGCTATTTGAGTGGTGCTTTATGAAGCTTCAGATCCTTGAAGGGAATAAATGCCCCTTTTCATTCCTTCATCACTAGGAAGTGTTACGAGTTCAAAATTGGGGATCGAGACAAGAGGAAAAACGATGATTTTAATGATCACACGCGTGGGAGATGGACACTGTATGCAGACAGCATCAGATCTCAAAATGGTGGAGCATTGCTCAAACTCTTATAGCCTCTGGTGCCTCCACCTTATCATAAAAGCCTAAACATTCACATGCTTTCTCTCACACGGCGCCTAAGCTACGACCTTGGCTCCCCGTTTATCTGCTCCTGCTGAGATGGGGCAGAAAACTCCAGCATGTTCTGTTCTCTTCTAATCAGACAAATAAGGCGATGACTTTCTGCAAACAGTATTTCTTATAACTCAGCAGTATAATGCATCATAAAACAATATCTTTCATTCACAACAAGCCAGCAGTCTAATGTAATGCAAATCAGTTTAACAAATGCAATAGTTATCAGCTTCTTCTAATTCAGGAGAATAATGCAAACTAAAACTACATAATAATTCACAATCTTTAATTAGGGGTCTAACATGGCATAAAATAATATTATAATTTAACAGAAGGAAACCAGTCTGTGGTGGTCCGAGTTTTGTGATTTTTTGTGTCACAGGTTTACGTGCTTAGTTAGCAGTTAGCATTAGCAGCACATGCTGCGTCTGATGTGAAAGGACCTTTATGCTGCGAAATGTGACTCACAGCAATGGTCCCGGGTCAGCCCTGACTTTGTGTTAAACTAATCCTAAAGTAATAATGGTAATTCTAACCACTGACATACCACAACTTTATCCTTTCAACAGCTACTGAAAGTTAGGGATTGACATGGCATTGACCAATCAAATGAAAGGAAGAAAATAGGGTCAAAATTTGTACTTGTAACTTGAAACTTGAGTGCAGAGTTTCACACGTATTTTTTGGCTAAGTCCACACACAAACCTTATTTTACACACACACAAATTCTTTTTACACATACAAAACTGATTTACAAGTACAAAATATTTATGACCACAATTTGAGCCCATAGGTGGATGTTGATTAACTGCTGACAGTGAGACAGGGCTGTCCTAAGAGTTGCTTTTCGGAAGTCGCTGCCAACACTTCATCTATAAAATGCATTTCTCTGCTCGTTCGCTATAGTCTGCTGTCGTATTTGTGTGCAGGTTATTTTCAGTTTAACTGGTGATGTTCATTCGTGTATTGTAGGTGAATGCGTTGATGATTGATCATAAATTAGTAAACTGGCCGTTTTTGTTCAATAATTCCTGTTTCATGTTCAAACCGTCAGACAGAAACTCTGCGTTTGTTTTTATGTTCTTCAGCCTGTTGTTCTTGAGGTAATCTGTGATGCGTTCAATGACCCTCCACATGCTCTGAGGCTCATTTGAAGAGAAACAGAACTTCATCTTTAGAGCATAAGTGGGTTTTTGCCCTCTTTATGCCCGCGGTCAGGCTCTGTTTATTGTAGTATAACACTCATAGGACACAGTGACCCGCTGCACACACACTGCACACACACTGCACACAATGACAGCTGCAGAGTTTGTGTCTGATGTATTAAGTATGAAACACTGTTGGGTTAAAATCTGGTCAGAATGAATCCAGGTGCAGGTGTGTCAGTTTAGGACCACTGGACTAACATCCAAGTGCTCACAATATAAAGTGTATTCTGTAGTAACATCCTGGTGTTGCAGCAACAGTCCCACATGGAAACGTCAACACTCAAACTCAAAGTCTCTTTTTGTCAACAATAAAATGACAGCAGACCAATTTGAACAAAGTTGGTAAAAAGCTTCAGAAATGAGTAAAATATTAAAAAGTGTCTTGATGCTCAATCATCCAGTAAATCCCCAAAGAGTTGATTCTGTTCATCTGGACGTTTTCAGCAGCATGGATCAGTGTGAGGACAGAGAGGAGGGAGTCCCTCCCTCTAAAAGCACTCTGTGTGGGGAACATGAGAGCCAGACCAAAGCTCAGAGGTGAGATGACCATCTCTAACTGTCCATGACTCTTCTCCATGTCACAGCTCAGCACTCACATCACTGCTCCATCATTATTCACACTCATACCTCTGTGTGTGTTGTTTTAAAGCCCAGAGCTGTGGGGCGTACCAGGCTCAGCTGGACATAACCCTGAAACTAATCCAGAGCCTGGACCTGAACCCAGCTGTGTTTCCTTAAAGAGCAACAGGTCAAAGGATATTGGTGTAAACTTTAACAAAAGTCTGTTATGTGACAAAGAGTAAGTACATTATTTTTATGAGTTTGTTCATCATGTCTTTAATTTAATATTTCCAGTTTTTCCTTCCTGTCTCATGAAGCTGTTACATTTATTGTTTTTCTTTTAGGATCAATAAGAGGCCAGAATCTCCTGGACCTGAACCCAGCTGTGTTTCCTTAAAGAGCAACGTGTCGAAGGATATTGATTTAAACTTTAAAGGATGTTCTTCTGTTGCTGAGAGGTAATGTGTGTCTAGATGTTGTTCCTGACTCTGTATTTCTAAATAAATCCTCATGTTTAATATCAGCTCAGCTCTTTTTCACACATTTCTATGTTGGTATGTGAAGCGGTGTGTGTTGGAGTGTTTCCACAAACACAGCAGTCAGAGTGGAAAGAGTGGATGTTGTAGGAGGTGTTTGTGTAGTGAAGAGGCTGAGTGTCTGTAGGACTCCAGCTGCTCCAGCAGGTGTCTCCTTTGTGCTTTGCTTCAAACACAGTGTAGGGAGGAGCTTCCACTCAGGTGTTTCAGGTGGTATAGCCTATGGTTTAGTTTGACTTCCTTCTGCAAACTCAGCTGCTCTGTTGCTGATACACGTCTCCATGAATATGATTGATCAGATGCTGCCAACACCATGTGTTTCATGTGAGCGCTCAGCTGAAACCCTGGGTTGACTTATCGAGTTAATAACAAGCTTCACGTGACTGTGAATGCTAAAGTGAATCCAGATAAAGGAACGAGACCCTGCTAATGTTGGACTCACTTCTTAGTGTAGATCCCAGGAGGAAGTTCAACATAGCCATTCTTTGTGCTAGCTCGACCAAACCTGAGACCACAGTGCAGGATAATGATCATCATCTGTCTCTGTCAAGGACATTTAAAATCCACAAATAACAAACATAATTATATTTGATCATTAAAAATCTCTTTTCAATTAAAAAAGCATGAGCACACTGGTGGATTACAGAAACATGAAAACTCGTTAACAGTAAAGTTAATTTAGGCGTAAACAAAGTGTCAAACATACTGAAGTAGAAGGACTGATGTTTGTGTTAAAATACCTTCTTAAAGCTGAAATACTGATTCAACATTCTCCAAAGGTTGATTCTGTTCATCTGGACGTAGCGTTTTGTGGGAGAAACATTTCGTCTCTCATCCAGGTGACTTCTTCAGTCTCAGCTGACTGCAGGTTTCAATCGTATAAACAGTACATTTGCATAATGACTGAAACCAGCCCACTGAAGGAACAATGGTGTCACGATCAGGCGAATTACACACAGTAGTTCGGCGTGCCCGTGTGGCGTGCTGGCTAGACTCCAACGCGGCGAAGGCTAGCGGTGGGTTGGAAGAGACACGCAGTTATTCTAGTAACGATCAGTGCACGAAGCGTGGCTTCGGAACTGTCGTCACAGACGGAGAGCGAGCGGAGCCAGGTGGGTGGCGTCTCTCCTTTAAACCCGGCCCCGTGATCAGCTGATCACCAGCTGACAAATGGGCTGGGAGGTCATCTTAATTATGCAAATTCTCATGACCATTGATCAATGTCCATGAGTCCCATTCACAGAGAGTTGGGGAATGGCTGCAATCACAGCGCTGTAAGATTGTGACAAATGTACCCTTAGGCCCCCTCCTCGATTCAGAGATGGTCTTTCCCTTTTCACGTAAATGGCCTCCTTGACTCCGCCCTCCAACCAGCGTTCCTCCCTACACATGATGAGGATGTAATTGAAAGAGTGTCCACTGGCCTGTAGGTGTAAATAGACTGCAGAGTCCTGGCCTGACGAAGTAGCTCTTCTGTGTTGTAGCCAGAGGTTGTTTGGTTTCCCCGATGTATAAATCCTGGCAATCCTCCTGCACTTAACAGCGTACACTATGTTACTCTGTTTCTGTCGGGGGACCCGATCCTTGGGGTGGACCAATTTTTGGCGCAGCGTGTTTTGGGGTTTAAAAGCCACAGAGACCCGGTGTTTAGAAAAAATGCATCTCAACTGCTCCGATACTCCTGACACATCACTACAGGTTTTCTCTTAGTCAGCGGTTGTCCTTCTCTCCTGGATCGGCTGGAGCTTTCTTTAGGAGCCGTTCCAGCTTTGACAAAAGTCCAGCTGGGACACACTTATGCTACGTCCAGATGAACAGAATCAACTTTTGGAGATTTACTTTCCTGGATGATTGAGAATGCATCAAGACGTTCCTCTTAAAGTGTTATTCAGTGTTGTGACAGTCAGCTGCTTCAGCTGCTGCTGGGATGGGCTGTGGCAAAGAGAACAGAGAAAATCCAAATCAGAGTTTTTCTCTGAATTAAAAGCAAGGAAACAACAATATATTCTACATAGTGAAACTGATGGTTTGTGGTGTTTTGGTCTGTTTTTCTGTATTCATGTAGATAAAGTGTAAACTCAGATGAATTATACCATCAAATGTTAAAGGAAAATATCAGGATGAGTGTCTGTGAGCTGAGAAGGACGTGAAGCGAGCAGTTTATCCCAGAGCTGAAGCTGCTCTGTGTGCAGAGATGAGCTCAGATTCCTGCTGTGATTGATCAACAGTCACAGAAATGTAGACTTGTAGTTATTACTGCAGTATGGTAACAGCAGATACTGATAAACATGTATTATGAGGATGGATGATCAAGTTTCTCACTCTCTCCTTTAAATCTCAGTTTTTTCTTCTTCACAGTTTATCTGTTAATTTATTAATGAATAACACTGAAAGAGTTTCTGTTATATTTCCCCTTGAACATCAGCTTATTAGGGCGGCATTAGGAAATAGCCCCCCTCCAAAGAATGAATAAATGAATGATGATAATAATAAAATGATTAAAAAGCAGAGCTCAGAGTGGTAGAATGGTCAAACATGGATCCACGGGTGGTTCAACTGCATTTGGTGACGTGACTAAAGCAAATCTTTCAAATAATCCCACCATCAACGGGATGTTGTCTCCTTTACTACGGTTACTTTACTTGGTCACCGTGTGAATTTCTTTGAAATGAACCAAATTCTTTTATTTGTTGGTTGTTGCATATTTAACCTCTACAGTCAGGAAAGGAGGAGATGAGGCCTCAACAATGTTGGGTTGTAGCTGTGGTTCAGGTTAGAGTGAGTGTCCATGGAATAAATGTAAGTCAGTGAACTGGAAACATGACTGTGTTCAAACTTTGTTTTCCTTTTTATAATGAGTCTAATCAAAGGTGGACAGAAGTATCTCCACTTTGACTTTTCTGTGTCACCATCAGAGCTTCTGCACAGTGTGGAGAAAGATCCAGAAGCAGAGCTGGACTGCAGACAGCCAGTCAGAGCAGCTGTGTACAAAGTAAGACTGAACATCTGTCTGCTGATGGACTCATTTCTGAAAACTGGACTTCTTGTGTTGTTCAGACATTGAAGACTTTTCTTTCTCTTTAGTCTCATTGTTTTTCTTTCTTTCAGCAGATGTTGGTCTGCAGGAGGTTTTAGATGAACATAAGATCAGTCTGAGGAGGAGATGTGAACGTGTGACTGAAGGAAGTGATGAAACAGGAAGTAGAACCCTCCTCAACACCATCTACACTGAGCTCTACATCACAGAGGGACAGAGTGAAGAGGTTCATACCCAACATGAGGTGAGGCAGCTGGAGACAGCTTCCAAGATGGACGCCCTCCATGACGCTCCAATCAGGTGCCAGGACATCTTTAAAGCCTTACCTGACCAACAGAGACCCATCAGAGTGGTTCTGACCAACGGCGTGGCTGGTGTTGGAAAAACTTTCTCAGTGCAGAAGTTCACTCTGGACTGGGCAGAGGGCTTGGAGAACCAACATGTCAGTGTGGTGGTTCTGCTTTCATTCAGGGAGCTGAACCTGATCAGAGATGAGCAGTACAGTCTTCTGGAGCTGCTCCATGTTTTCCATCCAACATTACAGAAGGTCACAGCAGAGAAGCTGGCTGTCTCTCAGCTTTTGTTCATCTTTGACGGCCTGGATGAAAGCAGACTTTCATTGGATTTCACCAACAGGAAGCTGCTGTCTGATGTCACACAGACGTCATCAGTCAGCCAGCTGCTGACAAACCTCATCCAGGGGAATCTGCTTCCCTCGGCTCTCGTCTGGATAACTTCCCGACCTGCAGCAGCCAATCAGATCCCTCCTACATGTGTTGACAGGCTAACAGAAGTACGAGGTTTCACTGACGCCCAGAAGGAGGAGTACTTCAGGAGGAGATTCAGTGATGAAGAGCTGTCCAGCAGAATCATCTCCCACATGAAGACATCCAGGAGCCTCCACATCATGTGTAGTATCCCAGTCTTCTGCTGGATCACTGCTACAGTTCTGGAGCACATGTTGACCACAGAGCAGAGAGGAGAGCTGCCCAAGACCCTGACTGACATGTACTCACACTTCCTGCTGGTTCAGACAAAGAGGAAGAAGAACAAGTACCATGAGGGACATGAGACGAGTCCACAAGAGCTGACGGAGGCTGATAGGAAAGTTCTTCTGAAGCTGGGGAGGCTGGCGTTTGAACATCTGGAGAAACGAAACATCATGTTCTACCAAGAAGACCTGGAGCAGTGTGGTCTGGATGTGACAGAGGCCTCGGTGTACTCAGGAGTTTGTACAGAGATCTTCAAAAGAGAGTGTGTGATCTTCCAGAAACCAGTCTACAGCTTTGTTCATCTGAGCATTCAGGAGTTTCTGGCTGCTGTCTACATGTTCCACTGTCACACCAACAGGAAGACAGAGGTAGTGGAAGACTTCCTGGGAGATTTTTGTTATGATTCTGACTTTGATTTTGACTATCATGATTATACTAATTTGCTTCAGTTTCCCCACATTAAACCATCTCTGGATGAATCATCTCTGGATGATTTCCCGAGGAGAGCCATGGAGAAATCCCTCCAGAGTGAAAATGGCCACCTGGACCTGTTTGTTCGCTTCCTTCATGGCCTCTGTCTGGAGTCCAACCAGAGACTCTTAGTAGGTCTGCTGGGTCAGACAGAGATCAGTCCAGGAACCATCCAGAGAGTCATCAACAACCTGAAGGAGATGAACAGTGATGAAATCTCTCCTGACAGAAGCATCAACATCTTCCACTGTCTGATGGAGATGAACGACCTCTCAGTACATCAGGAGATCCAAGAGTTCCTGAAGTCAGAGAACAGATCAGAGAAGGAACTCTCTGAGATCCAGTGCTCAGCTCTGGCCTTCATGCTGCAGATGTCAGAGGAGGTTCTGGATGAGTTGGACCTGCTGAAGTACAACACATCAGAGCGGGGACGACAGAGACTGATTCCAGCTGTGAGGAACTGCAGAAAGGCTGGGTGAGTCCAGATGTGATCATTAGCATCATTGATCAGTGTAGGTTAGTAGTTTAATGTTGAAAATAAAATCAGATTGTAACCACAAAGTGTTTGTGTCCGTACACTGCAACCTTCCACACCATTCCTTTATTGTACAGACTCAGCAGCAGCTCCATGGATCCCAAATCCAAGAGTGGAGAACAGATTTGAAGTGTGTCACATCCATGCAGTCACAGCTGTTTCCACCATGTTTCCACTGATATTAATCCTGTTCAATGACACGTTTCATATCAGTGAATATGTTCTTTAGGACGTCCACTGACATGTTTAAGTGTCCTGCTGGAAATCACTCAAATCATCCATGAAATCCATGAAAAATCCTTTTAGTGTTTCTAACTTCACCCTCTGTCCTCTCTCTCTCTCCATCCTCCTCACTGCTTCTTTCACTGATAATCACACAAACATCGTATTCAGCTACAAAATAACACAATAACATCATCTGATGATCATTATTATAAGAGCAGGATCCATATTTGATATCAGAGTAACACACTGCTTGGTTATGTGCAGTCATCATCAGTGACTGTGGGTCAAACAGAAGCTCTCTGATTGGTTGCTGACCTTGGTCACCTGTCCACTCTCACCTGTTTGTGTTTGCTCTCTCTTTGCTGTCTCCATCCTCTCTCTCCTTTCTCTCCCTCTCTGTCTTTGTACGTCACTCAGGTCCAATGGAAACAGTGACATTTACAAACCAATCAAAGACAAACTGATCCATGTCAGGTTATAACAATATTCAAAGTGAATACAGGCTGCTGCTGGACACAGACAGGTAACATCATTTTGACTTGCTGTCACCTGGATCTGGACTCATAAACACTGAAGCCCTGAACAGGAATACAAATCATTTTCTGCCAACTAGCGACACAGCAGCAGATAATGGCTCAGAAAGCTAAAATGAGCCAATCATTTCTGTGTTTAGTTCCCCTGAAATCAGATCTGATATCAGCAGCTCTGAGTTCATTCATCATTTACCATTTACCATTTACCATTATTGTCCAGTGATGAGATTTCTGCTCCGTTTGGTAACAGTCAGCAGGTTTTTCCTGCGTGTGGACATGAACAGTCGTACCTGACAGCAGGTAGCAAACAGAGATCATCTTTCCAGCTGGAACTCTTCACTGAGCTGAACTCATTCAAAATGTTCTGGAGTCAAAACAGGAAACAGTCCAAATGTGTGTCTTCACTCTGACTCTGGATCAGATCTCAGTGACAGACTGTGGACATTATGGAAGCCTAAATGTGACACCATCTTCCTCCTTCATCTGCAGATTAAAGCCAAACAAAGATTCTCATTAAAAGTCTGCAGGTCTGAGAGAGACTCAATCGTTGTGTCATGTCAAACACAGTAAGAGGAGCTGAAGCACAGATGTGAAGAGCAGATTCATCAGATTATGACCTCACTCTGTTTTGTCTTCATATACATTCAGTCTGTGTTTATAATGCAGATTTTCTGCTTTTATAATAACACATTTTATATTTTCTATCATCACAGACTGACTCAGTGTGGACTCTCAGAGTCTCACTGTGAAGTTGTGGCCTCAGCTCTGAAGTCCAACCCCTCCCATCTGAACGAGCTGGATATGAGTTGGAGCAAGCTGCAGGATTCAGGGATGAAGCTTCTGTGTGCTGGACTGGAGAGTCCAAACTGTCGACTGGAGACTCTGAGGTGAGTTCACTGACTGCGGCTGTTGTTGTTTTTCTATATTTCAGGTCTTTGATTGATGTTTGAAACTTTCTTTAGTTCCTACATGTTCAGGATGTGTCTGAAGACAAATGTGAAGAAGTTTGAGTGCTTTCAGAAATGTTGTCTTTCCAAACGACTGAACAGCAGTTTTTCCTTTTGGCTCCAAACAGAAGTGACAGACTTGAGCAGGGTTCATTTAAAGGCTGACAGAAGTGGAGTGGTGACGGGGAGATGTTTGACAGGACAGTGTTTCAGCCTCCACAGGTTCATGTTGTGCTCCATCAGTCAGTGAAGATGAAGTCAGTGCTGATGAGGCTGTAGAGTGTGTGAGGGATGTGAATGAGGATGATGAAGATCTGATGATAGCAGATAAAAACAGGCTGCAGAGACTTTGAGCCATACAGGGCACACAGTGTGTGTACAGAACAGCTGAAATCATTATGGAGGCCTCACTGGAATATGGAAGCATCACAGTACAGCTTCAGTGAAGCATTAAAGTCTCTGATATGAGATGAGAAATGAAGCAGCCAGAGCTTTTTCATGAGTGGAAATCCACTGTGACTGTGAGCTGCTGCTACAGCCTCCAGATTAGCCAGCAGCTCATCCTGCTCAACATTTTCTCACCAACTTTAATGGAAGTGTGATGTTTTCAGCTGGAGTGATGGTCAGGGTGGCCTCCCTCTCCTCTTCTTCTCCTCTTCCTCTTTCATTTGTAAAGCCACTTCTGCTGCTTTCATTCATTTGGAAGTCCTGTAGCTGAGTTTGGGAGAGACTAACAGCCTCGGCAGCAGAGGGGAGAAAGGCTGTAACACCACCACTTTACTCTGTTCTACCTGTCACATCATTTTATCAGGAAACAAATATGCTCATGTTTTTACTATGTTTGTCTTGAAGATGTAAGAAGATCACATGGTGCTTTTTATTATTGTGTTGGTTTGTTTGCTGTCTCTTGGATGGAGCCCAGCTGTGCGTGGCCCCTGGGCCTGTGGTCAGAGTGTGTGCTGGATAATCCGGCCCAGGATGAGGCCAAACTGACATGGGATGAAATGTCTGTCACATAATTGAGCTTAGTGTAGTTTCATTTGTGCACAATTTAAAAACAACCTAAACTTTGTTCTGTCTTTTCTATGTTATACTGTAGACTTTCTTTGATACTGAGTCCAAAAGGAGCAGCTTTTACTTTGAAGGAGATGGGGTCTCTGTTTCCTCTTCAGGTTGGATGATGGAAGCAAATGAGTGTGTGATGTTCTTTCAGTGTTGCACTTTGTAGACAGTCCCTGAGCACTGGTCTCACAGCCAGCTGCACATAGAGACCAGTGTTGTTAGTCCAGGTCAGAAGATGACTTGTTGGAATGAAAATGAGCTTGTAGTTTGTCTGCTTTAATAATGTGACTGGAAAAAGGTGTTGGACTTCAAATATGTCCATTTCTTTCACACTTCACCTTTAAAAGTGAAGCCTTGTGGTTCCTGGAAGGAAAAACACGACTTTTTCAAGTCTTTGTCCTGTTTTTATGAGAAATGTATGACTTTAATGTGAAACATTCAGAGTTTTTTCTCTTGTTGTGTTTGTTTGAAGATGCTTCCTGTTGGCTTCAGCTGTTTGGAGTTTCCATTTTCTAAACTTCTACATTCTGAACCTTCAGCTCTGAACAGATGATGAAACACTGAATGATTTCAAGCTCACACTTTGTATAATAAACTTTCATCTTTCATTCTTTATACAGATTGAGGGAATGTGGTTTGTCAGAGATCAGCTGTGATTATCTGGCAGCAGCACTGAAGTCCAACCCCTCCCATCTGAGAGAGCTGGACCTGAGTAACAACAACAAGCTGCAGGATTCAGGAGTCAAGCATCTGTGTGGTTTCCTGGAGAGTCCAGGATGTGGACTTGAAACTCTAAGGTCAGTCAGCATGTTTTAGTTGTGCTGAGATGAATATGATGTGAAAGTTGTGCTGACACTAAACTGCAGACATCAGGCTGATATTATACTGATCCACACTGAGGATCTTCATGGTAAAGTCTGTTTTCTTCTTCTCTGGTTTAGTCCATTGACTGCAGCAGAACAATGTTCACATTTCAAACAGTGAGACTCAACGTATGGCCCGCGGCCCACACACGGCCTGCCCACCTTTCCTGATTCAGAGAGAGGGGACCCTGATTAACTGTGTAGTGTTCTTCCTCACAGTCCTAAGTATCAGACACAACAATGAATAATCCATAGCTGACTGTCTTTAGCAGGTCAAAGTTCACGGCACACAGCAGACAATGGGAAATATTGTAATTCTGATCATTTATCAGCACATATCCATATGTATAAAAACAAAGCTGACACTGTGAGACTTGATCAGAGGTGTGATCATCACAGCAGAGGCCTTTGTGTCAAAGCCACTGAGGATCAAACAGAAACACATGAAGCAGATTTTCCTGTTCTGGCTTTTTATAGCAGATAACCTTCAAAATATTCTGCAGTCCATCAAAAACTGAAGCAAACCATGAATCAACATGTGTGTGAACATGAGCTGATGCTTCTGCAGGGAAGCAAAGTTACAGAGGTTTGATTACAGACACAGCTGAGAGTTTGTAATCTTTCATCATTTTAAAAGGTTTAAATTTCTTCAGTATTGAACAGCAGAAATGAGGCTTTGTTTTCGGAGGCCGACAGCAGTGAACACAACAGCAGACTGGTGCGTAATAAGCAGTGAATAATGCAGGAAACAGATTTTTGAAGGTAAACTGTTCTTGAAGTACACTGAGAGAGAGAGAGCTGTGCAGGATGTAAAGGTCAAAGTCAGAGAGAATTCATGACGATGTTCATCAAACGTAAAGCGTAGTTTGGATCTTCTTCTGCTGCTGGTTCACTCAGTTTTGGTTGGAGACAGATGAAACCTGCAGCTTCAGGATCTGTGAGCTGTCCACTTTCAGCCCCGACGGCGTGTCCGTGTACGTGCCGTCGAGTGAACGATCCACGCTCTGTGTTTCCATCTTTGTGTGTTTAGCTGCTCTCATTTACTGTTTTATCTGTTTGCTTGTTGTTGAAATACTTTTGGGAGCTTTAACCTGAGATTCTGGCAAAATACATTTATATTAAAAATCGATTCAGGATTGAATGAATCAACATCGCTTTATTCAAATTAAAACCATTTAAATAGGAAAATCCATTTTTTTTACACCCGCCTCTAATGCTGGGTAATGTCAGCTGATCCATGTGCAGCTGGCTGTGAGGCTCAGGGAGCGTCTACAAAGTGCAACACTGAAAGAACATCATCCATAAATATTGAGTAATAACTGGACTCTCATACAGCGAGACTCAAATGCCTTTAAACATCAGCTTATCCTGCTGATCCAAGTCCAACACTGAGTTTGTAAAAACATGTTTGTCAATCATTTTTTTTTGGTTTCTGAGGAAAATGATTCAATAACTTGCTGCTAACACACAACATTTGAACTCACAGACTCTGTCATTGGATATATTGGAAAGTGCATGGATGATACCATCACAAAAACCACTGTTCGCATATATCCAAATCAGAAACCCTGGGTAAATAAAGACGTCCGCTCCAAGCTAAAAGTGCGGACCTCTGCCTTTAACTCCGGGGATGCTGATGCATATAAAGCAGCCGGGTATGACCTCCGAAAGTCCATAAAAAAGGCCAGAAAGGACTACAAGGACAAAATGGAGTCCAGCTACCACAGCTTTGACACCAGGCGACTGTGGAATGGACTGTGCTGCATCACTGACTACAAGAAGGTCAACACAGTCAGTGTTCAGCCCACTGCATCTCTTGCAGACGAGCTTAACAACTTCTATGCTCGTTTAGACAACAGAGAGCAGATCCTCTACCCTCAGGAGGACAGTGAGGCTGCAACTCTAACTCTGAAAACAGAAGCTGTGAGATGGACCTTTAAAAAGGTAAATCCTCACAAAGCTCCAGGACCAGACGGCATCCCAGTCCGGCTACTCGGAGTGTGTGCAGACGAGCTGGCAGAGGTGTTCACCAACATCTTCAACCTCTCCCTGAGGCAGTCAGTGGTCCCCACGTCCCTCAAAGCATCCACCATCATTCCCGTTCCCAAAAAATCAGTGATCTCCTGTCTGAATGACTACCGTCCTGTTGCACTGACATCCGTCATCATGAAGTGCCTGGAGCGGCTGGTCAAAGGTCACATCTGCTCATCCCTCCCTGACACACTGGACCCTCTTCAGCTTGCCTATCGGACAAACAGAGCCACAGAGGATGCCATCGCCCTGGCAACGCACACCACCCTCACTCACCTGGAGAAAGGGAATACATATGCAAGGATGCTCTTCATCGACTACAGCTCAGCATTTAACACCATCATCCCCTCAAAACTTGCCACGAAGCTCGTCGACCTTGGGCTGGGAACACCGATGCGCAGATGGATTCTAAACTTCCTCACAAACAGGCCCCAGGTGGTGAGAGTTGGTAAGCACACCTCCTCACCACTCATCCTAAACACAGGTACGCCACAGGGTTGTGTGCTTAGCCCCCTCCTATATCCCCTGTTCACACACGACTGTGTTGCTAAACAAGAGTCCAACATCATCATCAAGTTTGCGGATGACACAACCATCATAGGCCTCATCACAGACAACGATGAGACGGCCTATAGAGATGAGGTGATGGCACTGTACGAGTGGTGCCTGGAAAATAACCTGACTCTCAACATCAGCAAAACTAGAGAGATGATAGTGGACTACCGGAAACGACCAGTCAGAGAGCACCAGCCCATCCACATCAACGGTGTCAAGGTCGAAAGGGTCAGCAGTTTCAAATTCCTTGGAGTCAACATCACTGAGGACTTCTCCTGGACCCTTCACACAGACACTGCTATCAGGAAAGCTCGCCAGCAGCTTTACTTCCTGAGGAGGCTGAGGAAGTTTAGCATGAATGCCAACATCACCTCAAATTTTTACAGGTGTGTAATTGAGAGCTTGCTGACGAGCTGCATCACAGTTTGGTACGGAAGCTGCTCTGCCAGCAGCCGTAAATCACTACAGAGGGTGGTGAAGGCAGCAGAGCACATCACTGGCACGAGGCTTCCTGCCATTCAGGACATTTATCTCCAGCGATGCCTCCGTAAAGCACACAGCATCATCAAGGACCACAGCCACCCAGCATATCAGCTGTTCTCCTTGTTACCATCTGGCAGATGTTACAGGAGCCTGTCTGCTCGGACTACAAGACTCAAAAACAGTTTTTACCACCAAGCCATTCGACACCTCAACCACAACACTTAAACACACACAACACAGCACTCAGAAGCTACCCTGCAGCTTCACAAGTACTCTGTTTAATCTGCACTGGTCACTCCACTTTATTGTTATTGATATTTATATTTAAAAGTGCAATACTGTGATTTTCTGCTGCTCATTCCTGTGCAATATCCCATCTGCCCTCCTGTCATATTTCTTTTCAAGATTTTCTTATTTAATCACTAGTGTACATATATTTATATTTATAGATACATATATATATTTAGTCATCTTTTCTCTTTTATCATGTCTCTCTAATATTTGCTCCTCACTATTTTTCTATTTTCTGTATTATTTTATTTTATTTTATTATATTTTCTCCTACTGTATCATGCTGCTGAGTGACTGCAGCTCGTCAAACACATTCCATTGCAATGTTGACCCTGTGCTAACTTGCATATGACAAATAAAACTGAGAGAAACTGATAAAAAACATTTCATCATATTTCCTCATAACCCTCTTTTTTCTGACCATTTGATCCCATTTTAATTTGCAATAAAGGATCCACAGAGTTTGGTGACAATAATGACAGTAGATGTTTGTGTGAAAGTGCTGGAAGCAAATGAGTGTGTGATGTTCTTTCAGTGTTGCACTTTGTAGACGCTCCCTGAGCACTGGTCTCACAGCCAGCTGCACATGGGCTGTATCCCAATTCAGGATCTGCAGCCTTAAAGTACGCAGCCTCACCGATCCTCAAGGGCCGCGTACTCAAAGACCGCTAAGGCCGGAAGTGCGAGGCTTGTGTAATGGGACGGTCTAGCCTCCGTTGCGCTGCCCAGGTTGCCTAGCAACCATGATACTAACAGCTGGAAACGTGTCATACAGCTTTGTTTGACAGAAATGAAGGAGAAAATCTTTTGTTCATTTTTTTGTTTGCTTCTACCTGAGGTTTGATCATTCTCTGTAAGATTAAGTTCAGCTATTGAACGGCGTATATTTTAAAGTAAAGGCTTTAAAACCAAGTTAGTACAAATGTCACATAACTTTGCCAACATGTGGCCAACAGTAATGTTTTAATGTTCTTCGTTATTAAACATTTACACATAAATAAGTGACATAATATTCAGTACTTACTTAAAGTTTACTCTTCGGGTGCCCCTCATCCGCCGTTATTATCCACACCCACCACCGCGCTATGAATTCTGGGATATGTTGGGCCACGAAGTCTACACTGACACAGCCTTGAAATTCAGGGAAATGAAGGACGCATTTCAGGGCCGCATTTCGAGCAGCCTTTGAATTGGGACAGCCTTCAGCACGCCGCTGTGACGTAATCGGCCTTGAAATGCGTACTTTAAGGCTGCAGACCCTGAATTGGGATACAGCCATAGAGACCAGTGTTGTTAGTCCAGGTCAGAAGATGACTTGATGGAATGAAAATGAGCTTGTAGTTTGTCTGCTTTAATAATGTGACTGGAAAAAGGTGTTGGACTTCAAATATGTCCATTTCTTTCACACTTCACCTTTAAAAGTGAAGCCTTGTGGTTCCTGGAAGGAAAAACACGACTTTTTCAAGTCTTTGTCCTGTTTTTATGAGAAATGTACGACTTTAATGTGAAACATTCAGAGTTTTTTCTCTTGTTGTGTTTGTTTGAAGCTGCTTCCTGTTGGCTTCAGCTGTTTGGAGTTTCCATTTTCTAAACTTCTACATTCTGAACCTTCTTCAGCTCTGAACAGATGATGAAACACTGAATGATTTCAAGCTCACACTTTGTCTAATAAACTTACATCTTTCATTCTTTATACAGATTGGTGAGCTGTGGTTTGTCAGAGATCAGCTGTGATTATCTGGCAGCAGCGCTGAAGTCCAACCCCTCCCATCTGAGAGAGCTGGAGCTGAGCTGCAACAACAAGCTGCAGGATTCAGGAGTGAAGCATCTGTGTGGTTTCCTGGAGAGTCCAGGGTGTGGACTTGAAACTCTGAGGTCAGTCAGCATGTTTTAGTTGTGCTGATATGAATATGATGTGAAAGTTGTGCTGACACTAAACTGCAGACATCAGGCTGATATTATACTGATCCACACTGAGGATCTTCATGGTGAAGTCTGTTTTCTTCTCTGGTTTAGTCCATTGACAGCAGCAGAACAATGTTCACATTTCAAACCTTCAAAGAAGAAGAAAAATCCTCCACTGGATAATTCACTGTGAAACTCTCCAACTCTTCATTCCACCTTAAAGTCTTTCTGACACTGAAATCCAAAGCAAAATGTGTGTTTGCTTTACAGACAGCAGTCCAACACAAACATACACACATCATCCAAAACACAGTCCAACATCCAAATCTCCTCCACTGCCAGCATGAATGATGGGAAAGAGAAGGAGGAACACTCTGACATTCAGGGTTAGAATGAGTTTCATGAAGCAGACTGTGAAGATCAAAGCTGCATTAGAAAGCTTACATGAATGAATGAGTGGACAGAAGTGGACAGAGATCATCTGAAGCACTTCAAAGGCTTTAAATCAGCACATTTCTCTTTATTCTTTATCAACTCTGTTAGTTTCTCTCAGTTTTCTGTGGAATGAAGCTAACAGCAGGCTAATAAGATGCTGACCAATAGGTTTCTATTAAAGGTTGTAATTTGTATGTGAAAAAGTGCAAACAGAAGCCTTTAAAAAGTCCTAGTGGGTGCAGTCAAAGCAGTCCCTCAGTCCCAGTATAGAGTCTTTGGTCCAGACTGGAACAACTGTGTGCCCAGTTTGAGCTCTCTTCAGTCCTGTGACCTGACAGACCCAGAGGGGCCATCACATCACATTTAGAAGCTCCCCTAATGGAGCCACAACACATGTCCAATACTTAGTCTGTCTTGTTGGACCAGCTGGAAGAAATGATTCAAGGACTTAGTCACAGAACAGAGATTCAAATCTCCAAAATCCAACTGGCTGCATCAGGACATATAGTCTGAAACTCTGCACAGTTTCCTGTTTGAAGCTGCTTCCTGTTGGCTTCAGCTGTTTGGAGTTTCCATTTTCTAAACTTCTACATTCTGAACCTTCTTCAGCTCTGAACAGATGATGAAACACTGAATGATTTCAAGCTCACACTTTGTCTAATAAACTTACATCTTTCATTCTTTATACAGATTGAGTGTCTGTGGCTTGTCAGAGATCAGCTGTGATTATCTGGCAGCAGCACTGAAGTCCAACCCCTCCCATCTGAGAGAGCTGGACCTGAGAGGAAACAACCTGAAGGATCCAGATGTGAAGCAGCTGTCTGATCTTCAGCAGAGTCCAGACTACAGACTGGAGACTCTGGTGTAAGTAGAGTGATGGAGTGAGTGGGTGTTGCTGTCAGCAGTATTGTACTAAACACAGTCAGTATGAAACAAAGATCCAGTGTTTCCTGTAAAGCTGCAGCTTCTCAGTGAAGCTGTGAGAGGAGAATGGTGACAGGCTTCAGGATTGGACACAAACACTTCCTGTTTCTGACCTTTATGGTCACCATAGTAACAGCTGTCACGCTCTGATCAAACACTGTCAACAGCCAATCATCTCTCTGAACAAAGCAGCACGCAGACCAATGACTGCATTTATTTCCAAGTTTAAAGCAGTGAAGAACACAGTCTGTAGGTGAGGAAGAATTTAGTGAGAGCAGATGTTTGGATGGAATTCCTCCAGTTAACAGCTGGAACCGTCCATCTGGATTGTTGGGCTTGTTGTTGGGGTTCCTACAGAGCTCAGAGTGGACACACCAAGGTTCTTCTAATGAATGAAAGTCCAAACTCAAACTAGCAGGGAAAAACATTGTCAGCAACTTCAATGAAAATCCAAAGATTAGAAAAAGTGAAGCAACAATGAGTCCTAGTACAGTCCCAGCACTGAAGTCCCTGCTGCTCTTTATACTGGATGTGCTGCATCACTGACTGACAGCTGATGAAGAGTCTCTGGAAACACTCGTTTATCTCCTCTGCTCTTCCTTCTTCTCTCTGCAGGTGGAGCTGGTGGTAAACAGGACGGTGTGTGTGCTGAGAGAGGAGCAGCTGTGTCCTGATGATCCAGAGAGGTTGAAGCAGCAGCAGCTTGTGTGTAGAGACGCTCTGACTGGGCCATGTTACTGGGAGGTGGAGAGGAGAGCTTCATCCAGCAGTGACTGACAGAGGAATGAGAAGAAGTGCAGATGACTGTCAGTGCTGCAGAGTGAACTGCTCTGAGAACAGCTCCACTGTCAGACACAATGTAGAGTCCAGCATCATCCCTGTGTGTCCCTCTGGATCTGACAGAGGATCATCAGTGTATCTGGACTGCTCTGCTGCTGCTCTGTCCTTCTACAGTCTCTGCACAGTCTCTGTCTGACACTGGCTTCAGACCCTCCTGGATCAAACTCACCTGGAAAGACTTTCAAACATCACTCAATAGATTTGAATACAGAATATATTTGATATATACTGTAGATGTACTGTAGAGTTGCAGTTTGTCACTTGTAAATACAGTCTGTGAGCAGCTGTGAGCTGAAAGATCTTTCTAGAAACACGAAATGTTTTCACTCTTTTGTTTCTTTTTCATATATTTCCACAACATTAATATTGATCCCACCTGTCTCACCTGTTTCATGCTTTTATACATAATAACAGGACACGTGTGATCTGAGCGCTGCTGTGGTTGCTGTGCTGCACGTCTTCATTTAGATAACAGAGACATCTAGTGGTTCAGAGGGAGAACTGTGGCCTTTTGTTGTGGGCAGTCTGAGGTACACCTGTGCACTACTCATGATGTCAGATCAGCATCCTGATGTGGCACACCTGTGAGGTGGGATGGATTATCTCAATATAGCAGATGTGCCCACTACCACACATTTGGACTGATTTGTGACCACTGTTTGGGAGGGATGGTTATATTGTGTATCTGGAATGAATTTTAGGTCTCTACGTCCATCCCATTGGGAATGGGAGCAGTAACAAAGGTGTTGCGTTTATATTTTTGTTGAGTGTATTATAGATTAAGTGCTGGAGTTGTTAGGTGTGGATGATTAGATTATAGTTTATTGCAATAACAAGTTGTGCCTTGTTCTCAGATAGACAGCAAGTAGAGAGTGATATATGAAATGATGGGATGGAAGGAAGAAGAGAAGCAAAGAGTGATTCACAGGCAGAGTCTAGTTTATTTCTCATAGTTTTTGTTGCCTTATGGTTCCAAGCGCTGTCACCAATCTTTGCATTTTGTTATTATCTCATGACCCTTGTTTAATCAGCTACCATCTCTCCTATGGACTTTTTAATGTCTACAGTCTCAGATCAACACAGCCCTGCCCTTCCCATATTAGATTCTTGATGAATGTGTGTTGTTGTTATTCAACCTGGTTCAATGTGCCCCTTTTTAACTTTGAGCACCCGCCCCTTTAAAGCTCTCTGCACGGCCCTGGATGGGACACTGCCTGGGAATACCAGGTGCTGTAAGCTTTTGCACTTCCACACACAAACTGCAGAGGGCACTTCTGCTCCTGCTTGTGCTTAGAGGCATGAGAAGTTAACATTTATGGGTGATAAAATCCTTTTTCTATATTTTTAACATGAGAATATCAGTTTTCCATCTTGTGTTCCAGAGTAATCGGACAAAAGACAAACGTAGAACAAGGAAAAAAGAGGCCAAGTGTCTCACCTATAAAACAAAATTACTGTTTTCTGAATAGTCTCACACAGATAAACATTTGCAGGGAATACCTTTTCCTTCAAAACAAACGTCACAGACTGTGTTTTTCTTTACTGATTGTATTTGAGTAGAAACTCAGATTAAAATGGCATCAGTGCTCATAAAATGATTTAACTGTAAAAGTAGGTGTGGTGGATCACTTTGCATAGATCTAGATAAAAGTGCAGTAAGCAAAGACTACAGTGGTCATTGAGCAGCTGTTCCTATAATGTGAATCTGGGATAAAGGCACAGATTATTTGTTTGCCTTTGTTTCCTGGTTCTTTCTTTCTTATCCAAATGGAAAAAGAGAGCATAAAAGTACTGTTTACAAGCAGCTTATCTATCTCATTGTGCCCACTATCATAAAATCTTGGTTGACTGAGCACTGAGCCATCTACCACTCGAAATTGAACCTGTGTGGGACAACAACAAAGTCCAGTATACTAAGTTTCAGTAATGTGCAGTTTTTTCTGTGGAAGATGTAAATCTAAATAGATGTCCTATTGTATGCATAATATACCACTGAACTTTATAAAACAACTTCTAAAAGCAAATTTCGATTTATTTTAGATTTTCTCAAATCCAAACAGTGCTAAAAGCATGCACACAGTCAAATATTTTTCATACGAGGTGCTGAAGGTTCTGCAATGTTCTGTCAGTGCGCCCCAGGGCAGCTGTGGCTACAATGTAGCTGCCATTACCAGTGTGTGAATGTGTGTGTGAATGTGCGAATGACTGAATGTAGTGTAAAGCTCTTTGGGGTCCTTGGGGACTAAGTAAAGCGCTGTACAAATACAGGCCATTTACTGTGCGTGTGTTTATGCTCAAGTGTATGAATAAATTAGTCAGTTTTAAACAGTTGCAATTTAAACAGTAGAAGAGTGGCACTATATTTATATATTTATAAAGAATTTCAAACAACAATTAATTGATGCTCAAAGCAGGTTTATTTAATTAATATCCAGATTTCCAATTAGTTCCCAATTCATTCAGCAGCAAATCACATCACCAGTCACTTCAAGGCTGTATGTATTATTGTAAGGTAGACCCTACAATAATACATACAGAGAAACCAACAATCATATGACCCCCTATGAGCAAGCACTTTGGCGACAGTGGGAAGGAAAAACTCCCTTTTTACAGGAAGAAACCTCCGGCAGAACCAGGCTCAGGTCTGGGCGGCCATCTGCTGTGACCGGTTGGGGTGAGAGAAGGAAGACACCCCCCCCCCCCCCCCCTGTCCCCTTCTGGCTGCCTCTGCCTCAATTTTATCCCACAACTTAGACATTCACATTATTCACACTCTCATTACACATACATATAGGATCTTGGGGGTGGGCACAATCACGGAGTCCAAATTACCATCAGGGTGTATACCTCACCCCTGACGTCGTTGCCCACCTCTCAATTTTAAATACACTTAGTCATTGAGGGCTAGCAGGAGGGACTATGCGCTTACCTGCTGCTCCTTGGCAGGTAGCTCCATGCCCTCCTGGGTTTTTTGCACCTTAGAACACACATGCATCAACACTACAATGAGCGGGTGGAGGGAGGTTTGGAGTCTTCTCCCACCCCCATTCTCTGCGGCCTGCTGGAGCGGGAGGGCTAGTAGGAGGAGTTGGCCGTCCGACTGCGGTCTGGGGTGTGGGGCCTCCCTGCTGCTGCGGAGTCGGGGTGGTCTGCCTCTCCCCACCGCAGGGAAAAGGGTAACACCACCTGGGTCTGGGTGCAATTCCCCCCTCCAGGGGCAAGGGTACCTAGACCCGGTTTGTAGAGTACGCTTGGGGAGTGTGATTGTGTGTACAGCGTCTCTTTATGTCTGTCTCCACGTTGGTTGAGTGTGGAGTAAGTGCATATGAGAGCATGAGGGTGGGAATGGATGTTTGTGTCTGTGTGTGCCTGTATGTCTGTGTCTATATGTCAGGTTGGGTATCAGACGCCACCTCTCTGGGGACACCTCAGGCCCTCCAAGGTTTGGAGGCCTATCTCCACCCACCACCACTTCCCCTGCCGGTGGCGGACTCCCTCAGGTGTCGGTGTGTTGGTGGTTCTTTGTGTCTGGGGGTGGGCGTCCGGGTACACACCGGCTCACTCCTTGGCGGCCGCTTGTCGGGGCCTGGGGCCTGGGGCTCGCTCGGGCCCCTTTGGAGGTGGGGTGCCCCCGGCCTCTCGGCCTGGGGCTCGGTCACTCAGGCACAGCTGGGGGCCGGCGGAGCTCACGGGCGCGTCACTGCAACTCCCCCTGACTTCTGCTCCGCGGCTGCTGGGCGAGCCCTCATCTGGGACTCTCCTCAGCTCTTACTGGAACAGTGGCGCGGCTGCCCCTCTGTTGGTCTTCCATGGTCTCTTGTGTTCTGGGGGCCTCTGGATGTCTGGAGTTTTGATCTCCTCCATACCCGCTTCACACCCTGGAGGACGGGGCTGTGGCCCCCCCACACTCCCTAGCAGATCATTACATGGAGAAACCTTTGGAATGCAAGCATGCTGATCCACACAGGTATGCACACATGGGTATTCACAGACGCGGACTAAAGCTTTCTTGGCTGCTGCCTCAAAGCACACTGTGCGCTGTCTATCTTGCGTGCTGCACAATATCGTTTATTATTTAGTAACTATTGATATCTATGACTAGCTAGTTTATTATGATGGTGCTTTGTTTTCTCTATTATTATGTTGCTCTTTGTTGTTTGCGGTCTCCTCTGTTTTTTTTTTTTTTTGTTTGTTTGTTTTTTTCTCCATACAGGTGACCCAGGAGTTTTTTTTTTTGTTTTGTTTTGTTTTTTTTTTTTCCTCTCTCTTCCCCCCCCTTCTCACCGTCTCTTCTCCCCTTTGGTTTTCTTTCTTTCTCTCCCCCTCTTTCTCTCATTCATTCCCCCTGTCCTATTTATTAAAAAAAAAAAAAAAAGAGAGAAGGAAGACGTTTGTTGTAGGTCTGATTGAAGGACTGATGTGATGGTAAGTTTTCTGCTGCTCCGCTTTGAATATTGAGAGATTAGTTGATGGATTTCAAGCCAAATTGTGCCCAAGTTTAAGACCACATTCATTGGTTGTTTTTGTTGATGTTATTGTTTTGGGCTTTTTTTCCACAAGAATTTCTAGCTCCCCTAAAATTCTGGCCACCCAAACGATGATTGCTGCTGAGAGAGCACAAGGTTTTGTCCCCCTGTACTATTCATGTCCGTGCAGGGAGTTCTCCTTGAGAGGCCAGGGTCGAGAAAGGGATGCTTCAGAACCTCCGAGGGTGTTATGCGCTGATTTGCATCCAAGGCCAACATTTCTTTGATTAGCCTTACAAATAATGTTTGGCCATTTTCCGGTCCTCGCCTAACCTTCAGCAGTTGTTCGAGGTCATCGAGACGCTTAAGTTTTATATATCGAGTTTCCTTGGATCGATAATCTGTCTCGTATTGAAATTGTTCTTGGGTCTTAAATGTCCAGCGCTGTTCGTTGTAGTTATCCTCGATGAAATAGCAGTCAGTGTACAAGCCAGACTCTAGAAGATGATCTGGTAGCTGACCCTGGGTTTCAATTATGAATTTCAAAACATCATAATCGTCTTCCCCAGGATAGAGAGGCACCCCCGTAGCAAGCTCCACAGCTACCAGCCCCAGAGACCACATGTCGATTGCTTTGTTGTATGGAATGCCAAGCATAACCTCAGGTGCACAATAACCAATTGTCCCCACACGGTCACCAGGAATCACTGCAGAAGCAGGACATGCAAGGCCAAAGTCTATGAGTTTGACTTTGACGGGAGACTCACTGCGGTTCATAACCATGATGTTTCCAGGTTTGAGGTCAGCATGCACTATTCCCACAGAACCCAGGTGGAACAGAGCATTTGCGAGCTGATGCAAAATTGGCCTGAGTTCTCTCATTGGGAGACCTCGGTTATTCCAGTCCCCAATGTAGTCCCACAGGCTTTGGTCGAGGAGTTCGAAATTCAAGCAAATGCACTCTCCATCGAGGAAATAGCCGTTCCATTCGACAATGTTGCACCTGTCTGGATCCAAGCGTCGTAGCTGCTCCAGGATGAAAATTTCCAGTTTTGCCTGGAGCAGAATTTCAGGGTCGCTCTTGTTGACTTTAATAGCAACCGTTTTGTTGTTTTTTGTATCGCGACATCTGGTTACCAAACCAAAGCCTCCTTCTCCAAGGAAGGCCTCTACCACGTGGTGATCTCCTAAAATGGTCCTTTTCGTTATTTGAAGATCATCTTCAGAGGCAGATGGGTTGGCTGAGGTGTTGATGTCTCTTTTTTGAGGAAATTCAACTGAGTTTTGGAAACTGTAGCTGAATTTTTGCGATCCATGACTTTTCCAGCTTGAAGGCTGCTGAGAGAGCACAAGGAGTTCTCCCCCTGTACTATTCATGTCCGTGCAGGGGGTTCTCCTTGAGAGGCCAGGGTCGAAAAAGGGATGCTTCAGAACCTCCGAGGGTGTTATGCGCTGATTTGCATCCAAGGCCAACATTTCTTTGATTAGCCTTACAAATAATGTTTGGCCATTTTCCGGTCCTTGCCTAACTTTCAGCAGTTGTTCGAGGTCATCGAGACACTTAAGTTTTATATATCGAGTTTCCTTGGATCGATAATCTGTCTCGTATTGAAATTGTTCTTGGGTCTTAAATGTCCAGCGCTGTTCGTTGCGGTTATCCTCGATGAAATAGCTGTCAGTGTACAAGCCAGACTCTAGGAGATGATCTGGTAGCTGACCCTGAGTTTCAATTATGAATTTCAAAACGTCATAATCGTCTTCCCCAGGATAGAGAGGCACCCCTGTAGCAAGCTCCACAGCTACCAGCCCCAGAGACCACATGTCAATTGCTTCATCATATGGAGTGCCAAGCATAATCTCAGGTGCACAATAACCAATTGTCCCCACACAGTCACCAGGAATCACTGCAGAGGTGTTACATGCGATGCCAAAGTCTATAAGTTTGACTCTGACTTGAGACTCACTGCGGTTCACAACCATGATGTTTCCAGGTTTGAGGTCAGCATGCACTATTCCCACAGAACCCAGGTGGAACAGAGCATTTGCGAGCTGATGCAAAATTGGCCTGATTTCTCTCATTGGGAGACCTTGGTTATTCCGGTCCCCTATGTAGTCTGACAGGCTTTGGTCGAGGAGTTCGAAATTCAAGCAAATGCGCTCTCCATCGAGGAAATAGCCGTTCCATTCGACAATGTTGCACCTGTCTGGATCCAAGCGTCGTAGCTGCTCCAGGATGAAAATTTCCAGTTTTGCCTGGAGCAGAATTTCAGGGTCGCTCTTGTTGACTTTAATAGCAACAGTTTGGTTCTTTTTTGTATCGCGACATTTCGTTACAACACCAAAGCTTCCTTCTCCAAGGAAAGCCTCCACCATGTGGTGATCTCCCAAAATGGTCCCTTTAGATATTCCAAGCTCATCTGAGCCGAAGGATGGGTTGGCTGACATGGTGTAATGTGTCTGTTTGCTCTGTGGATTGGTGAGAAACAAAACTGAACTTGTTTTGGTTTCTCTCGTAAATTGCTCTCAAAACTTCTCGAAAGGGTTTTAGTTGCTGCAGGTCAACGTCCGTTAAGCATAAAGTAACAGGTGAGCGCTCCTATTTATGGGTTTTGGGATCAAAGCAAAGTTATGACGTCAGAAAGGATCAAAGCAAAGTTACCGCGTCAGAAGCGATCGAAGCGATTCTAATATGTGCGCATGCGCACACGTGCTTGTTTGTGTAATATTGTTCACACTAGACTTGACCCTAATCAATTTAATATCAGTCAATCAAATAAAATGTTAGTTTTGGAAAATTTTAAAATGACATAACTGACAGTTAAAACATTTTTTGTTCATGTATTTGTATTTGTATTGTCTTCGGGGTTTTTTTTGCATACCATGTCAAGCTTTTCTGTATATAGTCATGTCGTAGATTTCGGAGCAAACAAGAAATTGAATTGGATTTTAATATTGCAGTGCTTGGATTTCGGATTTGGTGCTTAAAACTTCTTGAAACTGTAACCGTATTTCATTCACCACAAATAACTATCTGATTGAATATTTTTCTTATCAGATAGAGAAATAAAACGAGTCGCAAAGTCTAAAAGCAACATTTCTCTGCCTGGGCTGTACCTCTGCACGTTAGTCTGTTTCAATGTGTGACCCCTCACCCCCTCCCTGATCAGTCGGGGGTGAATGCGCTAATGTGCCTGGAGGCCGTTTTAATGAGTGTTTGCTGGAAAACGAAAAATACAAGAAGGATTTGTACGTTTTCACAACGGGGGAGTTTGCGTAAGTACTAGTAGATAATTTTCTCGAGTGTGTACGTTACACATGTTATTTGTTTAAAATTGGTATTATTATTTTGCTAGCTAGCAAACTCGCGGAATAAAGGATTGAAGTGCACTCAGTGCGATACAATACGGTGCCGCTATTCTAACAGTTAGTTATTGCAGGGTAACTTGTAGAATATGCTGTGAATTGAACCAAGATTACACAGCAGTAGCAGTAATACGAGTTACTTCCCTCAAGTGAAGAGAAGGGTCTGGCTGCAGCCACTGTGGAGCTCCACAGTAACCGGATACACGTGACCTCCACACTAACCGGAAACACGTGACCTCCACAGTAGCCGGAAGCACGTGACCTCCACACTAGCCGTAAACACGCATGGATACCGTGGAAGTCTTGCAAGTTGATCACAAAGGTTGGTTAAGTCTTTCTTAAATAAATTTGCCGTTAGTGATTTTATAATTCTAGGAATCGTCTAGTTTTCTTACAATGATCATGTTGCCACTTATTTAGCGTTACAATTTATTTTAATGTTTTTTCATCGTGCTCCATGGCAGAGAAACACACAAATATGCTTTTTCCTGGGCCTGGTTTAAGTAAGAGAGCTGGATTAACGGCTTCTGTGGGCGAGAAGAAGCAAAAACCACATTTTGCATTAGAGTATGATTTATTGTTGGCGTCAGAGATGCAAAATAACGAATACTTCAATACTGTACTTAAGTAGAATTTTCTGGTATCTTTACTGCTGTACTTTTTTGTGCCTACTGTATACTTCTTTATACTTCTACTTCTCACATTTTAGCACGCGTATCTGTACTTTGTAATCCGTACATTTGTAAATCAGCCCCCCACACGCGTGCTTTGGACGCAAGATTACTTCAAAATTTTGTACATAAATTATATTTTAGACCCTGTACTTCTTACTTCGACTTGACTAAAAAGTCGAGTCAGTGCTGTCTAAACAGAGGTATCTAAACTGTAGTAAGGAACGTGTGTACTTGTGACACCTTTGGTTAGCGTCAACACTGTAAATTTCGTCACAAACAGATTTATATATTTATCAATACTTCTATTCGTTATTCTTTTCTGTACAGCTTTTTTATTGCCCAGATTTTAGTTAGCCCCTGTTCAATTGACTGTTATATGTCAATAGAAACATGTCTCACAGATTAAAGTGTCTTTTAAAATATTTGTGGGGTTTTTTTCAAGGATTTTCTTCCCAAATCTATTACATGCCAACTGTAAATTGTTATTTCTGCTTATTTTAAATGTATATATGGTGTTTATCTGTTTCTCTCTCTGTTTTAGATGCACACATCAATCTGGAATTCGGGCTTAAAGCCAGAATTGCAGGAATGCAACACGTGTTGCAGAGGACTCTTTCACTGCCCTCTGTGCCCCACTTTCAGCCCTACTGTCAGGGCAAAGATTGAGGAGCATCTAAGTGTGCATATAAAAAATGCTTTGCCTTTCAAAGGTATGTTTGTATTAAATATACTTTATAGTTATAAATATGCACTTTTTTAAGCACTTCTGCAGTATCTTTGTTGACTTAAAAGTTGCTGTTGATATTGTACTGTTCATCTGCAACAAAAATAGTGTTTTTATAAAATGTATTTTTATTTACTTTTCACCACTGTTCTTGACATAACTTTTGTGATCCATACCATTTTGCTTTCATTATTGAGGTTGGCTTGGATGTTTTTGTTAACATGTACAATCTGATTGTTAGACAAATTGATTGCATTCTATACAACTACATTTAAATTACATCTGTTTGTTTGTTTGTTTTTTTCTCTTACAGATGAAATGATATGCCGGTGCAGGCTGCCTTGTAGGACAACAGGACACTTTCACTGCCCTGTCTGTAAGATTACAATCATATGGCGTGGGGATATGGCAAGGCATTTATTGTTTTGTCAGCATTCTTCAATGCCAAGTCAGCCACCATTATCAGGACTGCTCCCCGCTGAACTCTCCGAGGAGACCCGTATTCCTCCGGCAGTACTCTTCGAGGAGCCCCGTTTCCCCCCCAAGGTTTTGTCTTCGGTATCTGAACCATTTTCTGAGTCTTTGTTAGAACATTCATTGGCTCTACCCTCTGTGTTCAATAAAACTGCAGCTGATGGAAAGTCCATGAAAATGACATGCCTCACTGTGGCCTTACTCTTCGTAGCTCTGGCAAGCTATTTGCACACTGGAGAGAGGAAGCCAAAGCTGTGCTTGAAGGACAACACGTGCCCATTTTCAGACTGAAAAAGCGCAAGTTCCAGGAAGGCAGTCAGGTCAGTATTCAATTTAAACAGTAGTGTAATTACATGGTTAGTGACATTTGAATAACTGTTAAAAAACTGTTCTGCAACAGAGAAATAACTATGTTTTCATCTCCATTTGCCTGACACAGGAGCCAGCAGTTGTTGAAGATCTGCGTCCTGCTGTGCACTGGGTTGTCCAAAATAAGGCACTTTTCCGTGGACATGTAACAATGCCCAAATATCTGTCCTTAAATCAAGGGGACCAGCAGAGGGTCTTAAGAGACATGTCAGAGGAAGAAGACACTGGAGCAAGGGACTTGTTCCTCTTTGTTTTTCAGTTTGCAGAGGACATGGAGCTCTTTTTGAAAGCATGTGCTGATGAGCAGGGACTAAGGGTTAGTGCTATGTTTGACATGTAATGGACAAATGAAGGCACTGGCTGTGTTTGTTTGTTTAATATGTTGTTGTTGTTTTTTGTTTTGTTTTTTGCGTAGTACAAAATTCCAATTAAACTTCAAAATGTTGTTCACTTTATTATGTGTCCATACTTATAATAAAGGATTACAGTGTAACAGCATTAAATGTAAATGTAACAGCATTTTTTTTAAACTTGTAATTTCAAAATAAAAAGCTTATTGTTGATATTAACAGTAAAGAATTGCAATCAATAATATTTTTATACATTTTAAACATTAACACTCTGGGCTCTATCCTGGCCATCTGTGGACACGTCACTTATTCTTTTTTTTGACTACTGCACTGCAGTGGACCAAAAGAATGACACGGGTTTGATCTTAAGGATCTAATAGTTGTGTGTGTTGTGCATGACATTGCCACACAAATATGTATTTGCAAGATAGAGTAGAATAAATTATGACGCATGAAATATTACATAGGCTGCAGTGAATTTCTGTTGATACAGCCTATTGAGCTTTGAGTTTCCCAGTCAAACTTAGCTTTGAAGCACCTGCTAAAAACACTTTTACTCTTGTACATTTCAAAACAAGACACCATAGCCAAAATATTAACAAAATATATATTATTAAAAAATTCAAAGCTGCAGCACATACAGCAACAAACACCGTTAGTAAATGTGTCCTGGAGTTTATGCAGGTGCAGAAAGTGCTGCTGCTGTAAGTCAGCCTAACAGCTTCCAGATCACTTATTTTTCTGGAAAGATGGTAGGAAGGGCATCACTGCTCATTTCTACAGTCTCGCAGATCTTGGAATACAAGCCCTTTGTACCATGAAACCACTTCACAGTACTAGGAGTCCACTAAAACCTATAAAGAGAGTGATCCCGGAAGAAATGGGGCACACACTAGTGACCTCAACAATTGCAAGACAGCCTTTTCCCCGATGCTCAGATACAATTTTGATTTTGATGAAAAGGACTGGTGCTATTTTAAAGAGTCACGTCGGCAAAAGTAGAAAAATGTTTTAAGAAATATACATTTTATAGCATTTTGTGAACATACACAAAAAGTGGCCATTTTTGGCAACAAACAAGCTGAGAGAGAGTTTTATATTTTTGGCTCTCCTTGAACAAAAATAATAGTGCATAATAATCAATGTTGATGTTAATCAATTAGATGTCCCAGACACTACTATTACTAATACAGCAGCCCCTCGTTTATCGCTGGTGTTACGTTCAAAAAATAACCCGCGGTAGGTGAAATCCACGAAGTAGCCAACTTTATTTTTTACAATTATTATAGATGTTAAGACTGTAAAACCCCTCACTACATGCTTTATACACTTTTCTCAGACAGGCATGAACATTTTCACACTTTTCTCTTTTGTTTAAACACTCTTAGAGTTCAAACCTTCGTAGAAACATAAGTCCAGTATTATGGAATGAAACCTAAAGGTGCATTTGAGGGTGCAAAACGTTTCGTCGGCATTGTTGTGTTTGTTTGGGAGAAAACGTACAAACATACAGTGCAGCACTTCAGAGTTACACTGCTAGCGATCGAAGATTTATGTAAATTCGACAAGCTAAACGCATTCTGTACTGTACAGCAGGAGTCCCCAACCTTTTTGCACCACAGACCACTTTAATGTCAGACAATATTTTCAGGGAACGACCTTTAAGGTGTCGCGGATAAATACAACAAAAGAATAAAAAAAAGAAACTGTGGTATTTTGTAAATATAATAAATGTGACTTGAGCTGTGCCCCAACAACAATGACAGTGACATCCTCCTCTCTGCTTTTTAATGCTCTCTGGTCACTATGGTAACGCGTAAATAGTTCTTTCAAAATAAGACACACAACTACAACCATACATTTCACACCGGAGGATCAACTCTCGCGGAACGGTACCAAAAGACTCACGAACCGGGACCGGTCCGTGGGCCTATTAGGGACCGCTCCTGTACAGGAGACACTGGACTAGATTGATTGACAATGGTCTACAGCAATCAGAACGCACAACGCGATGTACTGTAAAAAAAATAATAAATCAGCGAAACAGCAAGTGTCACTTTTGTGCCACGAACAATTTAGGGGAATTTTTATGAACAAACCCAGAGTGTTAAAAAAAAACCACACTTAACACCATTTTTATTTCTCAGCAGCATCAATAGTAACAAAAACGCAATTTAGTTTCGCTGTCAAAGTCGATTTAACTGAAGTTACGTGTTTCCGGTTACTGTGGAGCTCCACAGTGGCTGCAGCCAGGTGCTCTTGCAAGTGAAAGCGTTAAACGTTAGCCCGATGCTTAACTAGCCAACGTCAGGCTTTCTGATTGAAGGCTAAAAGCGACGTTGTCACCAAGTAAACAGAATATTGATGATATTTTTGTGTATCGCTGCAGCCTTTTCAAGTATTAACCTGGTGTCTTTGGGAACAGCTTAGGGGGAAATGACGGTAATATGACTGAACCATATGGGAACAAAGAATAGGCACTTTTTTGTGCTACCGAAGTTTCCTCGCTTTCATTCAAAATCTGTTTATCATTAAACAATTGAAACATGATGGCTTCAAGCTGACATTGAGGCCTGTGGGGCATTATCAGCCACTGAGACAGTAGACAAGTGACTATTTCACACTGCCTGTTTATTTAAGGGAGATGAACAGTACATTATAACTGTACATAATAATATCAATGATGATAGATTAAATAAATGGGTTTTTGAAAGACGCTTGTGCATTTTTAAAGTCTAAAGTGTTGAATTGATCTGAGTATGTCATCTGTTCAAAGCCTCTCCCAGTCAGTGCTGTTCTCTATGCCTGTCTTACTCTACATGATGTTATTAGCACAAACACTTTAAAGGTGATAATTAGGTCTACAGCAATAACACAGACTGCAATGTAGTTAAGCGTCTTACAGTTAGTTTTGAATGAATGAACTTAAAAAACAACACAAGCAAAGATCTGTCTCCTCCTGTTTTTTGTGTCACATAAGAAAGAAGCATCAATATCTGATGAGAAGACTTATTATTAATTTGGCCTTTCACGTGGTCTTATTCAGGTGATGCGAAGTGAAATATGCATCCTTTTTATGGTAATGTGCTGGAAAATGTTGAAAATGGACATTAAACGTGCTCACAAAGTGCTTGAATTTGACCCTGAAAGGTGTATGAAGCCAGAAAAAGTCACACTTGGAGTAAAAACCTCTCATAGCAAGTTAATGATATTCAATTGATTTGATGCTTTCAGCACAAAATTTAGCCACACAGTCAGGACAGCGTCTGATTTACCTTCATCGGTAAACGTGTTTATGCAGTACACAGTAACAGTGTGGCTGAGTCCTCTGGTTCAAATCAGTTCCAGTACATTTGGAGATGTAAGTCTTAACCTTTCACATGCATCGGGAAGGAAAAAACATTTAATCTGCACAGTACTGCCGAAGTGCAGCGATACATTGTGAAGTGCACATTTCCATTTCTCATACAGTACCGAGCAAAAGTCTTGAACCACCCCCTTATTTTTTCGTGCTTTGCCAGGTCAGTCTGTGTTAACAGTGTTATTAACTGCATTCTTCAACTAAAGAAGTGAGAACAAATGATGTGGGCTTTTGTTTTTTTGCAATAGGCTGCAAGTAAATGTGTACAGATACAATTTAAAATTGGTTCTTTGTTAAGTTTTCTGGTCCTTTCCGTGACTTAGGTGTCTGTTTATGTTTGAATGTTTCAGAGATTAGTGTGAAGGGTCTTAACAGACAAAAAGTGGTCAAATACAAGCCCTGGATTAAAAATCAGAAACACTTTAAAAAGCCTGGAGAGCTATTCCTTAATACCACTTTAAAGATTACAGGGAAGTCCGGATCCCTGGAAGCAAATGAGGGATGGCTCAAGACTTTTGCACGGTGCTGTACATGTCATGTTCCCTGTTTTATAGCTCAGCTCAAACTGACACGTTCTCACTAACTGCTTCTCATTTTCTCCACAGTGAACTTTGACCACTTCCAGATACTGCGGGCCATCGGGAAAGGAAGCTTTGGAAAGGTAATGCAGCCTCCATTTTTCACGCCACTTGTATATTGTTTGCCCTTAATTACCCACCACGGTCGTCATCTCTAAAGAATCAGTGCAAGCGAAGCGAAATGTGCTGGGATTACACTTCAGTTCTCGTGTGCTGCTGTTATTTAATAACAGTTATAAATGCAGCTTATGCAATTATTTCTATAAAGTCAGTTAGAGGAGAGCCGATTTCTATTTCATCTCACTCAATCTAGGTGGGAATTTTGACCCCACGTCTCAATTTAATTACAGAGCACATTGAACGTCTGGATGAGACTTCAGTAATGAATTCAGGACTGTGTGTGTGTGTGAGATACACAATTGGGGCTGCAGAGATTGGAATAGTTTACCTTCATTTTAAATATCACTGCCCTGTGCACATTGTCGGCTTTAAAATTCAAACTTAAAGAGTTTGTAAGTAAACTGGCTGAGATGAGACAGACGATGCACCGGGTCCTCGTCTGAGTGCTTTCAGTTGTGCTGTCTCTCTTACCCAGCCATGCACACACAGACAATGTGCTACACTTACACAGTGAGACAGATGCTCACAGAGACGTCCAGATACATTTTGTCCTCGCTGGAGGTCATCTTGTGTTTTTTGGCCCACTGTGGCCTCACACCGAGCTCCTGCTGTTTTTTGAACACTTTAACAGCACCAGTCTTTAGCTTCCTGTTGAACACACTTAAGTGGTCACTCACTTCCTGAGCCCTGGGCAATAAGAGACGTTTTGTGTTTTATAATTTATTGATATGTTTGATCCTTTCTGAGCTGCGTTAATGAAGCAGTCATTAGAGCACCATGTCCGCTATAATAGTTCTGTAGTTTGATGCTTGAGTCGTTGCAGACTTGTTGAAACTCCCTCACCCGTCAAAGCAGCGTCTTTGTTATTCGAGTCCAGCAGATGGCAGTGTTTCACTGTCTGACGGCTGTCTGAAGCTTCAGCTGGATTATCCGTTTAAATGAGATCGTTTTATAAAACTTACAACAACAGGCCTGAACCTGCTTAGCTCCAAAGAGCTGGCTAAACGATGGGGCATGTTCAGAATCTTCCTGAAGTTTAACAATTTCCCAAAAAGCTACACAAAGTGAATTTTCATATAAGACAAGAAGGAAAGAACAGGGTGTGACGTGGAAGGGGCACTCTGGCAAACAAATTACTGCTTTTATTAAGTTACAAAACTCGCAGTCTTGTTCACGAGTGATCAGAGAAGGGAACAGGAGATGGACAGATGGATCGGTGCTGCGGCTGCAGACTCTTTACCAGTCCCTCTTTACCAGTCGATTTACGTCCTTACCCTCTGTCACAACGGGACTGAACGGACTCACGCGTAGGCTCTGAGTAGGGAACAATAAAGGTTTTTTATTTACAGAAGCACCAGGTGATCTATTTACACAGTGGGGAAAAGACGGGTTCCGGGAATCCACACACGAACAGGAGGGGGGAAAGACACTTGCAGTCCACACACGCTCCAAAGTCCTCACTCCATCCACGCTCCACGCTCCTCTTCACACTCCACAAGAAACACAAAAGCTCGCTCCAATCCTCACACACTTGATCGCTCAGGTAACACAGGGGCAGGTCCAGGGAAATCTATTCACAGAGATGAAAAAGGTTACTGTAAGAAGATCGCTAGGGAAACACGAGAACGAACTGAGCTGGGGTTAACACTGACGAGAGTCGGCAACGGTCCAGCGACGAGAAATACAGGGCTGCCATCTTATAAGGGGACTGGAACACTGTTGGGTGATGAGCCACAGGTGTCACCAGGTGCGTGGGCCAAGGGCAGGAGCCCACAGATGAGCTCCGCCCAGGCAGTGAGAGAAGGAGGGAGGGAGAGAGCGGGGACAAAATCAAAATAAAAAAACACATGTAGCCACACTGAGGCGAGCGGGTAGACACAGGGACCCTGACACCCTCGCCTTTTTCACAAATGTCATGTATGAAAATCTATAATAACTCCAGTTATACGGATATCAATATCCTCATAAGTGAGGATATTGATAAAAGTGATTTTAACTTTTACTGATTTCTGTTTAGATATAAATTGATTCAAAGTGGTCAGATATGCAGATTCTGACCTTTCCTCTGGCAAATATATAAACTCACTGAAAACAGTTTGACTTTTCAGAGAGTTTCCTATCTATCTGTATTTTTACTTTAATAGTTAAGCACGATTAACATTTAGGAAACAAAAATAAACAAGTTAATAAATGAAATGAAATAATACTGATTTATATATTCACTCTGTTTACTTTTTCGATATAGAAATACAATGAAGACTTCCATTTTCCTGCTGGTGGCGCTCTCTGGCACTGTGCTCTGCATGACTAACGGACGTGTTCAGAAATTCGAAAACCAGCATATCATCAACATGATCCCACAAGGGGGATGTGATGATCTGATAGCAAACAGAGATAATAATGGTAACTGTAAGCGCAAGAATACCTTTATCATTGGTGACTTTAATCAAGTTAGAACAATTTGTGATCCAAGCAATTGTATCAATGCAAATAGAAATCTTTATAAAAGCCCCACAGACGTGCACATTCTGTATTGTAAACTGCTGGGACAAACAACCGATACCCATTGTACATCCAGATACAGATGAAAAGGCATATTGTAATTGCATGTGATAAAATCAATACTTTCCTTCAGCCTGTGCACTTTGAATGTTGCTCTTGAGTTGAGAGATGCTGTCAGCTTGCTGCCATCTTTAAACATCACTTCATGATGCTGGTTTAGATGCTTTATAAGACTTTGTTACGTTTCTTAAACAGTGATGAAAATAATAAAGAGGAAATATGAGAGAAGTGATTTTCAGTGAATGTTGAAAAAAAAATACCACAATAACAAAAATGATGGCAACATTGCTACACTTTGCTTTCTTAGCTTGCATATTGTACATTTTCACAGTTGTTTCTGATTGGCTCCATCTTCTCTCGTTGTCACAGCTGTTGCTCAACTTTCAGCACTCATTCAATTAAAAAAACAACAAACAAAAAAACCAAGCTGCTGCTGGTAAGGTTGGCATTCTTGCAAGACTCAGTAACACAAAACAAATAAAAAAATGCACATCCCATGTTTATCCCATGTGATTCCAGGCTGAGTTTATGCATTTATGCCTATTTGTTTATAAAATATTATAAGCTGGTCTGAGGTCATTTGTTACTAAAGAAAAACAAACAAACACTGTGTCATTATTGAATCCACTAAAACTAAGACACAATGCAGAAGCAGTGTGTGAAAACTAAGTGCACCTTCACTGGTGTAGCATCTGCCTTAGAAACAATGAAGTCAAATGAAACTGTTTAATCATCTCTATGTGCTAAAGGCTCATTTTAATGCAGCATTAATCACGTTGCTTTAACAGTGCTGCATTTTAATAATGTTTATCACGTTCTTTGTAGATTTTAATTATCACCATCGTCGCTGTGAGAACATGTCTGGTTGGAGCAGGCGGCACTCAGGGATCATGTTGTGTGGAAGAAGAGTCATGTGATTGTTTTTTTTAAAGATTTTTTTCTATGAGTGCACAGAGTGTGAAACAGAAAGATAGGATCGACAGAGAAAGCTGATCATGTCTGTTGTGACACCTGCAATCTCTGACTAGAGTTTTAGGTTCTGTCAGGCAGCTAACACAAAGAAAGCCTGGCTTCATTGTACAAATACAACTTACATATACAACACATGACATATTACACAGAGTCATTATTTATTCAACAAAAACTAAGCCAGATGCAGTTTTTGGATTTTATTTAAAAATGTTCTTATTCTGATTGTTTACTTAATATATTTAGACACATTTGGTTTATTTCTATAAAAGTGATATTTTACACAAAACTTCAAATAGCTGCCTGCAAACATGGCTCTTTATTGTAAAGCCAGGTATGAACAACAACCTGCAGCTGCATGCTGTTGTGCTCATTGGTGTCACATTAGGTTCTGAACCACAAACAGAGAAGTTTCTTAGAACTGCTGGGCTAGTGATGTAGGTGTTGATGCAAATGATGGCTTAGGGTGGTGCTACGACAGTGTATAAAAACTGAAGCTCCCAGAGCCAAGTGTTATTTGTTCTTCCGTAACTGAGGTGAACTATAACCTGCTCAGGTAGAATTTAATAACAGCGTGTCTGAACTGCTCGTCTCCAGGCTTCACGTCTCATTCTGTAAGAACTTGTTGTTTGTTTATGAACTTTTTATAAACAACAGACTTTTGTATACTTCCAAGAAAGAGGGAGAACTTACTCTTCTGCCACACTCACGTTCATCTTTATCTGTCATCAGTTCAGATAAAAGCATCACTGATTATTCTGAACACTGTTTTAAAGCTTCTGCGTCACTCTGATTTCTTCTTAAAGTTGGCAGACAGGATTGTGAAGAAGGACATAGTGGATCCCCCCTTTTAATGAGCATATTATCTGTGAACACTGAATACAAACAACCTAAATGCTCATTAAAGAAGCAGGTTGGCTCATAAAGTGCTCTGTACTTGTTTTATGCAAGTGCTGTTTCTGGAAACAACCACCATCTGTAATCAACACAGGACTTATTGAGCTGTCAGGTGTGCAGACAACATGGCACATTTTGGGAACACCTATAGTTGATGTCTTAATTATGAAAATAGCTACTATGTAGTTGATGCTTCCTGTTCTGCCAGAGCAGGTGCAGCCTTTGTGGAAGTGGGTTCCACTGGACCAGCGTCTGTGAACGATCCATTGTGGGTGATTTTTTTTTTTTGACCTTACATCTGTGTGTAAGGACCAACCACAACCATCTAAAATCTTTGCATGTTATTTTATCTTCTGTGTAAGAAGTACACAGCATACCCTGATGATCAGCTTCAAGGGTTCTCAGTGTAGGATGCATACAGTATGTCATGCTGAAATATAGAGCACTTACAATAGAACCCACTAGAAACCAATTATTTTAGCCTGGTTCCTTAAATCTATGGCATTTTTCCCATGCTGACTGACATGCTGCTCAGTGTCTTTTGCTGTCTGTCATGATCCTGGGCCATGTTGGCCCAGCATTCTTAGTTTTCGTATGTTTTGTGTGTTGTTCTTTATTTATGCCATGGTTTCTGTTAAGATGTTCCTTATTTGATTACCTCCTGTGTGCCCCTCTGTTTATCTGTGAGCCCTCGTTTCCCCTCCTTGAGTTTTATTCCATGTTTTCCCAGCCCGTTATGTCCATGCTCTCCCCGTGCTGTCTCTCCTCCTCTCTGAGCCTCCGTGTACTTCCTGTTTTACTTTGACAGTCTCCCGTCAGTGTTGCGTTCACTCCTGCCGTGTCTTGTTATGATTATCAGTGTCACCTGTGTTCCCCGTGTGCTCCCACTTCCCTCGTTAACCCTCTGTGTATTTATGTCTGCGTCTCCCTCAGTTCTGTGTCGCGTTCTCCCTCATTCATGGCCGTGTGTTTCTCTGTGTATTACGTTATAGTTTCCTCGTTTAGGTTGTGTAGTTTTTCTTTCCAGCAATAAAGCTGTGTTTTGAGTTCATTCCTGCCTACGTGAGCTTGCGTTTGGGTCCTCATCCTGCCTGCACACAGCCGCAACCATGACAGTCTGCTTTTAAATCAGATGTCACTCTGAACATAAACACAAGCCACAGCAGCCCAGCTGTCTTAGCTGAGTACAAGGATACATTTACTCTCTTTGTGTAAAATATTGTGATGATTTTACATTATATTAGGCAGGCAGCTGCCCAAATTAAACCGTGACTATTAGCAGTTTGGTTATTTTGAACGCCTCGGCTGGAAAAAATTCAAAATGGTTTGTAAGGTTGGCCACAGCTTTGTATGTAAAGGGGAGTTAGAAGATTGCTTCATATTTTAAGATTGATTAAGATTAATTAATATTTTTAATTGTTTTATTTTACATCTCACCTTTTACACTGCATTGAGTTGCTGCCATGTGATTGGCTGAGTGTACATCGTTCTTTGTTTCAAAATGGACTTAATGCTTGGTTGAACAGTTGTGATGTTTATCTCCTTTAGATTTATTTTTTATTTTCATGATGAAAAATGGTTTGTTGGTTCATACCTATGAAGTTACAGTGTTTCTGAAAAGCCTAAAAAGATGAATTGTTACCATAGTAAACTTCAAAACAGACTTTATTATATGATATAGTTATAAAATTGGATAAAAATTGACTTCAGCATAATATAAAATAATGTGTTGTCACTATGTATGCATTGGTCAACTTTCAGATCTATGAAGTTCAGCTCCCCCAGCTGTGTCTCCCTTCTGTGGCCCATTCCCTCATTACTACCCTGTGTATTTAAGCCCTGTGTTTTCCCACGCTTGGTGTCGCGTCGTACCCTCAGACCCTGCCTGTGTGTTCCTGCTTGGTTTCATGGTTTGGTTTCTGTTTTTGTTTCATGCCAGCAATAAAAGCTGTGGTTTTAGTTACATTTCGTCTCGGAGTCCTGCATTTGGATCCACATTTCCACCTGCCCGCACTCAGAGCCCTGACATCAGCATAATATAAAATAATGTGTTTTCCCGATACCTGATTTTTAGCACTATGTATGCATTGGTCAACTTTCAGATCTATGAAGTTCAGCTCAGTTATCTATGTTTTCATTTTTAGTTTCCATTTGCATTTAGATGCACGGCCGATTCTCTGATGTGTGATCTGTTTCTACCTGTGCTGATGCTAGCAGGACTAAAGCTGATCAAGCAGCAGTAAATATGTGAAGCAAGGCTGAAGGATACACTCATAAAATGAACAGAATCATAAGAATATAACAGCACGAGCACTGCAAATGCAACTAAAACATGTTGACATCAAATGGTATGTTATTTGAAATCTATATGAAATAATGACACATCTATGTTTTCCAATTTATTTTATTTATTAATTTTATTTTTTCCACAGTTGTGTAAATCAGTCTGTCTGTGGACTGCCAGCCAACACATCCACAACACCAACAACTCAGACAGCACAAAGCCTTTTAAGTTGGCGAGGCGTGATAGCAAATGCAGCGCAGGTACATCCATCTCACCTGCAGCAGCATCGCAGACCACGCCCCCCCTCCACACCACTCTTTCCTCATAGTTGCTCGCCATCGTTGCGCTCAGAGGGTAGAAGGTCCCGATCGAAGTGCACAGGTAACTTCCCTTCACATTTCACGACAATGATCCTGTTAGTGAGAAGCCTGCCTTCATACTGGCAGCTGGGTTTCCTGGCTCCCTGATGCTTTAGCTTACATTTAATCATGCGAAACGTTGCGGTACTATACGTCATGCCGCTATTTTCATCGTACCTCCCATCACCTCTACAAATGGATTTGACCTTTGCTGGAATGCTGAGGATGAATGTGTTGGTTTCCTTACAACTGTTGTCAATTTTGTAGATATTCCTATTTGATATTTCTGTGTCACACAGCTTTTCAGTCATCTTAGCATCTACATGCTGTCTTCTAAACTTTTCATAAGGTGTTTCTTCAGGTCGGTGCTCGCTTGGTTGAAAATTGTTCACTTTGGAAAATCCGGAAGCAAAGAGCAGCACGAGCATCGTGCAGACAAACAGTGTCTTCATCGTCTCCTGGAGAAGAAAACACATGGACATTTTTCCACATTAAGAATTTGGCAGATACATCCTTTTGGATCCTGAAGCTCAGTAAGTCGTCTTTGTGAGCTGCAAACACACACGACAAGAGGACTGATAGACCTTTTTCTTTAAATGAAAGAAGTAGTTTTATTTATAGTTTTCTTTTTTATTTATTTATAATCATATATATTACTTTGTTCTCTGTTTATTTTTTATTTTTCAACTGTTAGGACGATTTCTAAACATCCTGAACAAGCCTGATCTGGACAGCTCCTGGAAGCAGATTCAGGCGTGATGATGTCATTTTCAACTGGAAAAAGAAGCTTTGAAAAGCTGAAGTAGTTTAAATGTTTAGATATTTAACCTTGTTGTATTACTTTATATTTTATATTCATCGTATTAAGACATCAAGATATTTGTTTTTGCCTTAAAATTTTGTGTTTTAATTTATACTTTTTGTTATTATTTTTTTTAATTTTGTCATTTTGCCTTTTTTACTTGATGTGATTTGGATAAATATATATTTATATCTACAGATATATTGAGAGAGTTTTTCTCTGGGTTTCACAAGCCCATTTTATAGATAAAAGTCCAGGTCATAATAGATCCGGTTCATTAAGAACAAAGTTTAAATCCGATTTAATATAAATGCCTTTCTGCACTCAGTTATTCTTTCCTGTCATATGTTTCAGTGTGCTCTGTAGTAACAATGACACACTGCAAAATAAAAATCAAACAGAACTCAAGACACTATGGATTTTCCTCCAATTCGTATCTGTTTGTGTAATTTATAGGATTTTTTATTTCAAGCTTTTCCAAATTAAGACACTCACCTTTTTTTTTCCTTTACTAATGATGATGATTAACCTGCAGTGGTTCAGGTATAAGTTGGTTGTCTGGAACAGCAGGTGATGAAGATGTCGTGAAGGGTCTGTGGTTAATGTATATAGTGGGTTCATTACATAACTGGATAGGCAACATCTGACAGTCAGTTTAAATAAGATCTTGTTGTATTTGAACACAAATCAGCAAAAACAGGTCTCTCACCGTGCAAATATACAGCTTACATAAGTTTAGTGTGCTCACCGAATGCAGTGTTTAGTGTAGCAGCAGAATTATGACAGTTTATGGAGATGTTCAACGTGAGCCTGCTGCCCAGCTTTAAAAGGAAAATCATTTTAAATGATACATAATAAGTTCTTACCAAAAGAGGAATGCAGACGGAGATGAGCAGAGATCTCTTCTGCAGTTCAGATGCTGCTGTGAGTTCTAGTTCACTTCTGTCACAGAGGAACAAAGTGTGTTTGGATCTGGACACTTTGATGTTTATACTTCTGATCAGCACCAGGAAACTTTAACACTTCTTTTTTCCCCTTTTTAAGTATAATTTTTGGCAAATAAAGTGAGTGTATTGACCATTTGCAGTTAAAATGTTGAACAATCTTTTTATTTTTGTTTTACTACCAGTTGGTTGTAATAATTTCATATGAGGATTTAAATGGATGTATAACAAAACAAAGGATAAAAGTATATATAAAAGTATATTTAATGAAGCTGATCGAACAACAGTGCAATATGGCATGATGACAGTGTTTACAATTTTGGCAGGAGAACAAAAGATAAATATTATAAAATACAAGACATGAAAATCTCAGAGGTCAGGGGTCGGGGGCCCAGGAAGTCTGACCCACAGATTCCAGGTCTGACTTCGAGTACATAAAATATAGTGTTAAATAGAAATTATATGCTGAAACTGAAGTGATGGGTCGCACTCTTTAGTTCACCCCTGCTCTCGAAACAATGTAGGTGGTCCAGTTAACATATTTACATTTTTTCATTTGCTGTTTCACTTGCAAAATATTTCCAGTGTGACATTTGATCAGGTCTTGTAAACCTTGTCATTAACCAAGCAGTCACTCCCAGGCTGCTGTGCTGATCACCGGATCTTAACTTAATTGTCACAGTGCACTCAGAACAAAACAGCCATGCAGAGATATGAGTCACAGTGACATTAAAACTGATGAAGACCGTCGTCGTTAGAACCAGCAAACTGAATGAACTAAAAAAGATCATCTAAATTCAACTGGTCTAAAATATCAGGATCTCAGTGTTAAGTCCATATTTTTGAAGTAGAAGCTTTTACTGGTTTTACTTAAGAAAAAGAAATAATAAGGAATTGTTTTGGAATTTGTCCAGGTTAACAGATGAAATCATGTTCAGTGCTTTGTCCTGTCAGTAAACACAGATTCTTTATTTGCACTGAATGGGACAGCATATAATTTCACTGCTTTTGGCGTAATGACAATAAAAGATAGTTTCAAAGTCTGACTTGCAAAGCCCGTCCACCCAGTGTCCTCCTCAGTCATGCTGGTTGCATGATTGCTGTAGAAGTGCTAAACTACTGTGACCTGATTAATTGAACTGAGCTCACACTGCAATAACTAATCAGTGAGGTGGTAGTTTAAGTACTTCATTACCAAAATGTATAAATGAAGTACATCAGAAGATGTTGGGGAAGAAGCACTTCACCGGGTGGGCCTGGACCCCCGAGGCCTGTCCCTGTGCCGACCTCGTCTGAGTCTAATAGTTTAATAGATTCAGTTTAATTTAATGTTAAGTTGAACTGGAGTTAACCAGAATCCTTTACTCTTCCAACTCCTCTACTTTGTCTAACAGTTAGCTTAGCTTAGCCTAGCCAAGTTTTCTTTGCAAAATTGCTAATTGCATGGTTTCAAATTGCAGTTTTGATTTTAAGTCGACTAATTGTTCAGACCTGCTCTGGGGCCTGTCTGAAGTATTAAATTGACATATATTTGTCTCAGCACCTACGCAGGAGAACTTTTTTGTAAGTGTGAAATGGAAAATAGAAGAAGAAGTAGAGATGTGGGTGTTCCTATTTACATGTTTTTATTTTGTGTTTCTTTAGCCAAACATGTTATTTGATCAGAGCACCTGCCTGTACACCTGCTGTTAACCAAGCAGTTATTTTCAAGCTGCTACACTGATCACAAAGTCAGGACATATGAATGACAGGAAGTGTCCAGTGTCACGTAGCGATATTAATGACAACAATGATGGGTCAAAGCAACATATGATGAACATTTATTACGATATCCTGATAAATGTAATGCAGCGGGATAACTTCTACAGTTATTATGTTAGTGATGATGCCTCTTTGCTTTTCATTTATTCACAGCTTTGTGGCGTACGATGGAGTGTCAGGGCCACATTAAGATGATAACCTGCCACGGCTGCAGTACCCTCTACAACACGGCTTGTGTCGATGATTTAGTGAAGCAAACTGATCAGCTGTCTCATTGTGTCTTTTGTGTGTTTGGTTTTGTGTTTTCAATGAACTGAAAGCCCTCTTTAATGCACGAGGGTGTGGCCATCCACATTCTCTCATCTGTCCAGTGTCAGCCATTCATTTTGTGCAAATGGTCAAGTCTTCCAAGTGTGCGTGCTTTTCCTTCTGACCAGATGCAGCTTTTTGCACCATAACTTTATTGTCCTGATACTGATCCCCACACTGTGTATGTGCACTAAAACAGCAATCATTTCACTGCTCAGGTTACAAAATGTCATAAGATGCTGCATGGCCGTACAAGATAGACTTTGGTTAGCAACAACTCTCTGAGGCCTCAACTGTGAAGCAGAACGCCGTCTTATCCGGCTAACTTCAAGAGCCAAGTTATCCTTTGAACCTAATCTGCTCCAAAGCAATTTATGTTCCAAATGTGAGATCACCAGGTACAAAATCACCACCTACTAACCAGTAAGACCAAAAAAAGAACAAAATAAATAAAATCCCCGATCCTGGAAGGTCCCTCAGAGCGCTGTGTGCAGAGAGTAGGAGGGTGTAATATTTTTCAGCAGAGTCTGACGTCTTTGTCTTTCCATGATTAGCAACGATAATGAACATAGATTCTCTACAACTTTACTGTTTTGGAAGTATTAATTTATGATCCTAAAGCAGGACACCTGCACTGTAATTAATGACCTCACATCACATGTTTAAATTATGCTTTTACATTTAACCTTTTAATCAGACCAACAAAAAGCTCATACTCAATTTTAGCAGCAGTCATTGTGACACTGATGATAAAACTTGTGTAAAATTGCAAAACTGTAAAAAGAAATTTAAAAAAAAAAAAAGCATTTTTGTAGCTCAATGTTGAAATTACAGGTAACTTCACTGGTTGGCTGTTTCACCTGTAACACTTCAAAATAACATGCTAAGGTTTAATAGGTTATAAGGAATATACTCTGAGCCCTGAGCAGTGTTGTGCTAATAAGAGACGTTTTGTGTGTGCAGTGAACCAGTAAGTTTTGTATTTCATAATTTATTGAGTTTCTATTATCCTTTCTGACCTGCGTTAATGAAGCAGTCATTAGAGCACCATGTCCGCTAGAATAGTTCTGTAGTTTGATGCTTGAGTCGTTGCAGACTTGTTGAAACTCCCTCACCCGTCAAAGCAGCGTCTTTGTTATTCGCGTCCAGCAGATGGCAGTGTTTCACTGTCTGACGGCTGTCTGAAGCTTCAGCTGGATTATCCGTTTAAATGAGATCGTTTTATAAAACTTACAACAACAGGCCTGAACCTGCTTAGCTCCAAAGAGCTGGCTAAACGATGGGGCATGTTCAGAATCTTCCTGAAGTTTAACAATTTCCCAAAAAGCTACACAAAGTGAATTTTCATATAAGACAAGAAGGAAAGAACAGGGTGTGACGTGGAAGGGGCACTCTGGCAAACAAATTACTGCTTTTATTAAGTTACAAAACTCGCAGTCTTGTTCACGAGTGATCAGAGAAGGGAACAGGAGATGGACAGATGGATCGGTGCTGCGGCTGCAGACTCTTTACCAGTCCCTCTTTACCAGTCGATTTACGTCCTTACCCTCTGTCACAACGGGACTGAACGGACTCACGCGTAGGCTCTGAGTAGGGAACAATAAAGGTTTTTTATTTACAGAAGCACCAGGTGATCTATTTACACAGTGGGGAAAAGACGGGTTCCGGGAATCCACACACGAACAGGAGGGGGGAAAGACACTTGCAGTCCACACACGCTCCAAAGTCCTCACTCCATCCACGCTCCACGCTCCTCTTCACACTCCACAAGAAACACAAAAGCTCGCTCCAATCCTCACACACTTGATCGCTCAGGTAACACAGGGGCAGGTCCAGGGAAATCTATTCACAGAGATGAAAAAGGTTACTGTAAGAAGATCGCTAGGGAAACACGAGAACGAACTGAGCTGGGGTTAACACTGACGAGAGTCGGCAACGGTCCAGCGACGAGAAATACAGGGCTGCCATCTTATAAGGGGACTGGAACACTGTTGGGTGATGAGCCACAGGTGTCACCAGGTGCGTGGGCCAAGGGCAGGAGCCCACAGATGAGCTCCGCCCAGGCAGTGAGAGAAGGAGGGAGGGAGAGAGCGGGGACAAAATCAAAATAAAAAAACACATGTAGCCACACTGAGGCGAGCGGGTAGACACAGGGACCCTGACACCCTCGCCTTTTTCACAAATGTCATGTATGAAAATCTATAATAACTCCAGTTATACGGATATCAATATCCTCATAAGTGAGGATATTGATAAAAGTGATTTTAACTTTTACTGATTTCTGTTTAGATATAAATTGATTCAAAGTGGTCAGATATGCAGATTCTGACCTTTCCTCTGGCAAATATATAAACTCACTGAAAACAGTTTGACTTTTCAGAGAGTTTCCTATCTATCTGTATTTTTACTTTAATAGTTAAGCACGATTAACATTTAGGAAACAAAAATAAACAAGTTAATAAATGAAATGAAATAATACTGATTTATATATTCACTCTGTTTACTTTTTCGATATAGAAATACAATGAAGACTTCCATTTTCCTGCTGGTGGCGCTCTCTGGCACTGTGCTCTGCATGACTAACGGACGTGTTCAGAAATTCGAAAACCAGCATATCATCAACATGATCCCACAAGGGGGATGTGATGATCTGATAGCAAACAGAGATAATAATGGTAACTGTAAGCGCAAGAATACCTTTATCATTGGTGACTTTAATCAAGTTAGAACAATTTGTGATCCAAGCAATTGTATCAATGCAAATAGAAATCTTTATAAAAGCCCCACAGACGTGCACATTCTGTATTGTAAACTGCTGGGACAAACAGCAGTCATTAGAGCACCATGTCCGCTAGAATAGTTCTGTAGTTTGATGCTTGAGTCGTTGCAGACTTGTTGAAACTCCCTCACCCGTCAAAGCAGCGTCTTTGTTATTCGCGTCCAGCAGATGGCAGTGTTTCACTGTCTGACGGCTGTCTGAAGCTTCAGCTGGATTATCCGTTTGCTATGTTTGCCATGTTACAGTGGGGAGGAAAAACTCATTTTTAACAGGAATATCTAGACATGAGTGATTACTGCAGTGGGGCACCATCTGTGCTATCTATAAGAAATGTTAGCAACAATAAAACTCTGAGGATCAGGGCTCCATTTCACTCCAGTGTTCAGTGGCATTTTAAAAGAGTGAATACTGACGCTGAATGTCTTTGTAAAGCAAAAGCACTTTGTTAGCCTTTACAGAGCAAAGCTATGGATCAATGTGCAGTGAAGAAAAATCGAGGTGGCCAGTCTGTCCTTTCCTAACCAATCACAGAGCTCCTTACATTGCACCATGTGGCTAATTTGCGTTTTACTGATATTGCTGGGCTGCTGTCAATCATTTTGTCTTTATATTACAACAGAGCATTGACCTTTAACCTGTTTAATTCATACTGAGTATTTAAAAAAAATGTATTGTCATAATAAATTGTGCCTCACTGAAACACCATTTTGCATTAGCCTCTATCACCTGACTTGTCACTGATGATATCACTGCATGAGCAGGCGAGCGGTAGCGGCGGGGGGGTGTAGGTGAAGCTCGTGAAGAACAAAATTCTGTACGAGCGGACGCAGTGAGTCCAATAACCAGGGGTAACTGGAAATAAGGTGTTGTAGGTTGGCTTCCACAGTGTAAAGAGACACTTCTCCCTCATGCTCTAACAGCTGGTAAATCAATTTAGAAGCAGAGTCGATAACGGCCTCCTGAAGCTCCCTAGGTGGGGTGACTGCCGCTGGATCCATATCTGGCTGGTCCGTACTGTCACGGCGGGTGAGGAGAGCCGTGTGAAAATAATAAATGAGGATCCAATCACAGGCAGTAGTGGAGAAGTGAAGGTGGTTTATTGAACACAAAAATAAATATGGACAAACAGCAAATGGAGCACGAACTAAACTAGACTGGAAACAACTAAACTACAGAGCACAAACACACGGGTGAGACATGGTGGATACACAGACGGACCAGCAACTACAATGACAGAGGACACGACTTAAATACACAGAGAAACACAGGGGAATTACACACAGGTGGTGGACACAGCTGGGAATAATCAACAAGACGAGACAGAGGTAAAACTGAACACACTCACATGAGACGCAGACCTTCACAATAAAACAGGAACAAGAAACCATCACACTAAGACGCAGACTCGACATAGAGAGAGAGACAGAAAATGACACATGGAACTAAACTAAACCTGCAAAAACATGACAACTCAAAATACTGGGTCAAACTGACCCAGAACCGTGACAGAGTTTCTATAATGTTTTGCTTGAGCATGTCCTGCTTTTCTGTAATGTTATTTCTACAGTTTTAGCAGTTCTTCTCGAGGGAAAGAGAAAGAAGGTTGTGTAGCCTTTGCAGAGAAGATGAAATGCATTCATGTAAATCAAAATGCATCTTTTAATTGAGGTAGAGGTTTGTCAGAGATATTATTCTCATAATGTACCTTTGTCCCAGCTGATTACCTTCATTAAACAGCAGGTTGCAAAAACCTCTTGTGTACCTCTTTTCAACCACTGGGAGGCGCTACAGCTTCATTCCTTTCACACTAAGGCAGCGGTAGGGAACTCCAGGCCTCGAGGGCCGGTGTCCCTGCAGGTTTTAGACGTTCCCTACCCCTGCACTAAGGCCTTTGAAATCTTCATTAACACTGAGCTTGAAATTTCTATCAGTCGAATGCAAAGGAGTCCTGTGGTTGTAGGACAGAGGTAGGGAACGTTAATCTGCCATCATTTAGATTATATGACAACAACCTTCAAATCTGAAGTCTCAGAAATCTGCTTCATGTACAAGTTCCTCCAATAATCAGGGCTAATATCACCAAATTGTACATAAACAGACTTTTACATGTTAAATATTTCTCAAATATGGGGAAAAAAACAATATAAAATACTATATTATTAACAAAATATCTTAAGATACAGCTACAAATTGCTTGAAACATTTGCAATGAAATATATAAAACAGCTTTATTGTCAGTGAGGACAAAGTTATAGTGATGCTGTGCTGGAGTGTTCAAAAGAAGACAGAGACATGAAGTATAAATATTGTATAATATTAAATATAAGAAAGAACAAAGTTATAAAAACATTAATAATTGAAATCTGCAACAATATTCACATAAAGTGTAAAATACAGAGTTAACTGTTTAATAGGTAAAGTTTAGGTCTTGCAGTCGAACAATGATCCCAAACACAGCAGCAAATCTACAGCAGAATAGCTGAAAAGCAAAGTCCAGACCTCAACCTGGGACATTCAGAGAGCTGTGCTTAAATAAATGCCCACAAACCTCAAAGAACTGAAGCAACGTTGTAATGAAGAGTGGGCCAACATTCCTCCACAACAATATGAGAGACTGATAAAGTCAAGCAGAAAACAATTAGCTCACATTTGTGCTGCTAGAAGTGTTTCTAGTTATTCACAGGACTGTAGTTTGAATTTAAAGAAATGTGAAAGTGCACTGAAATTAACATAAAGTTATTGCAATTTTTAAAAAAAATCAAGAAATCTAAGAGGAATAAACAATGTAAACCACACAATTGTTTTCCTTATATTCTCCACACGGCAATGCACATAACAGACATAAAATATTTGCATTTATCAATAGAAAATATACAATTTTTCCATAGTCATAGCCAGGCCCGATTACTGCCAAACCTGTGCTGAATCAATCACTTAAACAGGACCTGTCTGACAAAGTAGAGTAGACCAAAAGATCCTCAAAAACTACACATCATGGCGCAATCCAAGGAAATTCAGAAGCAAATAAGAAACAAAGTAATTGAGATCTCTCAGTCTGGAGATGCAACGTCAAGATGAACAGAATCCAGTTTCTGGGATCCTGAAGGAGAATGTCTGGCCATCTGTTCACGACCACAAGCTGAAGTGCACTTGATCCAAAGCACACCAACAAGTCCACCTCTAAGCAGCTTAAGTAAAACAAAAGAAAGACTTTGGAATGGCTTAGCCAAAGTTCATACGTGAATCTGATTGAGGTGCTGTGACCTTGGAAAGGTGGTTCATACTCAAAAACCCTCCAGTGTGGCTGAATTACAACAATTTTGCAAAGATGAGTGGGCAGAAATTCTTCCACCACCTCGTAAAGGACTCATTGCCAGTTATCCCAAACGCTTTATTGCAGATGTTTCTACTCAGGGTGGCCCAACCAGTTATTAGGTTTAGGGGGCAATCACTTTTTCCACACAGGGCCATAATAATGGCCGCCTTAATAATAAATGCCTTGATTTAGGAACTACTTTTAATGTTTACTTGTGCTATTTTGCAAAAAATAAAATCTCTGCAAAAACATCAAAACTGCTGACCGTCTGACCTCAATATGAAATTATTAATCTTTTGACCAAAAACATTTAGATTTGTAAAAATAAAGAAACCATAGAGGAACAAACAATGTTGTTTGCTACGTTCTAACATGGCAATCTAAATAACAGTAATGCAAACATATATATTTATCAATAAAAACAGATCGCCTTTTCACTGTTACAAAAGTCAAGTATATCAATGTTTGTTCAGCTTTCATAAATGTAAGTTTATAAGTACATAGTACATTTTTTGGTCCAACTTCTTTTAATACATGCAACACATTTCAGAACATTTGGGACAGAGACAACAAAAGACTGGAAATACTTCGTAAAAATCTGGTGAAACACTTTAAAGCCAGTGGGATTAAATGGGAAACATAAAATGTAATACTAGACAAAGACCGATTGAATCATGAAGCAAAGAATTAATAACTAAATCACAAGTAGAAAATGTTATGCAGATATTATTGGATAGATTTTGGTGTAGAAAAAAATGACAAGAAATCAAAAATGAAAGTTATCTGGTCTTTTTCTTTAAAGAGTAGCCTACTGCAGAGCAGCTACACTGACAAAGACCATCATCACCAATACTGCAGCTAATACAATGATCCAGGAGGAAACTTGAAAAAGCAGGAAAAATGTGACACTGATCAAAATGAATACATCAATTATTGATCAAAGAGAAAATGCATACTAGCACAATGCATTGTTATTGCATCTCAGTTTCTCACCATCACTGATAATCTGACGTCTGCTGGACCTCAGGAATCGTCTCCATCACCTCTCTGTGAGGAGCAGAGAGCACTCGTGCTGCACATCCCACCTGTGTGCTGTGTTTACGTGAACCTGAGAGCACAGCTGTAGTGGTGACAGTGAATGTAGCGTTGGTGTTGGACACACTGACAGTGTTGTACTGTGAGAAGCTGAGGTGTTGTTGTGAGAGTGTTACAGTGGGAGCAGGTCGACCAGTGGCTGAACAGGAAACAACCCACTCTTCAGCAGAGTTTGACTCTCTGACATCAACAACAGGTTCATGCAGCTCTGTGAAGGATCAGGAGATATAAAATAAGGAGTATATTGTTAAAGATACATTGACTTCTAACACATGTAACGCATTAAGGTAAAATTTCTTACCATAAGGATGTGTTACACGATTTATAAACCCCAGTTTGTTAATTATTTGTTCATTATTCATAACTATATACTTAATTTTTTAAAAATTAAGTGTTTTTGGTCAAATGGAATTTCTTTTTGGGTAATTTTAGCCCCTTTTAGCCCTCTGCCAAAATGTTTTAACCTTTCTGTCTCTAACAGTAAAACATCGTTCCTTTATCTTCTGTGTCTGGTGTGTTGGTCAGGATTAGCTAGCTTGGCCTAAAGTTCACATTAAACAATTAAAGTGTGTTACTGTGAGGTGTGTGTTCGTACTATGAGTCACAGCTCGAGTTTTCTTGCGGGTGAAGGTTTTTCACCTCGCTGTCATTCTTGCATAAAAGTGTTTGACCCCTTCAGAAAAAAAAAACGAAATTTGGGATTATTTTTTGTTTTGTTCATTGTGTGTATTTGTTTCTACTTTTTACTTTTTCTTTTACTGTGTACAGCACTTTGGTCAACCTGTGTTGTTTTTAGACATGGTTATTGATTGATTGATTGATTGATTGATTGATTGATTGATTGATTGATTGATTGATTGATTGATTGATTGATATGTCTTTGATTAAAATACAGCCTACTCCACATCCTCCAAGTTACAGAGAAGAGGAACCATCTGGGGTGAACTTGTGCACTTGGTATTGGCTGTCATGGTCCCTGTGCCTCTCCGGCTCGCTCATGTTGGCCACAGCTTTGTTTTGTTTTCTCTCCTGCTTCCCTGGGTGGAGCTCATTGTGGGCTCTCACCCTTGGCCCACGTATCTGCGGTGATTTCTACACCTGTTGCTGATCAGGTGGCGTCCCCCTTGCCTATTTAACGCTGCGGCACGGAGTATTCGGACTGGAATGTTGAACCTCCCATGTTCGTGCTCTCAGCTCTCCTAAGACAAACTCTCTCAGTGTTGTGTGGCGTATTGATCTAATTGGACTCTTTGTGTTTAGATCTCCCCGGAACTGGTGGCAGTCCCTGACCTGTGATCCCTGTGTGTGTCAACATAAGTGGAAATTGGAGCGAGAGTGGCTGTGGAGAAGCGAGTGTGCGTAAGAAGAGGAGTGGCGGAGTTTGGGCCGAGTGGGGAGCGAGTGTGGATTCCTTCCCTTGGAGCCCTGAAGCCCTGCCCCATGCACTGTATATACACATCACTGTGGTTTCCCTTCTGTGTTAATAAATTGTCAACCCTTTGCTTGCCAGAACGCTGCCTGCGTCTGAATCCATCTGTTAGCCCTGACATTGGATACCTGGAAATCAGTGAAGGGACCATTAATGCTTCAACTTGTACACAGGTTTGAGAGCAACCACCCAAAAGCTTCTGCTAATAAACACTAGTCTGTGTTTGTGATGCAAATGTTTCTGGCTGTGTTCACAAACATTTAGTAAGGTGAGTGAGGAATATTAATACTTATTATTAGATCATTAGCAGACTGTAGAACTTGACTGCACGCCAAGGTGGCAGTTCAGCCATTTGATTCATGTTGCAGCAGCTCATGAGTGAATGAACATCGTGCAATAAAAGTACTTCTAGAAGTACATTTTTGCAAAAACGGACATTGTGGAGGAATGTAGGGAAGACACGAGGGAGCCCAATATTTTACTCAAACGTTAATCGCTGCATCACACAACTGAACATTCAAAGCGCCAAAACCTAACCCTCTCACTTCCCGTTACACTGGGTACGAGTGGAGCTACCTGGTGGTATGTACTTACATTTATTTAAATTTACTTGAGTAGGGTAGAGTCATGCTAATGACCTAATAATTTTATTCAGGTGTGTTGCAGCAGAGATACATTTAAAAGCTTCAGGACGCTGGCTCTCAAGGCCTGGAGTTTGACACCCCTGCTTTACACAAAGATGGGTTAAATCACAGTGCAAAGAATGAATGAATAAATGAAATATAAAAAATAAATAATTATTAAATAGTCTTACACATCAATGTCATTGGTTGACTTTTGAAGTATTTGAATCCTTATTGGGTTCCCTGAGTGACAGAAGGATTAAAACACTTTAAAATCAGTACTGAAAATATGTGCAGACATTACTAGATAGATTTAGGGTTAGAATCAATAAATCACTATCATGTTAATAAGATAAGACACATTACAAAACGACATACTAGAAAAGGTAACTTTTCTTCAAGCAGCATAGTGGAGCAACAGAAAAAGACAAACCCCAACACCAGCACTGCTGCAGCTATTACAGTGATTGAGGGAAAATCTGTGAAAAAAACAGAAAAATGTGACGCTGACCAACAATAATACATCACTCATGAAGTACTGAAGTCATTGTTATTAGATCCCAGTCAAATTTACCCAAGTATCATCCGTCTCTAGTCTAGTCTGTGGTATACAGAAAGAGTTTCTCACCACCAACAGATGTTTTTTGGACCTCAGGAATCGTCTCCATCACCTCTCTGTGAGGAGCAGAGAGCACTCGTGCTGCACATCCCACCTGTGTGCTGTGTTTGGACATAGATGGAAACCTAAGCTAGAATAACACCCAACTAAATCCTAACTAATAATGGCAACACAAGAACTAAGCATATATTCAATATAATATAAGACCTCCAAAAACACACACAGTGAACTCAAAATACTGGGTCACAGATCCAGCCCCCGACACATAACGCATAATAAACAGACAACCTGACAATGAACAAACGGAAAGTCACACAATACATACACAAAGGGATGATAAGGGAAATGGAAACACATGAGGACACAGCAGGAACAAATTAGATGTGATGAGACAGGAGAAAACAAAACTGAACACACTGAACACAGGACACGAGACTGTCCAAATAAAACAGGATACAAACTAAGAGACACGGCTCGACACACAGGGGCGAAACAGACATGGGAACACTGAGTGAATCACAAGGAGGGGAAACATCAACAAAACACAATGATGTGACTATGGCGACTATGGAGGAAGACCAAATACAGACGGGAAATTATTTTTGATAAAAGTAATATTAATTTGACTAATGGACAGGCAGTGATAAACAGCAAACATACTGCTTAGCTTTACAGTCTTTGTTTTATCATCTGCAACTCCTGCAGTGTGAAACAGTCTTGGTATGTCAAACATAAAAACATTTTAGATACCGCTTCATCAGGTTACATATATATACCGTATTTCTTCATCAGAGAATCTATAATGTATTAAACTAAAAGTGTACACCTGGTTTAAAGAGTATTAACTAAATAAGAACGTGACAACTTTCAGTCATTAATGTAGCAGAGACAGAGTCTGACTAAAGGGACATCACAGTGAGACCTGTTTGATCTGCAGACACAGTCTCTCTCTACTAAGAGTGTGTTTGACTTTAACTTTCACACAAAGTGATTCAGTTCCTCCAAACCCTCCAACAAACATTTACAAATGCTTAGAAACATTTTGTGTTTCTAATTACTAATGTTCCCCAGCCCCAGCATTCCCACAAATCTGTCTGTTTCCTTTTTTAAGTTTCACTGTCTGTCTTCTAAACTTCGCTGATGCAGCTGGTCGTCTTTGTGTGAATCTGCGTGTGAAGGTAATCGAATCAGTATGTATTTTTTTCTGATAATATCAGCTGTGTGCAGCTTCGCTCCAGCACAAACCATAGCATTGTTCATGATGACAGATATGAACGAGGTTGACTTGTAACACCGCAGTTATGTGAGCCGTCATTTGTAAGCCTCTTAAACTTTCTTGCACTTTTACACAAAGTTTTATGGTAGTGCTTCTTCTTCTTTGGGGATTTTTGTTCAACAGACTGAAAAAAGCTGTAATATATTTTTGAAATATATTTAAATTGGTATTTAAAGGACTATAGCATATTCTAATTAGATTTATGATACTGTGTTAAGACAGTAAAATTGTGCATGTGTGTGTTTGTGTGTCTGTCTGAATTTTGCTGGTACTGCACTGATTGATGATTGTTGATGATCCACCTGACTAGTATAAATTACAGTTTTATATAACAGAACAAATTTGATATCTGTAAAAATATTTTTTAAATTCTTGCTGACACTAAATTTTTAACTGATTTCTCTTCTGGGACACCCACACTGTGTGCAGTTTCATCTCAGCCCACTGTGTGATTGCACATTAAAGGACATTTCTCCCCAAATTCAGTAAGCTCAGTGGATTATTATAACAGCGTATCAACAATTCATTTAAGAAATCCTTCTTAGTTGTTGTCATGAAAATCTCAGTGGATTCTTGATTTTGCTCGTCTACTCTACAGCCTGGATAGTTTCATTTCAAACTGCTGCCGTGTTTCTGCCAAATTAAAAAACAGTTCTACTCAAATTCAACAAGGTTCAGTTAATAAACAATGATTAACAAAAGATTTTGTTCATATTTCATTATATAATTCTGATCCATCAAAAATATTCCTTCTTAGAATAATCCTTTCTCTTATTGAAGATCGATTTATTTTTCTCATTTTGGTCATTCCTATTAACCCAACCATTTCCTTAATCAATCCCACACCACCGCCCCCAAAACCATGGGAACACAGAGCAAGGAAAGCACAAAGTACACAAGAAGACGGGGACAATAAATACACACTGGATAATGAGACGAGAGGCAACGGGTGAGAGACATGATGCAGGAACAAACTACAATAGTCACAGGAAGCAACAGTTAAAACAATAAAACAGGAGAACATGGAGAACAAGGCTTAAATTACATAGAGGAGAACAGACTGGACAGGGGAACATGAGATAGATAAATGCAGACGAGACTGAGACACTGATGGGAACAAATCATTAACCAAATGGGGAAGTAAAACTTAAAGCTAAGTTCACAAGACATGAGACGATAAAAAAGAGGAAATGATACACAGAGACATACGCAGACATGTAGAAAACAGAAAGGAAAATATAAGTGAATGGGAAACATGACAGATGGGGAAATCAGACAATGACAGACAAACAGAGAGACAAGACAGACAAAGGGACATAACTGAAGTACAGAAAGGGATCACAAAAGCAGATATTTAGTGTTACAAAACCAAGAAGACAAACTACAATATGAAAACAGGGTACATGGGATATAGTAAATCCTAAAGCAAACTATTAACCATCCTTATATACAAAGAGCCAAACTAAAACACAAAAGACTCTCAAAAACAAAAAGGCATCACAAAACCCTGAGGAAAAAAACAGCGATCCTCCATCCATTCGCTTCCGCTTCTCCTTTTCAGGGTCGCGGGGGCGCTGGAGCCTATCCCAGCTGTCATAGGGCGAGAGGCGGGGTACACCCTGGACAGGTCGCCAATCTGTCGCAGGGCCAACACACAGGGATAGACAACGATTCGCACTCACATTCACTCGCACATTCACACCTAGTCAGGGACGTGCAGGGGGGGGGGGGGGGGGGGGGGGCTAGAGGGGCTTGAGCACCCGCCCCTTTCCTGATGAGTGCCCAAAGTGCCCTTTTGTTGAGGCAACTTTTACATTTTTTTTATTTATTTTTTTATGTGTGTGTGCGTGCAGAGTCCTGTCTGTGCCCCTCAACAATAATATTTAACTATTAATCACAGTTTTGTTAAATAAAAGGATCTGGCTTGCATCAGTCACATGATCACTATTAACCAATGATCGCCCTCGACGGCAGAACGCGCTGGTTACGAGCCGGGAACGAGCTCACAAAGAGCACGCGCATTTTTTCCGGTCCGGAGCTGTAGGAGAAACACAAGTTAACTCAGAGACACAGACTAATGCGACACAACCAGTAAGTAGGTGTACAGCGCACACTGTAGTGTGTAGCACCCATAGGGTTGCCAACTCCCTGAAAAATAAATAAGGGACACCTCGTGGCCAGGGCCGGGCAACCCAGTTGTCTTCACCCTTCCCAGTGTGGTAGCTCTTTTTTTGTGTGTGAAATTATTTTTTAACCATTTGACTTGAACTTGATTTAAGCAGATGCATATTCTATTCTTTGTGATATGACCATATGTGAAACAAATGATCATTTAGCCATTTATTTTTAGCTCACAATGACAACATTAACACAGTAAAACAGGTCTCTTTCTTAAACAGAAGCCTGTCATGCTTAACTTTTGAGAATAAAAGTAAATCTTTCTTTAAAAGAACTCTGTCCTACTTAACTTAAAATTATATAAATTAATGGAAAACAATAGAACAAAAATATTCTTGTAACAGTGCACATTTAGTGCATTTAGTACAGTTGGCTTCAGTTGAGGTATTATTTCAGCTTTTCTAAAGCTAATCAGCTGCTCCTGTTTGTAAACCCACTTGTTCCCATGATTACGCACCTTAACTCATCATCATTATTCATCTATGTATTACTTTTATGTATTAGTGATCTATTTGTTGTAATCATCTATCCTTGCAGTTGTTTATTAAACAAAATAAATTATATTATCACACTTCTGGCCACATAGCCCTGATATTCACCGCACATGCCCATATTAACCTTAACCAGAGGGTTTAAAAAAAACAAACCAGTGTTTACATACCATATCTGCTTCTGCCGTGGCCTGGCGGACAAAAAATTGGTAAAGGGTTCCCCGAGCTTTCATGCCCCTCGTGTTCTTCATGTGCCCACCAATAGAAGCATGCCTATGGAAAAAGTGCGCCGGCACACAGTGCAGTGCGCTTTATAGTGCACTTTTCCAGCCAGGTGTTTTCCTTTTCCCATTCCTCCCTGTACTTTTGCAGCCTTTTTTTTTCTTTCTCTGAGCGAACAAACATTGCTGCTCTAATGCTGGGCTCACACTGTGCGATTTTTGGCCCATTTTGAGACGATTTTTGAGTCGTGCGACCGATTTGGTGATCAGCCCGATTTTGGCCTTCATCGTGCGTCGTGTAGTATACGTGGGGTAACGAGAAGCGATTAACACCTCACGACCAGCTCCCGATCATCAATCGCTCGTGAGGGTGTCACCGCAGCTGCTCACGCGCAAACACGTAAACGTCGGTGAAAAAGACGTTGCAGCACAGCTGTGCAGCGTGTGATCTGGACACAAGCGATGGAGGCACAACTTGTGGAACTTTGGAAAGCTCATCCGAGCCTTTTCCATGTGGCATCACAAAATTATCACGACCACAACAACCGTGAAAATAGTTGGATTTACACTGCTGCTCAATCACAGCTGCCTGATCAATGTTTTTCATTAGCAATTTAGCAAAGTTGATGTGGTGTGTCTGTGTGAGTGAAAGACAGAGAGAGCGAGCGACAGATTTTCTGTTATAACCTTCATTTTATGGAGGCACAGTGTGCCGTCCGAGACTTGCACCGCAGTGTCGGCGTTTGTTTCCCTGTTGGCCATGCTTGTTGTTGTGGTCATCGGTTGTCTTCCGGTATTTTCTCCGTAAGCGACCTTTCCTCAACCAATGAGATGAGCGGTAATCTGACTTGTCATACTCGAATTGTCATAAGTGTGCTGTCAGCTCATTGGTCACAAAGCAGGAGAGGGGCTGGGAATTATGTTTTCAAACAAAGCGTTAATTCCATTAAAAGTTATAGACTACTTTTGATTCTCACTGTATTACGGGACAAAGTGCGTCCCTTATTAGCTCAATACGGGACGTGTACTTTTGTTTCGAAATACGGGACGATTCCGTATTTTAAGGGACGGTTGGCAACCCTAAGCACCCAGGAGTGTTAGCTTATTACGTACACGTTGGTAAGCTGTCTTGTTGCAACTGACGAACTGAAACAAACGAGCGTGCTGTGTGCGACAGCGTGACAAACATTACCTGTCCTTTTATTAACTGCACAGGTAGTGCTGGTCACAGCTGCTGGCTACCTGTGTAAGGCTGTCATGGGTCTGTAGCTCTGTCACCGTTTTAGGGAACATATTTAGTTTTAAAGTATTTAGAACATATTTAGTTTTAAAGTAAGTTACAGGGCATTTCCTGCCTTTCTGGAGGGATTATATTTCACTAAAAACGATCTAATATGCATGTCCACATAATAATTATTATAATTATAATATATTAAAAAACACAAGCTGTATTTTAAAGAACATACATTAAGAAGCAGATTATATTAGATTTATATTTTAAATAAGACAAAAGTTGGATTTTACAGCAGTAAAATGATTGTATCTCTACAGTTTAAACATGTAATAAGCTTTGCCCTGCACAGAGTGGATAGTGAAACACATGGAATCATCATAAATACATTATTTCATATTTATTACTTCCCCCTCCTCATTGCTTTATTATTGTAGCTCTAGTAATAAATAATAATGTAAGGATTCTGGATCAGCACCATGATGCCCATAGTATATACAGTATTCTGAAGAAGGTCTAAAATGTCACTGTGTGTGCGTGCATGTGTGTGTTTTATTTAGCTGGATTTAAAAAAATATTACTCATGATATAACATTGTGCAGACATGGCTGGTAAGGACATGAGGAGGAAACAGCAGGAGCTGTGTGAGGCTACTAAAGGCAGTGCTATAACATTTTTCTGTCATCATTTTATTATAGATTAAGTGCAGGAGTTGTTAGGTGTGGATAATTAGATTATAGTTTATTGCAATAGCAAGTTGTGTCTTGTTCTCAGATAGACAGCAAGTGGAGAGTGATATATGAAATGATGGGAAGGAAGGAAGAAGAGAAGCAAAGAGTGATTCACAGGCAGAGCCTAAATTATTTCTCACAGTTTTTTGTTGCCTTATGGTTCCAAGCGCTGTCACCAATCTTTGCATTTTGTTATTATCTCATGACACTTGTTTAATCAGCTACCATCTCTCCTGTGGACTTTTTAATGTCTACAGTCTCAGATCAACACAGCCCTGCCCTTCCCATATTAGATTCTTGATGAATGTGTGTTGTTGTTATTCAACCTGGTTCAATGTGCCCCTTTTTAACTTTGAGCACCCGCCCCTTTAAACCTCTCTGCACGTCCCTGCACCTAGTGGCAATTTGGATTATCCAACTAAATATCCCCACAAGCTGCATGTCTTTGGACGGTGGGAGGAAGCCGGAGTACCCGGAGAGAACAGCGATCCTAACAAATAATATTGCAGTGGTTGGAGATGAAACTTTGCGGACATGTAGTAAATGGACTGATTCTTATATAGTGCTTTTCTACTCTCCTGGAGTTTTCAAAGTGCTCTATACAACAGGCCTCATTCACACAAGCACTTCTAAACACAAGTGCAAACTAATCATCAGAGGGCAACTTGGGGTTAGTATCTTGCCCAAGGATATTTGGCATGCAGGCTGGGGAAGCCAAGGATCGAGCCACCAACCTTCCAATCAGCAGCTGATCTGCTCTACCACCTGAGCCACAGCCACCCACCCATCACAAGTGGGTGAGGCTGGTTCTGATATGGTGCTTTTCTACTCTGAGCATTCAAAGTGCTTCATACAAACGACTCATTCAAGGACTTTTCCTGTGCAGAAGAGTTTTCTATCTTGGGGTTAGTATCTCGTATCAAACAACCAACCTTCCAGTTACTTCGTGACCTGCTCTAACTCCTGAGCTACAGACAGAAGAGGAGTTTGTTAAGAATTTTATGACAACTGTCAAAGTTTTTTTTCTATTGTTTATTAAATTAATCTTATTAAATTTGAGTAGAACGTTCCTTTTATTTCTCTGAAACCTTGCAGCTTTTGGTGGTTAAACTGCAAATATATAGAGAAGGTAACCCAGAGGAAGAATGCACAGAGACTTTAAGGTCAGCTATCAAGAATCATTTTTACGCATTTTGATGCAATGTTATGATATTTGATGTTGAAATTGATTAGAAATGACGAATTTCATTTCTACAGAATTATGCAGTGTGGGTGTCCAAGAAGATGAATTCAGAATTTCATGTCAACTATCATATATGATTTAATATAGAACCTTCATACACCTACCTGAAACCATTTAAATGACATTATTGAGTTCCTTCAAAGTTTCTCCGTTTGAACAGAGTTGTTCTTTAATTTCTCGTGTCTCAAGCAGCTGTTTGAGGTGAAACTATGGATTCATGAAAGAGCAGCTGTTAGGTTTGTAGCATAAACCTATTCGCTGGAACGTTAAGACAATATAATTACACTGCAAGCAAGACGCAAGTAGGCAAACTTCTTCATGGTACTCGTGCACGGGAGAGAACCGGACAAACGCCGTTCCTTCGCTTGGCCCCAGTTGCTCTCGTCCGTCCTCCCGTACACTGTCCTTTTATTGAGGTTACATGAATATGCATAGGTTCACTAACATGTGACGTCTACATACACGAAGAGTACCTTGCTTGCCTGTGTGTGTGTGTGTGTGTGTGTGTGTGTGTGTGTGTGTGTGTGTGTGTGTGTGTGTGTGTGTGAGGTCAAGATGTGACCCTGTGAAGCCTCCCCAAGGCTGGCACCTAGAAGTCTAACAGATTTATCTAAACAAAAAAGCACTTAGACTAGAACAGATGTAACTACGTTAATCCTACCATAACAATTAAACAAGGTACGAACTTTCCCATGCTCCCAGTGTGGAATGCACACCAGGCCTCTGTAGCCTGTTAAAGATCACACAACTTATCACTACACAATGGATTATACACTTCTAAGCATCTATGGTTAAATATTTCTAAGCATAAATGAGTAAATGTTTCTAAGCATAAATGACAATCAACAATACAACTCTATCAGCAGCTGAGCCAAATGAGAACTGAATTTCAACTACAAAAGATGATTTTCAGAAATATTTTACATTTTTTGAAGTTATTTTAGATTTGAATGAATCATGAATGAAGAAGCATTACCAGAAAAATTAAGAAGAAAAGACAACTTGAGTGAAAAACTCTTACCAAGGTCTGCACTACGTATCAGGATTTGATCTTATTCAGGTAATATCAGGGTTCTTATAAGGGTTTGTTCACAATAGTAACTCATGCAGCTATTTTTCAGTCTCACTGACCAAACTTTTTACAACGTGCTGCATTTGTAATAGTAAACTTCTGTTCAGTGCTTTTCCTGTCACACACTCATACATGTGTTTTGTCTGGAGCAGCTGTGTTGTTGTTGTTAGATTGTATTATCTGTTTAATCTCTTCAACATGGTTTTAGCTTTCTTTATAAAGTCAGCAGCTCTGTCACTTTTCTCTGACTCCTCTTCTGCTCGACACTCAGCTGACACTCAGTTTCATTTCCACATTCATGAAGTTGTTGTCCAAGCGAATCATAGGCTCCATGATTGGTCAGCAGACTGTGTCCAGGCAGACAGGTTGGATAAGAATAACAGATTTATGTTTGATTACGCCCGTTTCCAATTCAGTTCCAGTCATTCCTGGCCCCAGGAGGTTGATGGGGGTGGGAGATGGGGGGCAGTGGGTTGTAAGCACAATGTAGATGAGTGGAGGCTTAATGTACTTAAACTTCCAGTCACAGTGAATCAGTGTGTGTCAGTGAATGCATCATGTGTGCTTCATGGCTCCATCTAGTGGACTGATAGTAGAAGTAGAGCAGCTGATGGCAGCTTCCTGTGCCTCACACTGCTGTCTGACTGCATTCAGCTGATATTTGGACAGCACACATGATGGAAAGGAGGATTTTGGTTTATGTGCACATGAATGATTTGTGTTTCCTCTGCAGGTGACGGTAGAAAGTGTGTGTGAGCTGATGTGAATTGAGCATCATGGATCAGTGTGAGGACAGAGAGGAGGGAGCCCCTCCCTCTAAAAGCACTCTGTGTGGGGAACATGAGAGCCAGACCAAAGCTCAGAGGTGAGATGACCATCTCTAAATGTCCATGACTCTTCTCCATGTCACAGCTCAGCACTCACATCACTGCTCCATCATTATTCACACTCATACCTCTGTGTGTGTTGTTTTAAAGCCCAGAGCTGTGGGGCGTACCAGGCTCAGCTGGACATAACCCTGAAACTAATCCAGAACCTGGACCTGAACCCAGCTGTGTTTCCTTAAAGAGCAACAGGTCGAAGGAAATTGTTGTAAACTTTAACAAAAGACTGTTATGTGACAAAGAGTAAGTACATTATTTTTATGAGATTGTTCATCATGTCTTTAATTTAATATTTCCAGTTTTTCCTTCCTGTCTCATGAAGCTGTGACATTTATTGTTTTTCTTTTAGGATCAATAAGAGGCCAGAATCTCCTGGACCTGAACCCAGCTGTGTTTCCTTAAAGAGCAACATGTCGAAGGGTGCTGTTATAAACTTTAAAGGCTGTTCTTCTGCTGCTGAGAGGTAATGTGTGTCTAGATGTTGTTCCTGACTCTGTATTTTTGAATAAATCCTCATGTTTAATATCAGCTCAGCTCTTTTTCACACATTTCTATGTTGGTGTGTGAAGCGGTGTGTGTTGGAGTGTTTCCACAAACACAGCAGTCAGAGTGGAAAGAGTGGATGTTGTAGGAGGTGTTTGTGTAGTGAAGAGGCTGAGTGTCTGTAGGACTCCAGCTGCTCCAGCAGGTGTCTCCTTTGTGCTTTGCTTCAAACACAGTGTAGGGAGGAGCTTCCACTCAGGTGTTTCAGGTGTTGCTGGATGGAGGAGGACAAATAGTTTTTCCCTTCAGTGACACTTCAGCAGCTCAATGTTCTGGGAGATGTTTGTCTTTATGAAGGTTTATGGATTCTTGTTCTTACTTTGGTTAAACTGAGCAATACATTTTCCATCTAACATTTAAAGTAAATTTCCAGGTGAATAAAAGATCTGCAGCTGCAGCCTCTGTGATGTTTCACAGTCCCAAAGCAACAAATTCAACCAGAGTTCAAACAAAGGCTTAATATACGTGTGTGTTTGATATAATGCCAACAAGTACAAATAGGTGTTCTTACAGGTCTTAATCACAGAGGTCTGATAAGTCTGGTGACTTTCATACTCGGCAATTTTGCTGCCTTTTATTTTATATTGGCCTTTTTAAAGCCCTTCAAAGTCTCCCACATTCATACAGAGCTTTTAACACCAAACTCCTTTACAGTCCTTCTCCTCTCACACACGATCACACGACTGATTTGTCTGCAGCAGCTGTGTTACTGCTAGTATTTTATTATGTGTGTAATCTCCTCATATTGTTCCTGTGGTTTAGTTTGACTTCCTTCTGCAAACTCAGCTGCTCTGTTGCTGATACACGTCTCCATGAATATGATTGATCAGATGCTGCCAACACCATGTGTTTCATGTGAGCGCTCAGCTGAAAGCCTGGGTTGACTTATCGAGTTAATAACAAGCTTCACGTGACTGTGAATGCTAAAGTGAATCCAGATAAAGGAAAGAGACCCTGCTAATGTTTGACTCACTTATTAGTGTGGATCCCAGGAGGAAGTTCAACATAGCCATTCTTTGTGCTAGCTCGACCAAACCTGAGACCACAGTGCAGGATAACGATTATCATCTGTCTCTGTCAAGGACATTTAAAATCCACAAATAACAAACATAATTATATTTGATCATTAAAAATATGTTTTCACTTAAAAAAGCATGAGCACACTGGTGGATTACAGAAACATGAAAACTCGTTAACAGTAAAGTTAATTTATGCGTAAACAAAGTGTCAAACATACTGAAGTAGAAGGACTGATGTTTGTGTTAACCCTCACATGGGCTGTACAACATTATATAGGGAGACATAAACAGAGATTATCGTAGCCATCGCTCTCTCGCATGGACGTGGCAGTCTTGCTGTCTGCTGCGAATCCTCCCCGTACCTCCGTGACCTCGTCTGGTATCTGCTCCCTCCTCTGTAAGAGACAGTAAAGGAAAACACGTCTCTGCCTAGTCTTGAAAATCTAATCTTATCATCCATTGTTCTTCTAGGGCCTCTTCTTCTTGTGGTCTCAGCTAACTGCTAATATTTAAATGGCTAACATTAACATGTGTGCCAGCCAGGTTCACATTTATGATGAACTATGATTAATTAACTGATGTTGAAACTGGAGCTTTACTGACCTCTGAAATTCCTCCTAAAGTGTTGTTCAGTGTTGTGACAGTCAGCTGCTTCAGCTGCTGCTGGGATGGGCTGTGGCAAAGAGAACAGAGAAAATCAAAATCAGAGTGACTAAAGCAAATCTTTCAAATAATCCCACCATCAACGGGATGTTGTCTCCTTTCCTACGGTTACTTTACTTGGTCACCGTGTGAATTTCTTTGAAATGAACCAAATTCTTTTATTTGTTGGTTGTTGCATATTTAACCTCTACAGTCAGGAAAGGAGGAGATGAGGCCTCAACAATGTTGGGTTGTAGCTGTGCTTCAGGTTAGAGTGAGTGTCCATGGAATAAATGTAAGTCAGTGAACTGGAAACATGACTGTGTTCAAACTTTGTTTTCCTTTTTATAATGAGTCTAATCAAAGGTGGACAGAAGTATCTCCACTGTGACTTTTCTGTGTCACCATCAGAGCTTCTGCACAATGTGGTGAAAGATCCAGAAGCAGAGCTGGACTGCAGACAGCCAGTCAGAGCAGCTGTGTACAAAGTAAGACTGAACATCTGTCTGCTGATGGACTCATTTCTGAAAACTGGACTTCTTGTGTTGTTCAGACATTGAAGAGTTTTCTTTCTCTTTAGTCTCATTGTTTTTCTTTCTTTCAGCAGATGTTGGTCTGCAGGAGGTTTTAGATGAACATAAGATCAGTCTGAGGAGGAGATGTGAACGTGTGACTGAAGGAAGTGATGAAACAGGAAGTAGAACCCTCCTCAACAGGATCTACACTGAGCTCTACATCACAGAGGGACAGAGTGAAGAGGTTCATACCCAACATGAGGTGAGGCAGCTGGAGACAGCTTCCAAGATGGACGCCCTCCATGACGCTCCAATCAGGTGCCAGGACATCTTTAAAGCCTTACCTGACCAACAGAGACCCATCAGAGTGGTTCTGACCAACGGCGTGGCTGGTGTTGGAAAAACCTTCTCAGTGCAGAAGTTCACTCTGGACTGGGCAGAGGGCTTGGAGAACCAACATGTCAGTGTGGTGGTTCTGCTTTCATTCAGGGAGCTGAACCTGATCAGAGATGAGCAGTACAGTCTTCTGGAGCTGCTCCATGTTTTCCATCCAACATTACAGAAGGTCACAGCAGAGAAGCTGGCTGTCTCTCAGCTTTTGTTCATCTTTGACGGCCTGGATGAAAGCAGACTTTCATTGGATTTCACCAACAGGAAGCTGCTGTCTGATGTCACACAGAAGTCATCAGTCAGCCAGCTGCTGACAAACCTCATCCAGGGGAATCTGCTTCCCTCGGCTCTCGTCTGGATAACTTCTCGACCCGCAGCAGCCAATCAGATCCCTCCTACATGTGTTGACAGGCTAACAGAAGTACGAGGCTTCACTGACGCCCAGAAGGAGGAGTACTTCAGGAGGAGATTCAGTGATGAAGAGCTGTCCAGAAGAATCATCTCCCACATGAAGACATCCAGGAGCCTCCACATCATGTGTAGTATCCCAGTCTTCTGCTGGATCACTGCTACAGTTCTGGAGCACATGTTGACTACAGAGCAGAGAGGAGAGCTGCCCAAGACCCTGACTGACATGTACTCACACTTCCTGCTGGTTCAGACAAAGAGGAAGAAGAACAAGTACCATGAGGGACGTGAGACGAGTCCACAGGAGCTGACGGAGGCTGACAGGGAAGTTCTTCTGAAGCTGGGGAGGCTGGCGTTTGAACATCTGGAGAAAGGAAACATCATGTTCTACCAAGAAGACCTGGAGCGGTGTGGTCTGGATGTGACAGAGGCCTCGGTGTACTCAGGAGTTTGTACAGAGATCTTCAAAAGAGAGTGTGTGATCTTCCAGAAACCAGTCTACTGCTTTGTTCATCAGAGCATTCAGGAGTTTCTGGCTGCTGTCTACATGTTCCACTGTTTCACCAACAGGAAGACAAAGGTGCTGAAGAACTTTTTGGGAAAAAAATACAACGAGTCCTCTCTGGATGATTTCCTTAAACGAGCCATGTATAAATCCCTCCAGAGTAAAAATGGCCACCTGGACCTGTTTGTTCGCTTCCTTCATGGCCTCTGTCTGGAGTCCAACCAGAGACTCTTAGTAGGTCTGCTGGGTCAGACAGAGATCAGTCCAGGAACCATCCAGAGAGTCATCAACAACCTGAAGAAGATGAACAGTGATGGAATTTCTCCTGACAAAAGCATCAACATCTTCCACTGTCTGATGGAGATGAACCACCTCTCATTATTTCAGGAGATCCAAGAGTTCCTGAAGTCAGAGAACAGATCAGAGAAGGAACTCTCTGAAATCCAGTGCTCAGCTCTGGCCTTCATGCTGCAGATGTCAGAGGAGGTTCTGGATGAGTTGGACCTGCAGAAGTACAAAACATCAGAGCGGGGACGACAGAGACTGATTCCAGCTGTGAGGAACTGCAGAAAGGCTCGGTGAGTCCAGATGTGATCATTAACATCATTGATCAGTGTAGGTTAGTAGTTTAATGTTGAAAATAAAATCAGATTGTAACCACAAAGTGTTTGTGTCCGTACGCTGCAACCTTCCACACCATTCCTTTATTGTACAGACTCAGCAGCAGCTCCATGGATCCCAAATCCAAGAGTGGAGAACAGATTTGAAGTGTGTCACATCCATGCAGTCACAGCTGTTTCCACCATGTTTCCACTGATATTAATCCTGTTCAATGACACGTTTCATATCAGTGAATATGTTCTTTAGGACGTCCACTGACATGTTTAAGTGTCCTGCTGGAAATCACTCAAATCATCCATGAAATCCATGAAAAATCCTTTTAGTGTTTCTAACTTCACCCTCTGTCCTCTCTCTCTCTCCATCCTCCTCACTGCTTCTTTCACTGATAATCACACAAACATCGTATTCAGCTACAAAATAACACAATAATATCATCTGATGATCATTATTATAAGAGCAGGATCCATATTTGATATCAGAGTAACACACTGCTTGGTTATGTGCAGTCATCATCAGTGACTGTGGGTCAAACAGAAGCTCTCTGATTGGTTGCTGACCTTGGTCACCTGTCCACTCTCACCTGTTTGTGTTTGCTCTCTCTTTGCTGTCTCCATCCTCTCTCTCCTTTCTCTCCCTCTCTGTCTTTGTACGTCACTCAGGTCCAATGGAAACAGTGACATTTACAAACCAATCAAAGACAAACTGATCCATGTCAGGTTATAACAATATTCAAAGTGAATACAGGCTGCTGCTGGACACAGACAGGTAACATCATTTTGACTTGCTGTCACCTGGATCTGGACTCATAAACACTGAAGCCCTGAACAGGAATACAAATCATTTTCTGCCAACTAGCGACACAGCAGCAGATAATGGCTCAGAAAGCTAAAATGAGCCAATCATTTCTGTGTTTAGTTCCCCTGAAATCAGATCTGATATCAGCAGCTCTGAGTTCATTCATCATTATTGTCCAGTGATGAGATTTCTGCTCCGTTTGGTAACAGTCAGCAGGTTTTTCCTGCGTGTGGACGTGAACAGTCATACCTGACAGCAGGTAGCAAACAGAGATCATCTTTCCAGCTGGAACTCTTCACTGAGCTGAACTCATTCAAAATGTTCTGGAGTCAAAACAGGAAACAGTCCAAATGTGTGTCTTCACTCTGACTCTGGATCAGATCTCAGTGACAGACTGTGGACATTATGGAAGCCTAAATGTGACACCATCTTCCTCCTTCATCTGCAGATTAAAGCCAAACAAAGATTCTCATTAAAAGTCTGCAGGTCTGAGAGAGACTCAGTCGTTGTGTCATGTCAAACACAGTAAGAGGAGCTGAAGCACAGATGTGAAGAGCAGATTCATCAGATTATGAACTCACTCTGTTTTGTCTTCTTATACATTCAGTCTGTGTTTATAATGCAGATTTTCTGCTTTTATAATAACACATTTTATATTTTCTATCATCACAGACTGACTGAGTGTCGACTCTCAGAGTCTCACTGTGAAGTTGTGGCCTCAGCTCTGAAGTCCAACCCCTCCCATCTGACAGAGCTGGACATGAGTAACAACCTCAAGCTGCAGGATTCAGCAGTGAAGCTTCTGTGTGCTGGACTGGAGAGTCCAAACTGTCGACTGGAGACTCTGAGGTGAGTTCACTGACTGCGGCTGTTGTTGTTTTTCTATATTTCAGGTCTTTGATGGATGTTTGAAACTTTCTTTAGTTCCTAAATGTTGAGGATGTGTCTGAAGACAAATGTGAAGAAGTTTGAGTGCTTTCAGAAATGTTGTCTTTCCAAACGACTGAACAACAGTTTTTCCTTTTGGCTCAAAACAGAAGTGACAGACTTGAGCAGGGTTCATTTAAAGGCTGACAGAAGTGGAGTGGTGACGGGGAGATGTTTGACAGGACAGTGTTTCAGCCTCCACAGGTTCATGTTGTGCTCTATCAGTCAGTGAAGATGAAGTCAGTGCTGATGAGGCTGTAGAGTGTGTGAGGGATGTGAATGAGGATGATGAAGATCTGATGATAGCAGATAAGAACAGGCTGCAGAGACTTTGAGCCATACAGGGCACACAGTGTGTGTACAGAACAGCTGAAATCATTATGGAGGCCTCACTGGGATATGGAAGCATCACAGTACAGCTTCAGTGAAGCATTAAAGTCTCTGATATGAGATGAGAAATGAAGCAGCCAGAGCTTTTTCATGAGTGGAAATCCCCTGTGACTGTGAGCTGCTGCTACAGCCTCCAGATTAGCCAGCAGCTCATCCTGCTCAACATTTTCTCACCAATGTTAATGGAAGTGTGATGTTTTCAGCTGGAGTGATGGTCAGGGTGGCCTCCCTCTCCTCTTCTTCTCCTCTTCCTCTTTCATTTGTAAAGCCACTTCTGCTGCTTTCATTCATTTGGAAGTCCTGTAGCTGAGTTTGGGAGAGACTAACAGCCTCGGCAGCAGAGGGGAGAAAGGCTGTAACACCACCACTTTACTCTGTTCTACCTGTCACATCATTTTATCAGGAAACAAATATGCCCCTTTGAAGGGGAGGCGTCTCTGTTTCCTCTTCAGGTTGGATGATGGAAGCAAATGAGTGTGTGATGTTCTTTCAGTGTTGCACTTTGTAGACGCTCCCTGAGCACTGGTCTCACAGCCAGCTGCACATAGAGACCAGTGTTGTTAGTCCAGGTCAGAAGATGACTTGTTGGAATGAAAATGAGCTTGTAGTTTGTCTGCTTTAATAATGTGACTGGAAAAAGGGGTTGGACGTCAAATATGTCCATTTCTTTCACACTTCACCTTTAAAAGTGAAGCCTTGTGGTTCCTGGAAGGAAAAACACGACTTTTTCAAGTCTTTGTCCTGTTTTTATGAGAAATGTACGACTTTAATGTGAAACATTCAGAGTTTTTTCTCTTGTTGTGTTTGTTTGAAGCTGCTTCCTGTTGGCTTCAGCTGTTTGGAGTTTCCATTTTCTAAACTTCTACATTCTGAACCTTCTTCAGCTCTGAACAGATGATGAAACACTGAATGATTTCAAGCTCACACTTTGTCTAATAAACTTACATCTTTCATTCTTTATACAGATTGATGGACTGTGGTTTGTCAGAGATCAGCTGTGATTATCTGGCAGCAGCACTGAAGTCCAACCCCTCCCATCTGAGACAGCTGGACCTGAACTGGAACAACCTGCAGGATTCAGGAGTGAAGCATCTGTGTGGTTTCCTGGAGAGTCCAGGATGTGGACTTGAAACTCTGGGGTCAGTCAGCATGTTTTAGTTGTGCTGAGATGAATATGATGTGAAAGTTGTGCTGACACTAAACTGCAGACATCAGGCTGATATTATACTGATCCACACTGAGGATCTTCATGGTAAAGTCTGTTTTCTTCTTCTCTGGTTTAGTCCATTGACTGCAGCAGAACAATGTTCACATTTCAAACAGTGAGACTCAACGTATGGCCCGCGGCCCACACGCGGCCTGCCCACCTTTCCTGATTCAGAGAGAGGGGACCCTGATTAACTGTGTAGTGTTCTTCCTCACAGTTCTAAGTATCAGACACAACAATGAATAATCCACAGCTGACTGTCTTTAGCAGGTCAAAGGTCACGGCACACAGCAGACAGTGGGAAATATTATAATTCTGATCATTTATCAGCACATATCCATATGTATAAAAACAAAGCTGACACTGTGAGACTTGATCAGAGGTGTGATCATCATAGCAGAGGCCTTTGTGTCAAAGTCACTGAGGATCAAACAGAAACACATGAAGCAGATTTTCCTGTTCTGGCTTTTTATAGCAGATAACCTTCAAAATATTCTGCAGTCCATCAAAAACTGAAGCAAACCATGAATCAACATGTGAACATGAGCTGATGCTGCTTAAGGGAAGCAAAGTTACAGAGGTTTGATTACAGACACAGCTGAGAGTTTGTAATCTGTCATCATTTTAAAAGGTTTAAATTTCTTCAGTATTGAACAGCAGAAATGAGGCTTTGTTTTCGGAGGCCCACAGCAGTGAACACAACAGCAGACTGGTGCGTAATAAGCAGTGAATAATGCAGGAAACAGATTTTTGAAGGTAAACTGTTCTTGAAGTACACTGAGAGAGAGAGAGCTGTGCAGGAAGTAAAGGTCAAAGTCAGAGAGAATTCATGACGATGTTCATCAAACGTAAAGTGTAGTTTGGATCTTTTTCTGCTGCTGGTTCAGTCAGTTTTGGTTGGAGACAGATGAAACCTGCAGCTTCAGGATCTGTGAGCTGTCCACTTCAAGGTTCAAGGTTCTTTATTTGTCACATGCATAGTTATACAAGTATAACACACAGTGAAATGTAGCCTGACACGCTCCTCGACATGTGCAAAACGTTTGGGGGGGGGGGGGGGGGTGTAGAGGAAGAACATTATATATATATATATATATATATATATATATATATATATATATATATATATATATATATATATATATATATATATATATATATATATATATATATATATATATATATATATATATATATATATATATATATATATATAGTATATACACTGGGTGAATGTGCAGTAGTAGCAGCAAGCAGGTGAATTCTGTACATTAATATGAATAGACATCTGACTATTTTACAGGATAGACAATATAAACATATTTAAAATTAAAGGAATTTGGAATGTACATTGTGCCTTGGTTTAGAGTGTCTGGAAGAGAGTCCTGTCTCAGTCAATTATAGATGATGTGAGAGGGCGGGTGTGTGTGTTTAGGGCACGGATGGCTTGGGGATAGAAGCTCCTCTTGAGTCTCTCTGTCCTTGCCCGGAAGATGCGGAACCTTCTACCAGATTGCAGAAGTTGGAACAGTTTGTTGCCAGGATGGGACGGGTCCTTCAGTATCTGCGCTGCTCTAGTCCGGCATCTCCTGGTGTAGGTGTCCTGAAGCGGGGGGAGAGCAATCCTGCAGCAGCGTTCTGCTGTACAGATCACTCTCTGGAGAGCTTTTTGGTCCTTCACACAGCTGTTCCCGAACCACGATGTCATGTTCTGTGTGAGGATGCTCTCCACAGCGCCTGTATAGAAAATCCTGAGGATCTTTGGAGAGACCCTGAACTTCCTCAGTTGTCGTAGGTGATACAGGCGCTGCCTAGCCTTTTTGGTCTGGACCTGAATGTGGGCAGCCCATGTCAGGTCTGACGAGATGTGGACACCAAGATACTTGAAGGACTGCACCCTCTCCACTGGAGCTCCATTGATGATAATGGGCTTGTAGTCTCTGTGCTGACCCCTTCTGAAGTCCACCACCAGCTCCTTGGTCTTGCAGACGTTCAGCTGGAGGTGGTTGTCCTGGCACCACGATGCCAGATTCTTCACTTCATCCATGTAGGCCGCCTCATCGTTGTTGGAGATGGCACCCAACACCACTGTGTCGTCAGCAAACTTCACAATGGTGTTGGAGCCATGGGTGGCCACACAGTCTGAAGTGTAGAGGGAGTAGAGCAGTGGCGAGAGGACACATCCCTGAGGTGCTCCTGTGTTGATGGTGATGCTGTTGGAGAAGCACCTGCCCACCCTCACCACCTGAGTTCTGCCAGTGAGGAAGTCCAAAACCCATGCACACAGACGGCTGTTAAGTCCCAGATCCCTGAGCTTTGTGAACAGTCTGCAGGGCACTATTGTGTTAAACGTTGAACTGTAAGCAACAAACAGCATTCGCACATAGTTACCCTGTTTCTTGTCCACGTGGCTGAGAGTGGTGTGTAGGATGTGGGCGATGGCATCCTCTGTGGATCTGTTGGATCTGTAGGCGAACTGCAGCGGATCTGTGGTGTCTGGGATGGAGGAGGAGATGATGTTCTTCAGCAGCCTCTCAAACACCTTCATTACTACCGAGGTCAGTGCAACTGGCCGGTAATCGTTCAGGGATGAGGGTTTGCTGTTCTTGGGCACAGGGATGATGGTGGATCTTTTGAAGCATGTGGGGACCACAGACTTCGCCAGGGACTCGTTGAAGATGTAAGTGAACACACCTGCTAGCTGGTCAGCACAGCAGCGCAGCAGACGGCGGTGATGCCGTCTGGCCCCGCCGCTTTCCTTGTGTTCACTCTCCTCAGTGCCGCTCGGACGTCATGCTCCGCGATGCTGGTCACCGGTCTCTCGCTGATGACGTCACTGTCCTCGGTAGTCAGGCGGTAGATAGCATTAGCCGCCTGGCTAACCTCGAAACGGGCGTAGAACCGATTCAGCTCGTTGGTGAATGCAGAGTCGGCGTTGATCGGCGCAGTGTCCCTGGCTTTGTAGTCCGTAATGGTGCGTAGTCCGTGCCACATACTCCGTGTGTCTCCCTGGTGGAAGCGGGACTCCACACGTTCCCGGTACTGGCGTTTGGCATCTCTCACCGCGCGCCGCACGCCGTATGAGGCCGCTTTGTAGGCGCTCATATCGCCAGTGGCGAGACCCGCGTTGTAGGAGGCGGTCCTGGCGTTTACTGCAGTGCGGATCGATCTGTCCATCCACGGTTTCTGGTTTGGGAATGTGGTGACTCTCGCAGTGGGGATAATCTCCTCCGCTAGCATATTGACGAAGCATACTGCTACTTCCGTAAACTCGTTGATGTCGACTGCGTATGCTCTGAACATGTCCCAGTCGACGGCGTTGAGTGCGTCCTGTAGCGTAGCTTCTGATTGGGCAGTCCACCGTTTTACCTCCCTCGTGGTCACGTCATGCTTTGTTTATACTGGGGAATGAGGAAGATGGCGTTGTGGTCAGACTTCCCAAAAGCCGGGTGTGAGACAGCTTTGTAGCCCTGCTTGTATGGCGTGTAGCAGTGATCCAAAATCCGATCCCCTCTTGTTGGACACGAGACATGCTGGTAAAAGTTTGGCATGACTTGTCTGAGGTTCGCTTTATTAAAGTCTCCTGCTACAATGAGGGCTGCGCCCGGGTCCTTGTTTTGAAGCGAGCTCAGCACATCATGTAATTCGGACAAAGCCATACCTGTGTCCGCTTGGGGTGGGATGTAGACCACCGTGGCGATGACTGGGGTGAACTCACGGGGCAGATAGAAAGGGCGGCACTTAATGCTCAGGAACTCCAGATGTGGCGAGCAGCCGCTGGAGAGAGTAGAAATGCTCCTGGCATCACATCACTTTCTGTTTACCATGAAACACACTCCTCCACCTTTGGTTTTGTTCGACTCTGCCGTTCTGTCCGCGCGGAGCACAAAGAATGAATCCGACGGAGTTACGGCCTGGTCCGGCACGGTGGGGGTCAGCCATGTCTCCGTGAAGCACAGAATGTTGCAGTCCCTCATGTCACGTTGGAAGGTGACCCTTGCTCTTAGGTCATCGAGCTTGTTCTCCATGGATTGTACATTGGCCAGTAGGATACTGGGCAGTGGTGCGCGATGCGCCTGCTGTCTCAGTCTGTTCCTAATACCAGCTCGTTTTCCCCGGCGCTTCTTTGTTCTGCGCCTCGGATGAGCGGCCCGTCCTTTGTTGTTCTCCGCGCCGCGTAGAATGTCTGGCGGCCAGGAAGGGTCAGGTTTAAAAGTGTCCAAGATTAGATGTGCAACCTTGGCACCGATGTTTACAAGTGATCCGCTGTCGTATACTATAAGACTAGAGGATTTTGGGATGTAAACCAGAGCAAAAAATAAGTAAAAAACAAGAAAAGTAGATAGACTTTCAGCCCCGACGGCGTGTCCGTGTACGTGCCGTCGAGTGAACGATCCACGCTCTGTGTTTCCATCTTTGTGTGTTTAGCTGCTCTCATTTACTGTTTTATCTGTTTGCTTGTTGTTGAAATACTTTTGGGAGCTTTAACCTGAGATTCTGGCAAAATACATTTATATTAAAAATCGATTCAGGATTGAATGAATCAACATCGCTTTATTCAAATTAAAACCATTTAAATAGGAAAATCCATTTTTTTACAGCCGCCTCTAATGCTGGGTAATGTCAGCTGGTCCATGTGCAGCTGGCTGTGAGGCTCAGGGAGCGTCTACAAAGTGCAACAGTGAAAGAACATCATCCATAAATATTGAGTAATAACTGGACTCTCATACAGCGAGACTCAAATGCCTTTTCTCTTGTTGTGTTTGTTTGAAGCTGCTTCCTGTTGGCTTCAGCTGTTTGGAGTTTCCATTTTCTAAACTTCTACATTCTGAACCTTCTTCAGCTGTGAACAGATGATGAAACACTGAATGATTTCAAGCTCACACTTTGTCTAATAAACTTACATCTTTCATTCTTTATACAGATTGTTGGACTGTGGTTTGTCAGAGATCAGCTGTGATTATCTGGCAGCAGCACTGAAGTCCAACCCCTCCCATCTGAGACAGCTGGACCTGAGCTGCAACAACAAGCTGCAGGATCCAGGAGTGAAGCATCTGTGTGGTTTCCTGGAGAGTCCAGGATGTGGACTTGAAACTCTGAGGTCAGTCAGCATGTTTTAGTTGTGCTGAGATGAATATGATGTGAAAGTTGTGCTGACACTAAACTGCAGACATCAGGCTGATATTATACTGATCCACACTGAGGATCTTCATGGTAAAGTCTGTTTTCTTCTTCTCTGGTTTAGTCCATTGACTGCAGCAGAACAATGTTCACATTTCAAACAGTGAGACTCAACGTATGGCCCGCGGCCCACACGCGGCCTGCCCACCTTTCCTGATTCAGAGAGAGGGGACCCTGATTAACTGTGTAGTGTTCTTCCTCACAGTTCTAAGTATCAGACACAACAATGAATAATCCACAGCTGACTGTCTTTAGCAGGTCAAAGGTCACGGCACACAGCAGACAGTGGGAAATATTATAACTCTGATCATTTATCAGCACATATCCATATGTATAAAAACAAAGCTGACACTGTGAGACTTGATCAGAGGTGTGATCATCACAGCAGAGGCCTTTGTGTCAAAGTCACTGAGGATCAAACAGAAACACATGAAGCAGATTTTCCTGTTCTGGCTTTTTATAGCAGATAACCTTCAAAATATTCTGCAGTCCATCAAAAACTGAAGCAAACCATGAATCAACATGTGAACATGAGCTGATGCTGCTGAAGGGAAGCAAAGTTACAGAGGTTTGATTACAGACACAGCTGAGAGTTTGTAATCTATCATCATTTTAAAAGGTTTAAATTTCTTCAGTATTGAACAGCAGAAATGAGGCTTTGTTTTCGGAGGCCGACAGCAGTGAACACAACAGCAGACTGGTGCGTAATAAGCAGTGAATAATGCAGGAAACAGATTTTTGAAGGTAAACTGTTCTTGAAGTACACTGAGAGAGAGAGAGCTGTGCAGGAAGTAAAGGTCAAAGTCAGAGAGAAATTTTGACGATGTTCATCAAACGTAAAGCGTAGTTTGGATCTTCTTCTGCTGCTGGTTCAGTCAGTTTTGGTTGGAGACAGATGAAACCTGCAGCTTCAGGATCTGTGAGCTGTCCACTTTCAGCCCCGACGGCGTGTCCGTGTACGTGCCGTCGAGTGAACGATCCACGCTCTGTGTTTCCATCTTTGTGTGTTTAGCTGCTCTCATTTACTGTTTTATCTGTTTGCTTGTTGTTGAAATACTTTTGGGAGCTTTAACCTGAGATTCTGGCAAAATACATTGATATTAAAAATCGATTCAGGATTGAATGAATCAACATCGCTTTATTCAAATTAAAACCATTTAAATAGGAAAATCCATTTTTTTACAGCTGCCTCTAATGCTGGGTAATGTCAGCTGGTCCATGTGCAGCTGGCTGTGAGGCTCAGGGAGCGTCTACAAAGTGCAACACTGAAAGAACATCATCCATAAATATTGAGTAATAACTGGACTCTCATACAGCGAGACTCAAATGCCTTTAAACATCAGCTTATCCTGCTGATCCAAGTCCAACACTGAGTTTGTAAAAACATGTTTGTCAATCATTTTGTTTGGTTTCTGAGGAAAATGATTCAATAACTTGCTGCTAATACACAACATTTCATCATATTTCCTCATAACCCTCTTTTGTCTGACCATTTGATCCCATTTGAATTTGCAATAAAGGATCCACAGAGTTTGGTGACAATAATGACAGTAGATGTTTGTGTGAAAGTGCTGGAAGCAAATGAGTGTGTGATGTTCTTTCAGTGTTGCACTTTGTAGACGCTCCCTGAACACTGGTCTCACAGCCAGCTGCACATAGAGACCAGTGTTGTTAGTCCAGGTCAGAAGATGACTTGTTGGAATGAAAATGAGCTTGTAGTTTGTCTGCTTTAATAATGTGACTGGAAAAAGGTGTTGGACGTCAAATATGTCCATTTCTTTCACACTTCACCTTTAAAAGTGAAGCCTTGTGGTTCCTGGAAGGAAAAACACGACTTTTTCAAGTCTTTGTCCTGTTTTTATGATAAATGTACGACTTTAATGTGAAACATTCAGAGTTTTTTCTCTTGTTGTGTTTGTTTGAAGCTGCTTCCTGTTGGCTTCAGCTGTTTGGAGTTTCCATTTTCTAAAATTCTACATTCTGAACCTTCTTCAGCTCTGAACAGATGATGAAACGCTGAATGATTTCAAGCTCACACTTTGTCTAATAAACTTACATCTTTCATTCTTTATACAGATTGAGGGAATGTGGTTTGTCAGAGATCAGCTGTGATTATCTGGCAGCAGCACTGAAGTCCAACCCCTCCCATCTGAGACAGCTGGACCTGAGCTGCAACAACAACCAGAAGGATTCAGGAGTGAAGCATCTGTGTGGTTTCCTGGAGAGTCCAGGATGTGGACTTGAAACTCTGAGGTCAGTCAGCATGTTTTAGTTGTGCTGAGATGAATATGATGTGAAAGTTGTGCTGACACTAAACTGCAGACATCAGGCTGATATTATACTGATCCACACTGAGGATCTTCATGGTAAAGTCTGTTTTCTTCTTCTCTGGTTTAGTCCATTGACTGCAGCAGAACAATGTTCACATTTCAAACAGTGAGACTCAACGTATGGCCCGCGGCCCACACGCGGCCTGCCCACCTTTCCTGATTCAGAGAGAGGGGACCCTGATTAACTGTGTAGTGTTCTTCCTCACAGTTCTAAGTATCAGACACAACAATGAATAATCCACAGCTGACTGTCTTTAGCAGGTCAAAGGTCACGGCACACAGCAGGCAGTGGGAAATATTATAATTCTGATCATTTATCAGCACATATCCATATGTATAAAAACAAAGCTGACACTGTGAGACTTGATCAGAGGTGTGATCATCACAGCAGAGGCCTTTGTGTCAAAGTCACTGAGGATCAAACAGAAACACATGAAGCAGATTTTCCTGTTCTGGCTTTTTATGGCAGATAACCTTCAAAATATTCTGCAGTCCATCAAAAACTGAAGCAAACCATGAATCAACATGTGAACATGAGCTGATGCTGCTGAAGGGAAGCAAAGTTACAGAGGTTTGATTACAGACACAGCTGAGAGTTTGTAATCTGTCATCATTTTAAAAGGTTTAAATTTCTTCAGTATTGAACAGCAGAAATGAGGCTTTGTTTTCGGAGGCCCACAGCAGTGAACACAACAGCAGACTGGTGCGTAATAAGCAGTGAATAATGCAGGAAACAGATTTTTGAAGGTAAACTGTTCTTGAAGTACACTGAGAGAGAGAGAGCTGTGCAGGAAGTAAACGTCAAAGTCAGAGACAATTCATGACGATGTTCATCAAACGTAAAGTGTAGTTTGGATCTTCTTCTGCTGCTGGTTCACACAGTTTTGGTTGGAGACAGATGAAACCTGCAGCTTCAGGATCTATGAGCTGTCCACTTTCAGCCCTGACGGCGTGTCCGTGTACGTGCCGTCGAGTGAACGATCCACGCTCTGTGTTTCCATCTTTGTGTGTTTAGCTGCTCTCATTTACTGTTTTATCTGTTTGCTTGTTGTTGAAATACTTTTGGGAGCTTTAACCTGAGATTCTGGCAAAATACATTTATATTAAAAATCGATTCAGGATTGAATGAATCAACATCGCTTTATTCAAATTAAAACCATTTAAATAGGAAAATCCATTTTTTTACACCCGCCTCTAATGCTGGGTAATGTCAGCTGGTCCATGTGCAGCTGGCTGTGAGGCTCAGGGAGCGTCTACAAAGTGCAACACTGAAAGAACATCATCCATAAATATTGAGTAATAACTGGACTCTCATACAGCGAGACTCAAATGCCTTTAAACATCAGCTTATCCTGCTGATCCATGTCCAACACTGAGTTTGTAAAAACATGTTTGTCAATCATTTTGTTTGGTTTCTGAGGAAAATGATTCAATAACTTGCTGCTAATACACAACATTTCATCATATTTCCTCATAACCCTCTTTTGTCTGACCATTTGATCCCATTTGAATTTGCAACAAAGGATCCACAGAGTTTGGTGACAATAATGACAGTAGATGTTTGTGTGAAAGTGCTGGAAGCAAATTAGTGTGTGATGTTCTTTCAGTGTTGCACTTTGTAGACGCTCCCTGAGCACTGGTCTCACAGCCAGCTGCACATAGAGACCAGTGTTGTTAGTCCAGGTCAGAAGATGACTTGTTGGAATGAAAATGAGCTTGTAGTTTGTCTGCTTTAATAATGTGACTGGAAAAAGGTGTTGGACTTCAAATATGTCCATTTCTTTCACACTTCACCTTTAAAAGTGAAGCCTTGTGGTTCCTGGAAGGAAAAACACGTCTTTGTCCTGTTTTTATGAGAAATGTACGACTTTAATGTGAAACATTCAGAGTTTTTTCTCTTGTTGTGTTTGTTTGAAGCTGCTTCCTGTTGGCTTCAGCTGTTTGGAGTTTCCATTTTCTAAACTTCTACATTCTGAACCTTCTTCAGCTCTGAACAGATGATGAAACACTGAATGATTTCAAGCTCACACTTTGTCTAATAAACTTAAATCTTTCATTCTTTATACAGATTGAGGGGCTGTGGTTTGTCAGAGATCAGCTGTGATTATCTGGCAGCAGCACTGAAGTCCAACCCCTCCCATCTGAGACAGCTGAACCTGAACTGGAACAACCTGAAGGATTCAGGAGTGAAGCATCTGTGTGGTTTCCTGGAGAGTCCAGGATGTGGACTTGAAACTCTGAGGTCAGTCAGCATGTTTTAGTTGTGCTGAGATGAATATGATGTGAAAGTTGTGCTGACACTAAACTGCAGACATCAGGCTGATATTATACTGATCCACACTGAGGATCTTCATGGTAAAGTCTGTTTTCTTCTTCTCTGGTTTAGTCCATTGACTGCAGCAGAACAATGTTCACATTTCAAACCTTCAAAGAAGAAGAAAAATCCTCCACTGGATAATTCACTGTGAAACTCTCCAACTCTTCATTCCACCTTAAAGTCTGTCTGACACTGAAATCCAAAGCAAAATGTGCGTTTGCTTTACAGACAGCAGTCCAACACAAACATACACATCATCCAAAACACAGTCCAACATCCAAATCTCCTCCACTGCCAGCATGAATGATGGGAAAGAGAAGGAGGAACACCCTGACATTCAGGGTTAGAATGAAGCAGACTGTGAATATCAAAGCTGTATTAGAAAGCTTACATCAGGGGCGTCAAACTCAAATACACAGTGGGCCAAAATTCAAAACTGGATCAAAGTCGCGGGCTAACATTAATATTCATTGACAAAAAAAAATCTTCCTCCAAACATAACAAGGAATCTTATGGACTCAAACAAGTTTTGCTGAAAAACTGAATATGGAACAAGCAAAGCTTAATACTAAACAATATATATAACTTATATAACCATATATATAACTTAATATTACACACATTAAATAACACATCAGTGGAATTCATTTCTTAAATAAAAAAATGTATTTGCAGCCTTCTGAATTAAATTTTATCATTTATCAAATTTTCATCATATTCTCCCACCTGTCCAGAAAGCTCCTGTTTTCTGCATTTCTTTTTTTCCATTTTGGGATAGGTAGCATGGCAGTATTTGCATGGTTGCTATGACTATGGTCAACAGAGGAGAGGGTGCTAATGGGTCCTGTCATGACTGACGCGCCAAAACACCAACAGAGCATTCTGGGAATTGTAGTATTAGCAGTACAGGCACTGTATAATACTGGCAGGTCAGCTCTAATAGTAATTTTTTATGGCTTCGCGGGCCAAATGTGATTAGGCTGCGGGCCAAATTTGTCCCGCTGGCCAGAGTTTGACACCTATAGCTTACACCTGACCCAGAGGGGCCATCACATCACATTTAGAAGCTCCCCTAATGGAGCCACAACACATGTCCAATACTTAGTCTGTCTTGTTGGACCAACTGGAAGAAATGATTCAAGGACTTAGTCACAGAACAGAGATTCAAATCTCCAAAATCCAACTGGCTGCATCAGGACATATAGTCTGAAACTCTGCACAGTTTCCTGCTGCAACAACAACCTGAAGGATCCAGATGTGAAGCAGCTGTCTGATCTTCAGCAGAGTCCAGACTGCAGACTGGAGACTCTGGTGTAAGTAGAGTGATGGAGTGAGTGGGTGGTGCTGTCAGCAGTATTGTACTAAACACAGTCAGTATGAAACAAAGATCCAGTGTTTCCTGTAAAGCTGCAGCTTCTCAGTGAAGCTCTGAGAGGAGAATGGTGACAGGCTTCAGGATTGGACACAAACACTTCCTGTTTCTGACCTTTATGGTCACTGTTGAGTTCGTTCGATTTGGATCAGAGAAGAAAGCAGGCCTGAGTCCCGGTAAAGGTGTCAAAAATAGTGATCTTTATTACATACTTCTGCACAGAAGCATGGGAAGACAGACATACAGCAAACAATCTTCGCAGGGCGGATGCTCTTTTCATTTTTATAATCCCCTGATGTCGTCACACAGTTAGATCTTACTGGAAATGATATCAAATTCCCCCAAACCCCACAATTTCCTTATATAGACATCAGATGATACTTTTAGAGAAAAACAAGTGTGTTCTTATGTGTATTTTGTGAGGCTGTGTGTCCTTATAGAGAGGATGTCCTGGGACGACCTCTTCTTATTAATAAGTGTGTATGTGAGAGAACGTGCGTGTGTTACATAACTTTATATGTGCATGTTGGTATCGGCCTGACTACGTGCAGAACTGAATGTAACAGGTCCAAAGGTCCAACAGGACCCTCCCGCTCAGATGGTAATACAATGCTGCAGTCCATTTGAGACTGATTAGAAGATGATGATGAGCATACACCAATATTCACTCAGATTAACATAGATATACTTCAGAGATTATGCTGTCATCAGATTCAACAATGATAAATGATTACTCCCTGATAGTTATGATTATAAAATGTCACCACAGGAATACAAAATAAAATATCTCTTTTCCACATCACCATAGTAACAGCTGACATGCTCTGATCAAACAGTGTCAACAGCCAATCAGCTCTCTGAACAAAGCAGCACGCAGACCAATGACTGCATTCATTTCCAAGTTTAAAGCAGTGAAGAACACAGTCTGTAGGTGAGGAAGAATTTAGTGAGAGCAGATGTTTGGATGGAATTCCTCCAGTTAACAGCTGGAACCGTCCATCTGGATTGTTGGGCTTGTTGTTGGGGTTCCTACAGAGCTCAGAGTGGACACACCAAGGTTCTTCTAATGAATGAAAGTCCAAACTCAAACTAGGAGGGAAAAACATTTTCATCAACTTCAATAAAAATCCAAAGATTAGAAAAAGTGAAGCAACAATGAGTCCTAGTACAGTCCCAGCACTGAAGTCCCTGCTGCTCTTTATACTGGATGTGCTGCATCACTGACTGACAGCTGATGAAGAGTCTCTGGAAACACTCGTTTATCTCCTCTGCTCTTCCTTCTTCTCTCTGCAGGTGGAGCTGGTGATGGTAAACAGGACGGTGTGTGTGCTGAGAGAGGAGGAGCTGTGTCCTGATGATCCAGAGAGGTTGAAGCAGCAGCAGCTTGTGTGTAGAGACGCTCTGACTGGGCCATGTTACTGGGAGGTGGAGAGGAGAGCTTCATCCAGCAGTGACTGACAGAGGAATGAGAAGAAGTGCAGATGACTGTCAGTGCTGCAGAGTGAACTGCTCTGAGAACAGCTCCACTGTCAGACACAATGTAGAGTCCAGCATCATCCCTGTGTGTCCCTCTGGATCTGACAGAGGATCATCAGTGTATCTGGACTGCTCTGCTGCTGCTCTGTCCTTCTACAGTCTCTGCACAGTCTCTGTCTGACTCTGGCTTCAGACCCTCCTGGATCAAACTCACCTGGAAAGACTTTCAAACATCACTCAATAGATTTGAATACAGAATATATTTGATATATACTGTAGATGTACTGTAGAGTTGCAGTTTGTCACTTGTAAATACAGTCTGTGAGCAGCTGTGAGCTGAAAGATCTTTCTAGAAACACGAAATGTTTTCACTCTTCTGTTGCTTTTTCATATATTTCCACAACATTAATATTGATCCCACCTGTCTCACCTGTTTCATGCTTTTATACATAATAACAGGACACGTGTGATCTGAGCGCTGCTGTGGTTGCTGTGCTGCACGTCTTCATTTAGATAACAGAGACATCTAGTGGTTCAGAGGGAGAACTGCAGGAGGTGGAGCTGTGTTTTAGCATGGAAAACTTTTTATCTTTTAGGCGCAGATACAAATATGACAAGTATCAGTGTAAGATACAAAAGGTCACATCAGTCAGCAGAGGGAACAGTGATCACCCAGCAATGTAAGAATAGAAACATAACAGTGAATCTAGACATGTATACAGATGGAAGCAAACAAACAGGATGTAACACTACATTAAAGCCACAAATGGGAAGAAAACAAACACAAAGGAAAATATATTTGATCTCAGGAATCCAAATCAGATGCTTTAGAGCAGGGGTCGGCAACCCTGGGCACGCGTGTCACAGCTGCCACGTGAAGGGTTAACTGATGGCACGACCATAGCTGGACTGTCCATCGGGCATACTGATGGTGATTTTTCATTTTTATGGGCTGATGATGATTTTTTTATTTTCTTGTAACAGTATAAACAATGAAAGATGGCGGATTGGCCGGATGCTGATCGATGTGTAAAAATAAGTCAGTTGTTTGGTGGTGGCTATGGCGGAGCTTCCACAGAGGCAGCAGGTGGATGAGTGAAAGCGGAGGCAGGAGGAGCAGAGACCTGAGGCGGCCGTCGGTCCGAGTGTCAGGTGAACTGAACTTCAGGTAAGAAGTTATGACCTGCAGTCTATCTGGGTCAGATATAAACCAAGTTTAGGTGGAGTTTATTTTCCTTGTGCTGACTTTTTACAGTCAGTTACAATAACTCGTACTGCTACTAGCTAGCATGACGGAGTTTCTATACAGCTGGGTGGTGCTATGATGTTACTGATAGTGAACTTTACAGTGACTTGCAAAAGTATTCGGCCCCCTTGAACTTTCCCACATTTTGTCACATTACAGCCACAAACATGATTCAATGTTATTGGAATTCCACGTGAAAGACCAACACAAAGTGGTGAACACGTGAGAAGTGGAACGAAAATCATACATGATTCCAAACATTTTTTACAAATAAATAACTGCAAAGTTGGGTGTGCGTAATTATTCTGTCATGGAAAAACACACTGCCATCAACTTCTGTTTTGTTTTTGTCAAAATCACTGTAATATAATCACTGTACCTTTATATACATGTGACTTGTATTAATGCTGCTGCCCTCTTGTGGCTAAAGTGTAATTATGTTATTGTTATTAGGGAAAACATTTGAGAGTAACATGCCAAGTGAGTCAGCTTTAGCTTAGGCTTAAGAAATCCTCATTTTTATGTCATCAGTTATAGTTGCATGTATTCATTATCATAATTTAACCTTTAATATTGATGTCTTACATTTATTTTGAGTAAATTAGCAATTTTATGGTATTTATATGGTTGTATTAAATAAAGACATCACTAATGAATTAATTATTTCAGTAATTCATTTAAAAATGTACATAATCAATTAAAGAAATATAATAATAATGAATTATCCATTAATTTCATTTAAAATGTTTCATTATTTCTTTATATACACTTCAAATTAGTTAATTACTTATTTAATCAATTATTGGTTTGTTTTCTATTTTAATTATTTTACTGACACATTTAATTAATTATTTAATGATGTATTTATTTAATTCACGTTGCTACTCCTGGCCCTGCATCAATGTTCATAAATACATTTTATTTGTCAGCTTCACCCATCAAAGTCAGGGGGCGGGGTTAATGCTGATCAAGTCAAAACCATTGCTTTGGTCTGGTGGGCGTTCTTTTAGTGGGCTTTTCTGTCACGGCCTGCGTGGCAGACTATGATGAGGGGAAGGAGGACCCAAATGCTGGACTCTTTGATGAGGTAGTGCGTTTATTTACAGTGATGCTAAATAATCCAAACAACAATAAATCCCCAGTGCGTTCCCGACTCTGACATGTCCTCTTGCCAGTGTTAGTGTTCTTTGTCTCCGCTCCTCAGTGTCTGAGCACCCCGTGCTCGCTGCCCTCTCGTCTCCACACTCCTCCTGGGGAATAACAAAGAGGGAGCCGTCAGCAACGCCACAATGCAGCAGACTAACCTTAACTAACTCGCCAAGAGACTAACGTGAAGTTACGCAATGATCCAGCATCGGAGACAGCTCCACCACAATCCTAAGTAGCTCCTCTGACGAGGCTTGATCAGCTGCAGGTGTGAGTAATTCTCCTCCGCAGGTGTGGCCAGGCTCCTGGCTGACACACCCACACACACACCTAGATACACAAACATGGAAACAGGAGACAGCAGCACCAAAAACACACATGTCCATAACTTCTTACAGGCCCTGGGTCACCCAGACCCCGGTCCCATGACAATTTCTCAAAACTAAGTAGGCCTACACACCAGGGTTTGGACATGTGTGGACCCAAACTATACTTAAACTTTACCCTTTTTTGTGTGTCACCAAATACACTTTAATATCTTCTAGACAAGAATGTAGTGGCATAATCTTTAACCTCCTAAGACCCAAACTCCTCCGTGGCATTCTTTTTTAATTTCTCTTTGATATTTGGGCTGATTGGGACCTGATGAATGTAAAAACAAAGAATTACCAGGTTTATTTATTTTTTTTACCAAATTTTTGTTTCTGAGAAAAATGAGAGCCACATATGAGGATATTTGTCTAAAATTTCGATAGCACACTGGCAGTATAACATCCTTGTGAGTGGATATCAGGCCCTTGTAGAGCAAAATGTAGTATTTTGGTCTAAACAACCCAAAATGTGATGTCCACATATGTGGACGCCAGGTCCTAGGAGGTTAAATATCTGCTCACTTTGTCAAAATGAACCTGATCATCTCTGATGAGTTCAGTGATGTCTGCCAGCTCACCTTGCAAGTGGTCGAGCTTATACCGCCGATAACGCGGCCACAACTTGTAAACCCCCTGCTGACTATCACCTCTGGAGTTATTTATTTATGTTAGTTTCAACTGTTGCTGCAAAAAGTAAGCACGTGTTACTGATAAAAAGTCCAATAGAAGCAAAGTCTAAACTTTGAAAACAAAAACAAAAACCTGTCTGATTAAGATCTGATGTTTGGGGGTTTCAATAAGCAGTGTGACCCGTGTATATGCATCAGGGGTGGTTTTGATTATCGATTTATAAATTAAAATCGATTCTCGCTTGGATAACGTGATATCGATTCATTAAAATCCTGAATCGATTTTTTAATATAAATTTATTTTGGCAAAAACGCCAGAATCTCAGGTTAAACCTCCCAAAATTTCAACAACCACCAAACAGCTAAAACAGTAAATGAGAGCAGGAACACGGATTCTTCATGCACAGCTCTCTCTCTCTCTCTCTCTCTCTCTCTCTCTGTACTTCAAGAACAGTTTCCCGTCTAAAAATCTGTTTTCTGCATTATTCGCTTGCTTGTTACGCACAAGTCTACCGTTCTTACAGCCTGTCGGCCGCTGTTTTTTTTTCTTTTACTTACTTCCGAAAACAAAGCCTTGTTTCTGCCGTTCAATACTGAACAAATTTAAACTTTTTAAAATGATGCAAAATTGCAAAATGCTCAGCTGTGTCTGTAATCAAACCTCTGTAACTTTGCTCTGCTTCACGTCAGCAGCATCAGGTAATGTTCATATGTTCATTAATGGTTTTCTTTTGTTTTTGATGTACTGCAGAATATTTGTATAAAATCCCAGGCCAGGAAAACCTTCATGTTTTTCTGTTTGATCCTCAGCTACTTTGACACAAAGGCATCTGCTGTGACGCTCACACCTTTGATAAAGTCTCGCAAGTGTCAGATTTCTTTTTATAGATATAAAAATATAGAAATGTACTGATGCATGACCTGTATTATAATATTTCTGACTGTCTGAGGCCTAATTTCCCCGATTCACATTGAATCAAATTGAATCAAATTGAATCGAATCGATTCTAGACATGAGTGACGATGCCAGCCCTAATATGCATGTTTTAATAAAAGAGATAATGTTGGTGTTTCAGTCATGTAGTAACTGTTAGCTTTAACTGTACAAGGCTTGTTAGACATAACGAAACACATCATGCAGATTTCTGGATGTTAGACTATAATTTTTATTATGATTATTAATCTTGAGTCTAAAAAGTCAGTCAAGTATATCCAGGATATCTTTCTGTTAACTGGATTCACTGACCCTAATTATTTGGCATTATTACAGCAAACCAGCCAATGAAATGGATGAAACACATCGTGACTGAGTTCCAGCGCTACACAAGGGACCTGCTTCAAACATACCACCATGCCAATCAGATTACTTCTTCCATGTGAGGGTGAAGAGGTGACCCTTCTGGATAAGACGGTGAAGGTTTGCTGCGTTTTGGTGAACAGTGTGATAGTAAAACCAGGGAAAAATGAAACCTGCTCCTGTTAAATATTCTTAAGTCTTGTGCTGTTATTTTTTCAAAAGATACAGTAAATAAAGTAATGTTAGTAGTGGGTGATATCATGTAAACACATGATTTTGTGTAAACATTTTGTCATTTGTAAACTATAAATGACATGGATTCTACATTGGAACAGATGTGATGTTCTATAAAGTGGTTTTAATTTAAAAAAAAAAGAGGCAAAAATTAGTTTGTTTCTTTATTCAACTTTTGAACAGTGGGACTCAGTCAGTAGATATTCAGTAAATGCAAATTATTTACACGGCAGTGCACTACAGGCATAAATCTAGACCCTTAGATAAAACATTATGGGTCATTCCCACAACCCACAGCTTTACTGTGTTCCAGCAAAGTATCCAATAGCAGTGACAACTCCTCCACAGTAGCAGGTGGGATTTTTCTGTTTTGAGGACGGCTCCTTTTACCTGTCACTACGGATGGTCTGTTTATGTTTTGATCAAGAGCCTTTTTATGGGCAGCTGAAGAGGAGAAGTCTATCTTATGGCCAACCTCTGGCTGTATCTTGGTCACATTACCCAGCAAAACCCAGTATGCAGGTTCATCTGTAACAGTCCTTGTGCCACAGATCAACACTGTTGCGTCTACTTTAAACAGAAGGTTAACTACATGGCTGCAGGTCTCTGCGACTCCGGCCATACAGCTGCAGTGGGCAGGCACTGCAGGTTACCTGGTGTAATGTTTTTCAGCTAAAAAGAAACATGGTCTGACTCCTACCTAACTATATAAAGAGTAACTGAAGGTTAAATGTAGCTAATATGTCCTGTTTTAAGCCAGGCACTTCCACCTCCGCTCCGCTGCGTCTCAGCCACCATCGCTCTGGCAGAAAGGGCGCTAGAGCCAGAGTAGAGGAGAGGCGAGCTGGAACAAACCATTATGGGAGGGGGGGTATCTATACTTTTGTTGTTAAAATGTTACATCTCAACCAAATACTGTATGCTTTTTATATTTTTAGTAGTGTGTCACACAAACAGCAAATATTGTCAAAAAAGTAAGAAATCTTTGGGGGTGCTTTGATTCATTTTGGGGGAGCTGAAGCACCCCCCAAAAATGGGCTAAAATCGCCCCTGAGTTGAAATATTAAGAAATAAATAGTAATTCATGTTTATTGATTAGATTTATATGTTTAAATGTGTTATTTGTGCTAATTGTGCAATTAGATAGGAGCCTTTTCTAAAGTTGTGTTGTGGCTAAGAGGGCATTTTTTGGCTGTCACACTCAGCAAGCTAATTAAGAGACGAGCCACGAGGTTTGCACGTGTGCAGAAAGATAAATAAAGAGTGCCTTTTTTTGGACCTCCCCACCACGTAAAAATGAAAGTTTATTCCCTTTGAGTGAGGCCAATGAGGTAAATGTTTTATTTATTATCGTTGTATGTAAATGCGCGACTGTTGCGTGGTATTCAAGTGCAATAGCCGCAGTGTCAGGTGTAATGTGGACTTTATTGATCATTTTGTTGGAATGTTTCGTTGTATATAATGCTTAAGGACTTTAGTAAGAATATTCATTTAAGTTTGTATTTCCTTTTAGTTCTGACGCCATTGTATCGGCTGTGGTTGGACATCATTACATGTTAAGACGTGGAAGAATCCTCCTGTCCGAAATAAATCTCAGTTTAAACACAAAGAACAAGTTGAGCTTTATTAAGACTCGAGGGGAGTAACAATGATCATTGTTCTGACAGCATTTTGAGTGGGAACAGTTCAAAGTTATTTACTGATTGAAACAAGCTGAATGTTTCTGTGCACGATGAAGAAGATCAGCAGCAGCAGCTCAGCTGATCAATAATTGACATCTATCAGTCGTTTCATGAGATGAAGTCATCAGCAGACATTTGTTTTAACTGTGTGATAAATGTCAGAACGTCAGGGCTCTGCTTTAGTCACTACTTGATGATCATTGGCTCATTGTTGAATCCAGTGGCCCAGTCTGACCTCTGACCCTTTGCTGCATGTCTTCTGTGTTATCTCCACTTTCATGTCTGATCTTCTGCTGTATCATCCAAAATAAACATCTGAATCATTTCCAACACTTCAGCAGATCTTTAGTTTGGGCAGTGCAGCACAAAATAACACATATTGTACTATACTGCCCACTTCCTGATCTTATTGGATCTGTGTGTGAGGTTGGTGAAGGAAACACATGTTTACTGAGTGAATCGCTGCCATTAGGAACTAGTTTTTCATATCACAGCCTAGAAATCACACAGGACCATTTCTGCAAGTGAAAATTGGAGGAAAATAATCGTATAGTTTGTGCGTGTGAAGTAGTCAGACTCGAACGCCAAGGAAGGTAGTAGGGAAGCAGATATTTCAGATTTCCAAGGTGAGCAACTTATTTACAGTGAAGTTAATTTAATGTAACTTAACAAAACTTCCTCCCCAAATAAACTCTATTAAGTAAAACCTCAAAATCCCATCCTTTCGTGAACCTCGGGACCAAAAATGGTCCCGCCCCAAAAGTGCTCTAAAAATGTTATATATCAATATTTTTTTCTACTTTAAATTAGTCAATCTTTTAAAACTACTTCTGCTTAAAATATCCATGTCAAGTTTTAATTATATTTTCATTGTTTTAACCCTTTAAATCCCAGTTTTATTACATGAGCGCCCTGTTTTTTTAGCCCCAAAAAACAAAAAAACTAAATATTTTCCAAAAAAAACATTTGAAGTAATATTTGTTTGTTATTATAATTAGGCCTTTAGATGGACTAAAGATTGGCACCAACAGTCATTTCGATCGCCTTTTATTTTTTTTTCCAGGAGCGCATTTCATAAAATGCACACTATCGACCACGCCCAAAAAGTGCTATAAAAAATTTATATATTAATATTTTATTCCACTTTAAATTAGCCAATCTTTTAGACCTACTTCTCCTTGAAATATTCATGTCAAGTTTGAATTACATTTCGCGGATTTTAACCCTTTATATCCCGGTTTCGTCACATGAGCGCACTGCTTTTTTTGCCCCAAAAACATAAAACATAAAACATAAAATATTTTCCAAAAAAAAACATTTGAAGTAATATTTTATTGTTATTATAATTAGGCCTTTAGATGGACAAAAGATTGGCACGAACATTAATTTCGATCCGGTTTTAATTTTTTTTCCAGAAGCCAAAAATGTCCCCAGGCGGCGCTGCTGCTCCTGCTCCCCCGGGGAGGAGTGCCTCTGCCGCGGGTGTGTTTCGCGCAGCGCCGGAGCATATGGTTCGGTTCCCGTGTCTGCAGCACACACTTCCGCTACCACGTGAAAACAAATACGTCATTTCCTGTTGATTAAAAAAAAATTTAAAAAAATCAAACGAACCTAAGGGTAGAAAATGGTCCGGAACGAGCAGCGGGCCAAGCTGCTGCTGTACGCGGGAAATTAGTCTGCCTTTTCCGGGTATCTGTCTCGAGCAGGCCGCTGGAGAACATGTGTATGTTCCAGCAGGCGTCACATGTGGAGCAAGGGCGCCACCCGGTGGACAAATAAAAAAATTACAACTCTAAGGCCTGTAGTCCAAAACGAAACCTAAGCCGGAAACCTGACGATCGATTTGACCCTAATTTTTCTGGCGTGAAAAATAGCGTTTATAATGGGTTTCAATGGGGCACAAATCGGCCACGAGGTTCGATAGTGGATGTATGCCTTTTATTCAGCCATTTAAGCTCATTTAAAAAACTCAGACTGAAATTTTAAAATAAAATGGGAAAAAAATACATGTTTGAAAATTTGGCTATACTCCATTAAACACAGTGGAAATGGCGTGGAATTAAAAAACGGAAAGGCCACGAAATGGTCCCAGGTTCTACAGAGGGTTAACAAAACTCAACATAACATGGCTCTGGTGACACAGCTCACCTCTCCTCTCTCCTGCATCTGATAGAGACTGGCTTTAAATAGGGCCACCAATTTCCCTCCAATTGCCCAGCCAGTACCACTCACTCAACTGAGGGATCTAAAACGCTACACAGATTATCCAAAAAACACAAAACCTCTACACACTTCTATTTTTTTTTTTTTTTTTTTTTTTTTTTGTCCCGTTTGGATCTATAGCCATCAGAATTGTTGTCTTGAGGCCAAGAAAGATGCCAAGCGGATTTATTTTACCAAGTGGATCATCATGGCCTTGCCATATTGGTCCATTTGATTGACCTTTATTATAATTATGAATTTATTTTATTTTCAGTTGCATACGGGACAGACATAACTGTGGGATAGGACAGGGGGAAAGAATGAAAGAAAGAGGGGGAGAGAAAGAAAGGAAACCAAAGGGGAGAAGAGACGGTGAGAAGGGGGGGAAGAGAGAAAAAAAAACAAACAAACCAAAAAAAAAACAAAAAAAAAAACTCCTGGGTCACCTGTATGGAGAAAAAAAAAACAGAGGAGACAGCAAACAACAAAGAGCAACATAATAATAGAAAAAAAAGCACCATCACAATAAACTAGCTAGCCATAGATATCAATAGTTACTAAATAATAAACGATATTGTGCAACACGCAAGATAGACAGCGCACAGTGTGCTTTGAGGCAGCAGCCAAGAAAGCTGTAGTCCGCGTCTGTGAATACCCATGTGTACACCTGTGTGCATACCTGTGTGGATCAGCATGCTTGCATTCCAAAGGTTTCTCCATGTAATGATCTGCTAGGGAGTGTGGGGAGCCACAGCCCTGTCCTTTATGGTATCAAGCAGGTATGGAGGAGATCAAAACTCCAGACATCCAGAGGCCCCCAGAACACAAGAGACCAAGGAAGACCCACAGAGGGGCAGCTGCGCCACTGTCCCAGTAAGAGCTAAGGAGAGTCCCAGATGAGGGCTCATTCAGCAGCCGCGGAGCAGAAGCCAGGGGGAGTTGCAGTGACGCGCCCGTGAGCTCCGCCGGCAGCCAGCTGTGCCTGAGTGACCGAGCCCCAGGCCGAGAGGCCGGGGGCACCCCACCTCCGAAATGGCCCGAGCGAGCCCCAATAAGCGGCCGCCAAGGAGTGAGCCGGTGTGTACCCGGACGCCCACCCCCAGATACAAAGAACCACCAACGCACCGACACCTGAGGGAGTCCGCCACCGGCAGGGGAAGTGGTGGTGGGGGGAGATAGGCCTCCAAACCTTGGAGGGCCCGAGATGTCCCCAGAGAGGTGGCATCTAATACCCAACCTGACATATAGACACAAACATCCATTCCCACCCTCATGCTCTCATGTGCACTTCACACTCAACCGACGTGGAGACAGACATAAAGAGACGCTGTATACACGATCACACTCACCAAGCGTACTCTACAAACCGGGTCTAGGTACCCTTGCCCCTGGAGGGGGGAACTGCACCCAGAACCAGGTGGTGTTACCCTTTTCCCTGCGGTGGGGAGAGGCAGACCGCCCCGACTCCGCAGCAGCAGGGAGGCCCCACACCCCAGACCGCAGCCGGACGGCCAACTCCTCCTAGCCCCCCCGCTCCAGCAGGCCGCAGAGAACGGGGGTGAGAGAAGACTCCAAACCTCCCTCCACCCGCTCATTGTAGTGTTGATGCATGTGTGTTCTAAGGTGCAATTAAAACCCAGGAGGGCATGGAGCTACCTGCCAGAGAGCAGCAGGTAAGCGCATAGTCCCTCCTGTTAGCCCTCAATGTCTACGTGTATTTAAAATTGAGAGGTGGGCAACGATGCCAGGGGTGAGGTGTACACCCTGATGGTAACTTGGACTCCGTGTATTGTGCCCACCCCCAAAATCCTATATGTATGTGTAATGAGGGTGTGAGTAATGTGAATGTCTAAGTTGTGGGATAAAATTGAGGCAGAGGCAGCCAGAAGGGGACAGAGGGGGGGGGTAGCCTCCTCTGCACCCTGGTGACATACCCCTACTCCAAGGCCCTGCATGTGTGGGTGGTTGTGGTGGAGCGGGAGGAGGGAGGCAGCTGGAGATGGGGAGGGAAGGAAGGGAGGGGCACACTTCTAACATGCACATTTACACAACTAAATGGCAGTATTAACGAAAGGAAAAACATTCAAGAAATCCCTTTAAACCTTAACACAAACAAAAGGAAGCATCTCTATGGAAAAAGAAACCCCTCCACTTTGTTTGACCTGCTGATGTCACATATGACATCAGCAGGACTTTAAAATGAGGAAATCCCAGGCGGGCGTTTCCCCACACCTGACCCTTATGACGACTGAAAAAACAAACAAAGTAAGTATGAACAAATGACTTAATCTGTAACATAATAAAATATAAAGAAACATAACTTAGTATTTGTCTTAATTTGCAGAATGTTTGATTTGCCGGCAACAGAACGCTTACACAAACAAACCCGGGATAGTGAGTGAAGCAATGTTACTTGACAAATAGCAAATCATAGCAAATACATAGAAACAGAATAATGTGTACAATGTGCAAGAAAAGGTAAACACATATGGGACAAATGGAGAGCATTGCAACTGCTCCTCCACTTTGTCACAGTGCGACTGTTGTTTGTAAATGAAAACTTATCCCAACGACATGTGCTGCTGACCTTTGACCTTTTCTTTAGGTGCACAGAGGAGTCTGTGGAAACATCCAGAACTGAGGCAGTGCTACAGATGTCTTCAAATAAAGTGGTGTATTATCCATGGATGCGTTCCATTCCTGTTTAGACCTGCTGGCTGTCAATGGGCTTCATTCCATTTCAGACTGCCGGTGGTCGGCTGTGATCTAAACTCAACATGGCTCCTGTGTTAGAAGAGCCTCTGATTTTAAAATATGCACATTGAATAGTTTCTTTCCAGCACTGTGGAGCTACCAGCCCAGTATATGTAGCCCACAGTAGATGGAGTTTTCAAGCTGGACTGACAAACATCAGGACTCATGTGATCCCTACATGTGGACCTTTCACAGATGGATCCAAGTGCAGATTCAACTCTGCATTACATTTGACTTCAGCTGTTACACACTTTCATTTTCTAGCTGTGTCACTTCCTGCTTTTTGGATCAGATAGTTTATCCATGTCCACAAATGTTTGGCTGCATATTTTTATCATCTATATTTTCCGGTCTTCATGCAGCCGATATTTCATGTGAACTCCAATCTGCCACCTGCCATCACGTTTTCAGGGTTAGTTCAGTGTTGGACATGTAGGACAAACAGCAGCACATGTTCTCTAAATGTTTGCAGTCATTTTTAAATGACGCTGATACTACATGAGACATTTTCCACATTTATTGTCTTTGAACAGAGAATAATAAAGCCATCAAACATATACAGGCTTCTGCAAATACAAACTTCTGTGGTGCATTTGATGACCTGCAGAGGAGAACAAGTCGGGCTTTTCAGCCCTAACACAACCTCTTTGTTCTCAATACTACAAAACCTTAAAAGGCTGATATGCAAGTTTGCATGAATCACCAACACAGTTGTGTTTGTTTCTAGTGTAGTTATAAATAAGGTGATCAAATATCTGCTGACTGATTAGATCCAGTATCTATTACAGATGAACTGGACATCACAGCGCATGTTGTTGATCCGTCATATCAAACTAAACAGTGTTGCTGGTGTAAATATCCTCCAATAAAGTCAGATGGGCTGAGGGCTGCTGTTGCCAGGTAACGATGATGTCACACTGGATCTTCTGATCTTGAGCATCGTAGCGCTCGGAGTCTGATGTTGGCTCATGAGTTGTCATACACCAACATGACGTTCTACTAGTCAAGGCCTCACCTTCACCCACTGATGCTGATCACACAGACCCACTAATAGAACTGTTTTATCAGGTTTATGCAGCGTCACCATTAATGTCACATTTAATCAGACCACATTTACATTACAAGCCCACTACAACCATTATCAACATGTTAAATTACATTATAGTGTATTTAAGTGTATTTAACAGTGAAACCAGAGTGGAAGCTGCTCATATAGAGTCCAACCCAGGCTAAAAGTAAGCTGAGTAGAGCATCACCATCAAAGTGTCGGCTCTCTGAACACGGTGCAAGATCGCCATCTGCAGGACAAAACTAGTTTTTCTCCTCGTCAACGTCAAGATGACGTCATCGTACAGCAAAACGTGCAGATCAGGTGACATGACTGTCTGAGAGGCGGAGTTAAACTGTGGCAGGTAAGCATGTGGAGGAGGAGCAATAACATGACGCTGGAACATCATCATTGCATTATACAGTTTCCTCTCTAACTGGACGCAGCTGTGAACAAGAACAGCTGTGGAACCAGGGTCCTGAGTGGCATCTATGGATGAATGCAGGTCAGTGTGTTGCTGGTGGAGGTGATGAATCACAGGGTCCATCTCACGTTGGAGTCACAGCTTCTCTTCAGCTGCTCTGCTCTTCAAATGTAAGGAATCGGCGGCTCTCCTTTTCAGCTCTGTTGGAATATCACCTTCTTCTGTCTGAGAAATGTTAATGAAACAAACCTGACAAAACACAAACAGCAGCAGTAACAGTAAATTGCACTTATACATTCACTGAAAACCCACATTTGAACTCTACCTACTTGTTCATCGAGGCATGAGCCCAAGGGCAAGGAGACTTCACAGACATGTTGAAATTGTGATGTGAAGACGGTGGACTGTGGTGGCCACTGCAGACTGTTGGACTCTGTTACAATCTTCTTCAGTCTCTGTTACAGACGTGGATTTGATTGGACAGCTTCATAGCGACTCCCTGTCTGTCTCAAACAAAGCATTTACATTCAAAAAGACATTTACAGAAAACACCAACAACACATGATATTATTTATTATATATTATAATCATTTATTCATATTTATTTTTCAATGAAGATGACAACCAACTGGAGCTTGAATCATTGAATTTACACCAAGCACTTCAGATATATTTGAAGATTTCTACATTTTATGAATAGTGACAAAAATTCTTTGTGTTGTCAATAGAGACACATTAAAGCAAACTTTGCTTGATGACAATAAGCTCAGTTAAATCAGTACAATAAGTGTGGAGCCCTTCCCTGAGAACGTGTCTGCGTAGGTTCTCAGTCATCCAGGTCATGGTAGTCGAAAGAAGCAACCACAACCTCCCTGCAGAACATTTTGCAAAGTGAAATTTGTTTATTGTCCCATCAACAGTTTACCTGCAGAATGGGTACAAATATCTTTTCTGTGAGGAAGTGACACAGAAAATACAATGTTTCCCTCTGTGACAATGAAAAAGTGCTTGAGATTGAGTAGAGCGATCCTTCTTCCTTGCTTCATTTCGTGCTCGCAGTCTCTCAGCGTTGACTGGAAAATCAAATCAGACTCACACCATCTGCTTGTAATGTGGGCGTGTCCGTCAGTAGTTTGAAGAGCACTCTCTGGCCTAAACACAATAGGAAGATCAACACCGCCCCAAAACAAACATTTCCAGATTAGATGAATGGCACCGTAATTGGAAATGGTAACATTAACACGTTAACTTCCTGTGTTTGGTCTGCAGTGGGTAACTCGTGATTCAGGGATCTACATCACTATGGGCGATCGTGGCTCAAGAGTTGGGAGTTCGCCTTGTAATCGGAAGGTTGCCGGTTCGAGCCCCGGCTTGGACAGTCTCGGTCGTTGTGTCCTTGGGCAAGACACTTCACCCGTTGCCTACTGGTGGTGGTCAGAGGGCCCGGTGGCGCCAGTGTCCGGCAGCCTCGCCTCTGTCAGTGCGCCCCAGGGTGGCTGTGGCTACAATGTAGCTTGCCATCACCAGTGTGTGAATGGGTGGATGACTGGATATGTAAAGCACTTTGGGGTCCTTAGGGACTAGTAAAGCGCTATATAAATACAGGCCATTTACCATTTTACATTTAAAAACGCACATGTAAAACTGACAGCAAGGTTTTACCATCATATAGTCGACATAACTAAGCACAACTGTTAACCTTTGTTTGCTAACATTTGAACTCTTACGATTGGAATATCAACAAAACACTAAATATAGTTTAATTCAATCGTACCTGAGCTGGTTGAATTGAACCAGTTTCAAATTCAAGTTCAAATTGTATTGTATTGTATTGTATTGTATTGGAGAAGGATGAAGGAGTCTGACCTGAGCCAGTGTTTGACATGAACACATCAGCACTGCTGTCAGTGAGCCTAACGACAGCTGTTAGCATCATTTCAGTGTTTCAGTCATAAAAACACTTCCTGTCACTGTGGTGGTTACAGTGACATCCTGCAGTTTGTGCTTTGACCTCCAGAGGGCGACAAATCAGCACAGACAGAGAGCTCCATTCAAACTTTGCTGCCATCAGGAATAATTCTTCAAATATAATCATCAGTGTTTGAGCAGTTATGATATCAGGGACAATCTAGACACGTGTGACAATACTGAACATGTCACATGACACACCTTAAACATCATGTGATCCACTCTCAGTCTGCACTTTGATTCATTACTTCAACAGGTTGAAATGAGCTTTGAAGAAACATTCAGTGAAATAAAGCTTTCATCACAGGATTCATGTGAGCAGCAGATGAACTTTGTACCAACAACATCTTCAATAACAGAGTCTGAATGAAGCTCAGGTGTTGATGCTGCTCCCTGATTGGATGGTTGGTTTCAGCTCTGCTCTCAGTCTTTACTGCACAGGTGAAGGTAGAAAGTGTGACTGGATCTATAGACTGGAAACAGAGAAACATGCTGAACATTTGAAGCTTTGCAGCAGAAATGTTCATGTTACAAATACAGCAGAGCTGATCTGGGATCAGTGTGTTCACACCTGCAGCTACAACAAGGTTTCATGTCTCCACACGTCAGCATGTGAACTTTACTCTGACTCGGTCTGAGCAGTCAGACGGCATATTTTTAAAGTTAACACGTCAGCACACACAGAGCTGAGCCCCTCCCACCTGTGCTGAGTTTCAGGTGGAGCCCCGCCTCCTTCCAGGAAGCAGCTCACCTGTGTGTCCGTGTTTAGTGTCCAGGTGTGGAGCGGAGCTTGTTGTTGGTGTGTGAAGAAACTGTAAGTTTGCTTTGTTTCCTCCTTTAACAGTTTGTCTTTAGGAACTTTACTGTTTGTTCAGCTCACGTTTGATTTCATCACACAACAAACTGTGTGTGTTTGTATTTCCGGTCTGTCCATCAAAGTCAGTGTGTAATGTTTCCTGGCTAACATCAGCTGTGTGCAGCTTAGTTCCAGCACAAACCTGCCGCTCCATAGTTCACGGTAACGGACTCACAGCTGGACCAACGAGGCCGAGTGTGTCCGCCACTCTGAGCTACGTTCCTGTTTTGTGTACTTGTAGTTTGTACTGTGTCCCAATTAAGAGAGTGCACGCTTGAAGTACGCGCACTACGCGTACTACGTGTGGTGTGTACTATAATTACGAGAAGTGCGGAAGTGAGAGGTTTGTGAAATGGGACGGTCTAGCCTTCGTCGCGCTGCTCAGGTTGCCTAGCAACCATGATACTAACAGCGAGAAACGTTTCATACAGCTTTGTTTGACAGAAGTGAAGGAGAAAAATGTTTTGTTGCTCAGCCATTTTTTTTCATGATATCACTTTGATTAGTTGAGTATCTGAGGCTGAGACCACAGGACTGTAAAACATGATTGTTGGGCTTCATTTCTGTACTGAACAGTCATTTAAGATTAGTTAGTACATAACAATTATTTAATGTTGTTCATGAGACTAAAGTCATCTCACTGTGGTAATGTAAATATAATATGGCCAATATTATATTTATTGTCAGATTATTATGATATATATATTACAGCAGTGAGCTTGAACTCTGTGTCAAAGATTCAAGTAGCAGTTATTTATATTTCCTATCACCTTAAATCTTCAATCAAAGACAAGTATCTTTGACTGTGTATATATAGATGTATTATATATAAGAAACAAATGTTGTTCTTTCAGTATGTTGGCATTACTAAATTTGGCTCAGTGCTTACATATATGTGTAAAAAGCAAATGTACGACCTGTGGTAACTGTTTCTGATAGAATGAAGAGTAGACTGATATATGAAATATTCCTTTATTGGGTGAGAAAATCAGACCATGTCATAACTGCTTTAAGTCACACAGAATAGATATCAGAGCCTTAAACAGGCTGACTTCTGCTAAATGGGTCAAACTGGGCAGAAAGTCTACAAACACATAACATCCTTATAGAATATGATGTAACACTATAGATCAACTTACCTCAGAATATATAAAGCATAAAAACAGTTACAGCAATATGATGTAACAAACACAGCAGTGCTACTAATCCAAAATACTCAAAACTTCATAGAACTGAAACAAAAAATTATTTTTAGCTCCATTCTGCTGCTGATACAGACTTTAGGTTTCTGAACATTAAACTTGTTGCTGCCTTTCATAGTGTGTAACTTGAAGGCCCTGAGTACTTTCTCCCACACTGAAAACACTGGGAGGATAAAATTATTTAAACATTACCTAATAAGACTGATTCAGCACAGACAGTTATGTTAAACTTTCCTAGCAGTCCTTCACAAACAGGGAACAGTCTGTCTATTCTCTCCATCTGTCAGCTGCTGCTGGCTCTTCCTCCTCCTCTTCCTCACACACTGTTGAGTTCGGTGGATCATCAGGGCTGCAAAGCCTCACAGATGATGTGCAGCAGTGGGTCCCTCAGTCTGTCCTCACTCTGGACACTTGCAGTTGTCACACATGGAAATCAAATGTGTGATGAGCTGCAGGATTCAAACACAAGTGTAACTTATAAACACGTATTCATACTTTTATTCCACAATCAGAGAGAAAGAAACAGAGAGAGAGTGCAGGACAGACAGACAGGTGACAGTCTCAGGTGTATACACTGCTACACAACAGCACCAGAGAAGGAGGATTTAGTGTTTGTGTTATTACGAGTGCTAAACAAGAAGAGTTCCAGATGGTGCAGTGGACACATGTGTGACTGCTGTGATTAAAGCATCTTTCTTTCAGCTTAACGAGTGAACCGTCGGCTCGTTCAAACACACGTTAAAGTCCGTTTGGCTCGACACCACCGAACAGAGGCAGCAATATAACACAGCTAACATTAACAGTGCAGTGAATCCTGCTTGTGCCGTGATATTCAGGACTGCAAACCGAGCAGCATCACTGACTTTCAGCCTGTTGTGTTTGTGGATATATGACTGACTTTAATTATTCATAAAATCATCACATTCTCTGTAAGATTAAGGTCGACTATCGAACGGCGTATAAAGTAAAGGGTTTAAAACCAAGTAAACGCTGAAAGTACAAACATCACTAATGTCACATAACTTTGCCGACACGTGGCCAATAGGAATGTTTTAATGTTCTTCATTATTAAACATTTGCACATAAATAAGTGACATAATATTCAGTACTTACTTTTGAAGGTTTACTCTTTGGCCGCTCCGCTTCTGCCGTCTGCCGTATAGGGCTTTGGAGTTGACGTCACACCGCAGTGCATTGTGGGATTGCTGCACCATGTCAGAAGGCCACAAATCAAAACAAACACACTGTGTTGGAAGCAGGACTGTCAGAACCATGCTTAAAATCAGCGCAAAAGACAAAGGGCTGTATCGCAACCGATTGCGCCAAGACGCCAAAAGACGGTACTTGGACAAAATAGCGTGCATCGATAATGTGGACCCGTATGAAATAAGGCAGCGGAGCGGAAACCCAGACAGCCTACTGCCATTGTCCTATCCCGATATTTTCGCGTACCTTGTCTGTGGAGTCAGCGCATACACGGCGAATCATTTTCGGAATTATAAATTCCTGGAGGCGCACATCTAATTCACAAACGGTTGGGTACAAGATTTGGCCGTTTTTAAGCCTCCACATTGTGTGTACGTTGACCATATGACCAAGATACAGCTTGAGGTTGCACATAACATTGACTTCTCCTCAGCAGCTGCCCCAAAAATTGCTCTAGATGAACGATTCACGATTGATGCAAGCTGTGCGTTGCCATGTAAATAGTTTGCATTTCATGTGTATGTACTTGCTAAGTACATGTGAACAGATCTTGAATAAAAAAAAATTAACATACTTTTCTTTTCTGTTTTATTGAAACCACTTTACAGAAAGTACAATTATTTACAGTTTTATGAATATTCAACAAGAGCAAGTTTCATTTGGCCCTGGTTTGACAACCACACTGGGGCACATATTCACCAAAACACAGCACACCTTAACAATCTTATCAAGCAGTGTTGTGCGCCGGTCCGAGTTTGACACAGGTATGTCGTCGTGCCCCATGTGCAGCGTTGGAGCCAAGTCTGGATTTGTTACATCCATTTCATATGCTGGTTTGAGTGCATTAATGCCAAATAATAAGCCTCTCCATCAACATGACGTGGTTCTGCAACATCACACATTAGGATGCTTTATCTAATTATCTATGACCTCAGCGCATTCAAAATGACACTAAAAGCCTATTAAGAGAGATATGAATTTATTTAGAACTCACCAGAAAGAAAATGCTGCGAGCAAACCAACAAAAAATTGGGGATGGCAGAAAACTCGATATCCACTCGTCTGACCTCTGCAAACCAAGCTTGACGTATTCGTTTAGAATGTTGTTCACACCTGTTGAACTGACTGAAACTTCTAGTCACAGTAAATCAGTGTGTGTCAGTGAATGCATCGTGTGTGCTTCGTGGCTCCATCGATTGGACTGATAGTAGAGCAGCTGATGGCAGCTTCGTCTGCCTCACACTGCTGTCTGACTGCATTCAGCTGACACTGAGATGAAGCAGGAAAGAAGCAGCTGATATTTGGACAGCACACATGATGAAAGGAGGATTTCAGTTGATGTGCACATGAATGATTTGTGTTTCCTCTGCAGGTGAAGGTAGAAAGTGTGTGTGAGCTGATGTGAATTGAGCAGCATGGATCAGTGTGAGGACAGAGAGGAGGGAGTCCCTCCCTCTAAAAGCACTCTGTGTGGGGAACATGAGAGCCAGACCAAAGCTCAGAGGTGAGATGACCATCTCTAACTGTGCATGACTCTTCTCCATGTCACAGCTCAGCACTCACATCACTGCTCCATCATTATTCACAGGAACCCACCTGGACCTCCACCCAGCTCTGTGTCCCTACAGAGTGACGTGTCTAGAGGTTTCCTCATTGATTTTAAAGTCTCTGCTGCAGAGAGGTGAGCTGTTAGTAACAAGAACTCTCTGATTTAAATGATTTTGATGTTTCCTGGTTTCTAAAATGCATCTCTGTAGCAGAGCAGTGTCTCCAAGGACACACAGGCTCAGCTGTAACTGTCAGTTTATCTGGTTTTAAGACACATTTGGACTCAATTGGCTGTTTTTAACTATGTATTTTAATCAGAGGTGTAAATCTAGAGCTCACACATCTGGATCCTAAACTATGATAGAAACAGCTGCTAGCAGTGGGTAGTTTGACTTTGATACGCTGCTCTAGAAAGCAAACAAAAGTTTGTGTAGCTCCTCTGTTCAGCTGCAATCTTTTCTAAATGGACACAATGTTCTTGAGAGGTTTCAGTCTGGTTTTAAAACTCTTCATAGCACAGAAACTGCACTTTTAAAAGTTCTTAATGATCTTTTATTAGCCACTGACTCAGGTGACTCAGCTGTGCTTCTGCTTTTAGATCTGACCGCTGCCTTCGATACTGTTGACCACAGCATTTTAATCTCACGGTTGGAGCATTGTGGCGTAAACCCATTAGAGTGGTTCAGGTCATACCTGTCTGACAGGACCTTCTCTGTGAGCTTTGGCGATTTTATCTCTTCCTCAGCTCCCCTTACTTGTGGTGTTGCCCAGGGATCTATACTGGGGCCAATATTGTTCTCCATTTATATGCTGCCTTTAGGTCTAATTTTTAGAAAATACAACATTTGTTTTCATTCATATGCCGATGATACTCAGATCTATCTTCAATTGAAGGGAAACAGTCCTGCCTCACTAGAACCCTTACTTCAGTTAAATGAAGTGAAGTTAAATCCTGGATGGCCTCTAATTTCCGTAACTTCAATAAGAACAAAACCGAAGTGATAATTTTTGGACCAAGCGGCAATCCCAACACTTCTAATTTTAACCTGCACAGTCTTGAGCCTTTTGTCAAATCACATGCCAAAAATTTGGGGGTTATACTTGACAGCAATTTCACCTTTGAAAAACAAATTAGCTCAGTTGTACAGCGGTCTTTCTTCAAACTGAGGCTTTTATCTAAGGTGAGATCATTTTTATCTTTTAAAAACTTTGAACGAGCGATTCATGCTTTTATTATATCCCAGCTGGACTATTGTAACTCCTTATATGCTGGAGTCAGCCAGACCTGCCTGGCAAGGCTGCAGTTGGTCCAGAATGCTGCAGCTCGTCTTCTGACACGTACTAAAAGATGTGAACACATTTCCCCGGTACTTGCCTCCCTTCATTGGCTCCCTGTCCGCTTCAGAATTAATTTTAAAATTTTATTGTTGACTTACAAAGCCCTGAATGGACAGGCTCCCGGGTATTTGTCTGACGTCTTGCAGACTTATACCCCCCTTAGATCTCTTAGATCAAGTAGAGCTGGGCGATAGAACGATAACGATATGTATCACGATATAACTTTTACTCGATAGAGAAATTAAGCTATCGCGATAGACCTCGCCGCTCTTGTCCTCTTAAAAAAAAAAAAAAAAAAAAGGTCAGCCAATCCAAATTAAGTAGCGCAGAGCCGGACCAATCACAGCCGCAGCGTCACGCCGCGTGACTTGTTACGTACAGCACAAGTGCCAAGCCGCACGTGTGTTTGTTTGGGAAGCAGCCAGCGGGTAATGGAGCCAGCGCGTAATGGAGGAAATGAGTGTGCCGACTAGAAAAATCAACTGAGCGTGACCGAAGAGAAAACAGATGATGGTTCCAATGCCGGAGAGATTGTCGAACGGAAGAGCCATAGAAGTTCCGTAGTTTGAAGGTATTTCGGCTATTTCAAGTCTGACAAATACAATAAACTGGTGCATGCGTCACACTGTGCGCCACGTTATTGTTTCGGTGAAATGAATTTCTACAATACTGTTACTGTTAATTCTACTCTCTGCAGTGTTTAAATGCTTACATATACACACAGTTACTGTCCCTCCACACATACGACTCGGTTCTGCTTCTATGCCCCAGCTTTGTTTACTTTTTCCCACCGAGGCTTCTAGACTTCTGATTGGCCAATATTTCTGCACGGTTAGGAATCTAGCGCCACCTGCTGCTTTGGCATGTTCATAGCAGCGTTTTCCTTCATTTCTGCCTTTATGTGTGGACGGGATTATTTTTTAAAACGAAAACGGAAAATCTCCGTTTTCAAAAATACCCGTGTACGTGTGGACGTAGCCTCAGTCTCTGACTGGAAGCGCTAATTCGTCATTCGGCTTTTGTCAGACTAAAGTAACTGTTAAAACTGTTTGAAAAGCTAAGCTATACAACAAGGAGAGATTGAGAATTTCCTTTTAGTTCTCAGTTTATTTGATATTGACAAAAGTTAGTCAGTTTTGTCTGTTCTTCTGTAAAACAAACTAAGATTTATTTTTAGAATTAATATTTTGTTTCTAAGTGGAATTGACAATTTAGTCTGTTTCGTTTGTTCTATTTTGAAACTGAAACGCTTTAGCGGCTGCCTTTTGTGTAGTTTGCAACATTTGCCTTTTATTTATCTGAAAAAGTCTCATGTTCCTTAAGTACATCTACCCTGTTGAATTTATTATGGGAAATAAATATTTAAATAAAAACAAGCTGCTGATTATTTCACATTTTACTTGTGAGCAACGGCACATTTAAATCTTACAAATATAGTTATTTGGCTTATATCGTGATAGATATCGTTATCGCCTGAAATGAAAAAAACATATCGTGATATGAAAAAATCTCATATCGCCCAGCTCTAAGATCAAGTGATCTTTTGCTTTTAGCCGTACCAAGGTCGAGGCTGGTTCATAGAGGTGATCGAGCATTTGCAGTCGTAGCGCCTAAGCTGTGGAATAATTTACCCCTACACATCAGACAGGCTCCCACTGTCAATCTTTTTAAATCTTATCTTAAAACGCATTTTTATTTACTGGCTTTTAATACAGCATGAGAGTTGTTTGTTAATTTATATTTGGTGTTTGCTTTTAATACTCTAAGTTGTTTTATTGTGTATGTTGTGTTCTTGTACAGCACTTTGGTCAACGCTCCTGTTGTAATTAAATGTGCTATATAAATAATTAAACTATTAAACTCTTCAGAAAAGTGTTCAGAGAGCAGCTGCTGTATTAGACAAAGGCTCGTCGTGTGAGCCCAGATGTGTGTAACAGCTGGATGAAGGAGAACCATCACAGTCGCGTCTCCATCCCGCCTTTATTAATGAACTTCCTGTTGCTTGCAGATGACAGGAACACAAAGTGTTTGTGCCACGTGATGCTGCAGGATTTGTTAACATGTCCATGATGGTAACATCTCCTCGTCTAACTGCAAACACATGAGCGCTCCTAACGGCAGCTATCACAGCCACACAGGCAGACTGTGTCTCACTGTTCCATTCAGGGACATTTGTTTTCCTGTAAAAAGCTGAACTCTAATCTAAGAGGACTGTTACTGACAGGAAACAGCTGCATTATCTGCAGTCTGTGTGATCACAGCTGCTTCAATCACTTTATCAGAGAATTGATCATTGAATAAAACATGTTTGTGTCTGCAGAGGTCAGAGGTCACAGTCTGCAGGATCCAGCTGTCCGTCGGTGAGGAGTGACCGGTCCAAAGGTCATCCTCCAGAGTTCAGTGGTGAACCTGAACCAACGAGGTCAGAGAACTGTGATGACTCCTTTACATGTTTGTGTTTTCCTGGATAAATATGACCAAAGATTCATTAAAAAGATAAAAATCTTAGACTTTGTCCTGTAGCGCTGTGTGGCAGGCAGGATTGGACCCAAACACAACAGGATGAAGTCAAAGAGGCAGCTTTATTTCAGCTGTGAACATGCAAACAGCAGAAATAAGGAAACATAACTGTAGGTTTGCAGTGAATGAAGCCTCAGCTCGACGCTCCACTTTGTCCCTCTTTTCCTTCTCCAAACAGCCACATCAGGAGTCTCTGATGGAGTTTTAAAATATTTAATTACAAATGTCCAAAGATGGGTTCAGGATACCTGAATCCACAGTTATTAAAGCTAAAATAGTTCACAGGGTTTGGACTTTGTTAGGTGACGAGAGAACATCAAAGTGTTTTTTATCTTTAAACAGTATTTTTATCACTTCAGTTGCTCTCACAGCCCTGTTTGTTATTTTACCAGAGCTCTTATGTTTCACTCAGTGCTCCCACCAAACACCTTGGAGGACACATTAGTGTGATTTAGATTTCATTGGTGTAAACACCAGTCACACAAGCTAACCCATGGAGGCAGCAGCAGGCTTTGTGTTTGGTAAAGTCTGCTGGCTTAAACTAAGAGAGTTTAGTTTGTTAGCACAAAGAGCTGTCAGCTAAAGCCCCGAATGCACTTTGAATACAGATGAACTGAGAAAAACACTTTAAATACAGCAAACAGTCAAACTGACCACATCTTTTTCTGCTGATCATCCACAGCAGTACATATAGCATTCATGCTAGCAGCAGGCTATGACTGTCCACTGAGCACCAACACAGGTAGGAGTGAGCAGTGATGAAGCAGGACTGTGGGCAAGTTTGAGCTACAATCCTATTGGCTTCTCAGTTTCTCCAAAGAAAAGGGGAAAAATTCTTGGTGTTGTGAAGACGTGAGTTGGTCTTGTTGTCGTGGGGCTGGAAGGATGCTGGCAGTGAGAGGCTTTTCATACAGTGTTCAGTAACAGAATGAGAAGAAAGCCACTGCACATGAAACAAGGTGCTCGTAGTGTTTGTTTACTGTGTTTGTGCCACAATGTCAGATCAGTTGTAGATTCACATGCAGACTTGTCCAGTGAAACCAGTGCAAGTACTGCAGTACAGAGCAAAGACTAAGCGAGGGTGTTATTGTAAACTTTAACAAAAGACTGTTATGTGACAAAGAGTAAGTACATTATTTTTATGAGATTGTTCATCATGTCTTTAATTTAATATTTCCAGTTTTTCCTTCCTGTCTCATGAAGCTGTTACATTTATTGTTTTTCTTTTAGGATCAATAAGAGGCCAGAATCTCCTGGACCTGAACCCAGCTGTGTTTCCTTAAAGAGCAACGACTCGAAGGATATTGGTGATGACTTTAAAGGCTGTTCTTCTGCTGCTGAGAGGTAATGTGTGTCTAGATGTTGTTCCTGACTCTGTATTTTTGAATAAATCCTCATGTTTAATATCAGCTCAGCTCTTTTTCACACACATTTCTATGTTGGTGTGTGAAGCGGTGTGTGTTGGAGTGTTTCCACAAACACAGCAGTCAGAGTGGAAAGAGTGGATGTTGTAGGAGGTGTTTGTGTAGTGAAGAGGCTGAGTGTCTGTAGGACTCCAGCTGCTCCAGCAGGTGTCTCCTTTGTGCTTTGCTTCAAACACAGTGTAGGGAGGAGCTTCCACTCAGGTGTTTCAGGTGTTGCTGGATGGAGGAGGACAAATAGTTTTTCCCTTCAGTGACACTTCAGCAGCTCAATGTTCTGGGAGATGTTTGTCTTTATGAAGGTTTATGGATTCTTGTTCTTACTTTGGTTAAACTGAGCAATACATTTTCCATCTAACATTTAAAGTAAATTTCCAGGTGAATAAAAGATCTGCAGCTGCAGCCTCTGTGATGTTTCACAGTCTGAAAGTAACAAATTCAACCAGAGTTCAAACAAAGGCTTAATATACGTGTGTGTTTGATATAATGCCAACAAGTACAAATAGGTGTTCTTACAGGTCTTAATCACAGAGGTCTGATAAGTCTGGTGACTTTCACACTCAGCAATTTTGCTGCCTTTTATTTTATATTGGCCTTTTTAAAGCCCTTCAAAGTCTCCCACATTCATACAGAGCTTTTAACACCAAACTCCTTTACAGTCCTTCTCCTCTCACACACGATCACACGACTGATTTGTCTGCAGCAGCTGTGTTACTGCTAGTATTTTATTATGTGTGTAATCTCCTCATATTGTTCCTGTGGTTTAGTTTGACTTCCTTCTGCAAACTCAGCTGCTCTGTTGCTGATACACGTCTCCATGAATATGATTGATCAGATGCTGCCAACACCATGTGTTTCATGTGAGCGCTCAGCTGAAACCCTGGGTTGACTTATTGAGTTAATAACAAGCTTCACGTGACTGTGAATGCTAAAGTGAATCCAGATAAAAGAAAGAGACCCTGCTAATGTTGGACTCACTTCTTAGTGTAGATCCCAGGAGGAAGTTCAACATAGCCATTCTTTGTGCTAGCTCGACCAAACCTGAGAGCACAGTGCAGGATAATGATTATCATCTGTCTCTGTCAAGGACATTTAAACTCCACAAATAACAAACATAATTATATTTGATCATTAAAAATATGTTTTCACTGAAAAAAGCATGAGCACACTGGTGGATTACAGAAACATGAAAACTCGTTAACAGTAAAGTTAATTTAGGCGTAAACAAAGGGTCAAACATACTTAAGTAGAAGGACTGATGTTTGTGTTAAAATACCCTCTTAAAGCTGAAATACTGATTCAGCTTCTTTACTCAAGTAAAGGTAAAAGAGTACAGGCTCTGAAATGTACTCACAGCATTAAAGTAAAAACTCCATTTTTGAAGGAAATTTCTGCCAGTTTTTGTGCAAAGTTACCTGAATTTCTACCTCCAACATTAATATGAGAAAATTATCTGAACTTTTATTCTAATAAATTTAATCAGCTTGAACATTTTGTAGCACAAAAGTAGAAAAAACTCAAAGGGAATAAAAAATAGCTCAATTTGCTGTTGCCTGCATTGTAGATGGGCGGCTTTGCCTCAAAACCTAAACAGGAAAATGAGTTTAGTCAAGTATTAAAGTGGGATTGAAGAGGTGAGGAAACCAGAGATCAGGTGTTGTGGTGCAGCATGGTCACAAGAATCATTTAGAAATGCGTCTGTCAATGGCGGGAATGTCAATGGAAAATTGTATTTAGTAGTCAGTATAATCTTTTAGTGATATAAGTTTGCATATGGTAGAATACTGCATGTAGTTATTTGTATTAGGAAATGTTTAACCATGTATACTTAGAGGCATATAATTAATTGTGTGTGATCTCTAACAGGCTGCAGGCTTGGGGTGCACTCCAGGAATGCACCCCCACACCCTGGGAGCATGAGAGAGCTTGTACCTTGTTTTATTGTTTTACGGCAGGATTAACGTAGCTATGTCTGTTTTAGTTTAAGTGCTTCTTTACATATAGATGAACTGTTGGATTTTAAGGGAAGTTTTTTATGGGGTCACACTCTGACCACACACACACACACACACACACACACTGAAGTATAAAATAAAGACCAGGGCAAAGCTCAGTGCGAGTCTCTGAGACTGCCCTTGCTAGCAAGAATTCTGTGTCTTTCTCTTCTCTGAGTCTTTACTGAAGAAGTGTTTTAGAATATTTTCCCTGACAGGGTCAAAATATTTTCTCTTCTAGATTTTTTGCACAGTCTGATGTGCTGCTGCTCTGAGCTTTACTGCTCTCTGTGTGCTTAGAAAACTGTGAGGTACAAGTAGATTTGACACAAGTTATAATGGCTGATTTCCATATAACGGTGGAATACAGGGACTTAATCGTTAAGTAAGAAGAAAGTTTGAAGCCTAATCTTGAAAGTAGAGATAGTGTCTGTCTCCTGAATCCAAACTGGAAGCTGGTTCCACAGAAGAGGGGCCTGAAAACTGAAGGCTCTGCCTCCCATTCTACTGTTAAATACTCTAGGAACAACAAGTAGGCCTGCAGTGTGAGAGCGAAGTGCTCTAATCCGGTTGTTCAGTCTGACGTCACTAGCCGTGTCTGGGCCTAAACTCCGCTGCAGGTCCATATATCAAACGATCACTATGGCATTACTGAGAGTTGAAAAACTGTCTAAAGTCTTTCATCTTTAATAAAATGATCAGCGTTCTGCTCTACCAGGTATATAATGATGTGCTACGTGACCGCTAGCGACACAGCTATGTTAGCATAATATAAACAAGCTAACTTTTTTTCCACTCGAAAAAAGTTAATGTGAGTGTTCTCGGTGGTCAGGAACAAATGTAATCACATGGCAGGATGCTGTAAAAGGACCAAACTTCAGCCAGGAGAACAACTGAGATAATCCATCCACAATACGAGGTTAGTCATTCATATACTGCTGCATGGGCTGGGCTGTAGTTACATCCTAAGGTTTTAAAAACTGAGCTTAAACAAATGATTAGCGGTAATAAAAGCCGAGGGAGGTCAACAGTGATCACTGACTGTTTTAGGAGCTTTTTGAGATCAAATAGAAGAAAATACATAACATTAAACATGTTAACAACACAAAAGCTATATTAAACGCAGACTACTTTAGACCCGGAAGTAGGATTCGTCGCGTCATCACTGAACAACCGGATAGGGTGATATGGTACTACAAGGTCATTAAGATAAGATGGGGCCTGATTATTTAAGACCTTGTATGTGAGGAGCAGGATTTTGAATTCTGGATTTAACAGAAAGCCAATGAAGGGAATAAAGGAGAAATCTGCTCTCTCTTTCTAGTCCCTGTCAGGACTCTTGCTGCAGCATTTTGGATCAGCTGAAGGCTTTTCAGGGAGTTTTTAGGACATGCTGATAATAATGAATTACAGTCGTCCAGCCTGGAAGTAATAAATGCATGAACTAGTTTTTCAGCGTCACTCTGAGACAGGATATTTCTAACTTTAGAGATGTTGCACAAATGGAAGAACGCAGTCTGACATATTTGTTTAATATGTGCATTGAAGGACATGTCCTGGTCATGACTCCAAGGTTCCTCACAGCGTTACTGGAGGCCAAGGTAATGCCATCCAGGGTAAGAATCTGCTTAGATACCATATTTCTAAGATTTTCAGGGCCGAGTACAATAACCTCAGTTTGATCTGAATTAAGAAGCAGAAAGTTAGCGGCCATCCAGGTCTTTATGTCTTTAAGACATTCCTACAGTTTAACTCATAGGTGTGTGTTATCTGGCTTCATGGACAGATAGAGCTGGGTGTGCTATGTCTTCTGATGAGGCTGCCTTGGTGATTTTAACATCCATGTCTGCTGTGACTCTAAACTTCTGGTCAAGGACTTTTTAAATATTATTGACTCTCTTAACTTGACCCAGTGGGTTACTGGTCCCACTCATGAAAAAGGTCACACACTAGACTTGGAGCTTTCCCACGGGCTGGATGTGTGCGTCACTGAAATATCTGAGTTGGGCATCTCCGATCATTTTCCTGTGTTGTTCACTGTAATGCTGCGCTGCTCGGTAGATAAGCCGTGCGCCTCTAACAGCGCCGCTTTTTCTGCTGCCTTTATGGACTCTGGAATAATGAACTCCAGCTGTTAAAGTGTTGAGGACCTTTCGGACATTCTTCATTCTACCTGCACTGATATTTTGGACTCTATTGCTCCGTTCAGGACTCTGTGCGCTCAGCATTTATCAGAGCTGTGGTTGAATGAACATACGCGCTCCCTTAGACGTGATTGTAGACGCGCTGAAAGGAGATGGGAAAAGGACAGATTGTATGTTTCTCTACAGATTTTAAGGACTTTCTGTCTTTCTGCTCACCAAGAAGCTGTAAAACCTGCAGACACAGTTTGTCTTAAACTTAGTGTCAGTAAACAGTCACAGGCCTCAGGTACTTTTTAATGTCCTCAATCGTTTTCTTCGTTCACGTGATAATGTCGGAGTCATTTCTTCACCAAGTATTTGTGATGATTTTTTAGCATTTTTAACTACAAGGTTCTATCTATTAGGGCTCTTGTCTCGCCGACTGCTGCCTCAGATCTGAGTCTTTCTCCTGTGTGCTCAGCTGTCTGAGAGCAGTTTGATCCCGTCTCCCTTAATGACTTGACTGCAGTAGTTTGTAACCTAAGATCATCACACTGCCCCTCTGATTGTCTCCCCCCAACTACTCTTTCAAGGATTGTCAGGTTGGAGATCGGCCTATAATTAGCTAAGACAGCTGGGTCTAGGGATGCTTTTTAAGTAAAGGTTAAACTACAGCCAGCTAGGGATGGGTACCGCTTAGATTTGAAAACCTGCTAAATCAGAATGAGTTGCTGGTGATGGCTTTTTTCTTTGACATTAATCACGTATAGTCTTAACTCAAAGTGAACATAGACTTGATTGAAGTAACTCAGATCAGCCAATTCAAAATGCTAATTCAATCAACTCTGAGTTCATGGCTAGACTCAGTTTGTTGGCCCTGCACCTTAAAACTATTCCCTGTTTGTCCCTCATGTTTTTTGGATATTGTTTTCACATCTTATGTCACGGCTAGCGGGGCGAGCCATGTTGAATTTAATAAAGGACCCAAGATGCCGACACTGCTGTGAAGTGAGTGAGCTTTATTGAAACGGTGAAGTGCAGTGGAGATGGCCTGTGCAGAAGCTAAGATAACCTCTACTGAAAGAACTAAAAAACTAACCTGAAACCTTAAACGGAGACACGGGGAGATAACACAGACGAACCAGCAACAAGCAGGAGAAAACAAAGGGCTCATATACACAAAAGAGCCATCAGGGAATGAGAAAAGGGAGACACAGCAGGATTAATTGGACATAACCAGACAAGGGGAAGCAAAAGTAGACACACTAACGTAGGACATGGCACTGTCAAAATAAATAAAGGAAGTGAACAGAGACACAATACTAATACAGTACAGAGGGAACACAGAAACCAAAACCTCAGAACTAGAAAATCTTAATCAGAATGAAATTGTAACAAAAGACAAGAACAATCAAAACAAACCACTGAGTCCACAGACTCGGGACATACATCGGCTCAAACTGTGGTCATCAATATTTTGTACTTGTAAATCAGACTGTGTAGTTGTGAACTGAGTTTTGTAACATTGTAAAACAAAATATCTGAAAAGTTTATGTTTTTGCGTTCATTGATTTGTGTGTGTAAAAATGTAAAAAATATAATAAATGTAAGAAACATTAGAACTACTTTTGCTGACACAAAGTTTGGCGAGCACTGCAAGTTGGCACTTTAAACCAGTCACTGATATAAAGAGAGCACCTTGTTCCAGGGCATCTGAGCATGGAGGGAAAGCTTTATGCAGGAGATGGTAAGAGCTGTTGGGACTAAAGAAACTGAGCAGAAAACTACAGACATCTGGAAACTGAGATGTTAATTCTCAGTGGGATCAGCAGGACTAGCAAAGCTCCACCATGACAGTCATCTGATTGACTGAACCCATCCAAACATCACTTCATGGACCTTTAGCTTGTGTCTGTGTGTGGACAGACATAACATGAGCTAATTATACATTACTCCTCCACAGAGTGGACCAGCAGAGAGCAGAGGTTTCCACTGGTCAGTCTGCACAGCAACATCAAACACACCTGGACTCTGTGGTTATGGTTTGTAGTATTACATTTACATTTGTTCTTTTCAGTCACCTCTATGCTGCACTTTGTGGACCAGAGCATTGTCAGTGTGTCCAACATAAATCAGAGTTTGGGCTCCATGATTTCAGTCAGATTGGGGTGACTGTAGCTCAGGAGGTGAGCAGGTCAGCTACTAGTCAGAAGGTTTGTGAATCAAACCCTGGCTGGCAAATGTACTGGGTAACGTACTAAACCCAAGCTGCCCTCTGATGCATCCATCAGAGTGTGAAAGAAAGTATTTAAGCATAGAACAATGTGCTTGGTTGAATGAGGCATGTTATATAAAATGCTTTGTGTGCACAGAGTATCAAAGAGAGCTATATAAGAACCAGTCCATTTACCACTGGGTAATTCATATAGTCTTCTTTTCCAGCGGCTGGAGGACAACATCACCATGTTTGTGAAGAACGAGCTGAAGAAGATCCAGAAGCTTCTGAGTCCAGATCACCCAGAAACTTTAAAGAGCCAGATGGAGGATGAGGAGATGTTTGAAGGTGAGGATGAAGATGAAAGAAAGAGCTGCAGAGAAGCATTTCTGAAGATCACACTCCACTTCTTGAGGAGACTTAAGCAGCATGAGATGGCTGACCATCTGCACAGCAGTAAGAGAATTTCTCTAAAGACTGAATATTGATCTTTCCTAATAGCTCAAGAAATGGACCAATAGACATTCATCCTTTCAGGGTACTGAAAGGCTGTGATATTTATTGTATAATCTTTTTTTCTGAATTTCTTACCTTCAGAAATATTTGCTCCACTCCCTAAACGTGAACTTAAAGCCCAACTGAAGAAGAAGTTCCAGTGTGTGTTTGAGGGGATCGCTAAAGCAGGAAGCCCAACCCTCCTGAATCAGATCTACACAGAGCTCTACATCACAGAGGGAGGGACTGCAGAGGTCAATGAGGAACATGAGGTCAGACAGATTGAAACAGCATCCAGGAAACCAGACAGACCAGAAACAACAATCAGACAAGAAGACATCTTTAAAGCCTCACCTGGAAGAGACGAACCAATCAGAACAGTGCTGACAAAGGGAGTGGCTGGCATTGGGAAAACAGTCTTAACACAGAAATACAGCCTGGACTGGGCTGAAGACAAAGCAAACCAGGACATCCAGTTCATATTTCCATTCACTTTCAGAGAGCTGAATGTGCTGAAAGAGGAAAAGTTCAGCTTGGTGGAGCTTGTTCATCACTTCTTTAATCAAACTAACGAATCAGGAATCTGCAGACTTGAAGACTTCCAGGTTGTGTTCATACTTGATGGTCTGGATGAGTGTCGACTTAATTTGGACTTCAACAAAACTAAAATCCTGACAGAAACCAGAAAGTCCACCTCATTGGATGAGCTGCTGACAAACCTCATCAGAGGGAACCTGCTCCCTTCTGCTCGCCTTTGGATAACAACACGACCTGCAGCAGCCAATCAGATCCCTCCTCAGTGTGTCGACATGGTGACAGAGGTCAGAGGGTTCACTGACCCACAGAAGGAGGAGTACTTCAGGAAGAGATTCAGAGATGAGGAGCAGGCCAGCAGGATCATCTCCCACATCAAGAAAGCTCGAAGCCTCCACATCATGTGTCACATCCCAGTCTTCTGCTGGATCACTGCTACAGTTCTGGAGGATGTGCTGGAAACCAGAGAGGGAGGAGAGCTGCCCAACACCCTGACTGAGATGTACATCCACTTCCTGGTGGTTCAGGCCAAAGTCAAGAGGATCAAATATGATGGAGGAGCTGAGACAGATCCACACTGGAGTCCAGAGAGCAGGAAGATGATTGAGTCACTGGGAAAACTGGCTTTTGATCAGCTGCAGAAAGGAAACCTGATCTTCTTTGAACCAGACCTGACAGAGTGTGGCATCAATATCAGAGCAGCCTCAGTGTACTCAGGAGTGTTCACACAGATCTTTAAAGAGGAGAAACAACTGTACCAGGACAAGGTGTTCTGCTTTGTTCATCTCAGTGTTCAGGAGTTTCTGGCTGCTCTTCATGTCCACCTGACCTTCATCAACTCTGGACTCAATCTGCTGGAAGAGCAACAAACAAGCTCTCAGACAGAGAAATACTTCTACCAGTGTGCTGTTGACAAGGCCTTACAGAGCCCCAATGGACACCTGGACTTGTTCCTTCGTTTTCTCTTGGGTCTGAAGACTAATCAAACTCGTTTGCAAGGCCTGATGACACAGACAGGAAGTAGCTCAAAGAGCAATCAAGAAGCAGTTCAGTACATCAAAGAGAAGCTCAGTGAGAATCTGTCTGCAGAGAAAAGCATCAATCTGTTTCACTGTCTGAATGAACTGAATGATCGTTCTCTAGTGGAGGAGATCCAACAGTCCCTGAGTTCAGGACGTCTCTCCACAGATAAACTGTCTCTTGCTCAGTGGTCAGCTCTGGTCTTCATCTTACTGTCATCAGAAAAAGATCTGGATGTGTTTGACCTGAAGAAATACTTTGCTTCAGAGGAGGCTCTTCTGAGGCTGCTGCCAGTGGTCAAAGCCTCTAAAAAAGCTCTGTAAGTTATAAAGTTTTTATTATTTAATTTGGTTGGTTTGTTATGGAAAACACACTGCCATCAACTTCTGTTTTGTTTTTGTCAAAATCACTGTAATATAATCACTGTACCTTTATATACATGTGACTTGTATTAATGCTGCTGCCCTCTTGTGGCTAAAGTGTAATTATGTTCTTGTTATTAGGGAGGATTTGAGGGTAACATGCCAAGTGAGTCAGCACCTTCGCTTTAGCTTAAAAAATCCAAATTCTTACGTCATCAGTTATAGTTGCATGTATTCATTATCATAATTTAACCTTTAATATTGATGTCTTAAATTTATTTTGAGTAAACTAGCAATAATTTTATGGTTTATTAAATGAATACATCACTAATGAATTATTTATTTCAGTAATTAATTAAAAATGTACATAATTAATTGTAAAAAATATATTGATAATGAATTATCGGTTAATTTCATTTAAGATAATTCATTATTTATTTATGTACAATTCAAATTAGTTAATTACATATTTAATCAATTATTGGTTTGTTTTCTATTTTAATTATTTTACTGACACATTTAATGAATTATTTAATGATGTATTTATTTAATTCCCGTTGCTACTCCTGGCCCTGCATCGGTGTTCATAAATACATTTTATTTGTCAGCTTCACCCATCAAAGTCAGGGGGCGGGGTTAATGCTGATCAAGTCAAAACCATTGCTTTGGTCTGGTGGGCGTTCTTTTAGTGGGCTTTTCTCAATACTAAGTAGGCCTACACACCAGGGTTTGGACATGTGTGGACCCAAACTATACTTAAACTTTACCCTTTTTTGTGTGTCACCAAATACACTTTTAATATTTTCTAGACAAGAATGTAGTGGCATAATCTTTAACCTCTTTTGGCTCCAAACAGAAGTGACAGACTTGAGCAGGGTTCATTTAAAGGCTGACAGAAGTGGAGTGGTGACGGGGAGATGTTTGACAGGACAGTGTTTCAGCCTCCACAGGTTCATGTTGTGCTCCATCAGTCAGTGAAGATGAAGTCAGTGCTGATGAGGCTGTAGAGTGTGTGAGGGATGTGAATGAGGATGATGAAGATCTGATGATAGCAGATAAAAACAGGCTGCAGAGACTTTGAGCCATACAGGGCACACAGTGTGTGTACAGCTGAAATCATTATGGAGGCCTCACTGGGATATGGAAGCATCACAGTACAGCTTCAGTGAAGCATTAAAGTCTCTGATATGAGATGAGAAATGAAGCAGCCAGAGCTTTTTCATGAGTGGAAATCCACTGTGACTGTGAGCTGCTGCTACAGCCTCCAGATTAGCCAGCAGCTCATCCTGCTCAACATTTTCTCACCAACTTTAATGGAAGTGTGATGTTTTCAGCTGGAGTGATGGTCAGGGTGGCCTCCCTCTCCTCTTCTTCTCCTCTTCCTCTTTCATTTGTAAAGCCACTTCTGCTGCTTTCATTCATTTGGAAGTCCTGTAGCTGAGTTTGGGAGAGACTAACAGCCTCGGCAGCAGAGGGGAGAAAGGCTGTAACACCACCACTTTACTCTGTTCTACCTGTCACATCATTTTATCAGGAAACAAATATGCTCATGTTTTTACTATGTTTGTCTTGAAGATGTGAGAAGATCACATGGTGCTTTTTATTATTGTGTTGGTTTGCTTCCTGTCTCTTGGATGGAGCCCAGCTGTGCGTGGCCCCTGGGCCTGTGGTCAGAGTGTGTGCTGGATAATCCGGCCCAGGATGAGGCCAAACTGACATGGGATGAAATGTCTGTCACATAATTGAGCTTAGTGTAGTTTCATTTCTGCACAATTTAAAAACAACCAAAACTTTGTTCTGTCTTTTCTATGTTATACTGTAGACTTTCTTTGATACTGTGTCCAAAAGGAGCAGCTTTTACTTTGAAGGGGAGGCGTCTCTGTTTCCTCTTCAGGTTGGATGATGGAAGCAAATGAGTGTGTGATGTTCTTTCAGTGTTGCACTTTGTAGACGCTCCCTGAGCACTGGTCTCACAGCCAGCTGCACATAGAGACCAGTGTTGTTAGTCCAGGTCAGAAGATGACTTGTTGGAATGAAAATGAGCTTGTAGTTTGTCTGCTTTAATAATGTGACTGGAAAAAGGTGTTGGACTTCAAATATGTGCATTTCTTTCACACTTCACCTTTAAAAGTGAAGCCTTGTGGTTCCTGGAAGGAAAAACACGACTTTTTCAAGTCTTTGTCCTGTTTTTATGATAAATGTACGACTTTAATGTGAAACATTCAGTTTTTTCTCTTGTTGTGTTTGTTTGAAGCTGCTTCCTGTTGGCTTCAGCTGTTTGGAGTTTCCATTTTCTAAACTTCTACATTCTGAACCTTCTTCAGCTCTGAACAGATGATGAAACACTGAATGATTTCAAGCTCACACTTTGTCTAATAAACTTACATCTTTCATTCTTTATACAGATTGAAGGACTGTGGTTTGTCAGAGATCAGCTGTGATTATCTGGCAGCAGCACTGAAGTCCAACCCCTCCCATCTGAGAGAGCTGGACCTGAGCTCCAACAACAAGCTGCAGGATTCAGGAGTGAAGCATCTGTGTGGTTTCCTGGAGAGTCCAGGATGTGGACTTGAAACTCTGAGGTCAGTCAGCATGTTTTAGTTGTGCTGAGATGAATATGATGTGAAAGTTGTGCTGACACTAAACTGCAGACATCAGGCTGATATTATACTGATCCACACTGAGGATCTTCATGGTAAAGTCTGTTTTCTTCTTCTCTGGTTTAGTCCATTGACTGCAGCAGAACAATGTTCACATTTCAAACAGTGAGACTCAACGTATGGCCCGCGGCCCACACGCGGCCTGCCCACCTTTCCTGATTCAGAGAGAGGGGTCCCTGATTAACTGTGTAGTGTTCTTCCTCACAGTTCTAAGTATCAGACACAACAATGAATAATCCACAGCTGACTGTCTTTAGCAGGTCAAAGGTCACGGCACACAGCAGACAGTGGGAAATATTATAATTCTGATCATTTATCAGCACATATCCATATGTATAAAAACAAAGCTGACACTGTGAGACTTGATCAGAGGTGTGATCATCACAGCAGAGGCCTTTGTGTCAAAGTCACTGAGGATCAAACAGAAACACATGAAGCAGATTTTCCTGTTCTGGCTTTTTATAGCAGATAACCTTCAAAATATTCTGCAGTCCATCAAAAAATGAAGCAAACCATGAATCAACATGTGAACATGAGCTGATGCTGCTGAAGGGAAGCAAAGTTACAGAGGTTTGATTACAGACACAGTTGAGTGTTTGTAATCTGTCATCATTTTAAAAGGTTTAAATTTCTTCAGTATTGAACAGCAGAAATGAGGCTTTGTTTTCGGAGGCCGACAGCAGTGAACACAACAGCAGACTGGTGCGTAATAAGCAGTGAATAATGCAGGAAACAGATTTTTGAAGGTAAACTGTTCTTGAAGTACACTGAGAGAAAGAGAGAGCTGTGCAGGAAGTAAACGTCAAAGTCGGAGAGAATTCATGACGATGTTCATCAAACATAAAGCGTAGTTTGGATCTTCTTCTGCTGCTGGTTCAGTCAGTTTTGGTTGGAGACAGATGAAACCTGCAGCTTCAGGATCTGTGAGCTGTCCACTTTCAGCCCCGACGGCGTGTCCGTGTACGTGCCGTCGAGTGAACGATCCACGCTCTGTGTTTCCATCTTTGTGTGTTTAGCTGCTCTCATTTACTGTTTTATCTGTTTGCTTGTTGTTGAAATACTTTTGGGAGCTTTAACCTGAGATTCTGGCAAAATACATTTATATTAAAAATCGATTCAGGATTGAATGAATCAACATCGCTTTATTCAAATTAAAACCATTTAAATAGGAAAATCCATTTTTTTACACCCGCCTCTAATGCTGGGTAATGTCAGCTGGTCCATGTGCAGCTGGCTGTGAGGCTCAGGGAGCGTCTACAAAGTGCAACACTGAAAGAACATCATCCATAAATATTGAGTAATAACTGGACTCTCATACAGCGAGACTCAAATGCCTTTAAACATCAGCTTATCCTGCTGATCCAAGTCCAACACTGAGTTTGTAAAAACATGTTTGTCAATCATTTTGTTTGGTTTCTGAGGAAAATGATTCAATAACTTGCTGCTAATACACAACATTTCATCATATTTCCTCATAACCCTCTTTTGTCTGACCATTTGATCCCATTTGAATTTGCAATAAAGGATCCACAGAGTTTGGTGACAATAATGACAGTAGATGTTTGTGTGAAAGTGCTGGAAGCAAATGAGTGTGTGATGTTCTTTCAGTGTTGCACTTTGTAGACGCTCCCTGAGCACTGGTCTCACAGCCAGCTGCACATAGAGACCAGTGTTGTTAGTCCAGGTCAGAAGATGACTTGTTGGAATGAAAATGAGCTTGTAGTTTGTCTGCTTTAATAATGTGACTGGAAAAAGGTGTTGGACTTCAAATATGTCCATTTCTTTCACACTTCACCTTTAAAAGTGAAGCCTTGTGGTTCCTGGAAGGAAAAACACGACTTTTTCAAGTCTTTGTCCTGTTTTTATGAGAAATGTACGACTTTAATGTGAAACATTCAGAGTTTTTTCTCTTGTTGTGTTTGTTTGAAGCTGCTTCCTGTTGGCTTCAGCTGTTTGGAGTTTCCATTTTCTAAACTTCTACATTCTGAACCTTCTTCAGCTCTGAACAGATGATGAAACACTGAATGATTTCAAGCTCACACTTTGTCTAATAAACTTAAATCTTTCATTCTTTATACAGATTGAGGGGCTGTGGTTTGTCAGAGATCAGCTGTGATTATCTGGCAGCAGCACTGAAGTCCAACCCCTCCCATCTGAGACAGCTGAACCTGAACTGGAACAACCTGAAGGATTCAGGAGTGAAGCATCTGTGTGGTTTCCTGGAGAGTCCAGGATGTGGACTTGAAACTCTGAGGTCAGTCAGCATGTTTTAGTTGTGCTGAGATGAATATGATGTGAAAGTTGTGCTGACACTAAACTGCAGACATCAGGCTGATATTATACTGATCCACACTGAGGATCTTCATGGTAAAGTCTGCTTTCTTCTTCTCTGGTTTAGTCCATTGACTGCAGCAGAACAATGTTCACATTTCAAACAGTGAGACTCAACGTATGGCCCGCGGCCCACACGCGGCCTGCCCACCTTTCCTGATTCAGAGAGAGGGGACCCTGATTAACTGTGTAGTGTTCTTCCTCACAGTTCTAAGTATCAGACACAACAATGAATAATCCACAGCTGACTGTCTTTAGCAGGTCAAAGGTCACGGCACACAGCAGACAGTGGGAAATATTATAATTCTGATCATTTATCAGCACATATCCATATGTATAAAAACAAAGCTGACACTGTGAGACTTGATCAGAGGTGTGATCATCACAGCAGAGGCCTTTGTGTCAAAGTCACTGAGGATCAAACAGAAATACATGAAGCAGATTTTCCTGTTCTGGCTTTTTATAGCAGATAACCTTCAAAATATTCTGCAGTCCATCAAAAACTGAAGCAAACCATGAATCAACATGTGAACATGAGCTGATGCTGCTGAAGTGAAGGAAAGTTACAGAGGTTTGATTACAGACACTGTTCTGAAGGCAGGACTGTGATGCAGTTTTCTGCCTCGCCACTAGAGGGCGCGGTCGTTTTGTGAGTAATGTTTTGACTGGGATGGAAAATGGTGTTCATGAAGGCAGTGTGAATCACAAGTTATGCTCGGGAGCAGTTTATGTGGGTTCAATGAGAGTGCGTCCATAAGACTGAACCATACACATACCCACACCCACGCTAAATCTGCCATTAAAGAGCTGAACGATCATCCCCTGTCCTCATTATTTTCTGGAGGGTCATAGTGGCACTTGACCTGTGCACACCCTGCGATCACCACCGTAGAACTGAACCTCATATCAGAAATCATCATAACAAAATTGGTCCTTCGAGCCGGATGAGGTGATTACAGAGAGTGAAGATGGATTATGACCCCCAGAGGGCAGGTGCACGTCCACGGAGGGCTGTGCGACCACCAGGATGGATGACTCAGTATGAAGGCTACACACTGCCACCCACTGCTACATTGGAGCAACAGCAGACTAGAGAGGGATACGCCAAGATGACGGCCCTCACCCAGACTCCTGGTTCTATTGGAGCTGCAGGACAGACTCCAGTGTCATCCAGCATCCCTCAGGAGTTCATGAACATTGTGCAGCAACTGCAGGAGGACAACAGGCAACTTCAGATGATGGTAGGAGACATGAGGAGGCAGATGGATCGTAATGTCACCACGTTGGAATCCACCCGCTTACGTTCTGCCCAGCAACCAGGGGGCTACATTTCAGCTGATAACACTTGGGTCTCCACACCTCTAACTACACAGCCTTTTTCCCTGAGACCAGAGCAGCACAATATATTCTACACACAGGATGCAGCTGAAGAATGGCCAGTACCACCACCTGCAGTTTTTCTCCCGAGAGATCATCCTGATCTACCAGAGGTACAGTCTGTTCCACCTCCACCGCTACCAGCCATTGCACAAGAGCTTAGCCAACACTTACAAGAGCTACAGTTACAGCAACCCTCAGCCACTGAAGCTCCTGAGTTTCAGCCTCGTGCGCCACAGTCCACCCCCTTATCTCAATCACTAGCTGGACCTAGTTTCGACGCGAACATGCTCCCCCCAGAACAAGTGTTGGCTCCCACTACAGCCATAGGTGTAAAGGAGAAGACCTACAGAGGACCATCGCCCTCCATCCCAGAGTCCACGCAGGGTGATCCCAGGCAGTTTGCTAGATTAAGGCTTGCCCTAGACAATATTCTCCCCTTTGATGCAACGGAGAGGTTCAAATATCAGGTCTTATGTGACCACCTTAAATTTGAGGAAGCTCTTTTAATTGCTGACTCCTACAGTAACTCACCTCACCCCTACTCTGACACGATGGCCTCGCTCACTAAACATTACGGTCAGCCGCACCAGCTGTCACTGCAGAGGATAGCAGAGCTTATGGATGAGCCCAGCATCCGCCCAGGTGACACAACTGGATTCAGAAGGTTTGCACTGAGAGTCCGTGCTCTGGTCGGCATGTTAGAGCAACTTGGGGAAGATGGACACCTACGTGCTGCTTTCCGCCGCTACCTTTACCCACAGAAAGATGGAATACCATCATTGAGAGACTTTGCAGAGTGGCTGGAGTATGAGCTGGTCATTCAAGAGGGCGGAGATCACACAGAGAAGGTAGAGGAGAGCTCGAGAGACAGGAGCAGAATGAAAAGAGATAAACGAGCCACCAAAGGGACTACCACCGTGCTGCATGGTGCAACACACAGCACTGCCCCTCAAAGGTCCTCAACCACAACCCCTTCCACTTTTGAGGTCCAAGACAAGCACACAGCTTATTGTCCATATTGTAATAACACTCTGCACTTCCTAGATCAATGTGTCAACTTCAAGATGCTGACTAAGGAGCAGAAATCAACTTGGATTAAGTCCAACAATCGCTGCTGGCGTTGTGGGCGGCACCACCAGGCCGCTCAGTGTCGACTTAAAGTGCAGTGTAAGACATGCAGGGGAAAACACCTAGAGGCCCTGCATGAAGTGAATCTCAGACCTGCTGCACCCAATCCACCAATGGAACACGTCGCTGACCTGGGGAGTAAACCATCTACTGAGGTACTTTATCTAAACCGGTGTGCTGGCTGTAGCCAAGTACTTCTGAAGATAACCAAAGTGCTGCTGCAGAACGGTGAGCACACCCTGGAGACATTCGCCATATTGGATGATGGATCTGAGAGGACGATCCTTCTCCCTGAGGCCACTCAAAGACTGCAGTTACAGGCCACGGCAGAGAGTCTTACTCTACGTACGGTGAGACAAGGATTGAGAACCTTGCATGGCGCATCAGTGACAGTCAAAGTCTCCCCTGCCAGCCAACCATCCAGAACATTCACCATTGAGAGAGCCTTCACAGCAGATGACCTAGGCTTGGCTGAACATTCATACCCTGTGAAGGCACTTCAACAGAAATATAGACACTTGAGAAGGCTTCCCTTGCAGCCCTTCACAAATGCCCAGCCACTCCTTCTGATCGGCTCTGACTGTCCTCACCTAGTAACGCCCATCAAACCTGTGCGCCTAGGCTTACCTGGAGGACCAGCTGCAGTCAGGACTAGACTTGGTTGGGTACTACAGGGACCAATCCCGTCCCTTAAGCACTCTGCTCAACCGCAACAGTGCCTCTTCCTCTCAACTGCCTCTCCTCAATCAGAGCTTCATAGTCAAGTAGAGAGGCTTTGGCAACTCAACACTCTCCCATATCGAAGTGAGAAACTGGTGACACGGTCTCGGAGGGAAGAGCAAGCTATGAGGCTTTTGGAAGCAAAGACGACAAGACTGAATGTCGAGGGAGTAAACAGTTATTCAACTCCCCTTCTGCGTGTCAGTGATATGCCTACACTCCGGGTGCCACCTGAAGCAGTACTCCCCAATCTACGTGGCACGGAGAAGCGCCTCAGTCGAGACCCAGGGAAGGCTAAAGCTTATCAAGCGGAGATGGCAAAGTTGATAGCAGCAGGCTATGTCAAAGAAATCAGTGAGGAGGAAATGAGGGCCTCCAAAGAATCATGGTTCATCCCCCACCACATGGTGACACACAATGGAAAGAACTGTGTGGTGTTTAATTGCTCATTCACCTATAGGGATCAGAACCTCAACGAGCTGCTTTTACCAGGCCCGAACCTGGGGGCCTCTCTTCTTGGTGTGCTGCTACGCTTCAGAGAACGCTCCATCGCAGTTAGCAGTGATATCAAGGGGATGTTCCACCAGGTGAGACTACTGCCTGAGGACTGGCCACTACTACGTTTCCTCTGTTGCGATCTGCAAAGAGACACCCATCCCAAGGTGTATGAATGGCAGGTGCTCCCCTTTGGGACAACATGCTCACCGTGCTGTGCAATTTATGCACTCCAGCGACACGTCCATGACGACAGTGACCAGGGAGATGACGTGCGTGACTCCATTGAGAAGAATTTTTATGTTGACAACTGGTTACAGAGCTTCTCTTCTCCAGATGTGGCCACAGAGGTTGTGGACAAACTACGGTCACTATTATCGGAGGGAGGATTTGAGCTCAGACAGTGGGCCAGCAGCACCCCAGATCTCATCAGCCATCTACCAAAGGAAATAAGATCGGAGAGCAGCGTACAGTGGCTGAAGCAAACTAATATGGACCCTCAAGAAACCTGCTCTAGGTTTGGGCTGGATGTGCTGCTCTGACACTCTGCACTACAAGTCCATGCAGTTGGAGAGGAATCCTCCTACCATGAGAAACATCTACCGGGTTCTGGCGAGTCAGTATGACCCACTAGGGTTTCTCGTCCCCTTCACAACGAGGGCGAAGGTACTAGTCCAGCAGCTGTGGGACAAAAAGCGTGAGTGGTTTGACCCCCTGTTACCAAGTGACCTGCTCTCGGCATGGAACGAATGGGAGGGTGAGCTGCAGCATCTGGACAACATTAGTCTACAACGTTGTTATGTAAGCCCAGAGCTGGACAAATCCGACAGTAGGCGTGAGTTGCACATCTTCTGCGATGCATCTCAACAGGCATATGGAAGCGTTGCCTACCTACGGACGGAAGATGCTGCCGGAAAGGTGGAAGTTACTTTCCTGACTGCCCGCTCTAGGGTGGCCCCTAAACGGCAGATGTCCATGCCACGTCTGGAACTATGTGCAGCCTTGACTGGAGCTCAACTTGCTAGCCTGCTGACCAAAGAGCTCACCCTACCACTATGCAGAGTGGTGTTATGGACAGACTCCACCACTGTCCTAACATGGATCCAGTCAGAGTCCTGTCATTTCAAGGTGTTCGTGGGAACTTGGATAGCTGAAATCCAGGAACTGACAGACAGCCAGTCTTGGCGTTATGTGACAACATATGACAATCCGGCAGATGATCTAACTAGGGGTAAAAGGCTACAAGACCTCACAGTCCAGTCCCGGTGGGCATGTGGGCCCCCGTTTCTGCAGCTACATCGAGACCAGTGGCCAGAGCACCCAGCCACACCATGTACAGACTTTGCTGAGGAGCAGCATAAACCAATAACTTGCTTAGCTGTGTCTACTGACTCTATCTCCCTGCCTGATGCACAGCAGTTTACCAGTTTTAGCGAGCTTTTGGAAGAAACAGCCAGGTGCCTTCACGGGGCGGCTGGTGACAATCTCACATCGGAGAACTACAAGGAGGCTGAGCTTATTCTGCTAAAAGCTGCTCAGAAAGACCGTTTCCCAGATGAGATCCAGTGCCTGACCACTGGGAAACCAGTTCATTCATCCAGCCGTCTGTTTTGCCTAGACCCGGAATTTGATAAGTCGCTTCAACTCATAAGAGTAGGTGGTCGTCTCAGACGATGCCATGATTTGGAAGCTGCTGTGATACATCCAGTAGTATTGGACCCTAAACATACAGTCACCAGACTACTCATCCGACAGGCTGACAGTGATTTGAAACACCCAGGAGCAGAGAGATTGTTTGCAGAGTTGAGAAGGAAATACTGGATTCTTCGCGGCCGTGAAGCCGTAAGAAGTGAACAGCGCTCCTGCCCTTAGTGCCAAAAATGGAGAGCCCAACCTGCCAACCCAAAGATGGCTGACCTTCCCCTTGCACGCCTACGATTACATCAGCCAGCCTTCTTCTCAACAGGCATCGACTGCTTTGGGCCAATGCAGGTGAAGGTGGGTCGGAGAAATGAAAAACGCTGGGGCCTGCTCTTCAAATGCTTGATGACTCGTGCCATTCATATTGAGGTGTTGTCTAGTATCAACACCGACTCATTTCTAATGGCATTAAGAAGATTTGTCTCTCGTCGTGGGAAACCAGCTGAGATACTGTGTGACCAGGGAACAAATTTCCGAGGTGGGGATCGGGAGCTCCAGGAAACTTTCAAAGCCCTGCATCCCTCTTTACAAAGCAAGTTAGCAGAGCAGCAGATTAAGTTTCGATTTAACCCTCCCAGTTCTCCCCACTTTGGAGGATCCTGGGAGCGAGAGATCAGGTCCATAAAGGCAGCTCTGGCCTCCACATTGGGCTCGCAGGTTGTAAAAGAAGAAATACTCCAAACAGTGTTGATCGAGATCGAGGGAATACTCAACTCGAAACCTTTTGGGGTACGTGTCATCAGACGTGGCTGACCCAGACCCCATTACCCCAAATTTGTTGCTGATGGAGCGGCTAGACCCTTCCCTACCCCAAGTGATATACCACGACTCAGAGCTCATTGGACGACGATCATGGAGGACCTGTCAGGTGTTATCCGATCACTTCTGGACACAGTTCATACGCCACTACCTGCCTACACTGCAGACACGGTCAAAGTGGCAGAAAGACACTGCTCCGATCCAGCTGGGCACTGTGGTGATGATAGTGGATCCCCAACTTCCCAGAGCATTATGGCCTGTTGGGAAGATCAACAGGGTATTCCCCGGAGCTGATGGTTTGATCCGGTCTGCAGAAGTGGACGTAAAGGACCGTACCTACGTACGCCCAGTGAGCCGCCTTATTCGACTACCTGCAGTACCAGAACAAAATGGACAGTAAATGACATTCTGCAAACTTGCGAGGGCAAGTTTGGGGGCGGCTGTTCTGAAGGCAGGACTGTGATACAGTTTTCTGCCTCGCCACTAGAGGGCGCGGTCGTTTTGTGAGTAATGTTTTGACTGGGATGGAAAATGGTGTTCATGAAGGCAGTGTGAATCACAAGTTATGCTCGGGAGCAGTTTATGTGGGTTCAATGAGAGTGCGTCCATAAGACTGAACCATACACATACCCACACCCACGCTAAATCTGCCATTAAAGAGCTGAACGATCATCCCCTGTCCTCATTATTTTCTGGAGGGTCATAGTGGCACTTGACCTGTGCACACCCTGCGATCACCACCGTAGAACTGAACCTCATATCAGAAATCATAACAGACACAGCTGAGAGTTTGTAATCTGTCATCATTTTAAAAGGTTTAAATTTCTTCAGTATTGAACAGCAGAAATGAGGCTTTGTTTTCGGAGGCCGACAGCAGTGAACACAACAGCAGACTGGTGCGTAATAAGCAGTGAATAATGCAGGAAACAGATTTTTGAAGGTAAACTGTTCTTGAAGTACACTGAGAGAGAGAGAGCTGTGCAGGAAGTAAACGTCAAAGTCAGAGAGAATTCATGACGATGTTCATCAAACGTAAAGCGTAGTTTGGATCTTCTTCTGCTGCTGGTTCAGTCAGTTTTGGTTGGAGACAGATGAAACCTGCAGCTTCAGGATCTGTGAGCTGTCCACTTTCAGCCCCGACGGCGTGTCCGTGTACGTGCCGTCGAGTGAACGATCCACGCTCTGTGTTTCCATCTTTGTGTGTTTAGCTGCTCTCATTTACTGTTTTATCCTCTAATGCTGGGTCATGTCAGCTGGTCTATGTGCAGCTGGCTGTGAGGCTCAGGGAGCGTCTACAAAGTGCAACACTGAAAGAACATCATCCATAAATATTGAGTAATAACTAATAACTGGACTCTCATACAGCGAGACTCAAATGCCTTTAAACATCAGCTTATCCTGCTGATCCAAGTCCAACAATGAGTTTGTAAAAACATGTTTGTCAATCATTTTGTTTGTTTTCTGAGGAAAATGATTCAATAACTTGCTGCTAATACACAACATTTCATCATATTTCCTCATAACCCTCTTTTGTCTGACCATTTGATCCCATTTGAATTTGCAATAAAGGATCCACAGAGTTTGGTGACAATAATGACAGTAGATGTTTGTGTGAAAGTGCTGGAAGCAAATTAGTGTGTGATGTTCTTTCAGTGTTGCACTTTGTAGACGCTCCCTGAGCACTGGTCTCACAGCCAGCTACACATAGAGACCAGTGTTGTTAGTCCAGGTCAGAAGATGACTTGTTGGAATGAAAATGAGCTTGTAGTTTGTCTGCTTTAATAATGTGACTGGAAAAAGGTGTTGGACTTCAAATATGTCCATTTCTTTCACACTTCACCTTTAAAAGTGAAGCCTTGTGGTTCCTGGAAGGAAAAACACGACTTTTTCAAGTCTTTGTCCTGTTTTTATGATAAATGTACGACTTTAATGTGAAACATTCAGAGTTTTTTCTCTTGTGTTTGTTTGAAGCTGCTTCCTGTTGGCTTCAGCTGTTTGGAGTTTCCATTTTCTAAACTTCTACATTCTGAACCTTCTTCAGCTCTGAACAGATGATGAAACACTGAATGATTTCAAGCTCACACTTTGTCTAATAAACTTACATCTTTCATTCTTTGTACAGATTGTGGGGCTGTGGTTTGTCAGAGATCAGCTGTGATTATCTGGCAGCAGCACTGAAGTCCAACCCCTCCCATCTGAGACAGCTGGACCTGAGCTCCAACAACAACCTGCAGGATTCAGGAGTGAAGCATCTGTGTGGTTTCCTGGAGAGTCCAGGATGTGGACTTGAAACTCTGGGGTCAGTCAGCATGTTTTAGTTGTGCTGAGATGAATATGATGTGAAAGTTGTGCTGACACTAAACTGCAGACATCAGGCTGATATTATAATGATCCACACTGAGGATCTTCATGGTAAAGTCTGTTTTCTTCTTCTCTGGTTTAGTCCATTGACTGCAGCAGAACAATGTTCACATTTCAAACAGTGAGACTCAACGTATGGCCCGCGGCCCACACGCGGCCTGCCCACCTTTCCTGATTCAAAGAGAGGGGACCCTGATTAACTGTGTAGTGTTCTTCCTCACAGTTCTAAGTATCAGACACAACAATGAATAATCCACAGCTGACTGTCTTTAGCAGGTCAAAGGTCACGGCACACAGCAGACAGTGGGAAATATTATAATTCTGATCATTTATCAGCACATATCCATATGTATAAAAACAAAGCTGACACTGTGAGACTTGATCAGAGGTGTGATCATCACAGCAGAGGCCTTTGTGTCAAAGTCACTGAGGATCAAACAGAAACACATGAAGCAGATTTTCCTGTTCTGGCTTTTTATAGCAGATAACCTTCAAAATATTCTGCAGTCCATCAAAAACTGAAGCAAACCATGAATCAACATGTGAACATGAGCTGATGCTGCTGAAGTGAAGCAAAGTTACAGAGGTTTGATTACAGACACAGCTGAGAGTTTGTAATCTGTCATCATTTTAAAAGGTTTAAATTTCTTCAGTATTGAACAGCAGAAATGAGGCTTTGTTTTCGGAGGCCGACAGCAGTGAACACAACAGCAGACTGGTGCGTAATAAGCAGTGAATAATGCAGGAAACAGATTTTTGAAGGTAAACTGTTCTTGAAGTACACTGAGAGAGAGAGAGCTGTGCAGGAAGTAAAGGTCAAAGTCAGAGAGAATTCATGACGATGTTCATCAAACATAAAGCGTAGTTTGGATCTTCTTCTGCTGCTGGTTCAGTCAGTTTTGGTTGGAGACAGATGAAACCTGCAGCTTCAGGATCTGTGAGCTGTCCACTTTCAGCCCCGACGGCGTGTCCGTGTACGTGCCGTCGAGTGAACGATCCACGCTCTGTGTTTCCATCTTTGTGTGTTTAGCTGCTCTCATTTACTGTTTTATCTGTTTGCTTGTTGTTGAAATACTTTTGGGAGCTTTAACCTGAGATTCTGGCAAAATACATTTGTATTAAAAATCGATTCAGGATTGAATGAATCAACATCGCTTTATTCAAATTAAAACCATTTAAATAGGAAAATCCATTTTTTTACAGCCGCCTCTAATGCTGGGTAATGTCAGCTGGTCCATGTGCAGCTGGCTGTGAGGCTCAGGGAGCGTCTACAAAGTGCAACACTGAAAGAACATCATCCATAAATATTGAGTAATAACTGGACTCTCATACAGCGAGACTCAAATGCCTTTAAACATCAGCTTATCCTGCTGATCCAAGTCCAACACTGAGTTTGTAAAAACATGTTTGTCAATCATTTTGTTTGTTTTCTGAGGAAAATGATTCAATAACTTGCTGCTAATACACAACATTTCATCATATTTCCTCATAACCCTCTTTTGTCTGACCATTTGATCCCATTTGAATTTGTAATAAAGGATCCACAGAGTTTGTGACAATAATGACAGTAGATGTTTGTGTGAAAGTGCTGGAAGCAAATGAGTGTGTGATGTTCTTTCAGTGTTGCACTTTGTAGACGCTCCCTGAGCACTGGTCTCACAGCCAGCTGCACATAGAGACCAGTGTTGTTAGTCCAGGTCAGAAGATGACTTGTTGGAATGAAAATGAGCTTGTAGTTTGTCTGCTTTAATAATGTGACTGGAAAAAGGTGTTGGACTTCAAATATGTCCATTTCTTTCACACTTCACCTTTAAAAGTGAAGCCTTGTGGTTCCTGGAAGGAAAAACACGACTTTTTCAAGTCTTTGTCCTGTTTTTATGATAAATGTACGACTTTAATGTGAAACATTCAGAGTTTTTTCTCTTGTTGTGTTTGTTTGAAGCTGCTTCCTGTTGGCTTCAGCTGTTTGGAGTTTCCATTTTCTAAACTTCTACATTCTGAACCTTCTTCAGCTCTGAACAGATGATGAAACACTGAATGATTTCAAGCTCACACTTTGTCTAATAAACTTACATCTTTCATTCTTTATACAGATTGAGGGGCTGTGGTTTGTCAGAGATCAGCTGTGATTATCTGGCAGCAGCACTGAAGTCCAACCCCTCCCATCTGAGACAGCTGGACCTGTACGACAACAAGCTGCAGGATTCAGGAGTGAAGCATCTGTGTGGTTTCCTGGAGAGTCCAGGATGTGGACTTGAAACTCTGAGGTCAGTCAGCATGTTTTAGTTGTGCTGAGATGAATATGATGTGAAAGTTGTGCTGACACTAAACTGCAGACATCAGGCTGATATTATACTGATCCACACTGAGGATCTTCATGGTAAAGTCTGTTTTCTTCTTCTCTGGTTTAGTCCATTGACTGCAGCAGAACAATGTTCACATTTCAAACAGTGAGACTCAACGTATGGCACGCGGCCTGCCCACCTTTCCTGATTCAGAGAGAGGGGACCCTGATTAACTGTGTAGTGTTCTTCCTCACAGTTCTAAGTATCAGACACAACAATGAATAATCCACAGCTGACTGTCTTTAGCAGGTCAAAGGTCACGGCACACAGCAGACAGTGGGAAATATTATAATTCTGATCATTTATCAGCACATATCCATATGTATAAAAACAAAGCTGACACTGTGAGACTTGATCAGAGGTGTGATCATCACAGCAGAGGCCTTTGTGTCAAAGTCACTGAGGATCAAACAGAAACACATGAAGCAGATTTTCCTGTTCTGGCTTTTTATAGCAGATAACCTTCAAAATATTCTGCAGTCCATCAAAAACTGAAGCAAACCATGAATCAACATGTGAACATGAGCTGATGCTGCTGAAGGGAAGCAAAGTTACAGAGGTTTGATTACAGACACAGCTGAGAGTTTGTAATCTGTCATCATTTTAAAAGGTTTACATTTCTTCAGTATTGAACAGCAGAAATGAGGCTTTGTTTTCGGAGGCCGACAGCAGTGAACACAACAGCAGACTGGTGCGTAATAAGCAGTGAATAATGCAGGAAACAGATTTTTGAAGGTAAACTGTTCTTGAAGTACACTGAGAGAGAGAGAGCTGTGCAGGAAGTAAACGTCAAAGTCAGAGAGAATTCATGACGATGTTCATCAAACGTAAAGCGTAGTTTGGATCTTCTTCTGCTGCTGGTTCAGTCAGTTTTGGTTGGAGACAGATGAAACCTGCAGCTTCAGGATCTGTGAGCTGTCCACTTTCAGCCCCGACGGCGTGTCCGTGTACGTGCCGTCGAGTGAACGATCCACGCTCTGTGTTTCCATCTTTGTGTGTTTAGCTGCTCTCATTTACTGTTTTATCTGTTTGCTTGTTGTTGAAATACTTTTGGGAGCTTTAACCTGAGATTCTGGCAAAATACATTTATATTAAAAATCGATTCAGGATTGAATGAATCAACATCGCTTTATTCAAATTAAAACCATTTAAATAGGAAAATCCGTTTTTTTACAGCCGCCTCTAATGCTGGGTAATGTCAGCTGGTCCATGTGCAGCTGGCTGTGAGGCTCAGGGAGCGTCTACAAAGTGCAACACTGAAAGAACATCATCCATAAATATTGAGTAATAACTGGACTTTCATACAGCGAGACTCAAATGCCTTTAAACATCAGCTTATCCTGCTGATCCAAGTCCAACACTGAGTTTGTAAAAACATGTTTGTCAATCATTTTGTTTGTTTTCTGAGGAAAATGATTCAATAACTTGCTGCTAATACACAACATTTCATCATATTTCCTCATAACCCTCTTTTGTCTGACCATTTGATCCCATTTGAATTTGCAATAAAGGATCCACAGAGTTTGGTGACAATAATGACAGTAGATGTTTGTGTGAAAGTGCTGGAAGCAAATGAGTGTGTGATGTTCTTTCAGTGTTGCACTTATCTCGGCTTGTGTATGGGTTTCTGCCGTCTTCCAGGTCGGATAGTCTGATGAATAGAGCCGTTGCCAGTAGTAAGAAGCCAGTCATCACCTGAGAACACCTCATGCTTGAGGTTGGTTTCACCCAAATGTATCAGTAAGCCTAATGTTGGTCAATGGCTGGAGAGAATGAGCGTACGAGCTGAGCTCAATCAGCACTCCTCCCTCGTCACTGGACCTACTGATACCTGGTGAAACACCCCTTACACTCCACTGCGAGAAAGCTCTACTTTCTCGCAGTGGCTCTGATGAATCCAAGATGGTCTCTCTGCAATTTTACAGGCTGTGGGTGTAGTCAATAACACTCGATAGGGACCCTCCCAGTGAGACAAGCCCCAATTCCTCCTCTGGAGCACCCGTATTAGAACCCAATCGCCTGGTTTCAACCTGCAAGAGACTAGAGAAGCGTCGCAGGGCAGTTCAAAACAATATCCCTATTTTCCAGTAGTTTTGCCATCCATTCTGCCAGAGTTGTTTCTCTGACAGATTTTTCTAGTGGTTCACTTGCATCGATTCATGCATCTTTTCACTGAGTTCTGATTCAAACTATCTCACTTCTGATTCTTTCCAAAAATAATTTCACATGTAACAATTTGTGTTTGTGTGTTTTCTATTCATTAATGTAATTTTCACTTATTTTCTCTCTTTATTTTACCTTCCTTTTGTTTACCTCTTTGTTTGTGACGTGGACATCCCTAAACCATCCTTAGTTCCGGCTTCAATTTCAACCCAATGTTACCCTCTATTCTCGCAGTCGAACTCGTCTGGGCTTCACCTCTCACTGGTCCCTGTCCCTCTCTTCACAGTGTCCTGTGTGGCCTTCAAATCTCCAACAACACAGTCTGTTCCTTCTCTGTTTCTTTTCAGTATTTGCCTTTTAGATTAAGTCCCAGCCTGGCCAAATATCACATTCAGTGCCTTTAAACAGTCATGTCACACTGTTCTTACCAGCCTCCAGTTCACCGTGCATTTTCCATCACGTGGTTTCTTCCATCCTGCTGCTGGTGTCGTCAGTGTGGTTTCAGTTGCACTGTCTTTTTGCCTGCTGTTAATTCTTCAAGTCCACGATGTTCTGTTGGTCTTCATCAGGAGATTGACTGTCCTTTGAGCTTCTTCTCAGGATCGGGACAAGTGGGAGGTCAAGCTGTAAAATCCAGGTTGAGGAAAGTCCACCTTTATTTATCTGTAACCTGTATTGACACACTAAAGCATACAATTAATATCCTTTTCATTTCTTTTCTTAAAACCTCCATTCGCTGTATCTGCCTAGAGTTTAACTCATCTCTCTCTCTGGGTGCTCACTTGTCACAGTGAGTCTCCTTTTATGGGCATGCAAAGTTCCTGTCACACACACACACAGCACTCAGAGCCATATTTCCTGTTTCTCTCTTTCGTGTTTCTACAGGCTAATCAAACTCTTATAACAGCACTCATGCATTTCTTAACTTAGAAGCACTTTCAAACTTTAAAACATCCTACTTTGCATCACCAAAGAAATACCTCTCACCCCTTTATTTATCATTCAAAACCTTCTACTCACAGCATTCACACACTTACACTGTTACAGGAGTTAGAAATATACCTCAAAATATGCTTTCCTAAGAGCATTTTAGACATGCCTTTCATAATCAGAACGAGCAAGTCAAAGAAAAACAATTGAAACCTCTATTAATTCTCACAGCACACACATTCAACAATGTTTGCAGCAATATTTATAAAACCAACTGTGGTTTAAGCAGTTCACCGCTTACTAATTTGCATTTTCTGAGTCTCTGTTTTATGGTGCCGTTAGTTCTCACAAATTCTTTTGCTGAAGTTTCAAAGTTTAGAGTGTAAAAGTGTGTATTAATCTATATTATCCCTGCTGATGACACAGGACTAATCCCATGTGTCTGTTGTAACTTTATTGCAGGTTTTGTATGATAACAGCATTTTGATTATTTTGTAAGTGATTTAAGTGTTAGTCACATGTTTAGTGAGGCCTGTTAATTATAGATTTAATTTTCTGCTAAAAGGGAGCATTTAACAGTTATTTTCATTAGAAAACTGCGTTTCCCAGAATTCTTTGTGGTAGACGAAAGTTACTCTGGGGTTTTAGCTAGCAAAGAAGTTTGGGAAGCCATTATATGTTGCTCTGATGTCGAGCAGTTTATTTGTTGTACATTCCCCTTTTTGAAGCCTTATATAAAGACTATCGTTTTTCCAATTGATGTCCGATCCATTTTTTGGCTAAGTGGATTCGCCACAACATTTTTTGGTGCCGAAACCCGGGAAAATGAGCGAACAGGATTTACGTGGAGCCGCCGCCGCCGGGGCTGCGGGAGTGGCGGATGACGAGCATCAGAGAGAAATGGAAAGAACAAAACGGAAACGTGGGACGATAAGAGGTGCTACCACACGACTTGTACATCAAATTGACTCCGAAATGGCTAAACCAGATCCGGACACTGACCATCTGAGCACATTACTGGAAATGCTGTCGGCAAAGGAGCTCAGCTTGTATGCCTTAGATAGTGAAATAGAACGTAAAACAGCTCTGGATGACCTGGAAATGGAGATCGAAAGCGCAGAGGAATATAAGGAGCGCATCATCCTGTCCAAGAGCCGTGCACGGCGCATAATTAAGAGAAATGAGGATTGCCGCGAACGAGCCGCACATCAAAGGGTGAGTGACGCTAACTCTGCTCATTCATTGGCACAGAGAGCATCGGTAAAGCTTCCTAAGCTGATCATTCACAAATATGATGGAGATGCCAGTTTGTGGCAGGAGTTTTGGAGTCAATATGAAGCTGTTATTCATCACAATGATGCACTATGCAAGAGAGAGAAGTTTACCTATTTGAAAACCTATCTTACTGGCCAAGCAGCAAAGGCAGTTGCAGGGCTGATGTTGACAGATGAAAATTATGACAACGCAATTGAGTTACTGCAAAACCGATTTGGAAGAAAGGATGTAGTAATTAGTGCGCACATGTCAAAACTGCTGAACCTCACACCTGTTAAAAAATCCTCTGATGTGCATGCTTTGAGGCAGCTGTATGATGAATGTGAAATTCAGATCAGAAGTTTATAGTCATTGGGTGTAGTGTCAGAAAGCTACGGAAGCTTGTTATGCCCAATATTGCTAAAGATGATTCCAGATGATATAGCTCTTGAATACAGCCATCAGAGAAATGGAGATGAAGAGTGGAAAGTGTCAGAAATGGTCACATTCCTACAGAAGGTGGTTCAGATCAGGGAAAGAGCGCTGCAAATGACAAAGTCGTACAACCCACAGAAAGCTGAAAATAAACTGTACAAGCCACCGTTCAGTGATGTGAGGTTTAAAGGGTCTAGCATACAATCTACTGCTGCCCTGTACACAGCCAGCCAGAAACAAAACACCTGTATATTCTGTGAGAGTGATGATCACAAATCGCAAAACTGCCCAAATAATGACACACTTCAAAGAAAGGACAAGTTAAAGAGAATGGGGAGATGTTTTGTGTGTTTGGGACAGAAACACATTGCAAGATTCTTTAAGACCAAGAATGTGTCCTGTGAGAAATGTGGACGGAGACATCACGTTGCTGTGTGCGGTGGTGAAAGGGTGGATGTACAGGCCCCATCCCAACCAGAAGAAGCAGTGGTCTCCTCCGTGCTCCCTCATTCAGTAAGAGTGAAACCAGGTGAACAGAATACTGTGTTGCTACAGACTGCAAAGGTGTGGATTGAAGGCCCGTCAGGCAGAAGGATAGCTTGTTGCTTATTAGATGGAGGCAGCCAAAGAAGCTTCATACATGAAACGATTGTGAAGAGCCTAAATTTACCAGTTATAAGGCAAGAGACATTGACACTACACACATTTGGGTCCTCCTTTCCCACAAGATCACAGCGCAGCATAGTGAAGGTTATGCTACAAAATATCTGGGGTCCTAGCCAGAGTATTGTAATAGAAGCTGTGGAGACCCCACAAGTGTGCTCGGCAATAATGAAGGTTCCTGGTGAACAGATCCAGCATGAGCTTAAGAAGAGAGGACTACAACTGGCTGACTTCCCAGGATCCAGTGAGGAACCAGAGCTTGCTGTCCTCATAGGAGCTGACTACTATTGGCAGATCGTGACAGGAAGGGTGGAGAGGCTTACAGAAACATTGGTGGCACTGGAGAGCACCTTCGGATGGTCTGTTCAGGGGCCAGTCTCTGCATCAGCTGTTACAGAGGCAACCTGCATGTTCATTCCGTGTGAGGAAGAGAAACTCCTCTCCAAGCAACTGAAAGCATTCTGGGAAATAGAGTCTCTGGGTATTACAAACGAGACAACAAAGAACCCAGAAGATGATGAGGCTCTGCAGATGTTTGAGAGAACGACTATGTTTAAAGATGGACGATATCAGGTGAAGTTGCCATGGAAGCCAGAAAGGGTAGAGCTCTCAGACAACTATAGAGTTGCCAAAAAACGGCTGGACGGTCTGAGTAAAAGATTTAAGAAGGATGTCACACTCTTCAGCAGGTATAATCAAGTGGTGGAGGACTACTTGGACCAGAACATTGCAGAGGAAGTGACACCAAACAGCAGCACAGATTCTGTAATGTATTATATGCCTCACCATGCAGTGCTGAGAGAGGACAAAGCAACTACAAAATTAAGAGTGGTCTTTGATGCATCGTCCCATGAAGAAGGCTGTCCGTCGCTGAATGACTGCTTATTTACGGGCCCAAATTTGAATCCAGATCTGCTCAGCGTTCTCCTTAGATTTAGGGAACACGAAATCGCCTTTCTGGCAGACATAAAACAAGCATTCCTGCAAATATGTCTTGCAGAAAGGGACAGAGATGCAGTCAGGTTCCTGTGGTTCTCAGGTGCACCGAATGGAGAAGTGAATGATCACCTGCGCATTCTGAGGATGACGAGAGTGGTGTTTGGAGTTACACCAAGCCCATTTCTGCTTCCAGCGACAATTCAAAGACATCTAAAACAATATGAAACAAGCCAACCACAAGTGGTGAATACAATAAGGGAGTCACTTTACGTAGATGACTTCATTTCAAGTACACGCTCAGTGGAAGAGGCGTATCACATAACGACCAATGTCAAAGAAATACTGGCGGCTGCTGGTATGGAGCTTTGCAAATGGATGACAAACTCAGCTGAACTGAGGCAGAAATGGGAGAAGAGCTCCACAAACTACATGATGGCACCTGAAACGAATGGAGTAGCATTAAAGGTGCTTGGATTAGTGTGGAGGCCAGAGCCAGATGATTTCACCTTTGACCTTCGTTCACTAGTGAGGCTTCTAACAGAGAAGAAAGGAACCAAACGGAGCGTGCTGCAGTCCTCAGCACGAATTTATGACCCACTTGGGTTTCTGAACCCCTTCACCATTAGGGTCAAGTGCATGTTCCAAGCAATGTGGGAGAGGGGGCTCTCTTGGGATGAGGAATTGCCACCAGATCTGGCACAAGAATGGCAACAGTGGTGTTCAGAGCTTACTCAGTTACACCAGCTCACCATACCAAGGTGGTACCAAATCAATATGCAACAAGAAAGCAAAGATGGCTTGGAATTACATGTGTTTTGTGATGCCAGTGAAAGGGCATACAGTGCTGTGGCCTATCTGCAAGGCAAAACGCGAGAAGGACAAACGACAATGAGCTTGGTCGCATCTAAAGCCAGGGTGGCTCCCCTAAAGAAAATGACGTTGCCACGTCTGGAACTCATGGGAGCCATGATTGGGGCCAGATTGGCGAAGAACTTGATCATCTCGCTGAAGATGGAGCAAGCCCAAATAAGAATGTGGACTGACTCCATGATCACTTTGCAATGGATTTGCAGTTCGGCACAAAGGTGGAAACCGTTTGTTGCAAATCGAGTGACTGAGATCCAGACTCTTACGAGTCCATCTTCATGGTCACACATCCCAGGAAAGGCTAATCCCGCTGACCTGCCCACAAGAGGACAATCAGTGGAGGCCCTACTACAAAACCAGCTATGGTGGAATGGCCCCAGTTTTCTTGTATCAGAAGATCGGATACATGAGTCTGAAGATGAAAACATTTCAGACAAATTGAATGTAGAACTTAAATCCAGTTATCAAATAGCCATGCAGTTTGCTGCTAATGACACTGACATCTGTGAACCAATACTGAAGCTTGAGAGTTACAGCGAACTGAAGAGAGTGCTCAGAGTGACAGCATGGATTAGGAGATTCATAGCTAATGCAAAAACAACAATACAACCAAAGATGCGAGGTGAGCTGACAACAAATGAGCTTCTTGATGCTGAGAAGTACTGGATTAAGGTTGCACAACATCACAGTTTTAACCAGGAGGTCCAGAGACTGAAGGTAGGAAACCCTATGATGAATGACAGTAAGATTCAGGAACTGAAACCATTCCTTGATGAATAGAATAGAATAGAATAGAATAGAATAGAATTCAACTTTATTGTCATTGCACATGCACAGGTACAGGGCAACGAATTGCAGTTTGCATCCATCCAGAAGTGCTTTAGTGATATAGGTATATTACAATATATATTAGCAATAGTATAGATATGTAAGTATATTACAGAAATGGGTCTATTATGGTATGTTATAATGTACACGGTATGAAGTATGTTGTGAATATTCTATAACTAAGTATGTACAGGCTGTAGTGAGTACAAGCTATGTACAGGCTATGAACAGGATATAAATATGAAAAACTATACAGAATATGAAATAAATAACTTTACAGAAATCTGAGATATACAGCTATACAGAAATGGGAACTATGCAAGTTGTAAACAGTTGTAGGATTAAAGATTATTGAATGTACAGAATGATTATTTACACAGAGCTATACAGTAGTGCAGTTAAGATAAGTGAGGGTGTAGATAGTTTCTACAGAGGCTATATAAAGTGCTAGTGGTTGTGAGTGGTGGTTCACTCCATGTTATTATTGATGAAGATGAGCTGCTTAGTGTTGGAGGCAGGCTGCAGCAGTCGGACTTCACGTTCAGAGAGCAGCATCCTTGGATTCTGCCAATCAAACACAGATTTTCAGAACTGCTGATACAGGACTGTCACAAAAGGGTGATGCATTCAGGAGTGAGGGACACTCTTGTACAAATAAGAGAGAGATATTGGATCATCCGGGCTCGGCAGCTGGTTAAGAGCATTGTGACCAGATGCACTGTGTCTAAGAGGTTTAAGGCAAAGGCTGGGCATCAGTCAACTGCACCTTTGCCTAGGGACCGAATATCCGAGTCACCACCATTCGAAGTTACAGGTGTGGATTTTGCTGGGCCACTCTATGTGAAAACAGAGGATTCTGTGAAAAGATCCTACATTGCCCTATTTACCTGTGCTGTGACACGAGCGGTCCATTTAGAGCTTGTGTCAGATCAGTCAACTGAGACATTTTTGCTAGCGTTGAAGAGATTCATTGCCAGGAGAGGGCTATGCAGAGTTATATATTCTGACAATGCCAGAACATTTAAGAGAGCAGACCAAGATTTGAAGGAGCTGTGGAAGACAATTAAAGACCCACATTTCCTGGAGTTTTTTTCGGAAAGAGGAATTACTTGGAAGTTCATTGCAGAAAGAGCAGCCTGGTGGGGTGGATTCTGGGAACGTCTTGTCAGATCAGTGAAAATCTGTCTCAAGAAGGTGTTAGGTAGAGCTTCACTCCACTTTGAAGAAATGTGTACTGTGTTGGCGGAAGTCGAAGCTACTCTGAACTCTAGGCCTCTCACCTTTGTGCACAACGAGGTAAATGAACCGCAACCACTTACTCCAGCCCACTTTTTGGTGGGCAAACGACTGACATCTCTACCACTCAAGTCAATCCCGAAGGACACACACAATTCAACACCTAACAAAGAGGATATTACTCGGAGATGGAGATACCGGCAGAAACTTATGACCAACTTCTGGAACACCTGGAGAAGGGACTATCTGTTGGAGCTGAAGTCAGCTCATTGCTGTGACGCTTCAAAGCCTACACCCCTAAAACTAGGGGATGTCGTGCTCATTGGGCATGACAACCTCCCCAGACAAGTGTGGAAACTTGGAAGAATTGAAGAAATGTTTCCTGGACGAGACGGTCTTGTTAGATCTTGCTTAGTTCGCACAACAACGGGGACTCTGTTAAGAAGACCGATTCAGTTGTTGTATAACCTAGAGCTTTAGATGAACAGATTGTTCATCGGGGGGGAGGATGTTGTAACTTTATTGCAGGTTTTGTATGATAACAGCATTTTGATTATTTTGTAAGTGATTTAAGTGTTAGTCACGTTTAGTGAGGGCTGTTAATTATAGATTTAATTTTCTGCTAAAAGGGAGCATTTAACAGTTATTTTCATTAGAAAACTGCGTTTCCCAGAATCCTCTGTGGTAGACGAAAGTTACTCTGGGGTTTTAGCTAGCAAAGAAGTTTGGGAAGCCATTATATGTTGCTCTGATGTCGAGCAGTTTATTTGTTGTACATTCCCCTTTTTGAAGCCTTATATAAAGACTATCGTTTCTCCAATTGATGTCCGATCCATTTTTTGGCTAAGTGGATTCGCCACAACAGTGTCACTAATGCTGTTGTTCTGTTTAGGGATTTGGGAAGTACTATTCAATAGTTAGGATCATCTTACTCAGCAAACAGATAATTTAGAATTCATCCAATCGGCACAGATTTGCTTTTTCTCTGAACAGGTTTGTGCCTACCTTTTTCTTCTGTTTGCCTCACATCAGATCCAACCTTCGGTCACATTCGTTCTCTGTTGCATGGCGAACCAGGCAGTTTATTATAATATTTTATTTATATTTTATTTTGTGTCCATCAAGGGCTTCGGGTGATCTGCAGCTTCACCCTTTCCCAAGCTGGAGACATTTACCTTTTCACACACTTTCCTTGGCTGAACAATGACACAGCCTTAATGTACCTGATGCATCTCTCTATTTTATTTAAAAGGTTTTCGTGTGAATTATTTGCTTTCATTCATTCCATACATTCTGTACATGGTCGTCATGCCAACTATGTTTCATTGTTAATATCAGTTTACAGGTTGTTATCCTTGCTATTATTATTTTGAATATGTTAAAAATAAACTGTAAAATGTAATTTAGCCTTTTAGCCTTTGTTTATTTTATTGTTGTGCTTCTTGTATTTATATCTATTCGGTGGTGTCTGTTTCCAACCTTTTTAAACTACTTTAAACTACTTTAAGGAATGGGTGGTGGATTAATAAAAGGATGGCGAGGACTGCACAGTGTCTCGTCTTCTGGTTTTACTAAACTAGCAGTTAAGTACTGTTTTTCTGACTGTTTATCTTTTTTCTCTAGTTTTTTCTCGCCTAACTGCTTCTTCTTTCCAGGCCTGGAAATATTCTAATTCTTGCGTACGTTTTCCTTTCTTTTTTACGTTTTTTGTTGATCCTATTTCTTTCAAAAGAGCTTCTTTCAGTTGTGTTAACGCTGAGGGGCTGCATTTTCCTTCCCAAGTGGGACATTTTGTTTTCTTAGGATTTCTCCATCTACAAGCACTGATTTGTCCGGTGCCTGGACATTTCTTTTCTAGCCACTGCTCGTCAGCATTGAGTTTTGTGGGCTGGTCTCACAGCCAGCTGCACATAGAGACCAGTGTTGTTAGTCCAGGTCAGAAGATGACTTGTTGGAATGAAAATGAGCTTGTAGTTTGTCTGCTTTAATAATGTGACTGGAAAAAGGTGTTGGACTTCAAATATGTCCATTTCTTTCACACTTCACCTTTAAAAGTGAAGCCTTGTGGTTCCTGGAAGGAAAAACACGACTTTTTCAAGTCTTTGTCCTGTTTTTATGAGAAATGTACGACTTTAATGTGAAACATTCAGAGTTTTTTCTCTTGTTGTGTTTGTTTGAAGCTGCTTCCTGTTGGCTTCAGCTGTTTGGAGTTTCCATTTTCTAAACTTCTACATTCTGAACCTTCTTCAGCTCTGAACAGATGATGAAACACTGAATGATTTCAAGCTCACACTTTGTCTAATAAACTTACATCTTTCATTCTTTATACAGATTGAGGGACTGTGGTTTGTCAGAGATCAGCTGTGATTATCTGGCAGCAGCACTGAAGTCCAACCCCTCCCATCTGAGACAGCTGGACCTGAGCTCCAACAACAACCTGCAGGATTCAGGAGTGAAGCATCTGTGTGGTTTCCTGGAGAGTCCAGGATGTGGACTTGAAACTCTGGGGTCAGTCAGCATGTTTTAGTTGTGCTGAGATGAATATGATGTGAAAGTTGTGCTGACACTAAACTGCAGACATCAGGCTGATATTATACTGATCCACACTGAGGATCTTCATGGTAAAGTCTGTTTTCTTCTTCTCTGGTTTAGTCCATTGACTGCAGCAGAACAATGTTCACATTTCAAACCTTCAAAGAAGAAGAACAATCCTCCACTGGATAATTCACTGTGAAGCTCTCCAACTCTTCATTCCACCTTAAAGTCTGTCTGACACTGAAATCCAAAGCAAAATGTGTGTTTGCTTTACAGACAGCAGTCCAACACAAACATACACACATCATCCAAAACACAGTCCAACATCCAGATCTCCTCCACTGCCAGCATGAATGATGGGAAAGAGAAGGAGGAACACTCTGACATTCAGGGTTAGAATGAGTTTCATGAAGCAGACTGTGAAGATCAAAGCTGCATTAGAAAGCTTACATGAATGAATGAGTGGACAGAAGTGGACAGAGATCATCTGAAGCACTTCAAAGGCTTTAAATCATCACATTTCTCTTTATTCTTTATCAACTCTGTTAGTTTCTCTCAGTTTTCTGTGGAATGAAGCTAACAGCAGGCTAATAAGATGCTGACCAATAGGTTTCTATTAAAGGTTGTAATTTGTATATGAAAAAGTGCTTTGGCTCAGCAGGGATCAGCTTACAGGTAGAATACAGCTGCTGGATGGGATTAGCATGTCATAGCTATCTACCAAACTGCTAACTGGGGGATTTCAGGCCATCTATGGATCATTTTTGCTAACTGTTTATTCAGCTTAGGCTCACAGGGCTGCAGCCTGTGCCCTAGCTGTCATAGAGCAAGAGGCGTGGTCCACCTGCACAGGTGAGCAGTCCATCACAGGGCCAACAGAGAGAGACAGAGAAGCACTCTCTCACATCCACACCTACAGCCAATTTAGAAGCACCAATGAACCTAAGCAGCATTTCATTGGACTGTGGGAGAACATCCAACCTCCACAGAAAGGTCAACAAGCTTCAACCTACAACCTTCTTGCTTTAAGGCACTAGTGCGAACCACTTTTCCCCATTTCAGCCCAAATCCTGCATCTTCCTGTTTCTGACTCCAGGCCAGCTCCACTAACACTTTCTCATCAGACACTGCCACCTAGTGGAGGAAGTCTTAGTTCCATTTGAAGCTTCAGATTACAGTTAGTTCCTTTACAAAGAGGTGGAGGTGGTGGGGCCACAGCACCATCATCACTGAGTGCCATAGGACACTTAACCTTTGTTTCCATATGCTGGGAACTTCCTGTTGTTCCAAGGAGGACTGGAAAATGTGTGAAAATCTCCCAGTCAGTTCCTCACAGCACACTTCAATCATTTCCCTCCCACAGCATCAGGACCAGGGCTTTTTCTCTCTTTGCTCCCACTAAGAGATTTCCACACAAACACCTCATCAGTGGGACTCTCAGAGCTACCAGCCCTTTGCTACAATCACAAAGCTCTTCATTGAAATCAATGATATCAAAGCTGGAATCAAATGAGTCCAAGTCTTCTGCTGATTCAGCATCACATTCATCTTTGCTCCTTGTTCTGCATCCCCACCATGGACTTCATTCCTTTCCAAGCCAGCCTTGAGTGTCCTTTATTCAGCTCATCCTCTGCTTTACTTTTACACCTGATTTTAGCTGCTTTATCTCTCTTTCAACACGTTTCTGTGCCTCAATCTTTTTCTTCTCTCCCTCATAACACAGCTTCTTCTGCCTGAGAACATGTTGGAGTGCTTCTTCCTTCTTCAGCTCTGAACAGATGATGAAACACTGAATGATTTCAAGCTCACACTTTGTCTAATAAACTTACATCTTTCATTCTTTATACAGATTGAGGAGCTGTGGTTTGTCAGAGATCAGCTGTGATTATCTGGCAGCAGCACTGAAGTCCAACCCCTCCCATCTGAGAGAGTTGGAGCTGAGCTGCAACAACAAGCTGCAGGATTCAGGAGTGAAGCATCTGTGTGGTTTCCTGGAGAGTCCAGGATGTGGACTTGAAACTCTGAGGTCAGTCAGCATGTTTTAGTTGTGCTGAGATGAATATGATGTGAAAGTTGTGCTGACACTAAACTGCAGACATCAGGCTGATATTATACTGATCCACACTGAGGATCTTCATGGTAAAGTCTGTTTTCTTCTTCTCTGGTTTAGTCCATTGACTGCAGCAGAACAATGTTCACATTTCAAACAGTGAGACTCAACGTATGGCCCGCGGCCCACACGCGGCCTGCCCACCTTTCCTGATTCAGAGAGAGGGGACCCTGATTAACTGTGTAGTGTTCTTCCTCACAGTTCTAAGTATCAGACACAACAATGAATAATCCACAGCTGACTGTCTTTAGCAGGTCAAAGGTCACGGCACACAGCAGACAGTGGGAAATATTATAACTCTGATCATTTATCAGCACATATCCATATGTATAAAAACAAAGCTGACACTGTGAGACTTGATCAGAGGTGTGATCATCACAGCAGAGGCCTTTGTGTCAAAGTCACTGAGGATCAAACAGAAACACATGAAGCAGATTTTCCTGTTCTGGCTTTTTATAGCAGATAACCTTCAAAATATTCTGCAGTCCATCAAAAACTGAAGCAAACCATGAATCAACATGTGAACATGAGCTGATGCTGCTGAAGGGAAGCAAAGTTACAGAGGTTTGATTACAGACACAGCTGAGAGTTTGTAATCTGTCATCATTTTAAAAGGTTTACATTTCTTCAGTATTGAACAGCAGAAATGAGGCTTTGTTTTCGGAGGCCGGCAGCAGTGAACACAACAGCAGACTGGTGCGTAATAAGCAGTGAATAATGCAGGAAACAGATTTTTGAAGGTAAACTGTTCTTGAAGTACACTGAGAGAGAGAGAGCTGTGCAGGAAGTAAACGTCAAAGTCAGAGAGAATTCATGACGATGTTCATCAAACGTAAAGCGTAGTTTGGATCTTCTTCTGCTGCTGGTTCAGTCAGTTTTGGTTGGAGACAGATGAAACCTGCAGCTTCAGGATCTGTGAGCTGTCCACTTTCAGCCCCGACGGCGTGTCCGTGTACGTGCCGTCGAGTGAACGATCCACGCTCTGTGTTTCCATCTTTGTGTGTTTAGCTGCTCTCATTTACTGTTTTATCTGTTTGCTTGTTGTTGAAATACTTTTGGGAGCTTTAACCTGAGATTCTGGCAAAATACATTTATATTAAAAATCGATTCAGGATTGAATGAATCAACATCGCTTTATTCAAATTAAAACCATTTAAATAGGAAAATCCGTTTTTTTACAGCTGCCTCTAATGCTGGGTAATGTCAGCTGGTCCATGTGCAGCTGGCTGTGAGGCTCAGGGAGCGTCTACAAAGTGCAACACTGAAAGAACATCATCCATAAATATTGAGTAATAACTGGACTTTCATACAGCGAGACTCAAATGCCTTTAAACATCAGCTTATCCTGCTGATCCAAGTCCAACACTGAGTTTGTAAAAACATGTTTGTCAATCATTTTGTTTGTTTTCTGAGGAAAATGATTCAATAACTTGCTGCTAATACACAACATTTCATCATATTTCCTCATAACCCTCTTTTGTCTGACCATTTGATCCCATTTGAATTTGCAATAAAGGATCCACAGAGTTTGGTGACAATAATGACAGTAGATGTTTGTGTGAAAGTGCTGGAAGCAAATGAGTGTGTGATGTTCTTTCAGTGTTGCACTTATCTCGGCTTGTGTATGGGTTTCTGCCGTCTTCCAGGTCGGATAGTCTGATGAATAGAGCCGTTGCCAGTAGTAAGAAGCCAGTCATCACCTGAGAACACCTCATGCTTGAGGTTGGTTTCACCCAAATGTATCAGTAAGCCTAAAGTTGGTCAATGGCTGGAGAGAATGAGAGTGCGAGCTGATGTTGCCTCCCTAAGATGATGACCAGAGGGGCAACTGGTTTCCTGTTCAACAACGTGTGGCGCTGTGATAAAGAATAGAAAAAGGGACACACGTTGAGCTGATGTCAGTTTCACAACAGGAAGGTTTATTCTTCACAACAGCTTAGAACAGCTTCAGGTATCACCATACTAACTGCAAAGAAATGGCCTTATGTTTCAGTCCAGTTTACCATACATGGCCACAGTTCCTTGAGCTAGAGACTGTATAAATCTCTCAATACAACTTTGACAAAACATAAACGAAATATTGCTTAAATCCATTGATAATATTAGATCCACAATGTATCACAATAAACACATTTGTTTTACAAAGATAAACAAAACACAATAGTGTACTCTGTACTTCATTTTTAAATACATTTACAAACATCATAAAATTAACTCATTGTAATTCTTGTTCTGCACTAAATTATTTATGTGAAATGTATTTCCACTGTACTGACAATGTAACTTCTGTTTTTTTTAAATATAGCTATTTTACTCTTTACAAGAAAATAATGTGTTTGACATAAAAGAAACATATTCACTGTTCTTATACAACCTACAACTATATAGAGTGCAATGCTCCTTTAACAGCGTTCACTCCTACTGTGCAGTCAGCATTGATCAAACAGTTTCCTTATAACACTTTATAAATGTCTTTGTATTAAACCACAAACTTGTTCTTGTAACCACAAGATCAACCAGAAGAATAAAACATAGTATAAAGCCCATTTATCAGAGTGCATAATACATTAAGAGTTCACAGTCCAGAAGTCTCTCACAGGTCAGATTAGCTTCCCCACACACACTCAGTATTCCACATTAGCCAAGTCCGCTAGCATTAGCATCATTTAGCCTGCAGCCTTAACCCACAATTCAGACACAACTCAGAATGAATCTATTTCTTTAGCGAGTTGCGCTCATTACCCACATAAACAACATCGTCCGTTTGTAAGGTCTGCAGTATACATTCATTTAAATGCATTTACTAACCTGTGATAAAGAATAGAAAAAGGGACACACGTTGAGCTGATGTCAGTTTCACAACAGGAAGGTTTATTCTTCCTCTGTGCCCCAAAACGCTACTCGATACCACTGCGCGTAATGCGCCCTCTAGCGGCTGGATGTAGGATAGCATTTTAAATGACAGGTACAAAGATACAATCACAACAAAACACAACAACAACTGGGCTGTTTTCCCCAGTTTAATTCTGATACTAGATTTTACTAGAAAGCTATTTTCAACTCTCTACACTGAGCTCAATCAGCACTCCTCCCTCGTCACTGGACCTACTGATACCTGGTGAAACACCCCTCACACTCCACTGCAAGAAAGCTCTACTTTCTCGCAGTGGCTCTGATGAATCCAAGATGGTCTCTCTGCAATTTTACAGGCTGTGGGTGTAGTCAATAACACTTGATAGGGACCCTCCCAGTGAGACAAGCCCCAATTCCTCCTCTGGAGCACCCGTATTAGAACCCAATCGCCTGGTTTCAACCTGCAAGAGACTAGAGAAGCGTCGCAGGGCAGTTCAAAACAATATCCCTATTTTCTAGTAGTTTTGCCATCCATTCTGCCAGAGTTGTTTCTCTGACAGATTTTTCTAGTGGTTCACTTGCATCGATTCATGCATCTTTTCACTGAGTTCTGATTCAAACTATCTCACTTCTGATTCTTTCCAAAAATAATTTCACATGTAACAATTTGTGTTTGTGTGTTTTCTATTCATTAATGTAATTTTCACTTATTTTCTCTCTTTATTTTACCTTCCTTTTGTTTACCTCTTTGTTTGTGACGTGGACATCCCTAAACCATCCTGAGTTCTGGCTTCAATTTCAACCCAATGTTACCCTCTATTCTCGCAGTCGAACTCGTCTGGGCTTCACCTCTCACTGGTCCCTGTCCCTCTCTTCACAGTGTCCTGTGTGGCCTTCAAATCTCCAACAACACAGTCTGTTCCTTCTCTGTTTCTTTTCAGTATTTGCCTTTTAGATTAAGTCCCAGCCTGGCCAAACATCACACTCAGTGCCTTTAAACAGTTATGTCACACTGTTCTTACCAGCCTCCAGTTCACCGTGCATTTTCCATCACGTGGTTTCTTCCATCCTGCTGCTGGTGTCATCAGTGTGGTTTCAGTTGCACTGTCTTTTTGCCTGCTGTTAATTCTTCAAGTCCACGATGTTCTGTTGGTCTTCATCAGGAGATTGACTGTCCTTTGAGCTTCTTCTCAGGATCGGGACAAGTGGGAGGTCAAGCTGTAAAATTTTAAGCCAAAATCTGGCCTATTTTTCTCCCAATTATGTTCATCTATGGTTTTGCCGCTGTACTCAAAATCCAGGTTGAGGAAAGTCCACCTTTATTTATCTGTAACCTGTATTGACACACTAAAGCATACAATTAATATCCTTTTCATTTCTTTTCTTAAAACCTCCATTTGCTGTATCTGCCTAGAGTTTAACTCATCTCTCTCTCTGGGTGCTCACTTGTCACAGTGAGTCTCCTTTTATGGGCATGCAAAGTTCCTGTCACACACACACAGCACTCAGAGCCATATTTCCTGTTTCTCTCTTTCGTGTTTCTACAGGCTAATCAAACTCTTATAACATCACTCATGCATTTTTTAACTTAGAAGCACTTTCAAACTTTCAAACATCCTACTTTGCATCACCAAAGAAATACCTCTCACCCCTTTATTTATCATTCAAAACCTTCTACTCACAGCATTCACACACTTACACTGTTACAGGAGTTAGAAATATACCTCAAAATACGCTTTCCTAAGAGTATTTTAGACATGCCTTTCATAATCAGAACGAGCAAGTCAAAGAAAAACAATTGAAACCTCTATTAATTCTCACAGCACACACATTCAACAATGTTTGCAGCAATATTTATAAAACCAACTGTGGTTTAAGCAGTTCACCGCTTACTAATTTGCATTTTCCGAGTCTCTGTTTTATGGTGCCGTTAGTTCTCACAAATTCTTTTGCTGAAGTTTCAAAGTTTAGAGTGTAAAAGTGTGTATTAATCTATATTATCCCTGCTGATGACACAGGACTAATCCCATGTGTCACTAATGCTGTTGTTCTGTTTAGGGATTTGGGAAGTACTATTCAATAGTTAGGATCATCTTACTCAGCAAACAGATAATTTAGAATTCATCCAATCGGCACAGATTTGCTTTTTCTCTGAACAGGTTTGTGCCTACCTTTTTAGACCGGTCTTCTGTTTGCCTCATATCAGATCCAACCTTTGGTCACATTCGTTCTCTGTTGCATGGCGAACCAGGCAGTTTATTATAATATTTTATTTATATTTTATTTTGTATCCATCAAGGGCTTCGGGTGATCTGCAGCTTCACCCTTTCCCAAGCTGGAGACATTTACCTTTTCACACACTTTCCTTGGCTCAACAATGACACAGCCTTAATGTACCTGATGCATCTCTCTGTTTTATTTAAAAGGTTTTCGTGTGAATTATTTTCTTTCATTCATTCCATACATTCTGTACATGGTCGTCATGCCAACTATGTTTCATTGTTAATATCAGTTTACAGGTTGTTATCCTTGCTATTATTATTTTGAATATGTTAAAAATAAACTAATGTAATTTAGCCTTTGTTTATTTTATTGTTTCACTTCTTGTATTTATATCTATTCGGTGGCGTCTGTTTCCAACCTTTTTAAACTACTTTAAACTACTTTAAGGAACGGGTGGTGGATTAATAAAAGGATGGCGAGGACTGCACAGTGTCTCGTCTTCTGGTTTTACTAAACTAGCAGTTAAGTACTGTTTTTCTGACTGTTTATCTTTTTTCTCTAGTTTTTTCTCGCCTAACTGCTTCTTCTTTCCAGGCCTGGAAATATTCTAATTCTTGCGTATGTTTTCCTTTCTTTTTTACGTTTTTTGTTGATCCTATTTCTTTCAAAAGAGCTTCTTTCAGTTGTGTTAACGCTGAGGGGCTGCATTTTCCTTCCCAAGTGGGACATTTTGTTTTCTTAGGATTTCTCCATCTACAAGCACTGATTTGTCCGGTGTCTGGACATTTCTTTTCTAGCCACTGCTCGTCAGCATTGAGTTTTGAAGACTGGTCTCACAGCCAGCTGCACATAGAGACCAGTGTTGTTAGTCCAGGTCAGAAGATGACTTGTTGGAATGAAAATGAGCTTGTAGTTTGTCTGCTTTAATAATGTGACTGGAAAAAGGTGTTGGACTTCAAATATGTCCATTTCTTTCACACTTCACCTTTAAAAGTGAAGCCTTGTGGTTCCTGGAAGGAAAAACACGACTTTTTCAAGTCTTTGTCCTGTTTTTATGATAAATGTACGACTTTAATGTGAAACATTCAGAGTTTTTTCTCTTGTTGTGTTTGTTTGAAGCTGCTTCCTGTTGGCTTCAGCTGTTTGGAGTTTCCATTTTCTAAACTTCTACATTCTGAACCTTCTTCAGCTCTGAACAGATGATGAAACACTGAATGATTTCAAGCTCACACTTTGTCTAATAAACTTACATCTTTCATTCTTTATACAGATTGAGGGACTGTGGTTTGTCAAAGATCAGCTGTGATTATCTGGCAGCAGCACTGAAGTCCAACCCCTCCCATCTGAGAGAGCTGGACCTGAGCTCCAACAACAAGCTGCAGGATTCAGGAGTGAAGCATCTGTGTAGTTTCCTGGAGAGTCCAGGATGTGGACTTGAAACTCTGAGGTCAGTCAGCATGTTTTAGTTGTGCTGAGATGAATATGATGTGAAAGTTGTGCTGACACTAAACTGCAGACATCAGGCTGATATTATACTGATCCACACTGAGGATCTTCATGGTAAAGTCTGTTTTCTTCTTCTCTGGTTTAGTCCATTGACTGCAGCAGAACAATGTTCACATTTCAAACAGTGAGACTCAACGTATGGCCCGCGGCCCACACGCGGCCTGCCCACCTTTCCTGATTCAGAGAGAGGGGACCCTGATTAACTGTGTAGTGTTCTTCCTCACAGTTCTAAGTATCAGACACAACAATGAATAATCCACAGCTGACTGTCTTTAGCAGGTCAAAGGTCACGGCACACAGCAGACAGTGGGAAATATTATAATTCTGATCATTTATCAGCACATATCCATATGTATAAAAACAAAGCTGACACTGTGAGACTTGATCAGAGGTGTGATCATCACAGCAGAGGCCTTTGTGTCAAAGTCACTGAGGATCAAACAGAAACACATGAAGCAGATTTTCCTGTTCTGGCTTTTTATAGCAGATAACCTTCAAAATATTCTGCAGTCCATCAAAAACTGAAGCAAACCACGAATCAACATGTGAACATGAGCTGATGCTGCTGAAGGGAAGCAAAGTTACAGAGGTTTGATTACAGACACAGCTGAGAGTTTGTAATCTGTCATCATTTTAAAAGGTTTAAATTTCTTCAGTATTGAACAGCAGAAATGAGGCTTTGTTTTCAGAGGCCGACAGCAGTGAACACAACAGCAGACTGGTGCGTAATAAGCAGTGAATAATGCAGGAAACAGATTTTTGAAGGTAAACTGTTCTTGAAGTACACTGAGAGAGAGAGAGCTGTGCAGGAAGTAAACGTCAAAGTCAGAGAGAATTCATGACGATGTTCATCAAACATAAAGCGTAGTTTGGATCTTCTTCTGCTGCTGGTTCAGTCAGTTTTGGTTGGAGACAGATGAAACCTGCAGCTTCAGGATCTGTGAGCTGTCCACTTTCAGCCCCGACGGCGTGTCCGTGTACGTGCCGTCGAGTGAACGATCCACGCTCTGTGTTTCCATCTTTGTGTGTTTAGCTGCTCTCATTTACTGTTTTGTCTGGTTGCTTGTTGTTGAAATACTTTTGGGAGCTTTAACCTGAGATTCTGGCAAAATACATTTATATTAAAAATCGATTCAGGATTGAATGTGTTAGGGGTGAACAGTTATCAAACACTCAGGTGAAGAAATGACACTCAGACAGTTCAGCAGGTAACGTGCACGGGTGAGAGCCCAACAAGACTCACACACCCCACACTTGTCTTGCATCTTTATTTATACACTCAGTATAGTGATGTCACATGGCAAAGCAAAGATAAAACAGGAACTTAGCTGCACGCTCTTCTCTCGTGGGGAGAGAACATGCAGTTTCTGGAACTTAATCTAACAATAACAGCTTGTTTTCACAACTCATTGTGGTGTTGTGATGTGACTGTTCAGAGAGTTCATGATAGAAAGACGTTTGCATAAGCAGAAATATTAAACACTTATCAGTACATCACCCAGTTGCATTTCATGACAATAAAACTTAAAAATCCTCTAACATCCCCTCCTGTTGTTTAAATTTTATCTTATGCACAATACTGTCATGTTGTCAGTTCATAACCTCTTGTTGGGACATTTTCAGTTAGAACATCATTAAACAGTTTTGTATCATGTCCTTTTTCAGACGCTACTGTATGCATCCTCATACAGCTCGCCGTCGATTTGGGGCAATGTTACATAAGCTCCTAATGTAGCTGTGACCATGTTTGACACCATGCTTTTCAAACAAGGTATTATACATGTTGCGAAAATACACAATAATAGCAATAGAAAACTAATACCAAAAAGTCCTTTAATCAGCAGGGACTTCCACGAACCACTCAGTAGCCATGTCCACCAATCATCAGTGTTTGTGACATAGTCTTGTTGTTGGGCAACTCTGAGTTTTCTCAGGGTATTTAGGGCAGTGGTCATGTTAAGTGAGTGTACATTGTCTGGGATGTATGTGCAACATTTGTTAGTAAAGCATTCTTCATTGCATCAGCGTGTGTGTGTGTGTGTATCCCTCTTCATTGAACAAGCTTGTGCATGTGTGTGTGTGGATCACTTCTCAGTGAATTGAATCAGCATTTCGATTTGTGCACGTGTGTGTGTCATTTCTCACTCAATCAATGAGTGCATATGTGCATACGTGTGTTTCACTTCATTCTGAGTCAGTGCATGTAGATGTGTGTGTTTGTGGGTGTTTGTGTTCATCACTTTCCTGTTCTGGTGTTCTGGGTAAACCACGGCCTGAAGCGTGCCCTGGGGTCCTGCCCTCCTCCTTTTCAGTCTGTTTGCATCCGTTGGTGCTGCTGCTCAAAGTTCTGTCCATACTGGTTCTGGCCCCAATTGAGGCAGTGCTTTTCTCCAGTGTCCTGCATCTTCTCCTTGTTTCGCTCCTCCTTAACTTGACCCTTTTGCTTCTGTAGCTCCTTCAGGGCTTGCTCCTGCTGTTGGAGCTTTTCGTCAGGTTTGGCAACCTCCTGCTCCAGCAAGCTCCGGCCTGATGGGTTCGATTATCAGCCAGCTCCTCCTGAGCCATGCTCAGTTTCTGCCTTGAGCTCTTACTGAGGGCAGAAACCTCAGAGTCTTTTCCGTACAAGTCAGATTGAAGTCCATTGATGTTTCCCTTGCTTTGCTCCACGGCCTTCTACAGCTCTGCTGTTCGGCTCTTCTCAGAGGTCAGCTCCTGGCCGAGCCCCGACACCTGTGCCTTCAGCTTATTTTCTCCTGGTGCTTTTGTTCATTTCGAGGTGCCTCCTGACCTCAGTTACTCCTCCTGTCTTGGTCACGCCCTTTTTTGCTGCCCGATCATCCGTGTTGGTCCGTCACTGTCCTGCACAGTTTTAATGCAGAGTTGTTAAGGTCAGCATTGTTTTGCTCGGCCTCACTTTTCCTCCGGGCTTAATAGGCGTATCGTCACAGCTCTGTCAGCTGAAGCTGTCTGGAAATCTCCCCCGTGTAGTGACACGGGCCTTGGATTTAACGCTCTCCGTCTCCGCTGCATGAGATCGTTTTCCTGCAGCACTGTTGACATTTTCAGGTTGTTGTTGTGGGTCCAGCTGCTGTAGCATTTAGTCAGGGTCACATCAAAGATGGTAGAGGAGAGAGCAAAGATGGTAGGGGGAGAGCAGGAGTCCAGGGTCAGCCTCGGCTTTCTGGGCCGACAAAGCAGCCTGCAATCAAGCATAAAGAGAAAAAACAAAACAAACACAAAACAAAAACGAACGAACAGGAAAATGATGTTGTGTTGGCTGCGTTATTCAGAGAGGGGAGAAACACCGGGGCCAGGCCCTGTGTCAGCCTTCTCTCCCCCTTTTTTTTTGTTTTTTCTCACCATATAATCCACTCATGACCCGCCAAGCTGACAGGACAACACAGGTACATGTTAAAATTCTTAAGATCATGTTTAAAAGCCCAAAAAGGAATTTTCCTTCATTCAGTAATCACTTGTATTAATCAATCAGCAGAAAACATGTCACAATTTGAATCTTTTTACCACTAAATTTGTTGCGTCTTCACTGGTTGGTCAGACCAGTGTCTTTTTTTGAAGTTAAGTTGTTGTCCTGCAACCCAGAGAGTTTATTTGTTAGTAGTGGATAAACTTTATCATTTAACAACAGGTGTGTGTTAAGTTTCGCTGCTTTAACCTTGCTGGAAAATCGGGGGGATTTGTTCTGTTACCTCGTTTATTGCTCTAAGATCATGAACTAGACGATATTTTTCTGTGTTTGCTTTTTTCACTGGGAAAATTGGAGTATTACAGGTTGCTTTTGTTGTCTTCACTAGGATGCCTGCTCTTTCCATATCTGCAATTACTGGCCTGATCCCTGCCTTTGCTTCTGTGGACAAGGGATATTGTGGTTTGACCGGCCTGTAGGTTATGGTGGTTTTAACTACAACTGGATCTGCTCCTTTTAATTAATCCTACGTCTGTTGGTCCGGTTGACCACAGTGTTGTGGGCAGTTTTTGTAACTCTGGGTGTGCCTCTGGTGAGAGTGTATATCAGCTAGCATCGTTTTCCACAACATGTAAATCAGTGTTGTCAGTCATGTGGGAAGCGTGTTGGGTGGTGAGCAACCATCCTAATGTGTATTTCATACAACCTGTTCTGCGACCCTGTAACCATCCCTCATGTGTCTCTTCAGTTTTCTCATATCTGTCTCTTTCAACTTGGGTGAGAATGCGGCCTAAGTCTTTCCACTCAGTGCTGTCATTACGGGCTACGGACACATGTGGGTTTGGCATTCTGTTTACTCACTGCACAGCTTCAGGTTGTATTACAGAACAGACTGCGTTGCCACTTTTGGTGACATAGAGATGTTGTAAAGTTAACAGCTGCGGGCCTAGTCTGTGTATGTCTTTGTCATACGGAGGGTCAGGACCTGGGCTGGATTTGAATCTCAATGTGTTGTGATAGTCAGTGTAGGGCTGTTGTGTTGAGGTAGCTGGCAAATATTTGCTTGCTAAATGTTGGAGTGGCTCTAACGGAGGCAGATCCAAGGTCCAATAATAGTGGGGCTCTCCGAGTCCCCTGCACACATTTATCTGACAGCCTGCTTGGCCTTGTTCCTCATTTAACATTAGCTTAGCATACATGCCTTCTGGCCCTGGCAAGACTCCCATTTCCAGCCTCTCTAGCGCATCTCTCCCTAGAAGGTTAACTGGACAGGATGGGTCATTGACATTGGCTGTCCATTTACATATATGACAACAGTGGGTTTGTGTTCAGAGCCTAGAAGTAATTGTTCTATGTTGTACACTTCTGTTTCATCATTGTCTTCTATCTCTGTTTTCCTTCCTAGTCACTTGCTGTTCCTATCGTCTTCCTCCTCACTGTCATTCCTTTTCCTTTGCCTACACTCGCGGGCAAAATGCCCTTGTTTTCCACAGTTGTAGCAAGCTGTATTTTTTGTTCTACGATCTGTGTTCCTTCCACCTGCCTTTCCCTTCCCTTTGTAGGGGCCTGGCTTATGTCTCCTATGTTCACCAGAAAATGCTACAAATCCTGTTGCAGGATCTACGGTGAAAACTCCTTTTTATTTTTGTTTTTGTACTTTAACCGCATGTTCAGCGTATTGTAGAGCGTCTGGCAGACATCCTGTATTTTGTGTGACCCAATGTTTCTCTACGTGGGCCTTTACTTTTGGGAGGAGGCCATTTAAAAATGCATTTTTTAATTGTTGTTGATATGGGGTTTGTGGGCGCTCCTCATAATTTAGGCCAGAATGTTGCCTAAAAACTGGACGCAAACGGTCCAGAAAGTCTGATGCTGTTTCGGCCTCTTTCTGTTTTACCTCTCCTATTTTACTATAGTCTGCTCTTGGGGCTAAGCGGACTCTAATCCGTTCATATAACCCCCCTAACTGAGCCTCCAAAGCCTCAGTATCGGGGCCTAGGGGCTTTCCCCGATCGTTTGACCCCGTGAATTCTCCCTTTACTGTCCCCATTTTAAGACCTAGTAAGTCCTGAATCACTTGGAGCATTTCATGGCCATTTAGATGCCAATGCATTCTAATTAGCTCAACCTAATTGGTTTAGATATTGCCTTTATTTTCTTCATCTCATATGTCATTATACTGAGTTTGAGCAAACCTTAAGCTTGATGCAGACCACTTCATAACAATTGTCCATCTCACATCATACTGACTAGGATACTTCTTGTTATTAATATTATATCATTATTAATATTATCATCTTTTTCTTTCTATATAATGACAATAGTATATTACAATGTTTTATTAGTGTATATCACTATACTACTACTGAGCCAATTTAATAGTTAGGATCATCTTACTCAGCAAACAGATAATTTAGAATTCATCCAATCTGTACAAATTTGCTTTTTCTCTGAACAGGTTTGTGCCTACTTTTTAGAATGGTCTTCTGTTTGCCTCATCTCAGATCCAACCTTCAGTCACATTCATTCTCTCTGTTGCATGTCGAACCAAGTAATTTATTATTATATTTTTATATTTTATTTTGTATCCATCAAGGGCTTCGGGTGATCTGCAGTTTCACCCTTTCCCAAGCTGGAGACATTTACCTTTTCACACACTTTCCTTGGCTCAACAATGACACAGCCTTAATGTACCTTATGCATCTCTCTGTTTTATTTAAAAGGTTTTTATGTGAATTATTTCCTTTTATTTATTTTATACATTCTGGGCATGGTCGTCATGCCAACTATGTTTCATTATTTAGTTCTGTTTGGAGGGTCTCTTTTAAAATAGTTACTGCAGAGGGACTGCATTTTCCCTCCCACGCAGGGCAGTTTAATTTCTTTTCGGTTCCTCCATCTATTTGCGCTAATTTGACCGGCGCCGGGACGATTTTTCCCTAACCACTGCTCGTCAGCAGTGAGTTTTGTAGATTTATTACCCATTTTTTTTTCTTAGTTTACAGATATATTCCGTTCTCACACACATACACACACACACCCGTGGCGCTTTTCTCTGGCACGAGGAAATGGGAGTGGCTATTGACACAGCCTTCTACCCTCAAGCTAATCCTTGAGGGCGGTGTCAATTTTATGTGTTGAAGCACAACCTTCTTCCCGTTTCCACCAGCACGTGAGCGACCAACGGTAAACAATTCGGTGGAGTAGTTCAGTTTTTCTAATAACTGTGAAATCAACTTACTCCACCAACAAAACAGTAAAACAACAGATTATACACGTAATGAGTATTATTCTGGGCAACTCTGTGTCTTCCTACATTGCTTGCTTGCTCCGAGTGTCATGGCCTGGGTCTAGGGACCCAGGGCTCAGGCATTTTCAGTGTATGTGTATGTTTAGGTTTTCTGCGTGTTGTATTGGTTTGCTCTCCATCTCTCCATGTGTCTCTGTGTGAGCTTCCGGAGGTGTGGGTTCGCTGAGGAGACTGCGAACCCGGAAGTGGTCTACCCGAGAGACAGCCACACCCGCCGCTCGTCGTCCTCTGCCAGCTGCAGCAGATTACGCTCGTCAAGGAACGGCATTTAGGACTGCAGCTGAGCTGAGGCCGACGCTGGATCCTTGAGTCAGAACTCGTCAGTACTGCCGTGAGCTTTTACGTAACCTCCGAGGAAACAGATCCCCTGCTAACCCTCTGCCTTTTGTGTTACCAGGAATCGGGAGCGGAGTACGCCTCTAAAGTCACGGTGTGGGAATTGGAGTTTTTTGGAGTCGCCACCTTTCACTTCTCACGGACATCTGCACTGTGTGGGATTCAGGGAGAATCACCACGGGACCACAGTGCTGGGATTTTGTATATAGTTGTGTGTTTTTCACCTCCTGTAAATAAATCCACTGTCCTTCACTTAGAGTCTCACGTTTGGGCCCTGCTTTCACTGTCACTCCACGGTCTGCCATCGCAGCCCGTGACAGAAGGATCCAGCCACTATGGACCCAGCGGACTCACCGTGGAAGAGCAGCTCCCGTTTTGACGGGACCCGACTAGCGCTTGGAGGGCCTCCGTGCTGCCGTTCCTCGCTGGCAGCCTACCCTTCGGCCCACTCGTCTGCATCCTCTCCGCGGACGCCTCGGTCTCGCAGAAAACGCTCCAGCCGGTCCCGGGAGGATTACTATGAGCCTGACAGCAATCAGCTTACGCCTGCTCAGGCATTCTACAAAATGTTAGGGATTATTCTCGTGCCACCCGACTCACCCAGCGCTCCCACATCACTGCAGGAGCAGCCACATCAAAATCCGCCCTCGTCACATTCCGCCAGCTTCATGAACACTGCAGCTCGTGTTTCTCCGGTTTGGGAAAATAGAAGTTTTCGTTTTAAGAATGATTATTCTCCCATAGGTTCAGAAGACTGTGCGCCTGATGTTCTTTCAAATCCAGGAATCAAGACTGTTTCGTCTAGAACTGTTTATTCTGGGGCTATGTTTATACAGCCAGCTGCCCAGCCTGTAGCCGTAGCACAGCCAGCTGCCCAGCCTGTAGCCGTAGCACAGCCTATCGCCCAGCTAGTAATTCAGCCGTCACCTGCTGAATCATTCCCCGCGACATCTACCTCACTGCCTGCCGTTTCATCCCGTTCACCATCCACATCACCCGCTCAATCATCTTCTTCACCTCCGGATCAACAACCGTCTGTAGCCGCTCCGCAGCCGGAGGAGCGGCTCGGCGAGCAGGAGCTCGGCGAGCGGGAGGAGCCCGCGTTGCCAGCTGTGGAGCTCAGCATGCCCGAGCAGGAGCTCAGCGAGCCGGAGGAGCTCAGCATGCCCAAGCAGGAGCTCAGCGAGCGGGAGGAGCCCGCGTCGCCAGCTGTGGAGCTCAGCATGCCCGAGCAGGAGCTCAGCGAGCCGGAGGAGCTCAGCATGCCCAAGCAGGAGCTCAGCGAGCGGGAGGAGCCCGCGTCGCCAGCTGTGGAGTTCAGCGAGCCGGAGGAGCCCGCGTTGCCAGCTGTGGAGCTCAGCGAGCCGGAGGAGCCCGCGTCGCCAGCTGTGGAGCTCAGCGAGCGGGAGGAGCCCGCGTCGCCAGCTGTGGAGCTCAGCGAGCCGGAGGAGCTCAGCATGCCCGAGCGGGAGCTCAGTGAGCCGGAGGAGCTCAGCATGCCCGAGCGGGAGCTCAGCGAGCCGGAGGAGCCCGCGTCGCCAGCTGTGGAGCCCAGCGAGCCGGAGGAGCCCGCGTCGCCAGCTGTGGAGCCCAAGCTCAAGCTAATGCTGGAGGGGCACAGTGAGCTGGAGCAGCTCAGCATGCCGGAGGAGCACAGTGAGCCGGAGCAGCTCAGCGAGCCACCCACTGAGGACCCCGCACCGCTGCTGGCGAACCTCAACGAGCCGGAGGGACCGGCGTTGCCAGCAGAGGAGCTCAGCGAGCCTGGTGAGCACGCGCTGCCACCGGAGGAGCTCGGAGGTCCGGAGGGATCCGCTGAGCCAGAGCTGGAGGTCGTCGTGCCGGAGGGGCCACCACGTCCAGCAGCCCGGCTGCCACGTCCAGCAGCCCGGCTGGTACATCGGGAATCATGGGTTGTGCTGAGGCGGGAGCAGCAACGCCGCCGCCACCGGACCCGTGGCCGCCCGCCGGAGCAGTAACGCCGCCACCACCGGACCCGTGGCCGCCCGCCGGAGCTGCAACGCCGCCGCCACCGGACCCGTGGCCGCCCGCCGGAACTGCAACGCCGTCGCCACCGGATCCGTGGCAGGCCGCCTGAAGCATTCTGCTTCCATCACGGGGGTGGAGGTAGGCCGCCAGAACTGTTTTCCCCACCACTGCCTGAACCGTAGCGGGTTTTGCCTGTTTTGCGGTCCACTGGGTCGGCCGCAGGAACTGTTGCTGCCACCATGGCAGTGATTGGACTTTTGCACTGGCGTTTTGGGGCCCTCCGTCCGGGGCCCCCGCCGCCCGCCCGGGGTTGGTTGTACTGTGGTTTTTTGTTTTGTGTTTGGTTTCTTTTGGGTCGTCAGGAGCCGACCCTTAGAGGGGGGGTACTGTCATGGCCTGGGTCTAGGGACCCAGGGCTCAGGCATTTTCAGTGTATGTTTATGTTTAGGTTTTCTGCGTGTTGTATTGGTTCGCTCTCCGTCTCTCCATGTGTCTCTGTGTGAGCTTCCGGAGGTGTGGGTTCGCTGAGGAGACTGCGAACCCGGAAGTGGTCTACCCGAGAGACAGCCACACCTGCCGCTCGTCGTCCTCTGCCAGCTGCAGCAGATTACGCTCGTCAAGGAACGGCATTTAGGACTGCAGCTGAGCTGAGGCCGACGCTGGATCCTTGAGTCAGAACTCGTCAGTACTGCCGTGAGCTTTTACGTAACCTCCGAGGAAACAGATCCCCTGCTAACCCTCTACCTTTTGTGTTACCAGGAATCGGGAGCGGAGTACGCCTCTAAAGTCACGGTGTGGGAATTGGAGTTTTTTGGAGTCGCCACCTTTCACTTCTCACGGACATCTGCACTGTGTGGGATTCAGGGAGAATCACCACGGGACCACAGTGCTGGGATTTTGTATATAGTTGTGTGTTTTTCACCTCCTGTAAATAAATCCACTGTCCTTCACTTAGAGTCTCACGTTTGGGCCCTGCTTTCACTGTCACTCCACGGTCTGCCATCGCAGCCCGTGACACCGAGCCCTTTTTCAGGCGAGCTTGCTCCGAGCCCTTTTTCAGGCGAGCCAGTAAACTCTACCAGTCCTATTTCAGACGAGAATGTTACTAACAGGTGTGGCCACGTAAACCTCTACCAGTCCTTTTTCAGACGAGAATGTTACTTAACCTGTATATTTTATGTACAGACCACAGGTTGCCTCAGTCGTTTTTTCGCAAGGTGTGTTGAGTGTAAAATATTCACCTCAGTGGATTGTCGCCGGTCTGACGTCCGCCATCAACCCCCACCATCGTGGACCTGTATAAGACGCTGGCCAGGACCCGTATTCACGTCCCTGGACTTTATCCTTTCCGAGAAAGGAGCTGTATACAGGCTTCAGCGCACGTTTTTCACGACGTCGGGACTTGATGAGGGCGCTCGGCACGAAGGACCAATTAAATGTTAGGGGTGAACAGTTATCAAACACTCAGGTGAAGAAATGACACTCAGACAGTTCAGCAGGTAACGTGCACGGGTGAGAGCCCAACAAGACTCACACACCCCACACTTGTCTTGCATCTTTATTTATACACTCAGTATAATGATGTCACATGGCAAAGCAAAGATAAAACAGGAACTTAGCTGCACGCTCTTCACTCGTGGGGAGAGAACATGCAGTTTCTGGAACTTAATCTAACAATAACAGCTTGTTTTCACAACTCATTGTGGTGTTGTGATGTGACTGTTCAGAGAGTTCATGATAGAAAGACGTTTGCATAAGCAGAAATATTAAACACTTATCAGTACATCACTCAGTTGCATTTCATGACACCCGCCTCTAATGCTGGGTAATGCCAGCTGGTCCATGTGCAGCTGGCTGTGAGGCTCAGGGAGCGTCTACAAAGTGCAACACTGAAAGAACATCATCCATAAATATTGAGTAATAACTGGACTCTCATACAGCGAGACTCAAATGCCTTTAAACATCAGCTTATCCTGCTGATCCAAGTCCAACACTGAGTTTGTAAAAACATGTTTGTCAATCATTTTGTTTGTTTTCTGAGGAAAATGATTCAATAACTTGCTGCTAATACACAACATTTCATCATATTTCCTCATAACCCTCTTTTGTCTGACCATTTGATCCCATTTGAATTTGCAATAAAGGATCCACAGAGTTTGGTGACAATAATGACAGTAGATGTTTGTGTGAAAGTGCTGGAAGCAAATGAGTGTGTGATGTTCTTTCAGTGTTGCACTTTGTAGACGCTCCCTGAGCACTGGTCTCACAGCCAGCTGCACATAGAGACCAGTGTTGTTAGTCCAGGTCAGAAGATGACTTGTTGGAATGAAAATGAGCTTGTAGTTTGTCTGCTTTAATAATGTGACTGGAAAAAGGTGTTGGACTTCAAATATGTCCATTTCTTTCACACTTCACCTTTAAAAGTGAAGCCTTGTGGTTCCTGGAAGGAAAAACACGACTTTTTCAAGTCTTTGTCCTGTTTTTATGAGAAATGTACGACTTTAATGTGAAACATTCAGAGTTTTTTCTCTTGTTGTGTTTGTTTGAAGCTGCTTCCTGTTGGCTTCAGCTGTTTGGAGTTTCCATTTTCTAAACTTCTACATTCTGAACCTTTTTCAGCTCTGAACAGATGATGAAACACTGAATGATTTCAAGCTCACACTTTGTCTAATAAACTTACATCTTTCATTCTTTATACAGATTGGGGGACTGTGGTTTGTCAGAGATCAGCTGTGATTATCTGGCAGCAGCACTGAAGTCCAACCCCTCCCATCTGAGAGAGCTGGACCTGAGTGACAACTACAAGCTGCAGGATTCAGGAGTGAAGCATCTGTGTGGTTTCCTGGAGAGTCCAGGATGTGGACTTGAAACTCTGGGGTCAGTCAGCATGTTTTAGTTGTGCTGAGATGAATATGATGTGAAAGTTGTGCTGACACTAAACTGCAGACATCAGGCTGATATTATACTGATCCACACTGAGGATCTTCATGGTAAAGTCTGTTTTCTTCTTCTCTGGTTTAGTCCATTGACTGCAGCAGAACAATGTTCACATTTCAAACCTTCAAAGAAGAAGAAAAATCCTCCACTGGATAATTCACTGTGAAACTCTCCAACTCTTCATTCCACCTTAAAGTCTGTCTGACACTGAAATCCAAAGCAAAATGTGCGTTTGCTTTACAGACAGCAGTCCAACACAAACATACACACATCATCCAAAACACAGTCCAACATCCAAATCTCCTCCACTGCCAGCATGAATGATGGGAAAGAGAAGGAGGAACACTCTGACATTCAGGGTTAGAATGAGTTTCATGAAGCAGACTGTGAAGATCAAAGCTGCATTAGAAAGCTTACATGAATGAATGAGTGGACAGAAGTGGACAGACATCATCTGAAGCACTTTAAATCAAAGGCTTTAAATCAGCACATTTCTCTTTATTCTTTATCAACTTTGTTAGTTTCTCTCTGTTTTCTGTGGAATGAAGCTAACAGCAGGCTAATAAGATGCTGACCAATAGGTTTCTATTAAAGGTTGTAATTTGTATATGAAAAAGTGCTTTGGCTCAGCAGGGATCAGCTTACAGGTAGAATACAGCTGCTTGTGTCTGGGGGTGGGCGTCCGGGTACACACCGGCTCACTCCTTGGCGGCCGCTTGTCGGGGCCTGGGGCCTGGGGCTCGCTCGGGCCCCTTTGGAGGTGGGGTGCCCCCGGCCTCTCGGCCTGGGGCTCGGTCACTCAGGCACAGCTGGGGGCCGGCGGAGCTCACGGGCGCGTCACTGCAACTCCCCCTGACTTCTGCTCCGCGGCTGCTGGGCGAGCCCTCATCTGGGACTCTCCTCAGCTCTTACTGAAACAGTGGCGCGGCTGCCCCTCTGTTGGTCTTCCATGGTCTCTTGTGTTCTGGGGGCCTCTGGATGTCTGGAGTTTTGATCTCCTCCATACCCGCTTCACACCCTGAAGGACGGGGCTGTGGCCCCCCCACACTCCCTAGCAGATCATTACATGGAGAAACCTTTGGAATGCAAGCATGCTGATCCACACAGGTATGCACACATGGGTATTCACAGACGCGGACTAAAGCTTTCTTGGCTGCTGCCTCAAAGCACACTGTGCGCTGTCTATCTTGCGTGCTGCACAATATCGTTTATTATTTAGTAAATATTGATATCTATGACTAGCTAGTTTATTGTGATGGTGCTTTGTTTTCTCTATTATTATGTTGCTCTTTGTTGTTTGCTGTCTCCTCTGTTTGTTTTTTTTTGTTTGTTTGTTTTTTTTTCTCCATACAGGTGACCCAGGAGTTCTTTTTTTTTTTTTTTTTTTCTCTCTCTCTTCCCCCCCCTTCTCACCGTCTCTTCTCCCCTTTGGTTTTCTTTCTTTCTCTCCCCCTCTTTCTCTCATTCATTCCCCCTGTCCTATTTATTAAAAAAAAAAAAAAAAAAAAAAAAAAAAAAGACAAAGGATGAACTGAAGCTCTGCCATCACGTAATGTCGCATACTGCTGTTTCTGATGTCATTTAGGGAAAAAAAAAAAAAAAAAAAAAAAAAAAAAGAATACAGCTGCTGGATGGGATTAGCATGTCATAGCTATCTACCAAACTGCTAACTGGGGGATTTCAGGCCATCTATGGATCATTTTTGCTAACTGTTTATTCAGCTTAGGCTCACAGGGCTGCAGCCTGTGCCCTAGCTGTCATAGGGCAAGAGGCGTGGTCCACCTGCACAGGTGAGCAGTCCATCACAGGGCCAACAGAGAGAGACAGAGAAGCACTCTCTCACATCCACACCTACAGCCAATTTAGAAGCACCAATGAACCTAAGCAGCATTTCATTGGACTGTGGGAGAACATCCAACCTCCACAGAAAGGCCAACAAGCTTCAACCTACAACCTTCTTGCTTTAAGGCACTAGTGCGAACCACTTTTCCCCATTTCAGCCCAAATCCTGCATCTTCCTGTTTCTGACTCCAGGCCAGCTCCACTAACACTTTCTCATCAGACACTGCCACCTAGTGGAGGAAGTCTTAGTTCCATTTGAAGCTTCAGATTACAGTTAGTTCCTTTACAAAGAGGTGGAGGTGGTGGGGCCACAGCACCATCATCACTGAGTGCCATAGGACACTTAACCTTTGTTTCCATATGCTGGGAACTTCCTGTTGTTCCAAGGAGGACTGGAAAATGTGTGAAAATCTCCCAGTCAGTTCCTCACAGCACACTTCAATCATTTCCCTCCCACAGCATCAGGACCAGGGCTTTTTCTCTCTTTGGTCCCACTAAGAGATTTCCACACAAACACCTCATCAGTGGGACTCTCAGAGCTACCAGCCCTTTGCTACAATCACAAAGCTCTTCATTGAAATCAATGATATCAAAGCTGGAATCAAATGAGTCCAAGTCTTCTGCTGATTCAGCATCACATTCATCTTTGCTCCTTGTTCTGCATCCCCACCATGGACTTCATTCCTTTCCAAGCCAGGCTTGAGTGTCCTTTATTCAGCTCATCCTCTGCTTTACTTTTACACCTGATTTTAGCTGCTTTATCTCTCTTTCAACAAGTTTCTGTGCCTCAATCTTTTTCTTCTCTCCCTCATAACAAGACAGCTTCTTCTGCCTGAGAACATGTTGGAGTGATTTACTAATCCAGGGCTGCTTATTGGGGAAAATACTTCCTGTTTCCAAAGTAATCCCCATTTTTCCCAGAAAGAAATGTAAGTAGAAATCGATAATCTAAGTGAGAACATGAGCCTTTAAAAAGTCCCAGTGGGTGCAGTCAAAGCAGTCCCTCAGTCCCAGTATAGAGTCTTTGGTCCAGACTGGAACAACTGTGTACCCAGTTTGAGCTCTCTTCAGTGCTGTGACCTGACAGACCCAGAGGGGCCATCACATCACATTTAGAAGCTCCCCTAATGGAGCCACAACACATGTCCAATACTTAGTCTGTCTTGTTGGACCAACTGGAAGAAATGATTCAAGGACTTAGTCATAGAACAGAGATTCAAATCTCCAAAATCCAACTGGCTGCATCAGGACATATAGTCTGAAACTCTGCAGTTTCCTGTTTGAAGCTGCTTCCTGTTGGCTTCAGCTGTTTGGAGTTTCCATTTTCTAAACTTCTACATTCTGAACCTTTTTCAGCTCTGAACAGATGATGAAACACTGAATGATTTCAAGCTCACACTTTGTCTAATAAACTTACATCTTTCATTCTTTATACAGATTGTGGGACTGTGGTTTGTCAGAGATCAGCTGTGATTATCTGGCAGCAGCACTGAAGTCCAACCCCTCCCATCTGAGAGAGCTGGAGCTGTGGGACAACAACCTGAAGGATCCAGATGTGAAGCAGCTGTCTGATCTTCAGCAGAGTCCAGACTACAGACTGGAGACTCTGGTGTAAGTAGAGTGATGGAGTGAGTGGGTGGTGCTGTCAGCAGTATTGTACTAAACACAGTCAGTATGAAACAAAGATCCAGTGTTTCCTGTAAAGCTGCAGCTTCTCAGTGAAGCTGTGAGAGGAGAATGGTGACAGGCTTCAGGATTGGACACAAACACTTCCTGTTTCTGACCTTTATGGTCACCATAGTAACGGCTGACACGCTCTGATCAAACACTGTCAACAGCCAATCAGCTCTCTGAACAAAGCAGAACGCAGACCAATGACTGCATTCATTTCCAAGTTTAAAGCAGTGAAGAACACAGTCTGTAGGTGAGGAAGAATTTAGTGAGAGCAGATGTTTGGATGGAATTCCTCCAGTTAACAGCTGGAACCGTCCATCTGGATTGTTGGGCTTGTTGTTGGGGTTCCTACAGAGCTCAGAGTGGACACACCAAGGTTCTTCTAATGAATGAAAGTCCAAACTCAAACTAGGAGGGAAAAACATTTTCATCAACTTCAATAAAAATCCAAAGATTAGAAAAAGTGAAGCAACAATGAGTCCTAGTACAGTCCCAGCACTGAAGTCCCTGCTGCTCTTTATACTGGATGTGCTGCATCACTGACTGACAGCTGATGAAGAGTCTCTGGAAACACTCGTTTATCTCCTCTGCTCTTCCTTCTTCTCTCTGCAGGTGGAGCTGGTGATGGTAAACAGGACGGTGTGTGTGCTGAGAGAGGAGGAGCTGTGTCCTGGTGATCCAGAGAGGTTGAAGCAGCAGCAGCTTGTGTGTAGAGACGCTCTGACTGGGCCATGTTACTGGGAGGTGGAGAGGAGAGCTTCATCCAGCAGTGACTGACAGAGGAATGAGAAGAAGTGCAGATGACTGTCAGTGCTGCAGAGTGAACTGCTCTGAGAACAGCTCCACTGTCAGACACAATGTAGAGTCCAGCATCATCCCTGTGTGTCCCTCTGGATCTGACAGAGGATCATCAGTGTATCTGGACTGCTCTGCTGCTGCTCTGTCCTTCTACAGTCTCTGCACAGTCTCTGTCTGACTCTGGCTTCAGACCTTCCTGGATCAAACTCACCTGGAAAGACTTTCAAACATCACTCAATAGATTTGAATACAGAATATATTTGATATATACTGTAGATGTACTGTAGAGTTGCAGTTTGGCACTTGTAAATACAGTCTGTGAGCAGCTGTGAGCTGAAAGATCTTTCTAGAAACACGAAATGTTTTCACTCTTCTGTTGCTTTTTCATATATTTCCACAACATTAATATTGATCCCACCTGTCTCACCTGTTTCATGCTTTTATACATAATAACAGGACACGTGTGGTCTGAGCACTGCTGTGGTTGCTGTGCTGCACGTCTTCATTTAGATAACAGAGACATCTAGTGGTTCAGAGGGAGAACTGCAGGAGGTGGAGCTGTGTTTTAGCATGGAAAACTTTTTATCTTTTAGGCGCAGATACAAATATGACAAGTATCAGTGTGAGATACAAAAGGTCACATCAGTCAGCAGAGGGAACAGTGATCACACAGCAATGTAAGAATAGAAACATAACAGTGAATCTAGACATGTATACAGATGGAAGCAAACAAACAGGATGTAACACTACATTAAAGCCACAAATGGGAAGAAAACAAAGCCAAAGGAAAATATATTTGATCTCAGGAATCCAAATCAGATGCTTTAGAGCAGGGGTCGGCAACCCTGGGCACGCGTGTCACAGCTGCCATGTGAAGGGTTGACTGATGGCACGACCATAGCTGGACTGGCCATCGGTATGCCCGATGGCCAGTCCAGCTATGGTTGTTTGTTTTCTTTAAGTCATTTCACAGATTTTCTCTATAATTTCAACTCCTTGAATAAAACAACAAACTTAGGGAATGATTTTGTAATCCGACTTTATGTAGGAAAGATTTGACTAAACATAAAACAATCCTCCAACTCAGTCGTCATTCTTATCTTGTGAAATCAAACCAAATGTTCTGTTGTCTCTAAATCAGGGATTGATGAAATCTTTGGTTGCATCCATTTATGAACATGTTCTCATTCATATTAAATCGTAGTCTAAGTCCTTCTTTAGAGGGATAAATGTCATTCATTATCTTCAAATGTGTTTCTGTTGTTTTGGGGGGAAGTTTGAAGTCCATTGTTCAAAGTCTGTTAATGAAACTTTATGAAGTTTATGTAGGATGTTTTTCCTATTTTGTATTTGTTTGAATTATGATGTATTTCTGACTCTTGCTGCCATGATGCCAGGTCTCTCTTGAAAACAACATTTTTAATCTCAATTAAATTTTCACCTGGAGAAATAAAGATGATAATAATAATTTTGTCTTCAGGGAATCATTTCTCTGTAAAACAGCTTCTTCTGAAACTCTTGTTACATTTCTTGTTTATTGTTTGCTGGTTTTAGAAAAATGTCATCGTCTCTGTGTGAACTTAAACTCTACATGTGGTGTCAGCTATAAACGAGCTCTAGAGTCTAATAACGATGCTTTTATTATTGTCTGGTATCCAACCTAACCCTGGGCCTCTGGCTGAATGTGAAACACCAGCAGATGTTAAAAACTGTCTGGGTTACACGTGCATCACGTCGTGTGCTTCCTAACATGGATATGATTGGAATCTGGGCCTGTTCAAGCGGTGCTGGTATCATTGTTGTTTCTGAGACTTTCCAAATCTTTACTGGATAAAAACGTAGCAACTGATGGATTTAACATTTAGCACTCAGACTGTCCCAGAAAAGGCGGAGGTCTGGAAGTTTATGTGAAGGTCTGTCTTGCTGCTCAAGTCTTGTTCTCTCCATCTGCACCTCAGCCATTTGAAATCTTAGCCTTAACTATTGATCTGTTTGGAAATCAGACTGTTGTTGGCTGCTATCAGCCTCCACCTGCTTCCCCCAGCACATCACCGTCTCTGGTTCAACTTTTATCTGAGCTGCATTTTAATGACGTCTTTCAGATGGATGATTTTCATTGGGACTGGCTTTCTTCTGTGTCTGATGATTTTAAGGCACGCTGCTTGTTTTTAAAACTGACTCAAATTATTTAAAGCCTCACACGCCTTGATCCTAAACACCCAGATAAATCTGCTCTTATTGACCTTTTTTAACTAATATGCTGCGTAAGTTTTCCACATCTGCAGTTTTTGCCAACGACCTGAGTGATCACTGCATAGTTGGTGCTGTGAGAAACACTAAAATCTCACGCTCCGAGCCCGCATCAGTTTGAACTGGGGTCGTATTAAACAGGCTGACAATGTCAGTTTGGGAACATTTACAGGAGAGTTGTGTCTACTTTGTGGACAGACACGCCCCTTTTTGCCAGGTCAGGGTGAAAGGTCGGGACAGGCCTGGTTTGGTTCAGTACCGGCCGATCTCCTACACTCTTAGAAAGGATGTGTTAAAATTGACACATCATGTGTTACATTTTAACACATGTGCTGCATCAGCTCAGGGACAACACATGATGTGTCAGTTTTAACACAATGTGTCTGCTCCTTTAACACATCTTCTGTGTTAAAAAAAGTCAACACAAGGATGCGTTATTTTGACACAAAGATGTGTTAAAATGTGTGCATTTCATTTTTTTTAAAAAGGAGAAAAAAGATGGTATATATTATACATTTATTGAATTCCATTTGTTACTTAGCATATTATAAATTATTACAAACTGAATAAACAACAGTTTTCAGAATCTTTTCAATTAAAATGTATTAAATTCAATTTTAGCCAAAGCTATATTACAATTTTTACTTGACAAAATCAAACAAAATTAATATCTGTTAGTTAATTAATAACTTTCTACATCACTAAAATGTCAAATATATATGTTCTCATATAATCATGTCCAGACAATACATGAATTAACTTTTTTTTAAAGGTAACAGTTGTCATCTTCAACAAATTGTCAACATTCAACAAATGTGCAGTTGCATGCAAACAGAAAAATATATTTACATTTTGGCAAATATAGCATCCAGGTTATACAATTTTGTACCTTGGGTTTAAATACAGCTTATTAGCATCAAAGCTTGTCACTATATATAAAGGCTGAAAATCAAAAATTTCAGCCAATGTAATCAGTTCATATTCGTCTGACCTTTCCACTGCATAGGCATAAAAATGGTCATCAAAGAAGCTGACTTTCAGAATCCTCACAAACACGAAGACAGACTCATTAACTGACTGTGGCAAGATATGAATGACTTCACCAAACAAAGGCTCTTCTCTAAAGTCTCTTCTTAATGTCAATACAGAACCAGTTCTATAAGTCTGGCCGTACACACCAATACTGTGTGACACAAAAACAGTACTAGTCAGAGAAAGGTCTTGTTCAAGGGTTAACCTCAAGTTGTCTAACAAGACATCTGCTTTTTTCAGTGACCCCACACTAACTAGATAGGCATTGGGCACATCCATTTTCTTAGCTAGATTATCACTATGCTTATAGTGATACATGTGTTGAACCTGATGTTTAAAAGCCAATGTTTTTGACACATTTTTTGCTGTATTTGCTGACTCTTGGTGGCGCTGTCACTTGGTGTTCGCTCGCTCTGTGGTAGAGTATCACTTCCTGTTCCTGCTCAAACACAGTGGTGTTTCTGAGTAGCTTATTTGCTTAGCGATTTAATTAACAACTAGTGATGTGCGATACCACTGATTTCCTTTCCGATCCGATACCAAGTAATATTCAGGGTGGTATCGACGATACTGATCCGATACCGATACTTTGTACAAAACGGATTTTATTTATTGTATCTCAAATTATAGCGTCATAATGATTACAGGACATCAGAATACCTTCTTCTTATCACTTAATAATGCAGAGTTCATCATATAGAAATAAAAAAACTAAAGTTGTGTGCTATTTGAACACCTTGCCTGCCTGGAGGACTAAAGGACTCCGTGAGAGACTCTCACCCTAGCAGCACCTGTCCCTCTCCTCCTCTTCAGTTCGCCTCAACATACGCTCGTCATATTTTGTGATATGATTTACTCTGAGGTGTTTGACAAGGTTAGTGATGTTGCCACAACCATACATGCCAACCCTCCCGATTTTTCCGGGAGAATCCCACCTTTCTCCAGATTTTCCACCCGGACAACAAAGTTGAAAAACCATATCGCCAATTCCAGTTTCCAACAATGACGGCAGCGACTTAGTTTTAATATCACTCTTATTTCTCTTTCTGGGTCGCAAAAAAACTTTTAACATATTTTCAGGTGAGAATGTAGCTGTGTAAACTTCAAATATCTGAGCCGACCGACACATCGTCTTCAAACCCCCGCGGTCTTTCACCACTCGGGTTAAACATGATGTACAAGTCACTTTGATAACTTAAAAATGTTCTTGTTTGGCTTTTTCAGTGTTTTATTTGTTCGTGAGTAAATCGGTTTGGCTGAGATTAAAGTTATTAGATTAGATTAAATTAAATTAAACTTTATTATTCCCTCGGGAGGGTTCCTCCGGGGTTTTCACACAGCTGAATAAACGTCAAACAGAAAACTGATTAAACAGAAGAGTTTACGTCAGTGTCCGGTTATATTTTAGACAGCAAGGAGCAGACGGCAGAGTTTCACTCCACCGAGGGAGCTCGTGACGTACTACCCGGCTTTCTTTAGACCGCGAAGGCCGGTCCTCAGGTGGAAGCAGCCTCTGAATTTGGACACCCCCGCTGTTTCCGGGCTGGCCAATAATAACGGTGACATTTAACGTATTTTATCCGATAAATAAACCCTGTAAAATATATTTATCCGCCCAAACAGCCCTTTTGAATGTCTCCCTAATTCTGAGGTCTCAAGGTTGGCAAGTATGGCCACAACACCTCACTTTTTTTGCCACATTTATTGCAAACCACGGCTCAGCTGTTTGTGGAGGTAAAATACATCCGCACAATTACGCTCAGCCATTGTTGTGAGTGCGCACGCCAAGGGGCTGCGAGACATTTATACAGCCGTATTTCGCACATGACTATGAAAGGCGGAAGAGGAAGTAGTTCCTTTGAATGTAGGCAATCCGAATGTTATAGTTTCTTTCCACTGTGTTCCTGTTAATGATAAACTACAAATTTACTCTAAATTACTAAAATATCGATATTTTAATGTGAGAATCGATTCTAGAACATAAATGATTGGTATCGGAGGAATCGATATTTCAGGATCGATCCGCACATCACTATTAACAACTTTTAAATACATTCTTCTTTCATAGTATAATCTTCACGTGCTTCATCCGAAGCACACTTTCTGTGTACTCACTACCTAATTTATAGCCAAAGTATTCACTCACTGTCTCTGTACTGTCTCGCTAGCCTAGCTTAGCTCGTAGCCGACTCGTTAGCACCATGGCTACTTCACCTGTCCCTCCTGCACTTTCTTGCTCATTGTGTCAGATGTTTAGTTACTCCTCGGCCTCCTTTAGCAGTAATGATATCTGTAACAAATGTAGCATATTTGCAGCGCTGGAGGCCAGGATTACTGAATTGGAGACTCGGCTTCGCACCCTTCATTCACCCGCAGCTAGCCAGGCCCCTGTAGCTGGTGCAGCCGAAAATAGCGTAGGCCCCGCTAGCTGTTCCCCGGCAGGTCCCAAGCAGCTGGGGAATCAGGGAGGCTGGGTCACGGTGAGGAGGAAGCATAGTCCTAAACAGAAGCCCCAGCTACACCACCAACCCGTTCATGTGTCTAACCGTTTTTCCCTACTCGGCGACACACCCGCCGGGGGTCAAACTCTGGTAATTGGCGATTCTGTTCTCAGACATGTGAAGCTAGAGACACCGGCAACCATAGTCAATTGTCTTCCAGGGGCCAGAGCAGGCGACATTGAAGGAAATTTAAAACTGCTGGCTAAGGGTAAACGTAAATTCAGTAAAATCATAATTCACGTCGGCAGTAATGACACCCGGTTACGCCAATCGGAGGTCACTAAAATCAATATTGAATCGGTGTGCAACTTTGCCAAAACAATGTCGGACTCTGTAGTTTTCTCTGGTCCCCTCCCCAATCAGACCAGGAGTGACATGTTTAGCCGCATGTTCTCCTTAAATTGCTGGCTGTCTGAGTGGTGTCCCAGAAACGATGTGGGCTTCATAGATAATTGGCAAACCTTCTGGAGGAAACCTGGTCTTGTTAGGAGAGACGGCATCCATCCCACTTTGGATGGAGCAGCTCTCATTTCTAGAAATATGGACAAATTTATTAAACCCCCCAAAATATGACTATCCAGAGTTGGGACCAGGAAGCAGAGTTGCAGTCTTACACGCTTCTCTGCAGCTTCTCTCCTCCTGCTACCCCCCCAAAAACCCATCTCCATAGAGACTGTGTCAGCTTCCAAAAAGACAAAAAACAAACTAAAAACCAGCAACAAACAACTTAAACATAAACAATTACAAAGAAAGAACAATACAGTATCCACATCTGAACCAAAGAGTAAAACAGTGAAATGTGGATTATTAAATATTAGGTCTCTCTCCTCCAAGTCTCTGTTAGTACATGACTTAATAATTGATCAACAAATTGATTTACTCTGCCTTACAGAAACCTGGTTGCAGCAGGATGATTATGTTAGTTTAAATGAATCAACACCCCCGAGCCATTCTAACTACCAGAAATCTCGAAGCACAGGCCGAGGGGGCGGTGTGGCAGCAATTTTTCACACCAGCCTATTAATTAATGAAAGACCAAGACAGACTTTTAATTCATTTGAAAGCCTGATGCTTAACATTGTCCACCCCAGCTGTGAAACTCAGAAACCAGTCTTACTTGTTATCATCTATCGTCCACCTGGGCCTTACACAGAGTTTCTGTCTGATTTCTCAGACTTTATATCTAATTTAGTTCTGAGCTCAGATAAAATAATTATTGTGGGTGATTTTAACATCCATGTAGATGCTAAAAATGACAGCCTCAACATGGCATTTAATCTGTTATTAGACTCAATTGGTTTCTCTCAAAATGTAAAAGAACCCACCCACCACTTTAATCACACTCTAGATCTTGTTTTAACATATGGCATCGAACCTGAACATTTAACAGTGTTTCCTGAAAACCCTCTCCTGTCTGATCATTTCCTGATAACATTTACTTTTACAATAATTGATTACACAGCGGTGAAGAGTAGACTTTATCAAAGTAGATGTCTTTCTGAAAGCACTGTAACTAAGTTTAAGAATATAATCCACCCACTGTTATCATCTCCAATGCCCTGTACCAACACAGAGCAAAGCAGCTATCTGAACGCTACCCCAACAGAGGTCGATTATCTTGTTAATAATTTCACCTCCTCACTACGTACGACTCTGGATACTGTAGCTCCTGTGAAAACTAAGGCCTCAAATCAGAAGTACCTGACTCCGTGGTATAATTCTGAAACACGTACCCTAAAGCAGATGACTCGTAATCTGGAGAGGAAATGGCGTGTCACAAATCTAGAGGATCATCATTTAGCCTGGAGAAATAGTTTGCTGCTTTATAAGAAAGCCCTCCGCAAAGCCAGAACATCTTACTATTCATCACTGATTGAAGAAAATAAGAACAACCCTAGGTTTCTCTTCAGCACTGTAGCCAGGCTGACAAAAAGTCAGAGCTCTTTTGAGCCAACCATCCCTTTAACGTTAACTAGTAATGACTTCATGAACTTCTTCACAAATAAAATTTTTATCATTAGAGAAAAAATTACCAATAATCATCCCACAGATGTAATATTATCTACAGTTACTCTTAGTACCATTGATATTAAGTTAGACTCTTTTTCTCCAATTGATCTTTCTGAGTTAACTTCAATAATTACTTCCTCCAAACCATCAACGTGTCTTTTAGACCCCATTCCTACAAAACTGCTCAAAGAAGTCCTGCCATTAATTAATTCTTCGATCTTAAATATGATCAACCTATCTCTAATAATCGGCTATGTACCACAGGCCTTCAAGCTGGCTGTAGTTAAACCTTTACTCAAAAAGCCATCTCTAGACCCAGCAGTCTTAGCTAATTATAGGCCAATCTCCAACCTTCCTTTCATATCAAAAATCCTTGAAAGAGTAGTTGTCAAACAGCTAACAGATCATCTGCAGAGGAATGGTTTATTTGAAGAGTTTCAGTCAGGTTTCAGAGCTCAGCACAGCACAGAAACAGCTTTAGTGAAGGTTACAAATGATCTTCTTATGGCCTCTGACAGTGGACTCATCTCTGTGCTTGTCCTGCTAGACCTCAGTGCAGCGTTCGATACTGTTGATCATAATATCCTATTAGAGCGATTAGAACATGCTGTAGGTATTACAAGTACTGCGCTGCAGTGGTTTGTATCATATCTATCTAATAGACTCCAATTCGTGCATGTAAATGGAGAGTCCTCTTCACACACTGAGGTTAATTATGGAGTTCCACAGGGTTCAGTGCTAGGACCAATTCTGTTTACATTATACATGCTTCCCTTAGGCAGTATCATTAGAAGACATAGCATACATTTTCACTGCTATGCAGATGACACCCAGCTCTATCTGTCCATGAAGCCAGATAACACACACCAATTAGTTAAACTGCAGGAATGTCTTAAAGACATAAAGACCTGGATGGCCGCTAACTTTCTGCTTCTTAATTCAGATAAAACTGAGGTTATTGTACTCGGCCCTGAAAATCTTAGAAATATGGTATCTAATCAGATTCTTACTCTGGATGGCATTACCTTGGCCTCCAGTAACGCGGTGAGGAACCTTGGAGTCATTTTTGACCAGGACATGTCCTTCAACGCACATATTAAACAAATATGTAAGACTGCTTTCTTCCATTTGCGCAACATCTCTAAAATTAGAAATATCCTGTCTCAGAGTGACGCTGAAAAACTAGTTCATGCATTTATTACTTCCAGGCTGGACTACTGTAATTCATTATTATCAGGATGTCCAAAAAACTCACTGAAAAGCCTTCAGCTAATCCAAAATGCTGCAGCAAGAGTCCTGACAGGGACTAGAAAGAGAGAGCATATTTCTCCTGTTTTGGCTTCCCTTCATTGGCTTCCTGTTAAATCCAGAATTGAATTCAAAATCCTGCTCCTCACATACAAGGTCTTAAATAATCAGGCCCCATCTTATCTTAATGACCTTGTAGTACCATATCACCCTATTAGAGCGCTTCGCTCTCGCTCTGCAGGCCTACTTGTTGTTCCTAGAGTATTTAAAAGTAGAATGGGAGGCAGAGCCTTCAGTTTTCAGGCCCCTCTTCTGTGGAACCAGCTTCCAGTTTGGATTCGGGAGACAGACACTATCTCTACTTTTAAGATTAGGCTTAAAACTTTCCTTTTTTCTAAAGCATATAGTTAGGGCTGGACCAGGTGACCCTGAATCCTCCCTTTGTTATGCTGCAATAGATGTAGGCTGCCGGGGGATTCCCATGATGCATTGAGTTTTTCCTTTCCAGTCACCTTTCTCACTCACTATGTATTAATAGACCTCTCTGCATTGAATCATATCTGTTATTAACCTCTGTCTCTCTTCCACAGCATGTCTTTATCCTGTCTTCCTTCTCTCACCCCAACCGGTCGCAGCAGATGGCCGCCCCTCCCTGAGCCTGGTTCTGCCGGAGGTTTCTTCCTGTTAAAAGGGAGTTTTTCCTTCCCACTGTCGCCAAAGTGCTTGCTCATGGGGGGTCATATGATTGTTGGGTTTTTCTCTGTATCTATGAAGCGCCTTGAGGCGACTTTTGTTGTGATTTGGCGCTATATAAATAAAATTGAATTGAATTGAATTGAATTTTTGAAGTTACAAACTGAATGTGCTAGTCTTTTAAATGGATTGTGCTTGGATTCAAATCGCATACACCAAAGTTTAGACAGAGGTCCAAACAAAACCATCATTCTTGGATAATGTATCATAAAATGATGTTTCGGAATAATATTTGTGGCATACAGCTGTTTGAAAAGAGTATGGTGCTCTATTATCAGTTCTTTTAGGAATACTGCAAGTCCCCCTGTAACGACTGGTGCAAAGATGATACTGCATATCTCTCTCAGTAAAATAAATAAATGCCAATGTTGACTTTTTCGGTCTACACAATCTCCCAACAAAAAGGGCAAGACCAGTAAAAGGCACCACATTTGAGATGCTGTCTGTTTTAATGCACTCTCACTGTTTCTCAAGTTCATTATAACACTTGGCTTGTTTTTAATGTCTCCATATCCATATTGAAAACTGGAAATCCTCTCATTTAGCTGTTCCAAAGTCAACAACTTCTCCTCATAAATGAAATGGCGAAGCATTAACTTAACCTCTAAAGGGGCTACACCTTCAAGTACATCATGCATGATATCAACACTTATGTTTTGTGTTACATGAAAATACTTTTAAGGTTATTCAGACAGGAGTCCTCTTTTACACCAGTTTTGCTTGGTTCGTTTAAGCTGACATGTTCCTGATAACTGTCTTTGGTGCGCAACTCAACTTTGTCTTCATCATATATCAACTGTGCATCTGCTTTGTCAATCATGCAAAACTGACAGAATTTGTTTGCAGAGAAACTTTCAAGGTAGCCACAAAGTGAATGAATTGCCAAATTATCTGCTGTTAACACACAAACTGTACCATATAGTTGATGGCTATGACCTTTTAAATCCACAATTAGACCAGAATTTTCAAGAAATCTCAAGTCATCAAGAAGTGGTTTCAAAATCTTGTCAAATCCATATACCTCCCTGTCAATTGAGTTAAACAAAAGACACAGGTGAATATTTGCAAGTGAGGAATTCCACTCTGGTGGCAAATTCTTCAAGGTAAAATACACAGCTCCTAGCTTATGTATTTTTGTCTTGGAACCTAAAGGATTTGTTGTTTCAAAGTCATCAAAGTAAAGTTGCATTTGAAGAGCATCAGGGTACATTTTAAACAATGGGTGTGAGGAAAAGTGAGAGCCATCACAGTAATCACGCATTTTGGCATCAGTGTTCTTCTTATTCTGAACAAAGAAGTCCTGAATGTCCTCATGTTGGAATACAAACTTGAGCGTTTCAATGACTGATACATACTGGCATGTATCTGCTGCCAAAACCTGTTTCATCTGACCATCTTTTCTTACAGTATCTGACCTGTGACCCAGAAAGATTTCCTGTGGTTTAACAAGGGAAAACTTCTCAGTGAAGTATTTGTTCATTTTATATTTCGTGTCTACATCTTCAAATATGTTTTTAGCACTTTCAAACTCCTTCATTAATGCTTGAACAGCCTCACTGTCTTGTGGTACATCCAAGCTACTCAACAAAGCAGCAGTTGACTGTTGCAAACAGTCTACAGTTTTCTCAAGCAACTCCTTTGTACAGTTTACACTTCTTGTAACATCTGTTAAAGTAATATTTGATGATGCATACATCTGTGCCATAAAAGAAGCAGCACATTCACCAAGATCAGTATAGTTTTTTAACTTTGATACTGCACCTGCTACATCACTGGGTATCTCCAAAACATCAGGAACTAGATCATCAGTTTCAACTGAACTGTTTGATGTCTCTCCTTGGTAAGAAGGTTGAACTGAGTCAGCATCCATTGAAGATGAAGTAGAATGAGATCTATGCAGGTGCTTTGAAAATGAATTTAAGTTATAATACGTCCTTGGGCAGCCATCTTGGCTACATATAATTTTCAAGTTTTGTCCATCTGTTAAGCAGTGTATTTGACGAAGATGCCAAATGAGGTTTCTCACCTCTGTGAACAGAGACTCTCTACATTTTGGACAGGTGAACATTTTACTTGCATGCTTTAATCTGTGCAATCAGCTCCAGTACTTTGGTTTTCCTTTGGGTGGACAGCGGCAGGTCATAGACAAACTCAAAGAAGGTGAAGACAGAGCCAAGCGGTGCTGGATAGGACAAGTTACATACCCAGTACAGTTTGAAAAGCTTATCCACAGCACACGTCAGGCCATCATTCAGAGGAATGGTTACTTTATCATTCTTAGCAACAATGATGTACTGCCTGGTTGCACTCTTTAGATCACCGATGCATATCAGCTGGGGTTGGTGTGTTGTGGATGATGCTTCAGGATCACTGCAAAGCGATGCAATACTTGTTCCAGGCTTGGAGATGGGGAAGATAAAGATAGATTTTTAGAGAAGTATTCAGTGAGGTGTTGACCAATGCTTTCCTCAGGTAAATACCATGAGAACTGTACTGAATACATACAAGTGCAAAATCAACCAAGTGCGTTATAGCTGATTTAAGGCTGCAACGACTGGCACCAACTGGTGGGAGCAGGTGTGTTAACACCACAAGGGCAGTGTAACAAACCTCATCTAACAAAGAAAAGCAAGATGTAAAATTATTCAAAATACAGAAATGTGTTATTTAATGAATTATGAGATGTACATCAAAAATGACTTTTTCTTTTGTGAATAGATGAAATCAGAAATGCAGAGGCTTAATGCACCTCATTTGGCTTATATGTGCAGCTAATAAAGTCGCCCAAGGCCACATAATTTAAATTCTCCTTACAACCATCTCCATAGACCTCATTCTCCACCATCAGTAAACATAGACATATTTCAATTCATTTACCAAAGGGTGGCATCTAACAATTTCTTTGAAAAAGAACAACAAAATTTAAAAATATAACCCCTTCTTGTATAGTTTTTCTATTCAGCCTTTAACATCCCCTTACTTGTCATCTAAAGACAGTAAACAGAACTATTAATTTGATCATCCTTTTTTTCTTACTTTCTAATAGTAAACGTGAGGCGGGGGGGATGGAAAAATACCTTCAGTCTTCTCTTCAAAATCCTTCAACAGAGAGGACATTCTTGTTTCCAGGGCAGCTACTGATTTGAGTTTCGGAATGATACTGGCTTCCCATTTTCGTAAAAAGAGGTCCACCTTTCCTCCTGTAAGCTTGCCAAACTCCAAGTCCAGCTAATGGAGAGAAAAAAAGTATTTAAGTTTAAAATTAAGCATTAAATACATGAAATTAAAAGTACATTCTGCCCATTTGGTAGCTGTATGGCTAAAATCAAACCTTACAGTATCACATTTCTGTTACCCACTTCCACATCAAGCTTACCTACACAGTGAAACATAACAATTTACTTGGAGTGGTATTTGAATACAAGTCTATTATTCCTTAATTTTAGCTATGATTTGGGTCCCATCAGACCCTGAGAAAAAAAATAGGACGTTTTAGCTGATGTTCAACTTTCTAGAGGCCAATTTCTTATTTTGTCTGCGGTTTGTCCTGTACAGCTTTTTTGCTGAAAATAGGTGAAAGCAGAGTTCGTACAAATTTAGGTGATCCTTTTGTCATTTTTTCACTTCCACGAGCAGCACCTTCTGCATTGTCATTTGATGTCCCTACTATTAGATAGTCATTTGGTGGCACAACTAAGATTTTGGATCATTTGAAACGTGATGCTCATTGTAATAAAAGCCCAGTGAATAAAGATCCAACTCTGAAATTATAAAACTTTCAAAATATTCACTAGGAGCTCATAAACATACCTCCAAATGTATCCACTCCTGTTACATACTTTGTATGCAATACACAACTGAGTGGAGAAGGAGTACATAAACCATTACCAGGGAACCAAGCAACTTACCAGACTTGGCATGTCCAAAAACCGTGGGTACTTTCTGAATATCTCAGCAGCAGTGGGGGAGTCCTTGCTAATCCAGGCTCTGCGACTGGCGTATGTTTCCTCCATGCCTGACATGATAGTTGGAAGGTTCTCAGCTGAGGGCCGCAATCTTTTGATCAGGGTGACCCACTCATCTGTGCTGCTGGTATTCCCATCCTCTTGCCTGAGCTTCTTGTCTTCACCACAGTCATTGGTCACTTTTCGCTTCTTATAACGTCTCTGCCCCTGGTCGAGATTCCGTCTAAGGTTGCGCAGTTTAGTCTCTAGGAATCCACAATGAGAGACTGGATCATAATAATGCTCCTGAGGAAGAAAGGACAGAGGTATATGGATAACAGCTGAGCAATTTTAACTGAGAAAAAAACCCGCTCTAATAAATAATGAGATAAAGGTTAAAAGATACACAGTAAGTGGGAACAAGTGCAAGTATGTAGTGGAATTTACATTATTAAAATGCTAAATTTACTTACAAATCCTTCCCCCTGTCCTGCCACTCGGACACTCAGGGATGGAAAAGTGGTGATGATGCTTTTTGCTACAGTCAACTTCTCTGCACTAAGAGGGTAACTGGAAAATAAAGGTAACCTTTTTTTTTACTCCTGTGCACTTCAACATTTTTAAAGAAAAGATTCATTGCAAAATTTTAACAAAGTGCAGTAAGGTGCTATACTTACTAACCACACCTCTCCACCAAATCCCCAATGCAAGTCTTCACAAGAAGCTTCCTCGATGGCACTGACAGGGTACCTGTAGTTTCATACTCCTTAAGAATCTGTGGGGCTTTCCTCTTGAGTAGTGACTTCAGGGGTTGACTTTGTTCTTCTGTGGTAATGGTAGACTGTGTAAAGGCAACACCAGACACTTTACCTCTCTGCAATAATCTTCAAAGTCATGACAGCAAATTTCCACAGAGCATAGAAGCATGAGTTTACTCAAAAAGCTGCAGCAGAAGAAGGCGGTTTCTTAATTACCGTGATTATAACGCAATGACTAAAAGAAATTCTGAATAATAATTAAATTGATTTTATCTTCTAGTTGCTACTTGGTGAATAAATCTGATCCTGACTAATAGTTAATAACTGTTAAAACACATTTTATGACTTAGGAAACTGAAGAAATGCAAAGTGTACCTGATTTTGTCTAATCTCCCCAAGAGAGGTTTCCATCGGTGGCCCTCTGGCTGACAGGAAGATATGGAATCTATCAAAGTCCTTAACGTCTACCTCATTGTCAACATCAATATATTCCATGAAATCAGTGTTATACTTTAGCAACCTATCAAGCACGCAGCCCATGTGCTGAGCTTGGCTTTGACCTATGATGTCTTTGGCACTGCTGACATGAAGAATTTTTTTACAAATCTCTTTCTCATCTATAAAAGTGGTTACAAGGACTTTGACAGATTCTAAGTTGTCATATTCGTGCTGAAAATAAAAGAAACACATGGCTAAATAAGTAAGATAATTTGCATGGTCAAGTTGCTGTTGTTTTTTTGTTTTTTAAATAACACTGACTATTACTTCCTCATAAGGTCTGCATAAAAAATAAACTATATCAGAGCATGTTTCCAGCAAAAAGCCTTAAAAAAGAAAGACTTTAGTTAATCATACTAAATGCAAAAACTGCTTTAACTGCTTAAAAAATAATTATCTCTGTCAATGTGAGGTATATTTCATGTTAACCAGTGATAAGTAATTATAACAAATAATTATCACAACACTACTAAATGTAGTCTATTAAGTGTGATAACAGAAGACAGAGGGGCGACATCAAACTAAAGTTACTCAGTCTTAAATTCCTATTCTGTGCTAGCAAACGAATGGTCGCGGTGATAACTACATTTGCTATATTCAGAGCTAACAACAATATTGTCATTTTACACAACACTGCAAATGTTAGGTGCTGACTCTGGCGTTGCTCATAGACACCAGAATGCCTGTCGGAGCCGCTAGCCAACTACCACACTGGTTCTAAGAGCAATTTCTGAATACTCTAATACATAAATAAAGTAAATAGATAAATACATGAATAAAGTAATACATAAAAATACTACCAAAACACATTAACTCTAATGGAGTATGGCACGAAAGCCAAGAACTAATAATAAAATTAAGAGTAGGATATGTTAGCAAGACTGTTACATTAAAGTTAGCTAGGTGTAGTTAAGCAGTAATTAACTTAAACTCAAAACTCCTACATAACTCCAATATTTTATATAAATTCACATTTTTCCAGAAACCCGGCATATTTTCAGTACATTAAGATAAACTGGTAAATGATACTTACTGTAAGGTCTGACAACATACTAGGCGACGTAACCTCCATCTTTGTCTCCTTTGTCTCAGTGGCGCGAAAGATAGCGCCCCCTTCCCGCCGCTGGTATGTCATGTTGCTGGGCAGATTTTGTTTCAATTTTCAGCATGTGTATTCTTAATTTCCTACTTTTGCTTCAATTGTATTCACATGTTGCGGTCAAAATTAAGCCTGTTCTTTGTGGATACTTATGCTTGTAGTATAGCCATGGCCATTAATTGGTATGCCATACATATTGAGAAATAAAAAATTAATCCTCTTTCAGAATTTTAGTACACCATACACACCTTGGTCCACATTAAATTATAAAATGTTTTATTTGTTGAACGTAATGAGGAAAGGATTAAGGAAAACAAACAATAACTAAACATTTTATTTATTCAGTTAATATAGTTATAATACATTGTTAATCTACAATTTATTTCACTAAACACAGGGCTAGCATCAAATTACTGAGCTGCTAATTTTAGGTCCTGTTGTTAGATTCTGAAAATAACACACAAAATGTGTTAAACTGTGCAACACATCAAGTGTGTTGAGCGTTTTACACATTTTTTCAATGTTTACACATTGTCTTACACATGTTATGTTAAAATTCACACAAAATGTGTTAATATTGTAACAACACATTTTTTGTGTCACTTTTTAACACATCTTTTCTAAGAGTGTACATGAGAGAAACCAGGCCTGGGCAGGAAGTCTGGCTCTGATGCTGATTGGCTACGTTTTCATTAGCTGTGTAATCAGATTACTGCCTCCATCATCAAGATCCAATGTAACTATTTTTTACTTTAACGACTGACAGTCCAAACGACCGTAGGAGGTTTTGGCAAACTATAAAGTGTCTCTGCCAGCTGTGACTCCTCAGAGCTTCCTCCTCACTTAAATATCGACTCCACTCCTGTGTCACACAAAACTGAAATGTTGCTTTAACAAACACTTTGTTGCTTCTTGTTCTTTGTTCAGCACAGTATCTGATGGTAAACCTCTTGCACACAACTCTGCTCGTAGTTCCTGCTTACTGATACCTTTTCCTTCACACCTGTCACAGTAGAAGAGGTTTGTAAGGCTTTGAATAGCCCCAACACCAGAAACTCGTCCTCACAATCGTTCTCCTTCCTTCTTGCACTAGGCTGCAAATATCATAGCTGAGCCAGTGTCTTATATTTTTAATCTTTCTCTACAACAGAAGGCTTTACCACAGATGTGGAAGTGTGCCTCTGTACTCCCCCACTGAAAGCTGGTGATTCTTCAACAGTTAGTAATTACAGGCCAATTTCCAAACTCTGTGTCTTATCTAAGGTTCTTCAAAGGCTGGTAAATAATCAACTTCAAAGTTATCTGGATGAAAATAGGATTTTATCTCCCTTCCAGTCTGGTTTTAGGAAACTGCACAGTACTGGAACTGCTTCGATAAAAGTTCTCAAAGACGTCTATGAAGCGCTGGATGCAAAGAACTACTGTGCAGCTCTTTTTATTGATCTATCAAAGTCTTTGACACTGTTGACCACAACAAAAAATCTTCTGGCACAACTTCACCTACTTCCAAGCTGCGTGGAGAGGATGAGGTTCTAACAGCACAGGAACTCCAGCAACACTCAGTAGCAGCTGCTCCCAGTCCCTTGGTTTATGAGCTGAGCTGCTGACCACAGCATTTTATGTCATAGATTACTGGAAATAGGCCTTTCAGACCGAGCAGCTGCCTGCTTCTCTAATGTTCTTTTGGACATCAGCAGTGCGTTCAGCTCAATGGTCTCTCTTGCAGCTTTTTAAATGTCACTAAACGAGTGCACAGGGTTCTGTCCTGGGCTACTTATGTCAACGGTGTGGCACAAAATCTAGATGCATCTGTTCATTTTATACCATCAACATAGTTTTCAAACCATTACAGCAGCTGTTGATAGTATTCAGTCTCAGCTGGCTCAGACTGGCTTTAAATGTAGAAAAAACCAAAGTCATGTTGTTCACAAACAGAAAGAGGGTCCGGCTTTATTTCCTTCTCCTGTATCTGCTCAAAGTATTTCTATTGAAACTGTGGCCTCGTACACATACCTCGGTATTGTGCTTGATGACAGTCGTTCCTATAAGCCACACATTGACCATCTAATAAAGACACTGAGGCTGAAGTTGGGCTTCTCTTCCAGGAACAGATCATGTTTCACAGGAAAAAGCTTGTTGCTGCCACCTTTTTTTTACCTGCCCTGGATTACAGTGACATGATTTATATGAATGACTGCTCGCTCTCTTCATCTGCTGGATTTTGTCCATCATGGGGCATTAAGATTTATAACTGTCTGTAAACCTTTAACACACCACTGTACTCTGTGTTCTCTGGTTAACTGGTCCTCATTGGTCTTACACAGGATGGTCCATTAGTATCATTTTATCTATCAATCTGTTTCTGGTTTACTGCCTCCTATTTATCAGAGTACATGTTAGGCAAACAGTTTAGTCACAGCCTGCAGTCTCAGGACATCATTACATCCACTGTTCCATCAGTTCATGCAGAGCTTGGGAAGAAGGCGTTCTCCTTTTCTGCTCCGTCTTCATGGAAAACATAACCGAAGGATTTAAGGCTCTCCGTTGATTTCACTTGCAGACTTCAAAAGACGTACACATGTTTTTGTGAAACCATCTCTGGGAACTTGTTCTCGTTTTTAATGTGACTGAGTACATTACACAAACTTTTCTTTTATTGTTGTAATTTGTTCAAGGGTTAGGGTTAGTTGTTCAAAGCCTCTCCCAGTCAGTGCTGTTCTCTATGCCTGTCTTACTCTACATGATGTTATTAGCACAAACACTTTAAAGGTGATAATTAGGTCTACAACAATAACACAGACTGCAATGTAGTTAAGCGTCTTACAGGTAGTTTTGAATGAATGAACTTAAAAAACAACACAAGCAAAGATCTGTCTCCTCCTGTTTTTTGTGTCACATAAGAAAGAAGCATCAATATCTGATGAGAAGACTTATTAATTTGGCCTTTCACGTGGTCTTACTCAGGTGATGCGAAGTGAAATATGCATCCTTTTTATGGTAATGTGCTGGAAAATGTTGAAAATGGACATTAAACGTGCTCACAAAGTGCTTGAATTTGACCCTGAAAGGTGTATGAACCCAGAAAAAGTCTCACTTGGAGTAAAAACCTCTCATAGCAAGTTAATCATATTCAATTGATTTGATGCTTTCAGCACAAAATTTAGCCACACAGTCAGGACAGCGTCTGATTTACCTTCATCGGTAAACGTGTTTATGCAGTACATAGTAACAGTGTGGCTGAGTCCTCTGGTTCAAATCAGTTCCAGTACATTTGGAGATGTAAGTCTTAACCTTTCACATGCATCGGGAAGGAAAAAACATTTAATCTGCACAGTACTGCCGAAGTGCAGCGATACATTGTGAAGTGCACATTTCCATTTCTCATACAGTACCGAGCAAAAGTCTTGAACCACCCCCTTATTTTTTCGTGTTTTGCCAGGTCAGTCTGTGTTAACGGTGTTATTAACTGCATTCTTCAACTAAAGAAGTGAGAACAAATGATGTGGGGTTTTGTTTTTTTGCAATAGGCTGCAAGTAAATGTGTACAGATACAATTTAAAATTGGTTCTTTGTTAAGTTTTCTGGTCCTTTCCGTGACTTAGGTGTCTGTTTATGTTTGAATGTTTCAGAGATTAGTGTGAAGGGTCTTAACAGACAAAAAGTGGTCAAATACAAGCCCTGGATTAAAAATCAGAAACACTTTAAAAAGCCTGGAGAGCTATTCCTTAATACCACTTTAAAGATTACAGGGAAGTCCGGATCCCTGGAAGCAAGGAGGTAATAAATCAAGTTTGATTATCCTAATTTATAGCTGTCTTTATGTTAAGGATTAAAATAAAATTCACAAGAGGAAGGTGTTGGTGTGTGTGGTTGGGAAGAGAGGGACGAAGCTAGAATGAAGCACAAACAGAGGGAGGTGTTTGCCTCTCGCTGTAGCGCTGTGAAACACGATCTGTAGATTGCAGCTTGTGTAGGTGCTCCAAGAAAATGGGTTCATTGGCATGCAGCACTGTAGATGTGCATGTATGCACTCGCGAAAGAGAGAGGATGCTTGTGTTGCTGAGCTCGTTCTTGCACAGCGGGGAGATGTGAGGTAGGTTGGGGCTACCTCATAACTCCCCGCTGTGAGGCTGCCAGATGGGAAGAAGAGGAAACCGCCTCGTTGTCCTGAAACGCTCATTTTCCTCTGCTCACTTTTCATCTTTACAATCTCAGCACGTGGGTGTGTATTGTAAAATTATGATATTATTTTATGCCATGTTATACCCCTAATTAAAGATTGTGAATTATTATGTAGTTTTAGTTTGCATTATTCTCCTGAATTAGAAGAAGCTGATAACTATTGCATTAGTTAAACTGATTTGCATTACATTAAATTGCTGACCTGTTGTGAATGAATGATATTGTTTTATGATGCATTATATTGCTGAGTTATAAGAAATACTGTTCGCAGAAGGTTATTGTCTAATTTGTCTGAGTAGAAGAGAACAGAGTGTGCTGGAGTTTTCTGCCCCATTTCAGCAGGAGCAGATAAACAGGGAGCCAAGGTCGTAGCTTAGGCGCTGTGTGAGAGAGAGCATGTGAATGTTTAGGCTTTTTATGATAAGGTGGAGGCACCAGAGGTTATAAAAGTTTGAGCAATGCTCCACCATTTTGAGATTTTGAGGCTGTCTGCATCAGTGTCCATCTCCCACGTGTGTGATCATTAAATCATCGTTTGACTCAACCCGGCCGGACCAGTGTTGTTATTGTGGTTTTTTCTCTTGTCTCCATCCCCAATATTTTGAACCTTAACAGCTTGGGGGCTCGTCCTGTGGTATTGGGGTGGAATTTAAAAGTTTGGACGGTCCGAGGTTGTCGAACGGACAGGCACGAGCCAGTGGTCTGATTTGAGTGGACAAAAGCCGGCTTATCTAAAGGTAAGGCACTACCTGTTGAATTATTTCCAAAATGTGCCAAATTGGATATGACTAAATTAAAGTCTACTCACTGAAATTACTGGTAGAGTGTCTGTTTTGATTTTGATGAGAATCACCGTGTGTTATGCAGTTAAAGTTGCTTAAGAGTATTTAATGAAGTTGAAGAAATATGAAACTGTTCCAGAAGTAACAGAGAATGTTGGGTTTGAGTCCCTGGATAGTGAGCGGAAGGCTCAGGTAGTTTAGTAGGGAAATTAGGACAGAAACTGTTCCAGAAGTAACAGAGACTGGTTAATAGTTTTATAAATTAGGTCAGAAACTGTTCCAGAAGTAACAGAGACTGTTTAATTGGTCGTAAAAAAGTTATCTTTCTTCGGTGAGACCCGTTATGGTAAAATTTTTCAAAATCGGTTAGGTTAAAATTATTATAGGACGGCACTGGAAGATGCTAAGAAGCACATAGCCCGGAGGTTACGCTCCCTCCTGGCCGTGGACGCGCGGTCTTGACCTGTCGGCGAACAGGGGTAGTTCAGTTTTGGTTTAACTGTGGGGTACAGGGCATCCGGAAATAAGCTAGGAGTTACCGAGACTCCTCATCGTTTAAAACGGTGTCATGTGCTTGTTTGGACAAAGTTAAATTGAGTTAGGGATTTAGAAGTTAGGTCAGAAACTGTTCCCAGAAGTAACAGAGACTGTTTAATTGATTACAAAAAAGTGAAGCTTTCTTCGGTTGGACCCGTTAACTTAAATTTGTCGAAATTTGTTAGGTGCTGAATCTGTCAGGCCTGTCAGTAATTGTAAATATAAGACGTCTTTGTAATATAAAATAGAAGAGTTTTGTCTGAGCTTTGTGTGACCCTGTGTGTGACGACAGCGCACTGCAGCGCTACGAGCTATTTTTAGACGGTGTGTGAACATGCAAATGAGCTGTGACGCGCACAGAGGACTTTGCTTCCTGTTTAGCGTGTTTTTGAGTTTTATAATTTTGATTTGCAAACAATGATACATGCCTGTAAGTAAAACGCTGATTTTGCTGATTATGATACTACAAATAAGGTGTTGAATGACTAGGGTGTGAATGATGTTGGAGTTTAAAGCGGAAACTCAGAGAGGAGTGTGTTGGGAGACTGGCATGTAGTCTGCAGTGCAAAGGTGGGCGTCTTGCCTGCTAGTCTATTTAACAGTGATGAAAATGATATTAAATAAATCTCTCAGTGTGTTGATACAGGTGGCTATGGGGCTGGACCAACTGCCCCCACAAGCACGGCGGCCGAAGCAAAATTATAGTAATGGACACAAAATCAGCAAGAATCAGCAGCTGTGGAAAAGACAGCAGCTAGCAGAGAATTAAAGGAGAAATTAAGAGAAGTTTTACACATAAAATTGCGGCCAACACACTTGTGGAGGTTGGGAAGGCGCCTGGAGCATCACAACAAGAAGGTGAAACAAAAACACACACAAGCAGAGAAATGTGAGAGAGAGGCACGTGCTAGAGAAATGCCTCGTTTGAGAAAAAACGTTAAATTAGCCCATGTACAAACGCACATACACGCAATGAAGAAACAGCTTACACCCATGAACACGTGAAGATTTTCCAGCAAGTTTAAAGCAGTGAAACTTAACATACACCCGCCGTTACACAATAAAGTTCATCCACTACTAACAAATAAACCCTCTGGGTTGCAGGACAACAACTTAACTTCAAAAAAAAAAAAAAAAAAATCACAACCAGTGATAACACGACAAATTTAGTGGTTAATAAAAGTCAAATTGTGACATGTTTTCTTCTGATTGATTAATACAAGTGATTACTGAATGAAAGAAAATTCCATTTTTGTGCTGTAAACATGATCTTAAGAATTTTAACATGTACCTGTGTTGTCCTGTCAGCTTGGTGAGTTATGAGAGGATTATATGGTGAAAAAAAAAAAAAAAACAAAAAAAGGGGGAGAGAAGGCTGACACAGGGCCTGGTCCCGTTGTTTTTCCCCTCTCTGAGTAACACAGCCAATACAACATGATTTTCCTGTTCGTTTGTTTTTGTTTTTGTTTTGTTTTGTTTTTTCTCTTTATGCTTGATTACAGGCTGCTTTGTCGGCCCGGAAAAGCCGAGGCTGACCCTGGACTCCTGCTCTCCCCTCTACCATCTTTGCTCTCTCCTCTACCATCTTTGATGTGACCCTGACTAAATGCTAAAGCAGCTGAACCCGCAACAACAACTTGAAAATGTCAACAGTGCTGCAGGAAAATGATCTCATGCAGCAGAGACGGAGAGCGGTAATCCAAGGCCCGTTTCACTACACGGGGAGATTTCTGTCAGCGTCTTTTCTTTCTGAGAAGATTGAGAAAGGCCCGGCTCCCACCACCGATTCTGACCACCTTATATAAAGGAACTATTGAGAGCATCCTGAGCAGCTATATCACTGTCTGGTTCGGGAACAGCACCATGCCGGACAGACAAGCACTACAGAGGGTTGTGCAATCAGCTGAGCGCACCATCCGCTCCGAGCACCTTGACCTGCACTCAATCTACAGCAGGCGGTGCTGGACCAAGGCCAGGAAGATGGTGAAGGACCTCAGCCATCCCAACAACAGACTGTTCTCTCTGTTGCTGTGTACGTGACAAATAAACATCTGGATTTGGAAAACGAGGCACTCGCAAAGCCACCAGCATTGTGCCTGATTGGACACACCCCTCTCACACACTCTTTACATTCTTGCCATATGGAAAAAGACAGCTTCAGCTGACAGAGCTGTGACGAGACGCCCATCAAGCCCAGATGAAAAGTGAGGCCGAGCAAAACCATGCTGACCTTAACCACTCTGCATTAAAACTGTGCAGGACAGTGACGGACCAACAATGACCATCGGGCAGCAAAAAGGGTGTGCCAGAGACAGGAGGAGCAACTGAGGTCAGAAGGCACCTCAGAATGGACAAAACACCAGGAGAAAATAAGCTGAAGGCACAGGTGTCGGGGCTCGGCCAGGAGCTGACCTCTGAGAAGAGCCGAACAGCAGAGCCGCAAAAGGCCGTGGAGCAAAGCAAGGAAAACATCAATGGACTTAAATCTGATTTCTACGGAAAAGACTCTGAGGTTTCTGCCCTCAATAAGACCTCGAGGCATCAGAGCAGAAACTGAGCATGGCCCAGGAGGAGCTAGCTGAAAATCGAACCCATCAGGCTTGGAGTCCTAGACACCGGACTTGAAATCAGGCCGGAGCATCCTGGAGCTAGATGAGCAGTGTGATTTGTCCGGTCTGCTATGGAGCGAACGTTAGGGGGATGGCTTCCTGTCGCCTCTGCCGTCCTCCGATCGCTCAGCGTCCTGGGCTGCCCAGCTCTGGACTGAACGCTCGGGCCGAGACACCCAAACAACCATGGACTCCATTCCCCTGGAATGGGACCACGACTACGACCTCAGCCGTGGGCTTGAGAGTGCAAGAAGGGATCCCAGAGAGCCTTGAGGCCTGTGTAAAACTAACAGAACAAAGATTGAGGTCTTCCACTGGGGAGGTGGAAGCTGCAGACTCTCCTATACACCTTCTGGATGTCAGCCGTTCCACCTGCAAACAAACGGACAGCAGTCGTACTTCTGCAAGCAACAAACGGACATCCAGACAATTGAGCTGCGTATCAAAACCCTGAAGGAAGACCGAAGCAAAAGGGTCAAGTTAAGGAGGAGCGAAATAAGGAGAAGATGCTGGACACTGGAGAAAAGGACTGCCTCAATTGGGGCCAGAACCAGTATGGACAGAACTCTGAGCAGCAGCACCAATGGATGCAAACAGACTGAAAAGGAGGAGGGCAGGACCCAGGGCACGCTTCAGGCCGTGGTTTACCCAGAACACTACAACAGGAAAGTGATGAACACAAACACCCACACAAACACACACATCTACATGCACCGACTCAGAGTGAAAAGAAACATACATATGAACATATGCACTCGTTGATTGAGGGAGAAATGACACACACACACACACAAATTAAAATGTTGATTCAATGAACTGAGAAGTGATCCACACACACACACACACGCTGATGCAATGAAGAATGCTTTACTAACAAATGCTGCACACAAACATCCAAATACGGAGTTGGTTACAACAGCAAGAACTGATTGATTATTTATTGCTTAAATGTATTTCATGCCATGCAGAGGGCATTTGTGTAGATTTAGAGGACATGGTCTGAAGCACTTTGATAATGAAAACAATGTCTGTGCGTGATGTCTGTTTATGGCTCAAAGCCTCCACTGAATTGTTTACTGTGCTTCACACAGTCTAACAAGGAGCAGTGGTATAGAGCGAAAATGATGAATGAATGGTGTGAGTTTTATTTCGAAGAGATTATGAAAAGGTTGTGTTGATTCAACTTAGTTGTTTACGTTTTTGCCAAAGTAAAGAGTTGGTGTGTAACTAGTGTCCACTATTGAGTCAAGTAAATCCAACATGTTTTGTTGGTGCAAAAAGGAGTGTTGGTTGATCTTTGGGTTTTGTTTGACACTAGGTTGATTCCATCAGTGAGGTTTGGATTGTTCTCTTTCTCTAAGAGAGAGAAAGATGGTTTGAACTTTGGACATGTTTGCAATGGGCCCCAGTATCTGTTATCATATGAGTGTTTAATTGGTTACGTCTGTGTTTGCTTTTGTTACAGTGCACTGAGATAAGAACATCTGAGAGGTGTGATCCACCGGTGGTGATATTTTGGTATTTTGTGAGTTCCTGATTTAACAAATCAGCTCTTTAATCCAGGCCTGAGAGATTGAACTTTAAAGCGCTATAAAATATTCTTATTGAAAACAGTCGCAAAGTATTTTTTCTCCATGATTATAATGGGCTTGGGAGAAAATTGACTTATATGGGACACTGATCCTGAAGCCTAAAAGGATTGCAGCGAGTCAATCCAGTCCAAAGAAGGAAAAACAAACAAGGAGCTGTTTCCTTTAAAATGATGACGTCATCTTGCTGGTGATGGAGCCTCGAATAGGCTGCGCGTGAGACTCCATTATCAGCAACTTTTGGTATGAATGTGTGTGGATGTATGCATATGACTGACGACTAAAAGTCATGGACTGATGACTAAAAGTTTAACTGACTTGATACTGAGACAAAAACGGTGCTGACTTTAGGATTATTAAATGTCCACAGACAATTCACCCAGCCTGTAAAAGAAGGGTGGATGTTTTGTTTTTCTTTGTTTTGTCTGCAAGAACAGAAGAATGACAGAGACTAAAGAGCTGTAGCTTCACAGCAGTGTGAACTGCAGACTGAACCCTTTGGTTGCTAATTTTGAGCTACTGATGTTTGCATTAAGGAAATTGTGTTTTAGTAGCTGTGTTTTAATTAAGGTATTACATTATATTGTTGGGAATATTAAATGCTAAAGTGAAGAAAAGGTTTGATCCCACTCATGACTGAGCATGTTATTATTAACCATAGTGGGTCACTATAGAGAGTCAATTAATTTTAGAAAAAAAAAACAAACAAACAAAAAACCCTCCACCGAGGTCTATGAATAAGAGGGGAATGATAGACAGCCACACTCAAAATGGAGATATGTAATGATAAACACTGGTCCCCGTCTTTTGGGCGCTCTCTTGAAGTAGTCAACAATTTAAAAGTAAGATAAAATAACAGAGGCATGTGCTGAGGGGTGGTGCTGCACAAGAACAAGAGTAAAATAAAGAAAATATTGTTTTTAGAAGTGCAAATTAAAATGTACCATTACACTCAGAGGATCAATATGAAGCTTAATATTTGTTAATTTTGAATGAAGTACATGACTGGTGACTGTTCTGTCCTGAGCTTTTGTTTTTACAGCACCCGCTTGATCACACCAACAGTTTCTCGCCACCGAAGAGGGGTACTTGAAAAAAATAAAGAACGGGGAGGAATATCATCAAAACTGGAAACAGGTAATCCCCAAAGGGGGTGATAATGCCATAACTTTCACTGTGGTCAAATTCTCAAAATTTGACCCTCAAAAATTCTTCAAACATTTAGACACAAAGTGGAGATTTAGATAAATATAATGTCGTAAACCACATAAGCATGAAGTATTTGATTCAATAAGATGGTGAAGTAACAAGCAGCAAAAGGTTGATCATGTTAATGGTGTTTATTCAAGGGTGCAGAGGAGATTATTATTATTAAAGACAACAAATGAAATAACGAAAAGTAGAAGTGGAAAAATTTGCGTTAACGGCAATAAAATCAAAAAAAAAGAAGTACTAACTAAAACTGTACTGAATGTTCACAAAACTAACTAAAATTAACTGGATTTATAGCAAAATGTGTTTGGTTGCATTGATGTGTGCGTGCCCTGCTATAGTGAAATTAAGATAGTACTTTAGTCGAGTCGTCTGTGTTGCTGCTCCGTCCACGCGCAGAATCAGGTCAGGAAAAGTCGGGAGACAGCGCCAGAATAGAATTGAGGATGATTTTAATATGATTGTTTTGTAGACATAACAAGAGTCTTGTAGTGGAGAGGGACGTAATGTCCTCCTGAGACCCAGAGAATAAGAAAAAAACAGGGAGAAATTATTTTCGTTTTTTCTTTTTTCTTTTTTTTCTTTTTTCTTTTAAATAAATCAAGTGTTATTAAAATAACAATCTCATAAGATGAAGATCAGGGACCAACCCAGAAGTCACTGACACTTCACTAACTGTAAACTATTGGTTTAGGAATAAGTGATGGCACTGACCTTTCTATTTCACAAAAGTCAATTTATTTAGGATATCTGAGTAAGTACTGATTTTATTTGGAGACACAAAGGAACATTTGGTACTTCCCTCATCGCACATCTGTTTCATTGTTGTACCCAATCATTCTACAACTGAAATGCCTTGGACTGCTAACCATTTCAGGCAAGTGGAGTGAACCATATTTTGCTAGACTCTCATCAGATTGGGGCTTCCTTTTATTGATCTTTGGAGAGAAGTCTTCATTACTGGTATTATTCAGGTCTTGTTCACATGTTTGTCCCAGGTTTCTCAGCCAAGAGGAGCTTAAACCCCAGATATTGTGAGTTCTTTTCACACATTGAGATCACTGATAACTCTCAGCAACGACGTGATCTCGTAGAAACAATTAGGTGTTATGGATTTAACTATAATTGCGACTCTTATTTTTTACTTTACTGGAAAAGATTTCTGCATTTTACCCATATTTTATTTTTAACTCAAAATCAAAATTCCAGATTCTACTACATGTTGGTTTTGCACCAGATAGGACGACAGATTTCAGGTGGCCCTGTGTCTTTCTCTATTACATCTGCCACTGCATCTCGATAATCTTTGTGTGGCTTTTAGTGGGTCCTGACCCTCTCATATTTTGAAAAATCTATGTTTGAATCTCCCTTAATAATTGTGTTAAGAATTCTCTCCGCCTTTGTCAAAAGTTGGGTATTAGGAAAAAGTGAAATAAATATAAATATAAAGTCCCAATGTGTAGAGCACACATTAATAAATTAGTCATGTTCCCTGTGAAAGTAAATGAGTCTAATTCTTAAAGACCCCTGAAATTATTTACCAGATGTTTATTTTTTGAATAAAATAAAAATCTGAGTTTAACAAAACATTTTAAATGTAAATATCAAGCTTACCTTTCTCTCTTCCATAAAATGTGCTTGTGGGCACGCCAGCCGTTTTGAAAAGGTGGGAAAAACAATTGGCAAGGCCACACCCCCACACATGTGACATAATTTTAAAGGTACTGTTGTCCTCTCTAAGAAACATCAGGATTTAGAGGAGTGGCAAGTAGAGTATGAGAGCTACAAGCAAAAAACTAAATGTGTACTACAGTGCGCAAAAAATGAAGTACTGGGTCATCAGGGGGTCTTGAGGGACATTTATAAAACAAAAAATCCCACAAACTTTAAAAGTGCACTTGAAAAGCTCACACAAGAAGGTTAACCTAGCTTACCTAGAAGACCTCATCAGGGGGAGCACACTCCCCCTCTTTGAAGAGCTCACCCACTTAACTCGCATCCCAAGAAAACAGCTAACCCCAGATAAGGCAGTGTGATGTATCCCGAGATAACAGGACTGGGACATCTAAATAAAGGTGTGAAACAATCGCCTTCAAAAGGTTATCAATTAACTTTAACCAAAATTAGGACCACTCGGTGCGGCAAGAGTTAATAGTTATTAGTCTCAACACCCAAGGATAATTAGAAGAGCATGACTGATATGATGCAACTGAGATTTTGTTACACTTAACTTTTGCAAAACACAAATAAAACTAAATTGAAACTAAGGATTTTCAGAAAATAAAAACTAGACTAAACTAGCAAAGAATTGGTAAAAACTAATTACAACTGGCAAAAAATTGAAAATCTGGAGTCGAAACTAAATAAAAGATAAAACCTAATGAAAATGGCGAAACGTTTAAAACTCTGGTGCAGAGATTGGCAAATCTGACCAGGAACGTTATAAAATGGATTGTCAGAACAGTCAGCGTTAAAGCCACTTTTGACAGTCCATACTAGGATGGCATTGGACATCTTGGGGGTGGAAAGGGGTTGGTGTGACCAAGGTGTGGTTTGGCTTGTTGTATGTATATTTGAGATCATATGGCTCTGGATGGACCAGTTACCAGGGCATGGAAGGAGGACAGACTCATTAAAGGAGGAGAAGGCATTTCCTGGGATTGGAGATCCTCTGGGTGAGTGGTTGATTAAAAGCATGCATAAAATAGAAGTTATCTGTTGTTATTGATTGGTAATAGATTGATAATTGGCCACATTTACAGCTGTATTGACTTGTTGTGGACGTAGTCGACTTCAGGTTTAAGCACCCTAATTAACAGGTTGAAAATAGTGACATTAAAAGAAGAGTATGCAGCACCACCCTGTCAGACGCCAGTGATGGTGGAGCTCACTGATGAATCAGGTGAGCTGGATTCATGGCTGATTCAAAACTAAGATCCCCCTGCTGTGGTCAGTAAGGGGAGAAAAGGGGGAAATAAAATCAAGAATTAAAAGAGGCATTTATAAACGTTTAGGTGTCAAGTGAAACGGGAAAAAAGGGGGTGTTATACTGTTATTTTCAATGTCAGCATTATTATTATTGTATGAGAATCATGCAACAAGCATTGCATCGATGATCATTTATTGAAGTTTTTGACCTTATACTAACATCTGTGTTCCTGTGATTGTTATAACCTCTGATGAATCTTCTATTTACAGGTGTTAGGATAATGATATAATTTTTCATTGCAGGTGTAACCATGATCATTTTTATACATATTGCAACTTGTTGCTCATTGTAGAGTTGTGCTCAAGTTAATAAGGGTTAAAAGCTACAGTCAGCGCGAATGTCTGACTGATCTATTGAGGGGAAAGGCTTCGAGCATAGAAGGCCGCACGCGCTTACAAAACACTGATATCATGTTATTCTTTGTGATCTTTTCTTCAATTATGTCTTTAAGGTTAGTTTAAATAGTGGCAGTTAATTAAACGAGATTTATTAAAATATTAAATACCTGAGTCAGAACGTTACACGCGGATCACCTTAAGAGTCTGGGAAACTTTGTAGCTGCCTAACTTTTTTTGAATGTTCTAGCTCTGTTGATTTGACACATTGGAATGTGTCAAAAAAGGGGGGGAAGGTTGAGCTTTAACATCAAACCAGGATTATTTGAACATTTTATAACTTCATTTGTGTCTTTAATAATTTAGGAATGGTAAAGCTTAAGCTAATAGCGGTCCGAGAAGACGGACCTTTTAGAGAATCAGTGAAAAAGCATAAACTATCACTTTCATGTTTAATCATTACTCATTGAAATGAACTGAATAGCGTTTAGAAGATTTGTTAATTTTTTGTCTTTTGTTAAAAGAGGGGTTTTAATAATTTTCAGACACACCTTGCAAATGTGCTTATAACGAGTTGGCACTCGGCCTTTTGAAGGTCAGAAGCTTCGTTCAGCGTGACTGTCCGGACTGATAAAGTGTAAGAAATGCCTTGAGTGCGGAGGGCTAAATGCAAACACTGCTTACACACACATAAGATATGATTAGAATAAGTCCCTGGGACATTCTGAATGTTTTAGACCAATTCTGAATCACTAGAAGGTCAGTAGATAATAACATTAGATTATTAGGGTTAGGAAGAGAGGTGTTTTGGTTTTCTGTCTCTTACAGAGCAAGGAACAGACACCAGACGAGGTCACAGAGATGCGAGGATCCTCCGTAGCAGAGTCAGACACAGTGACTGCCGAGACATCAACTGGGTCCAAGGGTCATGGCGTTTGGGCTCCAGCTAGTCACCACAAAAGGATGGATCCCATAAACACAGCAATAACCATGAAGGGGTTGGCGGAAATCCGGGAACACCAGACCAATGAGGTTCGAGAGGCTTTTGGGCAAAAAGGGGACACCTTCCTGTTCCTTTTTCTGGAGAATACACAGATCGTTGTTTGAAATCGAGACAGAATAATCCCCTGGTCTGTGTTACGACTGAAGGGTTGTCTAACCCCTAAGGTTGGAGAATTAAGAGCAGAGGATCACCCAACTGGACGACACTGGTAGCTGCAGCAATAAAATAAAGGTTAAGAGCTCTTCGGACAGAGGTTCTAGTCTACGTCTGAATGGTATAAGGGAACACCAAATAAAGCAGTGGGAGACAAGGACATTGTCATCTGGACCTGCTACTGTTGGAATCCTAGTTTTTCTTGCACCTGACTTGCGTAAACACAGAGGTCATCTTACATATGGTTTGCCCCTCAGGGGGACAAAGGACCTCTGGAGTGAGAAGAGATGAACCCGGCCACACTGGGCTACAGGGTGTTTGTGAGGTCATTATTCTAATGACCTCATCAGGGGGAATTGTAAAATTATGATATTATTTTATGCCATGTTATACCCCTAATTAAAGATTGTGAATTATTATGTAGTTTTAGTTTGCATTATTCTCCTGAATTAGAAGAAGCTGATAACTATTGCATTAGTTAAACTGATTTGCATTACATTAAATTGCTGACCTGTTGTGAATGAATGATATTGTTTTATGATGCATTATATTGCTGAGTTATAAGAAATACTGTTCGCAGAAGGTTATTGTCTAATTTGTCTGAGTAGAAGAGAACAGAGTGTGCTGGAGTTTTCTGCCCCATTTCAGCAGGAGCAGATAAACAGGGAGCCAAGGTCGTAGCTTAGGCGCTGTGTGAGAGAGAGCATGTGAATGTTTAGGCTTTTTATGATAAGGTGGAGGCACCAGAGGTTATAAAAGTTTGAGCAATGCTCCACCATTTTGAGATTTTGAGGCTGTCTGCATCAGTGTCCATCTCCCACGTGTGTGATCATTAAATCATCGTTTGACTCAACCCGGCCGGACCAGTGTTGTTATTGTGGTTTTTTCTCTTGTCTCCATCCCCAATATTTTGAACCTTAACAGTATCTTCTTGCAGTGGGCCTCTCAGTTTCATTCTTATTCATAAGCTCCTCTTTGTGTTATTTAGTTTGTACCTGAAAAGTCTAATTTATGCCTGAGTACACAAGTACAAATAAAAGGAGTACCACGTACTTTAATGGGTCAACTTGGGTCCAGACCTGAATTAGAGATAATGTTGGGCTGTTTTAGGTCTGAGCCACTAACCTGACGAAAACGCAACACAACTGCTGGTAAGTGCGTGTTGTTTAAAACAGAGAGTTGGAGAGGCAGGTCAGTGCTTTTAAAGGTTTATCAGGTGTCAAATCATTTTATAGATGGGAAATGTAGGACTGTGCAAAAGTTTGAGCCACACCTTAATTCTAAGATATAACTTGCTGGGTAATGGGAAACGGGTGCAACAGTTTAAATTTGAAAAGTTTACATGAAAATACAATATAAAAGGCAAAAACAGAGTTAATATAATGAGGTAATGAGCTTGAGCATCTTTATCTTCAGCACGCCCTGAACTCTCTTAGGCACATTTCTTTGGAATTCCTTTAAGTAGTCTTCAGGAATAGTTCTCCGAGCTTCTTTAAGGACATTCAGAGCTCTTCTTTCGATATCAGCTGCCGTTTTGTTCCATTCTCTGCCGAGATGATCCCACACGGCTCAGGTCAGTCCATGAATGATGGTGTTTCGATGTGTTTAGTAAGCTGCTGCCGATCAGACGCTTTCCAGATGGTATTGCATGGTGCATCAAAGTCTGGTGGTACTTTTCATAATTCCATCAATTTTGACGAAATCCCCAACACCCTGGCTGAAATGCAGACTCAAACTATGGCAGAGCTGTACAGTAGTTTACAGGTGGTTGTAGACATATTACCACAATTTGAACCAGAACTGTCAAATTTTGGTTCATCACTCCATCAGACCTGCTGCTACTGATTTTCAGTCCAGTTCTTGTGTAATTTGGCATCCCTCAGCCTTTTCTCCCTGTTCCCTTCCTTAATAATGGCTTCTTGACAGCCACCCTTCACTGACACCATGAGATGAGGCTTTGGTGAACACTAGATGGATCAACTGAAGGACCAAGTGCATCTTTCAGGTCCTGTGTCAGGTGTTTGCTGAATTTTTTTTGACATGACTTTCAGGTACTGTTCCTCCACTGTAGATAGATTTTTCAGCTTGTCCCCTTTTTTTCTGTCTTCTACTTTCCCAATCCAAAGAAATTAAATAGTGTGTTTCTGTGACAGGTTGCTAGTAACAAAGTCCCTAAAGATAAAATTTAAAATTGGTTCTTTGCTAAGTTGTGTGTTTTGTATTGTATTTGACAACTCTGGTTTGTCCCCTTGAGTTAGGTTAAGTGGTTTAACCCCCCAAAAAACAAAAATATCGCTCTGAAAGCGATCAGGTACAAGGACTGGACTGAAAATGGGTGAAAAAGCAGTTAATGTCCAAAGAAAAACTTTAAATGACCTTCAGAAAGTCTAAAGAAAGGAAGAAGAAGAACATCTGGCTCAGCACAGGCAAAATATAAAGAACTGAGGAGAGGCTCAAGACTTATTCACAGATAATCAATCAAATTAATCAAGCGTCATCTGGAAGCATCCTCCTGGCTGTAAGAGCGTCTCGTTTTTGTCTCATTAACTGTCTGGTGGCGCTCACAGTAGTCTGCTGTGACGGGGACCTCGAGGACTAATGTTACAGGGAAATCATTAGGAAAGTGCTTTGGACTGAGCTTTACTGAAATCTCAGTTTTCCCCCTGTCGGAGAGCTCCACCACCTCCACCCCTCCTCCTCCTATTCCTTCTTTTTAAACGTCAGTGCAGGTACCGTCTCCCTCCCTCCCATCCCTGTATTTTTGTTACATAGAACTTAGTGGCTGTGCTCACTGTTCAATTCAAGTTGGTTTAAGAGAGATGGTAGTTTAAAAAACACAAAAACAAGCTGTTTTGGTAAAGCAATATATATGATTATTAAAGATAAAATATAGTGTTAATTTGTTTGAGTTCCTTCCCTCTCTCTTTACTTCTCACTCTGTTTTGAAGCATCTGCCTTCCAGCAGATGGGGGAGACTGTATTGGCAGCTGCTTTCCAGGAGGATGTAGCTCATCTGTATCACGAGGCCTGTTGGGCCATATACGTCCTAAGAGTAAGAGTAATTTCCTGCTCTCTCTTTTCCTCTCTAACTTTTCCCTGTGTGCATTAGGGCTGCCACAAACGATTATTCTGATAGTCGACTAGTCACCGATTATTTTTGCGATTAGTCGACTAATCAGATTAGGGCTGCACGATTAATCGTTAGAAAATCGCGATCTCGATTCATACTTATGTGCGATCTCATTTCCAAATGACGATTTAAAAAAAAAAAAGAAAAAAAAAAAGACGACGACGATTGTACCGCATTTTGATCCGGGACGTACTCTGCATGAAACCAAGCGCTCACTCTTCCTGCTCAACAAATGACAAGGGCGGAGCCTTATACCACGTGATACAGAAGCTGTGCCGTGTGATGCTAATATTAGCAGGGAAAAAACAACGGAGAGCACGTCAGGGATGAGGAGAAAGTGACAGGAGAAAATCCGTCCCGGTCAACCACCCAAACATCAATAACGGGAACCTTATACAGTGCTTCCCTATACCCGTCGAACTCCCGCAGGCACAAAGAAATTACGGAGGCTATCACTTATCACCTGACCAAAGATATGTCTCCCATCAACACTGTGCAAAACGAGCGATTTAGGAAAATGATCAACACCCTAGACCAGGGGTGCCCAATCCCGGTCCTCGAGAGCTACCGTCCTGCAGCTTTCAAATGCATCCTTGTTCCCACACACCTGAATCAAATGAATGGCTTGTTATCAGGCCTTTGCCAAACATGATGGCATGCTGAAGAGATCAAACCATTTGATTCAGGTGTGTGGGAACAAGGATGCATCTAAAAGCTGCAGGACGGTAGCTCTCAAGGACCGGGATTGGGCACCCCTGCCCTAGACAAACGCTACACAGTGCCGTCCCGCAACTATTTTTCTATTGTTGCACTACCTGCTCTATACACGCAGTGTCGAGCAACGGTGGAGACAGAATTTCAAGCAGTACAACATTTTGCGGCAACAACAAAACGTGAGACATTTGTTGTTTTTATGTTTATTTATTGTTTTTATGTTCAGTCTCAACTGTTACGAAGTTGATGTGCAGTTAATAAGCGCAATAAATATTTATACTGGAAAAGAAAATCGTTGCCCCTGGTGAGAGGCGGCGGGCTGGGGTGGGTATTCTAATATCCCCTCGGCTTGCTGCCGGTACGTTGGGGTTTTTCCCGGTGGACGAGAGGGTTTGTTCCCTGCGCCTTAGGGTCGGGGAACGGGTCCTGACTGTCATCTGCGCTTATGCGTCGAGTGGCAGTTCAGAGTACCCAGCCTTCTTAGAGTCCCTTGGGGGGGGGGGGGGGGGGGGGGGGTGCTGGAAGGTGCTCCACCTGGAGACTCTGTTGTACTGCTGGGAGACTTCAATGCTCACGTGGGTAACGACAGCAAGACCTGGAGGGGCGTGATTGGGAGGAACGGCCTCCCTGATCTGAACCCGAGCGGTGCTTTGTTATTGGACTTCTGTGCTAATCACAGTTTGGCCATAACGAACACCCTGTTCGAACATAAGAGTGTCCATAAGTGCACGTGGCACAAGGACGCCGTAGGTCGATGATCGATTTTGTAATCGTATCACCAGACCTGCGACCACATGTTCTGGACACTCGGGTAAAGAGAGGGGCTGAGCTGTCAACTGATCACCACCTGGTGGTGAGTTGGATCAGGTGGCGGGGGAGGACGCTGGACAGACCTGGTGCACCTAAACGCGTAGTGAGGGTGTGCTGGGAACGTCTAGCAGAGGCCCCAGTCTGCGAGATCTTCAACGCACACCTCCGGCAGAGCTTCAACAGCATTCCGAGGGAGACTGGGGACATTGAGTCCGAATGGACCATGTTCAGCGTCTCCATTGCCGAAGCTGCTGCATTGAGCTGCGGCCGCAAGGTGGTTGGTGCCTGCCGTGGTGGTAATCCCCGAACCAAATGGTGGACACCAGAGGTGAAGGGAGCCACCAGGCTGAAGAAGGAGTCCTATCGGGCTTGGTTAGCCTGTGGGACTCCGGAGGCAGCCAACAGGTATCGACAGGCCAAGCGGAATGCGGCTCGGGCAGTGGCTGAAGCAAAAACTCGGGTGTGGGAGGAGTTCGGAGAGGCCATGGAAAAAGACTTTCGGACTGCCTCGAAGAGATTCTGGCAAACCGTCAGGCGTCTCAGGAGGGGAAAGCGGTGCTCTACCTGCACTGTGAATAGTGCTGGCGGAGCGCTGTTGACGTCGACTGAGAAAATTGTCAGGCGGTGGAAGGAATACTTCGAGGACCTCCTTAATCCCACTGACACATCTTCCGAGGAGGAAGCAGAGTCTGGGGATGAGGGGAATGACCCGCCAATTTCCGGGGGCGAGGTCACTGAGGCAGTTAAACAACTCCTTGGTGGCAGAGCCCCTGGTGTTGATGAGGTCCGCCCCGAGTTCCTGAAGCCTCTGGACGTTGTAGGGCTGTCCTGGTTGACACGCCTCTGCAATGTTGCGTGGAGATCAGGGGCAGTACCTGTGGACTGGCAGACCGGGGTGGTGGTCCCCATCTTTAAGAAGGGGGTGTTCCAACTACAGGGGGATTACACTCCTCAGCCTCCCTGGGAAAGTCTATGCCAGGGTGCTGGAAAGGAGAGTTCGTCCGCTAGTCGAACCTCGGATACAGGAGGAACAATGCGGTTTTCGTCCTGGTCGCGGAACACTGGACCAGCTCTTTATCCTCTCGAGGATACTTGAGGGTGCATGGGAGTTTGCCCAACCAGTCTACATGTGTTTTGTGGACTTGGAGAAGGCATTCGACCGTGTCCCTCGGGGTGTCCTGTGGGAGGTGTTGCGGGAGTATGGGGTGTCTGGCCCATTGCTACGGGCCATTCGATCCCTATACAACCATTGCAAGAGCTTGGTTCGCATTGCCGGCGATAAGTCGGACTCATTCCCGGTGGGTGATGGGCTCCGCCAGGGCTGCCCTTTGTCTCCGGTTCTGTTCATAATTTTTATGGACAGGATTTCTAGGCGCAGCCAAGTGGCGGAGGGCTTTCGCTTTGGTGGCCTCAGAATCTCATCTCTGATTTTTGCGGATGATGTGGTTCTGTTGGCTTCATCGGGTGAGGGCCTCCAGCTCGCACTGGAACGGTTCGCAGCCGAGTGTGAAGCAGCGGGAATGAGGATCAGCACCTCCAAATCTGAGGCCATGGTTCTCAGCCGGAAAAGGGTGGAGTGCCCACTCCGGGTCGGGGATGAGTTCCTGCCCCAAGTGGAGGAGTTCAAGTATCTCGGGGTCTTGTTCGCGAGTGATGGGAGAAGGGAGCCGGAGATCGACAGACGGATTGGGGCTGCAGCTGCAGTAATGCGGACGCTGCACCGGTCCGTCGTGGTGAAGAGGGAGCTGAGTGTAAAAGCGAAGCTCTCAATTTACCGGTCGATCTATGTCCCTACCCTCACCTATGGCCACGAGCTGTGGGTTGTGACCGAAAGAACGAGATCGCGGATACAAGCGGCAGAAATGAGCTTCCTCCGAAGGGTGGCTGGCCTCTCCCTTAGAGATAGGGTGAGAAGTTCGGCCATCCGGGAGGGGCTCAGAGTAGAGCAGCTGCTGCTCCACATCGAAAGGAGCCAGCTGAGGTGGTTCGGGCATCTGACAAGGATGCCCCCTGGGCGCCTCCTGGGTGGGGTGTTCCAGGCATGTCCCACCGGGAGGAGGCCCCGGGGCAGACCCAGGACACGCTGGAGAGATTATATTTCTCGGCTGGCCTGGGAACGCCTTGGTATTCCCCCGGATAAGCTGGAGGAGGTGGCTGGGGAGAGGGAGGTCTGGGCCTCTTTGCTTAGGCTGCTGCCCCCGCGACCCGGCCTCAGATAAAGCGGATGAAGATGGATGGATGGATGGAAGAAAATCGTGAGAGAATCGTGATCTCAATTCTAAGCCAAAAAATCGTGATTCTCATTTTATGCAAAATCGTGCAGCCCTAAATCAGATCATCATCCATTGTATGTAAAACGTACAGCTTATTGCACCAGCAGCATCTGCTCTTATATAACTATCATTAGCTTACAGCTTTAAGTGTTTCAGGTATGTGCTAACTAAAAATAAAGACAAGATGATAGTTTATTAAATTTTAATGAAATTTGCAGATTGTTTCGGTGAAGTTTAATAAACTCAGCCGTCTGCTCCTTGCTATCTAAAATATAACAGGACACTGGAGTATATTCTCCAGCATCTCACACTTCTGATAATCAGTTGTCTGCTTGACGTTTACTCAGCTGTGTAAAAACTATAACTTTAATCTTAGCCAAACCGATTTGCTCAGGAACAAATAAAATACTAAAAAAAGCCAAACAATAACATTTTTAAGTTATCTAAGTGACTTATATCATGTTTAACCTGAGTAGCGAAAGACGGCGGTGGGTTTGAAAACGATTTGCCGGGAGTCCGGTGTTCTCACCGGCTCTAATGAGCCTTGCTCCCGGCTAGCTATCGAGCTAGTGACTAACAGACGTCTCTGAAAACGTCGGAGCGCTTTTGAAATATGTGGTGTCTTGATAAACTGAGCAGATATTTGAGGTTTACACAGCTACACTCTCGCCTGAAAACATGTTAAACGTTTATTTTGTGACCCAGAAAGAATAATAAGAGTAATATTAAAACTAACTAGCTGCCGCCATTGTTGGAAACTGAGCTGGGCTGCGCTATGAATTCTGGGACACAGCTTCTTCTTCTTCGGGGTTTAACGGCAGCTGGCATCCTTGTACATGCAGTGCTGCCATCTTCTGTTTCAGTCTGTTATTACACTCTTAAATCCTACTACTTATTCCTGCGTCTTTTGTGATCTTACAAAGCTTCAAACGACGATTTTGATAGTCGACGTAATCGTGACTAGTCGACTAATCGTGGCAGCCCTAGTGTGCATCAGACTTTCGCCCCCCTCTTCTTTGTCACTCCAATGTTCTCAGCTCAGGCTGCATAGGAAGCTGGCATTTCTCTTGCCGGGCTTATTAAAGCCTGTGCTTTAGAGCTCTGGAGGGGGGCTAACACTCGAGGGGGACATGACAGTCATTGGCAGCGACAGCAGTTTAGTGACAGCTTCCTAATGTCAACAGTCACATGGACAGGTAAACATCTAAACGGATAGAAGAGAGGTGGATGGAGAGAGACAGGGAAGGTCAGAAGTTGTGGATGAACTCGGCGTGCGGTTCCTGCGTCTTCTTTCCCTGCGCCGTGCAGCTGCTTCAGTGGGAATAAATCCTCATTAGGATGGAAATGGGAAGGCAGACTAACAGAGACGGCTGCTGGAAATGAGTGGGAGTAAAAACGAGATGGAGATGAGGGAGTAGATGATCAAACCTTCAACGTTTTCAACTTTTTTTTTCTTTTTTTTAACATCCGTTGGGCTCCCAGACAGCCAATCAGTCCTTCTGTCTGTAAAGACTGACAGTAGCTGCTTTTTACTTCTCATCCCTCCCTTCTTTGCACCTTTCAAAACCAACTCTCGTCTTTACTGCAGGGCTCTAGACTAACTTTTTGCCATGGGCTTACCGGTACGCCTAACTTTAAAAAGTTAGGCGCACACAAATTTTATAATAATTTATATAATATAATGTGTTTTTCTGGATACACTGTGCTTTTTCAGCATTCAAAGATTGATGACACCGTGTCAGAGCACTGGCTATGAATTTCAGAAGGATCAGGCCTTAACTTAACAGAAAAGTTAGCAATAGTTCTTTTCCTATTACAGCTACATCCACGTCTGTCGTGCCTAGGCTGCTCACTAGGGCTGGGTATCATCACTGATTTCTATAATCCATTCGATTCCGGTTTTCAAAGTCCCGATTCGATTCAACTTAGCCTCAGACAGTCAGAAATATTATAACTCTGATCATTTATCAGTACTGACTTCATCAGAATTGTGAACATCACAGCAGATGCCTTTGTGTGAAAGTAACTGAGAATAAAACACAGAAAAACATGAAGGAGATTTTCCTGGTCTGGCTTTTTATAGCAGATAACCTTAAAAATATTCTACAATGTTCTGCATATGAAGTTTAAATTTCTTCAGTATTGAACAACAGAAAAAATAGGCTTTCTTGTCCGAGGTCATTTAAGTGAAAAAAAGAAAAAGACAGCAGCCGACAGCGCTGTAAACAACGGTAGACTGGTGGGTAATAAGCAAATGAATAATACAGAAAACAGAGATTGGAGACGGGAAACTGTTCTTGAAGTACAGAGAGAGATAGAGAGAGAGATAGCTGTGCATGGAGTGTGATTTTAATAGTCGTGGAAGCAAAACAGCAAAATTAATGACATTGATCAAATGTGAAGCGCAGTTTGCTGCTTCTTTTGCTGCTGGCTCTGTGAATTTTGGTTGGAGAGACAAAACCTGCAGCTCAGAATCAGCGCAAGAAGACGTAATCGCAGTGCGGACCGGACGCATCAGGATCGCTAAGCTCCGACAGCGTGTCCGTCTACGAGCCGTCGGGTGAGAAAGCCGAGAAAGACAAAGTTGATTCTGATGCGTCGGGTCCGTTCTGTGTTTACGTCTTTGTGTGGAATCAGTGTACCTGCTCTCATTTACACGGATTCGCATTTGCGACCAAATTGGTTGCACTCTAGAGCCCTGTTACTTGATGAAAGTTGGTTTTGCAGAGTTAATCTTGCAGCTCAGACACAGCATAGCCCTCAGCAACCAAGAGCATGCTAGCGGGCCGTTGTTATTATGTTATTACTGTGCTTTTCGGAAAATAAGGCACTCTAAAAATCAGTCCTTTGATTTTTTCTGGAAATCGACAGTGCTCCTTATAATCCGGTTTGCCTTATGTCTCTACCAGCTTTGCACATCTACAGACTGAAATCTTTGCCCATTCTTCTTCACAAAACAGCTCCAGCTCAGTCAGATTAGATGGGCAGCGTTTGTGAACAGCAGTTTTCAGATTTTGCCACAGATTCTTGATTGGATTTAGATCTGGACTTTGACTGGGCCATTCTAACACATGGATATGTTTGCTTTTAAACCACTCCATTGTTGCCCTGGCTTTATGTTCAGGGTGGTTGTCCTGCTGGAAGGTGAACCTCCGCCCCAGTCTCAAGTCTTTTGCAGACTCCAAGAGGTTTTCTTCCAAGATCGCCCTGTATTTGGCTCCATCCATCTTCCCATCAACTCTGACCAGCTTCCCTGTCCCTGCTGAAGAGAAGCACCCCCAGAGCATGATGCTGCCACCACCATATTTGACAGTGGGGATGGTGTGTTCAGAGTCATGTGCAGTGTTAGTTTTCCACACAGAGCATTTTGCATTTTGGTCTCATCTGACCAGAGCACCTTCTTCCACATGTTTGCTGTGTCCCCCACATGGCTTATGGCAAACTGCAAACGGGACTTCTTATGGTTTTCTGTTAACAATGGGTTTCTTCTTGCCACTCTTCCATAAAGGCCAACTTTGTGCAGTGCACGACTAATAGTTGTCCTATGGACAGATTCCCCCACCTGAGCTGTGGATCTCTGCAGCTCGTCCAGAGTCACCATGGGCCTCTTGGCTGCATTTCTGATCAGCGCTCTCCTTGTTCGGCCTGTGAGTTTAGGTGGACGGCCTTGTCTTGGTAGGTTTACAGTTGTGCCATACTCCTTCCATTTCTGAATGATCGCTTGAACAGTGCTCCGTGGGACGTTGTTTCTTTTTGTAGCCTAAGCCTGCTTTAAATTTCTCAGTAACTTTATCCCTGACCTGTCTGGTGTGTTCTTTAGACTTCATGGTGTTGTTGCTCCCAATATTCTCTTAGACAACCTCTGAGGCCGTCACAGAGCAGCTGTATTTGTACTGACATTAGATTACACACAGGTGCACTCTGTTTAATCATTAGCACTCATCAGGCAATGTCTATGGGCAACTGACTGCACTCAGACCAAAGGGGGCTGAACACACACCCCACTTTGCAGTTATTTATTTGTAAAAAATGTTTGGAATCATGTCTGATTTTCGTTCCACTTCTCACGTGTGCACCACTTTGTGTTGGTCTTTCACGTGGAATTCCAATAAAATTGATTCATGTTTGTGGCTGTAATGTGACAAAATGGGGAAAAGTTCAAGGGGGCCGAATACTTTTGCAAGCCACTGTATGAATCCTGGTTGTGTTTACTGACCTGGAAACGATTTTATGTGCACGGCGCTCGAAAATCTGTCAAATGTTTTAGTACGACTTTGCTAAGCTACGAAGCCGCACCGCTTGATGGATTGTTGGAGCATTACGGCTATCGTAGGCAGGAGCCTCGCGGAGTGATACGTACTGTGCTTCAACATAATATTACTGTATTGTGTGTTTGTTTAACCTCTTTTTAAGTTTTGTGGATATTATACATGGTTGTGCTGAGGATATGTCGGCCAGTTTCCACTGGAAATGCCTTTTGGTTAAACTGTCAGCGAGGAATTTGCATTTGCACTGTTACATTTTTATATAAGTTTAATGCACATGAAAAGCAGCTGCTTATTTAAGTGAAAATACATTGATTGTTTTGGGGTTTTTTTTGCACAAATGAAGTGGAGTTGTAAAGTATTTTGTCTCGTGTCAGTTATATCGTTATCGCACATTTTCAAATTTATATCGTGATGAATATTTTTGGCCATATCGCCCTGCTCTACTTCTACAACACGCCTTGTGTAGATGAGTTAGTGAGGCAAACTGATCAGCTGTCTTATTGTGTCTGTTGAGTGTTTGGTTTTGTGAACGGCCTCTTTAATGCACGAGGGTGTGACCATCCACATCCTTGTATCTGTCCACTGTCAGCCATTCATTTTGTGCAAATCTGGCCAAGTCTTCCAAGTGTGCGTGTTTTTTTTCCTTCTGACCAGATGCAGCTTTCTGCAACATCACTTTAATGTCCTTATACTGATCACCACACTGTGTATGTGCGCTAAAACAGCAATCATTTCACTGCTCCTTTGTAGTGACAGGTTACAAAACGTCATTAGATGCTGCATGGCTGTACAAGATAGACTTTGGTTAGCAACAACTCTCTGAGGCCTTTACTGTGAAACAGAACGCTGTCTTATCCGGCTAACTTCAAGGTTTAATGTGGGATTTTTTTGTAATCCAAGACATAATGCCAGGTCAACTCATGCTTTGAACCTAATCTGCTCCAGAGCAAATCATGTTCCAAATGAGAGATCAACAGGTAGAAAATCACCACCTACTAACCAGTAAGACCGAAAAAGAACAAAATAAATAAAATCCCCGATCCTGGAAGGTCCCTCAGACCGCTGTGTGCAGAGAGTAGGAGTGTAAAATTTTTCAGCAGAGTCTGATGTCTTTGTCTTTCCATGATGAGCACCAATAATGAACATAGATTCTCTACAACAACTTTATTGTTTTGGAAGTATTAATATATGATCCCAAAACTTCTACATTTAACCTTTTAATCAGACCAGCAAAAATCTAGTATTGAATCTTAGCACAGTCATAAAAAACTATTTGCTAAAAGCATTTTTGCAGCTGAATATTTTAAATTACAGTTAGGATCACTGGTTGGCTGTTTCACCTGTAAGACATTAAAATAACATGCTAAGGTTTAATAGTCTATAAGGAATACACTCTGAGGCCTGGGCAGTGTTGTGCTAACAAGAGAAGGTTTGTGTGTGCAGTGAAACAGTAATTTTTTTTATCTCAAAATTTATTGATATGTTTGATCCTTTCTGAGCTGCGTTAATGAAGCAGTCATTAGAGCACCATGTCCGCTAGAATAGTTCTGTAGTTTGATGCTTGAGTCGTTGCGGACTTGTTGAAACTCCCTCACCCGTCAAAGCAGCGTCTTTGTTATTCGAGTCCAGCAGATGGCAGTGTTTCACTGTCTGACGGCTGTCTGAAGCTTCAGCTGGATTATCCGTTTAAATGAGATCGTTTTATAAAACTTACAACAACAGGCCTGAACCTGCTTAGCTCCAAAGAGCTGGCTAAACGATGGGGCATGTTCAGAATCTTCCTGAAGTTTAACAATTTCCCAAAAAGCTCCACAAAGTGAATTTTCATATAAGACAAGAAGGAAAGAACAGGGTGTGACGTGGAAGGGGCACTCTGGCAAACAAATTACTGCTTTTATTAAGTTACAAAACTCGCAGTCTTGTTCACGAGTGATCAGAGAAGGGAACAGGAGATGGACAGATGGATCGGTGCTGCGGCTGCAGACTCTTCACCAGTCGATTTACGTCCTTACCCTCTGTCACAACGGGACTGAACGGACTCACGCGTAGGCTCTGAGTAGGGAACAATAAAGGTTTTTTTATTTACAGAAGCACCAGGTGATCTATTTACACAGTGGGGAAAAGACGGGTTCCGGGAATCCACACACGAACAGGAGGGGGGAAAGACACTTGCAGTCCACACACGCTCCAAAGTCCTCACTCCATCCACGCTCCACGCTCCTCTTCACACTCCACAAGAAACACAAAAGCTCGCTCCAATCCTCACACACTTGATCGCTCAGGTAACACAGGGGCAGGTCCAGGGAAATCTATTCACAGAGATGCAAAAGGTTACTGTAAGAAGATCGCTAGGGAAACACGAGAATGAACTGAGCTGGGGTTAACACTGACGAGAGTCGGCAATGGTCCAGCGACGAGAAATACAGGGCTGCCATCTTATAAGGGGACTGGAACACTGTTGGGTGATGAGCCACAGGTGTCACCAGGTGCGTGGGCCAAGGGCAGGAGCCCACAGATGAGCTCCGCCCAGGCAGTGAGAGAAGGAGGGAGGGAGAGAGCGGGGACAAAATCAAAACAAAAAAACACATGTAGCCACACTGAGGCGACCGGGTAGACACAGGGACCCTGACACCCTCGCCTTTTTCACAAATGTCATGTATGAAAATCTATAATAACTCCAGTTATACGGATATCAATATCCTCATAAGTGAGGATATTGATAAAACTGATTTTAACTTTTACTGATTTCTGTTTAGATATAAATTGATTCAAAGTGGTCAGATATGCCGATTCTGACTTTTCCTCTGGCAAATATATAAACTCACTGAAAACAGTTTGACTTTTCAGACAGTTTCCTATCTATCTGTATTTTTACTTTAATAGTTAAGCACGATTAACATTTAGGAAACAAAAATAAACAAGTTAATAAATTAAATGAAATAATACTGATTTATATATTCACTCTGTTTACTTTTTCCATATAGAAATACAATGAAGACTTCCATTTTCCTGCTGGTGGCGCTCTCTGGCACTGTGCTCTGCATGACTAACGGACGTGTTCAGAAATTCGAAAACCAGCATATCATCAACATGATCCCACAAGGGGGATGTGATGATCTGATAGCAAACAGAGATAATAATGGTAACTGTAAGCGCAAGAATACCTTTATCATTGGTGACTTTAATCAAGTTAGAACAATTTGTGATCCAAGCAATTGTATCAATGCAAATAGAAATCTTTATAAAAGCCCCACAGACGTGCACATTCTGTATTGTAAACTGCTGGGACAAACAACGATACCCATTGTACACACAGATACAGATGAAAAGGCGTATTGTAATTGCATGTGATAAAATCAATCATTTCCTTCAGCCTGTGCACTTTGAATGTTGCTCTTGAGTTGAGAGATGCTGTAAGCTTGCTGCCATCTTTAAACATCACTTCATGATGCTGGTTTAGATGCTTTATAAGACTTTGTTACGTTTCTTAAACAGTGATGAAAATAATAAAGAGGAAATATGAGAGAAGTGATTTTCAGTGAATGTTGAAAAAAATCCCACAATAACAAAAATGATGGCAACATTGCTACACTTTGCTTTCTTAGCTTGCATATTGTACATTTTCACAGTTGTTTCTGATTGGCTCCATCTTCTCTCGTTGTCACAGCTGTTGCTCAACTTTCAGCACTCATTCAATTAAAAAAACAACAAACAAAAAAACCAAGCTGCTGCTGGTAAGGTTGGCATTCTTGCAAGACTCAGTAACACAAAACAAATAAAAAAATGCACATCCCATGTTTATCCCATGTGATTCCAGGCTGAGTTTATGCATTTATGCCTATTTGTTTATAAAATATTATAAGCTGGTCTGAGGTCATTTGTTACTAAAGAAAAACAAACAAACACTGTGTCATTATTTAATCCACTAAAACTAAGACACAATGCAGAAGCAGTGTGTGAAAACTAAGTGCACCTTCACTGGTGTAGCATCTGCCTTAGAAATAATGAACTCAAATGAAACTGTTTAATCATCTCTATGTGCTAAAGGCTCATTTTAATGCAGCATTAATCACGTTGCTTTAACAGTGCTGCATTTTAATAATGTTTATCACGTTCTTTGTAGATTTTAATTATCACCATCGTCGCTGTGAGAACATGTCTGGTTGGAGCAGGCGGCACTCAGGGATCATGTTGTGTGGAAGAAGAGTCATGTGATTGTTTTTTTAAAGATTTTTTCTATGAGTGCACAGAGTGTGAAACAGAAAGATAGGATCGACAGAGAAAGCTGATCATGTCTGTTGTGACACCTGCAATCTCTGACGACTAGAGTTTTAGGTTCTGTCAGGCAGCTAACACAAAGAAAGCCTGGCTTCATTGTACAAATACAACTTACATATACAACACATGACATATTACACAGAGTCATTATTTATTCAACAAAAACTAAGCCAGATGCAGTTTTTGGATTTTATTTCAAAATGTTCTTATTCTGATTGTTTACTTAATATATTTAGACACATTTGGTTTATTTATATAAAAATGATATTTTACACAAAACTTCAAATAGCTGCCTGCAAACATGGCTCTTTATTGTAAAGCCAGGTATGAACAACAACCTGCAGCTGCATGCTGTTGTGGTCATTGGTGTCACATTAGGTTCTGAACCACAAACAGAGAAGTTTCTTAGAACTGCTGGGCTAGTGATGTAGGTGTTGATGCAAATGATGGCTTGGGGTGGTGCTACGACAGTGTATAAAAACTGAAGCTCCCAGAGCCAAGTGTTATTTGTTCTTCCGTAACTGAGGTGAACTATAACCTGCTCAGGTAGAATTTAATAACAGCGTGTCTGAACTGCTCATCTCCAGGCTTCACGTCTCATTCTGTAAGAACTTGTTGTTTGTTTATGAACTTTTTATAAACAACAGACTTTTGTATACTTCCAAGAAAGAGGGAGAACTTACTCTTCTGCCACACTCACGTTCATCTTTATCTGTCATCAGTTCAGATAAAAGCATCACTGATTATTCTGAACACTGTTTTAAAGCTTCTGCGTCACTCTGATTTCTTCTTAAAGTTGGCAGACAGGATTGTGAAGAAGGACATAGTGGATCCCCCCTTTTAATGAGCATATTATCTGTGAACACTGAATACAAACAACCTAAATGCTCATTAAACCCCTGGAGGGTCTTAGAAAAATGCATACACTATCGGTCTTAGAGCCACAAATCGACCACGCCCAAAAAAGTGCTATAAAAAATTTATATATTAATATTTTTTTCCACTTTAAATTAGCCAATCTTTTAGACCTACTTCTCCTTGAAATATTCATGTCAAGTTTTAATTACATTTCGCGGATTTTAACCCTTTATATCCCGGTTTCGTCACATGAGCGCACTGCTTTTTTTGCCCCAAAAAACAAAAAACTTGAATATTTTCCAAAAAAAACATTTGAGGTAATATTCAATTGTTATTATAATTAGGCCTTTAGATGGACTAAAGATTGGCACCAAGAGTCATTTCGATCGCCTTTTTTTTTTTTTCCAGGAGCGCATTTCATAAAATGCACACTATCGACCACGCCCAAAAAGTGCTATAAAAAATTTATATATTAATATTTTATTCCACTTTAAATTAGCCAATCTTTTAGACCTACTTCTCCTTGAAATATTCATGTCAAGTTTGAATTACATTTCGCGGATTTTAACCCTTTATATCCCGGTTTCGTCACATGAGCGCACTGCTTTTTTTGCCCCAAAAACATAAAACATAAAATATTTTCCAAAAAAAACATTTGAAGTAATATTTTATTGTTATTATAATTAGGCCTTTAGATGGACAAAAGATTGGCACGAACATTAATTTCGATCCGGTTTTAATTTTTTTTCCAGAAGCCAAAAATGTCCCCAGGTGGCGCTGCTGCTCCTGCTCCCCCGGGGAGGAGTGCCTCTGCCGCGGGTGTGTTTCGCGCAGCGCCGGAGCATATGGTTCGGTTCCCGTGTCTGCAGCACACACTTCCGCTACCACGTGAAAACAAATACGTCATTTCCTGTTGATTAAAAAAAATTAATGCACCCTCAAATGATCCTAAGGTCAGAAAATGGTCCGGAACGAGCAGCGGGCCAAGCTGCTGCTGTACGCGGGAAATTAGTCTGCCTTTTCCGGGTATCTGTCTCGAGCAGGCCGCTGGAGAACATGTGTATGTTCAGCAGGCGTCACATGTGGAGCAAGGGCGCCACCCGGTGGACAAATAAAAAAATTACAACTCTAAGGCCAGTACTGCAAGCGGAAGCGGAAGCATTACCGATCACGATCGATTTGACCGTAATTTTTTTGCCGTGAAAAATAGCGTTTATAATGGGTTTCAATGGGGCACAAATCGACCACTAGGTCCGATAGCGTAAGTTTATCGCTAGCTTAGCCACTGAAGCTAATTTCCGGAAGTCATACTGAAATTTTAACAGTAAATGTGACCGAACTTTTTTTTGCAGACTTTCGCTATATTCCATTCAACACTGTGCAAATGGCATGTAATCGAAATTTGAAAAAGCCACAAATCGACCCTAAGACTCTCCAGGTTAAAGAAGCAGGTTGGCTCATAAAGTGCTCTGTACTTATTTTATGCAAGTGCTGTTTCTGGAAACAACCACCATCTGTAATCAACACAGGACTTATTGAACTGTCAGGTGTGCAGACAACATGGCACATTTTGGGAACACCTATAGTTGATGTCTTAATTATGAAAATAGCTACTCTGTAGTTGGTGCTTCCTGTTCTGCCAGAGCAGGTGCAGCCTTTGTGGAAGTGGGTTCCACTGGACCAGCGTCTGTGAACGATCCATTGTGGGTGATTTTTTTTTTTGACCTTACATCTGTGTGTAAGGACCAACCACAACCATCTAAAATCTTTGCATGTTATTTTATCTTCTGTGTAAGAAGTACACAGCATACCCTGATGATCAGCTTCAAGGGTTCTCAGTGTAGGATGCATACAGTATGTCATGCTGAAATATAGAGCACTTACAATAGAACCCACTAGAAACCAATTATTTTAGCCTGGTTCCTTAAATCTATGGCATTTTTCCCATGCTGACTGATATGCTGCTCAGTGTCTTTTGCTGTCTGTCATGATCCTGGGCCATGTTGGCCCAGCATTCTTAGTTTTCATATGTTTTGTGTGTTGTTCTTTATTTATGCCATGGTTTCTGTTAAGATGTTCCTTATTTGATTACCTCCTGTGTGCCCCTCTGTTTATCTGTGAGCCCTCGTTTCCCCTCCTTGAGTTTTATTCCATGTTTTCCCAGCCAGTTATGTCCGTGCTCTCCCCGTGCTGTCTCTCCTCCTCTCTGAACCTCCGTGTACTTCCTGTTTTACTTTGACAGTCTCCCGTCAGTGTTGCGTTTACTCCTGCCGTGTCTTGTTATGATTATCAGTGTCACCTGTGTTCCCCGTGTGCTCCCACTTCCCTCGTTAACCCTCTGTGTATTTATGTCTGCGTCTCCCTCAGTTCTGTGTCGCGTTCTCCCTCATTCATGGCCGTGTGTTTCTCTGTGTATTACGTTATAGTTTCCTCGTTTAGGTTGTATGGTTTTTCTCTCCAGCAATAAAGCTGTGTTTTGAGTTCATTCCTGCCTCCGTGAGCTTGCGTTTGGGTCCTCATCCTGCCTGCACACAGCCGCAACCATGACAGTCTGCTTTTAAATCAGATGTCACTCTGAACATAAACACAAGCCACAGCAGCCCAGCTGTCTTAGCTGAGTACAAGGATACAGTTACTCTCTTTGTGTAAAATATTGTGATGATTTTACATTATATTAGGCAGGCAGCTGCCCAAATTAAACCGTGACTATCAGCAGTTTGGTTATTTTGAACGCCTCGGCTGGAAAAAATTCAAAATGGTTTGTAAGGTTGGCCACAGCTTTGTATGTAAAGGGGAGTTAGAAGATTGCTTCATATTTTAAGATTGATTAAGATTAATTAATATTTTTAATTGTTTTATTTTACATCTCACCTTTTACACTGCATTGAGTTGCTGCCATGTGATTGGCTGAGTGTACATCGTTCTTTGTTTCAAAATGGACTTAATGCTTGGTTGAACAGTTGTGATGTTTATCTCCTTTAGATTTATTTTTTATTTTCATGATGAAAAATGGTTTGTTGGTTCATACCTATGAAGTTACAGTGTTTCTGAAAAGCCTAAAAAGATGAATTGTTACCATAGTAAACTTCAAAACAGACTTTATTATATGATATAGTTATAAAATTGGATAAAAACTGACTTCAGCATAATATAAAATAATGTGTTTTCCCGATACCTGATTTTTAGCACTATGTATGCATTGGTCAACTTTCAGATCTATGAAGTTCAGCTCAGTTATCTATGTTTTCATTTTTAGTTTCCATTTGCATTTAGATGCACGGCCGATTCTCTGATGTGTGATCTGTTTCTACCTGTGCTGATGCTAGCAGGACTAAAGCTGATCAAGCAGCAGTAAATATGTGAAGCAAGGCTGAAGGATACACTCATAAAATGAACAGAATCATAAGAATATAACAGCACGAGCACTGCAAATGCAACTAAACCATGTTGACATCAAATGGTATGTTATTTGAAATCTATATGAAATAATGACACATCTATGTTTTCCAATTTTTTTTTTTTTTTTTTTTTTTTGTATTTATTTAGTTTTTCCACAGTTGTGTAAATCAGTCTGTCTGTGGACTGGTACAGCTGAAAAGCTGACGCAGCCAGTTCCTCTTCTTCTTCTTGGGTTTTTTCTCTGGCACAGTCTTAGCTTCAGTTTCGAGTTCAGCTGGATTGGTAGTTATCGTTTTCTCTCTGTCTTCTGTTTGTTGTAGAGAGTCATGCAGAGACATCTCAGTTGATGTCAGGGAGTCTTCTTCTTCTTCCTTGTCCTGTTCTTTGGTGTCTTTTTCCACCAGAAGCTCAGATTTTCCATTTGCTGTGTTGGAATTTTGTTCATTTTGCTCCTGTGTGATTTTAATGTAGGACGCTTTGACTTCTTTCAACTCTTGATAAAGAGTCTCTACTTTCATGTCATGAAGCTCCTTGTTGGAGCAGAGCTGGGATTTAAGCTCACTGATTTCCATGTTCAGTGTCTCCTGGTCCTGCCTATGTTTGTCTTCCTGTTCCTTGAGTTGGTGTTGAGCTTCTAGGAGCTGTTGTTGGAGTGTTCCTATTTGCTCTTGTTGAGTCTTGTATTGGACTTCAAATCGAGCCTCCTTCAGACCTACACAGTCCGTGTGTGAAGCCTCTGTGGTTTGTGTAGAAGAATCCACACACTGCTCTGTGGTAGGGTCGCTGACGTCTTCGTGCAGGACACGGATCATGTCATCCAGCATGACAACTGCTTGGTTGTCCTTTGCTTGAACCTCTGTTTTGCTCTTATCAGGCTTATTATTATCATTAGCCTCCTCCAGTTGCTCTATGAGCTCTTTAATTGTTTCTTCATGCTGTTTTTTGTCGGCGATCATCTGTCCATGAAGTTTGGTCACCTTAGACTGGTAATAAGAAGCCCTCTTATTAGCAGCTACCAGTTTCCAGTAAAGCTCGTTCTGGTGGTTTTGGGAAGCTTGTAGTTGATGCCTGAGAGCAGCAATCTCACAACATGAATCATACTGGACTCTGCCATGATGGGGTATAAATCTGGGATTTGGCTGATGTTGCCACGTCCCTCCATTTGGCCCAGGGTTTTGTCCACTGGCGTTATTCATGTTTGCCTCTGTCTCCATATTCACGTCGTCCTTTGGTTCTGACATAGGGAGGGATTCAGGGTTTTCCCTTTCAGAGGTTCCTTCAGGGTTTCCTGACACTTCTTCATTTCTCAGGTTGCTTCCATCAGCCACGTTGTTTTGGGCTTCTAGAAGAGCCCGAGCATACGCCCGAGTAATCGGTCGTCTGGGTTCTTCAGCCACTCTTTTCTGTTTTTGCCCCCTTTTTTTCTTGCCTTTCACGACCACTTCTGTTTGAACTTGTGCCAGAGGACGTGTTTCAGGATTTGGTGTTTGGGGTTTTTTGAGGTCATTTTCCGATCTTTGCAAAACTGTTATATTTGGGCTCACGACCACTTCCATCTGTGCTTCTGCCATTTTATATGCGTCTGCTTCAGCGTCTGCTTCAGCGTCTGCTTCTGCGTCTGCTTCTGCGTCTCTGTGTCTTCCTTATCTTGGTTTTAACAAACAAGTTGTTTTGTAGTTCTGCCACCAAAGAGTTGCTACAGTTGACTGAATTTCTCCTTCCAATGACAGAATGTGATGACATCACAAGCTTTGTGCCTTTGATGACATCACAAGCTTTGTGCCTTTGATGACATCACAAGCTTTGTGCCTTTGATGACATCACAAGCTTTGTGCATTTGATTCTGTGATTGGATAATTTGAAAATAAAATGTCCACAAATGTACTTTTAAAAAAGTCATTTTATTTTGTAGTATATGTTGAATTAACACTATAAAAGCTACTCGACCGGAATTGCAGTTAAAAATAAAACAAAAGCAAAACACAAGTTTTTATAAATGGTTGTTACAAACAAACCAAAGGAGAAGACGACTGTTTAGTGGAAAAATATTAGACATGCTCTCTCATAATAACTGTGTAATAATGTAAACTAAGACATGTCGAAAACATTGATATTTAGTTAAAGGTGTTTATTCAAACGATCCAATGACCAGCATGTTTTAGTGAATGTCTGTAGGCACTGGGAGCTTGGTGGTTGCCTAGGCGACAATATGTCATCTATGTTTTGTTTTTAATTCAGTTTCACTGGTGAAACTAAGAAACAACAGGCTGTAGAGGGACACGTTAACAAAGCTTTACTAACTCTTACTGTCATATCCAGTGTGGACAAATCTGTATAGATTTATATTAATATATTAATCATTCATTTGAATAACCAAGGATGCAAAATAAAAATCACAGGAGAGTTTATGAGACCAGGTCAAGTTCAGAGACACACGTTTAGCAGAGGTGAAGCCTCGAGGACAGCTGGCAGCTACACCCATGTATGACAGCACCCACCTGTCACAAAGAGCAGCCTTTCCATGCCTGACTCTGCATAATTGTCAGCATCCAAGCATTTTAAATGAGTCATCATCCTCAGAAATCATCCTTTGCACAGTTGTTATGAAGAGAAAAATAAACTTTAGAGCTGAAAATCAGATATGAACCGTGATCTGGGAGGGGAAGGGCACCTGCTGCCAGACAATGTTCACCTTGGAAAAAGTCAAAAGTGGTTTATAAATTTTGCCACAGGTCTGTTTGTCAGAGGGAGTTAGGCGATTGCTTCATAATTAAAGACTGATTAAGATGATTCATATTTTCTTAAAGGTTCTTTTTAGACCTCACCTTTTACACCTGCATTGAGTTGCTGCCATGTGATTGGCTGATCAGATATTTGCATTAATGAGTATTTGAACAGATCTACCTAATGAAGTTTTATATTTATGATGAAAATGCTTTGATGGTTCATACCTATGAAGTTACAGTATATCTGAAGAGCCTTAAAATATTTTTTTTTACCATAGTAAACTTCAAAAACAGACTTTATTATATGATATAGTTTTAAAAAAGGATAACAATTGACTTCAGCATAATATAAAATAATGTGTTTTCCCGATACCTGATTTTTAGCACTATGTATGCATTGGTCAACTTTCAGATCTATGAAGTTCAGCTCAGTTATCTATGTTTTCATTTTTAGTTTCCATTTGCATTTAGATGCACGGCCGATTCTCTGATGTGTGATCTGTTTCTACCTGTGCTGATGCTAGCAGGACTAAAGCTGATCAAGCAGCAGTAAATATGTGAAGCAAGGCTGAAGGATACACTCATAAAATGAACAGAATCATAAGAATATAACAGCACGAGCACTGCAAATGCAACTAAAACATGTTGACATCAAATGGTATGTTATTTGAAATCTATATGAAATAATGACACATCTATGTTTTCCAATTTATTTTATTTATTAATTTTATTTTTTCCACAGTTGTGTAAATCAGTCTGTCTGTGGACTGCCAGCCAACACATCCACAACACCAACAACTCAGACAGCACAAAGCCTTTTAAGTTGGCGAGGCGTGATAGCAAATGCAGCGCAGGTACATCCATCTCACCTGCAGCAGCATCGCAGACCACGCCCCCCCTCCACACCACTCTTTCCTCATAGTTGCTCGCCATCGTTGCGCTCAGAGGGTAGAAGGTCCCGATCGAAGTGCACAGGTAACTTCCCTTCACATTTCACGACAATGATCCTGTTAGTGAGAAGCCTGCCTTCATACTGGCAGCTGGGTTTCCTGGCTCCCTGATGCTTTAGCTTACATTTAATTATGCGAAACGTTGCGGTACTATACGTCATGCCGCTATTTTCATCGTACCTCCCATCACCTCTACAAATGGATTTGACCTTTGCTGGAATGCTGAGGATGAATGTGTTGGTTTCCTTACAACTGTTGTCAAGTTTGTAGATATTCCTATTTGATATTTCTGTGTTACACAGCTCTTCAGTCATCTTAGCATCTACATGCTGTCTTCTAAACTTTTCATAAGGTGTTTCTTCAGGTCGGTGCTCGCTTGGTAGAAAATTGTTCACTTTGGAAAATCCGGAAGCAAAGAGCAGCACGAGCATCGTGCAGACAAACAGTGTCTTCATCGTCTCCTGGAGAAGAAAACACATGGACATTTTTCCACATTAAGAATTTGGCAGATACATCCTTTTGGATCCTGAAGCTCAGTAAGTCGTCTTTGTGAGCTGCAAACACACACGACAAGAGGACTGATAGACCTTTTTCTTTAAATGAAAGAAGTAGTTTTATTTATAGTTTTCTTTTTTATTTATTTATAATCATATATATTACTTTGTTCTCTGTTTATTTTTTATTTTTCAACTGTTAGGACGATTTCTAAATATCCTGAACAAGCCTGATCTGGACGGCTCCTGGAAGCAGATTCAGGCGTGATGATGTCATTTTCAACTGGAAAAAGAAGCTTTGAAAAGCTGAAGTAGTTTAAATGTTTAGATATTTAACCTTGTTGTATTACTTTATATTTTATATTCATCGTATTAAGACATCAAGATATTTGTTTTTGCCTTTTGTGTTTTAATTTATACTTTTTGTTATTATTATTTTTAATTTTGTCATTTTGCCTTTTTTACTTGATGTGATTTGGATAAATATATATTTATATCTACAGATATATTGAGAGAGTTTTTCTCTGGGTTTCACAAGCCCATTTTATAGATAAAAGTCCAGGTCATAATAGATCCGGTTCATTAAGAACAAAGTTTAAATCCGATTTAATATAAATGCCTTTCTGCACTCAGTTATTCTTTCCTGTCATATGTTTCAGTGTGCTCTGTAGTAACAATGACACACTGCAAAATAAAAATCAAACAGAACTCAAGACACTATGGATTTTCCTCCAATTCGTATCTGTTTGTGTAATTTATAGGATTTTTTATTTCAAGCTTTTCCAAATTAAGACACTCACCTTTTTTTTTCCTTTACTAATGATGATGATTAACCTGCAGTGGTTCAGGTATAAGTTGGTTGTCTGGAACAGCAGGTGATGAAGATGTCGTGAAGGGTCTGTGGTTAATGTATATAGTGGGTTCATTACATAACTGGATAGGCAACATCTGACAGTCAGTTTAAATAAGATCTTGTTGTATTTGAACACAAATCAGCAAAAACAGGTCTCTCACCGTGCAAATATACAGCTTACGTAAGTTTAGTATGCTCACCGAATGCAGTGTTTAGTGTAGCAGCAGAATTATGACAGTTTATGGAGATGTTCAACGTGAGCCTGCTGCCCAGCTTTAAAAGGAAAATCATTTTAAATGATATATAATAAGTTCTTACCAAAAGAGGAATGCAGACGGAGATGAGCAGAGATCTCTTCTGCAGTTCAGATGCTGCTGTGAGTTCTAGTTCACTTCTGTCACAGAGGAACAAAGTGTGTTTGGATCTGGACACTTTGATTTTTATACTTCTGATCAGCACCACCTCAAATAATCCTTTGCATCCACACCTACATCACTGGCCCACCACTTCTAGGAAACTTTAACACTTCCCTGCTTGTGACTCAGAAAGATAATGCAAATATGATGACCACTGACCACAAGAACCTGCATGTAGATGCAACCTGTTTTTCCACATCTGGCTTTGGAAAAAAAATGAATGCACAAACAAATAGATTTAAAATAAAAAGATGTGTTGGTATATTTTGACCTTTCAAATAAACTATTAACACTTCTTTTTTCCCCTTTTTAAGTATAATTTTTGGCAAATAAAGTGAGTGTTTTGACCATTTGCAGTTCAAATGTTGAACAATCTTTTTATTTTTGTTTTACTACCAGATGGTTGTAATAATTTCATATGAGGATTTAAATGGATGTATAACAAAACAAAGGAGAAAAGTATATATAAAAGTATATTTAATGAAGCTGATCGAACAACAGTGCAATATGGCATGATGACAGTGTTTACAATTTTGGCAGGAGAACAAAAGATAAATATTATAAAATACAAGACATGAAAATCTCAGAGGTCGGGGGTCGGGGGCCCAGGAAGTCTGACCCGCAGATTCCAGGTCTGACTTCGAGTACATAAAATATCATCTTTCTTGTGGGGAAGGAGCCTGAGTTAGAGCAGGAAGTTACACCATATTGATATTGTTGGGGTAGCCTCAATGCCAGTGTTGGACTCTCCAGTTTCCTTGAAGGAGGTTTGACTTTGTGCCATCGTTGGCTGGACTCTGTGCTCATTGATATCCCCGCATCAGTGAGTTAAGACACCATGCATTTATTTTCTGTGTGGCACACAACAAGAAAACAAGCCAAGAGAGAACACATCAGCCTCCAATGACAGTTTATTAAAAGGTTTATTGGAGGTTATTTGTTGTGTTATTGAACCTGTGTGCTAATGAAAGAGTGTCCTTAATAAACGTACTCCATAAGGAAGTGTGTTCACAAGTGCACAGAACACATTAGGGCACAGGTCAATGATCGATTTTACAATTGTATTGTCAGATCGATGGACACTTTCGGATACTTGGATATTCAGGTGATTAGAGGAGCAGAGATGATCAGCTGATCAGGATTTGGTGGTGTGTTGGATCAGGTGGTGGAGAGATACAGGACAGGCCTGACATACACAAACGTATAGTGAAGGTGCAGAGGCTCAGATCTGTGACATCGTCCCAGCTCAGTGTCCATATTTAGATGTAACAGTGCTATAGACTTTACCTGACAACTTGTATGAGTAATGTTTTCATCTCAGGCATGTCAATTTCATTTGTGAATATATTTTTAATACTTGTACAACAGATTTTTTTGAGTGTTAAATAGAAATTATATGCTGAAACTGAAGTGATGGGTCGCACTCTTTAGTTCAGCCCTGCTCTCGAAACAATGTAGGTGGTCCAGTTAACATATTTACATTTTTTCATTTGCTGTTTCACTTGCAAAATATTTCCAGTGTGACATTTGATCAGGTCTTGTAAACCTTGTCGTTAACCAAGCAGTCACTCCCAGGCTGCTGTGCTGATCACCGGATCTTAACTTCATTGTCACAGTGCACTCAGAACAAAACAGCCATGCAGAGATATGAGTCACAGTGACATTAAAACTGATGAAGACCGTCGTCGTTAGAACCAGCAAACTGAACGAACTAAAAAAGATCATCTAAATTCAACTGGTCTAAAATATCAGGATCTCAGTGTTAAGTCCATATTTTTGAAGTAGAAGCTTTTACTGGTTTTACTTAAGAAAAAGAAATAATAAGGAATTGTTTTGGAATTTGTCCAGGTTAACAGATGAAATCATGTTCAGTGCTTTGTCCTGTCAGTAAACACAGATTCTTTATTTGCACTGAATGGGACAGCATATAATTTCACTGCTTTTGGCGTAATGACAATAAAAGATAGTTTCAAAGTCTGACCTGCAAAGCCCGTCCACCCAGTGTCCTCCTCAGTCATGCTGGTTGCATGATTGCTGTAGAAGTGCTAAACTACTGTGACCTGATTAATTGAACTGAGCTCACACTGCAATAACTAATCAGTGAGGTGGTAGTTTAAGTACTTCATTACCAAAATGTATAAATGAAGTACATCAGAAGATGTTGGGGAAGAAGGACTTCACCGGGTGGGCCTGGACCCCCGAGGCCTGTCCCTGTGCCGACCTCGTCTGAGTCTAATAGATTTATAAGATAGAGCTCATCAAAAGACTAAGATATGAATATAAACATGATATTTGTCAGTTTAATTTAATGTTAAGTTGAACTGGAGTTAACCAGAATCCTTTACTCTTCCAACTCCTCTACTTTGTCTAACAGTTAGCTTAGCTTAGCCTAGCCAAGTTTTCTTTGCAAAATTGCTAATTGCATGGTTTCAAATTGCAGTTTTGATTTTAAGTGGACTAATTGTTCAGACCTGCTCTGGGGCCTGTCTGAAGTATTAAATTGACATATATTTGTCTCAACACCTACGCAGGAGAACTTTTTTGTAAGTGTGAAATGGAAAATAGAAGAAGAAGTAGAGATGTGGGTGTTCCTATTTACATATTTTTATTTTCTGTTTCTTTAGCCAAACATGTTATTTGATCAGAGCACCTGCCTGTACACCTGCTGTTAACCAAGCAGTTATTTTCAAGCTGCTACACTGATCACAAAGTCAGGACATATGAATGACAGGAAGTGTCCAGTGTCACGTAGCGATATTAATGACAACAATGATGGGTCAAAGCAACATATGATGAACATTTATTACGATATCCTGATAAATGTAATGCAGCGGGATAACTTCTACAGTTATTATGTTAGTGATGATGCCTCTTTGCTTTTCATTTATTCACAGCTTTGTGGCGTACGATGGAGTGTCAGGGCCACATTAAGATGATAACCTGCCACGGCTGCAGTACCCTCTACAACACGGCTTGTGTCGATGATTTAGTGAAGCAAACTGATCAGCTGTCTCATTGTGTCTTTTGTGTGTTTTCAATGAACTGAAAGCCCTCTTTAATGCACGAGGGTGTGGCCATCCACATTCTCTCATCTGTCCAGTGTCAGCCATTCATTTTGTGCAAATGGTCAAGTCTTCCAAGTGTGCGTGCTTTTCCTTCTGACCAGATGCAGCTTTTTGCACCATAACTTTATTGTCCTGATACTGATCCCCACACTGTGTATGTGCACTAAAACAGCAATCATTTCACTGCTCAGGTTACAAAATGTCATTAGATGCTGCATGGCCGTACAAGATAGACTTTGGTTAGCAACAACTCTCTGAGACCTCAACTGTGAAGCAGAACGCCGTCTTATCCGGCTAACTTCAAGAGCCAAGTTATCCTTTGAACCTAATCTGCTCCAAAGCAATTTATGTTCCAAATGTGAGATCACCAGGTACAAAATCACCACCTACTAACCAGTAAGACCAAAAAAGAACAAAATAAATAAAATCCCCGATCCTGGAAGGTCCCTCAGACCGCTGTGTGCAGAGAGTAGGAGGGTGTAATATTTTTCAGCAGAGTCTGACGTCTTTGTCTTTCCATGATTAGCAACGATAATGAACATAGATTCTCTACAACTTTACTGTTTTGGAAGTATTAATTTATGATCCTAAAGCAGGACACCTGCACTGTAATTAATGACCTCACATCACATGTTTAAATTATGCTTTTACATTTAACCTTTTAATCAGACCAACAAAAAGCTCATACTCAATTTTAGCAGCAGTCATTGTGACACTGATGATAAAACTTGTGTAAAATTGCAAAACTGTAAAAAGAAATTTAAAAAAAAAAAAAGCATTTTTGTAGCTCAATGTTGAAATTACAGGTAACTTCACTGGTTGGCTGTTTCACCTGTAACACTTCAAAATAACATGCTAAGGTTTAATAGGTTATAAGGAATATACTCTGAGCCCTGAGCAGTGTTGTGCTAATAAGAGACGTTTTGTGTGTGCAGTGAACCAGTAAGTTTTGTATTTCATAATTTATTGAGTTTCTATTATCCTTTCTGACCTGCGTTAATGAAGCAGTCATTAGAGCACCATGTCCGCTAGAATAGTTCTGTAGTTTGATGCTTGAGTCGTTGCAGACTTGTTGAAACTCCCTCACCCGTCAAAGCAGCGTCTTTGTTACTCGCGTCCAGCAGATGGCAGTGTTTCACTGTCTGAAGCTTCAGCTGGATTATCCGTTTGCTATGTTTGCCATGTTACAGTGGGGAGGAAAAACTCATTTTTAACAGGAATATCTAGACATGAGTGATTACTGCAGTGGGGCACTATCTGTGCTATCTATAAGAAATGTTAGCAACAATAAAACTGAGGATCAGGGCTCCATTTCACTCCAGTGTTCAGTGGCATTTTAAAAGAGTGAATACCGACGCTGAATGTCTTTGTAAAGCAAAAGCACTTTGTTAGCCTTTACAGAGCAAAGCTATGGATCAATGTGCAGTGAAGAAAAATCGAGGTGGCCAGTCTGTCCTTTCCTAACCAATCACAGAGCTCCTTACATTGCACCATGTGGCTAATTTGCGTTTTACTGATATTGCTGGGCTGCTGTCAATCATTTTGTCTTTATATTACAACAGAGCATTGACCTTTAACCTGTTTAATTCATACTGTAACCGAGGACAAGGGATGAGTAAACGGGGCAAAGAAATAATTGATCATTTATTTATTACATGAGTTAAACATACAAATTCCCAGTCGTTTCCAGACAGGACTTACAACACATCCTGCTGATATCCCAGCTGCACATGAGACTTACCACACAAACTGTGCGAAATAACACTGCAACCCATCACACCCCGCTTAGCGACACTGCAATCGTGGCACACACTGCAAACAATTCGGGTCTCAGCGCAGCTGGGAATCAGTGCTATGTATGGCCTGTGATCTGAGAGATAAAGGGAAGTGGCACAAACAATGAAAAATAAAAAACAAAAGAGAGGTTAGTCCGCCCTTACAAAACCTACTCTCAATCAATAACCGCCTCTACGGCTGGACGGACTAACCAAAACAAAATTACAAATCAATCAAAAGAACGAAAAAAATATGACAGCAGAGACAGCACAGCTGAAAAACAAACATTATCAATTAAAATATTACCCAATAAAATAGCAATTTTATAAAACCATTCAAAATCATGAAGCTAAAACAAACAATATACCTACAATATTGATCAGTTTCCCTGCGCGCAGTCGATCTAGGGCTTGATCAATTCTTCTATTAAAATTCGTGGTCACACTAAAAAAAAAAAAAAAAAGTCCAATGACACATTAAAAACAGACACATGCAATAACAAAAGATCCAAACAAACATCCAAACATCTCTTACCGACAGTATACCCACTCGCACCTGAGTGAATTAATTGCCTCTGGTTTTTTCCACAGAAGAGCGCTGACTTCACCCCACACACCCATTACCTTTTCACAGCTCTTCAGCCAATCACCTGGCAGAGAGCAACAAACTGCCAGGTGACACTTGTTACAATACTGAGTATTTAAAAAAAATGTATTGTCATAATAAATTGTGCCTCACTGAAACACCATTTTGCATTAGCCTCTATCACCTGACTTGTCACTGATGATATCACTGCATGAGCAGGCGAGCGGTAGCGGCGGGGGGGGTGTAGGTGAAGCTCGTGAAGAACAAAATTCTGTACGAGCGGACGCAGTGAGTCCAATAACCAGGGGTAACTGGAAATAAGGTGTTGTAGGTTGGCTTCCACAGTGTAAAGAGACACTTCTCCCTCATGCTCTAACAGCTGGTAAATCAATTTAGAAGCAGAGTCGATAACGGCCTCCTGAAGCTCCCTAGGTGGGGTGACTGCCGCTGGATCCATATCTGGCTGGTCCGTACTGTCACGGCGGGTGAGGAGAGCCGTGTGAAAATAATAAATGAGGATCCAATCACAGGCAGTAGTGGAGAAGTGAAGGTGGTTTATTGAACACAAAAATAAATATGGACAAACAGCAAATGGAGCACGAACTAAACTAGACTGGAAACAACTAAACTACAGAGCACAAACACACGGGTGAGACATGGTGGATACACAGACGGACCAGCAACTACAATGACAGAGGACACGACTTAAATACACAGAGAAACACAGGGGAATTACACACAGGTGGTGGACACAGCTGGGAATAATCACCAAGACGAGACAGAGGTCAAACTGAACACACTCACATGAGACGCAGACCTTCACAATAAAACAGGAACAAGAAACCATCACACTAAGACGCAGACTCGACATAGAGAGAGAGACAGAAAATGACACATGGAACTAAACTAAACCTGCAAAAACATGACAACTCAAAATACTGGGTCAAACTGACCCAGAACCGTGACAGATTTTCTATAATGTTTTGCTTGAGCATGTCCTGCTTTTCTGTAATGTTATTTCTACAGTTTTAGCAGTTCTTCTCGAGGGAAAGAGAAAGATGTAAAAATCTTATACGTTATATATGTTAAATAACATGTGTAGTGCTCACATGTAATGCAGATGTTAGCTTTGATCTAACCAATAAATCCTGATTGGATGTTGTTAGCGTTAGCACTTGTGTTTGCTTCCCTTCTGTACAACAGCATTACCAAAATACAACTGAAGAAACAAACTCAGTTATGAAAAGTTTGTGTTCAGTTTGCAGTCGCTGAAAATAATTACACCTTTGGGAATGACATGGAAATGCTCCCACACTAAAGATTGGGTTTTGTTTTGGGGATTTTCCATCTTAATTTATCTGTCTTATTTGGCTATTTGGCTCTTGCCTATGTTTTCGTGGCTGCTGCTATCTGTATTTTAATATATATATATATATATATATATATATGCGCATATATGCATATATGCAATGAAAATTCCCGTCTCGCCCCTCCCGGCAGTCTGTATACTTTAAGCTCGGGTAGTTTTTACACAGGATACGGGAGGATTATTGAGAAGAACCTAAGCAAACACATGACAAGTTTTCAACAGGAATGAATGACAGTAAAAATGTTACCTCACAGATCGTTTTCATGCCATCAGTAATGAGCTGGTTTCAGCTGGACTGGACACACTCAAATGGCAAAGAAGGTTGTGTAGCCTTTGCAGAGAAGATGAAATGCATTCATGTAAATCAAAATGCATCTTTTAATTGAGGTAGAGGTTTGTCAGAGATATTATTCTCATAATGTACCTTTGTCCCAGCTGATTACCTTCATTAAACAGCAGGTTGCAAAAACCTCTTGTGTACCTCTTTTCAACCACTGGGAGGCGCTACAGCTTCATTCCTTTCACACTAAGGCAGCGGTAGGGAACTCCAGGCCTCGAGGGCCGGTGTCCCTGCAGGTTTTAGACGTTCCCTACCCCTGCACTAAGGCCTTTGAAATCTTCATTAACACTGAGCTTGAAATTTCTATCAGTTGAATGCAAAGGAGTCCTGTGGTTGTAGGACAGAGGTAGGGAACGTTAATCTGCCATCATTTAGATTATATGACAACAACCTTCAAATCTGAAGTCTCAGAAATCTGCTTCATGTACAAGTTCCTCCAATAATCAGGGCTAATATCACCAAATTGTACATAAACAGACTTTTACATGTTAAATATTTCTCAAATATGGGGAAAAAAACAATATAAAATACTATATTATTAACAAAATATCTTAAGATACAGCTACAAATTGCTTGAAACATTTGCAATGAAATATATAAAACAGCTTTATTGTCAGTGAGGACAAAGTTATAGTGATGCTGTGCTGGAGTGTTCAAAAGAAGACAGAGACATGAAGTATAAATATTGTATAATATTAAATATAAGAAAGAACAAAGTTATAAAAACATTAATAATTGAAATCTGCAACAATATTCACATAAAGTGTAAAATACAGAGTTAACTGTTTAATAGGTAAAGTTTAGGTCTTGCAGTCGAACAATGATCCCAAACACAGCAGCAAATCTACAGCAGAATAGCTGAAAAGCAAAGTCCAGACCTCAACCTGGGACATTCAGAGAGCTGTGCTTAAATAAATGCCCACAAACCTCAAAGAACTGAAGCAACGTTGTAATGAAGAGTGGGCCAACATTCCTCCACAACAATATGAGAGACTGATAAAGTCAAGCAGAAAACAATTACCTCGCATTTGTGCTGCTAGAAGTGTTTCTAGTTATTCACAGGACTGTAGTTTGAATTTAAAGAAATGTGAAAGTGCACTGAAATTAACATAAAGTTATTGCAATTTAAAAAAAAATCAAGAAATCTAAGAGGAAGAAACAATGTAAACCACACAATTTTTTTCCTTATATTCTCCACACGGCAATGCACATAACAGACATAAAATATTTGCATTTATCAATAGAAAATATACAATTTTTCCATAGTCATAGCCAGGCCCGATTACTGCCAAACCTGTGCTGAATCAATCACTTAAACAGGACCTGTCTGACAAAGTAGAGTAGACCAAAAGATCTTCAAAAACTACACATCATGGCGCAATCCAAGGAAATTCAGAAGCGAATAAGAAACAAAGTAATTGAGATCTCTCAGTCTGGAGATGCAACGTCAAGATGAACAGAATCCAGTTTCTGGGATCCTGAAGGAGAATGTCTGGCCATCTGTTCACGACCACAAGCTGAAGTGCACTTGATCCAAAGCACACCAACAAGTCCACCTCTAAGCAGCTTAAGTAAAACAAAATAAAGACTTTGGAATGGCTTAGCCAAAGTTCATACGTGAATCTGATTGAGGTGCTGTGACCTTGGAAAGGTGGTTCATACTCAAAACCCCTCCAGTGTGGCTGAATTACAACAATTTTGCAAAGATGAGTGGGCAGAAATTCTTCCAGCACCTCGTAAAGGACTCATTGCCAGTTATCCCAAACGCTTTATTGCAGATGTTTCTACTCAGGGTGGCCCAACCAGTTATTAGGTTTAGGGGGCAATCACTTTTTCCACACAGGGCCATAATAATGGCCGCCTTAATAATAAATGCCTTGATTTAGGAACTACTTTTAATGTTTACTTGTGCTATTTTGCAAAAAATAAAATCTCTGCAAAAACATCAAAACTGCTGACCATCTGACCTCAATATGAAATTATTAATCTTTTGACAAAAAACATTTAGATTTGTAAAAATAAAGAAACCATAGAGGAACAAACAATGTTGTTTGCTACGTTCTAACATGGCAATCTAAATAACAGTAATGCAAACATATATATTTATCAATAAAAACAGATCGCCTTTTCACTGTTACAAAAGTCAAGTACATCAATGTTTGTTCAGCTTTCATAAATGTAAGTTTATAAGTACATAGTACATTTTTTGGTCCAACTTCTTTTAATACATGCAACACATTTCAGAACATTTGGGACAGAGACAACAAAAGACTGGAAATACTTCGTAAAAATCTGGTGAAACACTTTAAAGCCAGTGGGATTAAATGGGAAACATAAAATTTAATACTAGACAAAGACAGATTGAATCATGAAGCAAAGAATTAATAACTAAATCACAAGTAGAAAATGTTATGCAGATATTATTGGATAGATTTTGGTGTAGAAAAAAATGACAAGAAATCAAAAATGAAAGTTATCTCGTCTTTTTCTTTAAAGAGTAGCTGCAGAGCAGCAACACTGACAAAGACCATCATCACCAATGCTGCAGCTAATACAATGATCCAGGAGGAAACTTGAAAAAGCAGGAAAAATGTGACACTGATCAAAATGAATACATCAATTATTGATCAAAGAGAAAATGCATACTACCACAATGCATTGTTATTGCATCTCAGTTTCTCACCATCACTGATAATCTGACGTCTGCTGGACCTCAGGAATCGTCTCCATCACCTCTCTGTGAGGAGCAGAGAGCACTCGTGCTGCACATCCCACCTGTGTGCTGTGTTTACGTGAACCTGAGAGCACAGCTGTAGTGGTGACAGTGAATGTAGCGTTGGTGTTGGACACACTGACAGTGTTGTACTGTGAGAAGCTGAGGTCTTGTTGTGAGAGTGTTACAGTGGGAGCAGGTCGACCAGTGGCTGAACAGGAAACAACCCACTCTTCAGCAGAGTTTGACTCTCTGACATCAACAACAGGTTCATGCAGCTCTGTGAAGGATCAGGAGATATAAAATAAGGAGTATATTGTTAAAGATACATTGACTTCTAACACATGTAACGCATTAAGGTAAAATTTCTTACCATAAGGATGTGTTACACGATTTATAAACCCCAGTTTGTTAATTATTTGTTCATTATTCATAACTATATACTTAATTTTTAAAAATTAAGTGTTTTTGGTCAAATGGAATTTCTTTTTGGGTAATTTTAGCCCCTTTTAGCCCTCTGCCAAAATGTTTTAACCTTTCTGTCTCTAACAGTAAAACATCGTTCCTTTATCTTCTGTGTCTGGTGTGTTGGTCAGGATTAGCTAGCTTGGCAAAAAGTTCACATTAAACAATTAAAGTGTGTTACTGTGAGGTGTGTGTTCGTACTATGAGTCACAGCTGGAGTTTTCTTGCGGGTGAAGGTTTTTCACCTCGCTGTCATTCTTGCATAAAAGTGTTTGACCCCTTCAGGAAAAAAAACGAAATTTGGGATTATTTTTTGTTTTGTTCATTGTGTGTATTTGTTTCTACTTTTTACTTTTTCTTTTACTGTGTACAGCACTTTGGTCAACCTGTGTTGTTTTTAGACATGGTTATTGATTGATTGATATGTCTTTGATTAAAATACAGCCTACTCCACATCCTCCAAGTTACAGAGAAGAGGAACCATCTGGGGTGAACTTGTGCACTTGGTATTGGCTGTCATGGTCCCTGTGCCTCTCCGGCTCGCTCATGTTGGCCACAGGTTTGTTTTGTTTTCTCTCCTGCTTCCCTGGGTGGAGCTCATTGTGGGCTCTCACCCTTGGCCCACGTATCTGTGGTGATTTCTACACCTGTTGCTGATCAGGCGGCGTCCCCCTTGCCTATTTAACGCTGCGGCACGGAGTATTCGGCACTGGAATGTTGAACCTCCCATGTTCGTGCTCTCAGCTCTCCTAAGACAAACTCTCTCAGTGTTGTGTGGCGTATTGATCTAATTGGACTCTTTGTGTTTAGATCTCCCCGGAACTGGTGGCGGACCCTGACCTGTGATCCCTGTGTGTGTCAACATAAGTGGAAATTGGAGCGAGAGTGGCTGTGGAGAAGCGAGTGTGCATAAGAAGAGGAGTGGCGGAGTTTGGGCTGAGTGGAGAGCGAGTGTGGATTCCTTCCCCTGGAGCCCTGAAGCCCTGCCCCATTCACTGTATATACACATCACTGTGGTTTCCCTTCTGTGTTAATAAATTGTCAACCCTTTGCTTGCCAGAACGCTGCCTGCGTCTGAATCCATCTGTTAGCCCTGACATTGGATACCTGGAAATCAGTGAAGGGACCATTAATGCTTCAACTTGTACACAGGTTTGAGAGCAACCACCCAAAAGCTTCTGCTAATAAACACTAGTCTGTGTTTGTGATGCAAATGTTTCTGGCTGTGTTCACAAACATTTAGTAAGGTGAGTGAGGAATATTAATACTTATTATTAGATCATTAGCAGACTGTAGAACTTGACTGCACGCCAAGGTGGCAGTTCAGCCATTTGATTCATGTTGCAGCAGCTCATGAGTGAATGAACATCGTGCAATAAAAGTACTTCTAGAAGTACATTTTTGCAAAAACGTACATTGTGGAGGAATGTAGGGAAGACACGAGGGAGCCCAATATTTTACTCAAACGTTAATCGCTGCATCACACAACTGAACATTCAAAGCGCCAAAACCTAACCCTCTCACTTCCCGTTACACTGGGTACGAGTGGAGCTACCTGGTGGTATGTACTTACATTTATTTAAATTTACTTGAGTAGGGTAGAGTCATGCTAATGACCTAATAATTTTATTCAGGTGTGTTGCAGCAGAGATACATTTAAAAGCTTCAGGACGCTGGCTCTCAAGGCCTGGAGTTTGACACCCCTGCTTTACACAAAGATGGGTTAAATCACAGTGCAAAGAATGAATGAATAAATGAAATATAAACAATAAATAATTATTAAATAGTCTTACACATCAATGTCATTGGTTGACTTTTGAAGTATTTGAATCCTTATTGGGTTCCCTGAGTGACAGAAGGATTAAAACACTTTAAAATCAGTACTGAAAATATGTGCAGACATTACTAGATAGATTTAGGGTTAGAATCAATAAATCACTATCATGTTAAACACTCTTAGAGTTCAAACCTTCGTAGAAACATAAGTCCAGTATCATGGAATGAAACCTAAAGGTGCATTTGAGGGTGCAAAACGTTTCGTCGGCATTGTTGTGTTTGTTTGGGAGAAAACGTACAAACATACAGTACAGCACTTCAGAGTTACACTGCTAGCGATCGAAGATTTATGTAAATTCGACAAGCTAAACGCATTCTGTACTGTACAGCAGGAGTCCCCAACCTTTTTGCACCACAGACCACTTTAATGTCAGACGATATTTTCAGGGAACGACCTTTAAGGTGTCGCGGATAAATACAACAAAAGAATAAAAAAAGAAACTGTGGTATTTTGTAAATATAATAATAAACGTGACTTGAGCTGTGCGCCAACAACAATGACAGTGACATCCTCCTCTCTGCTTTTTAATGCTCTCTGGTCGCTATGGTAACGCGTAAACAGTTCTTTCAAAATAAGACACACAACTACAACCATACATTTCACACCGGAGGATCAACTCTCGCGGAACGGTACCAAAGGACTCACGGACCGGGACCGGTCCGTGGGCCTATTAGGGACCGCTCCTGTACAGGAGACACTGGATTAGATTGATTGACAATGGTCTACAGCAATCAGAACGCACAACACGATGTACTGTAAAAATAATAATAAATCAGCGAAACAGCAAGTGTCACTTTTGGCCACGAACAATTTAGGGGATGGTGCATTTTTTTGAACAAACCCAGAGTGTTAAAAAAAAACTTAAAACCATTTTTATTTCTCAGCAGCATCAATAGTATCAAAAACGCAATTTAGTTTTCGCTGTCAGAGTCGATTTAACTGAAGTTACGTGTTTCCGGTTACTGTGGAGCTCCACAGTGGCTGCAGCCAGAAGCTGTTTCTACAGGATCCTGATGGACACTCAAAGCTTTTATAAAATGTTCTTATTAGTTGTTTGCAGCAGAATATCAACCGATGTGAACCAAAACAACAAAAGTGTGTGAGACTACAAATTCTAGAATCAGAACTGCTGATTTCATTACTCTGAACTTTTAAAGGCAGGTTTTGTATCTGAGAGCAGGGACACTTGCTGTGTTCAGTGTGACTCGTCTCTGCAGAAGGTCAGGGCTCTGATAGTTGCAGTTAGCGGGTGACTTACTGGGCAGGTGGATCCTGAGTGTCTGTTGGAGTCAGGGTTCATTATGGTCCTGGTTGCTACTGGAAATAAAGAAACAAAAGGAGGGTGTGTTGTTCAGGAAGTACAGACTGTAGCTCAGCAGGTAGAATTACTAACTGGAAGGTTGGAGGTTTGATCCCTGGCTGCTCCAGTCTGCACGCCACGGTATCATTGGGCAAGATGTGGAACCCCGACTTGCTCTCCGATGCATCCATCATAGTGTCATTGTTAGAAAAAGAAGTGCTTGTGTGAATGAAGCACGCTGTATAAAATGCTTTGACTGCTCATACAGAAAAGCAGCTCATAAGAACTGGTTCATTTTCCAGATAATTCCACTATTAAGACAACAGACATTTGGGAGGCTTTCTCTGAGAGTAACACTGAAAGTCTTGCTGCTCCTCCACAAAATGAACTTCAGATTAAAGACACAGCTCAGCTAAACACAACTCAAACTAATCTACACTATTTTTCTTTATTACGCAGCGTTTTTATAACTATTTCCAGATGTTTCTAAAGATGAAAACAGAATTAAACTCCAGCCTGATGCGTTTCTGAGGTTCCTGACTCTGACCGTCCCTCAAACGCCTCTCTGGGCGTTTCCTTCCGTCGCTTTTACTTTCGCTTTCGTGAATGTTGTGGCGCAGTTGATCGTCTCGAAGTTACGGTAACGTTAGCAGTCTGTACTGTTTTCCTGGCTGACATCAGCTGTGTGCAGCTTAGTTTCAGCATAAATCTGCTTCGTTTTATGTGAGATCAGAGTCTGGGAACGAGACAGAAACAGTTGATGATCAGCAGCTGAACTCGATGTTACTGTGGATCCACAGACTGATGGAGGCAGCTTCTCCCGCTTCCATCAGTCTGTTGTGGAAGCCCGTTTCCGCCACAAAAAAGGATCCCTTCTCGAAATTTCGACTTATAACTCGAAAACTTTGAGAAAAGTAGCTCGAAATGTCGAGTTAGTTCTGCCAATCAGTAATCCAGCTACAATGCGCACTCAAACCCGCATCGCAACAAATCGGCGCTTTCGAGAGTACGTTAGCTGATATTAACGCCATGTGATTCAGCTAATAACAGAAGGATTTCATCATTTGTGAAGCCACACAGACAATAATCAGCGACTTGTGCATTTATGACTGGCTGTAATTCTGGTGTCTTAGCTGTAGCATTTGTAGCTGAGGGCTTCAGCTTCCGGGTAACAAAGAAATTACGTCATTCACGTAAATTACTGATTGACAGCACTAACTCTTAATATTGAGTTAGTTTTTTCAAAATTCCAAGTTAATAAGTCGAAATTACGATAAAATAAGTCGAAATTTCGAGTTCTGGATCCTTCTTTTTTTTAGTGACGCAAACGGGCTTCCAGTGTGTGGATGTTGTTTAACTGCTGACAGTGAGACAGGGCTGTCCTAAGAGTCGCTGCCAACACTTCATCTATAAAATGCATTTCTCTGCTCGTTCGCTATAGTCTGCTGTCGTATTTGTATGCAGGTTATTTTCAGTTTAACTGCTGATGTTCATTCGTGTATTGTAGGTGAATGCGTTGATGATTGATCATAAATTAGTAAACTGGCCGTTTTTGCTCAATAATTCCTGTTTCATGTTCAAACCGTCAGACAGAAACTCTGCGTTTGTTTTTATGTTCTTCAGCCTGTTGTTCTTGAGGTAATCTGTGATGCGTTCAATGACCCTCCACATGCTCTGAGGCTCATTTGAAGAGAAACAGAACTTCATCTTTAGAGCATAAGTGGGTTTTTGCCCTCTTTATGCCCGCGGTCAGGCTCTGTTTATTGTAGTATAACACTCATAGGACACAGTGACCCGCTGCACACACACTGCACACACACTGCACACACACTGCACACGATGACAGCTGCAGAGTTTGTGTCTGATGTATTAAGTATGAAACACTGTTGGGCTAAAATCTGGTCAGAATGAATCCAGGTGCAGGTGTGTCAGTTTAGGACCACTGGACTAACATCCAAGTGCTCACAATATAAAGTGTATTCTGTAGTAACATCCTGGTGTTGCAGCAACAGTCCCACATGGAAACGTCAACACTCAAACTCAAAATCTCTTTTTGTCAACAATAAAATGACAGCAGACCAATTTGAACAAAGTTGGTAAAAAGCTTCAGAAATTAGTAAAATATTAAAAAGTGTCTTGATGCTCAATCATCCAGTAAATCCCCAAAAAGTTGATTCTGTTCATCTGGATGTTTTCAGCAGCATGGATCAGTGTGAGGACAGAGAGGAGGGAGTCCCTCCCTCTAAAAGCACTCTGTGTGGGGAACATGAGAGCCAGACCAAAGCTCAGAGGTGAGATGACCATCTCTAACTGTCCATGACTCTTCTCCATGTCACAGCTCAGCACTCACATCACTGCTCCATCATTATTCACACTCATACCTCTGTGTGTGTTGTTTTAAAGCCCAGAGCTGTGGGGCGTACCAGGCTCAGCTGGACATAACCCTGAAACTAATCCAGAGCCTGGACCTGAACCCAGCTGTGTTTCCTTAAAGAGCAACGTGTCGAAGGGTATCGGTATAGATTTTAAGAAAAGACTGTTATGTGACAAAGAGTAAGTACATTATTTTTATGAGATTGTTCATCATGTCTTTAATTGAATATTTCCAGTTTTTCCTTCCTGTCTCATGAAGCTGTTACATTTATTGTTTTTCTTTTAGGATCAATAAGAGGCCAGAATCTCCTGGACCTGAACCCAGCTGTGTTTCCTTAAAGAGCAACGTGTCGAAGGATGTTGGTGAACACTTTAAAGGCTGTTCTTCTGCTGCTGAGAGGTAATGTGTGTCTAGATGTTGTTCCTGACTCTGTATTTTTGAATAAATCCTCATGTTTAATATCAGCTCAGCTCTTTTTCACACACATTTCTATGTTGGTATGTGAAGCGGTGTGTGTTGGAGTGTTTCCACAAACACAGCAGTCAGAGTGGAAAGAGTGGATGTTGTAGGAGGTGTTTGTGTAGTGAAGAGGCTGAGTGTCTGTAGGACTCCAGCTGCTCCAGCAGGTGTCTCCTTTGTGCTTTGCTTCAAACACAGTGTAGGGAGGAGCTTCCACTCAGGTGTTTCAGGTGTTGCTGGATGGAGGAGGACAAATAGTTTTTCCCTTCAGTGACACTTCAGCAGCTCAATGTTCTGGGAGATGTTTGTCTTTATGAAGGTTTATGGATTCTTGTTCTTACTTTGGTTAAACTGAGCAATACATTTTCCATCTAACATTTAAAGTAAATTTCCAGGTGAATAAAAGATCTGCAGCTGCAGCCTCTGTGATGTTTCACAGTCTGAAAGTAACAAATTCAACCAGAGTTCAAACAAAGGCTTAATATACGTGTGTGTTTGATATAATGCCAACAAGTACAAACAGGTGTTCTTACAGGTCTTAATCACAGAGGTCTGATAAGTCTGGTGACTTTCACACTCAGCAATTTTGCTGCCTTTTATTTTATATTGGCCTTTTTAAAGCCCTTCAAAGTCTCCCACATTCATACAGAGCTTTTAACACCAAACTCCTTTACAGTCCTTCTCCTCTCACACACGATCACACGACTGATTTGTCTGCAGCAGCTGTGTTACTGCTAGTATTTTATTATGTGTGTAATCTCCTCATATTGTTCCTGTGGTTTAGTTTGACTTCCTTCTGCAAACTCAGCTGCTCTGTTGCTGATACACGTCTCCATGAATATGATTGATCAGATGCTGCCAACACCATGTGTTTCACGTGAGCGCTCAGCTGAAAGCCTGGGTTGACTTATCGAGTTAATAACAAGCTTCACGTGACTGTGAATGCTAAAGTGAATCCAGATAAAGGAAAGAGACCCTGCTAATGTTGGACTCACTTCTTAGTGTAGATCCCAGGAGGAAGTTCAACATAGCCATTCTTTGTGCTAGCTCGACCAAACCTGAGACCACAGTGCAGGATAATGATTATCATCTGTCTCTGTCAAGGACATTTAAAATCCACAAATAACAAACATAATTAGATTTGATCATTAAAAATATGTTTTCACTTAAAAAAGCATGAGCACACTGGTGGATTACAGAAACATGAAAACTCGTTAACAGTAAAGTTAATTTAGGCGTAAGATTTTATCATTAATTTCAAAGTCTCTGCTGCAGAGAGGTGAGCTGTTAGTAACAAGAACTCTCTGATTTAAATGATTTTGATGTTTCCTGGTTTCTAAAATGCATCTCTGTAGCAGAGCAGTGTCTCCAAGGACACACAGGCTCAGCTGTAACTGTCAGTTTATCTGGTTTAAGACACATTTGGACTCAATTGGCTGTTTTTAACTATGTATTTTAATCAGAGGTGTAAATTTAGACCTCACACATCTGGATCCTAAACTATGATAGAAACAGCTGCTAGCAGTGGGTAGTTTGACTTTGATACGCTGCTCTAGAAAGCAAACAAAAGTTTGTGCAGCTCCTCTTCAGAAAAGTGTTCAGAGAGCAGCTGCTGTATTAGACAAAGGCTCGTCGTGTGAGCCCAGATGTGTGTAACAGCTGGATGAAGGAGAACCATCACAGTCACGTCTCCATCCTGCCTTTATTAATGAACTTCCTGTTGCTTGCAGATGACAGGAACACAAAGTGTTTGTGCCACGTGATGCTGCAGGATTTGTTAACGTGTCCATGATGGTAACATCTCCTCGTCTAACTGCAAACACATGAGCTCCTAACGGCAGCTATCACAGCCACACAGGCAGACTGTGTCTCACTGTTGCATTCAGGGACATTTGTTTTCCTGTAAAAAGCTGAACTCTAATCTAAGAGGACTGTTACTGACAGGAAACAGCTGCATTATCTGCAGTCTGTGTGATCACAGCTGCTTCAATCACTTCATCAGAGAATTGATCATTGAATAAAACATGTTTGTGTCTGCAGAGGTCAGAGGTCACAGTCTGCAGGATCCAGCTGTCCGTCTGTGAGGAGTGATAAGTCCAAAGGTCATCCTCTAAACTTCAGTGCTGAACCTGGACCAACGAGGTCAGAGAACTGTGATGACTCCTTTACATGTTTGTGTTTTCCTGGATAAATATGACCAAAGATTCATTAAAAAGGTAAAAAAATATTAGACTTTGTCCTGTAGCGCTGTGTGGCAGGCAGGATTGGACCCAAACACAACAGGATGAAGTCAAAGAGGCAGCTTTATTTCAGCTGTGAACATGCAAACAGCAGAAATAAGGAAACATAACTGTAGGTTTGCAGTGAATGAAGCCTCAGCTCGACGCTCCACTTTGTCCCTCTTTTCCTTCTCCAAACAGCCACATCAGGAGTCTCTGATGGAGTTTTAAAATATTTAATTACAAATGTCCAAAGATGGGTTCAGGATACCTGAATCCACAGTTATTAAAGCTAAAATAGTTCACAGGGTTTGGACTTTGTTAGGTGACGAGAGAACATCAAAGTGTTTTTTATCTTTAAACAGTATTTTTATCACTTCAGTTGCTCTCACAGCCCTGTTTGTTATTTTACCAGAGCTCTTATGTTTCACTCAGTGCTCCCACCAAACACCTTGGAGGACACATTAGTGTGATTTAGATTTCATTGCTGTAAACACCAGTCACACAAGCTAACCCATGGAGGCAGCAGCAGGCTTTGTGTTTGGTAAAGTCTGTTGGCTTAAACTAAGAGAGTTGAGTTTGTTAGCACAAAGAGCTGTCAGCTAAAGCCCCGAATGCACTTTGAATACAGACGAACTGAGAAAAAGACTTTAAACACAGCAAACAGTCAAACTGACAACATCTTGTTCTGCTGATCATCCACAGCAGTACGTTTAGCATTCATGCTAGCAGCAGGCTATGACTGTCCACTGAGCACCAACACAGGTAGGAGTGAGCAGTGATGAAGCAGGACTGTGGGCAAGTTTGAGCTACAATCCTATTGGCTTCTCAGTTTCTCCAAAGAAAAGGGTAAAAATTCTTGGTGTTGTGAAGATGTGAGTTGGTCTTGTTGTCGTGGGGCTGGAAGGATGCTGGCAGTGAGAGGCTTTTCATACAGTGTTCAGTAACAGAATGAGAAGAAAGCCACTGCACATGAAACAAGGTGCTCGTAGTGTTTGTTTACTGTGTTTGTGCCACAATGTCAAATCAGTTGTAGATTCTGCAGTACAGAGCAAAGACTAAGCAAGCCAGGAGAGCTCTCCAACTTTCTGAAAGTATCAGGATATTTGAGTGATAAGAAAAAGTGGATCGTGCCTGTTTGTTATTTTAGTAAGTAAGTAAGTAAAGTTTATTTATTAAGCGCTTTTCATAGACAGGTAGTCACAAAGTGCTGCACACAGAGATTAAAATAAACAGTACGATAAATAGCAAAATGCACAATATACACAATATAGAGTTTAAATGTAAATGAAAAATATAAAAATGTAAACAGCATTGGTCAACAGAAAGCTTGTTTAAACAGTAAAGTTTTTAACTGTTTTTTAAAGGATTCCACAGAGTCAACCAAACGTAGTTGTAGAGGTAGACTGTTCCACAGCCTTGGTGCCACAGACTGAAAGGCTCCGCCCCCTTTCGTCTTCAGACGTGTTCTGGGAGCAACCAACAAACTCTGAGTCTGTGAGCGGAGACAGCGAGCAGCAGTGTATTTAGTGAGAAGCTTGGATAAATAATCTGGGGCCATTTAGTGCTCTGTACGTTAAAACAATCATTTAAAACGAATTCTAAAATCTATTGGGAGCCAATGTAAAGAACATAAAATAGGAGTGATGTGAGCTCGCTGGGTAGAGCGAGTTAGTAGAGTGGGTGCTGCGTTTTGTACAGCTTGGACGCGAGAAAGAGATGATTTATCCAAGCTGGTAAACAGGGAATTACAATAATCTAAACGCGATGACACAAATGCATGGACAATTTTTTCCAGTTCAGCTAAGGAGACCATATGTCGCAGTTTAGAAATATTCCTTAAATGAAAGAAACAGGAACGAGACAGAGACTTTACATGTGAGTCAAGGCCCAAAGAAGAGTCAAATATTATTCCAAGATTTCGAATATTTGGCTTAATTGTTAGAAAGCCAATCAGAGATTTGAGTTAAAGCCTGGACTAGGGTGGACAGCCTATCCAGCTGATGAGGCTTAACCAGAGCTCTTATGTTTCACTCAGTGCTCCCACCAAACACCTTGGAGGACACATTAGTGTGATTTAGATTTCATTGCTGTAAACACCAGTCACACAAGCTAACCCATGGAGGCAGCAGCAGGCTTTGTGTTTGGTAAAGTCTGCTGGCTTAAACTAAGAGAGTTTAGTTTGTTAGCACAAAGAGCTGTCAGCTAAAGCCCCGAATGCACTTTGAATACAGACAAACTGAGAAAAACACTTTAAATACAGCAAACAGTCAAACTGACCACATGTTTTTCTGCTGATCATCCACAGCAGTACGTTTAGCATTCATGCTAGCAGCAGGCTATGACTGTTAGGGTTGCCAACCGTCCCTTAAAAAACTGAATCGTCCCGTATTTAGAAACAGAAGCACACGTCCCGTATTGAGCTAATAAGGGACGCACTTTGATCATCATGAGCCATCATGAGCCAGCCAGAGAGACACAGAGTTTATACTAGAAGAGAAACCTGCTCATCTTCATCATGTTTGTTTAAATAGAGAAAATCAGAACTCTCTGTGTGTCAGACCACGGCTCTACACGGACACTTCTAAGCTGCTTCAGAGTGAACTGACCCAGATAATCTGCACACAGCAGCTGTAAAACAGTGAAAGTCATAACTGTGTCTCTCTGATGGAAAGCTTTTATTGTGAAGTCAGGAAGTCTGCAGGAAGTGTTGAGTTTGTATTCATCGCTCAGTGTTTAATGAGACAGGCAGACAGGAAGAGCAGCTCATTAGTGTTGATGAAATCAAAGGAACTGTGAGGAACTGCAGTTTGGTCACATCTGGATGTTTTTCACTGACAGTAAATGTTTTTAGTGATGAAGAAATGTATTCACAGAGAGAGGAAGAGGAAGAGGAGTGGTGTTTGTGAGGAGGAGCAGCCGTCCTGCTGTGCTTTGTGTCAGGACGTCCTGAAGGATCCAGTCTCTACCAGCTGTGGACACTGGTTCTGCAGATAGTGCATCTCCTCATACTGCGACCAGTCTGCTTCACCAGGAGATTCCTCCTGTCCCCAGTGTGGAGAAAGATCCAGAAGCAGAGCTGGACTGCAGACAGCCAGTCAGAGCAGCTGTGTACAAAGTAAGACTGAACATCTGTCTGCTGATGGACTCATTTCTGAAAACTGGACTTCTTGTGTTGTTCAGACATTGAAGAGTTTTCTTTCTCTTTAGTCTCATTGTTTTTCTTTCTTTCAGCAGATGTTGGTCTGCAGGAGGTTTTAGATGAACATAAGATCAGTCTGAGGAGGAGATGTGAACGTGTGACTGAAGGAAGTGATGAAACAGGAAGTAGAACCCTCCTCAACAGGATCTACACTAAGCTCTACATCACAGAGGGACAGAGTGAAGAGGTTCATACCCAACATGAGGTGAGGCAGCTGGAGACAGCTTCCAAGATGGACGCCCTCCATGACGCTCCAATCAGGTGCCAGGACATCTTTAAAGCCTTACCTGACCAACAGAGACCCATCAGAGTGGTTCTGACCAACGGCGTGGCTGGTGTTGGAAAAACCTTCTCAGTGCAGAAGTTCACTCTGGACTGGGCAGAGGGCTTGGAGAACCAACATGTCAGTGTGGTGGTTCTGCTTTCATTCAGGGAGCTGAACCTGATCAGAGATGAGCAGTACAGTCTTCTGGAGCTGCTCCATGTTTTCCATCCAACATTACAGAAGGTCACAGCAGAGAAGCTGGCTGTCTCTCAGCTTTTGTTCATCTTTGACGGCCTGGATGAAAGCAGACTTTCATTGGATTTCACCAACAGGAAGCTGCTGTCTGATGTCACACAGAAGTCATCAGTCAGCCAGCTGCTGACAAACCTCATCCAGGGGAATCTGCTTCCCTCGGCTCTCGTCTGGATAACTTCCCGACCCGCAGCAGCCAATCAGATCCCTCCTACATGTGTTGACAGGCTAACAGAAGTACGAGGCTTCACTGACGCCCAGAAGGAGGAGTACTTCAGGAGGAGATTCAGTGATGAAGAGCTGTCCAGCAGAATCATCTCCCACATGAAGACATGCAGGAGCCTCCACATCATGTGTAGTATCCCAGTCTTCTGCTGGATCACTGCTACAGTTCTGGAGCACATGTTGACTACAGAGCAGAGAGGAGAACTGCCCAAGACCCTGACTGACATGTACTCACACTTCCTGCTGGTTCAGACAAAGAGGAAGAAGAACAAGTACCATGAGGGACATGAGACGAGTCCACAGGAGCTGACGGAGGCTGACAGGGAAGTTCTTCTGAAGCTGGGGAGGCTGGCGTTTGAACATCTGGAGAAAGGAAACATCATGTTCTACCAAGAAGACCTGGAGCAGTGTGGTCTGGATGTGACAGAGGCCTCGGTGTACTCAGGAGTTTGTACAGAGATCTTCAAAAGAGAGTGCGTGATCTTCCAGAAACCAGTCTACTGCTTTGTTCATCTGAGCATTCAGGAGTTTCTGGCTGCTGTCTACATGTTCCACTGTTTCACCAACAGGAAGACAAAGGTGCTGAAGAACTTCTTGGGACAAAAATACAACGAGTCCTCTGTGGATGATTTCCTGAACAGAGCCATGTATAAATCCCTCCAGAGTAAAAATGGCCACCTGGACCTGTTTGTGCGCTTCCTTCATGGCCTCTGTCTGGAGTCCAACCAGAGACTCTTAGTAGGTCTGCTGGGTCAGACAGAGATCAGTCCAGCAACCATCCAGAGTGTCATCAACAACCTGAAGGAGATGAACAGTGATAAAATCTCTCCTGACAGAAGCATCAACATCTTCCACTGTCTGATGGAGATGAACCACCTCTCATTATTTCAGGAGATCCAAGAGTTCCTGAAGTCAGAGAACAGATCAGAGAATAAACTCTCTGAGATCCAGTGCTCAGCTCTGGCCTTCATGCTGCAGATGTCAGAGGAGGTTCTGGATGAGTTGGACCTGCAGAAGTACAACACATCAGAGCGGGGACAACAGAGACTGATTCCAGCTGTGAGGAACTGCAGAAAGGCTGGGTGAGTCCAGATGTGATCATTAACATTATTGATCAGTGTAGGTTAGTAGTTTAATTTTGAAAATAAAATCAGATTGTAACCACAAAGTGTTTGTGTCCGTACGCTGCAACCTTCCACACCATTCCTTTATTGTACAGACTCAGCAGCAGCTCCATGGATCCCAAATCCAAGAGTGGAGAACAGATTTGAAGTGTGTCACATCCATGCAGTCACAGCTGTTTCCACCATGTTTCCACTGATATTAATCCTGTTCAATGACACGTTTCATATCAGTGAATATGTTCTTTAGGACGTCCACTGACATGTTTAAGTGTCCTGCTGGAAATCACTCAAATCATCCATGAAATCCATGAAAAATCCTTTTAGTGTTTCTAACTTCACCCTCTGTCCTCTCTCTCTCTCCATCCTCCTCACTGCTTCTTTCACTGATAATCACACAAACATCGTATTCAGCTACAAAATAACACAATAATATCATCTGATGATCATTATTATAAGAGCAGGATCCATATTTGATATCAGAGTAACACACTGCTTGGTTATGTGCAGTCATCATCAGTGACTGTGGGTCAAACAGAAGCTCTCTGATTGGTTGCTGACCTTGGTCACCTGTCCACTCTCACCTGTTTGTGTTTGCTCTCTCTTTGCTGTCTCCATCCTCTCTCTCCTTTCTCTCCCTCTCTGTCTTTGTACGTCACTCAGGTCCAATGGAAACAGTGACATTTACAAACCAATCAAAGACAAACTGATCCATGTCAGGTTATAACAATATTCAAAGTGAATACAGGCTGCTGCTGGACACAGACAGGTAACATCATTTTGACTTGCTGTCACCTGGATCTGGACTCAAACACTGAAGCCCTGAACAGGAATACAAATCATTTTCTGCCAACTAGCGACACACCAGCAGATAATGGCTCAGAAAGCTCAAATGAGCCAATCATTTCTGTGTTTAGTTCCCCTGAAATCAGATCTGATATCAGCAGCTCTGAGTTCATTCATCATTATTGTCCAGTGATGAGATTTCTGCTCCGTTTGGTAACAGTCAGCAGGTTTTTCCTGCGTGTGGACGTGAACAGTCGTACCTGACAGCAGGTAGCAAACAGAGATCATCTTTCCAGCTGGAACTCTTCACTGAGCTGAACTCATTCAAAATGTTCTGGAGTCAAAACAGGAAACAGTCCAAATGTGTGTCTTCACTCTGACTCTGGATCAGATCTCAGTGACAGACTGTGGACATTATGGAAGCCTAAATGTGACACCATCTTCCTCCTTCATCTGCAGATTAAAGCCAAACAAAGATTCTCATTAAAAGTCTGCAGGTCTGAGAGAGACTCAATCGTTGTGTCATGTCAAACACAGTAAGAGGAGCTGAAGCACAGATGTGAAGAGCAGATTCATCAGATTATGACCTCACTCTGTTTTGTCTTCATATACATTCAGTCTGTGTTTATAATGCAGATTTTCTGCTTTTATAATAACACATTTTATATTTTCTATCATCACAGACTGACTCGGTGTGGACTCTCAGAGTCTCACTGTGAAGTTGTGGCCTCAGCTCTGAAGTCCAACCCCTCCCATCTGACAGAGCTGGACATGAGTTACAACAACAACCTGCAGGATTCAGGTGTGAAGCTTCTGTGTGCTGGACTGGAGAGTCCAAACTGTCGACTGGAGACTCTGAGGTGAGTTCACTGACTGCAGCTGTTGTAGTTTTTATATATTTCAGGTCTTTGATTGATGTTTGAAACTTTCTTTAGTTCCTAAATGTTCAGGATGTGTCTGAAGACAAATGTGAAGGAGTTTGAGTGCTTTCAGAAATGTTGTCTTTCCAAACGACTGAACAACAGTTTTTCCTTTTGGCTCCAAACAGAAGTGACAGACTTGAGCAGGGTTCATTTAAAGGCTGACAGAAGTGGAGTGGTGACGGGGAGATGTTTGACAGGACAGTGTTTCAGCCTCCACAGGTTCATGTTGTGCTCCATCAGTCAGTGAAGATGAAGTCAGTGCTGATGAGGCTGTAGAGTGTGTGAGGGATGTGAATGAGGATGATGAAGATCTGATGATAGCCGATAAAAACAGGCTGCAGAGACTTTGAGCCATACAGGGCACACAGTGTGTGTACAGAACAGCTGAAATCATTATGGAGGCCTCACTGGGATATGGAAGCATCACAGTACAGCTTCAGTGAAGCATTAAAGTCTCTGATATGAGATGAGAAATGAAGCAGCCAGAGCTTTTTCATGAGTGGAAATCCACAGTGACTGTGAGCTGCTGCTACAGCCTCCAGATTAGCCAGCAGCTCATCCTGCTCAACATTTCCTCACCAACTTTAATGGAAGTGTGATGTTTTCAGCTGGAGTGATAGTCAGGGTGGCCTCCCTATCCTCTTCTTCTCCTCTTCCTCTTTCATTTGTAAAGCCACTTCTGCTGCTTTCATTCATTTGGAAGTCCTGTAGCTGAGTTTGGGAGAGACTAACAGCCTCGGCAGCAGAGGGGAGAAAGGCTGTAACACCACCACTTTACTCTGTTCTACCTGTCACATCATTTTATCAGGAAACAAATGTGCTCATGTTTTTACTATGTTTGTCTTGAAGATGTAAGAAGATCACATGGTGCTTTTTATTATTGTGTTGGTTTGTTTCCTGTCTCTTGGATGGAGCCCAGCTGTGCGTGGCCCCTGGGCCTGTGGTCAGAGTGTGTGCTGGATAATCCGGCCCAGGATGAGGCCAAACTGACATGGGATGAAATGTCTGTCACATAATTGAGCTTAGTGTAGTTTCATTTCTGCACAATTTCAAAACAACCAAAACTTTGTTCTGTCTTTTCTATGTTATACTGTAGACTTTCTTTGATACTGTGTCCAAAAGGAGCAGCTTTTACTTTGAAGGGGAGGCGTCTCTGTTTCCTCTTCAGGTTGGATGATGGAAGCAAATGAGTGTGTGATGTTCTTTCAGTGTTGCACTTTGTAGACGCTCCCTGAGCACTGGTCTCACAGCCAGCTGCACATAGAGACTAGTGTTGTTAGTCCAGGTCAGAAGATGACTTGTTGGAATGAAAATGAGCTTGTAGTTTGTCTGCTTTAATAATGTGACTGGAAAAAGGTGTTGGACTTCAAATATGTCCATTTCTTTCACACTTCACCTTTAAAAGTGAAGCCTTGTGGTTCCTGGAAGGAAAAACACAACTTTTTCAAGTCTTTGTCCTGTTTTTATGATAAATGTACGACTTTAATGTGAAACATTCAGAGTTTTTTCTCTTGTTGTGTTTGTTTGAAGCTGCTTCCTGTTGGCTTCAGCTGTTTGGAGTTTCCATTTTCTAAACTTCTACATTCTGAACCTTCTTCAGCTCTGAACAGATGATGAAACACTGAATGATTTCAAGCTCACACTTTGTCTAATAAACTTACATCTTTCATTCTTTATACAGATTGAGGGACTGTGGTTTGTCAGAGATCAGCTGTGATTATCTGGCAGCAGCACTGAAGTCCAACCCCTCCCATCTGAGAGAGCTGGACCTGTACGGAAACAACCTGAAGGATCCAGATGTGAAGCAGCTGTCTGATCTTCAGCAGAGTCCAGACTACAGACTGAAGACTCTGGTGTAAGTAGAGTGATGGAGTGAGTGGGTGGTGCTGTCAGCAGTATTGTACTAAACACAGTCAGTATGAAGCAAAGATCCAGTGTTTCCTGTAAAGCTGCAGCTTCTCAGTGAAGCTGTGAGAGGAGAACGGTGACAGGCTTCAGGATTGGACACAAACACTTCCTGTTTCTGACCTTTATGGTCACCATAGTAACGGCTGACACGCTCTGATCAAACGCTGTCAACAGCCAATCAGCTCTCTGAACAAAGCAGCACGCAGACCAATGACTGCATTCATTTCCAAGTTTAAAGCAGTGAAGAACACAGTCTGTAGGTGAGGAAGAATTTAGTGAGAGCAGATGTTTGGATGGAATTCCTCCAGTTAACAGCTGGAACCGTCCATCTGGATTGTTGGGCTTGTTGTTGGGGTTCCTACAGAGATCAGAGTGGACACACCAAGGTTCTTCTAATGAATGAAAGTCCAAACTCAAACTAGGAGGGAAAAACATTTTTATCAACTTCAATAAAAATCCAAAGATTAGAAAAAGTGAAGCAACAATGAGTCCTAGTACAGTCCCAGCACTGAAGTCCCTGCTGCTCTTTATACTGGATGTGCTGCATCACTGACTGACAGCTGATGAAGAGTCTCTGGAAACACTCGTTTATCTCCTCTGCTCTTCCTTCTTCTCTCTGCAGGTGGAGGTGATGATGGTAAACAGGACGGTGTGTGTGCTGAGAGAGGAGGAGCTGTGTCCTGATGATCCAGAGAGGTTGAAGCAGCAGCAGCTTGTGTGTAGAGACGCTCTGACTGGGCCATGTTACTGGGAGGTGGAGAGGAGAGCTTCATCCAGCAGTGACTGACAGAGGAATGAGAAGAAGTGCAGATGACTGTCAGTGCTGCAGAGTGAACTGCTCTGAGAACAGCTCCACTGTCAGACACAATGTAGAGTCCAGCATCATCCCTGTGTGTCCCTCTGGATCTGACAGAGGATCATCAGTGTATCTGGACTGCTCTGCTGCTGCTCTGTCCTTCTACAGTCTCTGCACAGTCTCTGTCTGACTCTGGCTTCAGACCCTCCTGGATCAAACTCACCTGGAAAGACTTTCAAACATCACTCAATAGATTTGAATACAGAATATATTTGATATATACTGTAGATGTACTGTAGAGTTGCAGTTTGTCACTTGTAAATACAGTCTGTGAGCAGCTGTGAGCTGAAAGATCTTTCTAGAAACACGAAATGTTTTCACTCTTCTGTTGCTTTTTCATATATTTCCACAACATTAATATTGATCCCACCTGTCTCACCTGTTTCATGCTTTTATACATAATAACAGGACACGTGTGATCTGAGCGCTGCTGTGGTTGCTGTGCTGCACGTCTTCATTTAGATAACAGAGACATCTAGTGGTTCAGAGGGAGAACTGCAGGAGGTGGAGCTGTGTTTTAGCATGGAAAACTTTTTATCTTTTAGGCGCAGATACAAATATGACAAGTATCAGTGTGAGATACAAAAGGTCACATCAGTCAGCAGAGGGAACAGTGATCACACAGCAATGTAAGAATAGAAACATAACAGTGAATCTGGACATGTATACAGATGGAAGCAAACAAACAGGATGTAACACTACATTAAAGCCACAAATGGGAAGAAAACAAAGCCAAAGGAAAATATATTTGATCTCAGGAATCCAAATCAGATGCTTTAGAGCAGGGGTCGGCAACCCTGGGCACGCGTGTCACAGCTGCCACGTGAAGGGTTAACTGATGGCACGACCATAGCTGGACTGGCCATCGGGCATACTGATGATGTTTTTTCATTTTTATGGGCCGATGATGTTTTTTTATGATTATTATTGTTTTTGTAACGGTATAAACGATGGAAGGTGGTGGATTGGCCGGATGCTGGTCGATGTGTAAAAAAAACTCAGTTGTTTGATGGTGGCTATCAGGGGCGATTCTAGGGTCAGAGCTTTGGGGGTGTTGAGCACCCAGAGAGCTGCCCATCCAGGCAAGGTAAACTTTAGTTGTCACGATGAGATGTTATCAGATTATTCTGTTATCATATGTTACCTTATATATGTAATCAAAGTAGTTGAACTAAGCTAACTGCTGTAGGTCATATATTATCCTTTAGTTTAGATGGTGTGCTGTGTATGTAGTTTAGTTCTCATGATACTTTTGAGTTAACAGAACATATTCACATATTAGTTTATTAGATAAGTGTGCATCACTCTGTATCCTTGATCTGCTGTGAATGTGTTACACTGTTTTCTTGACATGCTTTATTGTTGAATCATAAAAATAAGATTGTTCAGGAGACTCTGCGTCTAGGGCAGAAGAGCTAAACTACATTCCATACCCCCACCTTTGTAGGAAGACAGGGAGCCGAGGTCATAACTTAGGCGATGTAACAGAGAAAGAATGTGATGTTTGGGCTTTTACGACTAGGTGGGGGCCGCTAGAGGGTATAAGAAGCTGTGTAAACCGTCACCATTTTGAGACTTGCTGTGACCCTCTTCAGGCATGTCTCCCCATCATGATGGTTCTAAATGCTCTTTGTGTTGAATTGTATGGAAATAAATGATTGTTGATTGAGCATTTATACACCGAGTATTGTCCTTCCTTCAGCCCAAAGATTCAAAGAATTGGGAGATTTCAACAACTTGGTGCCGTGTGACCCGGATCTTTGGTGTGCTGAGGAGGTGCAGATTTGGCCTCTGGTGAGATCGTGAGGCGAGGTGAACAGAGGACCGGTCCAAAAATAAAAAGGTAAGCACAGCCTGTTGTATTATAAATACCAAATGTGCATATTGGGCTTTCCAAATTAATCTGTTCGCTGAGTTACACGTATTTTCACATTAAATTTGTCGGTGTCTGGTTTTTGGCGCAAGATACGAACAACATAAGTTGAGGCTGAATTCCAGTGTGTTAAATAAACTGCTTCTACCGAGAAACTAATAACATACTACATTGGACTAGTTGCAGCCCACTTTACCTTCCACATTTAATTTTGTCGAAGACTGGCTTCTGTAGCAATAATACATTAGAATCTCTTGGAGACGCGGCCATAAGTCCAGTACATTGAGTAGAGGTTTTGAAGTTTGTTATGATGTCGGTTTGAGTCTTCGTTGATGTGGCCATGAAATTAGTATAGAATTAAGGAAAAGCAGCTGCTGGCTTACGGTGCGGTTGAACGCTGGCAACGTGTAAAAGCAAAACACGTCCGTAGGTTTTGGTTTATGATACGGTCGTGTTCCGGTGGTGCAGCCGTGAGTACAGCAGCGATTGGTGCTGATTTCAGTACATTGAATAGAGGTTTGACGGTGATTTGTGGTGTCGGTTTTTGCCTCGAGGGCTGCGGTCATAAATAATAAGTAAAATTTTACTTGCCATGAAATAAAGGTAAAGCAGAACCTGGCTTATGGTGTCGGTTTTGAGCCTCGGGGACGAGTGTCACTTTTATGATGCGATTTTGCCCCGTGGTGGCGGTCATAAGCGCAGAGAAAGGGGTATTTTGGTCTATGGTGCAGTGGTGCTTTAAAGGGTTCTAACAGTTGAGCTCAGAGGTTTCTGTGCAAATTTCTGCTGATGAAAAGCGCTCTCTGTGTGTCTCACTGTGGGTGAGTGTGTGCGAAGCTGCGAAGCGCGCTCTGGGTGCTGTTTTGTGTGTAAAGCGCGCTCTGGGTACTGTTTTGAGTGTGAGTGAGGCACGCTCTGAGTGTGCTTTCTGTGAGTGTGAAGCGTGAAACACAGTGACGGTTGATGTGTTTGAATAGGAGGACATTAGTGCGAAGAAAATGCTTTAAGATCAAAGGTTGACGCCTAGTGTACCTGTGGAAACTAATTTTGTTCATGGTTTGGCAACCCTCCTGTCTGTAGACGTACAGGCAGATTAAGTGCCGAGGTGGCGACTTGGGAACTTAGGACTCCCGCATTAGCTACGGAAATAACACTGGAACGGCCGTGTAACCACGGGTTCACATTTATTCCGGACTAGAACAAGACACATTTTGCCAACAAAGGTTGAGTCTAGATTAGTAAAGAAATAAAAAGGTTAAATTCCTCGTTTCAGTGGTTAAAATTGTTGTGTGCCTGTCCCCTGACGAGTGTGAAATTAAATAAAGAGGGAATTTGGAGCCACATAGAGATAGACGGGCATAATTGGGTGTATTACTCTGTGGTGTAATAAAAAAATAAAAATAAAAAGAGAGATAGTAAGAGGTGTGTAGTGGAGAATTATGGAGGAGTACAGAGAGGAATGTGTTGAGAGACTGGCGTGCAGTCTGCGCTGTAAAAGGTAGGCGTGTTGCCTGCTTATCTGTTTAACAGTGATGAAAATGAAATTAAACAAATCTCTTAGTGTGTTAATACAGGAAGCTGCGGACCTGGACCAACTGCCCCCACAAGCACAGCGGCCGAAGCAAAATTATAAGTAATGGGAGCCACACCCAGCAAGAATCAGCAGCTGTGAAACAGACAGCAGCGAGGAGAGAATTAGAGGAGAAATTAAGAGAAGTTTTAACACATAAAATTGGGGCCAACGGACTTGTGGAGGTTGGGAAGGCGTCCGGAGCATTACAACAAAAAGGTGAAACAAAAACACACACAAGCAGAGAAATGTGAGAGAAAGGCTCCTTTTAAGGTAACGCCTAGTTTGAGAAAAGATAAAATTAACCTGCTTTTATACAAATGCACATACACGCAATGAAGAAACAGCTTACACTCATGAACACGTGAAGATTTTCCAGCAAGGCTAAAGCAGCGAAACTTAACATACACCTGTTGTTAAAGGATAAATACATTACTGACAAAGAAACTCTCTGGGTTGCAGGACAACAATTTAACTTCAAAGAAAAAGACACTGGTCTGACCAACCAGTGATGACATGACAAATTTAGGGGTTAAAAGATTCAAATTGTGACATGTTTTCTGCTGATTGATTGATACAAGTGATTACTGAATGAAAGAAAAATTTCTTTTTGGGCTTTTAAACATGACCTTAAGAATTTTAACAGGTGCATGTTGTCCTGTCAACTTGGTGGGTTAGGAGTTGATTATATCGGGAGAGAAAAAACAAAAAAAGGGGGAGAGAAGGCTGACACAGGGCCTGGTCCCGGTGTTTCTCCCGTCTCGTTGTAATACAGCCAACACAACATCATTTTCCTGTTCGTTTGCTTTTGTTTTGTTTTTGTTTTTTCTCTTTATGTTTAATTACAGGCTGCTTTGCCGGCCCTGAAAGCCGAGGCGGACTGGACTCCTGCTCTCCCCTATACGTGACACTGACCAAATGCTGCAACAGCTGGACCCACAACAACAACCTGAAAAAGTCAACAGTGCTGCAGGAATGTGATCTCATGCAGCAGAGACGGAGAGCACTAAACCTAAGGCCCGTTTCACTACACGGGGGAAAATTCTCAGACTGCGTCAGCTGACAGAGCTGTGACGAGACGCCCGCCAAGCCCGAAGGAAAAGTAAGGCCGAGCAAAAGAATGCTGACCTTGATAATGCTGCATTTACACTGTGCAAGACAGTGATGGACCAACACGGAGGATCGGGCAGCAAAAAGGGCGTGACCGAGACAGGAGGAGTAACTGAGGACAGAAGGCACCTCAGAATGGACAAAAAACACAGGAGAAGATGCAGGTTTCACCTGCGGTGAGCATGGACACTGGAGAAAGGACTCCCCCAATTGGGGTCAGAACCAGGACGGACTGAACTTTGAGCAGCAGCAGCAGCAATGGTCGCAAACAAACTGAAAAGGAGGAGGGCAGGACCCCAGGGCATGCTTCAGGCAGTGGTTTACCCAGAACACCAGAACAGGAAAGTGATGAACACACACACACACACACACACACGTCTACAAACACACAGATTCAGAATGAAGTGAAATACACACATGAATACATGTGCACTCGTTGATTGAGTGAGAAATGACGCACACACACATACACGCTGATGCAATGAAGAATGCTTTGCTAACAAAGCATTCCGATAGTCATTTCAATTCTGGCTCTTGTCCTGCTATTAGCCAGATTATATCGCTGCTGTGGGCCCGGTTCAGGGTCAGGGTAAGGGGTAAGCAAATAGGGTAAACATGGATACCCCCCCTATCACCAAGCAAGTAGCCAGTGAACTCTCCTAAGACAGAAGGATACACTTCAGTTCAAATGTCCCTGAAGCAATTGGTCTTTATATATTTTAAAGTATTCTCAACTCACCATGTCCAAATTTTGTGCTCAGTGTACATTCACGGAATATTTGTGAGTCATGGACAGAGCCTGGCCACTTGGCTTCCACATTTGTGATAATGTTGGCAGCATCACATATGATCTTCACAGTGCAGAGAACACAAATTAGCATCCATTACTATAATGAAATAATATGTTAGTTTGAAATGCTACAGGGAACTATGTACCTGCACATTAATGCTGTGGAAAGACTTCCTGTTCACATAGTCTCCTTCATTTACTGAAGGAGCAATGATTGGAATGTGAGTGCCATCTATACAGCCAATCACGCCTGGGAACCGTGAGAATAAATGTAAAATTTAAGTAGTAGTCCAAGTATCACCACATCATGAATTAAGTTTTGGTCATCCTGATACCTGCAATTTTGTGGAATCCCTCTTTGATAAATCTTGTGGGTCTGTGACCGGGGAACACCACAAACGAGTACAGGAGACGTTTCAGTGCAACTGTAACATTCCTGACTGCCCGACAGACGGTAGCCTTGGAAACGTGCTCAGCGTCAACAATATTATACAGAAAGCTCCTGTTTGCAAAAAACCGAAGTGCAATACAAATAATATGTAATGAACTGGGAGGATGTCCGCGATGTGTCACATGCGTAATATATGGCCTGAGGATGTTATTCAAATAAATTATAGATTGTGCTGAGAAACGGTAACGTTCGCACAGAAAATCATCAGGAAATGATAAAATGTCCAAACGCACTCTGATCACTCTCTCCCGGCGGTGAGCTCTGCGGAGAATTTGGGCTTCACGATCTACTGGCTCTTCAAGGAAGGAGCACGCCATGTCCGACACTTCCTACTGTCAGGTTTCCGACAAAGGGGCGGAGACAGTCAGGGTTAGTTGTAGTAAACCTGCTAGGGGGCAGGTTAGCTTCACGGAGTGTGTCGTCATAGTGACTCACTGAGGCTTCAGCTGAACTCGCTTTGTGAAACCGAAAAACCAGAGTTTTCGTTAACTCAGGGTATACTTACTCAGTTTTTCCACTAAACCGGCTTCCTGAAACAGGGCCCAGAACAGGAAAGTGATGAACATAAACACCCACACAAATACACACACACACACACACACACACACACACACACGTCTACACACACACAGATTCAGAATGAAGTGAAATACACACATGAATACATGTGCACTCGTTGATTGAGTGAGAAATGACGCACACACACATACACATGCACACGCTTGTGCAATGAAGAGTGATGCACCCACACACACATACACGCTGATGCAATGAAGAATGCTTTGCTTATGCCGATATGCAAAATGCTGCACACAAACATCCCAATGCATAATTTTATGAGGAGCCATTGATTACCATTGATTACTTAGAATGTGTTATATGTCACTCAGAGGGCATTTATGTAGATTTTAGGAATAAGGTCTTAAACGGTTTGGTTATGAAAACCATGTCTGTGCGTGATGTCTGTTTATGGCTCAAGGCCTTGACTGAATTCTTTGCTGTGCTCCACACAGCCCTGGTGAGGAACAGTGCCACAGAGTGAAAAATGATGAATTAATAGTGTAAGTTTAGGTTGGAGTACGGCATTTTCTGTGATTGAGATTTAATTCAAGGAGGAACAAAAGGTTCTCATTCCCACACGATATTGTCCCGGCAGGAAGCAAAATGTTCCTGTGAACTTCTGGTTGATTGTTTGGTTTTGCTTAGCGCTAGCTTGATTTTATCAGTGAGCTTTGGCTTGTGTTCTTTCTCGTAAGCGAGAGAGGGATAGTTTTATGCTTGGACATGTCTGCAACGGGCCCTAGTTTGTGTTATTGTTGTTAGTGTTTTGTTGGTTATGTCTGTTTTCGTTTTTGTTACAGTGCACTGAGATAAAAAAATCTGAGAGGTGTGATCCACCGGTGGTGATATTTTGATATTTTGTGAGTTCATGATTTAACAATCAGCTCTTTAAACCAGGCCTGAAAGATTGAAACTTAAAGCGCTATGAAATATTCTTACAAAAACAGTTGCAAAGTGTGCTTCTCCATGATTGTAATTGGCTTGAGAGAAATTCACTTATATGGGACACTGATCACATGAGAAGTCCTGAGTCTAAAAGGATTGCAGCAAGTCAATCCAGAACAAAAGAACAAAGAATTGTTTTCCTTTTAAAATGATGATGTCATCTTGCTGGTGATGGAGGCTCGAATAGGTTGCGCGTGAGACTCCATTATCAGCAACATCTGGTATGAATGTGTGTGGAGGTATGCATGTGAATGGACTGTGATGGACTGACGACTAAAAGTTTTGACTGACTTGATACTGAGACAATGACTGCACCCACTTTAAATGCCAATAAACAATTCACCCAGCGGACAAGAGAAGGGTGGATGCTTCGCTTTGTTTTGTTTTGTTTTTTCAGGAGCAGGAGGATAAGAGAGACTGGAGGAGGAGACTGTAGCTTCACATAAGTATGAACTGCAGACTTAACACTTTGGTTGCTGATTTTGAGTTGATGATGTTTGCATTAAAGAAAACTGTGCTATATTAGCTGTGTTTTGATGAAGGTATCATGTTATATTATTGGGAATGCCAAATGCTACAGTGGAGAAAACTTTTGATATCACTCATGACTGGAATATGTTACTATTAAACATAGCAGGCCACTGTAAAAAAGTCAATTAAATTTTATAGAGGAAAATCGCCAAAACTTTAACAATACCTATGAATGACTGGCCACATTCAGAATAGAGATATGCAATAACAAACATTGGTCCACGTGATTTAGGTTCTCGCTTGAAATAGTAAGTTATTAAATGTAGAATATAATTGACAGGGACATTTGATAGGATGTGGTACTGCAAAAGAACAAGAGCAAAGTAAATAAAGAAAAATATTGTGTTTAGTTTGGATAAATTCAAACACTCAGAGGATCAATATGAAATAAAACATATGCAAAATTTGTATGAAGTACATGACTGATAACTGTTCTGTCCTGAGCTTTTGTTTCTATAGCACCCACTTGACCACACCAACAGTTTCTCGCCACCAACAGGGGGTATTTGCAAAGAATAGGGAGGAATATCATCAAAACTGGGAAAGGTAAGCCCCGAAGGGGGTGATGACACCATAACTTTCACTTATGGTCAAATTCTTAAAATTTGACCCCAAACTTGAAAATTCTTCAAACATTTAGAGACAGAGGGGATAAACATAATGTCGCAAACCACATAAGGATGGAGCATTTGAATCAATAAGATGGTGAAATAACACGCAGTAAAATTTGGATCATGTTGATTATGTTTATTCCAGTGTGCAGAGGAGTCAATTCCCTTCACAAAGTTTATAAATTCACTGGAACCAAAATTAGGAGCACCCGGTGCTGCAAGAGTTAATAGTCACAATACCCAAGGATAAGCACAAGAGCATGACTGATATGATGGGACTGGGATTTTGCTACACTTAATTATTGCAGACACAACTAAAACTATAACTGAAACTAATCAAAACTAAACTAAACTAGCAAACAATTGGTAAAAACTGATTAAAACTGATATAAAATTGAAAATCTGAAGTCGAAGCTGAATAAAAATAAAAACGAATGAAAATTGCAAAACTATTACAACCCTGGTCCAGACTAAGATGGCGTTGGACATCTTCAGGGCAGAAAAGGGTTGGTGTGACCAAGGTGTGGTTTGGCTTGTTGTATGTACATTTCAAAATGTTACAGCTCTGGATGGACCAGTTACCAGGGCATGGAAGGATGACAGACTTTATTACATGAGGAGAAGGGACATTTCCGGGATTGAAGATCCTCAGGGATGACAAGGCTGGAGCAACGGTACTCGAGAGAAGAATTTCTGATACTTTCTGAGATAAGATGTCACTAACCTTCTCTTTTAATTGTCTAGCTCCAATGAATTGACACATGGGAGTGTGTCAAAAAGGGGGAAGTTGAGTCCGAACATCAAACAATGGTTTTATGAACATCTGATGACTCTATTTGTGTGTTTAATAATTTAGGTATGGTAAAACTTAAGCTTATAAGGGGTAGACTTAGAAATGGTTCATTAATTTTTGATTTCTTTTACACACACATAGATTATGATTAGAATAAGTCCTGAACATAATATTTTAAACCAAATTTGAATCATTAGAACAACAATGGATAACAATATTAGATTATCAAGGCTAGGGAGAGAGGTGTTTTGGTTTTCTGTCTCTTGCAGAGAAAGGAAGAGACACCAGATGGGGACACGGAGATGTGAGGACCCTTCACAGCAGAGACAGATGTAGGGACTGCCGAGACAGCAACTGGGGTCAAGTGTCATGGCATGTTTGGGCTCCTGGAGAACATGGATCCCACAAACACAGCAATAACCATGAAGGGGTTGGCGAAAACCAGGAACATCAGACCAACGAGGTTCAAGAGGCTCTTGGCAAAAAGGGGGACACGGCGGTGACCCCAAAACACACAGATCTTTGTTTGAAATCAGGGCAGAATAATCCCCTGAACTGTGCAACGACCAAAGGGTGGTCTAACCCCGGAGGTCGAAGAAAGAAGCTGAGAATCACCCAACTGGAAGACACTGGTAGCTGCAGCAATAAAAATAAAGGTTAAAAGCCCCTTAGACAGAGGTTCTAGTCTAAGTACGTTTGAAAGGTATAAGGGGGCATTAAAAAGGGGGGAAAACTGGAGCACCAAAATAAAGCTGTGGGAGAATTGGGGAGTGATGGGAGTGTCATCTGTAACTGCTGTTATGGTTGTAAATCTAACTTTGCTTGCATCTGAACTGCGTGAACACAGAGGTCATCCCACATATGGTTAAAGGGGGACAGAGGGCCTCAGGACCAAGGAGAACTGGACCTTGCAATGCTGGAGTGTATGTTGTAAGTGATCTCTTTGAAGAAAAGAGATCAAAGGGGGAATTGTGATATTATTCTGTTATCATATGTTACCTTATATATGTAATCAAAGTAGTTGAAGTATGATACTGCTGTAGATCATATTATACCCTTTAACATAGAGTGTGTGATCAGTATGTAGTCTTAGTTTGCATTATACTTCTGACTTAAAAGAGTGTGAAAATCATTAGATCTATTGGATTGACCTGTATTACTCGACACTGTTGAATGTGTTACACTGTTTCTTGACATTTCATACTGCTGAATCATGAAGAGAATGTTGTGTGCAGAGGACCTTGTGCCGATAATAGAAGAGACAGACCACATTCCATACCCCCACCTTTCAGAAGAGCAGAAAGACAGGGAGCCGAGGTCATAACTTAGGCGCCGTAAAAGAGAAAGAATGTGAATATTTAGGCTTTTACGACTAGGTGGGGGCCACTAGAGACTATAAAAAGCTGAGCAACCCGTCACCATTTTGAGACTTGCTGTGACCCTCTTCAGGCATGTCTCCCCATCATGATGGTCCTTATGCTCTTAAGTGTTGAATTGTATGGAAATAAATGATTGTTGATTGAGCATTTATACACCGAGTATTGTCCTTCCTTCAGCCCAAAGATTCAAAGAATTGGGAGATTTCAACACTGCTTTGATGCACTGTGGTATGAGGTGCTAACCTGTTGACAGTGTTGGGAAGGTTAATTTTAAAATGTATTCCACCAAAGATTATAGAAGTAATGTATTCTGAATACTTTACAACTACATGAATGTGCTATTGCTGTGTGATTTATTACTATTACTGAAGGCTACTCGCCATACCAACACCAACTAGATGTTAAAATCTTAATATAAATGAGTAACAGTAGGTGGACATTAGGTAAGGCTGCACTTTTTGCAGCGATCTCGTGTAGAAAACTATTCCGCGCATAGATAAAACAGGTCAGCAGCTCCGAACCGTAGTAAAGGGACCTCTGGCTAATACGTCCGGTTCGTGTCGGGCTCGTAGCTGAAAACTAGCTTTACTTTGTTGTCTGGGTCAACTTTGCTAGTGAGAGACAGAGAGAGGCGTTGAAAGGCTGCTCCAACGGAACTTATTGTTTCGGAGGAAAACATGAACATGGTGTACAGTCGAGTCTTAACAGCTTCCTTACAGCTGGTCTCGTCAGGTACTCTTTTTGGCTTTAGTGGTTGTTATTATTATATTTACATGCTCCCAGCTCCCGTTTCTGCTCCGTGACAGCTGTACTTTTCCTTTTTCTCCCTCCTCGCTCACAGACACATAACGGGTATGGCAGTCCATTCTCCCTGCAGCACGGACTACACTGCCCATGAGGCTACATTGTTTAGGGCGATGCCTGTAACACTCTGCTATTGCCTTCATATTAAATCATTTTTGTATAATAATTTTTAGAGGCTCTTATTGCGTGTTTTGTTTGGGTTTCCACCGGCGTGGAATTACCAAAAAATAGAGAGACCATAGCCTAACATATGAAACAGGTAAATACCGCCATGTAATCCATTTATTTCAACAAACTAACTGTATTCTCAATATCACCTATTGAACAGTAATTGTAACGGATACATTTACTCATATTTTGTATTTTAAATACGTAACGCCGGTGCATGTATTATGTTACTGCCCAACACTGCCTGTTGAGATCCTGAGATCCACTCCTAGAACACCGACCTCCAACTCCTGAAGAGACACGGGTGTCCCTAAATTTAGCAAATATTAGCTTCAGGCTAGCTTGCTACGACGAATAGGCTAATACCAGCATTTTACCACAACTTCACCAGATGTAGCTAAAAAGAACTAAACTAATGTCCAGCCCAGTGGGACAGCAAGAAAAGATGACAAAAAATGATTACTTACTTGCGGTTTGGAGGTTCAAGCTGAAATTGAAGCAGCCACTGAAAGACGGGAAGAGACAAAGATGGCAGCTTGGTCAGCACCAGTGAGAAGGGTCTGGCTGCAGCCACTGTGGAGCTCCACACTAACCGGAAACACGTGACCTCCACAGTAGCCGGAAGCACGTGACCTCCACAGTAGCCGAAAGCACGTGACCTCCACAGTAGCCGTAAACACGCATGGATACCGTGGAAGTCTTGCAAGTTGATCGCAAAGGTTGGTTAAGTCTTTCTTAAATAAATTTGCCGTTAGTGATTTCATAATTCTAGGAATCGTCTAGTTTTCTTACAATGATCATGTTGCCACTTTTTTTGCGTTACAACAACATTCCTCCTTATTTTAATGTTTTTTCATCGTGCTCCATGGCAGAGAAACACACAAATATGCTTTTTCCTGGGCCTGGTTTAAGTAAGAGAGCTGGATTAACGGCTTCTGTGGGCGAGAAGAAGCAAAAACCACATTTTGCATTAGAGTATGATTGGCGTCAGAGATGCGAAATAACGAATACTTCAATACTGTACTTAAGTAGAATTTTCTGGTATCTTTACTTTACTGCTGTACTTTTTTGTGCCTACTGTTAGGGCTGCTCGATTATGGCAAAAATGATAATCACGATTATTTTCACTGAAATTGAGATCACGATTATTTGACGATATTTATTTAACCCTTTAAGACCTACTATAGAACCAAGTCCACCAGAGCTTATATTATTTTTTTTACATGCTGTAGTGCCATTTGTGGGAGCATTTCAAGTTGCTATACATCAATACAACTGTTATAGCCCATATTTTAATAATATGTCTGCATTAAGTCCATAGTAATTACATAAATTGCAAAAAAGTGCAATAAACTACAAAAAAAATTGAAAATCGCTTTTGTTTTGTTTACATATATTTCTACTTGGAGAAATTTAAGAGGTTTATCCCTCAAAACTTTAAATACAATAAAGTTGCAAAAAATAGTTTACAACAACAGGAAATTTATTTTGAGTGTCTTCATAGTTTTATTTTGGAGATACAGCAATTTTTATATACTGCAGGAAAAACAAAAAACAATCCTATGATGCAAATTTGCAAAGAAAACAGCATGTGCATCATTTCACTGTGGGAAGTGTTACGAACAGCTGATGGATCGGCAAAGCGTGTTTCTGGAATATTATGTTTTTGTTCCTGCAAGCGCTTTTTATGCAATTTTTGCAAAGCTATATGTGGAACGAAACCGTGACCGAGGACAAGCTGATGGCATCAGATGTAAGTACAACTCCTCCGGTTTCATATGCAAAACAAATTATTGCGCTAGCTTACACGGTTCAGGTTCTACAGGGATTTAAAAATAGTTACGCAAAACGGAGCGTGCTGCTCTGACCGGCTTTAAAGGGTTAACAATGACTTTAAAAAAATAATATAAAATAGTGTGCAACACCACTGAAGTTTTTTTTTTTTTTTTTAAAACTCTCTTTTCAACCAACGGCAGTCACTCTCTCCTCTCCAAATAACTTCTGCTTAGCTTTCCGAGCTTCCCTCGGGTCCTCTTAATCAGCGGTCTCCAACCTTTTTTGCGCCACGGACGGTTTATGCCCGACAATATTTTCACGGACCGGCCTTTAAGGTGTCGCGGATAAATTAGGGAGGGGCTAATAATCGGCTCAGTCATTTTTAATGATCGTTGAAAGCCCAGATCGTAATCGTGATTAAAATTCGATTAATTGAGCAGCCCTACCTACTGTATACTTCTTTATACTTCTACTTCTCACATTTTAGCACGCGTATCTGTACTTTGTAATCCGTACATTTGTAAATCAGCCCCCCACACGCGTGCTTTGGACGCAAGATTACTTCAAAATTTTGTACATAAATTTTATTTTAGACCCTGTACTTCTTACTTCGACTTGACTAAAAAGTCGAGTCGGTGCTTTCTAAACAGAGGTATCTAAACTGTAGTAAGGAACGTGTGTACTTGTGACACCTTTGGTTAGCGTCAACACTGTAAATTTCGTCACAAACAGATTTAGATATTTATCAATACTTCTATTCGTCATTCTTTTCTGTACAGCCTTTTTATTGCCCAGATTTTAGTTAGCCTCTGTTCAATTGACTGTTATATGTCAATAGAAACATGTCTCACAAATTAAAGTGTCTTGTAAAATATTTGTGGGGTTTTTTTTCATGGATTTTCTTCCCAAATCTATTACATGTCAACTGTAAATTGTTATTTCTGCTAAAAGCTTAACTTAAATGTGTATATGGTGTTTATCTGTTTCTCTCTCTGTTTTAGATGCACACATCAATCTGGAATTCGGGCTTAAAGCCAGAATTGCAGGAATGCAACACGTGTTGCAGAGGACTCTTTCACTGCCCTCTGTGCCCCACTTTCAGCCCTACTGTCAGGGCAAAGATTGAGGAGCATCTAAGTGTGCATATAAAAAAATGCTTTGCCTTTCAAAGGTATGTTTGTATTAAATATACTTTATAGTTATAAATATGCACTTTTTTAAGCACTTCTGCAGTATCTTTGTTGACTTAAAAGTTGCTGTTGATATTGTACAGTTCAGTTCATTCATCTGCAACAAAAATAGTGTTTTTATAAAATATATTTTTATTTACTTTTCACCACTTTCCTTGACATAAGTTTTGTGATCCATACCATTTTGCTTTCATTATTGAGGTTGGCTTGGATGTTTTTGTTAACATGTACAATCTGATTGTTAGACAAATTGATTGCATTCTATACAACTACATTTAAATTACATCTGTTTGTTTGTTTGTTTTTTTCTCTTACAGATAAAATGATATGCCGGTGCAGGCTGCCTTGTAGGACAACAGGACACTTTCACTGCCCTGTCTGTAATCTTACAATCATACGGCGTGGGGATATGGCAAGGCATTTATTGTCTTGTCAGCATTCTTCAATACCAAGTCAGCCACCATTATCAGGACTGCTCCCCGCTGAACTCTCCGAGGAGACCCGTATTCCTCCGGCAGTACTCTTCGAGGAGCCCCGTCTCCCCCCCAAGGTTTTGTCTTTGGGATCTGAACCATTTTCTGAGTCTTTGTTAGAACATTCATATGCTCTACCCTCTGTGTTCAATAAAACTGCAGCTGATGGAAAGTCCATGAAAATGACATGCCTCACTGTGGCCTTACTCTTCGTAGCTCTGGCAAGCTATTTGCACACTGGAGAGAGGAAGCCAAAGCTGTGCTTGAAGGACAACACGTGCCCATTTTCAGACTGAAAAAGCGCAAGTTCCAGGAAGTCAGTCAGGTCAGTATTCACTTTAAACAGTAGTGTAATTACATGGTTAGTGACATTTGAATAACTGTTAAAAAACTGTTCTGCAACAGAGAAATAACTATGTTTTCATCCCCATTTGCCTGACACAGGAGCCAGCAGTTGTTGAAGATCTGCGTCCTGCTGTGCACTGGGTTGTCCAAAATAAGGCACTTTTCCGTGGACATGTAACAATGCCCAAATATCTGTCCTTAAATCAAGGGGACCAGCAGAGGGTCTTAATAGACATGTCAGAGGAAGAAGACACTGGAGCAAGGGACTTGTTCCTCTTTGTTTTTCAGTTTGCAGAGGACATGGAGCTCTTTTTGAAAGCATGTGCTGATGAGCAGGGGCTAAGGGTCAGTGCTATGTTTGACATGTAATGGACAAATGAAGGCACTGGCTGTGTTTGTTTGTTTGTTTAATATGTTGTTGTTGTTTTTTGTTTTGTTTTTTGCGTAGTACAAAATTCCAATTAAACTTATTTCAAAATGTTGTTCACTTTATTCTGTGTCCATACTTATAATAAAGGATTACAGTGTAACAGCATTAAATGTAAATGTAACAGCATTTTTTTTTAAACTTGTAATTTCAAAATAAAAAGCTTATTGTTGATATTAATAGTAAAGAATTGTAATCAATAATATTTTTATACATTTTAAACATTAACACTCTGGGCTCTATCCTGGCCATCTGTGGACACGTCACTTATTCTTTTTTTTGACTACTGCACTGCAGTGGACCAAAAGAATGACACGGGTTTGATCTTAAGGATCTAATAGTTGTGTGTGTTGTGCATGACATTGCCACACAAATATGTATTTGCAAGATAGAGTAGAATAAATTATGACGCATGAAATATTACATAGGCTGCAGTGAATTTCTGTTGATACAGCCTATTGAGCTTTGAGTTTCCCAGTCAAACTTAGCTTTGAAGCACCTGCTAAAAACACTTTTACTCTTATACATTTCATAACAAGACACCATAGCGGAAATATTAACAAAATATATATTATTAAAAAATTCAAAGCTGCACATACAGCAACAAACACCGTTAGTAAATGTGTCCTGGAGTTTATGCAGGTGCAGAAAGTGCTGCTGCTGTAAGTCAGCCTAACAGCTTCCAGATCAATTATTTTTCTGGAAAGATGGTAGGAAGGGCATCACTGCTCATTTCTACAGTCTCCCAGATCTTGGAATACAATCCCTTTGTACCATGAAACCACTTCGCAGTACTAGGATTCCACTAAAACCTATAAAGAGAGTGATCCTGGAAGAAATGGGGCACACACTAGTGACCTCAACAATTGCAAGACAGCCTTTTCCCCGATGCTCAGATGGGGGAAAAAAGGAAGTTTCATGAAAACATTAGGACTTTATCACCGTTTTATCTGAAAAGTTAATGGTAATATATAACCTAACTGGCTATAAAGAGTAAAAAATTTAGATACACTTTTGATTTTGATGAAAAGAACTGGTGCTATTTTAAAGAGTCACGTCGGTAAAAGTAGAAAAATGTTTTAAGAAATATACATTTTATAGCATTTTGTGAACATACACAAAAAGTGGCCATTTTTGGCAACAAACAAGCTGAGAGAGAGTTTTATATTTTTGGCTCTCCTTGAACAAAAATAATAGTGCATAATAATCAATGTTGATGTTAATCAATTAGATGTCCCAGACACTACTATTAATAATACAGCAGCCCCTCGTTTATCGCTGGTGTTACGTTCTAAAAATAACCCGCGGTAGGTGAAATCCATGAAGTAGCCAACTTTATTTTTTACAATTATTATAGATGTTAAGACTGTGAAACCCCTCACTACATGCTTTATACACTTTTCTCAGACAGGCATGAACATTTTCACACTTTTCTCTTTTGTTTAAACACTCTTAGAGTTCAAACCTTCGTAGAAACATGAGTCCAGTATTATGGAATGAAACCTAAAGGTGCATTTGAGGGTGCAAAACGTTTCGTCGGCATTGTTGTGTTTGTTTGGGAGAAAACTTACAAACATACAGTACAGCACTTCAGAGTTACACTGCTAGCGATCGAAGATTTATGTAAATTCGACAAGCTAAACGCATTCTGTACTGTACAGCAGGAGTCCCCAACCTTTTTGCACCACAGACCACTTTAATGTCAGACAATATTTTCAGGGAACGACCTTTAAGGTGTCGCAGATAAATACAACAAATGAATAAAAAAAAGAAACTGTGGTATTTTGTAAATATAATAATAAACGTGACTTGAGCTGTGCGCCAACAACAATGACAGTGACATCCTCCTCTCTGCTTTTTAACGCTCTCTGGTCGCTATGGTAACGCGTAAATAGTTCTTTCAAAATAAGACACAGAAACTACAACCATACATTTCACACCGGAGGATCAACTCTCCCGGAACGGTACCAAAGGACTCACGAACCGGGACCGGTCCGTGGGCCTATTAGGGACCGCTCCTGTACAGGAGACACTGGATTAGATTGATTGACAATGGTCTACAGCAATCAGAACGCACAACGCGATGTACTGTAAAAATAATAATAAATCAGCAAAACAGCAAGTGTCACTTTTGGCCACGAACAAGTTAGGGGATGGTGAATTTTTTTTGAACAAACCCAGAGTGTTAAAAAAACACCCCACTTAAAACCATTTTATAGTAACAAAAACGCAATTTAGTTGTCGCTGTCAAAGTCGATTTAACCGAAGTTACGTGTTTACGGCGAGTGTGGAGGTCACGTGTTTCCGGTTACTGTGGAGGTCACGTGTTTCCGGTTACTGTGGAGGTCACGTGTTTCCGGTTACTGTGGAGCTCCACAGTGGCTGCAGCCAGGTCCTCTTGGCACTAGTGGCCTCTATAATATATGCAAATACATGCGGGCCGGAAACCCCCCCCCCCCCCCCCCCCCCCCAGCGCGCCCCCGAACGCCAAAACAGTGCCAGCAGATTGAAACTGAAAAATGGTTTGATACCGAAAAAAAATGGATTGAAACCGAAAAAAAAAATTGTAAGCGAAAACAAAAAAATTACAGTTTCAATTAATTGTTTTTCACTATCAATTTTTTTTTCGGTTTCAATACAAGATTTTTCAGTACATTTATTTCAGTTACAATATTTTTTTTCGGTTTCAATCCATTTTTCGGTTTCGTTTCAAGGTGGCATCGTTCTGATTCCATAGACTTCTGCTCCTGAACCTGTGCGCACAGCGTCTGCAGGTAATGTAACTTTATTTAGGTAACTTTATTTATACCCAAAGGCAAGGTAAATTTGCTTTACAGAAAAATGACAGCATTTGACATCCCTTTAAAAACACACATACCTAGTAAATATATAAAACTCACTGTGACACATGCTTTAATATTTTGAATCAAAAACAGTTCTTATTTAATTCAGTGACAGCAACGGGGACAAAGCTATTTTTATAACGCTTTGTCCTGCATCTCGGAAATAGAAACCTCTGTCCTGAGGGAAGAAGCTGAAATTCACCCCTTAGAGGATGGGAACCATTTTTAAGGATTGATAAAGCCATCCTCTGTACCTGCTCAGAGTACAGGGAGGCTAAACAAGACTGTGGCTCACCTATCAGACGACTGGACCATCTCACTATCTGATTCAGAGAGTTTTTCTCTGTGACAGAGGTCTGACCGAACCATGCCACCAAACAAAAGGATAAAACAGACTCAATAAAAGAACGAGAAAACAAAGATAAAATTTTTTGGTCAATGTGGAAATGAACAAGTTTCCTAAGGCAATAAAGGTGCTGGTGACTGTTGTATGCTCACCTTATTACTAAATTAGGCAGAGCACTCTGAATTGAATCAGGACATAAAGCACGGTCTTTATGTTGCTTTATTGAACACTGTCCATCTTACAACTAGCCACTTAACGGGGCTTCCTTCCGACAACAACATCCGGTTCAAAGGTCATCACCTTAAGACATAGCCATATCAATACATGACATCCCCCTTTTCCTTAGACTCAAACTTTAGTTGTAATAACTTTGATGTCTTTTTTTTTCAACACTGAACATTCTTCTTGTCTTACTTTCTAACAAGTATATAATCTAACTGTCTCACCACACATGTACCTTTCTTTTTTCAATATATACATGTCAAAATACACATATGAACTTGAAACTTGCCAACTTTAAGTTACCTCTTCACCTTAACATATTATAGTTCATTTCACCACAAAATCACGAAACCTCTCGGGTATCTTTTTAGCCCTCTGTGATCTACTTGGTCTCTCTGGCCCCTGGGAGCCCTCTTGTGGTGTTGGAGTGAAGGTGTCAGTCTTTGTGGGTGTTTCACCTTCCTCCCTTTCAGGTATTGTGTCATAGTGTCCTTCTCTGGTCTCATTCGTCTCGTATTTCTTCACATGTGTGGTATTCCGGTGATAGCGAGCTCCTGTTGGTGATTCAATAATGACTTGGTTTCCAGTTCTGCTTACAACTTTGTGTGGTGTTGCGTTGAATGGTGTTGTAAACTTGTCCACTTTGTCTTGTTGAACCAGCACTGTGTCTCCCGAGTCAACTTTTGAATACTCAGCTCCCCTTCGTTCATCAGCATAAGTCTTTGATTTTCCCTTCTGTTCAGCGTCTCTGTCACGCACGTCCAACTCCGTTGTTTTTGCCTCACTGATGTTCGGTAACTTTCCTCTCATTTTGCGGTTGAACAGTAGTTCTGCCGGACTTTTACCCGTGGTTGGATGTTCAATGCTGCGATACACTGTTACATATTTTCTTAGCTCTCGCTTCCAGTCAAGTCCTTCGGCTTGTGCGATCCTGATTCTTTTCATCAATGATGCATTTTGCCGTTCCACTTCTCCATTTGCTTGAGCCCATTTTGGTGTAGTTCTTATATGTTTGATTCCATTAGTTTCACAATATTCTCTGAACAGCTCAGATTTGAACTGTGGGCCGTTATCAGATTTGATTGTAACTGGTAGCCCATGTCTGCTAAATATACAGTCAATAGAGTCGATGACTTTTTCAGCAGTTGTAGATGACATTACATCATACTCATAGTACCGACTGTAGTAATCTATCAGTACAAGTATTGAGTGGTTCGAAGGTAGTGGTCCCAGTAAGTCTACCGCCACATCTCGCCATGGTCCATCTGGTAAAAGTGTGTTTCTCAGTGGTTCAGGTGGATCTGGTCTGGCTACTATTTGACATCCGTGACAAGCTTTACAAAACTTTTCTGCAGCTTTGTCCATCCCTGGCCACCAAACTTTTGTTCTGAGATGCTGTTTGGTTCCAACAATTCCTAAATGTCCTTCATGAGCTAGTGACAGTGCTTGAGCTCTGAGGTTTTCTGGCAATACAATGCGAGTTCCCCGCAAAACTATGTAGCCGATGACACACAGTTCATTTGCAATGGGTGCATATGTTTTGCATTTTTCAAAGTGTCCGTTTTCAATAGCTCTTCGCACTTCTGTTAATTCTGAGTCTGTAGCAGAGGCTTCTTCAACCTCTCTTGACGTGAGTGCTTTTGGAGTAGCATTAACTGCAACAAATCTCACGTATTCTTCAGATTCATGCTTATGTATCTCTTTTGACGTGGTGTCAGCCAGCAGTCTTGACAGTGAATCCGCAATGTTTTGCTTTCCCGCAATGTGCACTACTTTAAAGTCATATGGTTGCAGTCTGAGAACCCATCTTTCTATGCGTGCACAAGGTTTAGATTTCTGGCTGTATATGACCTCTAATGGCTTGTGGTCTGTGATGAGGTCAAACTTCCTGCCATACACATATGGATGTAGTCTCTCACATGCCCATACCAGTGCTAGGGCTTCTCTTTCTGTTTGAGAATATCTTCGCTCACAGTCTGTTAAACTCCGACTTACGTAGCACACTGGTACCTCTTCTCCGTTCTGTATTTGTATTAGCACTGCGCCCAAGCCTACAGGGCTTGCATCTGCTATGACTCTGGTTGGGGCTTCTTTGTCAAAATAGGCTAGGGTACCTGCTCTGGCTAACTCAGTCTTTAGTCTTTCAAATGCTTGCTTTTGTTCTGGCCCGAATGTAAACATAGTTTCTTTTCGAGTTAAACGTCTTAGTGGTTCAGAGAGTGTAGCAAACTGTGGTATGAACCTGCTACTGAAGCCTACCAGTCCAAGAAAGCTTCTCACCTCAGTAGCATTCTTCGGTTCTCGGGCTTCCACCACAGCTCTCACTCTTTCTTCAGTCGGGCCGATGCCTTTCTGTGTCAGCAGTATTCCCATGAACACGAGTCTGTCCATGGTGAACTGACACTTCTCTGAGTTTAGTGTCAGGCCACAGTCAGAGAGTCTCTTCATCACAGCATGCAGGCGCTTATCATGTGTTTCTTGGTCTGGCGCGTGTATGATTACGTCATCTGAAATGTTCTCAACTCCTTCAATGCCAGCTAGTGCATTGGCAATCTCATGCTGATATTGCTCACTAGCTGATGAGACTCCAAATATTAGCCTTTTGTACCGGTATACTCCGTTGTGCACTGCAAATGTAGTTATCTCTCTTGACTCCGGGGTAAGCTCTAGTTGATGGTATCCCCACTTGAGATCGAGTTTGGTGAAGATTGCAGAGCCGTTTAGTCCTTGCAAGATTTCATCCACAGTGGGTATGGGGTATCTTTCCCTGATTATTGCCTCATTTGCTTTTCTCATGTCTAAGCACATTCTGATATCTTTGTCACATTTCTTTGGGAGTACCACTACAGGATTTACCCAAGGTGTAGGTCCTTCTACACGTTCTATAATGTCCATGTCAATTAGTTCATTGATCTTTTTCTCCACTGCATCCCTCAAATGATAAGGTATGCACCTCAGTGGCTGTGCTACTGGTTTCACATTTGGATCAATGTACAGGCTGATCTGTTTGGTGTTTAGTTTTCCTACTCCTTTGAACACTTTTGGATACTTTTCTTTAAGAGTGTGCTTTAAATCTGTGACAGCCGCCACATTTTCACCTATTTTCAACACTCCTAACTTTATGGCAGTCTTTTTCCTCAGGAGTGGTTCACCATTACCTCTAATCACAATAAATTCAGCCTCTTCAGTCCTGTCACCAATCTTGATTTCACATCTGAATGCGCCTTTAACCGTGAGTGCCTGTGCTGAGGAATATGCATATAAATTCCTCTGCTCTTTGGGTACATATGAGTGACATTTTATCTTTTCAGCTTTTAGCTTTTCCCATATGTTTTCTCCCATCACATTACTTGTAGCTCCAGAGTCAACTAACATTTTCAACTCTATTCCCCCAACAGAAAAGGTAAGTTTCTCAGGTATATTATCATCATTTACAGTAAATGCATAATCATCTTGTTCAACAGCATTCACATTTTGTTTCTTTTGTCTTTTTGTACGACACATTTTTGAAAAGTGGTCCTTACCATTACACTTGTGACATGTTTGTCCTCGTGCTGGGCATTTGGGATCTTTGCCCATGTGGTCAGTATAACCACACCTGTAACACTGTCTTTCTGTTTTATTATCATCTTTCATTTTTCCTTTTGGTCTGTTGTTCTTCTCTTTCTTTGCTGTAAAAATCCGGCTGACCGTGTCCTCTCCTTTCTTTTCCCCGGTGATGCTCATCGCCGCCATCTGCTCCTCCACACGTTCACAGTGTGAAGCCACCTCTAACGTGCGATTTAGAGTTAAGCCTGGACCATCCTCAAGCAGCTTTCTCCGTACATATTCAGAAGTGCATTTACTCAGGATAGCGTCCCGTATCTGGTTATCATTGTCAGCTTGAAAGTCACAGTCTTTTGCAGCTCGCCTCAAACGTGTACAAAATTGTTGCACAGTCTCACCTGGTGTTTGGGACAATTTGTGGAAAGTTTGGCGTGCGTATGCTGCATTCACTTGAGGAACAAAGTAAGTGTTGAGCGCAGTCACCGCAGCGCTGTAATCCTTTGCCTCTCCCGTCTGTGGTAGAGTGGAGAAGACGTCCTGCACGTCCTGTCCGGCCATGTGCAGTAGAAGAGCGCGTCTCCGCTGTCTGATCGCGTCTGTAGCATCATCCGTCAAAATAAGACCTTTCCCATCAGCAAACAACTCGAAGGATGTTAACCAGTGCGTCCATCTCGGTCCGAGCGTAGCTGGATCCGTGTAGCAGGCGAACGGTTGAATACCCGACTTTTCCATGTTAGCCCACAAGTTTTTTTTTTCGCTAACACCGTGCCGCCGCTGGGTCTACTTCTCACAAAAACAAATCCAGGTCCGTGTCGTCCTCGTCGCCATTGTTGTATGCTCACCTTATTACTAAATTAGGCAGAGCACTCTGAATTGAATCAGGACATAAAGCACGGTCTTTATGTTGCTTTATTGAACACTGTCCATCTTACAACTAGCCACTTAACGGGGCTTCCTTCCGACAACAACATCCGGTTCAAAGGTCATCACCTTAAGACATAGCCATATCAATACATGACAGTGACCCTTTTTACAAACTGATTTGCAATTTTGATCAAAGTTCAGTTTTTCATTGATTATGGTCCCAAGATATTTATATGATTGTACTTGCTCTATTTTCTGACCTTTAATTAAAGTGACTCCGTGCCCATTTTGTTGTTTCCTAAAATCAACAACCATGTCTTTTGTTTTAGATATGTTCAGCTGGAGATAAGACTCCTCCCACCACTGAACAAAGTCATCAATGACTGGGCCGTGGTTAGTTTCACCCTCTTTCAGTAAGCTGACAATAACAGAGTCATCTGCATATTTAATAACGACCCTGTTTTCATGTCTGCCCTGACACATGTTTGTATAGAGAGTGAATAATAAGGGCGATAGGACGCAGCCTTGAGGAGAACCTGTGGAGGAGAACACTGGGTCAGACAGAACCCCATTTATTCTCACTCTTTGTGACCTGTCAGTTAGAAAATCTAAAATCCAGCCCACCAGGTTTTTCCTGATTTCAAACTGTTCTAAAAGTCTTTTAATTAAAATATGGGGCTGTGTTGTATTAAAAGCCGAAGAAAAATCAATGAAAAGAAGTCTTGCAAAAGTCCCTTTACTCTCTACATGTTTAAGAATCAGATTTAGTAAAGTCAAAAGTGCGTCCTCCACTCCTCTGTTGGGCCTGTATGCAAACTGCATTGGATCCAGCTGACCTTCAGTCTCTTCATAATCACATTTCTGAGGATTTTTTCAAAGACTTTCATGACAACTGAAGTGAGGCAACAGGCCTGAAGTCGTTTAGATTTAGGGACAGGAACCACGACTGCTTCTTTGCAAAGAGAGGGCACATGTTGTGTTTGCAAGGATTTGTTAAAAATAACCTGAAATATAGGCCTGAGTTCATCAGCACAAGATTTAATTAGGCGGCCACTAATATTATCAGGACCTGGCTCTTGTTCACATTGACTGTATGAAAGGCCTTTTTAACATCGCTGAGTTCAATGATAAAGTGCTGAGTATCTCTCAGTTTCTGTTTCAGTTCCCAAATATCCTCGCTGAAATCAGAAGAACTAAAACGAGCATAAAACATGTTTAAAGCATTTGAAAATCTCTGTCTGAATTAAAACATCTAAAATGACCTGACTGCTGCTCTGGGGATTTTGAAACCCTGCTATGGTTTTCATACAAGTCCAGGCAGACCCAAAAGTTTTTGCAGCAAATTTGCTTTCAAGAAGGTTTTTGTCTGTTTTGCTTTCAACATCTCGATTTTCATTTCCTTGGTAGCTGTCTGAAAATCGGTAACAGCCCCTCTTTAAAGGCCTGTCTCTTTTTCCTTAAACAGGATTTGACACTTTTAGTGACCCATGGCTTATTGTTAGCGTAAATTTTAACACGCTTACGGGGTATAATCATGTCTTTACAAAATACTGCACAGGAGCTAGTAACATCCACCAAAGCGTCGAGATCATCTCCACAAGACTGAAGACGGGGCTGTACGAAGTCACTTTATCTCTACAGGACTGTAAGCTGTCGTCTGTGAGGCGTGAGCGTGTTTGTTTGAACACAGTTCACGGTGGAGAACAGCTGCTGACATAATGTGGATCCGAAGATCCATAACTGGCCTACCTGGGGCTGAAAGTCTCCATAAATGCAGGCGTTTCGGCGGCTACACCGGCTTCCACGAGTGTGACGCTTATTTTGAGAAAATAATAGAATATACATTTATTTTTATATTTCAATATCACAATAATCTTCCAATGTAGAACTACAAGTTAAAAAAGAACTAACATAAATCAAATCCACTTCAGCTAAATACTTCTCATTTATTTCCATCTTACATGCTGTGACTGCAGCCATTCCCACATCTCTGTGAATGGGACTCATGGACATGGATCAGTGGTTGTTGATCAATGGTCCTGAGAATCTGCATAATTAAGATGAAGGAACGGAGCTCCCAGCCCATCGTTCCTGCAGCTGCTTTCAGTCTTTATGCAAATGTCCTGTTTGTAAGACTGAAACCTGCAGCTGAGACTGAAGACGTCACCTGATGATGACGACACGTTTCTCCCACAAAACGCTGCGTCCAGATGAACAGAACCAACAGACTCACTTTCCTGGATGATTGAGATGCATCAAGACTTCATTGTGTGTTACTTCTCATTCAGCACAGACACATTATTCCTGTTAGGTCATGTCAGCTGTCACTCAGTACAAGCACAACTGTGAACAACACAAACTTCTCTTCAATGTGTCACAGAAACACTAAGTGTGAGAGCCTGTATGACACACAGGACAGACTGTAAGCTCTGCTGGCTGCACAGCACTTTGTAGCAGTTTTCCAACATGTCCTCCACCCGTGATGTCAGTGGTGGGACCCCAGTCACAGCACTCAGCACCACCTCCTTTAAATGTATTTTATACCAGTTACTCCCGTTACTCGGTGCAACGCTTCTTAAATGTGTTTTTTCAGGATAAAACACAGCAGGTGGTGTAGAGAGGACGTCAGCTGACGGAGCAGAGGGAGGCAGACTGTGGATAAATGACAGAGTGAGAGGAGAGCAACCATGACAGAAGCACAGGTGTGGCAGATAGAAGTGGCTTTATAGACACTTATTGTCAGTCCTCGTGCATGCTGTGGAAATAAGTGTCTGTGTCATGAGGTGACATGTGAGCTTATCTTTGGTCAATAAAGCTGAACGACCAGTTTTCACTTTGCTTGTTACGCTTGTTTAGTGACGTCTGGGTTTCTGTGGAGCCCGAATTTTGATGAGTTCTGGTGAAATCATCTGAGATCATCTGAGCATCGGTGAAGAGTCAGCAGAGAAAGTGTGGGACAGAAGTTTGCTTTGGACACATGGACTGAAATCAAAAAGTAACAAACAGGATTTCCAATGGACAGTATGGAGAAGTGAAAGTACACAAAGGCTGTGCTGGAACACGTGTGTTACACTTTTTGACAGCTGAGAACAAAACACAATATTTTGCATCATCTCTGCAGTGTCTCTTCTTTCCTCTGCTGTTGTGCTTTTAGTTCCAAACTGTTTCAAATGGTTTGTCAGCAAGCTGACCTCTGACCTCTGCAGTACTAACTCCTGACCCGTACAAAGAGCGGGCGTTTCTGACCTTTGACCTGCAGCTGTATGTCTCTCAGTCTCAGTTCTTCTCTCCGTCACTGATGGAGCAGGTGTAGTTGCTGCTGACAGTCAGTCGTTTGTTTTCTCAGAGTGAGGCTGAAGTCTGAACTGTTCAGAGCATCAGGTCTCATCAACGTGCGCTGCTGTAACGCCGCTTTGTCCTCTGAGATCACCAGGTATGAAACCTGAGTGCTGACAGAGCAGCATGTTCCCCCTCATTCACCTCCACCACCACAGCCAAGGCATGCTGGGAAACTGAGGACACACAGACGGAGAACTGAAGTGTCTGCTGTGTGTTCATCTCAGAGTCCTCACAGGTGACACATTAGCTCCAGAACACCAAGCCAGGTGTTTGAAGCCTGACAGGGATTCTTCCCATCCAGAGGGAGGATTTAGCTGCACAACAATGAACATTAGTGTGTAGTTTAGAAACACAGACTGTGCCTGCACTGCATCTAGTGAAGAAAACTGTTACTGCGAGAGAACGAGGCTCCTTTAAAGCAGCTGATATTAAGGTTGAAAAATCAACAATAAGCTGATGTAATCAACGTTTCACAAAATGGTCAGCAGCTAAAATCTGGAGCCGTTCTTTGGTGGTAATTAACAGTTTGTTCTTGTTAGCTAATTATGTAATTAAAGGTAGCAGCAGAAGCCTTGTGTTGAAAGCCCATTCACTCACACATTCACACAGTATGTGTGTGTCTGTGTTACACTGTGGACATCCCTTCTGTTGGAGCGCCATCTTGTGGCAGGTTTAAGAAATGTTATTCTTGTAAATCCAAACTGATGCACCTCCATAGCAGACTGTGGAGGCTTTCAGTGACATGAAGACTTGATTTATACTGTCATATTCTCCTGTTACACAAAGCACAGCACGCTGAACATGGATGAACTGAAACTCCCAGCATCTGACTGAGGAAAAGCACAAATCATTCTCACACTGACTCCTGCTTGATTTTAGATTTGCTTTCAAATCCTCACACTTTCATATGAAGCACTAAATGGGCTCCAGACTGTTTATCTCAGCTTCCTGTCAAACACACTGCTGCTCACACCGAGGCTCAGTTTACTCCTCCAGCCTGGCTTAACCTGCTGTCTGTTAAAAACAGTCCCACACTCCTCTGTTTAATCCTTCTGATCAGACTCTTTGATTTTGTATTGTTTTTACCTGAAGTTGTGTTTTTGACATGGTTCTGTCTGTGAAACAAACCTCACACACACACTGCTACAGTCCTTCATACACTTAGAAACGAAGCTGCTCCTTTCCTCAGTGCTGACACATAAAGAAGAGTTGGTTTTATATCCAACACGTCTCTGTTCCAGAAAACAGCTTCAGCAGCCTCTGAGTCTGAACTTGGAGTTGGTTATAAGCCACAGGCCTGTGTGCACAGCAATGAGGAAATATAATGCAGTAAGTGAAACATGGATGTGTGGAACAGATTATCCCAAAGGTTGATTCTGTTCATCTGGACGTTCTCAGTGAAACATTTGGTCTCTCGGTCAGGTGACTCCTTTAGTCTCAGCTGACTGCAGGGTTCCAAACCTTTGTCACTGGATCACTCACTTCATCTCCAACGTGTCCCTGACACAGACAGCTGGAGCCGTTACAGCAAAATCATTGATCATCGTTTTTAGAACATTAGCTGGTGTTGGTGGGCAGGCTAGCAGTGCTAATTGTTAGCACTAGTTCTGCTGCTCTCCCTTTGTCTCTGTTATTGTTGGTCTTTAGTGAACAATATAAAGTGTCTTCATGAGACTGTTGCCTAATGTTCAAATGTAGATAACACCACCTGCACCAACCTGTTACACAGCACAACCCTCTGGTGTAGCTTTGGCTGGAGCACATATTGGCAGCTCCAGTGACATCACCACTCCATGGTGACATCATCTCTACAGACTGTGGCTGTTACATATCCTCACCTGGTAATAATAAGACTGTCCTCAGCTGCACACAGCTCCAAGATGAACAAACTGAAGTAAATACAAATTAGAGTTACGATAGATTGAAATCTTGTAATCAGAGCTAATTCTTAGTGAAACTCTCACAACATCATATCATGATCCTGGGTTAGTGTCTCGGTCTCAGATCACAACATCAGCACAGGCTTGGCTTGGGTGAGGTATTGAGTGGTTCTTGTCCATGACAGCTGCAGGTACAGTGCCATCAGCCATGCTGCACCACATGTCTGCCCAGGAACATTAGTGTGGCTGAGTCTCATGTAAACATTGTGCTAAAGTGGTGGGAAAGTGGCTGCAATACTCTCAGTATGATATCCACAAACCTCTGAGTGTCACAGAGTGGGCCTGTGCTCAGCTCACTGTGCCCCATTCAATTCTACTTGCATAGTTTTACAAGTAAAATTAAATATACAAGTTGCTCAATGATAAGTTATTGTAGTAACAACTAAGTCCATGGTCATTATTTGTTAATAGTAGCTTAAAGCTTCTGCACCAATCATGGAGCAGCAGGTTTAGAGCATGTGGATCTACAAAAGTAAGTCCCAGTAAGATGGGCTGAGCCTTACATACTAGAAGAAACATGTCATTCCCAGCAGATGAAGCGACCTTTAAAGCAGGATCTCACTTTAAACCTAAAGAACTTGCTATGAGCATGCAGTGCATTCATGGTTATTATTCATACGATTGTGGGTAGCTAATAAAGTGCAACTATCACATTACATTTTATTATTAAATTGTTGTTAACAATCCCTTCACTTCTGCTTATCTAATTCATGGTTGCAGGATGGCTGACAGCTTCCATTAGGCAGGAGGTAATGTCCATTCTGGCCACAGTGCAACCCACAATGTGTAACTGACACTATTATATTGCATTATGTCACATTGTTACATCTTTTTAATAAATGATGACAGTCAGCTGAATTTGCTGCCCCCTTGGTGGAGGACATCAGGATCAGCAGCTGCTGCTCCATCACAAACACCCCAGAAGAACAACACTGGATCAGATTATCTGGATGTGTTTGACAGGGACAGTGTTCATGTTCATGGACATCAGGACAAAAACAGACGATGGAAACCTGCCAGATTTGAGCTAAACTGCTTGTTTCCATGTGTAGTCCCTGGGAGGTCACATGACCAACAAAGACACACAAGCTGTGTCCCAAAACGTCGGCTGCATCCTCCGGAGGCCGCATTTGAAGGCCGATGACGTCACAGCCAGGCGACGAAGGCTGTCCTGATTCCTCGACTCCTTCAAATGCGTCCTTCATTCCCCCGAATTTGAAGGGTGGGTCGAGTGTGTCCTTCGTGGCCCACCATATCCCAGAATTCATAGCGCGGCCCAGCCAAATTTCAGCTGCCAACAATGGCGGCTGCTACTAAGTTTTAAAATTTAACGAGGGAGTACTACTTACTTACAATGAATTCCTTACACTATATAATTTTCCCGTCAGTGTTGGGGAATTCTCAATGGTGCTTGGTGCCATACCCTCAGGGACTTTAATGTTATATAAAAACACTGACAGCTCAATATCTGCCTCAGTCACTCTCCCTGATCCAGCTGAGTCAGCAGTGGGAAAAATCTGCTTTTCACAGGAACTTGGTAACAGCAATAAGAGAAGACGTAGTTTATTCCAAGAAGATATCATGTCTCTCCCATATATAGAATATCTTACTGGAACCGACATGTTCCAGATATCACCTGGAAGACAGTCTGGATGATCCCATAAATATCTAATTGTGAACAAGGTGAAGGAAATCTCATATCATCAGATCATCCAGAAACTGTGGCACATCTCTTTTGGTTCCTCTACACAGAGATTCTGGAAGAATTTAGCAGTTTTGTTATTGTCTATAGTTTAAGGGAGTTTTCTTTACGATGAAAAATGTTTTATTCTGTTTCTTTAAGTTCCCCAGGAAGAATGATAAATGTTTTTTTATAAAAAAAATTGTTAATACTTTTAGCTATTTTATATCCATTATTAATAAAACACCATATTTCTGCCTTTTTATAAGGATATGAATTGTACATACAATCAATTTCAGACTCAACCAACAAAAAGCCTCTCAGAACAATATTTATATGTTGATTTTTTTCGCCTACTCATATCATAATTTTTTTACTCCTGGTTCTCTATGTTCATGTTCTGTTCTTTTGTAAACTTCATCTGTTTGTATGTTGTATACTCAGTGGGTTTCAATAAAGTTCAATTTAAAAAAAGGTACGTTCTAAACGAAGCTTCAGACGTCACTGATCACGTGACTCTGGCCAAACGAATCAAGCCTCGACACGGTGCTTCTGAAGCAGCGCGTTGATCTTTCTGACACACGCACCGGAGCGTCAGCTTCAAGCGGACCATCACTACGTCTCACATCTAAAGGTGTCAAGGTAACTTTGAACTGAGTTCAGTCAATCTGGAGTTTTTCCAAGTTTTCTGTTGCCCTCTGTGAGAGAAGAGCGTTAAAGGCGGGGCTCTCCAGAGTCCAGCAAAACCGGAAACCACAGCTGGGTGTGTGTAAGTGTGCAAACCAATAGAATGCATCGTGGTGGGGGGGCATCACGGGCAAGAAAAAAATAAAATAATCGGTCGTACCCATGCTTCCCCGACGTCATGCCAGCGCATATTGGGAAATTCGTAGGCACCGATCGGTTTTCTATCAGCCATTTGCTGGGAGTAAGGGCGCCCTCCGTTTGCGAGGTGCGCCCGCTGCTGGCGGCACAGGGAGGAGAGGGCGGGGCGGCGGGGAGTCTCTGGCTGGCTGGAGCGGCATCTAATAACCAACTCGCAAAACAAAATAAAAACAACAAACAGATATTATGATACAGACTTATAATCTGCACCGATGTTTTTTCTAAATTCTATAAAGTGAGCGCGAGAGCCCTCGGTGCGCCTGCGCGCTGCTGAAGTCAAAATAAACTTTATTGTCATCTCCGCTACAGACAGTCCAGCATATAGAGAGACGAGACGACGAGGCTGCAGTTACAGCGGTGCAAGTAAACAAACAATAAATATAAGAAGAGTAAGAAAATAAATCTACACTTTAGGACTCGGGGTAAAGGATCAATAACAATTTAAATTTATAATTTACAGTTTGATGATTTAAAGTCTCACACAACCCGTCAAAAGGGGCGGGGCCGGCTGCTTCCAAGTAGAGCACATTTCATTTATAATGATGTAAATCCAAGCCCATCATGGATTCACGATCTGAATTCTGGGTTGTGTGAAATCCCAGAAATCAACCTTAGACAAAGTGAATCTGTGAACTAAGGTGTAGGTCTGTTAGGTTAATTGTGCTGATCCTCGGGTTGGGGGATTTGTGTTTGTACTGGAGCGCAAAATTCAAACCAATGGAAGATGGACAACAAAAGTTCAAAGCCATCAGGTGCTCAGGTTAGAAAAAAGAGAAAAGATGCAGGTAAGCAGACGTGTGATTGGATAATGGCAGCTCATCCTGAACCAATCAGACTAAACTCCAAACATTACATTATGTTACAGATTTTAATATTAATTAGTCATTGTTACTTGTTGATTTGTCCTTTTCTCATTGTGTGACGAATTATGACGACTGTTTGGTAGCTGTTATTGTCTCTCTCTCTCTCTTCATGTGTGTTTCTCTGGTGAAACAATAGTTTTGTGTTAATGTTAGGGCTGCACGATTTTGCATAAAATGAGAATCACGATTTTTTGGCTTAGAATTGAGATCATGATTCTCTCATAACAATAAATAAACATAAAAACAACAAACGTCTCACGTTTTGTTGTTGCAGCAAAATGTTGTAGTGCTTGAAATTCCGTCTCCACCGTTGCTCGACGCTGCGTGTACAGAGCAGGTAGTGCAACAATAGAAAAATAGTTGCGGGACGGCACTGTGTAGCGTTTGTCTAGGGTGTTGATCGTTTTCCTAAATCCCTCGTTTTGCACAGTGTTGATGGGAGCCATATCTTTGGTCAGGTGATAAGTGATAGCCTCCGTAATGTCTTTGTGCCTGTGGGAGTTCGACGTGTATAGGGAAGCGCTGTATAAGGTTCCCGTTATTGATGTTTGGGTGGTTGACCGGGACGGATTTTCTCCTGTCACTTTCTCGTCATCCCTGACGTGCTCTCCGTTGTTGTTTCCCTGCTAATTTTAGCATCACACGGCACAGCTTCTGTATCACGTGGTATAAGGCTCCGCCCTTGTCATTTGTTGAGCAGGAAGAGTGAGCGCTTGTTTTTATGCAGAGTACGTCCCGGATCAAAATGTGAAGTTTTACAAATCACCACTCCTGTTATTCATGATGATTTCAATAACATCACATAATAACATGTAACATCCTGTAAGCAGTGTCTGCCTGTGTCTTTTCTCTGCAAATGAACATTTTCAGCCAATATAGGTAATACATCAACATGGCTGCCGTGGCTAAGTTAGGAATATTTATAATGTCATTTCCAAAACTTGCATATGATCTGCAATTTGTAGCAGATCTGCTGACTGTCACAGAGCAGCTGGAGCAGTCTCAAATGCAGGTCAGTCCACTGCTGCCACCTGTGGCCAAGTGCCATAGCTACTGCTGGATGAACTCGTGACACATCTGCATTGAGTCTTGACAATCCACATTGCTGGCGTTGCATCTTTCAATGGCAGCAATGGCAGGTATCAGTGCTCAAACCTTTTGTGTTTGTTTCCAACAAGTTGCCCACCTCGGGAAACAAAAATGTGTTCTTTTACTTGTCAGATGAACATATGAGACACTTTGACTCTTCAGTGCAGTGTGGAGCCTAACAAAGATCTGTTTTGTGTCCCAGCTGATCAGCAGGAGGAGGAGAGTCTGAAGGAGCAGCAGAGGAACATTTTCAGCTACTTGGACTCAGCTCAGCCACTACAGAGGAAACAATGAGCTCAACACAGAAGGTGACAGACAGAGCAGGACCATATGAGCAAAGATATTTATCACCATATACATCTGAACATTTGCCATAACGATGTAGCTGACGATAGAATTGACACCAGACAAAATACTTTACAGCTGCACAACTTTATTAAAAACCCATCAATGTATTTTCACTGAAACAAGCAGCTGTTGTTTATGTGCATTAAAGTTATATAAAAATGTAACAGTGCAAATGCAAATTCCTCACTGACAGTTTAACCAAAAGGCGTTTCCAGTGGAAACTGGCCGACACATCCTGAGCATAACCATGTATAATATCCACTAAACTTCAGAAGAGGTTATACAGTCGTGGCCAAAAGGTTTGAGAATTGCATAAATATTGGAACCTGGAGAAGTTGCTGCTTAAGTTTTTATAATAGCATTTTGCCTGCACTCCAGAATGTTATGAGGAGTGATCAGATGAACTGCATCGTCCTTCTTTGCCATGAAAACGAACTTAATCCCCAAAAAGCCTTACCACTGCATTTCATTGCTGTCATCAAAGGACCTGCTGAGACCATTTCAGTGATCGTCTTCTTAACTCAGGTGAGAATGTTGGCGAGCACGAGGCTGGAGATCATCATGGCTGTATCCCGATTCAGGTTCTGCAGCTTTAAAGTCCTCAAGGGCCGTGTACTCAAAGACCGCTAAGGCCGAAGTGCTGACTTCTGCTAAATGGGTCAAACTGGGCAGAAAGTCTACAAACACATAACATCCTTATAGAATATGATGTAACACTATAGATCAACTTAGCTCAGAATATATAAAGCATATAAACAATTACAGCAATGTGATGCAACAAACACAGCAGCTACTGATCCAAAATACTCAAAGCTTCATAGAACTGAAACCAACATTTATTTTTAGCTCCATTCTGCTGCTGATACATACTTTAGGTTTCTGAACATTAAACTTATTGCTGCCTTTCATAGTGTGTAACTTGAAGGCCCTGAGTACTTTCTCCCACACTGGAAACACTGGGATGATCACATTATTTGAACATTACCTAATAAGACTGATTCAGGACAGACAGTTATGTTAAACTTTCCTAGCAGTCCTTCACAAACAGGGAACAGTCTGTCTATTCTCTCCATCTGTCAGCTGCTGCTGGCTCTTCCTCCTCCTCTTCCTCACACACTGCTGAGTTTGTCCTGGTGGATCATCAGGGGTGCAAAGCCTCACAGATGATGTGCAGCAGTGGGTCCCTCAGTCTGTCCTCACTCTGGACACTTGCAGTCGTCACACATGGAAATCAAATGTGTGATAAGCTGCAGGATTCAAACACAAGTGTAACTTATAAACACATGTTCATACTTTTATTCCACAATCAGAGAGAAAGAAACAGAGAGAGAGTGCAGGACAGACAGACAGGTGACAGTCTCAGGTGTACACACTGCTACACAACAGCACCAGAGAAGCAGGATTTAGTGTTTGTGTTATTACGAGTGTAAACAAGAAGAGTTCCAGATGGTGCAGTGGACACATGTGTGACTGCTGTGATTAAAGCATCTTTCTTTCAGCTTAACGAGTGAACCGTCAGCTCGTTCAAACACACGTTAAAGTGCGTTTGGCTCGACACCACCGAACAGAGGCAGCAATATAACATAGCTAACATTAACAGTGCAGTGAATCCTGCTTGTGCCGTGATGTTCAGGACTGCAAACCGAGCAGCATCACTGACTTTCAGCTTGTTGTGTTTGTGGATAAATGACTGACTTTAATTATCCACAAAATCATCACATTCTCTGTCAGATTAAGGTCGACTATTGAACGGCGTATATTTTAAAGGCTTTAAAACCAAGTTAACGCTGAAAGTACAAACATCACTAATGCCACATAACTCTGCCGACAAGGCATAGCTATGGCTATGAAATGCTCTTTGTGTATCGCTTCTTCATTATGAAAGATGTCATTAATGCACTAGTAATGTCTCATCTGGAGTATTGTTCAATCATTTGGTCAGCAGCTAATAAGACAGATCTTAACAGACTTCAGTTAGTCCAGAATAAGGCGTCCAGATTAGTGTGAAGATGTTCATACTATACTAATATTGATAAAATGCATAATAACCTTTCTTGGCTTCCTGTACAGGCTAAAATATTCTATGGCTTACTTGTAGTTCTAAAGAAAGCAATTCTGTTAAACACACCACATTTATTCTGCTCAGCTGCAGTATCCAGATGAAATACATCATCATATTACACAGTTTTCAACAAGCTGCAATTTAGTAAATGCTCGAGTTAAAAGTAACGTTTTGTAAAACTGTTACATTTAGAGCAACTTTTAAGTGGAATAAGTTGCCTTAAAAAATTAGAGAATTATTCAAAACTTCAATGAACACTTAAAAGCCGATTTACAGAGCTTTTAGTTGTTGTAAATATTGTAAGACATGATTTGTTTTTGAAATTTGTGTAATGTGCCTCAATGTTATTGATATTATTATTATTGATTGCTTATATTTTAACAATTGTGAAACCTCACTGTGGATGTAAGAGTGAAATTATGTGGATATCTTGAATCCACTTTATTGTGTAATATTTTATGTGAGTATTTGATGGACGACGAGCAACATCTGTTGTGGAAGCTAACGGGGTTCCTTTAGAATAAACAAACACAGGATTTATTATCACTGAATAATTATGTATAAATCTATACAAATTATAGAAATATGTAATAGGAAACAACAAAATAATCTAAATTATAAAATAGTGTGTGCGTGTGTGTGTGTGTGTGTGTGTGTGTGTGTGTGTGTGTGTGTACAAACAGGAGGGATGGGCATGAGTTTAGTGTTTGAACAGTCATGAATTATCTTTAACAGCAGGTTGGATGTAATGTGTTAGAACTACCAGCAGGTGGGGATAAGAGACCTTTAAGGTGTTTGGTGCCACGCTCCACCTTCAGGTTTAAAACTAGTGTTAATGGAGTTTGAAGGTTGAGTTTGTTCCACGACTGCATTTCACTCACTGCCTCTGTTTGTATCTCTGTCACTGCAGGACCAACATGGAGCCAGAAGTCAGCGCTCTCAGGAGGCCGACAAACCTCACAGAAGAAAGGGAGAGAAAAAACACACCTGTGACGAGTGTGGGAAGGGTTTTACTGTGAGGGCTAAACTAAAACAGCATCAGGTCATCCACACTGGAGAGAGACCGTTCAGCTGTGACTTGTGTGGAAAGTCTTTTTCCTGGAAGGGTTACCTAAAAAGACACCAACTCATCCACAGTGGAGTTAAAGCGTACAGCTGTGATCAGTGTGGCAGAGCTTTTACTCAAAGTAGCAACTTACAGAAGCATCTAGTTACCCACTCTGGAATTAAGCCATACAGCTGTGATCAGTGTGGCAGAGCTTTTACTCAAAGTAGCCACTTACAGAGTCATCTAGTTACCCACTCTGGAATTAAGCCATACAGCTGTGATCAGTGTGGCAGAGCTTTTACTCACAGTAGCAGCTTACAGAGTCATCTAGTTACCCACTCTGGAATTAAGCCATACAGCTGTGATCAGTGTGGGAAGGGTTTTACTGTGAGGGCTAAACTAAAACGGCATCAGGTCATCCACACTGGAGAGAGACCGTTCAGCTGTGATTTGTGTGGAAAGTCTTTTTCCTTGAAGGATTCCCTAAAACAACACCAACTCATCCACAGTGGAGTTAAAGCGTACAGCTGTGATCAGTGTGGCAGAGCTTTTAGTCACAGTAGCCACTTACAGAGGCATCTAGTTACCCACTCTGGAATTAAGCCATACAGCTGTGACGAGTGTGGGAAGGGTTTTACTGTGAGGGCTAAACTAAAACAGCATCAAGTCATCCACTCTGGAGAGAGACTGTTCAGCTGTGACTTGTGTGGAAAGTCTTTTTCCTTCAAGGGTTCCCTAAAAAGACACCAACTCATCCACAGTGGAGTTAAAGCGTACAGCTGTGATCAGTGTGGCAGAGCTTTTAGTCACAGTAGCCACTTACAGAGGCATCTAGTTACCCACTCTGGAATTAAGCCATACAGCTGTGACGAGTGTGGGAAGGGTTTTACTGTGAGGGCTAAACTAAAACAGCATCAGGTCATCCACACTGGAGAGAGACCGTTCAGCTGTGACTTGTGTGGCAAGGGTTTTACTCTGAAAGCTTCACTAAAACAGCATCAGGTCATCCACACTGGAGAGAGACCGTTCAGCTGTGACTTGTGTGGGAAGGGTTTTACTCTGAAAGCTTCACTAAAACAGCATCAGGTCAGCCACACTGGAGAGAGACCGTTCAGCTGTGACTTGTGTGGAAAGTCTTTTTCCTTCAAGCCTTCCCTAAAACAACACCAACTCATCCACAGTGGAGTTAAAGCGTACAGCTGTGATCAGTGTGGCAGAGCTTTTACTCACAGTAGCAGCTTACAGAGGCATCTAGTTACCCACTCTGGAATTAAGCCATACAGCTGTGATCAGTGTGGCAGAGCTTTTACTCACAGTAACAGCTTACAGAGTCATCTAGTTACCCACTCTGGAATTAAGGCATACAGCTGTGACATCTGTGGAAAAACTTTCAGCCAGAGAGGGAGCCGAAATACACACCTACGCATTCACACCAGACATGATGTGTACTGCTGTGAACAGTGTGGCAAATACTTTACAACAGACGCACACTTACAACAACACATGTTTACCCACACTGAGGAGAGACCTTATCAATGTGACCTGTGTGAGAAGACTTTTAAATCTCCACGTTACCTGAGCCTACACCAAGAGATCCACACCAGAAAGAGACTCTACAAGTGCAGCTACTGTGAGGTATGTATTTATATTGTTATCTTGTCATTTTAGCCTGACTGTTTGGAACAACTCTGCTCATTAAACTGTGTTAGCATGTTAGCAATTCTACTGCATGGAAAAGCAGCTCTGAGTGATTGTTCAGATTTTCCTTTCAGTTATGATTTTAGTATTACTGTAGTATTATGGTGGTAGTATCGTAGTTATTGCAGCCCAGTAAACTGAGTGTGTTAACTGAAACAGTCAAATGTAGTTGGACGTCTGCAGAGATGCTCTTTATTTCAGGCGACGTTCAGGATACAAATGTTGAAGGACTGACTTACACTGTCTTTGTGTCTTTGTTTAGAAGCAGAGCGACACAGATGGATCCAGTTCTCAACCCTGTCATCACTGTGGTGGTGGGAAAGACTTTCATTGTGACCTCTGTGGAAAAACTTTCAGTTGGCAAAAGACCCTAAAAAGACATCAACGTAGACACACTGGAGACAAACGGAAATACTGCAAAGAATGTGGGAGAAGCTTCACCACACCAAGTGATTTAAAACAACATGAACTGATTCACAGTGGGGTTAAAAAGCACCTCTGTGATCAGTGTGGGTCATCCTTCACCACTGCAGGTCAGCTTAAATCACACAAACGAGTCCACACAGGAGAGAAACCACACAAGTGCAGACACTGTGAGAGAAGCTTCTCACAGTCAGGTAATCGTAACAGTCATGAACGTGCACACATGGAAGGAAACTACAGCTGTGACCAGTGTGACAAGAGCTTCAGGAATCTCAGTTCATACTCTGCACACAAACGATCCCACGTTACTAATAAACTGTTTCACTGTTACCAATGTGCCCAAACATTCACCTCATTGTCTGCTCTGTGCAAACATCAGCGCGATCACTCAGGGCTGAAATCACTCCCATCACTGGATCACAGTGAATCTGAAGACACAGAAAGATCCTCTGGTTTCTGTGTCAGACTCAAAAAGCTTGAGATCAGGCTCCACAGAGTTCAGATAGAATCATTTAAACTTGTGTTGAACTGAACTGGTTGCTGGGCTGAACTTCTACCTAATACAGATCTACATGGGATCTTCTTTTCTGTTTTTTACTGAGTCAGTTTTGTCCTTTTTTCTCTGTCCTGGTTTTGCTCGTCTGTAAATAATTGAAACTCAGTCAAATAGTTCATTGTTCTCCAGCAAAACGTTTTGGAAACTCATGTTTAACCTTTAAAACTCTGACATGTTTTAGCACACAAGGCTTCATCGGGGAGTTCACTCATGATTGGACCATGAGAACAAAGGTTTTTAGTTCTTTCAAAGAGAGTCTTGGAGATGTTTGATGTTTCTGTTTTTCTGAAACCACCTGAAAGAAAAACTATTTTTCTTGCTTTATGTAGTGTGGAAGTTTTTAATGTTTCTTCATCTGTGATGTTCTTGAATGTGTTCACGTGAAGATGGTACAAATAAACTGTCCTTTCAGCTTTAGCTCCTAATTTATTCATTATTTATGGATGTAGCACAGCAGCCGTCTCTTGATTAACACATGGAGGGCTCGGGATCTGATGGTGTCGTCTCCCTAATTTGCCCACTCAGTAAATCTCACTCATGGTCAAGAAATTGAAATAAACCTTGTTTCCCTGCTGGATAGTGATCCACTGTAACTCTGCTCCTCCTTCCTGTTTAGGATTTCTGTGGCTGAAGTAAAATTCCCTCCATCCATCACTTATCCCAGCTAACCCAAAGTGAAATAAAGTTTTGCTCGTCTTAAAAAAGCATTACAATAATGGGCATTACCAATGCAAACTGAATGATACAGAAGATGAAAGAAGAGACTTTGATCAGTTAATAAAGCTCATGATCTTGATTTATTGTGGCTGCTACACAGATACTTCTGGGTCACTTTTCTCAGTTAGGAACCTTCCTCACCAAACTGACTGTTGGACCACACCCCTGGTTTTATGAGAAATTATTTCAGCCATGATTTCTCTTCCTGTATTTCAGAGTAAAGACTGAAGTGACAAATGGAAGCATGTTTAAAAAACACAATGTGAGAGAGACGTTGAGGTCCTTAGAAGTTACCCTGGGTTTTTCTGTCACCCTGCTAGATGTTACACACCTTGTTATTGGACTGATTTCTACTGCTGGGCCCTATTTCAAGAAGCTGGTTTAGAAAACCCAGAGTGAAAAACGATACTCAGGGTTGAGTAACCCCGAACTGTCCAACTCGGAATATTCGGTTTCAGAAAGGCTGATAACAATTAGTTCAATCAACGCGGAGTTGCTTTAACCCCAAGTTAAGCGCACGCACGAGGATACATAAAGCCCTGATTAGTGGAGTAGTGGAGCACAGATTAAGCAAGTCACCATGGAGACGGAGGGAAAGAAGGCGCGGTCAATGTATTTCACAGCGCTTGAGGCTGAAATTCTGATGGCAGCATATGCCGATAACATGCGGAATTTTGCGGAAAAAAAGTAACACAGCCACAGCTGCAAAAGAAAGGGAGCATGCATGGCAAAACATAGCCGACAGAGTCAATGCGTGAGTGTTAATTTAAACATTGATCTAGGGATTTCCACCCATTTAACACGTCATTTTATTATATTTTATTTTATTTTTTATTTTATACATTTTATTTTGTGATGTGATGTGAGAGCAGGTGCAACCCAACAGGCCCCAAACGTTCCTAGCAGCAAGTAAAAATGAAATATAAAAATATAGTCCAAACAGGTAAGGTGTAATTGTATTATGAGCCATAGTGCTTGGTCTGTTTGTCCGATGTAAATCAATTGCAGTTAGAGGCTACATTAATTTTCTTTCTGTGAGCACTTATTGCAATTATCTGAGCACATTACAAGTACATATTTGCTTAATCTGTATGCTCAAATGTACCCATTATAGCCACTAGAAAAAAAGCAGAGGCCCGAAAAACAGGTGGGGGTCCTCCACCACCACCACTCACAGAGGCTGAGTAGTTGGCTTCCACATTTGTGATAATGTTGGCATCACATATGATCTTCACAGTGCAGAGAACACAAATTAGCATCCATTACTATAATGAAATAATTTGTTAGTTTGAAATGCTACAGGGAACTATGTACCTGTACATTAATGCTGTGGAAAGACTTCCTGTTCACATAGTCTCCTTCATTTACTGAAGGAGCAATGATTGGAATGTGAGTGCCATCTATACAGCCAATCACGCCTGGGAACCGTGAAAATAAATGTAAAATTTAAGTAGTAGTTCAAGTATCACCACATCATGTATTAAGTTTTGTTCATCCTGATACCTGCAATTTTGTGGAATCTCTCTTTGATAAATCTTGTGGGTCTATGACCGGGGAACACCACAAACGAGTGCAGGAGACGTTTCAGTGCAACTGTAACATTCCTGACTGCCCGACAGACGGTAGCCTTGGAAACGTGCTCAGCGTCATCAATATTATACAGAAAGCTCCCGTTTGCAAAAAAATGCAATACAAATAATATGTACAGAACTGAGAGAATGTCCACAATGTGTCACATGAGCAATATTAGGCCTGAGGATGTTATTCAAATAAATTATAGATTGTGCTGAAAAACGGTAACGTTCACACAGAAAATCATCAGGAAATGGTAAAATGTCCAAACGCGCTCTAATCACTCTCTCCCGGCGGAGAGCTCTGCGGAGAATTTGGGCTTCAACATCTACTGGCTCTTCAAGGAAGGGGCACGCCATGTCTGACACTTCCTACAGTCAGGTTTCCGACAAAGAGGCGGAGAAAGTCAGGGTTAGTTGGAGTAAACCTGCTGGGGAGCAGGTTAGCTTCACGGAGTGTCATAGTAACTCAGTCAGAATTAATCTAAACTCGCTTTGTGAAACCGAAAACCCAGAGTTTTCGTTAACTCAGGGTATACTTACTCAGAGTTTGCACTAAACCGGCTTCTTGAAATAGGGCCCTGCATTCTATCTGGGTCAGATATAAACCAAGTTTAGGTGGAGTTTATTTTCCTTGTGCTGACTTTTTACAGTCAGTTACAATAACTCGTACTGCTACTAGCTAGCATGACGGAGTTTCTATACAGCTGGGTGGTGCTGTGATGTTACTGATAGTGAACTTTATTTTAGTAGAGTTTCCAACCGTCCCGTAAAAAACTGAATTGTTCTGTATTCAGAGAAAATATTACGCATTTCGTGTTGAGCTGAGAAGGAACACAGTTTGTCCCGGTGTTCTGTCAAAACATCCTACCGTAGCGTAAATTTATGGTCTTGTCTATCAATCCGTGCTACCTTATCAGAATATGCTACCTTACGTGGTTAATGGCTCCGTTGTATAGGTAGCGTGTTCAGATGGCCCAATGACACTATTAAAACATGCTTCCTGCTTGGATTTATATAGGTAGCATGTTCAGATGGCCCAATCACTTCAAAACTTTGAGTTATTTCGCTAGGACGTTAATAACATGCTTCCTGCTTGGATTTATTTAGGTAACATGTTCAGATGGCCAAATCACACTATTAAAACATGCTTCCTGCACACAATCATCTAATGTTGACAAAGAATACAAACACACATGGAGGGGAAAAGACAGCTGTTTTTATTTGAAGTTGTTCTGTGTTTTCCTTACATTTTTTGCATTTATATTCTTCGTTGCTCTCTTTATATTTTTCACATTCAAAATGTGCCCATCTTTGGCAAGATTCACACTGCACCTGGAAAGGAAAAATAAAACACTCATATTCTGTTTGGTGAATACTATTAGTCAACATTTTTATCATGATTGGCAAGTAATGATACTAAGACTTATGTGTTTCTTTTCTTTTGTTTTGCTTTACCATTTCAATCATGCTGCGGTCAGCATTAGCATCTAACATGGAGCAAACAATAAGATAAGATAAGATAACCTTTATTAGTCCCACACGTGGGAAATTTGTTTTGTCACAGCAGGAAGTGGACAGTGCAAAAGTTATGAAGCAAAAATTTGAATACGATAAGAATAAATACAGTACACAGCTGTACAGAATAGAATAAAAATAATATACTATATACAGTAGAATAAAATAGAATAAAAATATACAATAAGATAAAAATAGAATACAAATGCTATATACAACTGAGTAAAAATACAACGATGCCAGAAAAGATTATTGCACTTAGTGTTATTGCACATGTGTGGATGTGTGTGTTTGTTCAGGTAAAGTCTTTGTTGTGGAGGCTGACAGCAGTGGGGAGGAAAGACCTGCGAAATCTCTCCGTCCCACACCGTGGGTGCCGCAGTCTCCCACTGAAGGAGCTGCTCAGTGCTGTCACAGTCTGCTGCATGGGGTGGGAGATGTTGTCCAACAGGGATGACAGCTTAGCCACCATTCTCCTGTCACTCACCACCTCCACTGGGTCCAGAGGGCATCCTAGAACAGAGCTGGCCCTTCGGATCACCCTGTTCAGTCTCTTCCTGTCCCCAGCAGAGATGCTGCCGCCCCAGCAGACCACACCATAAAAGATAGCAGAAGCCACCACAGAGTCATAGAAGGTCTTCAGGAGTGGGCCCTCCACTCCAAACGACCTGAGTCTCCGCAGCAAGTACAGCCTGCTCTGCCCTTTCCTGTAGAGGGCGTCTGAGTTATGATTCCAGTTAAGTCTATTGTTCAGATGAACACCAAGGTACCTGTAGCTGTCCACAGCCTCAATGTCCATACCCTGGATGTTCAGTGGTTGCAGTGGAGAATGCTTGTGCCTGCGGAAGTCTACCACCAGTTCCTTGGTTTTACTGGCGTTGATCTGGAGGTAGTTCAGCTGGCACCAGTCCACAAAGTCTTGGGTCAGACCTCTGTACTCCTTGTCTTCCCCATCAGTGATGAGGCCGACTATTGCAGAGTCATCAGAGAACTTCTGCAGGAAGCACTGGGTGGAGTTGTGGGAGAAGTCTGCAGTGTAGATGGTGAAGAGGAACGGAGCCAGAACCGTTCCCTGTGGGGCCCCCGTACTGCAGACGACCCTGTCCGACACACAGCCCTGAGTCCTCACATACTGTGGTCGGTCGGTGAGGTAGTCCAAAATCCAGGTAGTGAGGTGATGGTCCACTCCAGAGTTCTCCAGCTTGTCCTTCAGAACCGAGGGAAGAATGGTGTTGAAGGCACTGGAGAAATCAAAGAACATGATTCTCACAGTGCTTCCAGCGGTCTCCAGGTGAGCGAGGGAACGATGTAGGAGGTGAATAACGGCATCATCCGCTCCAATGCCAGGCTGGTAGGCAAACTGAAGTGGGTCCAGTGATGAGCTTGTTAGGCGCCGAAGCTGAGCCAGGACCAACCGCTCCAGGGTCTTCATCAGGTGGGATGTCAGAGCCACCGGCCTATAGCTGTTGAGGTCCTTGGGGCGTGAAGTCTTTGGCACTGGAACAACACAGGAGGTTTTCCAGAGCTGTGGGACTCTTCCCAACCTCAGGCTCAGGTTGAAGAGGTGCTCCATCACCCCACACAGTTGGTCCGCGCAGGACCTGACGACCCTCGAGCTGATGCCATCTGGACCCGCTGCCTTCTTGCCATTAATCCTCCTCAGTTCCCTCCTAACCTGGGTGGTTGAGAGAGACAGGCTGGAGGCTTGTGTTGAGTGTGTATTAGATGCTGCAGTTGGGGGTGGGGGGGAGTGAGCAGGGTGAATAGAAGAGGTGTGAAGTGTCTGAGGTGTCAGAGGTGGAACAGCAGCAGTGGGGGTGGGTGAGTCTGCAGCCGATGTTGCAGACTGCCTCATGGCTGAATCAAATCTGTTGAAGAAATGATTCAGTTCATTTGCCCATCTCACATCCCTCCCAGGCAGAGAGTTCTGCTGTTTGTGGCCCGAGATGGTTCTGAGGCCTCTCCAGACTTCACCAACGTTGTTTTGCTGAAGCTGTTTCTCCATCTTCTGCCTGTAGCTGTCCTTCCCATTCCTTATCAGTCCCCTCAACTCTCTCTGCACCCTTTTCAACTCCTCTTTGTCTTTGGATTTGAAGGCCCTCCTCTTCTGCTTGAGGACAGCTTTAATTTCTGGGGTAATCCAAGGTTTGTTGTTGGAGAAACACCGTACAGTCCTGGTAGGTACGGTGTTATCCACACAGAAATTAATATAGTCAGTAATGCATGTAGTAAGGCCGTCGATGTCCTCTCCGTGGTCGTCACAGATCACCTCCCACACAGTCGACTCAAAACAGTCCTTAAGAGCCTCCTCGCTCTCCTCTGACCATCTCTGCACTGTGCGGGTGGCTGGTGGCTCCCTGCGCACTAAGGGCTCATGCACAGGGACAAGGTGCAATGCAGTTATCCTCAGCGTTCCCTGAAACACATTCATAGTTAGGTTTTAATCAAACATTATTTATTGAATAATTAAAAAGTAATTGTACATGTTTCCCAAATATACTTCATGGAAAATTAGTCTCCTGAATTTTTTATATAGGGAGATAGGCCTCCATACCTTGGAGGGCCTGAGATGTCCCCAGAGAGGTGGCGTCTGATACCCAACCTGACATATAGACACAGACATACAGGCACACACAGACACAAACATCCATTCCCACCCTCATGCTCTCATATGCACTTCACACTCAACCGACGTGGAGACAGACATAAAGCTGAAATACTGATTCAATGTTCTCCAAAAGTTGATTCTGTTCATCTGTTCGTAGCGTTTTGTGGGAGAAACGTTTCGTCTCTCATCCAGGTGACTCCTTCAGTCTCACCTGACTGCAGGTTTCAATCTTATAAACAGGACATTTACATAATGACTGAAACCAGCCCACTGAAGGAACAATGGGCTGGGAGGTCAGTTCCTTAATCTTAATTATGCAAATTCTCATGACCATTGATCAACAACCACTGATCAATGGTCATGAGTACCATTCACAGCGAGCTGGGGAATGGCTGCAATCACAGCATTGTAAGATGGTGACAGATGTACCCTTAGGCCCCCTCCTCGTTTCAGAGATGGTCTTTCCCTTTTCACTAAATGGCCTACTTGACTCCACCCTCAAACCAGCGTTCCTCCAGGATGTTACATCCTCATCATTGAAAAAGTGTCCACTGGCCTGTAGGTGTAAATAGACTGCAGAGTCCTGGCCTGACGAGGTGGCTCTTCTGTGTTGTAGCCAGAGGTTGTTTGGTTTCCCCGATGTATAAATCCTGGCAATCCTCTTGCACTTAACAGCGTACACTATGTTACTCTGTTTGTGTCGGGGGACCCGATCCTTGGGGTAGACCAGTTTTTGGTGCAGCGTGTTTTTGGGTTTAAAAGCCACAGAGACCCGGTGTTTAGAAAAAATGCATCTCAACTGCTCCGATACTCCTGACACGTACGGGATTACTACAGGTTTTCTCTTAGGCAGCGGTTGTCCTTCTCACCTGGATCGGCTGGAGCTTTCTTTAGGCGCCTTTCCAGCTTTGACAAAAGTCCAGCTGGGACACACTTATGCTACGTCCAGATGAACAGAATCCACTTTTGGAGATTTACTTTCCTGGATGATTGAGAATGCATCAAGACGTTCCTCCTAAAGTGTTATTCAGTGTTGTGACAGTCAGCTGCTTCAGCTGCTGCTGGGATGGGCTGTGGCAAAGAGAACAGAGAAAATCCAAATCAGAGTTTTTCTCTGAATTAAAAGCAAGGAAACAACAATATATTCTACATGGTGAAACTGATGGTTTATGGTGTTTGGCTCTGTTTTTCTGTATTCATGCAGATAAAGTGTAAACTCAGATGAATTATACCATCAAATGTTAAAGGAAACTATCAGGATGAATGTCTGTGAGCTGAGAAGGACGTGAAGCGAGCAGTTTATCCCAGAGCTGAAGCTGCTCTGTGTGCAGAGATGAGCTCAGATTCCTGCTGTGATTGATCAACAGTCACAGAAATGTAGACTTGTAGTTATTACTGCAGTATGGTCACAGCAGATACTGATAAACATGTATTATGAGGATGGATGATCATGTTTCTCACTCTCTCCTTTAAATCTCAGTTTTTTTCTTCTTCACAGTTTATCTGTTAATTTATTAATGAATAACACTGAAAGAGTTTCTGTTATATTTCCCCTTGAACATCAGCTTATTAGGGCGGCATTAGGAAATAGCCCCCCTCCAAAGAATGAATAAATGAATGATGATAATAATGAAATGATTCAAAAGCAGAGCTCAGAGTGGTAGAATGGTCAAACATGGATCCACGGGTGGTTCAACTGCATTTGGTGACGTGACTAAAGCAAATCTTTCAAATAATCCCACCATCAACGGGATGTTGTCTCCTTTACTATGGTTACTTTACTTGGTCACCGTGTGAGTTTCTTTGAAATGAACCAAATTCTTTTATTTGTTGATTGTTGCATATTTAACCTCTACAGTCAGGAAAGGAGGAGATGAGGCCTCAACAATGTTGGGTTGTAGCTGTGGTTCAGGTTAGAGTGAGTGTCCATGGAATAAATGTAAGTCAGTGAACTGGAAACATGACTGTGTTCAAACTTTGTTTTCCTTTTTATAATGAGTCTAATCAAAGGTGGACAGAAGTATCTCCACTTTGACTTTTCTGTGTCACCATCAGAGCTTCTGCACAGTGTGGAGAAAGATCCAGAAGCAGAGCTGGACTGCAGACAGTCAGTCAGAGCAGCTGTGTACAAAGTAAGACTGAACATCTGTCTGCTGATGGACTCATTTCTGAAAACTGGACTTCTTGTGTTGTTCAGACATTGAAGAGTTTTCTTTCTCTTTAGTCTCATTGTTTTTCTTTCTTTCAGCAGATGTTGGTCTGCAGGAGGTTTTAGATGAACATAAGATCAGCCTGAGGAGGAGATGTGAACGTGTGACTGAAGGAAGTGATGAAACAGGAAGTAGAACCCTCCTCAACAGGATCTACACTGACCTCTACATCACAGAGGGACAGAGTGAAGAGGTTCATACCCAACATGAGGTGAGGCAGCTGGAGACAGCTTCCAAGATGGACGCCCTCCATGACGCTCCAATCAGGTGCCAGGACATCTTTAATCAAAATCAAATCAAATCACTTTTTATTGTCACATCACATGTGCAGGCACACTGGCACAGCACATGCGAGTGAAATTCTTGTGTGCGAGCCCCACAAGCAACAGAGATGTGCAAACACAACAACACAAACGAGCAAAATACAAGAATGGCCAACCTGAAACTAATAAATATATGTACAATATATAATAGTGTATGCATTTCTGGATGTGTATACTAAATATTTTCCTACGTGTGTGTGTGTGTGTGTGTGTGTGTGTGTGTGTATACACATTTTTACAAATTAAATAGTAAAAAAATAAAATAAAATAATAATAATAATAATAATAATAAAATATATAAAATATACAGAGTTGAATATGTGCAAAACAAGTGGCATTTATATACAGTGTGGAGTGCATAATGTTGAAGTTCCAGTAGTGAAGCTGAGGTGTCTATGACGTGTTCAGCAGTCTGATGGCCTGATGGAAAAAGCTGTCTCTCAGTCTGCTGGTACGGGACCGGATGCTGCAGAACCTCCTTCCTGATGGAAGCAGTCTGAACAGTTTATGGCTGGGGTGACTGGAGTCCTTGATGATCCTCCCCGCTTTCCTCAGGCACCGCTTCCTGTAGATGTCTTGGAGGGAGGGAAGCTCACCTCCAATTATCCGTTCAGAGCACCGCACTACTCGCTGGAGAGCTTTGCAGTTGTAGGCGGTGCTGTTGCCATACCAGGTGGTGATGCATCCAGTGAGGATGCTCTCAATGGCACAGCGATAGAAGGTCCTGAGGATGCGGGGGCTCATGCCGAATCTTTTCAGTCTCCTGAGAAAGAAGAGGCGCTGCTGCGCCTTCTTCACTGTTTTGTTTGTGTGTACTGACCACGTAAGATCCTCAGCCAGGTGTACGCCAAGGAACCGGAAGCTGCTCACTCTCTCCACAGCAGCGCCGTTGATGGTGATGGGGGTGTGTACTTCTCTGCACCTCCGGAAGTCCACTATCAACTCCTTTGTCTTTGCGACGTTGAGGGTGAGATGGTTGTCTTGACACCAGTGGGTCAGGGCGCTGACCTCCTCCCTGTAAGCCGTCTCATCACCGTTGGTGATAAGACCCACCACTGTAGTGTCGTCCGCAAACTTCACAATGATGTTGGAGCTGTTAGTGGCTGTGCAGTCGTAGGTGTAGAGTGAGTACAGGAGAGGGCTCAGTACACACCCCTGTGGAGCACCAGTGTTCAGTGTGATGGGGGATGAGGTGATGCTGCCCAGTCTGACCACCTGGCGTCTGTCAGACAGGAAGCTAAGGATCCAGCTGCAGAGGGAGCTGCTCAGTCCTAGATCCTGCAGTTTCCTGTCCAGCTTCGAGGGAACGATGGTATTGAATGCTGAGCTGTAATCTACAAACAGCATCCTCACATACGTGTCTCTCTTCTCCAGGTGTGACAGGGCAGTGTGTAGTGTCAGGGCTATGGCATCATCAGTGGACCTGTTGTGGCGGTATGCAAACTGTAGAGGGTCCAGTGAGTCGGGTAGTGCAGAGCAGATGAAGTCCCTGACCAGCTTCTCGAAGCATTTGCTTACGATGGGGGTCAGGGCTACAGGTCGCCAGTCGTTCAATGAGGAGATGGTGGAGGATTTGGGTACAGGGACGATGGTGGCCATTTTGAAGCAGGCTGGGACTACAGACAGAGAGAGGGAAAGGTTGAAGATGTGCGTGAACACTCCAGCCAGCTGAGCCGCGCATGACTTGAGGACGCGGCCGGGAATCCCGTCCGGACCAGTAGCTTTGCGTGCGTTCACCTTCCTGAAGCACTTCCGCACATCCTCCTCAGACACAGTGTGCGCACTGACGTCATCCGCGGTGCGCACACTGTCCGGTCTCATGGTGTTCGCTGTGTCGAATCTAGCGTAGAATACGTTTAGATCCTCACACAGAGAGGCCGTGGTCTGCGGTGTGCTGGTTTTCCCTCTAAAGTCTGTGATCGTGTTTAGTCCCTGCCACATACTCCGAGGGTTGTCAAACTGTTGTTCCACCCTGTCCCTGTACTCACGTTTGGCTGCTTTGATCGTCTTCCGGAGTTGGTAATGTGCGTGTTTGTAGTCCGATGTGTTCGCGGAGGCAAAGGCGGTGTTCCGTGCCGCCAGTGCCGCGCGAACATCTCCGTTAATCCAGGGTTTTTGATTTGGGAAGGATTTGACTGTTCTGGATGGGACGACATCTTCCACGCATTTCCTGATAAATCCACAGACTGAGTCTGTGTATTCATCAATGTCTCTGGCGGCCACGTGAAACATTTCCCAGTCCGCGTGATCAAAACAGTCCCGCAGCGCAGACTCCGATTGGTCCGTCCAACAGTGCACCGCCCTCCGGGTTGGAGCTTCCTGTTTCAGCTTCTGCCTGTAGGCGGGCAGGAGCAGGATGGAGCAGTGATCTGATTGGCCGAATGGGGCGCGGGGGAGGGCTTTGTACGCATCCCGGAAAGAGGTGTAACAGTGGTCGAGTTGCCGGTTTCCACGTGTGTTGAAAAGGATGTGTTGATGGAGTTTTGGTGAGACTTTCTTCAGGTTTCCCTTATTAAAGTCTCCGGCTGTGATAAACGCTGCCTCTGGGTGTGCGGTTTCCTCGCTGCTGATCGCGCTGTACAGTTCCCTGAGTGCACGGTCAGTGTCGGCTTGTGGGGGAATGTAAACAGCCGTAATAATCACTGCTGTAAATTCCCTCGGTAGCCAGAATGGCCGGCACTTAACCATCAGGTACTCCAGGTCCGGTGAGCAGAAGGATTTGACCGGGTGCACGTTCGCATAATCACACCAGCTGTTGTTGATCATGAAACACACACCACCGCCTCTGCTTTTCCCAGTAAGATCCTGTGACCTGTCCGCGCGGTGCACAGAGAACCCCGGCAGTTGTATTGCGGAGTCCGGTACTTTGTCCGATAGCCAGGTTTCTGTGAGGCAGATCACGCAGCAGTCCCGCATCTCTCGCTGGAATGAGATCCGTGCCCGAAGCTCGCACAGCTTGTTCTCCAGAGACTGCATATTAGCCAGTAATAAACTGGGTAACGGTGGTCTGTAAGTGCGCCGTCTCAGTCGAACCAGAACGCCAGATCTTCTCCCTCTGCGTCGGCGTTTGCGGCCTCCAGGGCCAGAGAACAAAGGCGTCTCAGGTGAGATGAATGGGGGGTCTGCAAACGGAGCGTCCGTGTTGCAAAACTTGAACTCCGGAAAGTTATAAGAAAGACCGTCTTTTATGTCCAGTAAGGTTTGTCGGTCGTACACAAGGAGACAAGTGCTGCTCGTGAAAAAATAAAGGAAAAGTAAAATTAAACACAGAAGAAAGCCGTTGCTTGGGGGAGCTCGCGACGAGGCTGCCATACTCGGCGCCATCTTGATCACTTTAAAGCCTTACCTGACCAACAGAGACCCATCAGAGTGGTTCTGACCAACGGCGTGGCTGGTGTTGGAAAAACCTTCTCAGTGCAGATGTTCACTCTGGACTGGGCAGAGGGCTTGGAGAACCAACATGTCAGTGTGGTGGTTCTGCTTTCATTCAGGGAGCTGAACCTGATCAGAGATGAGCAGTACAGTCTTCTGGAGCTGCTCCATGTTTTCCATCCAACATTACAGAAGGTTACAGCAGAGAAGCTGGCTGTCTCTCAGCTTTTGTTCATCTTTGACGGCCTGGATGAAAGCAGACTTTCATTGGATTTCACCAACAGGAAGCTGCTGTCTGATGTCACACAGAAGTCATCAGTCAGCCAGCTGCTGACAAACCTCATCCAGGGAAATCTGCTTCTCTCGGCTCTTGTCTGGATAACTTCCCGACCCGCAGCAGCCAATCAGATCCCTCCTACATGTGTTGACAGGCTAACAGAAGTACGAGGCTTCACTGACGCCCAGAAGGAGGATTACTTCAGGAGGAGATTCAGTGATGAAGAGCTGTCCAGCAGAATCATCTCCCACATGAAGACATCCAGGAGCCTCCACATCATGTGTAGTATCCCAGTCTTCTGCTGGATCACTGCTACAGTTCTGGAGCACATGTTGACTACAGAGCAGAGAGGAGAGCTGCCCAAGACCCTGACTGACATGTACTCACACTTCCTGCTGCTTCAGACAAACAGGAAGAAGAACAAGTACCATGAGGGACGTGAGACGAGTCCACAGGAGCTGACGGAGGCTGACAGGGAAGTTCTTCTGAAGCTGGGGAGGCTGGCGTTTGAACATCTGGAGAAACGAAACATCACGTTCTACCAAGAAGACCTGGAGCAGTGTGGTCTGGATGTGACAGAGGCCTCGGTGTACTCAGGAGTTTGTACAGAGATCTTCAAAAGAGAGTGTGTGATCTTCCAGAAACCAGTCTACAGCTTTGTTCATCTGAGCATTCAGGAGTTTCTGGCTGCTGTCTACATGTTCCACTGTCACACCAGCAGGAAGACAGAGGTGCTGAAGATGTTTCTAAAATCAGAATCTTTAATCAAGATGATTTTCAGTCTTTTTGATAACAAAGATCTCCAATCACTTGATGTATTTCTGAGGAGAGTCATGGAGAAATCCCTCCAGAGTAAAAATGGCCACCTGGACCTGTTTGTTCGCTTCCTTCATGGCCTCTGTCTGGAGTCCAACCAGAGACTCTTAGTAGGTCTGCTGGGTCAGACAGAGATCAGTCCAGGAACCATCCAGAGAGTCATCAACAACCTGAAGGAGATGAACAGTGATAAAATCTCTCCTGACAGAAGCATCAACATCTTCCACTGTCTGATGGAGATGAACCACCTCTCATTATTTCAGGAGATCCAAGAGTTCCTGAAGTCAGAGAACAGATCAGAGAAGAAACTCTCTGAGATCCAGTGCTCAGCTCTGGCCTTCATGCTGCAGATGTCAGAGGAGGTTCTGGATGAGTTGGACCTGCTGAAGTACAAAACATCAGAGCGGGGACGACAGAGACTGATTCCAGCTGTGAGGAACTGCAGAAAGGCTGGATGAGTCCAGATGTGATCACTAACATCATTGATCAGTGTAGGTTAGTAGTTTAATGTTGAAAATAAAATCAGATTGTAACCACAAAGTGTTTGTGTCCGTACGCTGCAACCTTCCACACCATTCCTTTATTGTACAGACTCAGCAGCAGCTCCATGGATCCCAAATCCAAGAGTGGAGAACAGATTTGAAGTGTGTCACATCCATGCAGTCACAGCTGTTTCCACCATGTTTCCACTGATATTGATCCTGTTCAATGACACGTTTCATATCAGTGAATATGTTCTTTAGGATGTCCACTGACATGTTTAAGTGTCCTGCTGGAAATCACTCAAATCATCCATGAAATCCATGAAAAATCCTTTTAGTGTTTCTAACTTCTCCCTCTGTCCTCTCTCTCTCTCCATCCTCCTCACTGCTTCTTTCACTGATAATCACACAAACATCGTATTCAGCTACAAAATAACACAATAATATCATCTGATCATCATTATTATAAGAGCAGGATCCATATTTGATATCAGAGTAACACACTGCTTGGTTATGTGCAGTCATCATCAGTGACTGTGGGTCAAACAGAAGCTCTCTGATTGGTTGCTGACCTTGGTCACCTGTCCACTCTCACCTGTTTGTGTTTGCTCTCTCTTTGCTGTCTCCATCCTCTCTCTCCTTTCTCTCCCTCTCTGTCTTTGTACGTCACTCAGGTCCAATGGAAACAGTGACATTTACAAACCAATCAAAGACAAACTGATCCATGTCAGGTTATAACAATATTCAAAGTGAATACAGTCTGCTGCTGGACACAGACAGGTAACATCATTTTGACCTGCTGTCACCTGGATCTGGACTCATAAACACTGAAGCCCTGAACAGGAATACAAATCATTTTCTGCCAACTAGCGACACAGCAGCAGATAATGGCTCAGAAAGCTCAAATGAGCCAATCATTTCTGTGTTTAGTTCCCCTGAAATCAGATCTGATATCAGCAGCTCTGAGTTCATTCATCATTATTGTCCAGTGATGAGATTTCTGCTCCGTTTGGTAACAGTCAGCAGGTTTTTCCTGCGTGTGGACGTGAACAGTCGTACCTGACAGCAGGTAGCAAACAGAGATCATCTTTCCAGCTGGAACTCTTCACTGAGCTGAACTCATTCAAAATGTTCTGGAGTCAAAACAGGAAACAGTCCAAATGTGTGTCTTCACTCTGACTCTGGATCAGATCTCAGTGACAGACTGTGGACATTATGGAAGCCTAAATGTGACACCATCTTCCTCCTTCATCTGCAGATTAAAGCCAAACAAAGATTCTCATTAAAAGTCTGCAGGTCTGAGAGAGACTCAATCGTTGTGTCATGTCAAACACAGTAAGAGGAGCTGAAGCACAGATGTGAAGAGCAGATTCATCAGATTATGACCTCACTCTGTTTTGTCTTCATATATATTCAGTCTGTGTTTATAATGCAGATTTTCTGCTTTTATAATAACACATTTTATTTTTTCTATCATCACAGACTGACTCAGTGTGGACTCTCAGAGTCTCACTGTGAAGTTGTGGCCTCAGCTCTGAAGTCCAACCCCTCCCATCTGACAGAGCTGGACATTAGTAACAACAAGCTGCAGGATTCAGGTGTGAAGCTTCTGTGTGCTGGACTGGAGAGTCCAAACTGTCGACTGGAGACTCTGAGGTGAGTTCACTGACTGCGGCTGTTGTTGTTTTTCTATATTTCAGGTCTTTGATTGATGTTTGAAACTTTCTTTAGTTCCTACATGTTCAGGATGTGTCTGAAGACAAATGTGAAGAAGTTTGAGTGCTTTCAGAAATGTTGTCTTTCCAAACGACTGAACAACAGTTTTTCCTTTTGGCTCCAAACAGAAGTGACAGACTTGAGCAGGGTTCATTTAAAGGCTGACAGAAGTGGAGTGGTGACGGGGAGATGTTTGACAGGACAGTGTTTCAGCCTCCACAGGTTCATGTTGTGCTCCATCCGTCAGTAAAGATGAAGTCAGTGCTGATGAGGCTGTAGAGTGTGTGAGGGATGTGAATGAGGATGATGAAGATCTGATGATAGCAGATAAAAACAGGCTGCAGAGACTTTGAGCCATACAGGGCACACAGTGTGTGTACAGAACAGCTGAAATCATTATGGAGGCCTCACTGGAATATGGAAGCATCACAGTACAGCTTCAGTGAAGCATTAAAGTCTCTGATATGAGATGAGAAATGAAGCAGCCAGAGCTTTTTCATGAGTGGAAATCCACTGTGACTGTGAGCTGCTGCTACAGCCTCCAGATTAGCCAGCAGCTCATCCTGCTCAACATTTTCTCACCAACTTTAATGGAAGTGTGATGTTTTCAGCTGGAGTGATGGTCAGGGTGGCCTCCCTCTCCTCTTCTTCTCCTCTTCCTCTTTCATTTGTAAAGCCACTTCTGCTGCTTTCATTCATTTGGAAGTCCTGTAGCTGAGTTTGGGAGAGACTAACAGCCTCGGCAGCAGAGGGGAGAAAGGCTGTAACACCACCACTTTACTCTGTTCTACCTGTCACATCATTTTATCAGGAAACAAATATGCTCATGTTTTTACTATGTTTGTCTTGAAGATGTAAGAAGATCACATGGTGCTTTTTATTATTGTGTTGGTTTGTTTCATGTCTCTTGGATGGAGCCCAGCTGTGCGTGGCCCCTGGGCCTGTGGTCAGAGTGTGTGCTGGATAATCCGGCCCAGGATGAGGCCAAACTGACATGGGATGAAATGTCTGTCACATAATTGAGCTTAGTGTAGTTTCATTTCTGCACAATTTCAAAACAACCAAAACTTTGTTCTGTCTTTTCTATGTTATACTGTAGACTTTCTTTGATACTGTGTCCAAAAGGAGCAGCTTTTACTTTGAAGGGGAGCCGTCTGTTTCCTCTTCAGGTTGGATGATGGAAGCAAATGAGTGTGTGATGTTCTTTCAGTGTTGCACTTTGTAGACGCTCCCTGAGCACTGGTCTCACAGCCAGCTGCACATAGAGACCAGTGTTGTTAGTCCAGGTCAGAAGATGACTTGTTGGAATGAAAATGAGCTTGTAGTTTGTCTGCTTTAACCCTTTAAAGCCGGTCGGAGCGGGCATGCTCTGTTTTGAGTAACTCTTTTTAAATCACTGCAACCACGTAAGCTAGCGCAATAATTTTTTTGCATATGAAACCGGAGGAGTTGTACTTACATCTTATGCCATCAGCTTGTCCTCGGTCACAGTTTCCTTCCACATAAAGCTTTGCAAAAACTGCATAAAAATCACTTGCAGCAACAAAAACATAATATTCCAGAAACACGCTTTGCCGATCCGATCAGCTATTTGTAACATTTCCTACGTCCATCAGCGCGAACTATCATATGTCCTCCATGTCCTGCCCAAAAGCGGGAGTGATGTCATTTTGTGGAAATGTAGTTTTTTACCATCAGGGCCTTATGAGCTTATACTGGTGTTTTTAAAAGTTATCTTTGACTTCATGACTTTCTGTGTCGTTTCTGGGATGCTTAGGACTCATATTGCACTGCTGGAAATAGTTTATTTTAATGCAAATGCTGTTTTTTTTGCAAATTTACATTATAATATTTATTTTCATTTTTCCTGCAGTATATGAAAATTGGTGTATTTCAAAAATAAAACTATTAAGACACTTAAAATAAATTTCCTGTGGTGGGAAACAATTTTGTGCAACTTTTTTGTATTTACAGTTTTGAGGGATAAGCCTCTTAAATTTCTCTAACTAGAAATATATGTTAAAAAAAAGTAAAACGATTTTAAATTATTTTGTAGTTTATTGCACTTTTTTGCAATGGATGTAATTACTAATATGTAATTGTATGTAATATGTAAATGTAATTGCACTTAATTCAGACATATTATTAAAATTTGGGATATAATGGTTGTATTGATGTATATCAACTTGAAATGCTCCCAAAAATGGCACCACAGCATGTAAACATATAATATAACCTCTAGCGGACTTGGTTCTATGGTAGGTCTTAAAGGGTTAATAATGTGACTGGAAAAAGGTGTTGGACTTCAAATATGTCCATTTCTTTCACACTTCACCTTTAAAAGTGAAGCCTTGTGGTTCCTGGAAGTAAAAACACGACTTTTTCAAGTCTTTGTCCTGTTTTTATGATAAATGTACGACTTTAATGTGAAACATTCAGAGTTTTTTCTCTTGTTGTGTTTGTTTGAAGCTGCTTCCTGTTGGCTTCAGCTGTTTGGAGTTTCCATTTTCTAAACTTCTACATTCTGAACCTTCTTCAGCTCTGAACAGATGATGAAACACTGAATGATTTCAAGCTCACACTTTGTCTAATAAACTTACATCTTTCATTTTTTATACAGATTGAGTGTCTGTGGTTTGTCAGAGATCAGCTGTGATTATCTGGCAGCAGCACTGAAGTCCAACCCCTGCCATCTGAGACTGCTGGAGCTGAGCCCTAACTACAAGCTGCAGGATTCAGGAGTGAAGCATCTGTGTGGTTTCCTGGAGAGTCCAGGATGTGGACTTGAAACTCTGAGGTCAGTCAGCATGTTTTAGTTGTGCTGAGATGAATACATAGCTGGACTGGCCATCGGGCATACCGGGCATTTGCCCGGTGGGCCGATGGTGATTTTTTGTTTTTTTGGGCCGATGGGGGTTTTTTTTTTCATGTTTTTTCCGTAACGGTATAAACACTGCACATGTTTGTTTTTTTGTTTATTTATAAGGAACCCCATTAGCTTCCACAACAGTGGTTGCTAGTCTTCCTGGGGCCCAAACCATCAAATACCACCAAATAAAATGTTACACAATGAGTTGGATGCAAATTGTCCACATAATTTGGCTCTTAGATCCACAATAAGGTTTTACAATTCTGAAAATGTAAACATGTGAATATTAAAAATTATATAAAAAAGCAAAAAAACCAAAACACAACACTCATACAAAATACACAATTTCCATTACAAGTGACATTACCCTCTACAATTTTTACAAATACATTAAAAACGGCCTAAATAGGCTTTTAGGTGATTTTTAAAATTATGAATAGAAGCCAATTCTCTAATTGCATAAGGCAACTTATTCCACTGAAAAGATGCTTTAAATATAACAGAGTTTTTCAAAAAGTTACTTTTAACTCGAGGAGTTACTAAATTGTGGTTAGTTGAGAATCGTGTAGCATGATTATGTATTTCATCTGGATACTGCAACTGAGCATAAAAAAAGTGTGGTGTGTTTACCAGTATTGCTTTCTTTAAAAATACAAGTAAGCCATAGTATAATTTAGCTTGTACAGAAAGCCAAGAAAGTTTATCGTGCATTTTATCAATACTTGTATAGTATGAACACCTTAACACTAATCTGGCCGCCCTATTTTGGACTAACTGAAGTCTGTTCAGATCTGTCTTATTAGCTGCAGAACAAATGATTGAGCAGTACTCTAGATGAGATAATACTAGTGCATTAATGACATCTTTCATAATTGAAGAAGTGATGTAAAAAGAGCATTTCCTAGCTATAGCTATGCCCTGTCCCATTTTCTTAATAACAGAGTTGATGTGCTGAGACCATGAAAGGTGGTGGTTTATGGTAACACCAAGTAATTTAATCTGGGTGACCTGTTCTAATGCCGATCCAGCTATGGAAAGATTTAGTTGTGGGCTGTTGACTAAGCGTACTCTACTTCCTATTAACATGGATTTGGATTTAGACACGTTTAAAATCATGTTGTTTTTACTTATCCAATCAAACACATTCAGCAAATCTAGTTGTAACACGCTTGTCAATTCAGAGTGGCTACTGGCTGAATAAAACATGGTGGAATCATCAGCATACATTACAAGATGAGATTTATCCAGGACATACGGCAAATCATTTGTAAAGACTGAGTAGAGAAGTGGACCGAAGCAGCTGCCTTGGGGTAGACCACAGTTCATTTCACAGCCCTCCGAGAAATAACCATTATAATAAACCTTTTGCCTTCTTCCAGACAGATAACTTTCCATCCAGCACAAAGCAGCTGGTGAAAATCCATAACATTTTAGTTTATCTATCAAAAGATCATGATTTATCAAATCAAATGCAGCACTAAAATCCAAAAATACCACCCCGGCCAAATTCCCATTATCCAGATATTTGTACCAGTTATCTGTCATGTGAATAAGAGCTGAACTGGTGGAATAACCAGGTTTGTAGGCATGTTGAAACTGAGTGAGTAACTGATTTTCTATTAGGTAACGTTGAATTTGTTCATAGACAATCCTCTCCATAATTTTACTTAGAATGGGGAGCAGACTAATAGATCTGCTATTGACACCATTAAAAACGTCATTCTTGTTTTTAGGGATGGGAATTATTTTCGATTCTTTCCACTGCAATGGAAATAAGCTGCATGCCAAAGATCTATTACATATGGGACATATAGGAAGGGACACAAACTTGGCTGGAAGTTTGAGCAGTTTACTGTCTATGTTATCAGAGCCGGAGGATGTATCGTCAGGAAGTGATATCAATAAGCGCTCTACCATCTGCACGTTCACTGCCTCAAACTTAAATTGGCATAGCTTATTATTCATGATAACATCCTGTATAAGACGACGTGATAAGGTGGGATCGCCTTTGCTCATATTAGATTTTAAATTTGTTATTTTATTGCTGTAATAATTCGCAAAATAATTGGCTATGTCCTTAGCTTTACTTATAAACCTACCACCCGTGTAGATGTGAGACATCACCATAGCAAGATCTCTACCCATTATATTATTTAAAACTTTCCACACCTTTTTGCTGTCCTTATTGGCCTCCTTGAGCTTAAGTTGATAATATTCTTTCTTCTTGCGCCTATTCAATTTAGTTACTTGATTTCTTAACTCGTGATATCTTGCCCACTCTTGTGGACTGATAGACTTATGTGCTTTTGCTATATTCCTTTCTGACATTGCAACCTTAAGTTCATTATCTAACCAAGGTGCGTAGTTCTTTTTAACAGTAAATCTTTTTAAGGGGGCATGTTTGTCAGCCAGGTAGCAAAAGTTTTCAATAAACATAGATAATGCCATATCAGGGTCACTCTCGAGGCAGATGTCAGTCCAGTGAATTTCTTTTACGTCATTAATATACTTATCTGCATTGAAATTTTTGTATGATCTATGAAAAATAATCTTTTGTGCAGTTTTCAGTGGTTTCATTTTCTTGGTCAAACCTACAAGATTATGGTCACTATAACCAACTGGAATAGAAACAATATTAGAGCAATGCTCAGGAACATTTGTATATATATGATCAATGCATAATGATGACCTATGACCTCCAGCGTTGACCGTGACCCGGGTGGGAATGGTGATCATCTGAGACAGGCAACAAGCCGACGCTGATGAACTTATCTTTTTCCTTAAAGAACAAGAAGGAGCTGACCAATTGATATTAAAGTCTCCTAATAAGAACATGTCTTTGTTTTCCTCAGTTACTCTTTCCAGCATTTCACAGATTCGTTTTACATACAACATATTACTACTTGGGGGTCTATAGCAGCAACCTGCTAATACAGGCCTGCCATAGAGCGGGTGTAACTGAACCCACACAATTTCCAGGTCGTTAAACATTAAGTCTGTACGTAGTTTGCTTGCCATCCATCCATCCATCCATTTTCATCCGCTTTATCCGAGGCCGGGTCGCGGGGGCAGCAGCCTAAGCAAAGAGGCCCAGACCTCCCTCTCCCCAGCCACCTCCTCCAGCTTATCCGGGGGAATACCAAGGCGTTCCCAGGCAAGCCGAGAGATATAATCTCTCCAGCGTGTCCTGGGTCTGCCCCGGGGCCTCCTCCCGGTGGGACATGCCTGGAACACCTCACCCAGGAGGCGCCCAGGGGGCATCCTTGTCAGATGCCCGAACCACCTCAGCTGGCTCCTTTCGATGTGGAGCAGCAGCTGCTCTACTCTGAGCCCCTCCCGGATGGCCGAACTTCTCACCCTATCTCTAAGGGAGAGGCCAGCCACCCTTCGGAGGAAGCTCATTTCTGCCGCTTGTATCCGCGATCTCGTTCTTTCGGTCACTACCCACAGCTCGTGGCCATAGGTGAGGGTAGGGACGTAGATCGACCGGTAAATTGAGAGCTTCGCTTTTACACTCAGCTCCCTCTTCACCACGACGGACCGGTGCAGCGTCCGCATTACTGCAGCTGCAGCCCCAATCCGTCTGTCGATCTCCGGCTCCCTTCTCCCATCACTCGCGAACAAGACCCCGAGATACTTGAACTCCTCCACTTGGGGCAGGAACTCATCCCCGACCCGGAGTGGGCACTCCACCCTTTTCCGGCTGAGAACCATGGCCTCAGATTTGGAGGTGCTGATCCTCATTCCCGCTGCTTCACACTCGGCTGCGAACCGTTCCAGTGCGAGCTGGAGGCCCTCACCCAGCTCGCACTGGCAAGTTTGCTTGCCATATTATCATTAATGTATAGGGCTACGCCCCCTCCAAATCTGTTCCTGTCCTTCCTATACAACTTATAACCGTTTATTTCAAATTCATTATTCTCAAAGGCAGCATCTAAATGTGTCTCGGAAATAGCCAGCACACTTATCTAACTAAGGGAGTTTTTCCTTCCCACTGTCGCCAAAGTGCTTGCTCATAGGGGGTCATATGATTGTTGGGTTTTTCTCTGTATCTATGAAGCGCCTTGAGGCGACTTTTGTTGTGATTTGGCGCTATATAAATAAAATTGAATTGAATTGAATTGAACTTATCGTATTTATTGACAACAGTGACTGAATTTCCTGAGTCTTATATTTAAGGCTACAAATATTAACATGAGCCACTGAAAAATCTTTAACGGAGAATCCGGGAATAAGTATAGGATCCGACATTTGCAGACCGATCGATCTCAACAGCAACACTGCACATGTGTCAAGGTCAAGGCCCGCGGGCCACATCCGGCCCGGCGTACATTTATATCCGGCCCGCGAGATCGTTTTATATAGATGTACTATTATTGTTATGCATGGCCCTGCGATATGAGGCGCTAATAATATACAAACTACAGATCCCATAATGCAGCGCTGCAGCCTCCTTGTTGAACGCTAAACTTCTGTTATTGCGAAGCTAACCGCTCACAATGGTGGAGAGAAAAGTTGATTCTGAAAGCAGAGCCTTTCAGCGCCAGTGGGTGACTGAATATATGTTTACATACATTGCTGGTAAACCCGTGTGTCTTAAAGAAGACACACGGGAAGAAGAAGAATCTGACATTTCAGCAGACTTTTTTCATCAGAGCAAAATCACAAATTGAAGCTGTTGTGAATGAAAATTTTATTGTAGCAGAGGAGCGAAATGAGCCCGGTACCACTCTGAAGAGCTGCATGATGAAGCTGTGCGACGTCTTGTGTCCAGACAAAATGCAGATTTTGGAAAATGTGAGCCTGAGCAGAAATACGATTGCTGATTGGGTTTGTGAGATGGCCACTGATTTAAGAACACAGTTGTGTGAAAGAAGCAAAAACTTTATTGCATACTCTCTTGCTGTGGATGAAAGTACAGACAAACTGAATTGCACAGGGGGCCAAACAGAAACACATGAAGCAGATTTTCCTGTTCTGGCTTTTTATAGCAGATAACCTTCTAAATATTCTGCAGTCCATCAAAACTGAAGCAAACCATGAATCAACATGTGAACATGAGCTGATGCTGCTGAAGTGAAGCAAAGTTACAGAGGTTTGATTACAGACACAGCTGAGAGTTTGTAATCTGTCATCATTTTAAAAGGTTTAAATTTCTTCAGTATTGAACAGCAGAAATGAGGCTTTGTTTTCGGAGGCCGACAGCAGTGAACACAACAGCAGACTGGTGCGTAATAAGCAGTGAATAATGCAGGAAACAGATTTTTGAAGGTAAACTGTTCTTGAAGTACACTGAGAGAGAGAGAGCTGTGCAGGAAGTAAACGTCAAAGTCAGAGAGAATTCATGATGATGTTCATCAAACATAAAGCGTAGTTTGGATCTTCTTCTGCTGCTGGTTCAGTCAGTTTTGGTTGGAGACAGATGAAACCTGCAGCTTCAGGATCTGTGAGCTGTCCACTTTCAGCCCCGACGGCGTGTCCGTGTACGTGCCGTCGAGTGAACGATCCACGCTCTGTGTTTCCATCTTTGTGTGTTTAGCTGCTCTCATTTACTGTTTTATCTGTTTGCTTGTTGTTGAAATACTTTTGGGAGCTTTAACCTGAGATTCTGGCAAAATACATTTATATTAAAAATCGATTCAGGATTGAATGAATCAACATCGCTTTATTCAAATTAAAACCATTTAAATAGGAAAATCCATTTTTTTACACCCGCCTCTAATGCTGGGTAATGTCAGCTGGTCCATGTGCAGCTGGCTGTGAGGCTCAGGGAGCGTCTACAAAGTGCAACACTGAAAGAACATCATCCATAATCGCATCCAGTAGTGGCTAGTTAATGGGCGATTGTGGCTCAAGAGTTGGGAGTTCGCCTTGTAATTGGAAGGTTGCCGGTTCGAGCCCTGGCTTGGACAGTATCGGTCGTTGTGTCCTTGGGCAAGACACTTCACCCATTGCCTACTGGTGGTGGTCAGAGGGCCCGGTGGCGCCAGTGTTCGGCAGCCTCGCCTCTGTCAGTGCGCCCCAGGGTGGCTGTGGCTACAATGTAGCTTGCCATCACCAGTGTGTGAATGTGGTGTGAATGGGTGGATGACTGGATATGTAAAGCGCTTTGGGGTCCTTAGGGACTAGTAAAGCGCTATATAAATACAGGCCATTTACCGGGCCATAAACATTGAGTAATAACTGCACTCTCATACAGCGAGACTCAAATGCCTTTAAACATCAGCTTATCCTGCTGATCCAAGTCCAACACTGAGTTTGTAAAAACATGTTTGTCAATCATTTTGTTTGGTTTCTGAGGAAAATGATTCAATAACTTTGTAGTGTTCTGTTGCAGAGTGTAGCAACTCCGATCAAACACCAAGCTAAACCTCTGTCAATGAATACACGAGTCCGAGTAGAGTTGACTTTTTACTCAGAATCTTCATTTGACAAGCGGTGAAAACTGTAGTTGAAAAGAAATACAGAATAGAAAAAATGATCGTTTACATAAATATTGCATCATGAAATAACTCAAAATGTGACCTTACACCTTCGTGTTAGCTTTAGCAACAGTAATGATCATCAAAACTGCCCTTTTTTAACATGTACAAATCAACCTCCATGAATCACAAATAAAATATAATTTTTAACAAATACCGCTATTTATGCCTTTTTAACACCTTCACCATGAAATATATACACTTACGACGTTGCCTGAACAATGTTCCCAAGTGGATGGCTGTGGATAAGCCTCAGAGCAAGACCGCATGTCCCTCTCCCTCTTAGAGCAACCAGGAAGAGGAATTAAACAGGAAATGAAGTAATACAGGTCACCCACCAGGAAGTGAGGTCACCAGCAAGCTAACCTTCAAATTTGGGTCTGCTTGTCCCTGAGGAGGACCAGATCCCCAACTTGAAGGTTTCTGCGTGTCACTGTCCATTTTTGTCTTTGTTGTAAGGATGGTAAGTATTCTTTGCTCCAACGGGCCCAAAACTGGTTTGCGAGCGCTTGAACTTGCCTCCATTGTTTTGTGAAGAGGTCCTTGTCTGTGAAATCTCCTGGAGGAGGTGGAACTCCTGATTTCTGTGTGAGGAGCATGGCTGGTGAAAGAATGAAAGGTTGGTTTGGGTCTGTAGACACAGGTAGGAGTGGACGTGCATTGATGATAGCTATAATTTCTGCCATTAGTGTTGACAGCACTTCATGGGTCAGGCGACTCTTTTGCTGCAAGAGCATTGAATCAAGGATTCTCCTGGCAACACCAATCATCCGTTCCCATGAGCCTCCCATGTGGGAAGCATGCGGAGGTCTGAAGTTCCAGCTACATCCTTGCTTGCTGAGGTACCCCTGTACAGTATTACCCATCTCCAACTCCTTGCTAGCTCCAATGAAGTTGGTCCCACAATCAGACTGAAGTTCCTTTGCAGGGCCTCTGAGAGCGAAGAACCGCCTGAGAGCATTTATACAGCTAGATGTGTCCATAGACTCAATCAGCTCAATGTGGACGGCCCTTGAACTCAAACAACTAAACATCATGGCCCACCGTTTGCTCTCTGCCTGTCCTCCTCTGGTGCGTCTGGTTACAACAGACCAAGGACCAAAGACGTCAAGCCCCACGTATGTGAAGGGAGGGCAAACCTTGAGACGTTCCGGCGGTAAGTCGGCCATACGTTGTTCTTCCGGTCTCCCACGCAGCTTCCGGCAGATTACGCATTTGTGTAGGACTGAATTGATTAGTCGCTTCCCACCCAAAATCCACAGTCCAGCTGCCCTTACTGCACCTTCTGTGAGATGTCGACCCTGATGTCTCACCTGCTCATGGTGATGTCGTACGAGCAGTAAGGAAACGTAGCTGTCCTTGGGTAGGATTACTGGGTTCTTTTCTTCACACGTTAGTTGAGAATGTTTCAGTCTGCCTCCAACGCAGATGAGACTACTCTCCAAAGTTGGACTGAGTTTATGCAACGGGCTGTTTGTGGGCACCACTTTGTTTTCTTGGAGGGCCGACAGTTCCTTGGCAAAGGCTGGCCTTTGTGCTACTTGCAGAATGACATGTTTCGCTTGAGCTATTTCATCCACAGTACGAGGTAAGCGGCATGTGTGCCACCCTGTACACCTGCTGTTTTGGTTTGAATGTTTGTGAGATCTTGCCACATGGATAAGGAAAGCCACAGCTCGCAGTAGAGAGGTAAAGGTGGAGAAACAGCGAAAGCGATCAGGGGTAAGTACAGGTTCCTTCAGATGAGTAGTGTAGGTGCGTACCTGTGGTCGAATCTCTGAGTCATTTCCCGGGTCGATGAGCTCAAACGTCTCACTGGTTCGTGTTGTTTCTGCAGATAACTGATGCAGGAATGAAGGTCCGGTGAACCAAGAACTCTGTGTCAGATGGGATGCAGGCAGAGATCTGGATGCATGGTCCGCAGGGTTTGCTTCCGTGCACACATAATGCCATTGTTCTGGTCTGGTAGATTGTCGGATACGTTGGACTCTGTTATGGACATATGTGTAGAAGCGTTTTGTCGTATTGCAAATGTACCCGAGTACCACCTTACTGTCCGTGTAGAACCTGACAGCATCCAATTTCAGATCCAGCTCCTCTCGGATGAGATCTGCCATTTCTACTGCAAGGACAGCAGCGCAGAGTTCGAGCCTCGGGATTGTTGGTTCAGACTGGGGTGCTAATTTGGCTTTGCCCATAACAAATCCTACTTCCACTTTTCCATCCTCCTGGATGGCTCTCAAGTAAGCGATAGCCCCAATGGCCATAGTTGAGGCATCTGAGAATACAAACAACTCTGTGCGCACAGCTTTGGTGAGCGAGGTTGATGTGTATGCACGTGGCACATGAAGCTCCTTTAGGACTTGGAGAGAATCTCTCCAGGTTTCCCATTTCTTCAGCTTGTCTTCTGGGAGAGGTGCATCCCAGTCAGTCAGTTCCGAACTAAGTTCCCTAAGAAGAGCTCGTCCCTGGATTGTGACGGGTGCCAGCATACCCATTGGATCAAAAACACTATTGACGGTGGAGAGGACTCCACGTCGAGTGAAAGGTTTGATAATAGTTGATGCAGAGAATGTAAATGTGTCTTTTCTGATCTCCCAAAGCAAACCCAGGCTGCGCTGCATGGGTGCTGTCTCCCCACTCAAATCCAGATCCTTGATGAGCGGGACACAATCTTCTGGCGGGAAAGCTCCAGTGACTGCTGGACTGTTCGACACAAACTTGTGCAAGCGGAGGTTTGATTCAGCAAGTGAAGCCTGAGTCTGTTGGAGAAGGTTGATTGCTTCTGCTTCAGATGGGAGAGACACCAAGCCATCATCCACGTAAAAGTGCCTTTCCACAAATTTCATTGTGTCGGCACTGTACTTCTGGGCACCTGCAGCAATGGCTCTTCGCAGACCATAGATAGCCACAGCCGGAGATGGTGAGTTGCCAAAGACATGAACCCTCATGCGATAGTCGATAACTGCCTTGGTGAGGTCGTTTTCCTCATACCACAAAAACCGGAGGAAGTTGCGGTGCCTTTCATGGACCAAAAAGCAGTGAAACATTTGTTGGATGTCGGCGAGGATAGCTACTCTCTCCCTTCGAAAGCGTAGAAGGACGCCCAAGAGAGAATTGTTGAGGTCGGGACCAGTCAGAAGCACGTCATTGAGGGAGACCCCGCAGTACCAAGCACTGGAATCAAAAACCACCCTGATTTGGTTGGGCTTTTGTGGGTGGTATACCCCGAATGATGGAAGAAACCAGCACTCTTCATCTTCCCTCAAGGGTGGTGCCACCTCTGCGTGACCGTTGGCAATGATCTTCTCCATGAATGCCACATATTGCTTCTGCATCTCAGGTTTCTTCCTGAATTGGCGTTGCAAGGATTCAAACCTCTTAACCGCATGCTCTTTATTATTTGGCAAACGTTGCCGTGGCTCCTTGAACGGCAATGGAGCAACCCAACTACCAGTGTCATCTCTGTGGACATTTGTATCCATGATCTCTAGGAAGAGGATGTCTTCTATTGATGGAGCAGGTTTGTTATCATGTTCAGATTGGTTAAACACTGTGTGTCCTAGCATCCTCTCTGGCATTTTGTTAGACTTGCTGAAGCTTGGCTGTGTTTCTTTGACATGCATGAAACTTGCACAGGGCTGAAATATGGAATGGTGACCGCTGTCTACCACATGGGTCTTGAATGTGTCCACCGTTGGCTTATGCACATTACCTAGGCACACCTCCCCTATCACCACCCAGCCTAGATCGAGACGTTGTGCAAAGGGAGCGTTGTGTGGCCCGTTAACTTGCTGCCTGACCTTGTGTGCTCTAAGCACGTCTCTCCCGAGCAGCAGGAGTATCTCTGCTTCTGGGTCTAGATCGGGGATGTGTTTGGCTATATGGTGGAGATGAGGATGATGCAAAACAGCACCTGGTGTTGGGATTTCCGCTCGATTGTTAGGGATTTCGGGGCACTCAAGGAGTGGTGGAAGAGGTATGAGCACGTTGCCGTTCAACGACTCTATCTGGAATCCCTCTGCCTTTCTGCCATACGTTTCGATGACACCGGAGCATGTTCTGAGATGGTATAAGAGTGGTTCGTTCTCCACACCAAACAGCTCAAAGAACTCTGGCCTGGCTAAAGAGCGATTGCTCTGGTCGTCCAGAATTACATAAGCTTTAATGGCTTTGTGTTTTGAATGTTTGGGGTAGACCTTTGCAAGGCAGATCTTAGAGCAAGAACGACCCCACTGGCCGGGGCCACAAACCTCTGTGCAGCTGGTTCTAACATCAGTTACGTTAGAGTCATCTTCTCCCTCCCCGCCATTCTCTTGTGGTGGTGGTGGAGCCTTGGTGAGTTGAGGTTGTGGGCCAGGGTGCATGGCTGCATCATGATAGATGCTTTCACACTCTAAGCATTTCACGGAAGATTTGCAGTCTTTGGCAACATGTGAAGTTGAAGAACAACACTTGAAGCATATTCCTTTCTGTTTTAGAAAGGCCTTCCTGTCATCGATGGACTTGTTTCTGAATGTCCTGCATTTTTTAAGTGGGTGAGGTTTATTGTGCAATGGGCAGTTCTTGTTAGCGTCGTTGTTGATTGTAGAGACATCTGTTTTGTGAACCGCGATAGACTTGTTGGTGTTAAAGCTCTTCATAGGTAATCTTTCTGGTTTTGTGGGGCTTGCGCCGTTGCTTTGACGAATAAAGCTGGGGTCATTTCGCTTCTTTGCCTCATGACAAACAAAGTTACAAAAGTAACTAAAGGGAGGGAAGCAGCCGTTATTCTCTTCTTTGTACCACGACCCAGATGACACCCACTTATCCTGGAGCCCATATGGGAGCTTGTCTACAATGGGTCCGATACCTCTGGAGGTGTCTAGATATGACAGCCCAGTGAGGTATCCATCCTCCTTTGCGCCTTGTATCTCCATAAGCAAATCCCCAAGTTCACGTAATCTGATGTGATCTTTGGCTGCAATTTTTGGAAAACTGTCAAGTCTCTGAAACAGTGACTGCTCGATCATCTCAGGGGCACCATAGCAGTCATTCAGCCTCTCCCATGCCTTGCGCAGAGCCAAACCAGCATTATTCACATGCACTGAGCGTATGCATCTTATTTGCTGTCCAGACTCTTTTCCTAACCATTTGGTCATGAGGTCTAATTCTTGTGTTTCTGTAAGTTGAACCTCAGCCACAGCGTTAGTGAATGAGGACCGCCATGCACGGAAATTCTCTGGCTTATCATCAAATTGGTACAGTCCTGACGTAACGAGATCACGTCGCGCCAAATATTGTGCCAGAGGGTCTGGAGGTTGTGGCACGCTCACTGGAAGCATATGCTGGGGTGTTTGTGATTGAGCACTTATATACATGCGAGGGTTTGTTCTTTCGACGTCGGTCTTCGATTCAGCTCTGGTCAGTTTAGACAGGTTTGTTGTGGGTGGATGCGTCCCATTATCCACTTCAGGCTTGGGCTTGCTATTGCTATGTTGGAATTCCGCTAAGCTTACAGGTGGATGCCATGTTCTAAAACTGTCTTGTGATTCTGTACGGTCTACAGATTTAACAGGTGGGACAGATACTGGTGCGAAGGTAGACTGATTCTGATCATTTTGAGAGCAAACATATTCACTAGTACGTTGCAATCTAAGCCTGTCTTCTGACTCAGATTTCATATTTTCTACATTTCCATGCATTTCTGCTACATCTTCTAACACCTGTGCTTCAGCGATGGCTGCGTCTGCTTCACGATTTAATGTTAGCACTTCCAGCTCTGTATCAATTCTAGCAGCTTCCAACTGATTTTGAGCTTCTCTAGTTTTCCTTTCTGCTTCTCTAGCAGCCTTTTCCAATTTTAATTTAGCCTCCTGGCTAGCATATGATGCTCGTACCTTAGCAGCTTCTGCTTTAGCTCTGGCGCGAGCCGCACTTACAGATGATGCTGATGTCACGTTGCTCCTGGTATTTGATACCGATGACTTGTTGCTTGCTGCCATCATGAACACGTAGGACCATCGAGTGCCGTCTTTTCACTGTAGTGTTCTGTTGCAGAGTGTAGCAACTCCGATCAAACACCAAGCTAAACCTCTGTCAATGAATACATGAGTCCGAGTAGAGTTGACTTTTTACTCAGAATCTTCATTTGACAAGCGGTGAAAACTGTAGTTGAAAAGAAATACAGAATAGAAAAAATGATCGTTTACATAAATATTGCATCATGAAATAACTCAAAATGTGACCTTACACCTTCGTGTTAGCTTTAGCAACAGTAATGATCATCAAAACTGCCCTTTTTTAACATGTACAAATCAACCTCCATGAATCACAAATAAAATATAATTTTTAACAAATACCGCTATTTATGCCTTTTTAACACCTTCACCATGAAATATATACACTTACGACGTTGCCTGAACAATGTTCCCAAGTGGATGGCTGTGGATAAGCCTCAGAGCAAGACCGCATGTCCCTCTACCTCTTAGAGCAACCAGGAAGAGGAATTAAACAGGAAATGAAGTAATACAGGTCACCCACCAGGAAGTGAGGTCACCAGCAAGCTAACCTTCAAATTTAAAGCTTCTTAACATTTTGAAGTCTTTTTACTGTTCTTTTTAACTTAAATACATACGAAAGAATTACTTTAAGCAAACATTAAAGATAAATGAAATAAATGCCTTTGAGGCATCACAAACTTGCTGCTAATACACAACATTTCATCATATTTCCTCATAAGCCTCTTTTGTCTGACCATTTGATCCCATTTGAATTTGCAATAAAGGATCCACAGAATTTGGTGACAATAATGACAGTAGATGTTTGTGTGAAAGTGCTGGAAGCAAATGAGTGTGTGATGTTCTTTCAGTGTTGCACTTTGTAGACGCTCCCTGAGCACTGGTCTCACAGCCAGCTGCACATAGAGACCAGTGTTGTTAGTCCAGGTCAGAAGATGACTTGTTGGAATGAAAATGAGCTTGTAGTTTGTCTGCTTTAATAATGTGACTGGAAAAAGGTGTTGGACTTCAAATATGTCCATTTCTTTCACACTTCACCTTTAAAAGTGAAGCCTTGTGGTTCCTGGAAGGAAAAACACGACTTTTTCAAGTCTTTGTCCTGTTTTTATGAGAAATGTATGACTTTAATGTGAAACATTCAGAGTTTTTTCTCTTGTTGTGTTTGTTTGAAGATGCTTCCTGTTGGCTTCAGCTGTTTGGAGTTTCCATTTTCTAAACTTCTACATTCTGAACCTTCTTCAGCTCTGAACAGATGATGAAACACTGAATGATTTCAAGTAGGGCTGCACGATTAATTGTTAGAAAATCGCGATCTCAATTCATACTTATGTGCGATCTCATTTCCAAATGTCAACAATTAAAAAAAAAAAAAAAGACGACGATTGTACCGCATTTTGATCTGGGACGTACTCTGCATGAGACCAAGCGCTCACTCTTCCTGCTCAAGAAATGACAAGGGCGGAGCCTTATACCACGTGATACAGAAGCTGTGCCGTGTGATGCTAATATTAGCAGGGAAAAAACAACGGAGAGCACGTCAGGGATGACGAGAAAGTGACAGGAGAAAATCCGTCCCGGTCAACCACCCAAACATCAATAACGGGAACCTTATACAGCGCTTCCCTATACCCGTCGAACTCCCGCAGGCACAAAGAAATTACGGAGGCTATCACTTATCACCTGACCAAAGATATGGCTCCCATCAACACTGTGCAAAACGAGGGATTTAGGAAAACGATCAACACCCTAGACAAACGCTACACAGTGCCGTCCCGCCCCGTATTTTTCTATTGTTGCACTACCTGCTCTGTACACGCAGCGTCGAGCAACGGCGGAGGTGGAATTTCAAGCAGTACAACATTTTACGGCAATGACAAAACGTGAGACATTTGTTGTTTTTATGTTTATTTATGGTTTTTATGTCTCAACTGTTATAGAAGTTCTTGTGCTGTTAATAAGCGCAATAAATATTTATATTGGAAAAGAAAATCGTGAGAGAATCATGATCTCAATTCTAAACAAAAAAATTGTGATTCTCATTTTATGCAAAATCGTGCAGCCCTAATTTCACACTTTGTCTAATAAACTTACATCTTTCATTCTTTATACAGATTGAGGGGCTGTGGTTTGTCAGACATCAGCTGTGATTATCTGGCAACAGCGCTGAAGTCCAACCCCTCCCATCTGAGACAGCTAGACCTGAGTAATGGCCCCGCCTATTTGTTGACTAACAACAACCAGCTGCAGGATGCAGGAGTGAAGCATCTGTGTGGTTTCCTGGAGAGTCCAGGATGTAAACTTGAAACTCTGAAGTCAGTCAGCATGTTTTAGTTGTGCTGAGATGAATATGATGTGAAAGTTGTGCTGACACTAAACTGCAGACATCAGGCTGATATTATACTGATCCACACTGAGGATCTTCATGGTAAAGTCTGTTTTCTTCTTCTCTGGTTTAGTCCATTGACTGCAGCAGAACAATGTTCACATTTCAAACCTTCAAAGAAGAAGAAAAATCCTCCACTGGATAATTCACTGTGAAACTCTCAAACTCTTCATTCCACCTTAAAGTCTGTCTGACACTGAAATCCAAAGCAAAATGTGCGTTTGCTTTACAGACAGCAGTCCAACACAAACATACACACATCATCCAAAACACAGTCCAACATCCAAATCTCCTCCACTGCCAGCATGAATGATGGGAAAGAGAAGGAGGAACACTCTGACATTCAGGGTTAGAATGAGTTTCATGAAGCAGACTGTGAAGATCAAAGCTGCATTAGAAAGCTTACATGAATGAATGAGTGGACAGAAGTGGACAGAGATCATCTGAAGCACTTCAAAGGCTTTAAATCAGCACATTTCTCTTTATTCTTTATCAACTCTGTTAGTTTCTCTCAGTTTTCTGTGGAATGAAGCTAACAGCAGGCTAATAAGATGCTGACCAATAGGTTTCTATTAAAGGTTGTAATTTGTATATGAAAAAGTGCTTTTGCTCAGCAGGGATCAGCTTACAGGTAGAATACAGCTGCTGGATGGGATTAGCATGTCATAGCTATCTACCAAACTGCTAACTGGGGGATTTCAGGCCATCTATGGATCATTTTTGCTAACTATTTATTCAGCTTAGGCTCACAGGGCTGCAGCCTGTGCCCTAGCTGTCATAGGGCAAGAGGCGTGGTCCACCTGCACAGGTGAGCAGTCCATCACAGGGCCAACAGAGAGAGACAGAGAAGCACTCTCTCACATCCACACCTACAGCCAATTTAGAAGCACCAATAAACCTAAGCAGCATTTCATTGGACTGTGGGAGAACATCCAACCTCCACAGAAAGGCCAACAAGCTTCAGCCTACAACCTTCTTGCTTTAAGGCACTAGTGCGAACCACTTTTCCCCATTTCAGCCCAAATCCTGCATCTTCCTGTTTCTGACTCCAGGCCAGCTCAACTAACACTTTCTCATCAGACACTGCCACCTAGTGGAGGAAGTCTTAGTTCCATTTGAAGCTTCAGATTACAGTTAGTTCCTTTAAAAAGAGGTGGAGATGGTGGGGCCACCTCTCATGTTTAGCTGTTTTCCACTTTTTCTTTGGTCATTTTAGCCTTTTTGGCCAGGGTGAAGGGAGTATCTGCCATCAAACAAGAAGACAGCCACATGTAACTACGACGGTGTTTGCTAGTTCACCTTACATGTATTAATGCAATAACGTGGTTAACCTACTCAACGTAAATTACACACGAACAACATAAAGCTACACACGCAGAGAAGAACGGCTGCTGCTGCCATCATCATCCGTCATCATTTCTGCTACACTGGCAGGGCTAGGGGTCAGGACTCTCCTCTTCGGTTTCTTTGGGTATGTTGCTAACTCCGGGTCTGATAACAGGCACCACACCCGCAGTAGATGTGCTCTGTGTGAGGTCTTGCAGCAAGCTATCAGATACTAGGGCTGCCACAATTAGTCGACTAGTCACGATTACGTCGGTCACGATTACGTCGACTATCAAATTCGTCAACGACTGATTTAATAGTCAACGCGTCGTTTGAAGCTTTGTAAAATCACAAAAGACGCAGGAATAAGTAGTATGATTTAAGAGTGTAATAACGGACTGAAACAGAAGATGGCGGCACTGCATGTACAAGGATGCCAGCTGCCGTTAAACCCCGAAGAAGAAGAAGTAGCTCTGTCCCAGAATTCATAGCGCAGCCCAGCTCAGTTTCCAACAATGGCGGCAGCTAGTTAGTTTTAATATTACTCTTATTATTCTTTCTGGGTCACAAAATAAACGTTCAACATATTTTCAGGCGAGAATGTAGCTGTGTAAACCTCAAATATCTGCTCCGTTTATCAAGACACCACATATTTTCAAAAGCGCTCCGACGTTTTCGGAGACGTCTGTTACCCACTACAGTGGGGCAAAAAAGTATTTAGTCAGCCACCGATTGTGCAAGTTCCCCCACTTAAAATGATGACAGAGGTCAGTAATTTGCACCAGAGGTACACTTCAACTGTGAGAGACAGAATGTGAAAAAAATCCATGAATCCACATGGTAGGATTTGTAAAGAATTTATTCGTAAATTAGGGTGGAAAATAAGTATTTGGTCACCTCAAACAAGGAAAATCTCTGGCTCTCACAGACCTGTAACGTCTTCTGTAAGAAGCTTTTCTGTCCCCCACTCGTTACCTGTATGAATGGCACCTGTTTGAACTCATCATCTGTATAAAAGACACCTGTCCACAGCCTCAAACAGTCAGACTCCAAACTCCGCCATGGCCAAGACCAAAGAGCTTTCGAAGGACACCAGGAAAAGTATTGTAGACCTGCACCAGACTGGGAAGAGTGAATCTACAATAGGCAAGCAGCTTGGTGTGAAAAAATCAACTGTGGGAGCAATCATCAGAAAATGGAAGACATACAAGACCACTGATAATCTCCCTCGATCTGGGGCTCCACACAAGATCTCATCCCGTGGGGTCAAAATGATCATGAGAACGGTGAGCAAAGATCCCAGAACCACACGGGGGGACCTGGTGAATGACCTGCAGAGAGCTGGGACCAAAGTAACAAAGGTCACCATCAGTAACACACTACAACGGCAGGGAATCAAATCCCGCAGTGCCAGACGTGTTCCGCTGCTGAAGCCAGTGCATGTCCAGGCCCGTCTGAAGTTTGCCAGAGAGCACATGGATGATACAGCAGAGGATTGGGAGAATGTCATGTGGTCAGATGAAACCAAAGTAGAACTTTTTGGTATAAACTCAACTCGTCGTGTTTGGAGGACGAAGAATACTGAGTTGCATCCCAAGAACACCATACCTACTGTGAAGCATGGGGGTGGAAACATCATGCTATGGGGCTGTTTTTCTGCCAAGGGGACAGGACGACTGATCCGTGTTAAGGACAGAATGAATGGGGCCATGTATCGTGAGATTTTGAGCCAAAACCTCCTTCCATCAGTGAGAACTTTGAAGATGAAACGAGGCTGGGTCTTCCAACATGACAATGATCCAAAACACACCGCCCGGGCAACAAAGGAGTGGCTCCGTAAGAAGCATTTGAAAGTCCTGGAGTGGCCTAGCCAGTCTCCAGACCTCAACCCCATAGAAAATCTGTGGCGGGAGTTGAAAGTCCGTGTTGCTCGGCGACAGCCCCAAAACATCACTGCTCTCGAGAAGATCTGCATGGAGGAATGGGCCAAAGTACCAGCTACTGTGTGTGCAAACCTGGTAAAGACCTATGGTAAACGTTTGACCTCTGTTATTGCCAACAAAGGTTATGTTACAAAGTATTGAGTTGTATTTTTGTTGTTGACCAAATACTTATTTTCCACCCTGATTTACGAATAAATTCTTTACAAATCCTACCATGTGGATTCATGGATTTTTTTTTCACATTCTGTCTCTCACAGTTGAAGTGTACCTCTGGTGCAAATTACTGACCTCTGTCATCATTTTAGGTGGGGCAACTTGCACAATCGGTGGCTGACTAAATACTTTTTTGCCCCACTGTAGCTCGATAGGTCACTAGAGCCCGTGAGAGCACCGGACTCCCGGCAAATCGTTTTCAAACCCACCGCCATCTTTCTCCACTCTGGTTAAACATGATATATAAGTCACTTAGATAACTTAAAAATGTTATTGTTTGGCTTTTTTTTAGTATTTTATTTGTTCCTGAGTAAATCGGTTTGGCTGAGATTAAAGTTATAGTTTTTACACAGCTGAATAAACGTCAAGCAGACAGCTGATTATCAGAAGTGTGAGATGCTCGAGAATATACTACGGTGTCCCGTTATAGTTTAGATAGCAAGGAGTTTATTAAACTTCACCGAAACAATCTGCAAATTACATTAAAATGTAATAAGCTATCATCTTGTCTTTATTTTTAATTAGCACATACCTGAAACACTTAAAGCTGTAAGCTAATGATAGTTATATAAGAGCAGATGCTGCTGGTGCAATAAGCTGTACGTTTTACGTCCAACGGATACATGATCTGATTAGTCGACTAATCGCAAAAATAATCGGTGACTAGTCGACTATCAAAATAATCGTTTGTGGCCGCCCTATCAAATACGGTGCATTTCTCGGCTTTAAAAAAACGCTATGCCTCGCCAGGTGTTTCATCAGATTCGAGGTGTTACCTCCCTGCACAGTATCACCTTAAAGCACTTGTTGCAGGCTGCTGAGTTTGCATCTTTTGCTGTGAAGTACAGCCAGACTTTGGACCGCTAAGCCTTGGGCATTTTTAATCTGTAGCTCTGCTCTAAAAGAACGTACATACCTGAGCCCACCTACTATCCTTGGAAAGGTAAAATGATTGGCTAGAATCCAAAGTGTATCTCAGGGGGAAAAAAAGCACCGAAATGTGCACTGCTTTTCGGTTTGGTTACTACCGTTTATGTCAGAACTGGTGCCATAATGGCACCGGATACCGGTACCCATACCTACTGAGTGCCATAGGACACTTATCCTTTGTTTCCATATGCTGGGAACTTCCTGTTGTTCCAAGGAGGACTGGAAAATGTGTAGAAATTTCCCAGTCAGTTCCTCACAGCACACTTCAATCATTTCCCTCCCACAGCATCAGCTTTTTCTCTCTTTGATCAAACTAAGAGATTTCCACACAAACACCTCATCAGTGGGACTCTCAGAGCTACCAGCCCTTTGCTACAATCACAAAGCTCTTCATTGAAATCAATGATATCAAAGCTGGAATCAAATGAGTCCAAGTCTTCTGCTGATTCAGCATCACATTCATCTTTGCTCCTTGTTCTGCATCCCCACCATGGACTTCATTCCTTTCCAAGCCAGCCTTGAGTGTCCTTTATTCAGCTCATCCTCTGCTTTACTTTTACACCTGATTTTAGCTGCTTTATCTCTCTTTCAACAAGTTTCTGTGCCTCAGTCTTTTTCTTCTCTCCCTCATAAGAAGACAGCTTCTTCTGCCTGAGAACATGTTGGAGTGATTTACTAATCCAGGGCTGCTTATTGGGGAAAATACTTCCTGTTTTCAAAGTAATCCGAATTTTTCCCAGAAAGAAATGTTAGTAGAAATCGATGATCTAAGTGAGAACATGAGCCTTTAAAAAGTCCCAGTGGGTACAGTCAAAGCCGTCCCTCATTCCCAGTATAGTCTTTGGTCCTGACTGGAACAACTGTGTGCCCAGTTTGAGCTCTCTTCAGTCCTGTGACCTGACAGACCCAGAGGGGCCATCACATCACATTTAGAAGCTCCCCTAATGGAGCCACAACATATGTCCAATACTTAGTCTGTCTTGTTGGACCAACTGGAAGAAATGATTCAAGGACTTAGTCACAGAACAGAGATTCAAATCTCCAAAATCCAACTGGCTGCATCAGGACATATAGTCTGAAACTCTGCACAGTTTCCTGTTTGAAGCTGCTTCCTGTTGGCTTCAGCTGTTTGGAGTTTCCATTTTCTAAACTTCTACATTCTGAACCTTCTTCAGCTCTGAACAGATGATGAAACACTGAATGATTTCAAGCTCACACTTTGTCTAATAAACTTACATCTTTCTTTCTTTATACAGATTGAGTGTCTGTGGTTTGTCAAAGATCAGCTGTGATTATCTGGCAGCAGCGCTGAAGTCCAACCCCTCCCATCTGAGAGAGCTGGACCTGATCCTGAACAACCTGAAGGATCCAGATGTGAAGCAGCTGTCTGATCTTCAGCAGAGTCCAAACTACAGACTGGAGACTCTGTGGTCAGTAGAGTGATGGAGTGAGTGGGTGGTCACCGTCTCTGGTTCAACTTTTATCTGAGCTGCATTTTAATGACGTCTTTCAGATGGATGATTTTCATTGGGACTGGCTTTCTTCTGTGTCTGATGATTTTAAGGCACGCTGCTTGTTTTAAAACTGACTCAAATTATTTAAAGCCTCACACGCCTTGATCCTAAACACCCAGATAAATCTGCTCTTATTGACCTTTTTTAACTAATATGCTGCGTAAGTTTTCCACATCTGCAGTTTTTGCCAACGACCTGAGTGATCACTGCGTAGTTGGTGCTGTGAGAAACACTAAAATCTCACGCTCCGAGCCCGCATCAGTTTGAACTGGGGTCGTATTAAACAGGCTGACAATGTCAGTTTGGGAACATTTACAGGAGAGTTGTGTCTACTTTGTGGACAGACACGCCCCTTTTTGCCAGGTCAGGGTGAAAGGTCGGGACAGGCCTGGTTTGGTTCAGTACCGGCCGATCTCCTACATGAGAGAAACCAGGCCTGGGCAGGAAGTCTGGCTCTGATGCTAATTGGCTACGTTTTCATTAGCTGTGTAATCGGATTACTGCCTCCATCATCAAGATCCAATATAACTATTTTTTTACTGTAACGACTGACAGTCCAAACGACCGTAGGAGGTTTTGGCAAACTATAAAGTGTCTCTGCCAGCTGTGACTCCTCAGAGCTTCCTCCTCACTTAAATATCGACTCCACTCCTGTGTCAGACAAAACTGAAATGTTGCTTTAACAAACACTTTGTTGCTTCTTGTTCTTTGTTCAGCACAGTATCTGATGGTAAACCTCTTGCACACAACTCTGCTCGTAGTTCCTGCTTACTGATACCTTTTCCTTCACACCTGTCACAGTAGAAGAGGTTTGTAAGGCTTTGAATAGCCCCAACACCAGAAACTCGTCCTCACAATCGTTCTCCTTCCTTCTTGCACTTGGCTGCAAATATCATAGCTGAGCCAGTGTCTTATATTTTTAATCTTTCTCTACAACAGAAGGCTTTACCACAGATGTGGAAGTGTGCCTCTGCACTCCCCCACTGAAAGCTGGTGATTCTTCAACAGTTAGTAATTACAGGCCAATTTCCAAACTCTGTGTCTTATCTACAGTGTTGGGAAGGTTACTTTTAAAATGTATTCCGTTACAGAATACAGAATACATGCCCCAAAATGTATTCTGTAACGTATTCCGTTACGTTACTCAATGAGAGTAACGTATTCTGAATACTTTGGGTTACTTAATATATTATCATGCTTTTTACAACAACGTGAATGTACTATTGCTGTGTGATTTATTACTATTACTGAAGGTCCGCGACTCCGAACTGTAGTAAAGGGACCTCTGACTAATACAGCGGGATCCCTGTCGGCTCATAGCCGAAAAATAGCTTTACTTTGTTGTGTGGGTCAACTTTTCTTGAGAGACGGAGAGAGGCGTTGAAAGACTGCTCCAACGGAACTTATTGTTTTCGGAGGAAAACACGAACACGGTGTACAGTCGAGTCTTAATAGCTTACCTACAACTGGGCTCGTCAGGGACTCTTCTTGGCTGCAGTGGTTATTATTATATTTACATGCTTCCAGCTCCCGTTTTTCCTCGACGATAACTCGTACCTTTCCACTCCCCTTTTTCTCCCTCCTCGCGCTCACAGACCCATAACGTGTATGGCAGTCCATTCTCCCTGCAACACGGACTAAACTGCCCATGATGCTACATTCTTTAGTAGCATCGGTACCGCCGTTACGGTAACACGTAACGGCGGTACATGTATTCCGTTACTCCCCAACACTGCTTATCTAAGGTTCTTCAAAGGCTGGTAAATAATCAACTTCAAAGTTATCTGGATGAAAATATGATTTTATCTCCCTTCCAGTCTGGTTTTAGGAAACTGCACAGTACTGGAACTGCTTCGATAAAAGTTCTCAAAGACATCTATGAAGCGCTGGATGCAAAGAACTACTGTGCAGCTCTTTTTATTGATCTATCAAAGTCTTTGACACTGTCGACCACAACAAAAACTCTTCTGGCACAACTTCACCTACTTCCAAGCTGCGTGGAGAGGATGAGGATCTAACAGCACAGGAACTCCAGCAACACTCAGCAGCAGCTGCTCCCAGTCCCTTGGTTTATGAGCTGAGCTGCTGACCACAGCATTTTATGTCAGAGATTACTGGAAATAGGCCTTTCAGACCGAGCAGCTGGCTGCTTCTCTAATGTTCTTTTGGACATCAGCAGTGCGTTCAGCTCAATGGTCTCTCTTGCAGCTTTTTAAATGTCACTAAACGAGTGCACAGGGTTCTGTCCTGGGCTACTTATGTCAACGGTGTGGCACAAAATCTAGATGCATCTGTTCATTTTATACCATCAACATAGTTTTCAAACCATTACAGCAGCTGTTGATAGTATTCAGTCTCAGCTGGCTCAGACTGGCTTTAAATGTAGAAAAAACCAAAGTCATGTTGTTCACAAACAGAAAGAGGGTCCGGCTTTATTTCCTTCTCCTGTATCTGCTCAAAGTATTTCTATTGAAACTGTGGCCTCGTACACAGACCTCGGTATTGTGGTTGATGACAGTCATTCCTATAAGCCACAGATTGAACATCTAATAAAGACACTGAGGCTGAAGTTGGGCTTCTCTTCCAGGAACAGATCATGTTTCACAGGAAAAAGCTTGTTGCTGCCACCTTTTTTTTACCTGCCCTGGATTACAATGACATGATTTATATGAATGACTCTGCTCGCTCTCTTCATCTGTTGGATTTTGTCCATCATGGGGCATTAAGATTTATAACTGTCTGTAAACCTTTAACACACCACTGTACTCTGTGTTCTCTGGTTAACTGGTCCTCATTGGTCTTACACAGGATGGTCCATTAGTATCATTTTATCTATCAATCTGTTTCTGGGTTACTGCCTCCTATTTATCAGAGTACATGTTAGGCAAACAGTTTAGTCACAGCCTGCAGTCTCAGGACATCATTACATCCACTGTTCCATCAGTTCATGCAGAGCTTGGGAAGAAGGCGTTCTCCTTTTCTGCTCCGTCTTCATGACCCAAGTGGATGAATTGAAGAGTCTGAAGGCAGCAGAAGGAACGATCTCCTGTAACGTTCCCTCAGACAGCAGGGTTGAAGGAACCTGTTGCTGAAACTGCTGTGCAGATTGTCCAGTGTATCATGGAGGGGTGAGAGTCATTGTCCATGATTGACAGCAGTGTGTCACAGATCACCTCCTCCAGGTGGTCCATTTACCATCTGAGCCTTCGTAGAAAGTAAAGCTGGCTCAGACCCTTTTTGTAGGCAGCGTCCATGTTGGCAGACCACTCCAACTTGTGATCCAGATGAACTCCCAGATACTTAAAGGATGTGACTATTTCAACATCATTCCCACCAGTGCAGACAGAGGAGGGATCTGTTTCTGCCAAAGTCCACCACCAGCACCTTTGTTTTGGCCACATTCAGTTTCAGGTGATTCTCCTCACACCACCTCACGAACCGACCAATCAGCCCTCTGTATTCCTCTTCCCTTCCCATTCCTGGATTAAAGAATCCAGGATCTCAACCAGTTTGTTATGTTCTCTCTTATAACTTAACTGTTAAAGTAACAACACCTGTTTGGTTGTTAGTAACTTACTTTATTAACCTTGTTGTGGAAAGGCAGAGGCATATCAATGTGCACATATACCACATTTGGTGTTCTCTACTTTACACAGAAAGTAGTACCACAAAAATATAATCTGATTTTACATAACAGCTCCTCCCATCCAGCTTTGATGAACACAATAAGTATCAAACAACCGAGATATTTTCAAGTAAATGCCGTAACCCAATAATTGTACTTAAACTGAAATATGACACCTACTCAGTGATTTACAACATAGAGGTAGGTTGAACTGGAAACCTATAAGTTAAGTAAGTAAACTTACGTTTGAAAAAGTGGTTAATCAGTTAAGTCATGATCAGTGTTGGGGAGTAACGGAATACATGTACCGCCGTTACGTATTTAGAATACAAAATATGAGTAACTGTATTCCGTTACAGTTACCGTTTAAAAAGGTGGTATTCAGAATACAGTTACTTTGTTGAAATAAATGGATTACACTGCGGTACTTTCCTGTTTCATTTTGTCGCGGGTCAGGACTGTTTGGGTTTTGTTTGACAGCTACGTTCTGTTGTTCCAGGCGGCAGCGTTACGGTTGCCATGGTTACAGGGCGGCGCTCTCTCTCTCTGCGACTGTGTGTTTCCTGGGTGAGAGAGCGCCTTTTCGTTGTTGTTGTGCTAAGCTAACAGGCAGAATGCTACAAGCATAGCTCTAAAGAATGTAGCATCATGGGCAGTGTAGTCCGTGCTGCAGGGAGAATGGACTGTTATGGGTCTGTGAGCAGGAGGGAGAAAAAGGGGAGTGCAAAGGTACGAGTACATGTAAATATAATAATAACCACTTCAGCCAAGAAGAGTGCCTGACGAGCCCAGTTGTAAGTAAGCTATTAAGACTCGACTGTACACCGTGTTCGTGTTTTCCTCCGAAACAATAAGTTCCGTTGGAGCAGCCTTTCAACGCCTCTCTCTGTCTCTCGCAAGAAAAGTTGACCCACACAACAAAGTAAAACTATTTTTCGGCTACGAGCCGACAGGGACCCCGCCGTATTAGTCAGAGGTCCCTTTACTACAGTTCGGAGTCGCGGACCTTCAGTAATAGTAATAAATCACACAGCAATAGTACATTCACGTTGTTGTAAAAAGCACGATAATATATTAAGTAATCCAAAGTATTCAGAATACGTTACTCTCATTGAGTAACGTAACGAAATACGTTACAGAATACATTTTGGGGCATGTATTCTGTATTCTGTAATGGAATACATTTTAAAAGTAACCTTCCCAACACTGGTCATGATGAGGTGAAAGGAGTGTGTTGGGTGTGTAATCAGGCAGCGGAGGCGACGTCTGGGTTCAACACTTTATTTTAGGCTTTACAGCGGAGCTCCATCTTGTTCTCGCTCTCTACTTTCTTCTTCTCCTCTTTCTCTTACCCAGCCTCATTAGCGACACCCCTGGTCTGACAGGGTAACAGCATGTACTAATTTTCTTCCCTTATTATAGAACCTTGTAAACACAACATCTCCCCCTTTTCTCAAATAATACTCTTTCCCTTGTAGCACAACATGAACCATTCGACAGCCTTTTACTTTTGAGGCAATTAGTAACTTCAGAACAGTATTATATATATATCCTGATAAAAGAACTGTAATGGCAAAGTAAACGTGCCCCGGATCAACCCTGAATCAACAGTAACAACCATGTGCCCTCTTCTCAGCTTATCAGAAGTCACAGCTGGAATTAAAGATAACTAATGAAACTCAAATGCACTTTCCCTTCACAGTCATTTCTCACATCTGCATATTTCTCCTTTCTTTTTACCTCTGAACTATTTCATAACAAAGTCTTTTGTCCATCTTGGTGGTTGTCTGTCCCTCTGCAGTGTGGGACGTGTAGCAGTCTGTGCTGAGCTGATGTTTTCTGTCTCTGTATCAGCTCTTTGTGTGTGTTTTGAGTTCTCTGGGACAAGTGAGAGACGTGCTGCATTCCATCTTCTCCCATCGCTGAGGATGAAAGAACTCTCACCCGTCTGCTGCTGTACCTCCAGCGGCTTGGTGTATTGTGGCTCTCCTTTTCCCACATGGAATGGCTTTCGTACTCTCACTGACGCACCCACAGTCACTTTAGTAGGTTTAGCACCTCTCTTTCTGTCTGTATAAAGTGCACTTCTTTTCTGTGTCAATGTCACTTTGGATCTGATGTGGTCATATTGTCCAGCATCCTTTGGTGGTGGCAGAATGTTGAGTTTAGTCCGCATGGCTCTTCCTCTGAGGAGCTGGAAAGGGGACTCACCGGTTGTAGCGTGGGGAGTCGCTCGATAACTTTGAAGCAGTTCTGTAACCACAGTTTTCCATGGTCGCTGAGTAGCTTGTGCTGTCTGTATGGAGTCCTTCAGTACTCTATTAAAGTGCTCCACACATCCATTTGCTTGAGGATGATAAACGCTTGTCCTGATGTGTTTTATGCCCCTTTCAGCGAGAAACTCAGCAAAGGCAGCTGAGGTGAACTGCGGACCATTATCAGTTGTAATTTCATAAGGGTTTCCTTCACGGGCGAAAATGGAAGTCAGAAATGCAATCACTGTCGCAGTTGAGGCGTTTGGTGTGAATGCGACTTCAGGCCACTTACTGAAATAGTCAACTAGTGTGATGGCAAACCTGCAGTCATAGGTTCCTTGTTCCAACGGACCAACAATGTCGACAGCAACATGTTGAAACGGACCCTCTGGGAATTTGATGGGTTGTAACGGTGCAGGTGAAACAGCTGCAGTCTTGTCACACAATTGGCAGGTTGTGCATGTGGACAATATTTCGTGGACCAGTTCATCCATGTTTGGCCACCAATATAGATCTCTCAGGCGTTGTTTGGTTCGGACCATGCCTTGATGTCCTTCATGGGCTAGGTGCACTACTTTTCCTCGCAGAGATTTGGGAACAATCAGCCGTGTTCCTCTAAATATCAGCGGTGACTCTGCTGCCAGTTCATGTCGGACCAGGAAGTAGGGTTTGACATCATCTGGTAAGGATTTGCTTAATTTCGGCCAGCCCGAAAGAACGATCTGTCTTAGTTTTGTTAATTCAGGACAGTCTTCACATTCTGCTCTGAAGTCAGCCAGTGGAAGCGCTGTTAGCTGAGGAGAAATTTCAGCAATCTCTGTGATTAAGTCCTGTTCAGAGTCTTCACTTGTGTTTGTGGTATGCAGGGGAACACGGGACATACAGTCAGCTATAACATTTTGGCTTCCTGGACGGTACTCTAAGTCATACTGGAAACACATCAGTCTGGCTGACCAACGTGCTATCCTCATGCCAGCTCTGTTCATCCCCTTAGTACTTAACAGGGTGGTGAGGGCCTGGTGATCAGTTCTCAGAGTAAATCTCCGTCCCCATATGTACGTCCTCCATCTTTCAACGGCCCATACGCAGGCGAGGGCTTCTTTTTCAATTGTTGAATATTTCCTCTCGGCAGGGGACAGGGTGCGGGAGCCAAAAGCAACAGCACGTTCCTCATTGTTTGAGTTGATCTGGGTCAGAACAGCTCCAAGACCATAATCTGACGCATCAGTGGTGATGAACGTTGGCAGATTTGGGTTGAAGATTGCCAGTGCTGGGCTTTTTAGTAGCATTTCCTTCAGTTTGTTGAAGCTTTCATTTGCTGTATCAGTCCATTGAAGTTCAGCTGTCTGACTTGTCCGAAGTAACTCACGGAGTGGTTCAACCACAGTTGCATAGTTTGCTAGGAATTTGCTGAACCACGAAGTCAAGCCTAAGAAGGAACGAAGAGCAGCCATGTCCTGTGGTGCAGGGGCTTTGGCAATGGCAGTCAGGTGGTCTGGGCTGGGGCTCAGGCCATCCTTGGAAATGACGTGTCCCAAGAACGGAATAGATGTCTGTCCAAATGAACTTTTGTTGAAGTTGATCTGCAGACCGACATCCTTCAGGCGTTGGAGGACAGCCTGTAACCGTTCATCATGCTCTTCTCTGGAATGTCCATACACTATTATGTCATCCAAGTAGTTCTGTACTCCTGTCTGGTCTTTTAGGACTGTTTGCATCATCTTTTGGAAGGCAGAAGGGGCTGAAGCAAGTCCAAATGGAACTCGGGTAAACTGGAAGAGTCCCTCATGGGTTATGAATGCTGTGAGGCTTCGGCTATCAGGGTGAAGAGGCAGTTGGTGATAAGCTGAACTTAAATCAATCTGGCTAAAATGTGTAGCCCCAGCCAGCTGTGCGAACAAATCCTCCATGTGAGGAAGAGGGTAACAGTCCATGATCACACTCTTGTTAGGTTCACGCAGATCCACACAAAGTCTTAAGTCTCCCTTACTTTTTCTTCCAACCACCAGAGGACTCACCCATTCAGCTGCATCCACTGGTTCGATGATGCCTGCTTGGAGTAGACGTTTCAATTCAGCTGACACCTCCTCACGTATGCTGAGTGGTAGACGCCGCAGTTTTTGACAAACTGGCTGTACTGTCTTGTTCACTTGAACTTTGTGGATAAACCCTTTAACAGCTCCAAGATGATGGGAAGAAGAGGAATCAATGTTATTCACCATGCATGTTTGTTTACTGGCTGGTGCTCCTCTTGCAGGATCCTCTCCTTTGTTGATGACTTTTCCAGCAATGATATCAATGTTAAGTGCTTTAATTAAGTCCAACCCCAGCAACGGTGATCCATCTTTAACTATGAAGAATGATCCTGGCACTTTTCTGTCATTGCTTGCAACCCTCACTGAAGCCTGTAGGCAGCCAATGACAGGCAAGTCACCTTTTGCATAAGTGACAAGCTTAACTTTCGGTTCAGTCAAAGCGCAGGGTGCAAAATGTTCTTTGTAGATGGCTTCTGGGAGGATAGATACTGAAGCTCCTGTATCCACAATTAACTCCAGAACCTGAGAGTTTCCCTGTGGTGTTTCAATGTTCATTTTGCATGTAATCTTATCACATGCTGCAGTCATCAGTTTGTGATCATCGACACATAAAACTGTGAACTCAGGAACAACTACTTCCCTGACCACTGCTACAGCTGATTTACAAACTCTGGCGAAGTGCCCTTTTTTGTTGCATTTATCACATTTTACTGTTGCTGCTGGACAGTTTTTATCATTAGCCAGGTTTTTCTCGGATCCACATCTGAAACAATGACGCTGTTGCTCTTTATCACTTGCCTTTTTGTGCCATTCTTTAGATGTAGGTCCCCGAGCTTGAGCCGGTCGCGCTCCTCTTTTTCCCCGAAGACGTGCATCCTTCACCCCCACAGCTTGTACTGCAGCAGTCTGGGCCGTGGGCGCAGCAGAGAGGAGTGTAGCATTCTTGACCGCAGCCTCCACCTGACATGCAATAGTAACTGCCTTGTCCAATGTAAGGTCCTCCTCCAGCAGCAATTTTTCTTTAACAACACTGAGATTAGCATTAGCAACAAGTTGATCCCGAATCATTTCACCCTCCATTATTCCAAAACCACATGGCACAGCTAACGCTCTGAGGGCGGCAACATACTGAGTCACCGTTTCATCAGCCCGCTGAACTCGCTGTCTGAATGTGTGCCTGCATGCCACTACATTCACTTTAGGGACAAAGTGGTTTTCAAGCGCAGTCATGGCTTCAGCAAACGTCGTACCTTGATTTGGCAGTGTGTAGAACAGTCGTTGTCCCTCTGGTCCCAAGCAATGTAATAAGACGGCTCGTCGTCTCGCCTCCGGCCATGCATCTCCCGTAGCATTTATCACTAGCATGTAGTTCTCAAAGAATTTGCGCCACGTCATAAACGGTATTGGCGGCTCACCCGCATGTTGCAAAAAGGGCGGTGGGCTCGGCACTGAAGCGCTCATCTTCGTCGCCAATTTGTTGGGTGTGTAATCAGGCAGCGGAGGCGACGTCTGGGTTCAACACTTTATTTTAGGCTTTACAGCGGAGCTCCATCTTGTTCTCGCTCTCTACTTTCTTCTTCTCCTCTTTCTCTTACCCAGCCTCATTAGCGACACCCCTGGTCTGACAGGGTAACAGCATGTACTAATTTTCTTCCCTTATTATAGAACCTTGTAAACACAACAGAGTGGTTTTTCATTTTTGAGAAATACTGATGTCATCAAGAGGATCTAGAAGAGAAGTAAGAGTAAAAGCCAGGGGATGGCAGTAGTGCAACATCTTTGGATGCAAGCTGCTGTTAAAAATGACAGAAGAAGAAGTTTGCTTGATCATTCCTCAGCTCATCTGTGTGAAGCTGAGTGTAAAGAGGCTCCTGCTGTTAGAGAAACACTCTGACTGTTTAACAGAGTCAGACATGTTCAGACTGAATTTCAGTCAGAAACTCAGCATCACACTGATGAAGCTGCAGATTAATTGTGGTTAATTTCTGATTAATTTCTTTGCTGCCAGCTGAAATTTAAATGTAATTTAAAAGATGGATTCAAGGGTATTGGGTTTTTTGAACCCAAAGATATCACATGAACGTATATGAATTGATGTTGATGTTGATTGTGATTGGTTTTATTTCTTCAGTGGTTGTAGTGTTTTAATATTTAGTCATTTTTCCATTATTGTAATTGTGTATAAAGTTTAATTTGAATGAAATTTACATTCAAATGCTTTCAGTGTTGCTGTGTTGAGTGTTTGTTAACATTTGTATGGAAGACACATAAAGACATGTGACTAAAGAAATCTGTGCTAGAGGGACTTTTTAAATAAATAGTAGAAAACAAAACAGATGTTGAATTCTTTAGATAATTTTCTAGAAATCTATTTCTTTCTAAACAGAATTCAGAATATTGATGTTTGAGATGGAAGGTGTTTCTACAGGATCCTGATGGACACTCAAAGCTTTTATAAAATGTTCTCATTAGTTGTTTACAGCAGAATATCAATGTATGTGAACCAAAACAAAAAATAAAGAAAGAAACAAAAGGAGGGTGTGGTGTTCAGGAAGTACAGACTGTAGCTCAGCAGGTAGAATTACTAACTGGAAGGTTGGAGGTTTGATCCCTGGCTGCTCCAGTCTGCACGCCACGGTATCCTTGGGCAAGATGTGGAACCCCGACTTCCTCTCCGATGCATCCATCATAGTGTCATTGTTAGAAAAAGAAGTGCTTGTGTGAATGAAGCACGCTGTATAAAATGCTGTGACTGCTCATATTGAAAAGCAGCTCATAAGAACTGGTTCATTTTCCAGATAATTCCACTATTAAGACAACAGACATTTGGGAGGCTTTCTCTGAGAGTAACACTGAAAGTCTTGCTGCTCCTCCACAAAATGAACTTCAGATTAAAGACACAGCTCAGCTAAACACAACTCAAACTAATCTACACTATTTTTCTTTATTACGCAGCGTTTTTATAACTATTTCCAGATGTTTCTAAAGATGAAAGCAGAATTAAACTCCAGCCTGATGCGTTTCTGAGGTTCCTGACTCTGACCGTCCCTCAAACGCCTCTCTGGGCGTTTCCTTCCGTCGCTTTTACTTTCGCTTTCGTGAATGTTGTGGCGCAGTTGATCGTCTCGAAGTTAAGGTAACGTTAGCAGTCTGTACTGTTTTCCTGGCTGACATCAGCTGTGTGCAGCTTAGTTTCAGCATAAATCTGCTTCGTTTTATGTGAGATCAGAGTCTGGGAACGAGACAGAAACAGTTGATGATCAGCAGCTGAACTCGATGTTACTGTGGATCCACTGACTGATGTCTGTAGGCAGCTTCTCCTGCCTCCATCAGTCTGTGGCTGTATGGGCTCAAATTGTGGTCATAAATATTTTGTACTTATAAATCAGGATTTGTAGGTGGAAAAATAATTTGTGTGTGGACTTAGCCAAGCAATACGTGTGAAACTCTGCACTCAAGTTTCAAGTACGACCCTATTTTTCTGCCTTTCATCTGATTAGCCAATGTCATGTCAATCACAAATTTAACAATCCAATCAGAGAACAGGTGGGTTTGGCTATTTGAGTGGTGCTTTATGAAGCTTCAGATCCTTGAAGGGAATAAATGCCCCTTTTCATTCCTTCATCACTAGGAAGTGTTACGAGTTCAAAATTGGGGATCGAGACAAGAGGAAAAACAATGATTTTAATGATCACACGCGTGGGAGATGGACACTGTATGCAGACAGCATCAGATCTCAAAATGGTGGAGCATTGCTCAAACTCTTATAGCCTCTGGTGCCTCCACCTTATCATAAAAGCCTAAACATTCACATGCTTTCTCTCACACGGCGCCTAAGCTACGACCTTGGCTCCCTGTTTATCTGCTCCTGCTGAGATGGGGCAGAAAACTCCAGCATGTTCTGTTCTCTTCTAATCAGACAAATAAGGCGATGACTTTCTGCAAACAGTATTTCTTATAACTCAGCAGTATAATGCATCATAAAACAATATCCTTCATTCACAACAAGCCAGCAGTCTAATGTAATGCAAATCAGTTTAACAAATGCAATAGTTATCAGCTTCTTCTAATTCAGGAGAATAATGCAAACTAAAACTACATAATAATTCACAATCTTTAATTAGGGGTCTAACGTGGCATAAAATAATATTATAATTTAACAGAAGGAAAACAGTCTGTGGTGGTCCGAGTTTTGTGATTTTTTGTGTCACAGGTTTACGTGCTTAGTTAGCAGTTAGCATTAGCAGCACATGCTGCGTCTGATGTGAAAGGACCTTTATGCTGCGAAATGTGACTCACAGCAATGGTCCCGGGTCAGCCCTGACTTTGTGTTAAACTAATCCTAAAGTAATAATGGTAATTCTAACCACTGACATACCACAACTTTATCCTTTCAACAGCTACTGAAAGTTAGGGATTGACATGGCATTGACCAATCAAATGAAAGGAAGAAAATAGGGTCAAAATTTGTACTTGTAACTTGAAACTTGAGTGCAGAGTTTCACACGTATTTTTTGGCTAAGTCCACACACAAACCTTATTTTACACACACACAAATTCTTTTTACACATACAAAACTGATTTACAAGTACAAAATATTTATGACCACAATTTGAGCCCATAGGTGGATGTTGATTAACTGCTGACAGTGAGACAGGGCTGTCCTAAGAGTTGCTTTTCGGAAGTCGCTGCCAACACTTCATCTATAAAATGCATTTCTCTGCTCGTTCGCTATAGTCTGCTGTCGTATTTGTATGCAGGTTATTTTCAGTTTAACTGCTGATGTTCATTCATGTATTGTAGGTGAATGCGTTGATGATTGATCATAAATTAGTAAACTGGCCGTTTTTGTTCAATAATTCCTGTTTCATGTTCAAACCGTCAGACAGAAACTCTGCGTTTGTTTTTATGTTCTTCAGCCTGTTGTTCTTGAGGTCATCTGTGATGCGTTCAATGACCCTCCACATGCTCTGAGGCTCATTTGAAGAGAAACAGAACTTCATCTTTAGAGCATAAGTGGGTTTTTGCCCTCTTTATGCCCGCGGTCAGGCTCTGTTTATTGTAGTATAACACTCATAGGACACAGTGACCCGCTGCACACACACTGCACACACACTGCACACACACTGCACACACACTGCACACAATGACAGCTGCAGAGTTTGTGTCTGATGTATTAAGTATGAAACACTGTTGGGTTAAAATCTGGTCAGAATGAATCCAGGTGCAGGTGTGTCAGTTTAGGACCACTGGACTAACATCCAAGTGCTCACAATATAAAGTGTATTCTGTAGTAACATCCTGGTGTTGCAGCAACAGTCCCACATGGAAACGTCAACACTCAAACTCAAAGTCTCTTTTTGTCAACAATAAAATGACAGCAGACCAATTTGAACAAAGTTGGTAAAAAGCTTCAGAAATGAGTAAAATATTAAAAAGTGTCTGGATGCTCAATCATCCAGTAAATCCCCAAAGAGTTGATTCTGTTCATCTGGACATTTTCAGCAGCATGGATCAGTGTGAGGACAGAGAGGAGGGAGTCCCTCCCTCTAAAAGCACTCTGTGTGGGGAACATGAGAGCCAGACCAAAGCTCAGAGGTGAGATGACCATCTCTAACTGTCCATGACTCTTCTCCATGTCACAGCTCAGCACTCACATCACTGCTCCATCATTATTCACACTCATACCTCTGTGTGTGTTGTTTTAAAGCCCAGAGCTGTGGGGCGTACCAGGCTCAGCTGGACATAACCCTGAAACTAATCCAGAGCCTGGACCTGAACCCAGCTGTGTTTCCTTAAAGAGCAACAGGTCAAAGGATATTGGTGTAAACTTTAACAAAAGTCTGTTATGTGACAAAGAGTAAGTACATTATTTTTATGAGTTTGTTCATCATGTCTTTAATTTAATATTTCCAGTTTTTCCTTCCTGTCTCATGAAGCTGTTACATTTATTGTTTTTCTTTTAGGATCAATAAGAGGCCAGAATCTCCTGGACCTGAACCCAGCTGTGTTTCCTTAAAGAGCAACGTGTCGAAGGATTTTTATATAAACTTTAAAGGATGTTCTTCTGTTGCTGAGAGGTAATGTGTGTCTAGATGTTGTTCCTGACTCTGTATTTTTGAATAAATCCTCATGTTTAATATCAGCTCAGCTCTTTTTCACACATTTCTATGTTGGTATGTGAAGCGGTGTGTGTTGGAGTGTTTCCACAAACACAGCAGTCAGAGTGGAAAGAGTGGATGTTGTAGGAGGTGTTTGTGTAGTGAAGAGGCTGAGTGTCTGTAGGACTCCAGCTGCTCCAGCAGGTGTCTCCTTTGTGCTTTGCTTCAAACACAGTGTAGGGAGGAGCTTCCACTCAGGTGTTTCAGGTGGTATAGCCTATGGTTTAGTTTGACTTCCTTCTGCAAACTCAGCTGCTCTGTTGCTGATACACGTCTCCATGAATATGATTGATCAGATGCTGCCAACACCATGTGTTTCATGTGAGCGCTCAGCTGAAACCCTGGGTTGACTTATCGAGTTAATAACAAGCTTCACGTGACTGTGAATGCTAAAGTGAATCCAGATAAAGGAACGAGACCCTGCTAATGTTGGACTCACTTCTTAGTGTAGATCCCAGGAGGAAGTTCAACATAGCCATTCTTTGTGCTAGCTCGACCAAACCTGAGACCACAGTGCAGGATAATGATCATCATCTGTCTCTGTCAAGGACATTTAAAATCCACAAATAACAAACATAATTATATTTGATCATTAAAAATCTCTTTTCAATTAAAAAAGCATGAGCACACTGGTGGATTACAGAAACATGAAAACTCATTAACAGTAAAGTTAATTTAGGCGTAAACAAAGTGTCAAACATACTTAAGTAGAAGGACTGATGTTTGTGTTAAAATACCTTCTTAAAGCTGAAATACTGATTCAATTTTCTCCAAAGGTTGATTCTGTTCATCTGGACGTAGCGTTTTGTGGGAGAAACGTTTCGTCTCTCATCCAGGTGACTTCTTCAGTCTCAGCTGACTGCAGGTTTCAATCGTATAAACAGTACATTTGCATAATGACTGAAACCAGCCCACTGAAGGAACAATGGTGTCACGATCAGGCGAATTACACACAGTAGTTCGGCGTGCCCGTGTGGCGTGCTGGCTAGACTCCAACGCGGCGAAGGCTAGCGGTGGGTTGGAAGAGACACGCAGTTATTCTAGTAACGATCAGTGCACGAAGCGTGGCTTCGGAACTGTCGTCACAGACGGAGAGCGAGCGGAGCCAGGATGAGAAAAAGGATCGAAGGGAAAAACACTCACGGTTGCTGAATCAGGCGGCAACTGACGTCGGCAAAGTTTCGGAGCTCCTGACATGAAGAGAACGATGTCTGAGCGGCGAACAGGTGGGTGGCGTCTCTCCTTTAAACCCGGCCCCGTGATCAGCTGATCACCAGCTGACAAATGGGCTGGGAGGTCATCTTAATTATGCAAATTCTCATGACCATTGATCAATGTCCATGAGTCCCATTCACAGAGAGTTGGGGAATGGCTGCAATCACAGCATTGTAAGATGGTGACAGATGTACCCTTAGGCCCCCTCCTCGATTCAGAGATGGTCTTTCCCTTTTCACGTAAATGGCCTCCTTGACTCCGCCCTCCAACCAGCGTTCCTCCCTACACATGATGAGGATGTAATTGAAAGAGTGTCCACTGGCCTGTAGGTGTAAATAGACTGCAGAGTCCTGGCCTGACGAAGTAGCTCTTCTGTGTTGTAGCCAGAGGTTGTTTGGTTTCCCCGATGTATAAATCCTGGCAATCCTCCTGCACTTAACAGCGTACACTATGTTACTCTGTTTCTGTCGGGGGACCCGATCCTTGGGGTGGACCAATTTTTGGCGCAGCGTGTTTTGGGGTTTAAAAGCCACAGAGACCCGGTGTTTAGAAAAAATGCATCTCAACTGCTCCGATACTCCTGACACATCACTACAGGTTTTCTCTTAGTCAGCGGTTGTCCTTCTCTCCTGGATCGGCTGGAGCTTTCTTTAGGAGCCGTTCCAGCTTTGACAAAAGTCCAGCTGGGATAACCACATTTACACTTCGGCCAGATGAACAGAATCAACTTTTGGAGATTTACTTTCCTGGATGATTGAGAATGCATCAAGACGTTCCTCTTAAAGTGTTATTCAGTGTTGTGACAGTCAGCTGCTTCAGCTGCTGCTGGGATGGGCTGTGGCAAAGAGAACAGAGAAAATCCAAATCAGAGTTTTTCTCTGAATTAAAAGCAAGGAAACAACAATATATTCTACATGGTGAAACTGATGGTTTCTGGTGTTTTGGGTCTGTTTTTCTGTATTCATGTAGATAAAGTGTAAACTCAGATGAATTATACCATCAAATGTTAAAGGAAAATATCAGGATGAGTGTCTGTGAGCTGAGAAGGACGTGAAGCGAGCAGTTTATCCCAGAGCTGAAGCTGCTCTGTGTGCAGAGATGAGCTCAGATTCCTGCTGTGATTGATCAACAGTCACAGAAATGTAGACTTGTAGTTATTACTGCAGTATGGTCACAGCAGATACTGATAAACATGTATTATGAGGATGGATGATCAAGTTTCTCACTCTCTCCTTTAAATCTCAGTTTGTTTCTTCTTCACAGTTTATCTGTTAATTTATTAATGAATAACACTGAAAGAGTTTCTGTTATATTTCCCCTTGAACATCAGCTTATTAGGGCGGCATTAGGAAATAGCCCCCCTCCAAAGAATGAATAAATGAATGATGATAATAATGAAATGATTCAAAAGCAGAGCTCAGAGTGGTAGAATGGTCAAACATGGATCCACGGGTGGTTCAACTGCATTTGGTGACGTGACTAAAGCAAATCTTTCAAATAATCCCACCATCAACGGGATGTTGTCTCCTTTACTACGGTTACTTTACTTGGTCACCGTGTGAATTTCTTTGAAATGAACCAAATTCTTTTATTTGTTGGTTGTTGCATATTTAACCTCTACAGTCAGGAAAGGAGGAGATGAGGCCTCAACAATGTTGGGTTGTAGCTGTGGTTCAGGTTAGAGTGAGTGTCCATGGAATAAATGTAAGTCAGTGAACTGGAAACATGACTGTGTTCAAACTTTGTTTTCCTTTTTATAATGAGTCTAATCAAAGGTGGACAGAAGTATCTCCACTGTGACTTTTCTGTGTCACCATCAGAGCTTCTGCACAGTGTGGAGAAAGATCCAGAAGCAGAGCTGGACTGCAGACAGCCAGTCAGAGCAGCTGTGTACAAAGTAAGACTGAACATCTGTCTGCTGATGGACTCATTTCTGAAAACTGGACTTCTTGTGTTGTTCAGACATTGAAGAGTTTTCTTTCTCTTTAGTCTCATTGTTTTTCTTTCTTTCAGCAGATGTTGGTCTGCAGGAGGTTTTAGATGAACATAAGATCAGTCTGAGGAGGAGATGTGAACGTGTGACTGAAGGAAGTGATGAAACAGGAAGTAGAACCCTCCTCAACGGGATCTACACGGAGCTCTACATCACAGAGGGACAGAGTGAAGAGGTTCATACCCAACATGAGGTGAGGCAGCTGGAGACAGCTTCCAAGATGGACGCCCTCCATGACGCTCCAATCAGGTGCCAGGACATCTTTAAAGCCTTACCTGACCAACAGAGACCCATCAGAGTGGTTCTGACCAACGGCGTGGCTGGTGTTGGAAAAACCTTCTCAGTGCAGAAGTTCACTCTGGACTGGGCAGAGGGCTTGGAGAACCAACATGTCAGTGTGGTGGTTCTGCTTTCATTCAGGGAGCTGAACCTGATCAGAGATGAGCAGTACAGTCTTCTGGAGCTGCTCCATGTTTTCCATCCAACATTACAGAAGGTCACAGCAGAGAAGCTGGCTGTCTCTCAGCTTTTGTTCATCTTTGACGGCCTGGATGAAAGCAGACTTTCATTGGATTTCACCAACAGGAAGCTGCTGTCTGATGTCACACAGACGTCATCAGTCAGCCAGCTGCTGACAAACCTCATCCAGGGGAATCTGCTTCCCTCGGCTCTCGTCTGGATAACTTCCCGACCTGCAGCAGCCAATCAGATCCCTCCTACATGTGTTGACAGGCTAACAGAAGTACGAGGTTTCACTGACGCCCAGAAGGAGGAGTACTTCAGGAGGAGATTCAGTGATGAAGAGCTGTCCAGCAGAATCATCTCCCACATGAAGACATCCAGGAGCCTCCACATCATGTGTAGTATCCCAGTCTTCTGCTGGATCACTGCTACAGTTCTGGAGCACATGTTGACCACAGAGCAGAGAGGAGAGCTGCCCAAGACCCTGACTGACATGTACTCACACTTCCTGCTGGTTCAGACAAAGAGGAAGAAGAACAAGTACCATGAGGGACATGAGACGAGTCCACAGGAGCTGACGGAGGCTGATAGGAAAGTTCTTCTGAAGCTGGGGAGGCTGGCGTTTGAACATCTGGAGAAAGGAAACATCATGTTCTACCAAGAAGACCTGGAGCAGTGTGGTCTGGATGTGACAGAGGCCTCGGTGTACTCAGGAGTTTGTACAGAGATCTTCAAAAGAGAGTGTGTGATCTTCCAGAAACCAGTCTACAGCTTTGTTCATCTGAGCATTCAGGAGTTTCTGGCTGCCGTCTACATGTTCCACTGTCACACCAACAGGAAGATAGAGGTAGTGGAAGACTTCCTGGGAGATTTTTGTTATGATTCTGACTTTGATTTTGACTATCATGATTATACTAATTTGCTTCGGTTTCCCCACATTAAACCATCTCTGGATGAATCATCTCTGGATGATTTCCCGAGGAGAGCCATGGAGAAATCCCTCCAGAGTAAAAATGGCCACCTGGACCTGTTTGTTCGCTTCCTTCATGGCCTCTGTCTGGAGTCCAACCAGAGACTCTTAGTAGGTCTGCTGGGTCAGACAGAGATCAGTCCAGGAACCATCCAGAGAGTCATCAACAACCTGAAGGAGATGAACAGTGATGAAATCTCTCCTGACAGAAGCATCAACATCTTCCACTGTCTGATGGAGATGAACGACCTCTCAGTACATCAGGAGATCCAAGAGTTCCTGAAGTCAGAGAACAGATCAGAGAAGGAACTCTCTGAGATCCAGTGCTCAGCTCTGGCCTTCATGCTGCAGATGTCAGAGGAGGTTCTGGATGAGTTGGACCTGCAGAAGTACAACACATCAGAGCAGGGACGACAGAGACTGATTCCAGCTGTGAGGACCTGCAGAAAGGCTGGGTGAGTCCAGATGTGATCATTAGCATCATTGATCAGTGTAGGTTAGTAGTTTAATGTTGAAAATAAAATCAGATTGTAACCACAAAGTGTTTGTGTCCGTACGCTGCAACCTTCCACACCATTCCTTTATTGTACAGACTCAGCAGCAGCTCCATGGATCCCAAATCCAAGAGTGGAGAACAGATTTGAAGTGTGTCACATCCATGCAGTCACAGCTGTTTCCACCATGTTTCCACTGATATTAATCCTGTTCAATGACACGTTTCATATCAGTGAATATGTTCTTTAGGACGTCCACTGACATGTTTAAGTGTCCTGCTGGAAATCACTCAAATCATCCATGAAATCCATGAAAAATCCTTTTAGTGTTTCTAACTTCACCCTCTGTCCTCTCTCTCTCTCCATCCTCCTCACTGCTTCTTTCACTGATAATCACACAAACATCGTATTCAGCTACAAAATAACACAATAATATCATCTGATGATCATTATTATAAGAGCAGGATCCATATTTGATATCAGAGTAACACACTGCTTGGTTATGTGCAGTCATCATCAGTGACTGTGGGTCAAACAGAAGCTCTCTGATTGGTTGCTGACCTTGGTCACCTGTCCACTCTCACCTGTTTGTGTTTGCTCTCTCTTTGCTGTCTCCATCCTCTCTCTCCTTTCTCTCCCTCTCTGTCTTTGTACGTCACTCAGGTCCAATGGAAACAGTGACATTTACAAACCAATCAAAGACAAACTGATCCATGTCAGGTTATAACAATATTCAAAGTGAATACAGGCTGCTGCTGGACACAGACAGGTAACATCATTTTGACTTGCTGTCACCTGGATCTGGACTCATAAACACTGAAGCCCTGAACAGGAATACAAATCATTTTCTGCCAACTAGCGACACACCAGCAGATAATGGCTCAGAAAGCTAAAATGAGCCAATCATTTCTGTGTTTAGTTCCCCTGAAATCAGATCTGATATCAGCAGCTCTGAGTTCATTCATCATTATTGTCCAGTGATGAGATTTCTGCTCCGTTTGGTAACAGTCAGCAGGTTTTTCCTGCGTGTGGACGTGAACAGTCGTACCTGACAGCAGGTAGCAAACAGAGATCATCTTTCCAGCTGGAACTCTTCACTGAGCTGAACTCATTCAAAATGTTCTGGAGTCAAAACAGGAAACAGTCCAAATGTGTGTCTTCACTCTGACTCTGGATCAGATCTCAGTGACAGACTGTGGACATTATGGAAGCCTAAATGTGACACCATCTTCCTCCTTCATCTGCAGATTAAAGCCAAACAAAGATTCTCATTAAAAGTCTGCAGGTCTGAGAGAGACTCAATCGTTGTGTCATGTCAAACACAGTAAGAGGAGCTGAAGCACAGATGTGAAGAGCAGATTCATCAGATTATGACCTCACTCTGTTTTGTCTTCATATACATTCAGTCTGTGTTTATAATGCAGATTTTCTGCTTTTATAATAACACATTTTATATTTTCTATCATCACAGACTGACTGAGTGTCGACTCTCAGAGTCTCACTGTGAAGTTGTGGCCTCAGCTCTGAAGTCCAACCCCTCCCATCTGACAGAGCTGGATATGAGTTGGAGCAAGCTACAGGATTCAGGGATGAAGCTTCTGTGTGCTGGACTGGAGAGTCCAAACTGTCGACTGGAGACTCTGAGGTGAGTTCACTGACTGCGGCTGTTGTTGTTTTTCTATATTTCAGGTCTTTGATTGATGTTTGAAACTTTCTTTAGTTCCTACATGTTCAGGATGTGTCTGAAGACAAATGTGAAGAAGTTTGAGTGCTTTCAGAAATGTTGTCTTTCCAAACGACTGAACAACAGTTTTTCCTTTTGGCTCCAAACAGAAGTGACAGACTTGAGCAGGGTTCATTTAAAGGCTGACAGAAGTGGAGTGGTGACGGGGAGATGTTTGACAGGACAGTGTTTCAGCCTCCACAGGTTCATGTTGTGCTCCATCAGTCAGTGAAGATGAAGTCAGTGCTGATGAGGCTGTAGAGTGTGTGAGGGATGTGAATGAGGATGATGAAGATCTGATGATAGCAGATAAAAACAGGCTGCAGAGACTTTGAGCCATACAGGGCACACAGTGTGTGTACAGAACAGCTGAAATCATTATGGAGGCCTCACTGGAATATGGAAGCACCACAGTACAGCTTCAGTGAAGCATTAAAGTCTCTGATATGAGATGAGAAATGAAGCAGCCAGAGCTTTTTCATGAGTGGAAATCCACTGTGACTGTGAGCTGCTGCTACAGCCTCCAGATTAGCCAGCAGCTCATCCTGCTCAACATTTTCTCACCAACTTTAATGGAAGTGTGATGTTTTCAGCTGGAGTGATGGTCAGGGTGGCCTCCCTCTCCTCTTCTTCTCCTCTTCCATGCTTTCATTCATTTGGAAGTCCTGTAGCTGAGTTTGGGAGAGACTAACAGCCTCGGCAGCAGAGGGGAGAAAGGCTGTAACACCACCACTTTACTCTGTTCTACCTGTCACATCATTTTATCAGGAAACAAATGTGCTGATGTTTTTACTATGTTTCTCTTGAAGATGTAAGAAGATCACATGGTGCTTTTTATTATTGTGTTGGTTTGTTTGCTGTCTCTTGGATGGAGCCCAGCTGTGCGTGGCCCCTGGGCCTGTGGTCAGAGTGTGTGCTGGATAATCCGGCCCAGGATGAGGCCAAACTGACATGGGATGAAATGTCTGTCACATAATTGAACTTAGTGTAGTTTCATTTCTGCACAATTTAAAAACAACCAAAACTTTGTTCTGTCTTTTCTATGTTATACTGTAGACTTTCTTTGATACTGTGTCCAAAAGGAGCAGCTTTTACTTTGAAGGGGAGCCGTCTCTGTTTCCTCTTCAGGTTGGATGATGGAAGCAAATGAGTGTGTGATGTTCTTTCAGTGTTGCACTTTGTAGACGCTCCCTGAGCACTGGTCTCACAGCCAGCTGCACATAGAGACCAGTGTTGTTAGTCCAGGTCAGAAGATGACTTGTTGGAATGAAAATGAGCTTGTAGTTTGTCTGCTTTAATAATGTGACTGGAAAAAGGTGTTGGACTTCAAATATGTCCATTTCTTTCACACTTCACCTTTAAAAGTGAAGCCTTGTGGTTCCTGGAAGGAAAAACACGACTTTTTCAAGTCTTTGTCCTGTTTTTATGATAAATGTACGACTTTAATGTGAAACATTCAGAGTTTTTTCTCTTGTTGTGTTTGTTTGAAGCTGCTTCCTGTTGGCTTCAGCTGTTTGGAGTTTCCATTTTCTAAACTTCTACATTCTGAACCTTCTTCAGCTCTGAACAGATGATGAAACACTGAATGATTTCAAGCTCACACTTTGTCTAATAAACTTACATCTTTCATTCTTTATACAGATTGAGGGACTGTGGTTTGTCAGAGATCAGCTGTGATTATCTGGCAGCAGCACTGAAGTCCAACCCCTCCCATCTGAGAGAGCTGGAGCTGAGCAGGAACAACAAGCTGCAGGATTCAGGAGTGAAGCATCTGTGTGGTTTCCTGGAGAGTCCAGGATGTGGACTTGAAACTCTGAGGTCAGTCAGCATGTTTTAGTTGTGCTGAGATGAATATGATGTGAAAGTTGTGCTGACACTAAACTGCAGACATCAGGCTGATATTATACTGATCCACACTGAGGATCTTCATGGTAAAGTCTGTTTTCTTCTTCTCTGGTTTAGTCCATTGACTGCAGCAGAACAATGTTCACATTTCAAACAGTGAGACTCAACGTATGGCCCGCGGCCCACACGCGGCCTGCCTACCTTTCCTGATTCAGAGAGAGGGGACCCTGATTAACTGTGTAGTGTTCTTCCTCACAGTTCTAAGTATCAGACACAACAATGAATAATCCACAGCTGACTCTCTTTAGCAGGTCAGAGGTCACGGCACACAGCAGACAGTGGGAATTATTAGAATAGAATAGAATAGAATTCAACTTTATTGTCATTGCACATGCACAGGTACAGGGCAACAAAATGCAGTTTGCATCCATCCAGAAGTGCTTTAGCCATGATATAGATATATTACAATATATATTAGCAATAATATAGATATGTAAGTATATTACAGAAATGGGTCTATTATGGTATGTTATAATGTACACGGTATGAAGTATGTTATGAATATTCTATAACTAAGTATGTACAGGCTATGAACAGGATATAAATATGAAATAAAAAACTATACAGAAATCTGAGATATACAGCTATACAGAAATATGAACTATGCAAGTTATAAACAGTTGTAGGATTAAAGATTATTGAATGTACAGAATGATTATTTACACAGAGCTATACAGTAGTGCAGTTAAGATAAGTGAGATATGTCGATAATTTCTACAGAGGCTATATAAAGTGCCAGTGGTTGTGAGTGGTTGTTCAGTTCATGTTATTATTGTGTGTTTGAGGGTACAGTTGTCCATTGTGTGTGTGTGTGTGTGTAGGTGGTTTTGGGTGTGTGTATGTTCAGTCCATGAGTTTAACGTGGGTCAGATGTCAGGAGGCAGAGTTCAGGAGTCTGACAGCTGTGGGGAAGAAGCTGTTCCGGTACCTGGTGGTCTTAGTCCGGAGGCTCCTGTAGCGCCTCCCAGGGCAGGAGGGTGAAGAGTCCATGTGATGGGTGACTGGGGTCTTTGATGATTTTCCCAGCCCTTTTCAGACACTGCTTCCAGTAGATGTCATGTATGGCAGGAAGTGGTGCCCCGGCGATGCGCTGGGCAGTTTTCACGACCCTCTGCAACGCCTTCCGGTCCGAGGCAGAGCAGTTCTCGTACCAGACTGTTATACAGTTGGTCAGGATGCTCTCGATGGTGCAGCGATAGAAGTTCACCAGGATGTCTGAGGACAGGTGGTTCTTCCTCAGAGTCCTCAAGAAGAAGAGGAGCTGGTGAGCCTTCTTGAGCAGCTTGGAGCAGTTGGTCGTCCAGGTGAGATCCTCGGAGATGTGGACTCCCAGGAACTTGAAGCTGCTCACACGCTCCACAGCCGTCCCCTTAATGTGGATGGGTGGATGTGGGTCAGCATTCCTCCTGTAGTCCACGATGAGCTCCTTGGTCTTCTCAGTGTTAAGCAGCAGGTTGTTTGTGTCGCACCACTCAGCCAGACAATCCACCTCCTCCCTGTAGGCGGCCTCATTGTTGTCACTGATGAGGCCAATCACCGCGGTGTCATCTGCAAACTTAATGATGGCGTTGGAACCATCAGCAGGTCTGCAGTCGTGGGTGAAGAGGGAGTAGAGGAAAGGGCTCATCACACAGCCTTGTGGTACACCGGTGTTCATTGTGATTGTAGATGAGCAGCGGTTATCAGCCGGACATGTTGGGGGCGGTTGGTCAGGAAGTCCAGTAACCATTTGCAGATGAGGGAACTGATGCCCAGGTCTGTCAGTTTCCTGATGAGTTGTGAGGGGTGGATTGTATTGAATGCTGAACTGAAGTCTATAAACAGCATTCTGGCGTAGGTGTTGTTGTTGTCCAGGTGTGAGAGGACAGAGTGCAGTGTGATGGAGACTGCATCCTCTGTGCTCCTGTTCTGGCGCTATGCGAATTAGTGGGGGTCCAGGGTGGGGGGGAGACAGGATTTGAAGTGTGCTAGGAAGAGCTGCTCTAAGCACTTTGTGATGATGGGGTCGTAGTCATTGAGGCTAGATGGGTTGGAGTTTTTGGGTATCGGGACGATGGAGGTGGATTTGAAGCAGGCCGGTACCACAGCGTGGGCCAAGGACAGAGTGAATATGTCTGTGAGCACTCCTGCAAGCTCCCCAGAACACGCTCTGAGAACAGCACCGCTCCTACATCGGATGCCATCAGGACCTGCAGCCTTGTGGACATTGATCCTGCTCAGCACCGCTCCTACATCGGTGGGGGAGAGAGTCAGAGGTTGGTGGTCTGGCATCATGTCTGTTTTGGTTGTGGTTGTGGGGTTCCCTCACTCAAAACGAGCATAAAAGTTGTTGAGCTCGTTGAGGAAGGTGACATCAGAGGATGCGGGGGAGGGTTTGGTGGTCCTGTAGTCTGTAATGGTCTGGAGTCCTTTCCACATGCGTCGGGGGTTGGAGTTGGAGAAGTGTTCTTCTACCTTCTTTTTGTAATGGTGTTTGGCTTTTTTTTTTTTTGTGATCAACATTTTATTGATTTATGGTTGGGGGGGGGGGGGGGTAGGTACAGACATATACAGCACAACTGTAAACCGCAGTAGCAAAGCAAACATTAGCAAACAAGGCATAGGGACAGCAAAGAAAAGACACAAAAACACAAAGTTAAAACCAATTATTGCCTCTTCCAGGAGATAACTCTGGATGAGAAGATTTTCCAAGCGTCAACAGTCGTGGGTCGAGCTTTATTTAATTTTGCTGTGGTATGTTCAAAACCAATAACACGGATAAGACATCGCCTCCAGAATGATTCCATACAAATGTCAGGACAGAACCATTGCTTTGTAATAGTCTTCTTTGCGGATGTGAATCCAGCGAACAACATTTTGCATTGCATTTGTTTTAAGGAGATTTCAGAGGTATCATTAAGGAGACAAAGACCAGGATTGGGAACATAAAAAACTTCCAGTACCTCAGATAACACAGAGTTTACAAAGACCCAAAAATTGGATACCACAGGACAGTCCCAAAACATGTGCAAAAACGTGCCAGGTGATGAATCATTGCAGATGTGACAGTGATACGTAGCCTGTAGTTTCATCTGGAACCTCCTATAGGGTGTAATGTATGTTCTGTGTATGGTTTTGAAATGAATTAATTGATGTGCCAGGTTCTTAGAAGTCAAACTCAGATTAGACCAAACTGTATCCCAGTCTATATTAACCTGCAGTTCTCCCAGTTCCCTGACCCAAATAGATTCAATGGGCAGGGACTTCATACCATGTTCGGCTAATTTGTTGTAGATTTTGGAAACAGAGGGTCTGCCAGATTTAGGCAGGATCCAGTCCAACATGGGATGAGAGGGAAGAGGAGAATCCCAGGGGACACCATATGCTTTTAAAGCTGATCTGAGCTGCAGATACACAAAGTAAGAAGATGCAGGAAGAGAAAAACATGTCCTTAAGTCCTGAAATGAGCAGAGGCCTTGGGCGTTGAATAGATCATCAAAAAGGTTTATCCCGAGTGAGAACCAAGAGGGTTGAACAAATGGCAAATGGCACTGCCACATAGTAACTTTAAATTATGCCAGAGTGGTGAGCTTTTACAAAATTTAACTGGAGCACCCAGCCGCCTTTCTATTTTCCTCCATACCTGTATAGAGTTGGCAATAATAGGTCCGAATTTGTTGTTGTTGTAGAGCGTATTGGTGGAACATTAGCAAACAGAAGATCTTGCAGTCTATGCGGTGCTGCCTTGGCGGATTCGATCATTTTCCACGCAGTAGTAGCCTCTGGGTTGACCCACGTACTAAGCGCCCTGATTTGGAACGACCAGTAAAAAAACTCGAAGTTTGGCACTGCCAGGCCACCAAACAATTTGGGCCGCTGCAATGTTGACAAACGTATCCTAGGCCTTTTGCCATTCCAAATAAATTTAGACACCGCAGACTGTATGTCTTTAAAATAAGTTAGAGGAGGAGAGAGTGGCAACATAAAAAAAAGGAAATTAAGCCGTGGCAGTATGTTCATCTTTACTGTGTTGATTCTACCCTGAAGCGAAGTTTTTAAATTGTCCCATCTTTGAAAGTCGGATTTGATCTTATTTAGCATAGTAGTAAAATTGTCCTTGATTATCTTTGGAATACTATTATGAATTGAAATGCCCAGATAAGTAAAAGTGCTTTTGATCTGAACACAACCGGGTAAGGAAACTTTCGTAGCTTTAACGTTCAAAGGCATCAGAGCAGATTTCGACCAGTTTATTTTGTAGCCAGATAGAGAGCTGAAATGGTCAAAGTTTTTAATTAATGGATGGATGGACGTCTCATAGTTGTCCAAAAACAGAATAATATCATCCGCATATAGAGATATGATATGATTATGACCACCAATTCTTATGGGAGAAATTGTGGACTGTCTGATGGCTTGTGCTAGGGGCTCTAGAGAGAGGCAGAACAGGAGAGGAGAGAGAGGTCAACCCTGCCTCGTTCCACGCTGCAGCGTGAAAGGGGGAGAGACCAGGTCCCCTGTTAAGACACTAGCAAGAGGTGAGTGATATAGTGTTTGAATCATAGCAACAAATTTCTGCTTAAACCCAAAGTGTTTCAATACCATCCACATATAGTCCCACTCTAGCCTATCAAAGGCTTTTTCTGCATCAAGTGAAAATACTGCACATGGATTTTGATAGCTGTTAGCGGCATCTATGATGTGCAACAGCCGTCTTATGTTATCAGATGCAAGCCGCCCTCGGATAAATCCTGTCTGGTCTGCATTGACCAAAACATGGATAACTCTTTCCAAGCGCAATGCGAGAGCTTTTGCAAATACTTTGAGATCAGTTGTGAGCAGAGCTATCGGTCTGAAACTAGAGCACTCAAGAGGGTCCTTTCCCTTTTTTAAGAGAAGGGTAATAAGTGCTGTTTTCTGGTCTCTATGGAAAGACCCGTTCCGGATTGCAAAATTAAATGAGCCGAGCATGAGCGAAACTATTGTATCCCAAAGTTCTAGAAATAGTTCTGGCGGAAGGCCATCCAGTCCAGGTGATTTACCTTTGTTAAGGTCTTTCAGCGCTCTATGCAGCTCATCTAGAGTTAATGGGGCCTCTAGCTCATCCTGATCTGCTTGTGGAAAATGAGGTAGATCCAGATTTTCGAGAAAGCTATTACAGATAGTATCCTTAAAATTGATATCTGATTTATACAGATTTACAAAAAATGACGAGAAAGTGGTGTTAATGGACTGAGGATTTGTCGTAATTTTACCGTTTGCAGCTGTTATAGCTGGGATATGTGCCCTTGTTTCACATTCTTTAAGCATAAGTGCCAACAAATGACTAGGATGCTCTGATTCAAAATAGTACTTCTGTCTAGTTCTATGCAAGATGAACTCTGCTTTGGACAAGGTTATTGCATCATATTCTTCTTTTAGTGAAGCTAGGAGTGTAGACTGATCGTCTGACCGGCTAAGTTTTTGCAGATTCCGTAAAGATTCCATCTGATTTACTAGATTGGACACCTGAGCAAGTTTTGTTTTTGCCAACATGGAGGAGAATGAGATGGAAAAGCCACGAATGAAACATTTTGTAGTCTCCCATAAGACTTGTGGGTCGATATCCTCATTAGCGTTGATATCTAAAAATTCCTTCAGCTGGAGCTTAAGCAGGCTGAGAAAGGTAGAGTTAGTTAATAGGGACGTATTAAAGCACCACCTGGGGGCCCTATTCTTTAAATTGGGCAGATCGACAGAGCATAACAAAGCTGAATGATCCGATATCAAGATTGGCTGAATAGAAATAGATGTATCACCTGAAACTAAGGAAGGACTAACAAAAACGTAATCTATCCTAGAAAATGTCTTATGTCTATTAGAAAAGAATGTATAATCCCTAATGTCGAAATTCTGCATCCGCCAAAGGTCGATGAGATTAAGATCTTTTATAAGTGTATTCAGCAGAGAAGATGAGAGATTAGCTACTGCATCTGGATGAGATTTATCTAAAACGGGGTTGACGACAGCATTGAAGTCTCCACCCAACACTATGGAATAATCATTGTATTCTAATAGTGTATTGGCAATATAAGTAAAAAAGTCCCTGTCTGGCTCATTTGGACAGTATACAGATACGAATACCAGTTTATGGTTTAAGATACTGCCAGTTACAAGTGCCAGCCGGCCATTTTCATCACTCGTGCTATACCTGGTAGTAAGGTCGAATTTTCTCTTCAGCAAGATACAGACACCCTTCGTTTTATTTGGGGCAGAGGACGAAGCTATTAGTTTGTAGTGTTTGTTTTGAAAACGTGCCACATCACCTTGTTTCAGATGTGTTTCTTGGATTAAAGCAATGTCAGCCTTTTTACGGTATAGGTACTCAAGGACACGTGTCCGCTTAATAGCGGAGTTAAGACCATTAACGTTAAGTGACAGAATAATCAATGGTAGCATCGGTACGGCAAGTGTCCAAGAATGGTCCCAATGTGAAGATAGCAAGAGAGGAACGTCAATGTGTAGTAAAATATAAGGCCACCATACCCCTGCCAAGTACTGCAATGTTTCACTAGTGCTACTGGAATTTTAACTTTGCATAGAGATATGTCTGCAAGGGAGGGGACAGGGGAGGAAAAAACTATATACAAAAACTGGTGCAGACCGCACAGAGCTCCCTCCATAGGTCTGCTAGAACACAAACTTCTGATTGATTCGTAACCGGTCCTTCCACTCCAACACAAAAAACTTGAGGGTCAGACGTGCACACATAGGCAACGAAAATTAAGTGGGTAAGTATATCCCACACCCTCCCGACTGAGTGAAATTATCTTATAAAGCGAAGAAAGAAAAAAAAAAGAAGAAAAAAAAGAATATAAAATATAAATATTTGCATAAAAAATAAAATAAAATAATACAAATGTATCTTATATATGTACAGTAACAACAGCCAGCAAATGTTTGACCATGATAAGCTCAAAGAAAAGTAAAATAAATAATTAATATTAAAAAAAAAAATACATATATATAAATATATACATACATACACACACACACACATATATACACACACACATATATATATATATATATATATATATATATATATATATATATATATATATATATATATATATATACACATACATATACATACATATACACATACATACATATACACATACACATGCATACATACACAAAACAAAATAAGATACAATACAAAAATAAATAAATAAATAAAAAGTACCCCCGGTAGGGGCGAAGCAAGTCGCTAAATTAAATGTAACCAACCTTAACCCATGAAAGTGATCCTGCCGTCAACCTAGTTGAGGCCTGCTGCAACTAAAACAGGACAACTAACCGGCGTTCAGTCATTCATGTCCACTAAGTTGCCTTCTCCCGCATGCTGATTGCCAGCGTTGTTGGCCGCGCTGTTTAGATCGGGAGGAAAAGCGGGGGCCCCATCAACACACTGCGGCGTTGCAGGATTCAGCTTACGCGGCAGGGAGTTAATGAAATCTTCTGCCAGTTGAGGGGATTCGAAAGCCATCTTCTTACCACCGTGCTCTATCTTCATCACGGCGGGGTAAATGAGGAATGGTTCCAGGCCCATAGCCGTAGCCTTCTTCATGACGGGAGAGAAACTCTTCCTCTTTGCTGTTGTAGTCGGACTGAAGTCAGGGAAGAAAAGAAGAGTGGTGTTGGCGGCATGCTTCACTGGATATGCTTTGCGTGGCCCTTTGAGAATTGCCGATCTGTCCTGCCACCGTAACAATCTGAAGATTAGGGTGCGAGGCTTCTTGGTATTAGTATCGCGGCCGTCGTACACCCGATGCGCTCGTTCGATGTCGATGTTGTGCCCCTCCAACGACGGAATCCACTTGGGGAGATTGGCCTTAATGTAGCCAACTGTATCCGAGCCCTCCAGCATTTCAGGTAAGCCAACAAGCCTGATGTTATTCCTGCGACCCCTGTCCTCCAGATCTGTAAGCTTTGTCGTGAGTAGATCGAGTTGTTTCTTCAGATCGATAACCGATCGTCTGTCCTCACGCGCGGCGGCTTGCACTGAGTCCACTCGGTCTTGAGTGCGTTTAGCCATTGCAGTTACCCTCTCGATTTCCCCGCTAACATTATTTACCACTTCATTGGTCTTTTGAAGGTCTGTGCGTAGGTCGCGCAGAGCAGGAATTAAGATAGAGTCCATAGCTTCCCTGACTGCCGAGGCAACCACTGAATCGAGGGACTTTTGTTGTTCCTGAAGTGCTAGCTTCACACCGTTAGCAATAGCCTCGTCGAGGTCTTCCTTAGTGACGGAGGAATCTTTAAACTTCTTCTTTAAGGGAGACTGAGCAATCTCCCTTTTCCGCGAGTCTCTGGTTGAAGCGGTGTCCATAGTGGGATCGGCGTTGAGATAACTAATTTATATGACAGGATAGTGATAAACAGTGACAATGTGTGCAGAGCTAAAAACTATGCTGGCATTCCTGACGACGGGTCACGTGATCTCCGTGTTTGGCTTTTTTGATACCCTTCTTTAGATTAGCCCTTAGCAGCCTCAGTGTACTCAGGAGTGTTCACACAGATCTTTAAAGAGGAGAAACAACTGTACCAGGACAAGGTGTTCTGCTTTGTTCATCTCAGTGTTCAGGAGTTTCTGGCTGCTCTTCATGTCCACCTGACCTTCATCAACTCTGGACTTAATCTGCTGGAAGAAGAACAACAAACAACGTCCATGTGGTCTAAATTATTTGATAAACCAAAACTTCAATCTCTCCACCAGAGATCTGTGGACAAGGCCTTACAGAGTCCAAATGGACACCTGGACTTGTTCTTCCGCTTCCTCCTGGGTCTTTCAATGCAGACCAATCAGACTCTCCTACGAGGTCTGCTGACACAGACAGGAAGTAGCTCACAGACCAATCAGGAAGCAGTTCAGTACATCAAGAAGAAGCTCAGTGAGAATCTGTCTGCAGAGAAAAGCATCAATCTGTTTCACTGTCTGAATGAACTGAATGATCGTTCTCTAGTGGAGGAGATCCAACAGTTCCTGAGATCAGGACGTCTCCGAACAGATGAACTGTCTCCTGCTCAGTGGTCAGCTCTGGTCTTCATCTTACTGTCATCAGAAAAAGATCTGGATGTGTTTGACCTGCATAAATACTCTGCTTCAGAGGAGTCTCTTCTGAGGCTGCTGCCAGTGGTCAAAGTCTCTAAAAAAGTTCTGTAAGTTATAAAGTTTTTATTATTTAATTTGGTTGGTATGTTATGGAAAAACACAGTGCCATCAACTTCTGTTTTGTTTTTGTCAAAATCACTGTAATATAATCACTGTACCTTTATATACACGTGACTTGTATTAATGCTGCTGCCCTCTTGTGGCTAAAGTGTAATTATGTTATTGTTATTAGGGAGGATTTGAGAGTAACATGCCAAGTGAGTCAGCAGCTTCGCTTTAGCTTAAAAAATCCAAATTCTTACGTCATCAGTTATAGTTGCATGTATTCATTATCATAATTTAACCTTTAATATTGATGTCTTAAATTTATTTTGAGTAAACTAGCAATAATTTTATGGTTGTATTAAATAAATACATCACTAATGAATTATTTATTTCAGTAATTAATTAAAAATGTACATAATTAATTAAAAAATATATTGATAATGAATTATCAGTTAATTTGATTTAAAACAATTCATTATTTATTTATGTACTATTCTAATTAGTTAATTACATATTTAATCAGTTATTGGTTTGTTTTCTATTTTAATTGTTTTACTGACACATTTAATGAATTATTTAATGATGTATTTATTTAATTCACGTTGCTACTCCTGGCCCTGCATCGGTGTTCATAAATACATTTTATTTGTCAGCTTCACCCATCAAAGTCAGGGGGCTGGGTTAATGCTGATCAAGTCAAAACCATTGCTTTGGTCTGGTGGGCGTTCTTTTAGTGGGCTTTTCTCAATACTAAGTAGGCCTACACACCAGGGTTTGGACATGTGTGGACCCAAACTATACTTAAACTTTACCCTTTTTTGTGTGTCACCAAATACACTTTTAATATTTTCTAGACAAGAATGTAGTGGCGTAATCTTTAACCTCTTTTGGCTCCAAACAGAAGTGACAGACTTGAGCAGGGTTCATTTAAAGGCTGACAGAAGTGGAGTGGTGACGGGGAGATGTTTGACAGGACAGTGTTTCAGCCTCCACAGGTTCATGTTGTGCTCCATCAGTCAGTGAAGATGAAGTCGGTGCTGATGAGGCTGTAGAGTGTGTGAGGGATGTGAATGAGGATGATGAAGATCTGATGATAGCAGATAAAAACAGGCTGCAGAGACTTTGAGCCATACAGGGCACACAGTGTGTGCACAGAACAGCTGAAATCATTATGGAGGCCTCACTGGGATATGGAAGCATCACAGTACAGCTTCAGTGAAGCATTAAAGTCTCTGATATGAGATGAGAAATGAAGCAGCCAGAGCTTTTTCATGAGTGGAAATCCACTGTGACTGTGAGCTGCTGCTACAGCCTCCAGATTAGCCAGCAGCTCATCCTGCTCAACATTTCCTCACCAACTTTAATGGAAGTGTGATGTTTTCAGCTGGAGTGATGGTCAGGATGGCCTCCCTCTCCTCTTCTTCTGCTCTTCCTCTTTCATTTGTAAAGGAACTTCTGCTGCTGTCATTCATTTGGAAGTCCTGTAGCTGAGTTTGGGAGAGACTAACAGCCTCGGCAGCAGAGGGGAGAAAGGCTGTAACACCACCACTTTACTCTGTTCTACCTGTCACATCATTTTATCAGGAAACAAATATGCTCATGTTTTTACTATGTTTGTCTTGAAGATGTGAGAAGATCACATGGTGCTTTTTATTATTGTGTTGGTTTGTTTTCTGTCTCTTGGATGGAGCCCAGCTGTGCGTGGTCCCTGGGCCTGTGGTCAGAGTGTGTGCTGGATAATCCGGCCCAGGATGAGGCCAAACTGACATGGGATGAAATGTCTGTCACATAATTGAACTTAGTGTAGTTTCATTTCTGCACAATTTAAAAACAACCAAAACTTTGTTCTGTCTTTTCTATGTTATACTGTAGACTTTCTTTGATACTGTGTCCAAAAGGAGCAGTTTTTACTTTGAAGGGGAGCCGTCTCTGTTTCCTCTTCAGGTTGGATGATGGAAGCAAATGAGTGTGTGATGTTCTTTCAGTGTTGCACTTTGTAGACGGTCCCTGAGCACTGGTCTCACAGCCAGCTGCACATAGAGACCAGTGTTGTTAGTCCAGGTCAGAAGATGACTTGTTGGAATGAAAATGAGCTTGTAGTTTGTCTGCTTTAATAATGTGACTGGAAAAAGGTGTTGGACTTCAAATATGTCCATTTCTTTCACACTTCACCTTTAAAAGTGAAGCTTTGTGGTTCCTGGAAGGAAAAACACGACTTTTTCAAGTCTTTGTCCTGTTTTTATGATAAATGTACGACTTTAATGTGAAATATTCAGAGTTTTTTCTCTTGTTGTGTTTGTTTGAAGCTGCTTCCTGTTGGCTTCAGCTGTTTGGAGTTTCCATTTTCTAAACTTCTACATTCTGAACCTTCTTCAGCTCTGAACAGATGATGAAACACTGAATGATTTCAAGCTCACACTTTGTCTAATAAACTTACATCTTTCATTCTTTATACAGTTTTAAGGGCTGTGGTTTGTCAGAGATCAGCTGTGATTATCTGGCAGCAGCACTGAAGTCCAACCCCTCCCATCTGAGAGAGCTGGACCTGAGCCTGAACAACAAGCTGCAGGATCCAGGAGTGAAGCATCTGTGTGGTTTCCTGGAGAGTCCAGGATGTGGACTTGAAACTCTGAGGTCAGTCAGCATGTTTTAGTTGTGCTGAGATGAATATGATGTGAAAGTTGTGCTGACACTAAACTGCAGACATCAGGCTGATATTATACTGATCCACACTGAGGATCTTCATGGTAAAGTCTGTTTTCTTCTTCTCTGGTTTAGTCCATTGACTGCAGCAAAACAATGTTCACATTTCAAACAGTGATACTCAACGTATGGCCCGCGGCCCACACGCGGCCTGCCCACCTTTCCTGATTCAGAGAGAGGGGACCCTGATTAACTGTGTAGTGTTCTTCCTCACAGTTCTAAGTATCAGACACAACAATGAATAATCCACAGCTGACTGTCTTTAGCAGGTCAAAGGTCACGGCACACAGCAGACAGTGGGAAATATTATAATTCTGATCATTTATCAGCACATATCCATATGTATAAAAACAAAGCTGACACTGTGAGACTTGATCAGAGGTGTGATCATCACAGCAGAGGCCTTTGTGTCAAAGTCACTGAGGATCAAACAGAAACACATGAAGCAGATTTTCCTGTTCTGGCTTTTTATAGCAGATAACCTTCAAAATATTCTGCAGTCCATCAAAAACTGAAGCAAACCATGAATCAACATGTGAACATGAGCTGATGCTGCTGAAGTGAAGCAAAGTTACAGAAGTTTGATTACAGACACAGCTGAGAGTTTGTAATCTGTCATCATTTTAAAAGGTTTAAATTTCTTCAGTATTGAACAGCAGAAATGAGGCTTTGTTTTCGGAGGCCGACAGCAGTGAACACAACAGCAGACTGGTGCGTAATAAGCAGTGAATAATGCAGGAAACAGATTTTTGAAGGTAAACTGTTCTTGAAGTACACTGAGAGAGAGAGAGCTGTGCAGGAAGTAAACGTCAAAGTCAGAGAGAATTCATGACGATGTTCATCAAACGTAAAGCGTAGTTTGGATCTTCTTCTGCTGCTGGTTCAGTCAGTTTTGGTTGGAGACAGATGAAACCTGCAGCTTCAGGATCTGTGAGCTGTCCACTTTCAGCCCCGACGGCGTGTCCGTGTACGTGCTGTCGAGTGTACGATCCACGCTCTGTGTTTCCATCTTTGTGTGTTTAGCTGCTCTCATTTACTGTTTTATCTGTTTGCTTGTTGTTGAAATACTTTTGGGAGCTTTAACCTGAGATTCTGGCAAAATACATTTATATTAAAAATCGATTCAGGACTGAATGAATCAACATCGCTTTATTCAAATTAAAACCATTTAAAGAGGAAAATCCATTTTTTTACACCCGCCTCTAATGCTGGGTAATGTCAGCTGGTCCATGTGCAGCTGGCTGTGAGGCTCAGGGAGCGTCTACAAAGTGCAACACTGAAAGAACATCATCCATAAATATTGAGTAATAACTGGACTCTCATACAGCGAGACTCAAATGCCTTTAAACATCAGCTTATCCTGTTGATCCAAGTCCAACACTGCGTTTGTAAAAAAAAAAAATTTAATTTTCTTTTATTAAACCTTTATTTAACCAGGAAGATCCCATTGAGATTAAAAACCTCTTCTTCACGGGAGACCTGGCCAAGATAGGCAGCAGCAAGTGTCTCACAGTTACAGAAATTACTCAATCAAACACAGGCAGCAACAATAAGTGAAAGAATACAAATAAAATAAAATTCAATAAAAGTCAATAAATTTCAAATAAAAATAAAAAGGTCAGTTAAAATGACAATCAATCTAATTGAAACAGTTTCATGTTATGGACTTGGCCTCAAGGGTTCATAGTTTAGATTTAAAAGCACTTAATGAAATTAATTCAGTCATTTTCCATTCCTTCTGCAGTTTGTTCCAAGCCAAGGGTGCTAAATGGACAAAAGCTCTTTTACCAAGTTCAGTTCGGGCAAATGGAACAGAAAGCAACAAGTAGCCATGCGGACGAAGAGAATACCGACCAGCATGTTTCATTGCTAGCAGGGAACATACACTCAACAAAAATATAAACGCAACACCTTTGTTACTGCTCCCATTCCCCATGGGATGGACGTAGAGACCTAAAATTCATTCCAGATACACAATATAACCATCCCTCCCAAACAGTGGTCACAAATCAGTCCAAATGTGTGGTAGTGGGCACATCTGCCATATTGAGATAATCCATCCCACCTCACAGGTGTGCCACATCAGGATGCTGATCTGACATCATGAGTAGTGCACAGGTGTACCTCAGACTGCCCACAACAAAAGGCCACCCTGGAATGTGCAGTTTTTTGCGCTATTGGGGGTCTGGGGACCCAGAACCGGTCAGTATCTGGTGTGACCACCATTTGCCTCATGCAGTGCAACACATCGTCGCATGGAGTCTATCAGATTGTCAATTGTGGCCTGTGGAATGTTGGTCCACTCCACTTCAATGGCTGTGCGAGGTTGTTGGATATTCGTGGGAACTGGTACACGCTGTCGTATACGCCGGTCAAGCACATCCCGAACATGCTCAATGGGTGACATGTCCGGTGAGTATGCTGGCCATGCAAGAACTGGGACATTCTCAGCTGCCATCTGCCCTGAACAATGTGAACCATGATTCATCCGTGAAGCGCACACCTCTCCAACGTGCCAGACGCCATCGAATGTGAGCATTTGCCCACACAAGTCTGTTACGGCGACGAGCTGGAGTCAGGTCAAGACCCCGATGAGGACGACGGGCATGCAGTTGAGCGTCCCTGAGACGGTTTCTGACAGTTTGTGCAGAAATTGTTTGGTTGTGCAAACCAATTGTTCCAGCAGCTGTCTGGGTGGCTGGTCTCAGACGATCTTGGAGGTGAACCTGCTGGATGTGGAGGTCCTGGGCTGGTGTGGTTACACGAGGTCTGCGGTTGTGAGGCCGGTTGGATGTGCTGCCATATTCTCTGAAACGCCTGTGGAGACGGCTTATGGTTGAGAAATGAACATTCAATGCACGGGCGACAGATCTGGTTGACATTCCTGCTGTCAGCATGCCAATTGCACGCTCCCTCATTGCTTGTGGCATCTGTGGCATTTTGCTGTGAGACAAAACTGCACATTCCAGGGTGGCCTTTTGTTGTGGGCAGTCTGAGGTACACCTGTGCACTACTCATGATGTCAGATCAGCATCCTGATGTGGCACACCTGTGAGGTGGGATGGATTATCTCAATATGGCAGATGTGCCCACTACCACACATTTGGACTGATTTGTGACCACTGTTTGGGAGGGATGGTTATATTGTGTATCTGGAATGAATTTTAGGTCTCTACGTCCATCCCATGGGGAATGGGAGCAGTAACAAAGGTGTTGCGTTTATATTTTTGTTGAGTGTATATAGGAAAGCAACAACCCAAGTATCGCCTTATATATAAAAGTGTATAAATGAGAGTTCCTCCGACTTACCAAAGCAGGCCATCCTACCTGAGAGTATAACTCACAGTGGTGAGTCTGAAATTTACGGTTAGTGATGAACCTCAGAGAAGCACGACACACAGAATCAACCATTCGAAGACATTGAGCAGAAGCATTCATATATAGAATATCACCATAATCCAGCACAGGCAAAAATGTTGCAACAACAAGCCGCTTCTTTGAATTAAAAGAGAAACAAAACTTATTTTGAAAATAAAATCTCAGTTTTAACTTCAGATTTTTTACAAGATTCTCTACATGTGGTTTGAAGGTGAGCGAGTCATCAATTAAGATTCCCAGATATTTATAGGTGTGAACCAACTCTATTTTATTACCTTCAAGAGTGGTTACTGGTGGGATTATTTGGGCCAAATTCCTTGATTTAGAAAACAGCATGAGCTTTGTTTTGTCTGCGCTGAGAACAAGTTTAAGCTGAAGTAATGAGTGCTGGACAGCAGAAAAGGCTTTCTGCAAGGAGTCAATGGCTTGGACAAGAGTTGAACCACAGCTGTAAATAACTGCATCATCAGCATAGAAGTGCAAGTTTGCATCTGGCACATTTAGACTAAGATTGTTTACGTAAATGATAAATAGAAGGGGACCTAATACAGAACCCTGTGGCACTCCGTTGTGCACTGTAACAAAGTCAGAACATAGACCGTCAGATTTAATGCACTGAGTCCTGTTACTGAGGTAGTTTGAGAACCATCCACTGCTCTCTCAGAGAGTCCTGCCTGGAAGAGTTTAAGTTTTAAAACACAATGATCAACAGTGTCAAATGCTTTTGACAAATCAATAAAAAGGGATGCAGAGTGTTGTTTTTTTTATCAAGTGCAATAGTAATATCATTTACCACTCTAATTGCAGCTGTGATAGTACTGTGATTCTTCCTAAAGCCTGGTTGATATTCAGATAAAATGGCATTGGTGTGTAAAAACTCCTTTAACTGCTCACACACAAGAGATTCAAGAACTTTGGCCAGCACAGATAGATTAGATATTGGTCTGTAATTAGTTAACACTGCTGGGTCACCCCCTTTTAATAGAGGAACAACAAAAGCTGATTTCCATACAGAAGGAATTTTATTCGTATCCAGTGTGAGGTTGAAAAGTGTTGTGAGAGGCTCTGCCACAAAATCAGCTGCCAGTTTCATTAAGTGTTACAGGAAAAATGATTCTATGTTTCTTTACCTTCTTTTAAATGTACAAAGATGCCTTTTGTCTGCCCTTTGCCTATGGTTAGATTAGTTTAGAATGATCTTTTTAGACTTTCCCAGCAAAGACATCTTGTTTCTGGGACATATTGTTTTAGATTGTTTTATCTCTCACAGCCTTCTCCCAGCTCTCTGCTGACGAGACTAGCGCCACATATGGAGTTGTTTATTTTATTTGTTTTGTATTTTCTTATCCTGTTCTCACTGTCTTTCCTATAAAAATTACCAAGCCACTGTGCATGGTGTGAGTTGTTCTTAGCAGCTCACCCGTGTACACGTTTGATAAAGAAAGTAACTTTGTCTCATTGTGTCTTTATTTCTCCTGGGTTTTTTACAGAGTTTTCCCCCAACATTTCTTGGTCCTTCGACAGCCGGATCACCTCCATCGTGTCCCATCTCCGTGACCAGTCCACGTTGTTCGCCTGTCGACAGCCCACACACCAGGTGTGTGGAAAAAGACCAGGAGCGTTAAATTCGGGTCTTGGCCAACGTCTTAGAAAGCGACCCACGGTGGTGGGACCCGATCGAGGTGGACCAGACCCGGCGACACCGACCAGGTAGATACAGACACACTGACACAATCTTGCGTAAAAGCGCATTTTGAATTCAGGGAATTTAAAATAGCGGAAGTAGCTCGTCGACTGGTAGCTCTGGGAGCTCGTCGACTGGTAGCGTAGCTCGTCGACTGGAAGCTTTGGAAGCTCGTCGACTGGTAGCTTTGGAGCTCTGGGTAGCTCCCCCAGCTGGGTCTAGACTGGGTCTAGGGAGTAAGTAGCTCTGGGAGCTCCCCTTATCATAAGGGTTCCGGTCGCGCGCGTCGAAGCTGTGAATGTGAATGTGTGTGTGTGTGTATTGTTTTAATTAATGGAGCAAGCTGAATTTTCACGGTCCAATAAGAGACTGAGCTGCTCCTACTGTGTTTTTCTTTTACTGCTATTCACTGACGTGCTGGTGAGTTGAGAGAACGGTCGAGTTCCGTCTCGTAAAGTTCACACCGCTTTTGGAAATAGTCCGAAAGTAGAAGGGCGTGTGAGCAACCACTCTCGTCTCTAATACCAGCGAAGGTGATAGCAGCTGTATTGTGTATATATTACTTAAACAAAAATAAGTAAATACATAAATAAGATGGGTAATCAAGCAAGTGAAATTAAAACTCACTCCTGCTGACGAGCAGTGGTGAGAAAAGAAAAGTCCAGACGCCGGACAAAAACAGTGTCTGTAAACTGAGAGATTTAAGAAAACAAAATATAAACAGTCAGAAGAATAGAACTCAACTGCCAGTTTAGTAAAACCAGAAGACGAGACACTGTGCAGTTCCCACAATCCTTTTAGTAAACCATCACTCACTCCTGCAGCCGCATCTGCAGCACCACCCATATCAGGAAGAACTTAATAATCCCTTATTAAGTGAAAACTAGAGATCACAGTAGTTTTGTAGTAGTTTAAAAGGGTTGAAAACAGACCCCACTGAGTAGATATAAATATAAGAAGTACGAAATAAAGATGAACAAAGGGAAAGTTACAGTAGAAATTATCTTTAGAGTATTTGAAATTAATAATAGCAAGGATAACAACCTGTAAAGTGATATTATCAATGAAACACAGTTGGCATGATGACCATGCCCAGCATGTATAAAATGAATATAAAGCAAATAATTCACACGAAAATATTTTAATAACATAAGTATATTAAGGCTGTGTCACTGTTCAGCCAAGGACAGTGTGTGAAAAGGTAACTGTCTCCACCCTGGGAAAAGGATGATTCTGCAGGTCATCTGAAGCCCTTGATGGATACAAAATAAAATATAAATAATATATTATAATAGAACTGCCTGGTCCGCCATGCAACAGAGAGAACAAATGTGACCGCAGATTGGATGAATTCTAAATTATTTGTTTGCCGAATAAGATGATCTAACTAACAAATTGGCTCAGTAGTAGTATAATGGTACACACTGATAAAATATTATAATATGCTATTGCTGTTATATAAGACAAAGAGGATAATATTAACAATGACATAATATTAATATGAAGAGGCACCTTAATCGGTTATGATGTGAGGTGGATAACTGTTAAGCAGTAGTCTGCATCAAGCTTAAGGTTTGCTGAAACTCAGTGTAATGACATGTGAGATGAAGACGATACAGAGAATAACTAAACTAATGAAGTGCATAAAGGCACTTGACCAGCTTGAAACCTATCATCCTAGAATGACACATTGCTGAGATATAGAGCACACCTATAATAACAACCAATAAGCAAAACCCTGTAGACAACAGCTACAACTACAGGATTGAGAAGCTGAATTAAATATGTAGACACTGCTAAGCTGATGAGCATGTTACACATTTTCTTTTCTTTTTATTTATTTGTTTCTTTTAGAGCAGAAGCTGCTGTAACACACCCAAAGAAAGACTCTAGGTCTGACCAACCGTCTCAGTCGTGGGCAAAAAGATGACAGTCAAAATTCTAAAAGATAATTTATTGACGAAAAATATATCAAGAGATAAAAGATAAAACAGTCCAGTGTCCCACTTATGAATTGTATAAAAACACACAGTCCCAAGGCCAGAGCCAGCTATGCCACACAGCCAAGTTGCACCCCACATGTTGCCTTTAACAGGGTTAGAAGTTGTCCTTGGAGACCCACCACCCTGCAAGCATATAGTCAGTGGTCACTCAAGCCTCTGGAACTCTGCTGCCTTTAGGCTGTGGCATATAATAGGCCCTGGCCTGCACAGAGAGACAAAACCACACACTTAATATAAAATTCATAGCGCAAAACCCATCCATCCCAATCATATCTGATTTCATCACATTACATACCTGCACAGAGAGACAAAACAAAACAGCAGTGTTTGTAGTGTGGGCTATAAGTAGACCAGTGTATCAGTGCAATCAAGTACACCTGCCTCTAATTAGTCCAACCTCATTCCAGCCATTGGCTCACCAAAAATGTGACACACACAAAACCACTCCCAACCCAGTGAAACTTCACACAATAATATGGAGCTGAATTAATACAGGCACATTAGTCTACCATGTTACAAGCTGCATGCTATTACAAGCCAACATATGCAGACTTCTGCCTTGTTCGGGTGGCAGCATTTTTTTTTCTTTTTCTTTTGTGTCCTGACACGTTTATGTTTTTTGTTTTTGTTTGATTATTTTGTTGGTTTTGGAAACGAATTTAAACGAACTTGTGACCATACTTGAGAATCACAGTGACACATAGTGATTAGGCATATGATTGAAAAATGCCTAGGTTTAGAGCTGTGAGCTATGAGCTGTGAGCAATGCAAAGTTAAATATATATATTTGTATAAATGGGAAACAACCCTAACTTGAAAGTTTGAAATGTGTGAGATCCATGCATTGTTTGAAGAACTAGAAATTATCTAAAACTGCCTTAAGTGAAAATGTAGAGTTGCATCTATTCTCCCAAACAAAAAAAAAAAACAAATAACAAAAAAAGGGAGAAGCATTCTGTAACTTAAAAATGAGGCTGACTGTTGACAACAGACTAAAACACTAATTCGCAGGTGGCTATCAGGAACAGAGAGGCGAGAAAAGTCACAAACACCAAGGCTGCAGACAGCCACGCAGAAACAGCAGATAACATAGAGACAACGCCTGCTAGAACCGTGGAGAGGAAGGTCACTTCACACGAGATTGTTGCGCATGTGAAATACACAAAGATAAACAAATAACCATTTATATAGACAGCCAGTATGTTTTCTCTGCTGTGCATCATTTTGCAAAAAATCTGGAAAACCAGAGGAATGATTACACCAATTGGCAAACCAGCATGCCAACCTCTTACAACGCCTACTGACTCTTTCATTACTACAGGCAACAATTTTGCTGACAGAGCAGCAAAATAGGCGGCACAACAGGCAAACATGACATTGATGGCAGTAAACACACATCAGATTCCACTGGATGTGTTGAAAAATGAACAAAAAGCAGCAAGCACAGCAGAGCAGGCAAAATGGCTAAAACACGGTGCAGTTCTGACAAACGATTTAATGATGTGTTATGGCAAGCCAGTGTTGCCAAAATCGCTCCACAAAATGGCGGCATTAGTGACTCATGGCTGTACGCATTTGTCATCGGGGGGAATGACCTGTATTGTCAACTCTCATTTTTACACTGTAAATTTTGAAACTTCAGCAAAACAATTTGTCAGAACGTGCATGACGTGTCAAAAATATAATGCTCAGGGTAACCTGCGCCCCCAAAGAGGCCGTTTTCCAACTCCGCCTCATCCTTTTCACACAATTCATATGGATTTTATTGAACTAAGCGAATGTCAAGGGTCAAAATACGCCCTAGTGGTTATAGACGTGTTCTCAAAGTGGCCGGAAATCTATCCAGTGAAAAAGGCAGATGCAATTTCAGTAGCAAAGTGCCTGTGCAATCACTTCATACCCACATATGGCATCCCAGCTTTGATACGGTCAGACAACGGCACTCATTTTGTAAATGATGTCATCACTAAGGTCTCTGAAGCACTCGGTTTCAGCATAAAACACCACTGTGCTTATCACCCTCAGAGCGCAGGCCTTGTAGAGAGAACTAACGGCACTATAAAACAAAGGCTCAGGAAATGCATGGCAGAAACAGGAAGGCCGTGGCCTGAATGTTTGGGTTTAGTGAAAATGTGGATGCGCTTAACACAAGGCTCCCATAAACTAACTCCATTTGAAATCATTCATGGCAGGCCGTTTCCACTGCCTATTACCAGTCAACCAATAGACAAAGCAATCAGAGAAAACACATTAGCAGAGTGGATGTCTAAGCTGTTAGAAAACAAAGAGATCGTTGTACATAATCAACAACCTGATGATGTTTCTCCAGTGTCTTGCAGGCTAAAGCCCGGTGACTGGGTTCTGATCAAGGTGCTCCAAAGGAAAAACTGGAGCACACCCAGGTGGGAGGGGCCATACCAAGTCCTCCTCACTACACCGACCGCTTGCAAAATTGCGGAACGACCATCCTGGATTCATCAGAGTCACTGCAGGCGAGTCAGTGAAGCCATCTAAACACAGCTGACGGCAGGCTTGCCCGCTTGTTGTGATCTCGCCCGGTGGAGGGGTCAGCTTTCCTGGCCGGGGGGTCTACTCGCGACAGGAGGGTGTGTTCCGTCGTCATGACGTGGTGGCTCTTATCAACTGCAGCGGCCCTGACCATGGCCAGGCTCCTCACCTTTGCTTCCGTGAGGGACAACAAGTCACGCTACATGGAGAAAAGGCAGACACTGTATGACAAAGGAAAGTACACCAAGTTTCCCCATGGATACGCCACTAACTTCTGGTGGCAGTTTATGAACACTACAGCTCACTTGAATAACAAAACTGACTGCTATGCATGTACCCATATGCCCCTATCCTCACAGACGTCTGGCCTGTGGCCGTACAGCATACCTGAAGATCACAGTTGGTGCCTGTTGGGCCTGGCAACACATCCAGGCTACGGTACTCTTTGGTCCAAGGCCAACTACAGCATCCCAGCAAAAGCAACCTGGAGGTCATCATCACTCACAAATGTGAACTGTTCCGGACAGACCTACCTACTTACCTGGCCCCAAGTCTCAGACCCACTGCCTGATGTAATTCTACTGAACAAACTGAACGCATCACAACTGCCAGTATGTGTGATGAACAATGGATCGCGGGCAGTGGGGGAGCTGCCTACTCACCTATGTAAGCACATATACACTTTCTGCCCACCAAGGAACGAGAGGAAGTGTATGGCCTGTTCAATCAACGCCACCTGTGCCAGTAACACGACGCTGATGGGCCTAAACTGTCGCTCCGACTACAGCTACCGAATGCCACTACAAACAAAGACTCAGTACCAGTAAGGATCTAGTAAGTCTGGCCCTGGAGATTTTCTAGGATCTAACAGTTTAAGAGCTTTACAGACCTCCTGCACAGAGAAAGGAACAAAGTTAAATGGCTGACCAGTGTACACCGGAAGGTTTGTGCCGGATTTTACAGAGACTGGGTTCAGAGAGTCAAACAAAGAGCCAGAAGATATAAAGTGCTTGTTAAAGCAATTCATCATCTCCTTCCTATCATGAAGAGGAACAGAATCCTTAAAAATATAGGTGGGTAGAGTGTGGGAGCTTTTACTCACTGAAAGAGACTCAATGATTTTCCAGAACTTCTGTGGATTATTTAGGTTCTCAGTGGTGACAGACAGATAACAGATAAAAACATGTTTGTTAATCATTTTGTTTGGTTTCTGAGGAAAATGATTCAATAACTTGCTGCTAATACACAACATTTCATCATATTTCCTCATAACCCTCTTTTGTCTGACCATTTGATCCCATTTGAATTTGCAATAAAGGATCCACAGAGTTTGGTGACAATAATGACAGTAGATGTTTGTGTGAAAGTGCTGGAAGCAAATTAGTGTGTGATGTTCTTTCAGTGTTGCACTTTGTAGACGCTCCCTGAGCACTGGTCTCACAGCCAGCTGCACATAGAGACCAGTGTTGTTAGTCCAGGTCAGAAGATGACTTGTTGGAATGAAAATGAGCTGGTAGTTTGTCTGCTTTAATAATGTGACTGGAAAAAGGTGTTGGACTTCAAATATGTCCATTTCTTTCACACTTCACCTTTAAAAGTGAAGCCTTGTGGTTCCTGGAAGGAAAAACACGACTTTTTCAAGTCTTTTTCCTGTTTTTATGATAAATGTACGACTTTAATGTGAAACATTCAGAGTTTTTTCTCTTGTTGTGTTTGTTTGAAGCTGCTTCCTGTTGGCTTCAGCTGTTTGGAGTTTCCATTTTCTAAACTTCTACATTCTGAACCTTCTTCAGCTCTGAACAGATGATGAAACACTGAATGATTTCAAGCACTTTGTCTAATAAACTTACATCTTTCATTCTTTATACAGATTGTGGGGCTGTGGTTTGTCAGAGATCAGCTGTGATTATCTGGCAGCAGCACTGAAGTCCAACCCCTCCCATCTGAGAGAGCTGAACCTGAGCTCCAACAACAAGCTGCAGGATTCAGGAGTGAAGCATCTGTGTGGTTTCCTGGAGAGTCCAGGATGTGGACTTGAAACTCTGAGGTCAGCCAGCATGTTTTAGTTGTGCTGAGATGAATATGATGTGAAAGTTGTGCTGACACTAAACTGCAGACATCAGGCTGATATTATACTGATCCACACTGAGGATCTTCATGGTAAAGTCTGTTTTCTTCTTCTCTGGTTTAGTCCATTGACTGCAGCAGAACAATGTTCACATTTCAAACCTTCAAAGAAGAAGAAAAATCCTCCACTGGATAATTCACTGTGAAACTCTCCAACTCTTCATTCCACCTTAAAGTCTGTCTGACACTGAAATCCAAAGCAAAATGTGCGTTTGCTTTACAGACAGCAGTCCAACACAAACATACACACATCATCCAAAACACAGTCCAACATCCAAATCTCCTCCACTGCCAGCATGAATGATGGGAAAGAGAAGGAGGAACACTCTGACATTCAGGGTTAGAATGAGTTTCATGAAGCAGACTGTGAAGATCAAAGCTGCATTAGAAAGCTTACATGAATGAATGAGTGGACAGAAGTGGACAGAGATCATTTTAAGCACTTCAAAGGCTTTAAATCAGCACATTTCTCTTTATTCTTTATCAACTCTGTTAGTTTCTCTCAGTTTTCTGTGGAATGAAGCTAACAGCAGGCTAATAAGATGCTGACCAATAGGTTTCTATTAAAGGTTGTAATTTGTATATGAAAAAGTGCTTTGGCTCAGCAGGGATCATCTTACAGGTAGAATACAGCTGCTGGATGGGATTAGCATGTCATAGTTATCTACCAAACTGCTAACTGGGGGATTTCAGGCCATCTATGGATCATTTTTGCTAACTGTTTATTCAGCTTAGGCTCACAGGGCTGCAGCCTGTGCCCTAGCTGTCATAGGGCAAGAGGCGTGGTCCACCTGCACAGGTGAGCAGTCCATCACAGGGCCAACAGAGAGAGACAGAGAAGCACTCTCTCACATCCACACCTACAGCCAATTTAGAAGCACCAATGAACCTAAGCAGCATTTCATTGGACTGTGGGAGAACATCCAACCTCCACAGAAAGGCCAACAAGCTTCAACCTACAACCTTCTTGCTTTAAGGCACTAGTGCCAACCACTTTTCCCCATTTCAGCCCAAATCCTGCATCTTCCTGTTTCTGACTCCAGGCCAGCTCCACTAACACTTTCTCATCAGACACTGCCACCTAGTGGAGGAAGTCTTAGTTCCATTTGAAGCTTCAGATTACAGTTAGTTCCTTTACAAAGAGGTGGAGGTGGTGGGGCCACAGCACCATCATCACTGAGTGCCATAGGACACTTAACCTTTGTTTCCATATGCTGGGAACTTCCTGTTGTTCCAAGGAGGACTGGAAAATGTGTGAAAATCTCCCAGTCAGTTCCTCACAGCACACTTCAATCATTTCCCTCCCACAGCATCAGGACCAGGGCTTTTTCTCTCTTTGATCCCACTAAGAGATTTCCACACAAACACCTCATCAGTGGGACTCTCAGAGCTACCAGCCCTTTGCTACAATCACAAAGCTCTTCATTGAAATCAATGATATCAAAGCTGGAATCCAATGAGTCCAAGTCTTCTGCTGATTCAGCATCACATTCATCTTTGCTCCTTGTTCTGCATCCCCACCATGGACTTCATTCCTTTCCAAGCCAGCCTTGAGTGTCATTTATTCAGCTCATCCTCTGCTTTACTTTTACACCTGATTTTAGCTGCTTTATCTCTCTTTCAACAAGTTTCTGTGCCTCAATCTTTTTCTTCTCTCCCTCATAACAAGACAGCTTCTTCTGCCTGAGAACATGTTGGAGTGATTTACTAATCCAGGGCTGCTTATTGGGGAAAATACTTCCTGTTTCCAAAGTAATCCCCATTTTTCCCAGAAAGAAATGTAAGTAGAAATCGATGATCTAAGTGAGAACATGAGCCTTTAAAAAGTCCCAGTGGGTGCAGTCAAAGCAGTCCCTCAGTCCCAGTATAGAGTCTTTGGTCCAGACTGGAACAACTGTGTGCCCAGTTTGAGCTCTCTTCAGTCCTGTGACCTGACAGACCCAGAGGGGCCATCACATCACATTTAGAAGCTCCCCTAATGGAGCCACAACACATGTCCAATACTTAGTCTGTCTTGTTGGACCAACTGGAAGAAATGATTCAAGGACTTAGTCACAGAACAGAGATTCAAATCTCCAAAATCCAACTGGCTGCATCAGGACATATAGTCTGAAACTCTGCACAGTTTCCTGTTTGAAGCTGCTTCCTGTTGGCTTCAGCTGTTTGGAGTTTCCATTTTCTAAACTTCTACATTCTGAACCTTCTTCAGCTCTGAACAGATGATGAAACACTGAATGATTTCAAGCTCACACTTTGTCTAATAAACTTACATCTTTCATTCTTTATACAGATTGATCGACTGTGGTTTGTCAGAGATCAGCTGTGATTATCTGGCAGCAGCATTGAAGTCCAACCCCTCCCATCTGAGACAGCTGGACCTGAGATACAACAACCTGAGGGATCCAGATGTGAAGCAGCTGTCTGATCTTCAGCAGAGTCCAGACTACAGACTGGAGACTCTGGTGTAAGTAGAGTGATGGAGTGAGTGGGTGGTGCTGTCAGCAGTATTGTACTAAACACAGTCAGTATGAAACAAAGATCCAGTGTTTCCTGTAAAGCTGGAGCTTCTCAGTGAAGCTGTGAGAGGAGAACGGTGACAGGCTTCAGGATTGGACACAAACACTTCCTGTTTCTGACCTTTATGGTCACCATAGTAACGGCTGACACGCTCTGATCAAACACTGTCAACAGCCAATCAGCTCTCTGAACAAAGCAGCACGCAGACCAATGACTGCATTCATTTCCAAGTTTAAAGCAGTGAAGAACACAGTCTGTAGGTGAGGAAGAATTTAGTGAGAGCAGATGTTTGGATGGAATTCCTCCAGTTAACAGCTGGAACCGTCCATCTGGATTGTTGGGCTTGTTGTTGGGGTTCCTACAGAGCTCAGAGTGGACACACCAAGGTTCTTCTAATGAATGAAAGTCCAAACTCAAACTAGGAGGGAAAAACATTTTCATCAACTTCAATAAAAATCCAAAGATTAGAAAAAGTGAAGCAACAATGAGTCCTAGTACAGTCCCAGCACTGAAGTCCCTGCTGCTCTTTATACTGGATGTGCTGCATCACTGACTGACAGCTGATGAAGAGTCTCTGGAAACACTCGTTTATCTCCTCTGCTCTTCCTTCTTCTCTCTGCAGGTGGAGGTGATGATGGTAAACAGGACGGTGTGTGTGCTGAGAGAGGAGGAGCTGTGTCCTGATGATCCAGAGAGGTTGAAGCAGCAGCAGCTTGTGTGTAGAGACGCTCTGACTGGGCCATGTTACTGGGAGGTGGAGAGGAGAGCTTCATCCAGCAGTGACTGACAGAGGAATGAGAAGAAGTGCAGATGACTGTCAGTGCTGCAGAGTGAACTGCTCTGAGAACAGCTCCACTGTCAGACACAATGTAGAGTCCAGCATCATCCCTGTGTGTCCCTCTGGATCTGACAGAGGATCATCAGTGTATCTGGACTGCTCTGCTGCTGCTCTGTCCTTCTACAGTCTCTGCACAGTCTCTGTCTGACTCTGGCTTCAGACCCTCATGGATCAAACTCACCTGGAAAGACTTTCAAACATCACTCAATAGATTTGAATACAGAATATATTTGATATATACTGTAGATGTACTGTAGAGTTGCAGTTTGTCACTTGTAAATACAGTCTGTGAGCAGCTGTGAGCTGAAAGATCTTTCTAGAAACACGAAATGTTTTCACTCTTCTGTTGCTTTTTCATATATTTCCACAACATTAATATTGATCCCACCTGTCTCACCTGTTTCATGCTTTTATACATAATAACAGGACACGTGTGATCTGAGCGCTGCTGTGGTTGCTGTGCTGCACGTCTTCATTTAGATAACAGAGACATCTAGTGGTTCAGAGGGAGAACTGCAGGAGGTGGAGCTGTGTTTTAGCATGGAAAACTTTTTATCTTTTAGGCGCAGATACAAATATGACAAGTATCAGTGTGAGATACAAAAGGTCACATCAGTCAGCAGAGGGAACAGTGATCACACAGCAATGTAAGAATAGAAACATAACAGTGAATCTGGACATGTATACAGATGGAAGCAAACAAACAGGATGTAACACTACATTAAAGCCACAAATGGGAAGAAAACAAACACAAAGGAAAATATATTTGATCTCAGGAATCCAAATCAGATGCTTTAGAGCAGGGGTCGGCAACCCTGGGCACGCGTGTCACAGCTGCCACATGAAGGGTTAACTGATGGCACGACCATAGCTGGACTGGCCATCGGGCATACTGATGGTGATTTTTCATTTTTATGGGCTGATGATGTTTTTTTTGTTTTGTTTTTTTGTAACGGTATAAACAATGGAAGGTGGTGGATTGGCCGGATGCTGGTCGATGTGTAGAAATAAGTCAGTTGTTTGGTGGTGGCTATGGCGGAGCTTCCACAGAGGCAGCAGGTGGATGAGGGAAAGGGGAGGCAGGAGGAGCAGAGACCCGAGGCGGCCGCCGGTTCAGTTCACCGAGTGTCAGGTGAACTGAACTTCAGGTAAGAAGTTATGGCCTGCAGTCTATCTGGGTCAGATATAAACCAAGTTTAGGTGCAGTTTATTTTCCTTGTGCTGACTTTTTACAGTCAGTTATAATAACTCCCACTCAGAGGAGACCAGAGATCACATTAACATGTGTGTCCCTGTATTAACAAACATGACATATTGGCCCAGTTTATTTTTCTTATCATTGTTGTGAGGAGACCATAAATAGCATTTGTATTTTCTGTTGTACAGTTCATTTGCTGTTATGGATAAAAAGTCTTTTTTTGTTTCAAAATAGCTGATAAATATTCACTGATAGCTGCAAACATCTGCACACAAATATAATCCTATAAAGTGGTTCTATATAGTGTGTAATTTATTGCTAATGCAATCATATGGCACATTGACTTCTGAGGAAATTTTAGATGCACTCAACATCAGAAAGGTTGCCGACCTAAACCAGGGGGTTTAGAGCATCATAGAGTTTTTGTGGTTTGTTTTCTTTAAGTCATTTCACAGATTTTCTCTATAATTTCAATTCCTTGAATAAAACAACAAACTTAGGGGATGATTTTGTAATCCGACTTTATGTATGAAAGATTTGACTAAACATAAAACAATCTTCCAACTCAGTCGTCATTCTTATCTTGTGAAATCAAACCAAATGTTCTGTTGTCTCTAAATCAGGGATTGATGAAATCTTTGATTGCATCCATTTATGAACATGTTCTCATTCATATTAAATCGTAGTCTAAGTCCTTCTTTAGAGGGATAAATGTCATTCATTATCTTCAAATGTCTTTCTGTTGTTTTGGGGGGAAGTAGCAACTGATGGATTTAACATTTAGCACTCAGACTGTCCCAGAAAAGGCGGAGGTCTGGAAGTTTATGTGAAGGTCTGTCTTGCTGCTCAAGTCTTGTTCTCTCCATCTGCACCTCAGCCATTTGAAATCTTGGCCTTAACTATTGATCTGTTTGGAAATCAGACTGTTGTTGGCTGCTATCAGCCTCCATCTGCTTCCCCCAGCACATCACCGTCTCTGGTTCAACTTTTATCTGAGCTGCATTTTAATGATGTCTTTCAGATGGATGATTTTCATTGGGACTGGCTTTCTTCTGTGTCTGATGATTTTAAGGCACGCTGCTTGTTTTTAAAACTAACTCAAATTATTTAAAGCCTCACACGTCTTGATCCTAAACACCCAGATAAATCTGCTCTTATTGACCTTTTTTAACTAATATGCTGCGTAAGTTTTCCACGTCTGCAGTTTTTGCCAACGACCTGAGTGATCACTGCGTAGTTGGTGCTGTGAGAAACACTCTCACGCTCCGAGCCCGCATCAGTTTGAACTGGGGTCGTATTAAACAGGCTGACAATGTCAGTTTGGGAACATTTACAGGAGAGTTGTGTCTACTTTGTGGACAGACACGCCCCTTTTTGCCAGGTCAGGGTGAAAGGTCGGGACAGGCCTGGTTTGGTTCAGTACCGGCCGATCTCCTACATGAGAGAAACCAGGCCTGGGCAGGAAGTCTGGCTCTGATGCTGATTGGCTACGTTTTCATTAGCTGTGTAATCGGATTACTGCCTCCATCATCAAGATGTAACTATTTTTTACTTTAACGACTGACAGTCCAAACGACCGTAGGAGGTTTTGGCAAACTATAAAGTGTCTCTGCCAGCTGTGACTCCTCAGAGCTTCCTCCTCACTTAAATATCGACTCCACTCCTGTGTCAGACAAAACTGAAATGTTGCTTTAACAAACACTTTGTTGCTTCTTGTTCTTTGTTCAGCACAGTATCTGATGGTAAACCTCTTGCACACAACTCTGCTCGTAGTTCCTGGTTACTGATACCTTTTCCTTCACACCTGTCACAGTAGAAGAGGTTTGTAAGGCTTTGAATAGCCCCAACACCAGAAACTCGTCCTCACAATCGTTCTCCTTCCTTCTTGCACTTGGCTGCAAATATCATAGCTGAGCCAGTGTCTTATAGTTTTAATGTTTCTCTACAACAGAAGGCTTTACCACAGATGTGGAAGTGTGCCTCTGTACTCCCCCACTGAAAGCTGGTGATTCTTCAACAGTTAGTAATTACAGGCCAATTTCCAAACTCTGTGTCTTATCTAAGGTTCTTCAAAGGCTGGTAAATAATCAACTTCAAAGTTATCTGGATGAAAATATGATTTTATCTCCCTTCCAGTCTGGTTTTAGGAAACTGCACAGTACTGGAACTGCTTCGATAAAAGTTCTCAAAGACGTCTATGAAGCGCTGGATGCAAAGAACTACTGTGCAGCTCTTTTTATTGATCTATCAAAGTCTTTGACACTGTCGACCACAACAAAAACTCTTCTGGCACAACTTCACCTACTTCCAAGCTGCGTGGAGAGGATGAGGATCTAACAGCACAGGAACTCCAGCAACACTCAGCAGCAGCTGCTCCCAGTCCCTTGGTTTATGAGCTGAGCTGCTGACCACAGCATTTTATGTCATAGATTACTGGAAATAGGCCTTTCAGACCGAGCAGCTGGCTGCTTCTCTAATGTTCTTTTGGACATCAGCAGTGCGTTCAGCTCAATGGTCTCTATTCCAGCTTTTTAAATGTCACTGAACGAGTGCACAGGGTTCTGTCCTGGGCTACTTATGTCAACGGTGTGGCACAAAATCTAGATGCATCTGTTCATTTTATACCATCAACATAGTTTTCAAACCATTACAGCAGCTGTTGATAGTATTCAGTCTCAGCTGGCTCAGACTGGCTTTAAATGTAGAAAAAACCAAAGTCATGTTGTTCACAAACAGAAAGAGGGTCCGGCTTTATTTCCTTCTCCTGTATCTGCTCAAAGTATTTCTATTGAAACTGTGGCCTCGTACACAGACCTCGGTATTGTGGTTGATGACAGTCATTCCTATAAGCCACACATTGAACATCTAATAAAGACACTGAGGCTGAAGTTGGGCTTCTCTTCCAGGAACAGATCATGTTTCACAGGAAAAAGCTTGTTGCTGCCACCTTTTTTTTACCTGCCCTGGATTACAATGACATGATTTATATGAATGACTCTGCTCGCTCTCTTCATCTGTTGGATTTTGTCCATCATGGGGCATTAAGATTTATAACTGTCTGTAAACCTTTAACACACCACTGTACTCTGTGTTCTCTGGTTAACTGGTCCTCATTGGTCTTACACAGGATGGTCCATTAGTATCATTTTATCTATCAATCTGTTTCTGGGTTACTGCCTCCTATTTATCAGAGTACATGTTAGGCAAACAGTTTAGTCACAGCCTGCAGTCTCAGGACATCATTACATCCACTGTTCCATCAGTTCATGCAGAGCTTGGGAAGAAGGCGTTCTCCTTTTCTGCTCCGTCTTCATGGAAAACATAACCGAAGGATTTAAGGCTCTCCGTTGATTTCACTTGCAGACTTCAAAAGACGTACACATGTTTTTGTGAAACCATCTCTGGGAACTTGTTCTCGTTTTTAATGTGACTGAGTACATTACACAAACTTTTCTTTTATTGTTGTAATTTTAATATGTTTGTCTGGAACAGGTCTCTCTTGTAAATGCAGTGTTGGGAAGGTTACTTTTAAAATGTATTCCATTACAGAATACAGAATACATGCCCCAAAATGTATTCTGTAACGTATTCCGTTACGTTACTCAATGACAGTAACGTATTCTGAATACTTTGGATTACTTAATATATTATCATGCTTTTTACAACTACATGAATGTACTATTGCTGTGTGATTTATTACTATTACTGAAGGTCCGCGACTCCGAACTGTAGTAAAGGGACCTCTGACTAATGCGGCGGGGTCCCTGTCGGCTCGTAGCTGAAAAACAGCTTTACTTTGTTGTGTGGGTCAACTTTTCTTGCGAGAGACAGAGAGAGGCGTTGAAAGACTGCTCCAACGGAACTTATTGTTTTTGGAGGAAAACACGAACACGGTGTACAGTCAAGTCTTAATAGCTTACTTACAACTGGGCTCGTCAGGCACTCTTCTTGGCTGCAGTGGTTATTATTATATTTACATGCTTCCAGCTCCCGTTTTTTCTCGATGACAGCTCGTACCTTTCCACTCCCCTTTTTCTCCCTCCTCGCCCTCACAGACCCATAACGTGTATGGCAGTCCATTCTGCCCATGATGCTACATTATTTAGAGCTATGCTTGTAGCATTCTGCCTGTTAGCTTAGCACAACAACAACGAAAAGGCGCTCTCTCACCCAGGAAACACACAGTCGCAGAGAGAGAGAGAGCGTTGCCCTGTAACCATGGCAACCGTAACGCTGCCGCCTGGATCAACAGAACGTAGCTGTCAAACAAACCCAAACAGTCCTGACCCGCGACAAAATGAAACAGGAAAGTACCGCAGTGTAATCCATTTATTTCAACAAAGTAACTGTATTCTGAATACCACCTTTTTAAACGGTAACTGTAACGGAATACAGTTACTCATATTTTCTATTTTAAATACGTAACGGCGGTACATGTATTCCGTTACTCCCCAACACTGTGTAAATGAGACATTGAGTCTCAATGAGCCAACCTGTATAAATAAAGCTTCAATTACAAAGTCCTTTGTTTCAAAGTTCCTTCAGCTGCCAGTGGGACGTGCTGTGGCACTATCGGTTTCTGAGCCTTTATATTGTTAGTTAGAAACTACAAATATAATGGCTCACTGTATTTCAGAATCAGCAAACTTTATTAATCCAGGAGGGAAACTGAGTTGTCATAGCAGCAAATATACAGGAAACAACAAGCACTCAAAGTGAGTGTAGAAACAGAGTTATGATAGATAAATATTCAGATAAATAGAGAAATACAGAAATATAGGTATAAATATACATACCAGTATAAAAGGATAAGTATGTGTGCAAATATATTGTGGTGTACAAAGTGACAGGCTGCACTGAGGTGTGATTATTTCTGTTCCACATGTGTGGATCTGACCCAAGTGGACGAATTGAAGAGTCTGAAGGCAGCAGAAGGAACGATCTCCTGTAACGTTCCCTCAGACAGCGGGGTTGAAGGAACCTGTTGTTGAAACTGCTGTGCAGATTGTCCAGTGTATCATGGAGGGGTGAGAGTCATTGTCCATGATTGACAGCAGTGTGTCACAGATCACCTCCTCCAGGCGGTCCATTTACCATCTGAGCCTTTGTAGAAAGTTAAGCTGGCTCAGACCCTTTTTGTAGGCAGCGTCCATGTTGGCAGACCACTCCAACTTGTGATCCAGATGAACTCCCAGATACTTAAAGGATTCAATTCAATTTTATTTATATAGCGCCAAATCACAACAAAAGTTACCTCAAGGCGCTTCATAGATACAGAGAGAAACCCAACAATCATATGACCCCCTATGAACAAGCACTTTGGCGACAGTGGGAAGGAAAAACTCCCTTTTAACAGGAAGAAACCTCCGGCAGAACCAGGCTCAGGGAGGGGCGGGGCCATCTGCTGTGATTGGTTGGGGTGAGAGAAGGAAGACAGGATAAAGACATGCTGTGGAAGAGAGACAGAGGTTAATAACAGATATGATTCAATGCAGAGAGGTCTGTTAACACATAGTGAGTGAGAAAGGTGACTGGAAAGGAAAAACTCAATGCATCATGGGAATCCACCAGCAGCCTACGTCTATTGCAGCATAACTAAGGGAGGATTCAGGGTCACCTGGTCCAGCCCTAACTATATGCTTTAGCAAAAAGGAAAGTTTGAAGCCTAATCTTGAAAGTAGAGATAGTGTCTGTCTCCTGAATCCAAACTGGAAGCTGGTTCCACAGAAGAGGGGCCTGAAAACTGAAGACTCTCCCTCCCATTCTACTTTTAAATACTCTAGGAACAACAAGTAGGCCTGCAGAGCAAGAGCGAAGTGCTCTAATAGGGTGATATGGTACTACAAGGTCATTAAGATAAGATGGGCAATGTTCCCTCTAAGCTGCGCGCGTGCGCAATTGTGCACTGCTGGCACAGTCTCTGCGCACAGAAAATCTGCGTTGCGCACAAAAAAATCTAACCTGAATTGACATTAAAATTAATACTTTAACAATTCTGTTTTGCAGTGTTAGTCAGTGAGTGACTGGCTGTGTCACGACCTGCGGGATCGGCAAGGCGCTGATCAGCATCTCTTCACTCCTAGCCCCCCTTCTCTTCTCTTTTTCCTCTCTCTCTCCCTCTCCCCTGTTTTGCCGGGGCGGAACTCACAGCGGGTTCACGCCCTCGGTCCACGCCTTCCCGGATCGTGCACACCTGGGCCTCATCAGACCAGCTGGTATATTAGAAGGAGGAGATCAGCTGTTCAACACTGGATTGTTGTGAAGGCTCTTGTCAGTAGACACCTAGCTCAAGTTTCCCATGCCTCTGTCTCAGAGACTTAACGTGTTCCTTTGTTCCTAGATTCCCCGGACCCGTCCCCGTGTTTCCCCGTGTGGAGTGTGGAAGGAGTGACAGGTCGCTAGCGGAGTGGAGAGAGGCTGTTCTGAGCGTGTGTGTGATTTCCCCGTTTTCCCTGGAGCCCTGGACCCCTGCCCCTCACATCTTGTATATAGCACTAACCTCACACTGTCTGTACATACACTTGGTGAAGATCTGTAATAAACTATCTCTGTTTGAACGCTACCCAGGAGTCCTGCGAGTGGATCCTCTAAGCAACTCGTGACAGGCTGCTCCCGTATGGGATTAGAACGATGCCACCTTATCCCATAGTCCACCCAATAATGCGATTCACATTCGTATATACGCAGCTAATCAATGTGGTTGACAGGCAATGACCAATCAAAAAATGATATGGCAACGTGGCATTTACTGGTTTAGGAAGGGGGAAGTTTTAGGAGTGACTGCGGTGTTTTGAGATGTGAGAGATTTGTGTAGTTAGTGTGTAGTGTAGTCAATAGTTTTGTTGTGTGTGTCAGAACAATGAGGCGACTGCTGAATGTTTCAGGAGTGATACATGTCCTGTTGTCAGGCCTGCAGGTATCAGGCTGTTGTTCTCCTTTATCTCATAGTGGACAGAAATTATTTTTTGCAGTGGCACAAATAATTTGTGTGGCATCAGATTTGATGCAGAACAGCTGATTGTTCTGTAAATAGTTTGAAATTTTTCTTTAAAAAAAAAACAAATGCCTTGGCTGCATTTTTAGGTAAACAGCTGCAAAAAACTTTGTTTGCATAACTTGGTTACTTTTTTGAAGAAGTAACTATATAATTCAATTGCTCAACATTGGTCATCATTATCAGTATATTACATTATATACTGTATTTTGCAGACAGAGAGTTACATTTATTTATTTTATTTTTATTTATTTTACTTCCAATAGTGTTAACATACTACACAGGTCATGAACAAGATTTTTTTAAAATTTTCATTCTAAATACATGCACTGAAATACACAAATAAAATTGCCATAACTTGACCTCATGTTGCCTGCTTCTTTTCTTGTGTGTCTGTGGATGTAAAACAGTAACACACTTTCTGCTCTGTGTGTCTTTAATTGTAAATAAATGCAATATGTTTTCATTTTAAAATGCAGTGCAAAAAACTTCTGCTCTAAATCTTTTTTTTTAGAAAAAAAATCTTTTTTTTGGGCCTGTTGTGGAAGTTTTCCATTTAAATAAAGCCTGCAGACGAGCGGTGAGCGGTAGCTAACATTCTTTAATCAAAACACACAAAGAACAGACAAGCAAGCTTGATGAAGTCCCTGCATGACCGCGGGACAGACGGTCAGCAGTCTCCCTGAGCCTAGCATGGCTCTCAGTTAAATACCTTCTCCAGGAACAAAAGGCAGTACACAGCTGTTTCACACCTTAAGGTTCACACTCCCTTGCTACCTCCCAGAGTCCTCGAAGAGACAAAAGACTCTTCCTGTGGAGTTGCCTGCTTCCCCCAACTTCCTTACTAGACCCCCACCATTTGTCTTACTGTATGAGTGTGAGACATGTTAAAATCCAGTGGCACCAAGGTATCATAAAATAAAATAATGTGATTAATACATAAGTAAAAGAAATTCCTATACATGCCCCTTCCTGACTTCTTATGTTTTAACATGTTTGTTACACTTACATGTTTCCAATTTCAAATGTTAACACAGATGTTCAGAGTAAATACAGATTGTAGTTTTTTAAATGATGATTTCATTTAGTTTGGGGAAACAGCTCTCCAACTTTACCTCATGTAGAAAAAGTCATTTCCTTTTAAACCTAATAAGTGGTTTTGTCATCTAGCAAGAACTGCAATCAAGCATTTGCAATAACTGGTGATGAGTGTGTTACAGCGCTGTGGAGGAAATTTGGTCCACTCTTCTTTGAAGAATTGTTTTCATTCGGCCACTTTGGAGGGTTTTCCAGCATAGGCTGAGTTTTTAAGGTCATGCTAAACCATCTCAATCTGATTGCAGTCTGCACTTTGACCAGGTCCATGTTGTTTTTTGAGCCATTCAGAGATGATCTTGCTGCTGTGTTTTGCATTATTGTCCTGGTGCACTTGAGCTTCAGGGCACATTAAATGAGACAAGTGAGGCCTTCAGGTTTTCCACATTTTCTGTATTAAGGCCCTCATCGTGGCTCGATTCCCAAAGCGCTTGAAATGCCTTTGTAACCCTTTCCAGACTGATAGAGTTCAATGTTTCTTAGCTGTTTCTTTAGATGTCCACGATGTTGCTTTCTGAGATCTTTTAGTCAACTTCACATTTTTTATTTTTATTTTTTGCCTGTCCCATTTGGTTCTTTAGAACTCAGAATTGTTGTCTGAAGACCAACAAGGAGACCCAATGGATTTACTTTCCCAAATGGATCATCACGGCCTTGCCGTATTGGTCCATTTGATCGACCTTTGTTGTTATTATTTATTTTATTTTATTTTCAGTTGTTACAGACGGGACAGACATGACTGAGGGATAGGAAAGGGAGAAAGAACGATGAAGGAAAAGAAAAACAGAAGGGAAGAGGGACAGTGAGAAAGGGCACTTAAAAAGAGAAAGAAAAAAAATCTCCTGGATCACCTGTTGAGAGAAAAAGAAGAGAGCAACATACTAAACACAACTCCATCACCAGTAGCGGTTTTTGATACGGGCATCATGGGCATCGGCAAAAAAAAAAAAAAAAAAAAAATTGCTTGTACTCATGCTGCCCCGACATCAGCCAGCTCATATTGGGAATGGTACAGGCACCAATCGGTTTTCTATAAAATAAAATATAAAATAAAGAATAAAACAAACTAACAAACACGAAAACACCAGACATTATAATAAGTCTTATCATTTGCACCTGGTGAATTTCGACAACAGTTTTATGTTAACGCACAATCCTTAATATGTTTTATGTGTGTGTGTGTGTGGGGGGGGGGGGGGGGGGGGGGCAGAGAGAGTGTTCGCCCGGGGCACCAAACAGGCTAGGACCGCCACTGACCGTCACGTTAATCTAGCTAAGTGTAAACAGCAGTAAATACTGAATATTGAATGTTGTTGTGTAGCAAGCAGGACCAACAGCGCACAATGTGCTTGGAAATAGCACTGTTAAGAGATATATTCTAAAACACTTCTTCAGCAGAGAATCAGAGAGGAGAAACACATAGATTTTCTTGCTAGCAAGGGCAGCCTCCAGAGCTCACACACCAAGAGTGAAGCTCCAAGATTCACAAATGAGAGACTGCCCCGGTCTTTATTCTTATTCTTTAGTCTTTATTCCTTCAGTGGGTGCTTGTTCCTTACATTGGAATGTGGAGGTGTACGTGTGTGTGTGTGTGTGCGCGCGTGTGCGTGTGTGTGTGTGTGCGCGCGCGCGCGCGCGTGTGTCTTCCCTTAACCTGCTGGTCTGGAAAATCCAACACTTCATCTATATGTAAAGAAGGCACTTAGACTAAAACTGACATAGCTACGTTAATCTTACCGTAAAACAATAACACAAGGTACAACCTTTCCCATGCTCCTAGGATGTGGGGGTGAACGCCAGAACACCCTGGAATGTTACAGACCTCCTAGGATGAGACATTCTTTCAATATGCCACCAGTTATATACTTCTAACACAAATGATTACATGCAGTATTCTACCATATGCAAACTTATATCATTAAAAGACTATACTGACTACTAAGTACAATTTTCCATTGACATGGTCTTAAACCTTTGATCAGCTGTAAAACAGCCGTTTTCAGTTTAAGCGTTGTTTTCAATAAATTGCATGCTCAACAAAATGTTTTGTCTCACTCTCATTTCTTCTTGTTGCATGTTAAAGCTCTACGTGGAACCATTTTTTGCCATTTTTCAAGTGGTTTAAACTTTTATCGGGACTGTAGTGATGGAAAAAAATCAAATGTGGTTTGTTTGTTTTTTCAATTACAAACACAAATTAATCTAAAACATCTTAACGCGGTCATGGTGATGACCCAGCTGGAATTAAGTTGTACTTGCACAGGTTTAAGATTAAATATATAAAAGGATTTTCTTTAGTACCAAAAAAGAGAGAAACAGAGCAGTTACTGACTCTGCTCTGAATATTTCTCCAGCTTTTCGTATTAATAGTTCCTCAGAACTTGCAAAAGGTTCTTGCAGTTTTTTATCAATAAGATAAACCGGCTTCGACCGGCTTGATACTGTTGGCCAAAGCATCTTGATCTCGCGATTGGAGCATTAGATTGGTTCAGGTCATACCTGCTTGACAGGACTTTCTCTGTGAGCTTCTGAGATTTTATGTTTCCCTTTAGCTCCCCTTACTTGTGGTGCTCCTCAGGGATCTATGCTGGGGCCAATTTTATTCTCTATTTATATGCTGCCTCTAGGTCTAATTTTTAGGAAATATAACATTTTTTTCCATTCATACACCGATTACACTCAGATCTACTGTCAAGTGAAGCGAGGCTGTCCTGCTCCACTAGAACCCTTACTTCAATGTCTCCGTGAAGTTAACGCCTGGATGTCTTGATGCATTCTCAATCATCCAGGTAAGTAAATCTCCAAAAGTTGATTCTGTTCATCTGGACATTTTAAGTGGGAGAAACGTTTCCCCAACTCTCTGTCAATGGTACTCATGGCCATTGATCAGGGGTCTTTGATCAGTGGTTGTTGATCAATGGTCATGAGAATAATTATGATGAAGGTGACCTCCCAGCCCATTGTTCCTTCAGTGGGCTGGTTTCAGTCATTATGCAAATGTCCTGTTTATAAGATTTGGGGAAACCTGCAGACAGCTGAGACTGAAGAAGTCACCTGGATGATGAGGAAACGTTTCTGAAAACGTCCAGATGAACAGAATAAACTTTTGGAGACTAACATCTGGATTTCCTCTAACTTCCTCAACTTTAATGAGAACAAAACTGAAATGTTTGGACCAAGTGGCAGCACTTATCATTTTAACCTGCACAGTCTTGAACCTTTTATGAAGTCGAACGTTAAATATTTGGGGGTTATAGTTGACAAAAATTAAAAAACAGATTAGCTCAGTTGTACAGCGGGGTTTTTTTTTTTTCAAACTGAGGCTTATATCTAAGGCGAGTTCATTTTTGTCTTTTAAAGTCTTTGAACGGGCAATCCAAGCTTTTATCACATCCCAGCTGAACTATTATAACTCCTTATATGTTGGAGTTAGTCGGACCTGCCTCGCAAGACTCCAATTGGTCGAAAATGCTGCAGCTCGTCTTCTGACACGAACTAAAAGACGTGAACATATTTCCCTGATGCTCGCCGTTCACTTCAGAATTGATTTTAAAATACTATTGTCAACTTACAAAGCACTAAATGGACACGCTCCAGGGTATTTGTCTGACCTCTTGCAGCCTTATGCGCCCTCTAGATCTCTTAGATCAAATGATTTGTTGCTTTTAGCCGCACCAAGGTCGAGGCTGGTTCACAGAGGCCATCAAGGGTTCGTAGCCCCTAAATGTACCCCTACACATCAGACAGGCTCCTACTGTCAGTCTTTTCAAATTTCATCTAAAAACACATTTGTATTCACTGGCTTTTCATACAGTACAAATTATTTGATACTATTTTGTATTTCTGTACAGGACTTTGGTCAGCGTTGCTGTTGTATTTAAATGTGTAAATAAGAACGATAATGATACAAAAGCAATCAATTATGATCAAATTAACAGCTGCTGTCTGTCGTGTTTTGTTTTATTCTTAAGCTGCTGTGTATAATGTTTCTGCAACATCAGTTTGTCAGGAGTGTGTGAAGCTACACAGGGTGGCAGACCTGCACCCTGTGCATTTAAGGCCTTCATAATGACACATATTGTGTTCCATATAAGAATGAAATATGAATAAAAATTCTTATTTGCCAGGTTCTAACACTGATTCTGAAGCAAACTGAGAAAACAGAGCAGCATGAACATGCATACAGTCATACATGAGGGGCATGCATTGCAAACAGTTTTATACAGTGGAAAAAAAAAACACGTTTTGAAGGATGTGACCAGGGACGTGTTGTTTCACAGAGACGCAACAGAAACACAGAAGACAAAAATAGTTTATTTAAGACAAAGAAGAAGTTGGTGTTTGTAAAAAATAAAAAGGAAACACACAGCAGTCTCTGCATGCAGACGTTGGTCCCTGTGTTTGTAAGCAGAGAATAGTTGGTTGTGCCATGAACTGTGTGGTAGAGCTGGAAAATAAAACAGCTGTAGCTGTTATCTTCTTTAGAGTTCAATAATTTTACAGTTTCCGTTCATAACTGTCTTCATTACAAATCAATAAACATTACCAGCTGGAGCGTGTTCAGCAGTGCATGTGACTCGTCAGAGCAGCAGAGCCCTAAAACAACAACACATCATATAAAAATCTGCACGTAGAGCCTTAAACCACAAGCTCTGAATAAGAATAACTTTTTATTTTTCATGCTTTGCATTCACATAATTAGTTTTAAGGTTGAACTGGTGCAACATCCACAGAGTGCAACAAGAAAATGAACCCAAATCACTTTATATTAACATGTTTTCTAACATGCTTTGGTTGAACAGTAGAAAAAATCCATGCTCTTGTGAAGTGCAATAAAAATAATATAAATATAGTTAACAGGACGCTTCAGTTAGGTCTAGTTTAAAACATTTTCTAAATGCTTTTTAATTTTACAAATATCTCGAGGAGTTATTTTATTTTTCTCAAATGGAAATGTTGATAAAAATATCAGTCAATTAGTATTTTGGTGTAACTTTGTTAAAACACACAAAAGCAGTCATGTGTGGCCGTCCCTGTCAGACAGCCGTGTGCAGCGGGGTTCCTGCGGTGTGTGTCGGAGAGTGGTCCGAGGAGGACGACAGGGAGTGGGATGAAGCCTCTCTTTGCAGCTCCTCCACCCTCCTCTGGAGCTCTGCTCTCAGGATCAGCAGATCCTTCAGAGTCTGGTGCACTGGTACCTGAAACACAATCACAGCGTGAGGAGCTACAGTCTTTCTCCAGCAGTCCTCAGTAGACTCAGCTCGGCACAGCTGAGACTCTTACTGTGAGCTCTGTCTGAGTGTCTGCTGTTTGTGAGTGAACTCCAACACCATCAGGAGATAAGCAGCCAGAACTGAATAGAAAAGAAGATGTTTTCTTCTCTGTATTATAAAAAATAAGCTCCTTCGTCTGGGATTATTTGATCAAAATTTTATCTTCCCTTCTCTCATCAGGTCCCGTGTCCTGTGTCCCGGCATGACCAGGTGACTGAGAGCAGCTGTGTGGCTCAGCTTCCCCTGAACCCACTGCTCCACCCTCCCCTGCAGCTGAGCCACAAAAATAACATCCACAACTGCACCAAAGAGTAAAACAGTGAAATATAGAACTTAGACATTAGTTCTCTATCATATCGAGACTCCACTCTCCAGAGATTCTTACTCAGAGAACCAAGGTCACAATGTAACCATACGGTCTCTGTTGCTCGGTTCCTGTTAGTACATGAATCAATAATTGATCAGCCCGCGACCCTGACAAGGAGAAGCAGAAGCGGGTGGATGGATGACTAAATCCATCATGAGAGCTTTCTTGTAGATCTTGTTTCTGTTACCTGTTGTTTTCTGGTAACATTTATCTGTGGTGAACATCTCATCCCTAACCAGACTCCTTCACCAGCTACCACCTGCGTACCTGTGGCCTCATGCGTGGGTTCCAGCGGGCATAGTAACTGGTCCAAAGCTCCAGGTGTCTGGGCGAAACCATCGGGTAGAGAACGTGGTTTTCATAGTCCACGTAGAAGGGGTTGGTGAAGTCCTCGGGCTGGCTGTCAGGTAACAGCATCAACCAGTCAAAACCTTTCAGTAATCTTGTCCACTCACGCTTAACATAACCAGCGAGGTCATTAACGTACCTGTTGATGTACGACCAGAGAGACACAGTCTTGGCTGGAACCTCCTGCACAAAACAAAGTTAGACTTTCAGCTGAAACAGCTTCTATGACCCTGTTGCATCAGGACACGAACATACCTGGTTGGCCCGCTCCTGTTCACTGCTGTAGAGGAATGTACCAAACAGACAGCTGTACAGATGGTCCAGCACGGTGATCAGGAAGAGCTCATTGAACTCAAAGGCTGCTGGGAACTGCGTTCAGAACGAGTCAGAGAAATGATGTAAATACGTACACACAAAGACATACATGCCAACTCCTGGAATCAAGAAACGAACACGATGTGCTGTTGAAGCTGGAGTCCAGGACCGACCTGTCGAGTCATCTGCCAGACGCAGTCGATAAACTGGACGAACAGAGGCGAGCGCTCTGAGTTAGCATGGTTCTCATCACCGTGGCCCACGCGCTTTAACACAGGGGAAAAGTAGTTATAAGCATTTGTTCAGCCTGCCTGACGTCGTTTCAAATCTTCATATTTCTTACATCTGATATGTTTAATATGAAACTAGACTCCTGCATCATTTCTGAGCTTTTACACAGAAATATACAACCAGTCAAAAGTATGGATGTTGTTCCTTTATTTTCATGAGTGTTTACACTGTAGATTCTCACTGAAGGCATCAGAACTATGAATGAACACATGTGGAATTCTGTAATAACAGAAAAGTGTGAAATAACTCAGAACATGTTTGATATTTCAGATTCTTCCAAACAGCCTTTGCTTTGATTCCTGCTTTGCTCACTCTTGGCGTTCTCGCCATGAGCTTCATGAGGTCGTCTCCTGAAACGGTTTCCAACAGTCTTGAAGGAGTTCCCAGAGATGCTGAGCACTTGTTGGTCCTTTGCCTTCACTCTGAGCTCCATCTCATCCCAAACCATCCACACTGGGTTTAGGTCAGGTGACTGTGGAGGCCTTCATTTCTGCATCGCACAAAGACTCGGCAGGTGGAACCAAAGATCTCAGATTTGGACCCATCAGACCAAAGCACAGATGTCCTCTGGTCTAATGTCCACTCCTTGTGTTTCTCAGCAGCTGTTTGACCATAAAAGCCTGATTCACACAGTCTCCTCTGAACATGTAGAGATGTGTCTGCTACTGGAGCTCTGTGTGGCATCTATCTGGGCTCTGATCTGAGCTGCTGTTAACTTGTGATTTCTGAGGCTGGTGACTCGGATGAATCCTCAGCAGCAGAGGGGACTCCTGCTCTTCCTTTCCTGGGGCGTCCTCATGTGAGACAGTTTCATCGTGGTCTTGATGGTTTTTGTGACAGCACTTGGGGACACATTCAAAGTTTTAGCAGTTTTACAGCCTGACTGACCTTCAGTTCTTAAAGTAATGATGGGCTGTTGTTTCTCTCAGCTGATTGGTTCTCACCATAATATGAATTCTGACAGTTGTCAAATATGGCTGCCAGCTGTGCACCAACCTGACTGCTGCACAACACACCTGATGGTCCCAACCTCATTAAGAAGGCAAGAAATTCAGCAAATGAGCCCTGACAGGCTCACCTGTGAGGGGAAACACGTCAGGTGACCCCATCATGAAGCTCACTGAGAGAAGGCCGAGGGTTTGCAGCGCTGCCAACAAAGCAAAGGATGGAATCTAAAATATAAAACATATCAATTTTTCCTTTGCTCTGCATTTGCCGTTCAGTTTCCTGCCCTATTTTCAAATTATTAATTAGTATTATTAATTAATTTTGCAAACTATCTGACAGACTTCTAACTGTGGAGCTGGCGAGGTAAAGAATGCCTGATGTTGAGTCGTATCATTTGCTTTCTCATATACAACTAAAAGCTTCCTTAATAACAAGGCATGCATATTTAATATGGTGCAGATTTTTATGACAGATCTTCTCGTAAGTATTTCTCCTCCTGGACTCGGAATCTCTGCATGTGAAGCAAATGCATTACAGCACCTCTAACTTGTTTACATATGCAGCGACACTTGAGCGTGTACATGAAAAGCAAAGGCTCGTGAATGTACTTCATTCCAGGTAACTATGTAAATGACTGCATGTTGATGCCAGATTGTTATGTTGTTATGTAAAAAATAGGGATATAAAGCAAACCAACAAATATTATATGTAGCAGACTCTTACAGCAGCAAACTTGTGTCCAAAACTAATCCACTCCTTCTCCACTAAAACCTGCAAACACAAGCATATATATGTTTAGTACGTTACTACATGCAAAGATGAGGTTTGGAGTGTGTACTTGGTGTGTGTAACCTGGAAGCCTCTCAGTGTGCGATAGTAACTGTCCAGCATCAGCATGGCCAGAGAGGTAAGCTGGGCTGTCCTGTCCCAGCCGTCGCTGCAGTGAACCACCACCGACGTCTTCCCAGACTCCAGCTTATCAGCTACCTTTGCTGCTCCTGCTAATAACAGCTAAACACAGCAGGGCCGTGTGGTTAAGATCTATTCTTTGCATAAGGAAACAGCTTGTTCCTTCTTTTATGTGGCTGGCGTGCGTTTGTGTAGTTTACCCGTATGTACTCCAGCCAGTGCGTCTGGTCGATAAAGGAGTGCCAGTGGGCTTCGTCTATGGTAGGATAAACGACATCCTTCATCTTCCTGAGAGACTCCCTCATCACATGAATGTTTGGAATTTCCAGGAAGTTTAGCTCTACATTGGGGTAGAAACTCTCGCTTTCATACCCTCCATCCTTTCCCTGCATGTGATGGAGGCAGCGGAGGAGTCCAAAAGAAAAAGAGAGATTTCCGTGTTAATAAGTGATGTAAGGGTGAGCAGTGATGAAGAAGCATGTCTCTATAGCAGCGTGGTTAAAACGCTCTGTGTTGCACCTTGTTGGTGATGGCCACGCTGCTCTGTCGGGCATCAAAGATGGTGAGCTTGTGGGACTGAGCGTTGGCGTCCATGATGATTTGGAGAAAGCGTTCGTCTTCTTTACAGCGACGGTCTGACGGCCCAACTAGCGGCTGGCTACAGCGTACGATGGTGGCCTGAGACTCCGGGTGGATCCAGGACAAGACCTGCAAGCAGGAAGAGCAAGACCAGTTCAAGCGAGCCAAACACACTGAGCACAGCATGAGGAAACAGCTCGGACACAATCTAAACTAACATTCATTTTGTGTGTTCCCATAAATACTAAAGTTACAAAGCAAGATGTATGGCTAACTGACAAGTCATCAGCCAATGAACCTGCAAACATCGCGGGAAGCTTGCAGCAGCCTATTGCAGCGTAACATCAGGGAGGTTTAGGGTCAGCTAATCCAGCCCTAACTATATCTTTAATCTTAAAAGTAGAGACGCTGTCTGTCCCTCGAATCCAAACTGGGAGCTGCTCCCGTTCTACTCTGAGATAAAGAGCAAAGCCTCAGATCTGTGCTCAGACTGACCGGTATACGGTGCTTGGCTCTGAACACAGCCACTCGTTTGATGTCTTCATCTGTGATGTTGGTGGGGATGACCAGGATGGAAGGATACGTGTCACATAGCTCGTAGGTGCTGTTTATCTTACTGATGGTCCAGCTCTCATTAGGAAGCCCCTGACAAAAGACATGCAAGCAGAGGAAAGAAACAAAGTCTGGATAATGTAGAAAACAAATCTGATACACACGTAACTTGTTCACACATAAAATGTTCAGGATGCTGGAAAAGTGCTATTAAAAAAGAAACAGAGAAACATTTTGCAACAAATGAGGTTAACTGGCAACATGTCAGTCGTAGAGTAACGGCGCCCGTGGAGTTACCTGACGTCTGTATTCTGCTGCTGGGTCATACACCTTCCAGCCGTCCACAGGAAACTGCTCTTTGTACAGGAAGGCAAACAAGGGCTGCCAGAGGAAGTCACAGTTACAGTATTAGTCATGCAGATGTAACAAACAGCAGTTTTTGCTATAATCGCCCTCACTCACGACCAGTTTGCCTTATGGGACTAACCAAAAGCCTTCTACAGCTAACTGTCAAACTCCTCACTATCCTCCAACCTTTGCTCCTCTTTATCATTTTGTATGTTGGTGCTTGCGTCTGCTATCTGTCACTGGATGTTGTGAGGCAGATCTGAGTGACACGTCAGTTAAAAGCAGTAAATACAGGACAAGAGAATTAAACTGACCAGACTGTGGGACAGAGGAAAGGCATGTTTGGTCAGCACCTCCACCACGTCCGGCTGGCTCTCCTCCATCTTATAGGCAAACCTGGGACTCCTCATGTCCTGAAGCATGAAGCAGGAAACTGCTCAATCAGCAGACTCGCCAAAATAAGACATTTGCACATTTTCTGGGTTTTTCTTTTATTGCTGTTAAATAAAAATGCCTATAAGATGTTAGATAATGTGTTTTAACACATGTAATCATGCATTTGTGTGACTGCTTGTGTATTAAAGCGGTACCTTGCAGACCAGCTCCAGTCCCTTGTTGTTCTCTCCTTGGTTGGGAACACTGATAGATTCGATCCTGCTGATGACTCCCAGGTTCACATCCAGAATGAAGGGAGAGTCCTGAATGGACACACTAACATGAACACACTGGTACAGATGGAGCGCGCTACAGCACTTCTAATAATCTAGCAGACCTTTTCCACACTGATGAAGTACAGCTTGTAGTCTGTGATGGTCAAAGTCCCAGTAACCAGACCGCTGAATGGACAAATGTACATCACATCCTTGACTGTAGGAAAAGAAAAGCGCTGATTACACAGGTGTATTTGTATGACTGGACAATACACATAGAGACTAGGAAGAATGAAGGTACCTGTAGTTTGGATGGTCTCTCCAGGGAGCAGAGGAACCTGGTTCTGGAACATTTTGACCTGTGCTCCGTATCTCAGACCTGGGAGGGTCTGCAAAGATCACAGATCACTCAGTGGGACCACTACACACCTGTTTTATGCTAGCTAGTACTTGCAGACACATCGTTATCAAGCCTGTAATGGAGAGGTATTTTGCTACTGTTGCAAAATAAACTCATCAGTGTTAGAACAATAATCCTTTTTGCTAAAGCATATAGTTCGAGCTGGATCCTCCCTTAGTTATGCTGCAATAGGTGTAGGCTGCTGGGGGATTCCCATGATGCACTGGGTGTTCCTTCTTCACTCACTAAAGCTGTGTCCCAAAGTGCTCCAACGTTTTCGGAGACATCTGTTACCCACCAGCTCGATAGCTAGCCGGGGTTCAATGGTCACTCGAGCCAGCGAGAACTGCAAAATCCCCGCACGCTGTTTTCAGACTCCCGCCGTGTTTCGCTACTGAGGTTAAACATGATATATCAGTCACTTGGATAACTTAAAAATGTTAATGTTTGGCTTTTTTCAGTATTTTATTTGTTCGTGAGTAAATCGGTTTGGCTGAGATTAAAGTTATAGTTTCTATACAGCTGAATAAACGTCAAAAGAGACCGTCGAGAGTTTGCTCCAGCGTCCTGTTATATTTTAGATGGCAAGGAGCAGACGGCCGAGTTTATTAAACTCCACCGAGACAGCTAGTGTTGCAAAACTGAAGGCTGGATCGTCCAATTTCAAAGCTCTGCACTTCCGGCCTCCTCGGTCTACTTGGGCCGAGAAGGCCTCCAAAGGAGGCCGGGTCCTCCTTACTGCAAAGGATGCATCCTAGGTTTTGGGACACAGCTTATGTATTAACAGACCTCTCTGCACTGAATCATACTTGTTATTAATCTCTGTCTCTCTTCCACAGCATGTCTTTATCCTGTCTTCCTTCTCTCAACCCAACCGGTCGCAGCAGATGGCCCCGCCCCTCCCTGAGCCTGGTTCTGCCGGAGGTTTTTCCTTCCCACTGTCACCAAAGCGCGTCATATGATTGTTCAACAATACTGGTTTTAATGTTTTGTCTGATTCTTAATCAGGACCTGGCTACCACACACATTCTACATTTCCAAGAATACGAATCAGTAACATCTTTTATAAGACCCTCCCTGACTGTTGTACATATCATTTTGCCAGGATAGCGCAGCAGCACTAAGGGAAAGAAGAGTGAACGGAAAGGATGAAGCAGGCAGACCAACAGAGCGAGGAGCAAGAAAACTGAAGAAAAGTAAGAGACAGACTTGCCAAAGCATTGGAAGGATGCTCAGAGTCAATGTCTCCATGGTAACAAAGCCCTTCATCCTGTGAATCCTGCTGCAGGGAAAAGCCAGCATGAAGACAGTGAGACAAAGAGACAGAGAGAGATTATATAGTAAAAGGACACGCTTATAGACTGAAAGATGTTATGTGTTTGAAGATGTGACGACACAAGTGCATCACTCCCTTTGAGAGGGCGGTACAAAACAAAGTCTAGCTCGTGTGAAACAGATGAGCACAGAATTATTGGGCCGTCTATGAAAAATGTTTAAAGTAGGTTTGTCAAGTTTCCCAAGTGTTGTTAAACAGCAGGGAGTTTTTAACAGGGTTCCCAAACATCTGAGGTTTATATGATGGATGTGCACACTATGTCCCCTTTCACATAGAAGCAAATTAATTTCACAAAACCTACCAGAGTCAAAAATATTAGCTCCCCTGATGCTAATGTGGACTCTACGTGAGCACTCAAAGCATCCCTCGTTCACCAATCACGTTTTACCTCTGACAGATGCAATAAAGAGCAAGTTGGGGTTTAATAACATCGATCATGTTAAGCCGGCCGCCTGGAATCATTTTGCTGTTTCAGCTGTAAAAGTGTCATAAAATCATCTGAGAGTTTTTGTCCCTTTGTCAGGACGACTATTTCTTTCAACATCTGGTAGTTGTGTTGCTCTACTGTAAACTATAAGAGTGTTATCAGGGATAATAAGAGAAAAACACAAATATTTTAAGGATGAACTGTTAAACACTGAAAAACAACAAGTATGTGACCTTTGACCCTGTGGAGTGTATTTGGGCATCTCTTTTTTTTCTAAATAATTCCAGGCATTTTGGGCCCTGGTAGAGCTCCAGGAAGCACTTCCTGTCAAGCTTGAACCCCAGGCCTAACGACCCCACTCTGCTCCGCCTGTGTGGTGGATGCACTTGGATGCACTTCCACCAGAACTTCCTGACCACAAACCACTTTTAATTCACATCTCAAAACTCATCTATTCAGAATTGCATACACCTGCTCTGTCTTAGTCCATTTTTACTTGCTCAGCTTTTATACTGTCATGCTTGGTTTTTCTTATTTACCTTATGTCTAAATGTTATTTTGCCATGTTTTTTATATTGTTGCGATTGTTCTTGTGCTATTGTAAGGTGACCTTGAGCCTCTTAAAGGCACCTATAGATAAAATGTATTATTATTGTTATTATAACAAACCAGACCTAGGTTTGCTCAGAAGCTTCACAGATCCATTCAGGATTCCTTCCACCCACTGGCATGATTCCCAGTTCTAGAAACACTGAATTATTCCCACAGCTTGATGCTCCCACCACTGTGATGGCCTTCACATGCAAACACTGTTTGGTAACTTTAATGTCCCCAATGGGAAATTGATTTGCAGCCACTCCACTCATCAAACAACATCGAGTTACAAAAAACCCCACTTTAATTAGATTTTCTTATTGAGGCGCTACAGTTTGTCTGGTTGGTTTCTTTCTCTGTTGCAGTGGAGTCAGTTTCATACTTAATTAAGAATGAAAAAAGAAAGATGAAGAAAAGCAGAGAGGGATAAAACAGGAAGTACAGTGAGCAGAGAGGAGCAGCAGCTCTGGTCTGTCTGCAGCAGGAGGCTGATTTGGTTACACACTGTCACACAGTAACAAACTGCTCAAATTTGCATCACATGCAATATTTATTCAGAGCCGTTACAGGTATTCGTCTAATTTGAACATTTGCTGTATCACAAGAATCACAGTCAAGAGGCAGCTGTTGCTTTATCCCAGGCTACAAAACTCCTGTGTGTGTGCAGTACACTTGTGTTGTAAATGTGTTGAAAGGACAACAACTCTTACCCTGCGATTCAGCCTCTTGGACACCTGGAGGTTAAACACACCACATGGACATGAAATGGAAAGCACTAAGGTGACACTCTGGTTCAACCCAAAGGTTATCTTTAATGTGTGGCACATCAGTCTGTGTTTATAACAGAAGGATGCAAATAGACAAGCGCGCAGAAGCAACCTCCAAACAATGAGCCTCAAAATTCAAGCAAAGACAACAAGTGACAAACAGCCGATACAAGTTCAGACAAGCTGCAGGAAAGCTGCGCTTCTAACTTTGTTCTAATGAAGTGAGCCTTAAATCGGAGGGTTTGATCTGACACAGTGGAGGTGAATTCACTACACACATTTCATTAGATGTGCACAGAGTGGTGTCTTTTTACATTCAGGAGCTATTTGTCATTTCACAGACAGTGTACATACCACAGTGGTGACAGTGAAGTCTGTGCTACTCTGGTTACATTTCTCAAGACTGTGATAAGTTCCTGGAAATGCAACTTTTCAAAGAAATAACACAACTAACACTGTTCAGCTCACAGTTCTCAGCAGCTATAAGCACAGAGTTTGGTTCCGATCTGGATTTCGGGAAGGAAAACTCCAGTTCTCTGAATATTGGTCAGCCTTATTGCTCAGGTGCAACGTAATAGCTGTAGAAGATGTAGTGAGGTGTTATCATATTTTATCGTCAGCGTTTGCAAAGATCTAATGTTATACAACCAGGGGCCACAGTTTGGTCTCTCTCTGCAGGTCTAGTGTGATGTGTTAGACTTGCAAACAATACAGCTAAACCCTGCTAAATAACAGATCTATATGAGCAGCATCGTCTAGTTAATAAAGCACATTGCATATAATGTGCAATACATAGAACATTACACCTCTGCCTGATCTGAGGTCTAACAGACAAAACTCAATATGAATGAGCCAAAATGCGCCTCGCTACAGAGCGGTGGTTGCAGAGAGCAGGCCGCTGACAGACAGAAGCAGTCGATAACTTTCTCAGTAGTGTCCCTAAACAATGACAGCAGACTTTATCATTCATATGGACTTAACAGACAAAACTAGGCGCCCACACTCAAAGCAGCTCACATGGAGACGTCTCCGAGACTTACCATGAAGTCTGGTCTTCTCCCAGCCTATTAGTTACAGAATACACACGGATGAGAATCACTGCCAGCAGTGTGTGTGTCTGTGTGTGCTGTGTGTTATCTACCTTGATGTCCCTGCTCCCAATGTCTGGTTGGACTGATCCTGAGATCTGACTGGAGATTGTGGCTGCTATTAGCTGTTTACACCATTCTACGTGAGAACCTGTTGGACTGAACACAGAGTGAAACAGTGAACTGACGTATATTCGGCTATATTCACGTTTAACATCATCACTGTAAGATGCATGTGTTAAACAGATAAACATCCTCTGTCAGTGAGGACAATGTTCAGCTGACCACATGTTACAGATGAGAACGTTCCCCCAGCTCAAAGAGCAGAATCCCTGTGTAGTAACAATGTTATTAATGCATAACTAATATTATTTCAACTGCAAACGATGATTGCTAAGAAAACCAACACTGCCACTAAAAGCTGCCAGAAATGTTGCTGGACTGAGTCGGCCATCAGACTGACACCAGCCTGCAACTACACGGGGTGAAGTTGCCAATTATATGCAATCTGTCTCTGATATAAACTGCATTGTGACTTCAGTCAGTCTGAGTCAGACTTTTGTAGTATTCACAGAGTCTTTTCATTTATTTAATAAAATGTTGATTTTTGGATGGAAAATTTGATGATACTTTGCTGTATGGATTTTTCTCCCACTCCTGAGCCAGACAGTACAACATCCTGTCCCTGAGCTTTGACAGCGGTTGTCTGAGTGATGGAGACATACGGTCGGTCTCCATGACAGTCCTGAATATCAAGCCGAGAACAATATATCAGCTCATATGAAGCTTGTCGGTGACAGAAGATAAGCCAGTGCCTCTGACAGACTCAGTCTGGATTGGAGCAGCTTTGTGGTGTGAATGTCTTGGAATGTTGAGGGGGAGGAGTTACGACTGTGTGACGCTTCCTCCAGTTTTAGTACTATAATGGGGGGATGATAAGCAGGCATCAGCATAAAGACTACATAAAGAACATGGTTCCTACCCAGCACAACACAACCCCACGTTTCAGTGTCGGCATTGTTTTAACAGGAGCAACATTGTAACATTTCTGTCACCACGTCATCTCTTCCTCAGGTGGCTGCGCTGCACGTCGCTTCCTCTGAGCGGCAGATACGGATGCGTAACTCGGCGTCTGCAGGCTGGGTGGCCATATTCCGCCTCATTCCTGTGCATTTCCTATATGCTGTGTTAATCACGTGACCGTATTATTTTGTCAGCTACTGTGTTGTATGTTGTGGTTCCAAATAACACTGAGATGAAATGCTAACACACTACATCCGTGATGAGTGTTTTGTCACGTTGGAAAGTTTGACCCAAGCACTGGTCTGTGGATCGATGCCGAGATGAAGGTGTGAAGAAATACTACTAATACTTCATGTTGCTGGTGTTCAGTGGGAAAGCGAGACGAGCATAAGTAACAAGCTGGGCATCGACGTCACGTTTTCTCGTTAGCGAGCCTGCTTACCTGTCCAGGGTATCACCGGCTGCCGCGCCGCAAGTCGGCGAGCCCCACGGCTTTCTGTTCGCCCCTGCACCGTCCCCAGCGCCGGCACCTCCGGCCTGTTTCTCCATCTGTCACACGACTGCTTCGTTTCTGGGTCACCGGGGGGCGCAGATGATGGTTTCCTCTGATACAGACAAGGGATGCGGATGAAACTAAAGCTCGGTGTAATTCCAGTGTCCGCTCCCAGCGGCTGTAATGGATCTTTAAGGACTCCGAACGGTGTAAAGAAACTAATCAGAGGCTCGACAGCGGATCTCACATGCAGTGGTTTCCTCTGCTTTGGTTGTTTGCACTTCCTCTTAGTCGCATCTATACCCGCAGCATTGTTGTTCGCAAACAGTGACGTCGCCACGGCTTCTACCAGTGCTAAGGATGCTGTTGCAGGGTCTGACCGACAGGCGTCGCCATTTAGACAAAACTGCCACATCAGCGCAAGAAGAAGAAGAAGTCAACACGGAACGAAGAAAAATGCCACGAGAGGATGTGGGTGTCAAACATGTTCATCAAATAATAACACAATACAAAAAACACACGAATAAATAAATAACCACATATTCTATCTTAAATTAACCTGTCTGAATTCACCACATTTAGGACTGCTGGTAGAAACGGGGGTAACTGCTTAAAGGATGTTTCATATAATCTTTAAATGCAGAAAAGTTGGAGCAACCGCAAAAAATCTACATCATTAATTAAAATATTACAACAAAATTCTGTCACAGGTATTCTTCAAGACCAATAATAAACATAGGATGCACTGATACAGCATGTATACAGCATATATATATAAAGAAAATATCTTCTTGAGCTAATTTTTTTTTTTTTTAACAAAAACTCCAAGCTTTCCTAACATCAACCTGAAAAATTCATCACCCTGATAATTATCAGTAAATGTCTTAAATTAACTACTTTCTTTATGGGTAATAAATTAAATGACAATAATTGGTTTTCACTTTTTCTCCACACTTGAAAAATCTATGAAATTATATTTTTTCCTTTTTTACAGGAAGAGGAAAACATGCTTTTGTAACTGGTAAACTCGCAATTTTTATTTTATTTTATTTTTTAAACACCTGTGCAGAGGAACAGGAACATCATTCAATCATAAATCAAAATCAATCATCAGCCTGCAGCCTGGGCTGTCCTGGTGCCACGTGCACTTATGGACACCTCTATGTTCAAACATGGTGTTTGTTGCGTTTTACACAGAAGTCTGCTCAACAGAACACTGCTCCGGTTCACATCTGGCAGGCTGTTCACATCACTTCCCTCCAGGGCCCTGTTTCAGGAAGCCGGTTTAGAAAACTCAGAGTGAAAAACGATACGCAGGGTTGAGTAACCCCGAACTGTCCAACTCAGAATATTCGGTTTCAGAAAGGCTGATAACAATTAGTTCAATCAACGCGGAGTTGCTTTAACCCCAAGTTAAGCGCGCGCACGAGGATACATAAAGCCCTGATAAGCGGAGCACAGATTAAGCGAGTCACCATGGAGACGGAGGGAAAGAAGGCGCGGTCAATGTATTTTACAGCGCTTGAGGCTGAAATTCTGATGGCAGCATATGCCGATAACATGCAAATTTTGCAGAAAAAAGTAACACAGCCTCAGCTGCGAAAGAAAGGGAGCATGCATGGCAAAACATAGCCGACAGAGTCAATGCGTGAGTGTTAATTTAAACATTGATCGAGGGATTTCCACCCATTTAACACGTTATTTTATTATATTTTATTTGTTATTTTATACATTTTATTTTGTGACGTGATGTGAGCGCAGGTGCAACCCAACAGGCCCCAAACGTGCCTGGCAGCAAGTAAAAATGAAATATAAAAATATAGTCCAAACAGGTAAGGTGTAATTGTATTATGAGCCATAGTGCTTGGTCTGTTTGTCCCATGTAAATCAATTGCAGTTAGAGGCTACATTAATTTTCTTTCTGTAAGCACTTATTGAAATTATCTGAGCACATTACAAGTACATATTTGCTTACTCTGTATGCTCAAATGTGGCCCGTTATAGCCAACAGAAAAAAAGCGGAGGCCCGAAAAACAGGTGGGGGTCCTCCACCACCACCACTCACAGAGGCTGAGCAGTTGGCCCTCAGCCAAAACAGTGGGCGCCCTGTGGCCGAAGGCATCTCTGCGGGGACATCCTCTGAGGCAATAACCCCGCAAGACACAAGTGCCTACATAGGGGGTAAATTCAAAATAATACATGATGTGCATACATCCTTTCTTCACAGTCACCTTTGCAGTGCTACTCATTCATTTGATAAACTCTTTACCATAATGGATTATTTTGTAGTGAAGTTATTTTCCGACTGATTTTGCCTTCCCTCAGTCTTGGTTGTCTTTGAGAGCATAATGACAATGAAGTGTAAGGTGATTGGTATGTTTGTTAATTGCCATTTGGTCCCTTGTAAGTTATAAGTGACCTGTATAAACCTCATATTCTATCAGTTGATGGTGATGGTGTACTGCATCTGGTGCAGCCTCCTGTTGAGCCAGACCAACATGCAGTTGTGAGTAATACTCCACAGATTATATGAGTTCACAGTAGAACAGCAATGTTGTCTATTTCTTTACTACAGGAAAATAATGAAGAAACATTGACAGCTGTTACAGAGGAGGAAGCAACAGAGACACTTTATGAGGTTTACATCTTTTAATACTTTGTGTACAGGAAACACAGGCGACCAATAAAGCCAGTTGAACAAAAAATCTGTTTATTCTTCTTTCAACATGTTGAGGTGATGGGTCAAAAGAAATGATTGTGACATATGGTGTCTCTGACTGCTCTTCCATCTTGTATGTCAGTGAGAGGGTCAGGATGTTCATGGTTTGGATCACTGCTGATGTTTGGTTCAGAAGGACAGTGTTCTCCTCTAATTGTGGCAATGTTGTGAAGAATCACACATGCCACAATAATGTCACATGCCCTTTCTGGGGTGACCCTGAGTCTTTGCAGGCACTGGAACCGGGCCTTAAGCATTCCGATAGTCATTTCAATTCTGGCTCTTGTCCTGCAATGAGCCAGGTTATATCGCTGCTGTGGGCCCGGTTCAGGGTCAGGGTAAGGGGTGAGCAAATAGGGTAAACATGGATACCCCCTATCACCAAGCAAGTAGCCAGTGAACTCTCCTAAGACAGAAGGATACACTTCAGTTCAAATGTCCCTGAAGCAATTGGTCTTTATATATTTTAAAGTATTCTCAACTCACCATGTCCAAATTTTGTGTACATTCACGGAATATTTGTGAGTCATGGACAGAGCCTGGCCACTTGGCTTCCACATTTGTGATAATGTTGGCAGCATCATATATGATCTTCACAGTGCAGAGAACACAAATTAGCATCCATTACTATAATGAAATAATTTGTTAGTTTGAAATGCTACAGGGAACTATGTACCTGTACATTAATGCTGTGGAAAGACTTCCTGTTCACATAGTCTCCTTCATTTACTGAAGGAGCAATGATTGGAATGTGAGTGCCATCTATACAGCCAATCACGCCTGGGAACCCTGAAAATAAATGTAATATTTAAGTAGTAGTCCAAGTATCACCACATCATGAATTAAGTTTCGTTCATCCTGATACCTGCAATTTTGTGGCATCCCTCTTTGATAAATCTTGTGGGTCTGTGACCGGGGAACACAAACGAGTGCAGGAGACGTTTCAGTGCAACTGTAACATTCCTGACTGCCCGACAGACGGTAGCCTTGGAAACGTGCTCAGCGTCACCAATATTATACAGAAAGCTCCCGTTTGCAAAAAACCGAAGTGCAATACAAATAATATGTACAGAACTGAGAGCATGTCCACGATGTGTCACATGCGTAATATATGGCCTGAGGATGTTATCCAAATAACTTATAGATTGTGCTGAGAAACGGTGACGTTCACACAGAAAATCATCAGGAAATGATAAAATGTCCAAACGCGCTCTAATCACTCTCTCCCGGCGGAGAGCTCTGCGGAGAATTTGGGCTTCAACATCTACTGGCTCTTCAAGGAAGGAGCACGCCATGTCTGACACTTCCTACTGTCAGGTTTCCGACAAAGGGGCGGAGACAGTCAGGGTTAGTTGTAGTAAACCTGCTAGGGAGCAGGTTAGCTTCACGGCGTGTGTCGTCATAGTGACTCACTCAGGCTTCAGCTGAACTCGCTTTGTGAAACCGAAAAACCAGAGTTTTCGTTAACTCAGGGTATACTTACTCAGTTTTTCCACTAAACCGGCTTCCTGAAACAGGGCCCAGAGAGTTGACACTCCAATGTTTTACAGAGTATCTGTAGAAAATGTAGAGTCCTTATAGACTCCTACAAAGACTTTTTTTGTTTGTTTTAAATCCATCAGCCATCATCAAGCTGCTAAATACATATTTGGAGTGGCTGTAGAGCAGTAGATAGAGCTAGTAGGTGACCTGCTGCTCTACAGCCACTCCAAATATGTATTTAGCAGCTTGATGATGGCTGATGGATTTAAAAAAAAAAAAAAATCAAAAAATCAGAGTGAAGGTTGGTGGTTCAGTCTCTGGCAGATTTAATATGCATGCCAAAATCTCCTTGAGCGAGACACTAAGCCCAAGTTGCTCTCTGATGCATCCATCAAAGTGTGAACATTAGATGAAGTTGTGTTTGAGTGCTCAGGTTAGAGAAGCGCTATAAAACAGACCACTGACCTTCCCTCAGTACGCAGTTAGTCAGAGAGCCTGCTGTGTTGTTGTTCTGACTGACGGTCGTGCAGGGGGCAGTGTTTCCTCCAGTAGGCAACATTCTTTTTGAAATATTTAAGTTACATTAAAATTGTGTGACGCTTTGCTGAATTGTTATTTCTTTTTGACACCAATTTGTACAGTCAAGCACATAATTATTCATAGCCCTGGTAAATTTTGACTTAAAGTTATTTTAATTCAACCAGCAAAATGTTGTTTTGCTTTTTGACTGGAAATGACACAGGTGTCTCCCAAAAGATAAGACTATGTACAAGAGGCATCATTGTGGAAAAAAATCTCAGCTTTTACTTACATTTGAACAAAAAGTATCAAGTCCAGAATTATTCATACCCTTCTCAATAATCAATAGAAAAGCCTTTATTGGGTATTACTGCAATCAAGCGCTTCCTATAAGTACAGAGCAGTGTTTTGCACGTCTCCACAGCTATTTTTGCTCATGCACCTTTAGCAACGAGCTCCACATCTTTCAGATTGGAGGGTCTTTTTACCATCACCCTGATCTTTCGCTCCCTCCACAGATTCTCAGTTGGATTGAAGTCAGGACTCTGGCTGGGTCACTGCAAAACAATGTTGTCTGCTAATCGTTTCTCAAGGCTGTCTGCCTTGAGTAATTGCCACTAGCAGAGCCCAGATTCACCAGAATGGCCTCGGTGGTGATCCTTGGATTCTTTTCACCTCTCTCACTGTCCTCCTGGCCAGCACAGGTGTCACTTTGGGCTTCCGACCTCGTCCTCTGAGATTTTCCAGTGCGGAACATTTTGTACTTTTTAATAATACTTTGCACTAGTGATGGGACGTTCTGTATCGAGGCTTCGAAGCGTGTGTCGAGTAATGGAGGGGGCGTTTCCGCGAAGCGCGTATCGAGGCTTGCTTCATTTATGGGAGGAGCTGAAAATGATGACGTCCGAAGCCTCGCTGCCCGGCTGTACCACGTGACTGGTTCAGGAAGCGGTTTGAACTTTGCCGCAAATAATCATTTTCCATACTGCCAGCATAAATATACACAGTATACTGCCATCACTACAATATAGATGTTTTACACACTCCTTTTGTTGTTGATATTTACAGGCTGTGTGCAAAATGCCACACTCTTCAAATTCATGCCAGCTATTATTTTTACGTCCAGTAGGTGTCCTGCTAGAGCAAATGAAGCTTCAAGAAGCTTCGCGTTGGGGTGAACCAATTGGATGAAAAGCTTCAGTGCTTCATGGGGCTTCATCTGCCCATCACTACTTTGCACTGTAGCCGCTGGTCCTTTAAAACATTGAGATATAATGCTTTGTAGCCCTTTCCTGACTTGTGAGCAGCCACAATGTGCAGCCGCAGGTCCTCACTGAGCTCCTTCTCTTAACCATGACTGTCCACAAACCCACTGCAGAGAGCTGATGTTTTTCACCTGGTGAGTCAAAACAGCTGTTCCCAGTTAATCAGGGTAATTAGGATGCTTTAGAACAGCTTGGACTATTTGGACTGGTCCACAACTTTGGATTTTCCCAGAGACTGACAGTTTAATAATTCTGGACGTGACACTTTTTGCTCAAATGTCAATAAAAGCGGAGAAATGTTTTTTTTTTCCCACAATAATGCCTCTTGTACATCATCTTATTATCTTTTGGGAGACACCTGTGTCATTTCCAGTCAAAGAAGAACTTGCTGGTTAAATAATAGTAACTTTAAGTCAAAATTTGAATAATTATGGGCTTGACTGTGCATCCAAACTTAGCACAGCAAGCTGGAAGAACTTCACAGCATGTCTTTGGTTCAAACTGTAGAAAAAGCCCGTCTGTGATTGTCCAGCTCAGCTGAAACAAACAACCCTACATTTCTTTATTTCTACTCGTAATGCTTTTCTATGCTAGACTGTCACTGACTGTAAACACTGCAGAACAGCCTGAAGGATCTGGATGGATACAAATCTTTTTCTGTTATAGATAATATTTAGTATTTGTTGATGTAAACTGAACACACTGCAGTCACTGAATGAACACACAGCACTCAGCCAGAACACTTTAAATTAATTTAATCAGAATTATTTACAGAAAATGAGCCTTTCAACAAACCAATTAAAAGAAACACGTGAAATGTTTTCAGATTTCACCTTTTGTTTAGTACACATTTTGTATGTATTCATTACAAAGCTGGCTATAATATGACACAAGCCCCTCAAACTACAATCCCCTACATAAATGAAAGCGTCTAACTGAAATGAACAATGGCAGAGGACGTCTCACAGACCAGAGTCAAGGATCCACACGGAGCTGGTGGCCTGACGCCGCCGCTCCTCCTCCTCCTCCTCCTCCTGGGTTCGCACGTACAAAGCAAAAAATGCCCTCAGAGATAAAACCAAACACTTTGAACCGATGGAGCAGAAATCCAAAATTTATACCAACAATTTCTGAACCAATATTACTTTCCTTTTTATAAAACTGTAAGGTTTTACACTACATAAAATATTTGTATTTTACAACAATAGAACTTTAGACAGTAAAATAGGTTTTGATTGAGGTAATTACATTACATCATGGTGCTTATACAAAGTAAAAAAAAAAATAGATTCTCATTTGTTTTTCCCAAAATACAACCAAGAGCCCAACACACACACTTCTGTCTCTTTCTGCCTCCGCGGTCAGACCAAATACTTCGGGTCACGTTGCACCTCTCTTTGCACACAGCAATCAGCTTGCACTGCCTCGCTTTTCCAGAAAAGGTTCAACTTTGGAATTTGTCACACATGCAGGTAGTTTATTCTCTTTTATCCTGACAGTTGCTGTATGTTCTCCCTTCTTACGTTAGAGCTACTTTTAGAAAAACAGTAAAACCACAAGACAAGTTCTCCAAGCTTATTACAGGAAACTGATGTGAGAACTCGCCGTGTCCTACAGCTGTCACACAATGTGCATTTACAGGCTGGACACTCTAAAGGTTTATCACCGATTCGCTCCAGGTGCTTTCAGTAACTCTGATTTTTTTGCCATATTTTGGACACGCTGGGGAAACAGAGGGGCTAAATAAAGCTGATGCAGGAAAGTGCTTTGCACTGACAAGCTAAAGGTTGGCTATGAAGTCAAAGCACAAAAGCAGCAGGGTTAGCTGAACACAAAGAGAGTCAGTGAGGTTTGCAGACTTTAGAATAAAACTGTGTGAGTCTTTGTTGGACTGATGATCAGCCTGTTTTGTAGTAAACTGGCATAAACATGTTGTTGTATAAAGCTCAGGTAGAATAAAACAGCATCAGCCCATTTACCTTTTACATGGCTGAAAGATTCCTTAAAATCAAACAAGGAAAACATTTTACACGCTGCAACATGAGCTGGTTAAGCATGAGGGGAAGTTAACTTGGTCAGTTGAGGAAGGGTTGGGGTTAACTAGCAGAGACCCTGTTTGCCTCTAAAAGCATCTCAAATAAGATACAGCGCAGCTAAAGTCTCTCTGTAGAGGTGAAGGTGATCCAAGGCAGAATCTGGACATGAATCGACGCGCGTTAAAAATTACGATCGTAATAGAAATCTGCAGAATGGGCTCAAACTCCAGTTTTGAAGACATCAGACAATCGACTTTAGAGTGTAAAGAAACAAAAAGGAGAACATGACCTGTGCAGGGTTTGTGGGTCTGTGTGACGTGGAAGAAAACAGAGTCAGTTTTTCCATGAATCCATAATTTCATCGATGATGGATGAGCACTGTAGTGAGAATCCTGATAACAGTAACATTTATATGTTTGTGATTGTTAAATGTAACTGTTTGTAGGAAAGAACTTATAGGACTATGCTGCTAAAGGTATCGTCGCGAGGCGTCATCTACTTCTGTTTCCTGCATCCCTCTCAAAGACTTCCACCAGTTTCCCCTCCCACAATGCAACACTGCCAGGCTGAGATCTGCATCCAGTGCTGAGTGAAGTGACTGGTTTCAAACCCCACAGCTGGCACTGCCAAAGTAACACAACGTGATTGACGTGTTACGATTTCCTGGCAACAAGAATGACAGCGCTCCAGAATCGACGCGTCACCGCGGTTGGATGATTGGAATAAAGTGGAGGAGTCACTGCGATTGTAACAAACTACCATTCATCACAGTTTGTGTTAACTGTGATAAAGACGTCATATCAAATAGTTAGAATCAGTTGGTGCGAATAAGAAAAACATTGCCAACATTCCCACACATCCGAGTTGGACGCTGACAGCACCTGAACATGCTGCTTGGACAGTTTTCATACGTATCCCAGGTAGAAATTTTAAACCCGCCTGAAACAACGAAAAACGATCATGATGAGCAAAGTAACCTTTTTTTAATCATTCGATGTAATTGGAATGAGTTGATCTTTGTTGGAGAAAAGAAACCAAAACAAAAAATTACAAAGCGGTGAAACAGGCGTCCAAAGGCACAGGTGATCACTCACCCTGCTCTCGAGTTGGTGACCAGCATGTTAGCACGCTGAGACCACGATGGGCCAGGACTGTACTCTGTGTGTTTAGTGAAAACATTTAAATACAGGAAGTGATCGGGATCAGAGGCCAGCACCACGTGACTTTCCTTTACTCTCTCGAGCACCTGAAATATATCCTGTATCATGCTAATTAATTCCAACCAAAGTCATTGGCTAGAACTGCATTTGCTTTCAGTGATGTAGCATATAGCAGTGGCAAACATACGTGGCTCCAGATTTCCTCCTTAGCTATTAAAAAACCCCAAATGCCCCAAAACGAGACGCAATATTTACATGTAGCTGGAAATTAAACCGCCGTCCACTTGAGAACTCTACGTCTGCTGCGCTTCGGATCACCGTACGCCTTCAGGATAGAGAACTCAGCAGCAGGAAGTGTAAAAAGTGTTGTTGTTTGTTGGTACAGGACACAAACAGCTGTGACGCAGGCAGGAGCCAGCTGACAGACAGCAGCTTTCTCTCTGTCAAATGCACATCAGTTTATTTCTGACGCTAAACCCGAATCGAACAAACAGGAAGTCTCCTGATTTTGCTCAACCGACCTTGACTCGTGACAGCTTAGTCTTTGGCTACGCCTGCAACCTGCAACCTGTCTTTACCTTGATTCATTTATTTTGCCCTGCATGCTGACCTCTGTAAACTGGGTGTGGCTGGAGCTCATTAAACTCTCCTAAGAAGACCTGAGGTAAAATTTCTTGTGTAATCACGACAGGATAAAACTGAACTTCAGCTCTGCTCATCTGCCTGAATGAACACAACGGTGTGTGTCCTGTGTGTGTGTGTGTGTTCGAGCCCTTGGACTGAAAGCTGCTCAGTGTGTTTAAGGCTTCACTGTCTGAAAAGTGTGTTTAGAAAAGTCTCGAGACAAGGCTGTACTGTGACATATTGCATAAATCACCATCACGTGGTATTAGAGTTAGACAACACTAGCGCCATCAAATCTAAAACCTATTCGCAATTTTCTGTTGTTCAACAGTTAGGGCTGCACAAAACTAATTAATTCCCTGCATGTGCAAGACACAAATCAAACTGAAGAAGGTGTAAGTGCAAGTTAGCAAGTATTTCTGATATCTGTGCATGCGCGAGTGCGTCACCAGCCCTCAGAGAGGAGTCTGTAGGTGTGTGTATTGCTGTGATGGGGTGGAGGTGGAGGAGGAGGTGGTGTTGGGGGTGGGGCTGTTAGCCAGATGAGAGGAAGTGGACGAGTCGGACAGCTGCAGCTGCTCCAGCTTCTTCAAGTATTCGTCTCTGAGGGCCAGCAGCTCCTTGTAGCGCTGCTCCACTGGACTCTGCTGCTGGAACACACACACAGACACACACATGCACGCACACGCACAAACGCACGCACACGCATGCAAAGTCACAGGTTGTACACGGGAAACTCCATATTGCAGCATTTGCTTTGAATATTGATTCTCAGAACAGGAGAGTTTCTATAAAGTCAGTTACAGAGTTACTATAATGAACCACATTTATAAAAGAATCATTCGTCAGGTCTTTCTGTCTGTAAATGTAAACGATGCCTTCTGATGATGTTGTAAACAGAAGTGGTCCTAGCACTGAACCCTGTGGAACTCCATAATTAACCTCAGTGTGTGAAGGAGACTGCGCTGAGGTCTAACACAGAGATGAGTCCACTGTCAGAGGCCATAAGACGATCATTTGTAACTAAAGCTGTTTCTGTGCTGTGATCTCAGAGTTCTGAGGTTGATATATCCAGATATCCATTATCTGGCAAGTGAATCCAGATAACAGATATACAATATTTGGAGTCCTGTGCAGCCGGCCACACGTTTATCCAGGCAAGCTTGCAGCATATTATAGCAAACACAAGAGCAGTCCTACCTGCTGTCGTATGCGTGGGTTCCAGCGGATGTAGTACGCTACCCAGAGCTCTAGGTGGCGCATGCTGGCAACAGGGTAGAGAACCCTGCCAGATTCTGGGGTGTAGAAGGGGTTTAAATACATATCCACCTTGCTGTTGACCAGAGACCACAGAGACACTGTCTTGGACCTCACCTCCTGCACCACAGAAGAGTTTCAGTGTCAAACACTTGCAGCTGAAGCACATGACATAAGTATGTGGACAGTGACACAGTTTTGATCATTTTGTCTGTGTAATTTTAACTTTCTTAGGGATTTTGTTTTGTAACACTGTATTTATTTTGTTGCATTGATTTCCATGCTTTGTAATACACTAACTTCCCAACTTTGAGTATAAATAAAGTATTTCTTATCACATTAACTGCAGGAACTGCAGACATTTTTATACGTAGTTCCTTGATTTCAACTTAACCTTCCAGACAGACAGCAAAACCTCGAGGAGTTGCCAAATCCATGACCTGGACATGGACTACTACTAAATGAACAGCACTGTATATCCTGGAAGACCATGGATGACAGTGAAAGACTGCAGGACCTCTCTATTTCACAACATCTAGCCAGGTCAAGAACACTTCTGAGCTGACACGTGTATCACTGACAGTGTCTACAGTTAAGAGGCACCTTTATAAATATAAACACAGTACAATGTAACAAGAAGACCGGATTAGGCCAGAAAACAACTAAAAGAGTCAGTTGTGGGAAAACATCTTTGAATGAAATGAAACCAAAATAAAGTTGCAGTAGGACGAATGAAAGAGGAAAACAGGAAAAGGAAAGTTCTAGATTTTAAATGCAAACATGGTGATGGCTGGGAAGGTACGGCTGCCAGGAGAACCAAGTCACTGCTGTTAACGGCTGACATGGATGCTGACAGAAGCAACGATGGATTCAGCCAAATACTGAAAACCTGATTGGTGATGCTTCACCATGGAAACGGATAATGAGCCAAAGCATTCTTCAAAGGACACCCGAGAGTTTCACAAGGCAAAGAAATTCTGTATTTTACAACAGCCAAGTCAGTCACCTGACCCGAACACAACGAAACATGTGATTCAGCTGCTGAAGACAAAACTGACGGCAGCATCCAGTCAGCCTTAAAGTCTGAGAGGCAGTAAAAACTCTCATTGGACCAAACTCTGTATTACGAGGACACAATTTTCGCATTTTTGCATGCATGTACATGTTATATGTGCAGGTGTTCTTACATGCTGGTCTCGTACGCTCTCGCAGTTGTACAGGAAGGTCCCGAAGCGACAGCTGTAGAGGTGATCCAGGATCGTCAGCAGGAGATGCTCGTTAAACTCGAAGGCCGTAGGGAACTAAGAGGTGAGAGTGACAATTCAAAGACTGAGTCAGTAATCTGAGACTGTGTCATCCTAACGTTAGTGAACATACAAACATTTAGCAGTGTTCCTGTCTTTTTGTTGGGATGTTTCCTTCTCTCTTTTGTCAAATGCATGAAGTCAAACAGCATTTTGAGTATTTTTGAGCCTAACCAGAGCAGCTCAGAGTGGGGGAGTGTGTGCCTGAACCAGCAGGCGGCTGGTTGGTCTGTGCAGCTGGACTGAGAAGAGTTCACAGTGTGCTGAAATAAAGTGAAATCCAGAGCGTAGCAGCCAAACAGCCGAGGAGGTGAACGTGGGGTTTCACAGTGCTGTTTACCACCTTTGTTGGTTTGATCTATACAGACAGTCCCACTGAGACGTGAGAGGCAGACAAACATTCAACTTACAACAGGAACGAGCTCTCAGTGACGATCGATGATGATTTTAGCTCAACGAAGCCAAAATTCATTTTGAATCTTCTTCTTCTGTAACGAGCTGTTATGTTGTTTGTTGCACTCTTTGTTTATTCTCATTCATATTTGAACTATACAACAATCTGTAATGAAATTCATCCGAAATATTTGTTTTGTCCAAACGTCTTCAAGAAATGCTGCCTCTGCTGCTGATGCAGACGAGCCTCCTGGGGCTCCGGTTTCAAACTAAGCATGAACAGAGTTAACTGACACGCTCTGTTCTCAAGTTATCGGCCCTTCACGAGGTGTCGGGTTCAGGGGTCTGCTCTATATTATTGGAAATATGGTGCCGCTAGCTTCATCGGGTGACAGCTCCAGCTCCAGTATGCAGACTGGGAGTTGGAAATGAGTGGCGTGCCCACGTGAGGAAGGGAATGCATGCCGGCCTAAATGGAGGCATTAAAGTATTTGTGGGTCTTGTTCATTAGTGACAAAAGTAGATGAGTGATAGAAGTAGGGAGTGGTAGCTTAACAAAGTGTCTGCTGGGTCTGCAGTAATGGTGATACTCGATACCAGTCTGCAGTGGTGGAAAGAGAAGAGGTCCGTTTAGTGAATTTACTCTCCCGTTCTTGTCAGTGGCCACAGACGATGGGTAGGGGCTGAGATGAGAAGGAGAATGATGAATGAGGCAGATAAGAGTGCCTGAAATGCCCGTCGGAGGGCATCTGGGATCTCTCTCAGCGATATGTTTAGGAGCTCAGTCGGGCTCTGGGTAGAGCCAGGATTCTAAATAAAAAGGCAGAAGATTAGACCGACTCCTGGCTCCTCCTAACTGAGCTATTTTTGGCATGTCCAACTGGGAGGAGGCCCCAAGTTAAACCCCGGTCACACTTGATTATTGACTAGCTTGGAAGACCTGTTATGCCAAAAGAAGAGCTGGAAGAGGAAGCTGTGGCATCTCTGTTCAAGCCCTTCTGCTCTTCCATGAGTACCTACCTACTTTAGTCTATGTTGATTCAGGAGCCTGCTCCTGTGTTGACAAGCTCAGTGTTGCTACGACTGTCACAGGAAACCAGCCACGGAGGGTGTCGGGTCGAGGGGTTATCTACAAACTGCTAGCTGCTGTTTAACTACAAAGTGCAACATTGTTACGTTCCTACATTCACGCAGTGAGACGACTGAAGCGCTGCACGTACCTGTTTAGTCATCTGCCACACACAGTCGATGAACTGAACAAAGATGGGTGATCGGTCCTGATCGGCATGGTTTTTGTCACCATGTCCTATCCTCTGAACACACACACACACACACACACACACACACACACACACACACACACACACACACACACACACACACACACAGATCAGAAACGTTTCCTCCTGATCAGTCGTCTTAACTCATGCGATTGAATATATTTCAGAAACTAGATGGTGAAAAACTTACTGAGGCAAATTTGTGGCCGAAGCTGATCCATTCCTTTTCAATCAAAACCTAAAAAAGACACAGATGAAAAAAATCACAACTTGTAAATATCAAACAGACATCGTGATGAAATTAAAGCCCGCTGTGCTCCTCATATCCTCTGTGAATGTCTAAGCTCATGTTCACGAGGGTGAAACGACTGACCTGGAATCCTCTGAGAGTGCGATAGTGGCTGTCCAGCATCAGCATAGCCAGAGAGGTGAGCTGTGCAGTTCGATCCCAGCCGTCACTACAGTGAACTACTACTGAGTTCCCACTGGACACTTTGTCTGCAACTTGGATGGCTCCTGACAACACCAGCTGAGTACAAGGATTGGCACAATGCAATAAAAATACATTATTATAACAAGGTAATGTAAATGGACTGAGCGCAGTTATCAAATGCATGTAGAAACCTCTCACCTTGACATGTTCCAACCAGTGTGTAGACTCTAGGCTGGACAGCCAGTGGGATTCCTCCACGTTGGGGTAGACGATATCTTTGAGTTTCTTCTGGGATTCCCTCATGACGTGGATATTCTGGATGTCCAAGAAGATGAGCTCTGCGTTTTGGTACTCATCACCCTCGTAGCCTCCTCCGGTGGCCTGAGGAGGAGGCACAAACAGTGGGCATGCATCTCTACACAGATGTGTATAATAGTATCAGTGGAATTAACTGGGTAAGAGACTTTTGTTAATGTTTGGGACTAATGATGACAGAGCTCTTTAACTCTTTTAGGGATCATCCTCCAACATAATAAATATTTATTATCCCAATAACCTGTCGCTGGTTATATTAGACTCATTAGCATTGTGTCGCAGCAGGTTCAGGTAGACAAAGGTTAAGAGAGAGTGTGATGGAAGTATCCACAAAAATGGCGTTTTATAGGACATTTGGTTGTTTTTTAAATGTTTTATTGTTGTTTCATTTTGGCTGAGTGTTTTTTTTGCCCCACTCACAGATCACCCAGCATCATACATACAGTGGCTAATCCCTCTTCTAATACCTGAGCAGGTGGGACTCACAGATATGAGCAGAGCGGAGCTGGTGTGCCATAATAGCATAAAAGTGAGCGTGTCAGCAGTGCAGTGTAGGCCTTCGCTACAACCTCCCCTGTGCAGATCCAGCTGCAGGTTCAAGAGTATTTGAGAGTTTGCTGACTGAATGGCTTACTGGTGTTGGGGCCCTTGGACCTAGGACGCTGGGAGGCAGACACACCCAGGACCAGAAGGCTGGACTAGAGGTGAGGTGGTGGTCCTCCTCCCTGCAGCTCTGCACTGGCCCAGGTCTCCTGGGTCCACCTGTGGCAGTCTGTTGTTGCAGACCTCTGTTTAATCTTGTAACTGATGTTTGTTTTGTGAGTCTTTTGTTACAGATGCAGCAGATGGAGATTTCTCCACTTTTATCCCCCCAGCCCACCTTTCTCTATTTCTCCACCACTGCTCCACCTTCACAGCGTCTGCTCCAGCATCCACAATAATGTGAATAATAACAGAGTCTACAGTGCTCAAAGCAAGTATCTTTGGCACAACAAAGCATCCGCCCATCATCACCATCAGACCCTGATTCTGTTGCTAAAACTGTCAGAAAGAACAAGTTAGAAAATCCTACATGTGACTGTGATGACTCAACGAGGAAAACCTGAGTGTCGGCGCCTGCAGCCAGGCTAACGACACCATTAGTAGTTGTCTGTTTTATGTTGTGGTTTGAATCTTATTTGTACTGTGTCACTTTTTAAATATATCACCTTACTGCCATAGACAACCAGTCAAACTGTATGACACACATCTAATGGTTCCTCTTTATTTTCATGAGTGTTTACACTGTAGATTCTCACTGAAGGCATCAGAACTATGAATGAACACATGAAATTATGTAGTAAACAACTCAGAACATGTTTGATATTTCAGGTTCTTCCAAACAGCCTTTGCTTTGATTCCTGCTTTGCTCACTCTTGGCGTTCTCTCCATGAGCTTCATGAGGTCGTCTCCTGAAACGGTTTCCAACAGTCTTGAAGGAGTTCCCAGAGATGCTGAGCACTTGTTGGTCCTTTGCCTTCACTCTGAGCTCCATCTCATCCCAAACCATCCACACTGGGTTTAGGTCAGGTGACTGTGGAGGCCAGGACCCATCAGACCAAAGCACAGATGTCCTCTGGTCTAATGTCCACTCCTTGTGTTTCTCAGCAGCTGTTTGACCATAAAGGCCTGATTCACACAGTCTCCTCTGAACATGTAGAGATGTGTCTGCTACTGGAGCTCTGTGTGGCATCTATCTGGGCTCTGATCTGAGCTGCTGTTAACTTGTGATTTCTGAGGCTGGTGACTCGGATGAATGTATCCTCAGCAGCAGAGGGGACTCCTGCTCTTCCTTTCCTGGGGCGTCCTCATGTCAGACAGTTTCATCGTGGTCTTGATGGTTTTTGTGACAGCACTTGGGGACACATTCAAAGCACAACACACCTGATGGTCCCAACCTCATTAAGAAGGCAAGAAATTCAGCAAATGAGCCCTGACAGGCTCACCTGTGAGGGGAAACACGTCAGGTGACGACAGCATGAAGCTCACTGAGAGAAGGCCGAGGGTTTGCAGCGCTGCCAACAAAGCAAAGGCTGGAATCTAAATTATAAGACATATTTATCACTTTTGTCTTTACTACATAATCCCATATATCTTGCTCCATATAGGTGATGTCTTCAGTTTGTATCTACAATGTAGAAAGTAGTAAAAAATAAAGAAAAACCATTAAATGAGAAGGTGTGTCCAAACCTTTGACTGGCAGTGTATATATGGTGTACACAGGTGAAGTGCTATGAATAGTTTTTGGATGTACCGTCTTAAATTTGATTAAATTAGTAGTTCACAGATAAATGTTGCAAATGATGCCCGTGGATTGCGCTGATGGTTTCTTTTCCTTCTGACCTTGTTGGCAACTGCGTTGACATTGGGACGAGCGTCGTATATGGTGAGCTTGGTGGTATCATTTGCCTCCCTAATCAGCTCCAGGTAGCGTTCATCGTCCTTGTTCCTTTTACCAGACATGCCAACGAGAGGCTGACTGCAGCGGACGATCACTGCTTGGTTCTCTCTGTGGATCCATGACAGGACCTAAGACAGAACAACAGTAACAAGGATTTACACAACACTTTATGATACAGCGTCAATGTTAAGAACATCTGTCTGTGAAGGTTCTCAGTCATCCAGGTCATTGAAGTCTAAGGAGCTTGGGAAGAAAAGCATCTGGACTGTCTGCCATCTATAATCCAGTTCTGAGACGCCTTAACGTCCACTCACATCCTGGGCCCTTTGACCTCAATAAGTCACATGATAGGGTGGGGCCAGGTTTCACGATGGGTTCACCTGAAACCTTGGCTGATTGTGACCTACACCTTGGCTCGTTTGATTAGGCAGAGGATCAATAGGGGGTCCATGACCCTCTTGGGGACACACCCACAGGGCTTAAAATCTGGGACTCTCCACCATTTGACCCTAGAACTGAAGAAGCTTCTCAGATGAAACGTCTTCAAGAAACTTCAAGAAATCCAGAAGCTTTTCTCCTCAAACATCTGAATATCCACAAACTATGTCAACAAGTCAAACCCATTATGTTCAGTCTGAAACAATCCCTTTGTTTTTTCAAGCTCTAGTTGTGTTTAGAATCTGCAGCATGTCACAAAATACCCGTCTGGACTTCCACTGCACATCTGGATGTTTTTAGCCTGCAAGCTTCCAGTACAAAAACAAACAAACAGGTCGTTTCTGTATTGGCTGTCTTGGGTTCTGCTTCCTGCATCAAACTGTAACTGAACCAAATCTGGAGCTAACGTGTGGAAACCAGGGGAAACCTTTAAATGTTATTGGATGGTCAGTCAATGGAAGTTCTCAAACAGGTCAGTAATGACAACCAAGAAAATGCAGAAATCACAGTACAGCGGTCCCTCGTTTATCGCCGGAGTTACGTTCTAAAAACAACCCGCGATAGGTGAAATCTGCAAAGTAGTGAACTTTATTTTTTACAATTATTATAGATGTTTTAGGCTGTAAAACCCCATTTTACACACTTTATAGACTTTTCTCAGACAGGCATGAACATTTGTTTAAACACTCTCAAAGTTCAAACCTTGGTAGAAACATAAGTCCAGTATTAAAGAATGAAACTAAAGATCAAACCCTGTTTTCAGGTCCAGAACAAGTGAATAGAGCAGCTGCCAGAGAACTCAACATTAATGAATCATTAATGAATCACTGGTACGGAAGCAGAGGAAGCAAGACGAATGAGTTGAGTAAAGTTTGACTGTTTTGTTTCGCTTAATGCGCCTTACAATCCGGGAAATACAGTAAGCATGTCCAGAAGTCCAACTTTCTGTGTGATGGTTAGCATCGTTCTCTGCCTTCTGGATGCTACATGATGGTCTACAGCCAATCAGGATGCAGAACACAGTACGCAGTAAAAAAAAAAAAAAGTATGCAAAACTGCCCCAAAAAAATCTGCAAAAAGTGAACCGTGTTATAGCCAGGGCCCACTGAATATAGTCAGGCCCATCAGCTAACACGCATCACTTAAGCAATGCTGTGGTGGGTATCTATAGCTGCCAGTGTAATCTGGCCACCAGTGATTACTGATAATGTGACTGCTAACAAGAGTAGCAGGATGAATTCTGGGATGTACACAGCTATACTTTCTGCTCAGATTGAGCCAAATGCTGCAAAAATGATAGGAAAGTACTTCACGGTGCAAATTTATAATGAGTAAAAGCAGACTGCTAAAGCCAGAGAAGTGGGTTATTCTTCAGTGACATGATACGCCCCTTAATCTCAACCCAGTAGAGCAGCAGCTGCAGGAGGCTACAGTAACAGCCAAGCTGGAAACACAGCATCAGGGTCTGCAAAGTATTTTTGCAAAGTATTGAACAACAATAGTGATGTGCAGAGCTTTGGTAATAGACGGGGTGACAGATGAGGCGGGAGGTTCCACACACTGTGATATTTACAGACCACAGTGTGACTTGTAGTGGGAGCAGGGAGGTGTGACAGTGAAGCTGCAAGAAAAAGAGCTAGTGAAGGTCGACAAGTTTAAATACCAGAGGTCAACCATCAATGAACTGTGCAGGCAAATTCAATTTACTGTATATAGCACCAACTACAGCAGCTGTTGTTGGGATTTTCTTGCACCTCAAGGTCAAAAAAGCTTTTAGCATGCAGTCAGAGTGAAGTGAAAGATGGCAGCGTAACTGAAAGTGAAGATTTAAGATGGTAGTGAGACCTGCTGTGACATAAAAGAGAAAAAAGACAGGAGGACAAGCTGGAGTTACAGATGCCTTTGGAGTGACCACAATGGACAGGATTAGGAATGAGTATATTAGAAGGACAGCTCAGGTTGAGGTTCGGTGGTCTGGAAACAAAGTTCAAGAGGGAAGATTAAGAAGCTTCAGACACTGCAGAAAAGAAGTAAAACAGAAGGACCACAAAAAAGGAGGACGTGGACAGGACAGACTGTGAAAGCATAGGAATAACTAATAATTAAATGCAGAGTGAGGGAAAAAGAAACACTGCATGCATCATGGGAGTCCCTGGCAGTCTACACCTACTGCAGCATAACTAAGGGAGGATTCAGGGTCACCTGGTCCAGCCCTAACTATATGCTTTAGCAAAAAGGAAAGTTTGAAGCCTAATCTTAAAAGTAGAGATAGTGTCTGTCTCCTGATTCCAAACTGGAAGCTGGTTCCACAGAAGAGGGGCCTGAAAACTGAAGGCTCTGCCTCCCATTCTACTTTTAAATACTCTAGGAACAACAAGTAGGCCTGCAGAGCGAGAGCGAAGTGCTCTAATAGGGTGATATGGTACTACAAGGTCATTAAGATAAGATGGGGCCTGATTATTTAAGACCTTGTATGTGAGGAGCAGGATTTTGAATTCTGGATTTAACAGGAAGCCAATGAAGGGAAGCCAAAACAGGAGAAACACACATGAATACATGTCTTCTGCCTGCTTCATTATTACTGAATGTCAGATAGCAGCCCTGTCACGGTGAAGAACCAAGTCCAGTTTGACTCCTAACACTAGCTTTGGTAATTTTACACACCAACTGACAATGCAAATGTTTTTAAAATGCAAACTTAAACTAATCAGCTCATCCTGTTCAGAAACACAGTACAAGTGTGTAACAGTATCTACAGCACCATGAGGAAGTACAGCACGGTATGCGTTCAAAGATCTGGTCTAACTCAAAAAGTCTTTCCTATACTTGACAGCTTAGTCTTGCCCTCACCGGTATTCGTCCTCTTGACCGGAAGGCAGCCACTTTTCGGAGGTCCTCCTCTTTACTCTTGTAGGGTACGGCCAGCACAGTGGGGTAGGTGTCACACAGATCATAGCTCTTATTGATGAATGATATACGCCACTTGTTGTTGGGTAAACCCTGGAAGAGATAATGATCATTACTGACTCATTTCTTTGAAACTCAAACTCAGCTCTGACTGTTCAGAAGCATCAGACCTCACAGGTCATCAGGTTTTTAACATCAAGGCTTCTGAGGGTGCGTTCGCTTACTGTGGTTCAATAAAAACAGATTATCAGCCCTTATAGAAAACACTGCCATTCCTATTGTCCTGAGCATTTGTCCTGGGACCCCGATACTGCGCACGTTGTCTTTCTTACCTGCCGTCTGAACTCCTCTACAGGTTTGTAGATGGTCCAGCCAGTCTCAGCATACTTCTCTTGACTCAAATACGCAAAAAGAGGCTGGACAGAAGCAAAAGAGAGAAACGTGTCAGACGTTACTGTATACAGCGGTCTTATAGAAACAGCAGCACATCCATTAGAACAGCCATTGTAACAGTAAAGCACACGAGCAGGGAGCGTTTTTCAATATTAAGCCCCATCGATGTTATAATACTCTTGGTTTGGACAGCAGGCAGTTAGCAGAACGAATGAAGGGGCTTTATTGGTCTAGTTTTTACCAGAAACATGAAAGGTCAGTTCAAAGTTGAATGAAAATTCTGCTTTCTTTTTCACGTTCAAGCTTTAATATCCGTGAAAATAAATATTACAGGCTTGTATAAAAGCTATCAGATGCCTAACAAACTGTGGTTTCCAACGGCCTCCAAATCAGCTCAGACCTAAAGCCGTCATCACTGTAAGTGTTTGTGCCAAAGAAGAACCTGCTGTAGTTTTACTAGATGATGCAATTTGAAAATAGAGCCTCAGAAATGCTGGAACAACATTTTTAAAAACAGCACCAAATCACAACAACAGTCACCTCAAGGTGCTTTATACTGTAAGGTAGACCAACAATCACATGACCCCCTATGAGCAAGACTTTGGTGACAGTGGGAAGGAAAAACTCCCTTTTAACAGGCTCAGGGAGGGGCGGGGCCATCTGCTATGATTGGTTGGGGTGAGCAGAAGCCATATGCTCTATTTAAACCCCATAATGTTTATTAGGCTCTGTCAAAATAAGGTGTTCTTCTTTTTCCACACACCAAGTAAATGGTAAATGGTAAATGGCCTGTATTTATATAGCGCCTTACTAGTCCCTAAGGACCCCAAAGCGCTTTACATATCCAGTCATCCACCCATTCACACACACATTCACACACTGGTGATGGCAAGCTACATTGTAGCCACAGCCACCCTGGGGCGCACTGACAGAGGCGAGGCTGCCGGACACTGGCGCCACCGGGCCCTCTGACCACCACCAGTAGGCAACGGGTGAAGTGTCTTGCCCAAGGACACAACGACCGAGACTGTCCAAGCCAGGGCTCGAACCGGCAACCTTCCGATTACAAGACGAACTCCCAACTCTTGAGCCACGATCGCCCCAAGTAAAGCAGCAGCAGACGTTAGAAGGTTTCTTACCAGACCGTGTGACAGAGGAAAGGCATATCTGAAGAGAACCTCAAAAATATCTCTTCTGCTGTGGCCTTCCTGCTTCAGGGCAAACCTCAAATTCCTCATGTCCTGGTGACAGAACAGATCAAACACTTCACGATCAACACACAACATGTAAGACCTGCAAAACAGACACAACTAAAAGAAAGTGTTGCTGTGACACTTTAAGCTACCAGCACATGTATGCGATGGCAGAGATGACACTTTGTGTTCTTTTTAAATAAAAATCCAGTAACTGTAAAAAAGCAAATGACTTCTGAACATTAAACACACACCTTGCAAGTAATATCCAGGCCGTAGGAGTTTTCTCCTCTGCTTGACGCCCCACCCATCTTCTCCACTCGACTGATGGCACCCAATGGAACGTCCAGCGTCACCGTCACATCCTGCAACACAAAGTATGACAAATATAGTCATGTGACCTCAGCAACAGGAAGCTGTTCTGTTACGCGAGGTCCAGCGTGTATTAAAAACAATGCACGACACACACACAGCTCTTATTTAAGAGCATGCAGTGGAATAAACTTTATGCCAAACTTTAGGACCCTCCCAGCTCGTCCCTGTGACCTGACAGGCAGAGAAACACTGGCACCCACTCAAACTGATGAACATTTTAGGATCCTGAAAACAAGCTCCAGGTACGAGCCTTTAGCAGAGGTAAAAAAATGCTCCGCCTCAGGTATGACCACGGAAATGCAAATGTAACGATCCCACTTGTCCCGTACACGTCACCCACTCGGCTGATTTATTGTATCAAGTACTTTGATCTTATTCATGCCTCGCAGTTTTTCCCAGTCTTACCATAAAAGACAAAACGACAGCAGAAACGTTAATGAAAATTTGAGTGATCGTGTCACCAAACATGATACCTGCCCTGACGGCCTGCTCTGCTAAATTAATGGTGAATAATGCATGCTGTGCCAACAGCTCATTTATTATAAATGACTTGTTCTGTAAAACTGGACTTTATAATAATCTGAGATGTGACGGCGTGAGCAGGAAGTCATACATCGTTTAACGGTGTCGTAGGAATTGTTCAGTTTTCTGTCCACCACAGAACGGTTCCTGGTACTAATGCTGTGAGTTTCATATGATCTCTGTAAGCGTAAAGACTTTATCTTCTCCAAGGATAAAGTAGTTTTTCACAGTGTTGATTACTAACATTCATGCTGATGATTAGCAGACAGTGTTGCTGCCTCACCACCTCCCCCTGCCACACTCTCACCCATCTACTCTAAGGACACTCTCAGATCATGGGCCAGTCTTCACACTGATCTTCAACATTGGCTCCTTCCTGTTTCAAACATTCAACAATCACTCCAGTAACCAAGAAGCCCTCTGTGATACCTGCAGGACACCACCTGTAGGCTGTGTGCAGACAGGTCGGGGACAATGCTGTCGACACAGAACTGCGCTTCATCCCTAAAGTACTCCGCTCCCTGTTTCAGCTTCATCTGTTATATCCTCACAAACTTTTGACGGACAGAAAGTTGAAGTCTGGGGAGAATCACATCTAAATCACTAGCACCCCTCAGTCCTCGATCGTCTGCCCTTCTACACAAATAACTTCACTGTTAAAACGTAAAGTTTTCAGACGACATAACGGTCACTGGACTCACCGAGGACAGTGATGAGTCCAGTGACTCTTATTGTAAAGCTATTAACTCTCTCTCATCTTTAATATCACTCAGTTTCAATTTGGTGTTTTACTCAACAGCTGGGAGAGGCTCCAGCGTGACGCTAAACTGGCTCAGCAGGAGAAACTCACAATGATAACTGGAAAATAAACACATTTACTGTAAACACACAATTACAAAATTAGCAACGGATACTCGTGTTATAAATATAGACTCAATAACAACACACAATAATGCCTATATTTACCTGGTAACATGTCACACATTCAAATTCACCATGTAAAACTAGCAAAACGACTCACAGCGTCCACAAAAAGCATCCACACTGGTCCCAAAATCAAAACTCGTATCACGGATCACGGTTTAAGTCACGGATCAATTTTCAGATCAGCAAAAAATGAAAAAAGACAATAAAAATTTAATTTGCCATTTTTTTTTATTTAAGTATTTTTGCCCATTAAATAACATTCAACTCAAGACTCATTCCAAGCATTTATATAAAAACAAATTAAGGTGCGACGTCGGGCGTATCTCACGTATCTCACGCTGTGATGTAACGAGCGGTCGCGGTCACATGGCTTCCCGTTGCCCTGGAGGTCCGCCCTCCTGTAGTCAGGGCTACAGAAGCGCCCGGGACAGCTCAGCCATAACTTTAGACTTTGCTGCTCATACATGCTTGGACGATATTGTCACTGAAGTGTGCGCACGCCAGGATATCCAATCGTGGCCTCACGTCTGCATCTTTAGCCCGGTCAGACTGGGCAGCAAAGGCTGCTTAAACGCCGCAGATATCAGCGGTTGTTGTGCAGCCTTCATCTTAGCTCCTGTCACATCAGGGTGACGTCATGAGCCGCCCGGCGTGTTGCCAGGCTCATGAGGCTTCCTCGTGCCACACCGTCGACAGACTGTGGCGCTTTTATCCAGCCTTTATATTTTGAACGTTTTACATTTTAATAAGACAAACACAGAAGTGATGGGTTTGGTGGCATTTCTGAGTATGATGTTGGTTCCCTATCACAGTATGTCATCACAGTTAAAACGGATGCAGACGTTAAACTTGAAAGCAACGTCACAGCTGCTGCTTTTTTTTCCATTTAAGGCGGACCGCCAAAATAAAGCCTTTTATCAAGGCAGCTTTTTCAGGTAGTAACCCACAGCTTTGTTGCATCCAGGCTGGATTACAGTCACACACTTTATGATGGAGTTAGTGGCACGTCTGCAGGTAGTTTCCAAAAGCTGCAGCGCATCTTTTAACTGGAACAAAAAAGTCTGAGCTCATCAGCCCATTTTCATTTCACTCCACCTTTGATCCTTTTTAAACTGCTTTTATGTGTTTTTAAACCTCCTGCTGGCCCGTGACCGTGCTTCGCTGTAGCTGCTCCAAAGCTGCCTCTTCTCTTTTTGTCTTTATGCTCTTTGTATATGTGCAGCACTTTGTGAACCCTGGTTTTTTTAAGGTGCTTATAAATAAAGGTGGTAAATGCTAAACTTAGTCTGTAACAGCTGAACAAAGCAAAAGTGCAATAACAAGAAAACTCAGAAAAAACTCAGCGATGCTTCACAGCGATGGTGTTAGATACGGTGTCTAATCTAATCGAGTTGTCACACACACACACACACACACACACACACACACACACACACACACACACACACACACACACACACACACACACACACACTTACAGCATCTGAGCTCTTGAAGTAAAGTCTGAAGTTGGTGATCAACACTTTGCCTTTCACGGCTCCACTGAACGGACAGATGTAGATTATGTCTTTATCTGGAAAGACAGGAGAAGAGTCAGAATATGAGAAACTTGTGGAGCAAACAGTCTTATTCATCAGCTGCACAGGACTCACCAGTAATCCTTTCCTCTCCAGGCAGCAGGGACACGTCAGATAACAATTCCATCTTCAGAGACTCTTTGCGGGTCTGCAAACACCAATATCAACATACATGACTGTATGCAATGTTTAAAATAACAAAAGATTTTTAGCTTTTATTGCAATTTAGCCCCGCCCTCATTTATTAACATTCAGTCAGTCACCTGATGAGTTTGTAAGTTTGCTCATTGTTTATATACAAACACTGTTTGACAATATTGTGAAACGTTTTCGATCGTTTCAGATTTTTCACAGATTTTCTCGCCATGTTTGCACCATCACTCTGCAGTACAGCACTGTTCAGCTGATGCTGATGAGGCTTTGGTACCACAGTGTGTCCAGCACTGCTTACTGCAGACAGAGGGGGCTGGAGCTGTAGGAGCAGCAGCTTCTGCACTGCTGCAGAGCAGCTTTAAACTGTTAGCCCATGTTGTTCCTGAGAAAGACCTTTTGTATCAGTCTGTTTGTGTAAACTTACCTTTTTCTAACCTTTGTACCATCTTAAACTGTTCATGTGACTCGACTGACTTCAATTGTACCAAATAACTGGAATAATTGTTCTAAAACTTTTCAGCGGTAGTTACAGTTAAATGTGTTATTCATCTAACTGGCAGTTAGTTATCACAGTAATAGAAGATCAGAAAAAAAGAAAACAGGAACAGAGATTTGGCTTCTTCTGTGTCACACTGAACTCTACATCTTTTAAGAAGCGCCTTTGACACAATCAAATGCACAACACAGACACACAAACGCATACTTACAGGGGGCGTGTGTGACTCTAAGATGTTGTACACTGAAACAGGTGAAGCCATTGCTGAGGGAGGGAGTTTCCACAGGCTGAGGAAGAGAGACAGGACTGTGAGGGCTCTCTGTTCATGATGCCAAAAATGAGATGCTAGCAACCTTGATCGCAGCTCCAGGACCTGAACAGGACTTTCACAAATACTGCTCCTGCAGTAAAATTGATATATCCTAATAACTGTTCAATAAAATGAAATGTTGTTTTTCTAACACCAATTTACAACAACGATCGTCTCAAGACTTGTAATTGGACGGTAAAGACTCGACTTGGTGACAGTGGAAAGGACGAACGCTCCAAACACAAAGACATCTGCAGCAGAGGGTCAGCAGTCTGCCACGACCGGGCAGCAGCTGAAGTGAAGGACAAACCAAACACTGAAGTGCTGAGATGGTTCAACACAGATTCTTTGCTTTCACACAAGGCTCTGTGGCGCCACTGTTACCATGGAAACGCCAACGCGAGCGACTAGAAACAGACCGTCCAAGAAGACAGAGCACCTGTCTTTTATTTGGCTTTGAATCTACTTGAGATTATTTCTATATTTTTGCATTTATAAAAAAAATAAAATGTTTGATGAAACAAACGTTGCAATTTCTAAAATAGAAGCCAATCCCAGTTTGTTTTTAAACACCAGCCTTTACTTTGAGTATTTATTATTGCTCATTAATAAGGAAAATTTAAATAACTCATTAAAACAGTCGATAGCTGCAGCTCTACTTAGCATAATCCAAAATCTTAGCCTAACTGTATGAGGAGAGCATTCTAGATTACAGTGAACCTATTGGGTAAACACTGACTACTAAAATGTTAATGTTCAGGTGATATCCTGTATAATATGTTGTTTAAGAGACAGGCCTGTAGCTTAGGATGGAGAGCAGGTCACCTATGAACTGGAAGGTTGGTGGTTCAACCCCTATCTGCTCCATTTCCTCGGGCGAGTTTCTAACCCCCAGGTGCTCTCGGATGCATCCATCAGAGTAGGAATGTGTGAACGTTAGATGGAAAGATAGAGAGCACAGAAAACATGGTTGTGTAAAGCGCTTTGAGTGCTCAGAGTAAGAAAGCACCATATAAGAACCAGTCCATGTACCATTTACAAAGCAGTGAGCTAATGTGCATTAGCTGTATTGCTGGGTCTTGTCACTCAGCAGCACTTCCTGTTATCAGGTCACTCACTGATGCAATCTAAATGTTAGAAAAAACATTTTGTTAAACTCTTTGCACTGCAGAGCTACGTCACTTACCTCCAACAAACAATCAGCCTGCGTCAAAAACATGTTTCCACAAAGGCAGGAAGACATGACGCCAGAAAGCACAGTAAAAATGTCAGATTTAAGCAGCTGATTAAAGTAACTGAGCCTCTCTACCAACATTTCTCTCAGTGCCGTGTTCAGTCGCATTGGACTGGTAGCTACACAAGTTGCACATTTCTGGGACGCCAAACAAAAGCGTGAGCAAAGATACCATCTATCCACTGCACTGCATGACAACACACAAGGGAAGATTTTATTATTTTACTTGAAATGTAACAATAGTATGAAATTAATTAAACACAAGTAAAATACTTGTAATTACATAAGTATAAATTACTTATAGGCTGGTTCACAGGTTTGAAGTCTGTCAGTTTCCCAAATCAGAACTAGAATCATATAAATGCATCACATGCAGCATTTAAAATGTGAGCATTATTTATCACCTCTGTTAAAGAAATCTATTTCAAGTTTCCCCTAAAGTAAAACTTCAGTTGTTAAATGAGTCAAATCCGACTGACCGTCTGCAAACACAGAAACAAAGAAAGTCAACTCTAAAGTCGCTGCTTCTACATCCTCCTCTGACACTGTGGACCACCGGGTCCTTCTACCTCAGCTCTACATGAAACTGGATTAGAGGCACAGTTCTGACCTGGTTTGAATCAGACCTGACAAACACAAGTTGTTTTGTACAGGTGGGAGCATCGCTCACTTGTGGAGTACCTCAAGGGTCCATTCTGGGCCCACTTCTCTTTTCATTGTACGTGTTGCCTCTAATTTCTATCTTTAGAAAAGATCGGCTTTCTTTGCCGTGACATCCAGGTGTTTATGCCCATTCAGCTGAAATTGTCTTAGTGACTTTAAGTCCTGGATGAGGATAAATTTCCTACATTTTAATGAAAGAAGGACCGATTTCATACGCTTTGGTAAATATGACTCTTGTGAGTCTTTTGGCTCTTTACAGTCATGTTGCTGTAAAAAAATCTGGGCATGACTTTTAACAGGTTTCTTAAAATGGACCAACAAATAACAGTCATCACGACAGTTTGTTTTTATCAACTCAGAGTCACTGAAGAAGTAAAGCTTCACCTCTTACAGAAGGAACTGAAAATAAAGTTCTTCATGCTTCTAGCACTTGCCGCCTGGGCTACTTTAACTTTGGTGTTGAACAGTTATCTTTATCTTTAGTCCAGAATGTGGCAGCTCGCCTCTTAACAGGCGTTAGAAAGCATGCACACATCACCGCGGTCTGAGGTCATCTAACCAGATGCTCTTAAGTAATCCTGAAACCAGATTAAAACAGAGAGGTGATCGAGCTCCTGCATCTACAGCACCAGAGCTACAGAATCAATACCACGCCACAGCTGCACAGCTCAGACACTGCACACATGTAAATCTTTATTAAAACACTTATTCTCTCGCTGTGACATCATCATAGACGGTTGCATTTTGTCCAAAAATAAATTTTTAAATTGTTTTTTTCTACTTTTTTATGTTAATGTTAAGTATTGTGTTACATTTTTCTGAAATTTTTTGTGCAGACTTTTTAGAACTACATCATTTCAGTGTACAGCAACTTTGTTGTTTTAAATGTGCTACATATATAAATTTGACCTCGAGTACATCAAAACCACCTTTTTGCTGTCAGGCGTCATCGAATGGTTTCAAGCGGCAGACCTGCAAGACTCAAGGATGCTGCATCCAAGGATGCAACAACGTGCATTAATGGAGGTGGAAACAGTGACATCGCACCGCTGTGAGGCTTAGTTTAACACCCAGACTGATAATATGCAGTACAGCCATTAAAACTATGTGCAAGACTTATGATATAAATAACGATTACAGCAAACTAGCATAAGATATAAATAACTGGTGTCGTCTAGTTGAGGAGCTCAGGTCTTAGCATGATTACGACCTCACAGACTGTTTCCTCTTGTACACGCTGCCTCCTCTGGCTCTTTCCTTTATCTTGAGTCTGACATATGTGTTTTATGTGTTTGAGTCACATACAAATGATGTAATGGCACCTTAACAGCAGGTATAAATACAACTGACTGTGAGTCTGCATCTGCAGGCAAAGAGACTGATGCAGTGGGCATACTGGGACCATAAGTGTCTCTTTTGTCCCAGCTCCCTGCCCTCAACCCTCACTGGTTGCAGACTGGTCCTGCTGGAGGTTCCTTCCTGTGCTCACAGGGGGTCATTTAATTGTTGGAATTGTCTCTATTATTGTCTTTACTCTACAATATAAAGTGCCTTGAGCACATTGTTGTTGTGATTTGGCGCCAGATAATTACAACTGAACTGAATTAAACTGAGTGGCGAACAGTCTTAATTTGATAACGAGCGTGTGTCGTGAGCAGGGTTATTATCCTTACTACAACTGAAACTAAAGAAAAAACTCAAACTAGATACAATCATGCCCGAAAGACTAAAACTAGCACTGAGACTTCTTTCTTTTCTTTTTTTAGATAAAAACTGAACTGAAAATCGACTCAGGAAACCAACTGAGACCAAATTCAACTCAAAACCAAAAGTCAAAATGAAAAATGTAATAACACTGATTGTGAATCAAGATAGTAAAGAAACTCTCCCTTCTTAATCCTGCGACTTCAAAAATCAATCATGTGAATAAGTTTCAACAAATGCGTTCAAAGAAAACAACAAGACTTGAAGTTAAAATCTTAAACCCCACTATTAGAGACATGCCACCTTCTCTGTTACACTGAGTCACTGACAGCTGTGTTACAGAGACAGAATGTAAACTCTACTGAAAATCATCACATTACATCTGACATATGACATGAGAAAACACAACAAATGAAGAACGTCTTCAACTAACACTTCAGAGCAGAGTGTCACAAAGATTGAGTTTGCTTCTTGGTATAAAATACTGAATTACGTGTCGTCTCTATCTCCTGTAAGGGGGATTGAGATGACATCATCTGTGTGTCCAGGGTTGTTTGTTTGTTTTGTAAAACTATCAGTTTGGGGCACTTTAGCACAGACAGAGACTTGTCCTCAGGACTCAGTGTCGCTGTTTTATTTGATGAAATGAAATCGTGCCGCGGACTCGAGTCTCAGCACCGCTGAGCTATTCTTCCTCTCTGTGTGTTTGTGGATGCTCTTCCTCCTTTCTGCGGTGTGCAGCCTCACAGCGTGATGATGCCACCACCAAGCCCAGCTTTGCCTGGTATTAACGAGCAGTGGGCAGGCCCAGCTCATCAAAACAATGAACAGTTTCCCTCTTGCTCTCAGACTGTGAAATGGAGTTTGATGAAAGGGCTAAACAAGGTCCTTCACTGTGCACTGCCTAAGTGCAGCAACAATACAGGAATGTCTGTGATCTCTGCCACGGCGCTCCTGGACATACCAGAACCTTTAGGACTTTTTCAGGACGTTTCACAGACGCAGCAACTGAAAAGTCATGTTTCACTTACACTTAATCTTCACTAAATAAACCACAAAGTGTTCAAACCATTCTAAACCAGGTTTTAAAGCAAAACAGTAAGTGGACTCGAAAACATTCTGACTCAAATGTACATGAAACCAGCAGCAGTGAATGCTTCCTCATTTTGTGAAACGCCAGGACAGCAGGGTGGAGTAACAAGTAAAAACCTATGAAAAAATATAGTGTGTCATCAGTAGGTTTGAGAAAATGAGAATAGCTGCTGTGGTACGATATGTTTCAAGTGTTTTATAGCAATACATGTGAAATACTCTGCATAGGACTGAAAGTGTTAACACTACTCATTCATTTCATATTAGGTTAGTCCGTCTTTGATTCGACGGCCCCTGATTTAAGTCGGTATTTTGGGTGTGAATCTTCCCAGTCACACACTAAACAGCACCATATTTAAGGTGTTAATGATTCTAATATTAAGACAATGAACAATATTTAAAGTTGTAACCACAAACACAATCCCTTTAGTTCCTAAATCACTGTGTACTGAGAGTTTTTGCAGTGTAATAATAAACTCTGCAGCGTCCTTTAGGATCAACACCTGTGTAATTGAAACACTTGTAAAGGAGACATTAAACACTAAATGCAGAGGCTAATTGACACAATGGAGCCCTGCTCTCACAGCCTGATGCAGGTATAGCACTGTTTGTTAGCTGGATTTAACAAATAACAGCTTAAAGTCTGTTTTAGAAACATGTGGAGCTCCGTCTTCACTGGGATGATTTGTTATAACCACATATATGCTGTTCACGTTCACTCTGTGTCTCTTTAGCAGTGATTCGCTTGTCGTTGTTCGGCTGGCTGCACTGACAGGAGGAAATCCACCTGTTGGCTGTTTGGTTGAATAAATGAGAACAGAGAGGAGCCTGTTTGACTCAGGTGACAGGTGGATGACCGCTGCATCCGGCCTATCATGGAAAAACCCGAGTGTCAGACTGCAGCTTGTTGGTCTGGTGACTCAGACAGCATCTTCTCCTCCACACTGTCCTCATTTATAAACCTGAACATTACGGCTAACAGCGTGTCAGTGCAGCTAGCCAAACAACGAGGAACCCCTACTCAAGAGACAGAGAGTAAAAGTGGACAGTGTAGCCTTGGTTTTAACATAAAACTCGTTGTTGCTGCCCGGGGAAGAACAAAAGCTCTCCTTGAACTGATTTTTAGTTTCAGGCTTCTTAAATCCCCTGAGCTATTGGGTCTATTACAAGTTAGCTAACATAAGCTAATGTAAGTCTAGGTCTAAGTGCACGCTCAGTCACCAAGGTAAGTAAATCTGTTCATCTGGACGTTAGCACTGGGAGAAATGTTTGATCAGTGGTTGTTGATCAATGGTTGTGACAATTTGCATATTCAATGAACAGCCCATTGTTCCTTCAGTGGGCTGGTTTCAGTCATTGTGCAAATGTCCTGTTTATAAGGTTGGAAACCTGCAGTCAGCTGAGACTGAAGAAGGACGAGTGACGAAACGTTTCTCCCGCTGAAAACATCCAGATGAACAGATGCAACCTTTTGGTCTGCTGATGGAAACCAACCAACCGGTGACTTAAGGGTCCGCACTGACAGAAGATGGCGCTAAATATGCTTTTAAAACTTGAAGCACTTATTTCTTAAATCCAGCTACACTGATGGTTATATCTGTGTCAGTTTTTGAGAGCAGAGCTCAAGGGTGTAAACTTATGCATTTAGTGTTTCATATTCCTTTAAAGAACAAAAGAAATGACACTTTATAAAACAAAACATGACGATATTGTTGTTTTTAAGATTTTAATAACCTAAACCACTCGCTGATGTGGGCAGTGATCCCTCTAAACAGAGGCCGGCGCAGTAGGTCGAGCCCACAGCCATAACAGCAAAGTTTCTATGTCTAAATATGGCTGCTCGTTTAGATCTACAGCCATGTTTCTCCTCCAATGATTTCTGTGCACAAAGCTGTTAATTCCACGCGTGACGTGCCTGAACGTGGTCAACACTGAAGCTGCTTCTGACTTTTAAGAAACTCGGCAACTAGAATAGAATAGCCTTTATTGTCATTGTACAGAGTACAACGAAATTGGAGTGCCACTCGGCAACTAATGATGATTAACATAACCAACAGAAACATTTTACTTAGTAAAAGCAGTCTGCATCTGCAAGTGTTTTGTTTTATGTGGGAGCAGGGCGACATGAAGCAGCATTGTCGCGTAATAACGGGTTAATAAACCTGCTTTCACTCCTGCCTTGGTCAGCTGCTGTGAAACAGAACAACACACAAGGAGCCGCTTTCGGTGCCCGAAACCAGCTCAAATATTCCCAGCGCAGGCAAAGTGTGGCTTCCAGTCTTTTTACAATTCAGCGTCAAAGCTGGGAAGCGTCCATGGAAAAATCTGAGCACTGCAGGGAGCGGAGTGAGAAACAGACAAAGCTACGCCGAAACGCCTTAAATGAACTTTTTTAACTCAGCCATTCCAACAGACACAGATGTGCACCAGGAAATAGAGCAGGCCTACACGGGAAGACAGCTCGTTCCCCCCGAGATTCACGCGTTCCTGATTAACAGAGCGCGGAAACCTGCGACAACGCCCTCCGAATAACACTTCATATATACTCAGGTGACCTCGTTCCGGCCAGATGTCTCAACTTACCCGCAAATTGCGATTCTCCCGTGGCTGAAAGTCGGCCTGTTTCCCTCAAGCTACAACAGGAACTCACTCTAGGTCACGTGCCGGCCTGTCATGGCACGGATTGGCTGGTTGTCAAACTACAGCTCGCAAAGTCTCGAGGGAAATGTAGTTTTCGGACGGCTTGGCCTACACGCCTCATTCGGAGCAGGTGTGCCTGTTTTTTATGTTGACATGTACATACATGTTTTATACTAACGTAGATATGGTTCCTCCAGCTGAAATCAGTTAGTTTTAAACGTTATAAGCTAAATATTGTGCTGATGTCTAATTCTTTGCTTTGTTTTCTTGGACTCTACTAGATTAGCTCTATTTCACATTATCGCTTATTTATTTTACCAATTTTTCCGGTATGAATCAGCCATTTCAGCTCCCATCTCCTCCCTTTAATAGAGACATAGTGGTTCTTAACGTTGAGCAATTGTCCCTGAGTTAAATAAGCTGTTAAGAAAATGGTTCAGTTCTTGTAAATTATCACAGTGTATATACAATTAATTAGATGTGTTAATTCATTTTGGCAATAGTACGCACGTGATTAGCAGTCTCCTTGTATATGCCAGTTTAGTAAAACATGTATTAATTACTCCTGTCTCAGAGAAGCCACACACCGGACTTGGATCCTGCAAGGTGAGTACTAGTCATGAGCAGCAACGGTCACATTGCTGCTTCAGTCGGGCTGGGCACGCCTCCAACCTGCTTCTCCAGCTTAGCCAGCCAATCCTGTATATGCAGAAAAAGAAACGACAGAATTCCCTGTTTACTTTCAAAAACTCAAACACTCCACAGTCCATGGTAACTGCCACACGGGATCTTATCTTAAGCTTTTTAACCATAAATCATCCCTGAAATTTTAGCTATGACTTAAAAAGAGCTAAAAGTTCCATTGACTATAATTAAAGTTAAAGAAAAGTTACTTTTATTTACTGGGATTTAAGAAAATGTGAGGCAAACTTGCACACTATGAGTGAATATAAATGATGGAAAACCATCTTGGTCCTGGGTTTTTGGCCCAGTTTTTGAGGTTATTGTGGTTTTGTGGTTCAGTCTTTTGGAATTCAGGTCTCAGTGTGTGTTGTTTCCTGTTTTATTTTGATAGTCTCCTCTCTCCTGTGTATCATGCTGAGTTTGATTCCTTTGTCTCACTATTTGGATTAGTGTCAGGAGTGTGTGGTGCGAACTTTAGAAGTATTTGGAATTGGAGTATTTGATTAACTATAGCAAGTGGACTTGATCTGCATAACAGATACTGTATTTGATAAACTGTGTAGAAGGATAAGAGGAGTGGTGTGCAGGTTTCAGCCTGTACAGGCCCAGTAAGTTGAAAACTTGCAGACTACCTCTGGGCTTCTGTATTCCCCAAGAGAAAAACCATAAAAAGCAGCCACTGCCAGCATCATGTTAGGCTGGTTAATCACAAACTTCTGGGTGTACTATTGGAGCCAGACCCATCCGTGCAGGTGGAGAGTGTGATGGGGGAGGGTGGAATACAGCAGCGATGGGAATAATGGCGTTACAAGTAATGGCGTTACTAACGGTGTCACGTAAAACCAGAGTCATGATAAATAATATATACGCGTGTTTTTCCTCAATCGTTTCGTCACGTTTACTGTCTAAGGACAGCGCAACGAGCACTCTCTGCTTACAAGCAAACAAAATTCAGCCCTTTCGTGTTGGTGGAAAAATGCACCGTGTCGACCAATAAAAAATGATATGGCAACATGACATTTGGTTCTTTAGGAAGAGGGGGAAGTTTTAGGAGTGACGGTGAGTGACGGCGAGAGAGAGTGAGAGAGAGAGAGAGAGAGTTTTGAGATGTGAGAGATTTGTGACGTTTAGCGTGTTTGGAGTGTGTAGTTATTGTGTTGTCTTGTGTAGTTAGTGTGTAGTGTTGTGGATAGTTTTGTGTTGTGTGTCAGAACAATGAGGCGACTGCTGTCTCCAGGTAGAAACAGCAGTGACACACCTGCTGCTGTCAGACCTGCAGGTATCAGGCTGTGATGTTTCCTATATAGTGGACAGAAATATTTGTGTGGCATCATATTGAAGAACAGCTGATTGTTCTGTAAATAGTTTGAAATGGTTATTTAAAAAATCGAGGTAAAAGGTAAATGGATGCAAATAACTTTGTTGTTTGCAAAACTTGTGCATAGGATTTTAAAATTGACAATTTATTTTTGCATTTAAAGTTCTGAAATATGATCATTAAACATGTTTGTGGTTACAATAAAAAATGTAACTTTTTCTACTCGGATTTTATGTTTTCTGCCTGATTTTAGATCAATTGTGTTAATACAGTCTGTCAAAATGAAAACATGACTGTAAATTCAGACACGTGAGGTTGTGCTGAAAAGGATGAGACCAAACAAGACAAAGGAAATCATTTTTAACGGCGAAATGTGGAGGAAAATCAGAAGTAGTCAAAAATGGCCAATTATACCCTGGACCCCAGAGGGTTAAACGTTTTCTTCAAAGTAACACAATAGTTACTTTTCAAGTAATTAATTACTTTTAGAGTCTTGTAACTTAGTTACTAACTCAGTTACTTTTTTGAAGAACTAACTAGTAACTATAATTAATTACGTTTTCAAAGTAACTTGCCCAACACTGGAATACAGCCGGCAAAAGTAAAAGCAAAAGGAAAACTCATCCATGTCCTGAGATGGTGACATGGATGAGCTTTCCTTTTGGGACAGGACCAAAATAGAGAGGAGGGGTTTAACATGTTTGTTAAAGCACTGAAGATTAATAATTTGTTGGGTAAGAGTGTAAAAGTGTCCACACCAGTTAGTGGTTAAAGGAGTAAATTAAAAGGAGTAATATATAATGCATCACTTCCCGTGATGCATTGAGTTTTTCCTTTCCAGTCACCTTTCTCACTCACTATGTGTTAACAGACCTCTCTGCATTGAATCATATCTGTTATTAACCTCTGTCTCTCTTCCACAGCATGTCTTTATCCTGTCTTCCTTCTCTCACCCCAACCGGTCGCAGCAGATGGCCGCCCCTCCCTGAGCCTGGTTCTGCCGGAGGTTTCTTCCTGTTAAAAGGGAGTTTTTCCTTCCCACTGTCGCCAAAGTGCTTGCTCATAGGGGGTCATATGATTGTTGGGTTTTTCTCTGTAGCGCCTTGAGGCGACTTATGTTGTGATTTGGTGCTATATAAATAAAATTGAATTGAATTGAATTGAATCGAGTTATCAGAGTTATCAAACCCGTGGACAATGTGAATGGAGCCAGACAAGTTTATGCTGAACATATAAACATATAAACTGCTAGTGATGATTCAGTGGTGGTAAGTGGAAAGTAACTAATGGTGTTTATGGTTGAAGCAATGTGGAAATCAAAAATGGCCGCAAAAAATCAAATACCGGTAATAATAATTCAGATGTGGCAGGAAATCGCTTCTGCTGCAGAAAGGCTGCAAGGATGCAAGGAGATCAATCACAAAGGTTTGAATGAAAGTCACCATTTAGAATGAGACGACACAGACACAGAGGACTCGTTCTACAGAGGTTCTAATGATGACAACTAGCACTGTTTGCATAATGCTGTTTGTCAGAAATGGCCCTAACCAATCTGGCGCCCTAGGCAAGATTTTAGGTGGCGCCCCCCTACATCAGCAGTGTAGTGTAATGTTGTAACAAATAATATTTCTATTAAATAAGCTTTACTTTGCATTTTAATTAACTAACGTGGGATTATTTTTTGTATTTAGAAATAATAGTACCAACTTTTTTTTTTTTTCAACATTTGTGGCACTGGCGTGGCGCCCCCCGATGGACGGCACCCTTAGCATTTGCCTATATGGCCTATGGCACGGGCCGGCCCTGCTGTTTGTTATGCAATGAATGCAGTAGCTGAGTGCCAGAAGGAGGACAGAAACAGTAGAGTTCTAGAGGAATCTATAGACTAACACAACTTGGTTGTTTTAAATGATGACCCATGCCCTCATGGTTCTGGACAAATCAAACAGTCTCATCATCTACTGACGTGACATTTGCATCAGCAGAACTGTTGATAAATGGGATGTACTGCATCAAAATACAAGATTCTGTTAAAAAATGTCAGCATGGTCAGCTGCAGCTCAGGTTATACCACAGAAGAAACCCGTCCAAACAACTATTACGATCCCGCAGTAGGATCTGAAATGTAATCTCGCTGTGAAAGCACGAAACATGGAACCTGGTGCCTTAGTTTAGCAGTTTCACAAGGTACACAGTAAAGAAAGGTAAGTGCAGAGAAAAGGAGGAGAGACTAGAGCAACAACAAGGAAACTCAGGTGCTATCAATGTGATCTTAATGTTAGATAAATAGAGCCATAACGAAAGGAAAAGACACATCTCCAGGCAGGGGTGGAAAAGGATTCCAGCTATTTAAACAGTCAGGAAAGCTACTCTTTAAAAAGTTGTTAGCTGTTTTTAATAATGTGTGGGGGAATGGGGGTCTTCCAAAAGAATGGAAACGTGCAATGATTATTCCTGTTGTAAAACCTGGAAAGGAGCCTAAGTCTAGCTTGTACAGGCCTATGGCCCTCACCTCTTTAATATGCAAGACAATAGAGTGAATGTTAACGGATTAGTAAAGAATTTGGAAAAGTGGGTTTTTGTACTGCACCAGAGCGGTTTGAGGTGGGGTCACTCAGCTATGGGTGCAAGTAGAAGTCTTCTTAGATACTGAAAAAGCAAATGACCGGCTGTGGAAGGAGGGCTTGCTAACAACATGTCATGATGCTGGAGGAGAAAGAATGCTACATGGGATCCAGAATTTCTTATGTAACCGGGCAACACAAATGAGAGCTGGCAGTGAACTGTGTGAGGAGCTGGAGGTGGAAAATGGTACTGCTCAAGGAAGTGCCATTAGTCCTTCTCTGTTCAACGTTCTGCTGAATGACATGTTGAATCGGCTGGGAAAAGAGTTTGGTGTCTCTCTGCTTGCAGATGATGGTGCCGTCTGGAAACAGGGAAGAAACCTTCCGTTTATTCTCTCTCAGATTCAGAGCATCCGAGCTTTGGAGGATGTGGTTACACGGGCTAATGATTCAGGCTTTAAAATATCTGTTGATAAAACTAAGTATGTGATATTTGGACATAAAAGGAAAGTAGCAACTAAATATCTGCAAGTATCAGGAAAGTACCTTGAGAGTCAAGCAGTTAAATTTTTGGAATGTGGTTGGATGAGAGAATGACTCGGAAAATATCTGCATAAGGTGTGAAAAGATCATTAATGTGTTTAACGATAAAAAGTTTACTTTTCAATAAAGTACTGTTACATTACTCACGCAGTACTAACCTGTGTAAGAGAGCATAGAGGCCTGAGACTGACAGTGCTTGTGTCTGGCCTGTTTATTCTGAAGAAGACTTGTAAGTAACAAACAGCAGATGGCAGCATAGAGCATCGTTGCATCTAGCCTCCCAAACCCGAAGAAGAAGCTGTGTCCCACCTGTGGCCTGTGCCTTCACTTTCCCCTGTGTGTGTACACATGTCGCCAGAGTCTTGCTCTGTTCCTTATCAGGTTAGCCCTCCTTGTGCTTCCATCTAACTTACTGCACTTTTCTGCTCAACTTGAGAACTCAAAGCACTTTATACAACATGCCTCATTCACCCATTCATAAAATCCTTTTTTTCAATGCTTTTTCTACCTAAGTGCTTTCTCGGTTAATCTCACTCTCTTATGAACACTTCAGAGAGTAACTTGAAGTTCACTCTGTTGCCTAAAGATACTCTGGCAGACTGGAGCAGCCAAGGATTGAAACAGGGATCAAAATCATGTAAATCTAGTTGAAATTTAGTGACATAAAATAATATACCACTCATATAAAAAGTCCAAGTATTGTTGCAAAATTAGTAACAGGGTTTACAATTTTTAAAAAAGAGTACTGTTAATTTTTTCAAATCAAATGGGTTGTTTTACATGTAACTTTTGTGTACATTTCTTATACATTACTGATTTTATACTGATTATACTGATTTTCTAACACTGGAAAATAACAACATGTTAGAAATATTCCAGTGTTAGAAGATCAGCACTGCTCAGTGTTAGCCATTGTTAATCTTCAAAACTGACTAGGTTACTTTTAAACATATAACACTGTCAAAAGTGTTAATTTAACACTCAACAGTGTTGTATTTAACACTCAGAGGAGTGGCCCCATATAGACACGCTGTAGTGTTAATTTAACACTGGAGATCTTGCTGTGTAGAGAGGTTTTGGAAGTAGACTGTTACTCTGACACTAGCAGACACACGACTGGGAGCCTTCACAGGAATGGGGCCTCGGTCATAAATCTGCTCTTATGGAATGCACCCTTTATGCAGGTCCCAGGAGGGTCAGAGGTGGTTGCCATAGTGAAGTGGCCAGAAAGCTGGAGAAGAAGAAACCTGAGCTGACATCAGACTTGAGGTCACTCTAAACTGTTTTTGTGTTTATCGCACATAATATAAAGCACTTATTGTCTGGGTGTGGGCTTTCTGTTTGTTTGGGTCTCCTCCGTGAGCAGAGACACGGCAGCCTTTTTTTTTTAACTTGAACCTTCAACTGCTTAATACATGTAAGAAAATGCACTTTGAGCATATTTGTCTTTCCTCTCTCATAAAATGTACCCAACATTATCCTCAGTTACTTTAACACAAAGGCATCTGCTGTGATGCTCACACCTCTGATGTTTGCTGATTGTTTTTATGCACAGATATAAAAATATGGATATGTACTGAGAATGATCATAATAATAATGATTCTGACTGACTGAGTAAAAACTGAATTGAACCGGGACCTTTTGAATCAGAAATGGAATCAAATTGATTATAGAAACTGAAATCAGTACCCAGCGCTAGTTGTTTAGCTCTGTATGCCAGCTTGATGCTTGAATAGAGCTGATCCGGTGTGTTAGCTCCTCTGTTAGCGTACTTGGTGTGCTGGTGAAGTTTAGGAGACGCTGCTTTTAATTCTTGCGTCAGTAAAGTCACCTGCAATGATGAGCACAGCGTCAGGATAGTGGTTCTGCTGGTTGCTAATGCTACTGCACAGGTGTCTAAGGCCCGAGTTAGCATTAGAGGAACGTAAACAACAGTGATCATCACTACAGTGGACTCCAAGTGTTGTTCAAGAAATGCACTTCATTATCTGAACATCTGCAAGTGGTGCGACACCACATCTATAAAAATAGGTTGTGGCAGTTTGTTGAATTATTCTATTGTGTGTTGGCACAATGCCCCAGTCAATTAGACTCAGAAAAAAGACTCCCAAGAGTTAATTTCAGACATTACAGGCCACATGAAGCAAATTAATTGTGAAAAATAATGACAGTACAATTAGAAAACGGCTGAAAAAGTATGGCTTGTTTAAAAGGGCTATCAAAGAAAGCCTTTTCTCTCCAAGAAGAGCGTGTTCACATGGCTTAGTCACACCTGAACAACCCACCAGCACGTGAACAAGGCAAACGTGGCTCTATTACACAGAAATGTCTATAAACATGCTCATTTACTCCAAATATCGATGCAGTTACTTCCGACCCTCCCGTCTTTGGACAGTCAACAATGAACCAGCTAAAGAACAACAACAGATAGATATAACATGATGTCAGCTAATGTTAGGCTAGAGTGTCCTAAAAACAGTCTCCTGCTGACAGTTTGTTTACATTCTCACATAATATGACAGCTTATCTGCAATTCAACAATTTTACATTTATTTAGGTATTTATTTTATTTATTGTCATTGTCAAAGAACAATGAAATTGCGTTTGGGGCTTCCGTACAACCCGTAAAAAAAACAAAAAAAAAACAAATACCCCTTAAAACCCAAGTGTAAATATTTAACCCAGTGTGACTTCAGTGCAATGAGACAATCCTTAGCAACAACATGAGAACAAGACAGGTAATGTTCATAGGACATTCAGACAAAGACCTGAGAAACATGACAAACTGCAACAATGCAACCCGTTCAATATTATTGTACTGTGAGATATGATGGTTGTCTATTTAAGAAAGAGGGGGGGGGGGCAGGGGGGGAAGAGAATAAAGATATGATGCACCAATGCAAACCAGTTCAGTGCTATTAAGAAGTTGGATATGGTTATTGTCCGTGAGAGGGGGGCAGAGAGGGGAGGGGGGCAGAATTCAGGAGCCTCACAGCCTGTGGCTGTTGGCCAGTCTGGATGTTCTGGCCTGTATAGACCTGTACCTGAAATCCCCTTCAAAGAAAGTCGTACTAATGCTCGCTAAGTTTGAGAGCCTGATCCAGAGTAAATACTGACAGCTGAGCCTTCACTCATCACAGATGAATGACGATCCGAGTTTCTGAGGTGACTCAGGGGTAAAAATTTAATTGCAACACATTTAATTTATACTTTTGATTGCTAAACTGATTGTTAAATGTTGATATCATTAAAACATTTTAAAATAAAGTGTGTACAAAATGGTTTTATACATAAACAGTGCTAGAACACACCATCCATAGCAGGGCCGCAGTCTTTGATGCATCTTGGTTGACCAAACTATGCGATCGTGGCTCAAGAGTTGGGAGTTCGCCTTGTAATCGGAAGGTTGCCGGTTCGAGCCCCGGCTTGGACAGTCTCTGTCGTTGTGTCCTTGGGCAAGACACTTCACCCGTTGCCTACTGGTGGTGGTCAGAGGGCCTGGTGGCGCCTCGCCTCTGTCAGTGCGCCCCAGGGCAGCCGTGGCTACAATGTAGCTGCCATCACCAGTGTGTGAATGTGTGAATGACTGAATGTGTAAAGCGCTTTGGGGTCCTTAGGAACTAGTAAAGCGCTATACAAATACAGGCCATTTACCATAAGCTTGTCCTACAGCAGCAACGTTATAAACTAGGAGGAGTAAGAAAACAGAATTCAGTTAACTGCAGTCTGCAATACAAATACCAAGGAATAAAATATCCATTGAGATTATAAAATGTCTTTTACATGGATGTTCTGATGAGAAGCAGCACAGAATCAAACCAAACAAACTGGGTGTGGTTAGTTAAGCTCTGACTGGCTGCACTTTCATGAACTTAGATTTAAATAATAACTGGACTTTGATTTTCTAACACCTGCAATGCTCATTTTAAGATTTGGAAGTCAGTTAGAAGGCTACAAAATCCATCTGCTTCCAGTCTTCCTCACAAGTTGAAATATGGTAACACTTTTATTGTTGATATAAAGGATATGTCAACTCTACTTAATGTCTAAGGAGCTTGGTAAGAAAAGTTTCTGGACTACTTTAAGTTTCCTTAAAGAAGCTGTTTCAGCTCTAGGATCAACTGTTGGAGAGTCCCAGATTAAAGCCCTGTGGGAGTGTCCCCTCAAGAGGGTCATGGACCCCCTGTTGATCCTCTACCTAATCACATGAGCCTAGGTGTGAAAACAGGTGTGGGTCCCAATCAGCAAAGCATTTGGGTGAGCTCACTGTGAGACCTAGCCCCACCCCCACCCACCCACCCACTTGGTCATTTGTTGCTGAGAACAAATGACCAAGCATGTGAGTGGGCGCTAAGGCGTCTGGGAAGTGTCTCACAACATGGATTATAGACAGTTGGTGTCGTAGGCTCTGTTCAAAGATGGTCGCTCACAGTGGACATAGATGCTTCTTTCACTCCTCTGTCCTCTCTGTCCAAAATGTGAACATTGGCATCCTCAAAGAGTGACCTTTGACCTTTAGATGCAGATGAACAGCTGAGTCTTGTCCCGTGGAGGTGGCTCTGCCATGTTGTGCGTTTATGAAGTGGCTGTTTGGTCTGAGCATTCCTCTACACTGTGCAGCAAACACCACATTGTTAAGTTTGTGTTCAGGAGTTTTGTCTTTGTGATGAACCAGTTTGTGTGTGAGTGTGTTGCTGGGATGTTTCTCTGATAAACCTGCTACATGGTGATAACAGTGTTGTTCTGTTTGTCCTTCTGATTCTCTGTAACACTTGAAAATAAACATTTTTGCTTGGCTGTTTATTGACCTAACAAGGTGTTTGGATCAATGTTATATTATCAGTATTATACAAAAGCTTGGTTTTAGTACAGATCAGATTAGTTGGATTAAAAGCTACTTAACTAACCACACCCAGTTTGTTTGGTTTGATTCTGTGCTGCTTCTCATCAGAACATCCATGTAAAAGACATTTTATAATCTCAATGGATATTTTATTCCTGGTTAAATAAAGATTAAAATAATTGAAATAACAAAAATAAAAATCTACTCAAAGTGATCTAATGTCATGGTCTGAGTGAGCAGACGGGCATTTCCATCAGTGCCGGAGCACCCTTGGCTCCGCCCGTGGGCAGGACTTCCTCAGCTTCACGCATCTGGAGCTAACTGGGACCATCAGGCCAAAGGGGATTTAAGCTCTGCGCTGCCATCTCCTCTCTGCCAGTTCGTCAGCTACCTGATGGTGGTAACCGGCTCTCACGGTCATGCTGCTATTCTCAAGTAGATTGACTCACGCTGTTTCTTGTGCTTCAGGACCTTTTCTCCAGTGTCGACTGCTGCTCACCACTTGGATCTCGGCTCCTGTCCACCTCACTGGGAAATATTTCCAAACCTGACCTGCCTGTCCTCCTGCTCACTCACCACTTTGGATCCAACAAACCCCAGGTCAGCCGTTTCACCTTTTTCAAATTCCGAGGAAGTGCCTCACCTCCCCCTCATTACCACACCTCCACCTCCTGCAAGTAAGCTGGAAAAACTGTTATACTTACCCTCTCTGGTTATCCACTTTAACCCAGCTCTAACCCTGCTCTCCCCATGTGATTTAACCAGTCAAGGACAAACGTACAGAAAATGCTGCATCAAGCCTTGTAATCATAGCTTTCCTAGTTTTGTTAAGCCTGGATTGACAGCTTGGTGTGATGGTTAGTGCTGTTGCCTCACAGCAAGAAGGGTCTGGGTTCAAATCCACAACCTGGCTGGTTTGCAGTGTGTAATTGTGTGGATGCCCTCAAAGGCATCCACACTATTGAGTTCCTGTTTCTCTTTATTATTCTTCATCTGCAAGTTGCTTCCGTACGTTTTTCGGCGCTTAACTACTCCCTCAGTTTTTGTGCTATTTTCACCATTCAAATCTTAAGAAATTCTGCTCTTTCCTGCTATGACTTTGGTGCTCATAACTTCTATGCTTTTTGAGATATTGAATTTTTTATGCAATATTTTTTGCCCATTTCTTCCACATTATCATTCTGGTCACTGGTTTTCCTTGCCCAGTTGAGCTGTGTTTTAGCTCAGTGAGATGAGCAGCCGTTCTCAGACTGGGAGGCCTGGGTTGAAATCCCGCTTATGGCAACATTTCTTTCAGTTAACAGTTAAACTTTTTTAACTCTTTTCAGCAAAATTTTCAGTTTTTTCTGCTGTTTTCAGAAAAAAAAAAAAACTCTTTTCAGCAGAAATTCTGCTTATTCACCTCATTTCTGCAAAAATTTTCAGCCTTTTCACCTCTTATCAGCACACTTCTCAGCTGTTTTTAGAAAAACTCTTTTCTGCAGAATTTTCAGCCTGATTCACCTCATTTCTGTAGAATATTGAGCCATTTCACCTCTCATCAGCACACTTCTCAGCAGCTGTTGTGGATAGGCGTAGCTTTGGGTCACGTGTTGTCGGTAATAGTGATTGTTATATCACCTGTTCACGGCCCGAGGGGAATTTTTGTGAATGAGTGGGTGATGGGGGAAGTCGACTTTTGCTGACCGCTCAAGCTTAGGTTGTGTTTGATCACTGTTTTTCTACGGATTTTAAGGATTTGATAACAAATAAAGGAGTTTTAACCTGGAACTTTGACTTACGTTTTAAACAGCGGGCGCGTCAACATTATTCCCCTATTCAGCTGCTCGGCAACTCAAAGGCTTGACAGTCGCCAATAGCAGCTTCTGCTCATTTGAGCAGAATTGTCAGTCTCTCCACTTCTTTGTAAGAATGAGTTTGGCTCAGTGGAGGGCCAGGTTTGAATCTTGTACAGGGCAACATTTTTTTCACCTGTTTTCAGCAGAAATGTAAGTTTCTTCACCGCCATACAACTTTTTGCAAGTTTTCAACTTTTTCAGCTTTTTCAGCAGACAGCTTCAGCTTTAAAGCGTCTGAAGGAAACGGTTTCCAGGGCCTACTCCGTGGATCGGCTTCCTCCTATCAGCAGAGAATGTCCCTTAGTCTGTAACACAGTCAAATATATTCTCAAGTAATATTCAAGCATGCCATTCAGCGTGTTAGTACGAGCTCAGGAGCAGCTTGGGAGAACAAGAAAACAGAGACTGCTTCAGGTTGTCTTCCCAAATTGACTCAACTTTATTCACAAGTAAAATTCATGAGACAGCAGATTATCAGTTTAAACCAGTACAGACCAAGATAAGGGAGCGTCTTCCTGCCCTTGGGTGAAGAAGCATCCTTTGTGTAGTTTATCAGTTCAGCTACAATTGTGATTATCTCAGCGACATATTTTCAAGGCACAAAACGAAGAGTTCTTACATTAGTGAAATCTGAAACAAACCATTTGGCCTTCAACAGGCGTCTAAAAGATTAAGAAACTAATGTAGCTGAGGGAGTGATCTCTGTGGTATTTCAACCTTGTACCAGCCTGTGATTCTCACACATCAATTCTTGGGTCAAAGAGAAAAATAACTGAAACAAAGGGGCCTTATTGAATGACAGAGTTTTCCTGTATAATGTCACTATAAAACAATATCCAGTAAATGCTACCATGGTACTAAAATACCTAACAGCGTCCACACTGCATTTTCGCAGGAAATGCAATTTTTTTTCTAGTTAGAGTTAAGTTGGTCATTCTAAATTACCCATGAATATAAGTGCAAATGGTTGTTTGTCTCTATGAAATCATCAACCCCCATATTGGTTCATTAAGGAAGACCAGCAGTAATTGCCTTGATTAACAAAGTAGTTGTTCGAACAACAAGATTTCATTGTGTTTTCCTAAAGTTGTTAACTTGTGTAGAATGAATTAAAACAAATTTCACTCTGCATATTTAAATAAATCACTTCAAGTCAATGTATGTATACTACGTTGAGCCAACGTGATCTGATTACATCAAACCACCAAATGTGTTGGTTTTACATGGTCAGAAATCAGTTACTGTACTTGGTTAAAACACGTGGAAAAAGGTGCCATGATTAAATTGTGTTTATCCAACAACGGATGTAAATCGAAATGTGGTTTTCATTAAACTTTACCATCATTACAATCATTAGTTCTCAAATCAAATTAGTAGTTTGAACTCAGCTAATCTCATGTTAAGTGGTCATAACTGGCTATTTAAGATTCAGTAAGGAAGGAGCCGTTTATTTAACATTTTGCCAAGAAACAAGTTTGAAGTGGTTTGAGTTCAAACATGGGCTCATTTATGTGTCTGCTTCTTCTGGCTGTCTCCCCAAAAGCTGTCAGAAAGAAGCTTTATGCCAAGAGTAAAGGTAAGTGAAGGAAACGGTTTCCAGGGCCTAATCCATGGATCGACTTCCTTCGAGGCGTGGACGTCTATCAGCAGAGAATATACCTTCACCTATCAGCAGAGAATGTCCCTTAGTCTGTAACACAGTCAAATATATTCTCAAGTAATATTCAAGCATGCCATTCAGCGTGTTAGTACGAGCTCGGGAGCAGCTTGGGAGAACAAGAAAACAGAGACTGCTTCAGGTTGTCTTCCCAAAGTGACTCAACTTTATTCTCAAGTACAACAGTTTATATAGAGGGTAAAATTCATGAGACAGCAGATGTATCAGTTTAAACCAGTACAGACCAAGATAAGGCAGCGTCTTCCTGCCCTTGGGTGAAGAAGCATCCTTTGTGTAGTTTATTAGTTCAGCTACAATTGTGATTATCTCAGCGACATATTTTCAAGGCACAAAACAAAGAGTTCTTTCATTAGTGAAATCTGAAACAAACCATTTGGCCTTCAACAGGCGTCTAAAAGATTAAGAAACTAATGTAGCTGAGGGAGTGATCTCTGTGGTATTTCAACCTTGTACCAGCCTGTGATTCTCACACATCAATTCTTGGGTCAAAGAGAAAAATAACTAAAACAAAGGGGCCTTATTGAATGACAGAGTTTTCCTGTATAATGTCACTATAAAACAATATCCAGTAAATGCTACCATGGTACTAAAATACCTAACAGTAAGTGTGGTGTCTTTTTGGGAAAACGTATTACAACACACAAAGTGAGTTAAATAGTGGCTGTGCTTGTGATGCTAACACACTCTTATAACTGTTGGAAGACGTTAACTTAGAGATCAAAACTGTGTTTTTAAGGTCACACATGAGGGATTTGTTGCTTTTACAGCAGTAACTCGGTAAACTTTATAAAAGATGAGGTCGGTGGTCTTTAGCTGAGACTTCAGCCTCCTCTGATAGGACTGAGGCACAGAAGCTGCTGCTTTTTGTTTTCTTTTTCTCATTCAGAGTTTTAAAGAGAATACTGAGAAGTAAAAGCTGCACAACTGATCTACAGAAACACTTGAATCTCCAATCAGTCATATTATGGTACACAGCACAGATGCTGCTTCTAGGGTTAGGGCGAGGCAACGGGAATCACATTTTTATGAGTCGTTTGTATTTAGGTTGTTTCTGATAGTATCACTTCTATATATTGCATGTGTAAAAGAAAGCAACACCTTATCTTATAGTGAAGAACCATCATTAAACACTGGAATTCAAAGTTAAATCGAATAAATATTCTATAAATATTATTTTAAGAATTACTGTCATGTAGATGAAAAAAAGAGACAGCTCCATTCATTCATATCAGCACAGAGAGAGAGAGGTGCACTGTGCTGCATTAAAATTCAAACTGAGGGCAGATTTTTCAGCTCTGACACGGTTTGCTCTTCAGTTGAGTTGAGTTTTCTATTTTTAAAAGAAAACGTTATTTGCTGCACAAAGTGACTTCGTCCTTATTCATCCATCCACAGCTCTGACGTATAGAATATATTTATACTGCCAAAATAAAAGCTAGAAAAATACATCCAGTAATTACAAACAATATGATTCTTAACAAGTTTTTTAACATGTTTTTTCCTTTACGTTACCTTTTTTTTTCTTTTTTTTGTTATTTCCTCAGAAATAAACCTGAACCTGTATCTGTGAGTGTTGTGACTGTCCTGCTAATCGGACCTTTTGTGTGTAGATCTTTCCTAAATCCTGGTTACGGACTACGAGAGGAGCTGGAGTTGTACAGAAAGTATGGAGCACCTCTTACCGACCCCTGTTCCCCCATGGACCTTGGAGACCCGGACCCCTTTCCCCTGCACATTGCATATATCCACTTGGTGTTTGTTGTTCACTGTAAATAAACGCACTGTCTTTCGCCTAAGCAAAGTCCCTTTAACAAACCTTATGAACAGTGTTCTTCATTTTCTTTCAATTTCACAATTATGCACCACTTTGTGTTGCATTGTGTTTGTATCACATAAAATCCTGTTGAAATACATATAATTTATGGTCTGATAGTTATGCTAATGTTGCTGTCACTATTATTACAGAGATTCAAAGAGTGAAGAACTCACATATGGCACGCACAGTCCTCAGCTGGTACAGGACTGCACTCAAAGGACTTATGATGCTTGAAGACAGAATAATAATAATACACAGAATAAAAATAAATATCAAACATAAAGAAAGAAAATCTTGGCTGCTTGTAAGTTATTTCATTCATACTGTTTGTGCATTCTTCTTCATAGCATGCAGGTAAACGCACACAGGACTGATTATTCAGTGACTTTGTCCTCAAACTGTGGAACCCGGTTTTATTCTAATCCAGTATTAATGTTCTCAAGGATATAATTTCTGGTTTTGTTGTTTTTCAATAACACATTTCGATGATACACTGAATGTTCTGTTAGAAATAAAAAGATTCTTTTAGTTTTGATATAGTGTTTTTAACACAGTCATTACTCAAAATTACAAAAAAAAATACTAATTAGTAAATAATTTTTTTTATAATTAAGTGTTAAATAACCACAATGATTTTTTTATATATAATGAATGAAACTCCAGAAAATAAAAACTCAAAATAAATCAGCAAGTTATAAAAACTGAAACGGAAAATCGAACTGATTTGTTAACATGTGTGTGACTTTAATGATCCTTTGATGTCGCCTGTTTTCATGAATTGAATGAATGGCGGTGTTTTATTCCACGCTACAGGAGGCGAACATGACTGGATGTCCTGTCCGAGAAACTAAACAGTTCTTATGGCCGCCAACCGGATCCTTCCGGGTCACTGTCCTTAGTGAGGACCCTTCAGACCGGGAAAGGTCTGAAACACTAACAGACTCAAACATTTAAGGGGATCTGTAGTGATACACTGTTACAAAAGTCCTCTAATTGTCGCACACTGGGGAATGCGAACATTTCTGCAGCGTGAGAAGAGAAATCACAGCTCGCACCTGATTATCTGCAGCGCATCTTGACCTGAGTTCATTTTTGAGCCAGCAAAGGACAAACATGTCCGCTACACTGATGCAAAATGGCTCACTGCTGCTCCTGCTTGGAATTCTCTGCACGTCCCTGATGGTGTCAAACTCACGCAAACGGACACACAGAAATAGCGGAGGGGGAGGGGGATGCTGAGCCGCTCCAGTGAACCCAGTATGGATGCTGACGTAGGAAACTGGGATGGGCGGAGCTTGGGGTTCGTATTGAATCTCCGGGGACACCGGCTGGTCTGTGTCGTTCATTCATCGGTGGAATTATTCTGCTCCGAAATTAGCCGTTCCACCATCAGCCATCCTGACTCCTCCGAACACCGACTCTAAGGACGCTACTCCTGGCCATCCTCTGTGGTAAGACCCGAACAGCGTAGGGCTGGAGGCTCGGCAGCAGATGCTGGCTCAGCGCTGTCCTATATGTTGTCTAAAGGAAAATTACCAGCTTATACTACCATCCTATACGGGCTGCGGGGCGCGCGGTGCTCAGCAGGCCGGCTCGCTTCGTGATGACGTTTTGATGGATGCGAGTTATTTTAATGGGCAGTATTGCAGTATTCTATTTTTGGTAGTATTGTTGCAAAACAGACAACTGCATCGTGTTCTGCGTTATTATTCTTATTCTTATTGTTGTCCCTCCACGCATATGTCCTCCCGTTAATCGGTAATACCACTGTTATTACTCTGATTACGTTTTTCTCTTTTGGAATTTCGTAATAATTTGTCCGCATGATTTAAGGCCAGGGTTTACTTATTAATCCACAGCGTCACATAAGCAGAAAAATGTATTATGCTGTAACGCGCTGAACATTTCAAAATAAAAGCCCGTATAGTTAATTTTAGAAAATTCATCTGATTTTGAGAAATTGCCACATTTCAAACATAAAACGATCTTTAGGACTTCGTTAGTGTCAACCTGCTATCTCTACTCACATCTTTTAGACGACCTATTCAATTTTTTCACAGCGAGGAACAGAGAAGTTCTGACAGTAACACAATCTGCGTCCTTAAAAAGGACAGTGAGTGACTTCATGTAGACCTTTTTGGGCGTTTCTTGCTAATATTCTTGAACATTTTTTGTTTTATTACCTACCAGCTCATTAAGGTCTAGTCTAATTCTTCTGTGGTTTAATAGATGATTGATTCAAACTGAATCAATTCAACATTCATAAAAGGTGAAAGCCTTTCTACTCTTCATCACTCTGGAAAGGATGAAGAGTGGAAGGTGGTTGATCCAGATCGTGATGCCCAGGAGAGTGGGCATTGGACCTTTTGACCACATTGTTAAGCATAGTCTTAGAGAGGGTCAGGACGCCTGAGGAATGGAGAATATCTTTCCTGGTACCAATTTTCAAAAACAAGGATGTTGTACCGTGGGATAAAGCTTATGACTCATCGCATCGAGGAAAAAGTTGTTGAGGCTATGCTAAGAAGAGAGGTGATGAGCAGTAATTAGCAGTGCGGCTTTATGCCCAGACAGAGCCCCACAAATGTGATAATTGCTTTGAGTGTTGAAGTGTAGAGATGGTCCGAAGGAGTTGCACGGTGTCTTTGTAGCTGTGAGAAATCACTCCAAGACAGGCATGTGGGAACGAGAAGTGTCAGAGACATATGTCTGGCTGGTGCAGGACACGTATATGAGGACAAGGAGAAAGCGATGAGGTGTATGTAGAAGGGACAGTTGGGTTCAAGGCGGAGGTGGGATTACATCAAGGATCTGCTCTGAGCCCCTTCTGGTTCACAGTGGTGATACAGAAGAGGCCAGGCTGGACTCTTTGTGGACTAGGATGGTTTTTAGAGATGGTGGGACTAACATAAACCAGAGGCTGAACTGGAGCTGTCAGGGGTATGACCAATGGGAATGACCAGAATGGACAGGATTAGAAATGAGCATATCAGAGGGACAGCTCAGGTCAAGCATTTTGGAGAGGCAAGGCTGAGGTGGACATGTAAGGATGCTGAAGATGGAGGCAGAAGAAAGAGAAGTTTATGATTCATAGATGCAGTGAAAGAGAATATGCAGAGGGCTGGTGTGACAGAAGAGGGTGGTAGGAATAGGATGAGATGGAGATGCAGATGATCTGCTCTGGGAACTCCTAAAGAGAGAAGCCAGAAGGAGGGGAAGTTTGAATAATTATAACAGAAGGACCTTAGTAAACAGCAGGATGAGGGCTCAGTCTGCATTTTCAACCCAGCTCATCTACCGTCACACATCTCAGAGAGGGATCCACGCTTAGTTTTTGGGATTGGGTTTTTCTCTTACCCAAATTAAGGCTTCCACTGAAAAGGTGTGGCCTTTCGTTACTGAGTAATATATAGCAGCACAGTTACTTCATGACTCAGTTACGTAGTATTGATTTGTCACCAGGTTTTGGTCATCTTTCAAAAGGTTTGTTTTCTTGCTTTTTCTATTCTTTCAGGAGTAAAGGAAGAGTGTTGATGTGATAACAGTGAACCAAACTGCCGAAGTGTACATTTAACAAACATTCTTTTTTCCTCATTAAATATTTAAAAGCATTTTGCATACTGAGTCAAATAACCCTTAAAAAATAAATGAAATAAAACTGACCGAGTGTGCACAGCTCCACTGTTCCTCAAAATCAGCATTATGGCAGGTTGAAATTCATCATTAAATGTCATAGCATTTTTTTCTGTTCCTTTTTAATCTAGCACATTGTTAAGAATGATATGTTTACCATTCATTGAGTGTCTTGGTAGTCAAACAATTTTCTAATGCTTAACTATAAATGAGTTGAAATTCTTGAGTAAACATGAAAAACATTCAGAGACTAGTACAAACAGCCATCACTTCACCCAGCATTCTCAGCCTGTTATAGGCCAATCTCCAACCTTCCTTTTATCAAACAAATCTCCAAAGAATTGTTAAACAGCTAACAGATCGTCTGCAGAGGAAGAGTTTCATCAGGATTCAGCTTTAGTGAAGGTTACTAATGATCTCGGCCTCTGACAGTGGACTCAGCTCTGCGCTTGTCCTGCTAGACTTCAGTGCATCGTTCGATACTGTCGACCAAAGTATGTTAGTATATAAAGTAGTGCATGCCATAGGAAGTAAAGGTGCAGTGGTTTGAATCATATGCAATAGACTCCTTTTAATTTTTCCAAGTAAAGTCACACACCAAGTTAAATTCCACAGGATCCCGTGATGGGACCAGTTCTGATTACATTATGCGTAAGAACTCGATGACCTCTAATTTCCTGCTTCTACATTTAGATAAACTGAGGTCATTGTGTCTGACCAGATACTTATTGTGCCTGGAATTAACTTCACTGCCAATAACACTGAGGAATCCTGGAGTCGTGTTCGGATCACCCTAGTGGAGCTAGGTTGCTCTAAGACTTACTTGTGGCCCCTTACTTGTGAGTTTTCAGCTTTCATGACACTGTTCTGTGAAATAAGCTTGGAGTTAAGAGATAAACACGTTCTCGAGTTTCACAATTAGGCTTAAAACGTTCCTTTTCGAGTTGGGGCTGGATCAGATGATCGAGAATCCTCCCGTTGTTACGCTGCAATGGGCCTAGGCTGCTGGCTTCCCAGGTGTTTGTTGCCCATACATTTTTGACTCTCTGTGAGCTTATGAACCACTCTGCATTTAATCATTAGTGTTTAATCATCTTTGGCTCTCTTCTTCAGTTTGTCCACCAAAGATTTCTTCCAGTTAAAAAGGGAGTTTTTCCTTCCCACTGTTGCCAAGTCCTGTATTGTTGGTTTTCTCTGCATTATTGTAGGGTCGTCACATTACAATAGAAAGTGTCTTGAGGTATATAAGCTATATAAAGATAATTGAATTAAATTGAACTGAATACATTCCAGGGCTCCAAAATACAAGCTAGCTGAAAGGTTTATGTAATTATTCTGGACAGTAAAAATCACACGATGGTCATTAAAACGGGTTCAGACTTGATGATGATTCATCTCCCATATCATGACCGCATAAGATGGCTGAACAAGTATTGGTATCATCATCAGTATATTGATCCTGAATTTACATGGTATTAAATTAATACTAAAACGTCCATGATCACTAATGCTAATGCTCCCCACTTCAATCACAGATGATAATAATAAAACGGTAATAACTATTCAAAAACATAAAAAAAGGGTAAAATCCGAAACAGCTGCACATGAGATTAATGCTGCAGAAAATCGTTTACTAGCACGATTTGTGAAATAAATATTTCAGTTAAATTAATTATTTTAACGCTGCCTGCGCTATCAGTGTTATTCCTAATGAGGGAGGCTCTACTTTAACTTTAAAATGCATGCTTTTAAAAATTAACGGTGTGTGTTCTGTGCTCCAGAGGCTGCACAAGCGCCAAAGAGACTGAAGGTTAGAAACATCTATAAAAACACTTTTACATTGTCTGCATCACCAAATACAAACACACCCTGTGACGAATCAGCAGAGTGTGCATGTCATGCAGTGGTTTTAGTAAAATATGGCTCAACACTCGTACATATAAAACACCCATCAGCGATGACATGTTCCACTTAACACATGCAGAATAAAAGGATCAGTGACAACACGGCGCCTCCAGCTGATTTGAATAGAGAGAGAGCTTCTGATATGAGCTGATCTCTTTTGACAGTTTGGTATTTGGAGTTGAAAGAGAGGAGGCATTATTGTATTAATCATGCAAGTGAGAGAAAACACAACACGGACATCCTTCTCTGTCCACTTTTGTCAACAATCTTTTTAACACTGTTTCTCTGACAAAGGCAGTGGACGTCAACACGGGACGGTTATGTGGACAGAGATCCGCTCATAGTCTGCTACCCTGGGTTCAGATGGTTGAGCGTGAGCCTAACAGGTGATTAAGTCAGCGTGCACAGCTCGTTACAGTGATAGGCTTTATAGTTCATGCTTGTGCTGCTTCCTCACCAACTCATCACCAATGATTCCAATCTAGTGTCTGATTGTGTGCTTGTTGTATGTTTCATAACGAATCATGTGACTATGTACATGGCTCTTGCGTAATTGGGCTAAGTGGATTTGTGCTTGTTTTAAAGGACTTTGAGACCTCTATAATATTAGCCGACAGAGACCTCATGCATAACAGTGTTTACACATTATTGATGTTCGAAGTCTTTATGTCTATACTGAGCTGAGCAGCTCACAAAGATGCAACTAAAAAGTGCAGGTGGAGGCTGCACTATACAGTGCTGTGAAAAAGCATTTCCCCCCTTACTTGCATTTTTCAGATCATCAAATAATTTGTAATTTTAAACAAAGATAACCAGAGCAAATACAAAATGCAGTTTATTAATGGAAAAAGCTAAAAACTGAACTGTGAGAAGTCATAAAGTAAACCTATAAACTGGTTGCATTGCTCTTGGCTGTCAAGCAGTTGCTATAACTGGCAATTGATATTTCACGTGTCTGAATGAATTTTGTCCCACTATAGTTATCACAGTTATTTTAATCCAGCTGCAGTGGATTCTACATCCTGTGTAAGGTGATGTCAAAACATCTCAATCAGATGTTTCTGGGTTTCGGATTTGACTAGGACTCTCCCCAACCTTTGTCCCTTTGGTTTTTTTTCGTTTTCAGTGGTTTTGAGTAGACTTACTGTTGGGTTTTGGATCATTGTCCTGCTGCAGGTGTTTAAGCAGAAAGACAGCCCAGGAAAACAAATAAACAAACAAAAACCCATCACAGAACATCCAGCCTGTTCTCACTCCCGAGGTGTTACATCCCGATGATTTGTCACGTCCCGAGGCATTCCTGAGAAACGCGAAAGGTGACCTTCCACGTTCTTATGCTACACGCCGGGTTATGGATGAAATCCAGTTGACTGATGCTCCCGTGGTAAAACACGTTCCAGCCATGAATTCCAGCCCAAACTCTAACCTTAACCAGCACATTAATGATGTTAGACAGTGTTTTCCCAAGACATTTAAGTAAAATGAACGTACATATTTAGATTCATTCCAAACAGTTCTCATGTTTCCTCGTTTTTCCGATCTCGTGATTGAGGGACGTGTTGGGTACCCAGAAGCGTAAGATGTTGACGGTTTGTCACCCAGCGTATGTAAATGTTACACTTTGGGAGACAGAACGTGTTGGAACATCACACGACGCCTGACTGTTGTATTTTGGCTGCTGTGTACTATTGGCTCTCTTCATTAGTTCCCTTTGTGTTGCTTGGTGTCCTAGTCTTTTCTGCGTTTGTCCATTGTTTTTCCATGTTCCCCTGTGTAGCAATGTTGGCTCATCAATAGAGGGCGCTAGGACGCCACTCCCATAAAAATATCGTGAGAAACAACTATAAAAATAAGTTTTCAATGGATGAGTTTGCTCGTACGTCATGTTGCCTGCCCTATTGGCCAAACATGATTACATTCTGATGATTTTGTAACAGCCAAATGGGAGTCTGTGGACAGACTGCAGTTTTTTCCAGTCACAGGGGTCTGAGCCTGAGTGTCTGTTGGAGCTTTGAATTTGCCCCTCGGGCTGCAATTTTGTGCATCCCTGACCAGTTGGCATGGACTGCCTATCTTGTTTAAGAATTTGATTGGACAATTCAATGTTATTCACACATCATCACAGCAGGGGCACTCACTCGTTCGCTACTGCTTGCCTGAGGATGGCGACTTCAAGCGCTCCAGCAAGTGAAGTTGGTTAGCTGGATGTGGTGTGAGCAATGCCTTCTTTTGCATTATGTGTCTGCTGTTGATTTGTCCTGGTGCCAAATTGTTTTGGACCACTACAGGTGTACGGGGCTTAAAGCACTTAACAGAAAACTGCAAAAGACACAAAAGTAGCCACTTGGACAATTGCATAAGGCTACACCTCTTTGGCGGGTTTAGAACAGTCGAACAGCTGCATGAAAGCTGTTGAACTGGCAGAAGAAAGTACGATGAAGAGGTGACAAGAAATCAGCATATTTCTGTCTAGAGTCATAAGCTATGCAGAGCCTATGAGTTGTGTTAAGGTTCAAAATATTGGGGATGGAGACAAGAGAAAAACCACAATAACAACACTGGTCCGGTCGGGTTGAGTCAAACGATGATTTAATGATCACACACGTGGGAGATGGACACTGATGCAGACAGCCTCAAATCTCAAAGTGGTGGAGCATTGCTCAAACTCTTATAGCCTCTGGTTCTCCCATCTTATCATAAAAGCCTAAACATTCACATGCTTTCTCTCACACGGCGCCTAAGCTACGACCTTGGCTCCCTGTTTATCTGCTCGTGCTGAGATGGGGCAGAAAACTCCAGCATGTTCTGTTCTCTTCTAATCAGACAAATAAGGCGATGACTTTCTGCGAACAGTATTCCTTATAACTCAACAGTATAATGCATCATAAACAATATCATTCATTCACAATAAATCAGCAGTCTAATGCAATGCAAATCAGTTTAAATACTGCAATAATTATCACCTTCTTCTAATTCAGGAGAATAATGCCAACTTAAACTACATAATAATTCACAATCTTTATTTCGGGGTCTAACATGGCATAAAATAATATCATAATTTTACAGTTGGCTTAGATATTAGTGTAGATATTTGTGTTTGCAAAACTGTGTTGATTTTAGATTTGTGTGTTTTCTCCTGACCTTTTGGCTGTTTTACACCTTTTGTTTCACCCGTCGGCGGGAATTGATTCGAGTTTAGTGATTCTGATTCCTTGTCGATTCTCTTGTCACCACCGTCGCTAATCAGCAATAAAGACATTACATTCATGCAAATTAAATGCATGCTGTGGGTCAAATTTTTGTGCATGATTGTTGAGGTGTTTCCCCTCTATGTTGTGATCACTGTTGGAGTCATTACTCACAATTATTACACGTATTGCACAGAACACGCTCCTTAAATGTAATGCAGTACTTTACTGAATTACTTAGAGACGCTGTCTCATAATCACCATTTAACAATATAAACCTGAGGCTACAACTCCACACAACAACACAAATCCTTAATGAGGACTCTAAGATATTTCTCTTAGTAGAATACAAAGCTGACCGCACAAAGCAAAGATAAAAGCTGTCGCCGCGGTGATTCTGCTTTAGAAAGGTGAACAGGTAGAAATGGAGGCTGCAGCCTGACTGGGTAAGGACCTGGCTGCTGGGGTCAGCTTTCACTCAGCTTTCACTCTGGGTTCTTGGCTAGCTTAGCGTTAGCATGCTGTCTTGGCAGATGCTTGCAAAGAACCAAAGTTGTGTCAGGAACATAATGCAGCTGTTTCTGCCCTGGATGCAGTTTTCCACCTTACCATGTATCTCGTTTTTTTTATGGAATAAAAATAAATGCCCTGCGACAGCCTGGGGACCTGTCCAGGGTGCACCCTGCCTTCACCCTGAGACAGCTGGGATGGGCTCCAGCACCCCCTGCGACCCTGTAAAGGATAAGCGGAAGTGAATGGATGGATGGATAAAAATAAATGTCCATATCCATGCTCTAGACTGCGTCGCTATATCCTCCTCTGACACGATAAGCGGGATTGATAGGCAGGCAGACTCATAATTCCAAGGAATTGGACTATCAGGAACCAGCTTTCTACAAGAACCAGTTCTTGATTCTCATCCCTAAGTTAGGTATGTTTCCTGTTCAGTTGTTTCTTCCTGTTTTATTGTTGTAATGTTGTTTTCTGCGTCTTGTGTTGTTACTTCCCCCCACTTCATTATGTCTATAGTTTCCAGCTGTGCTCCCACCTGCTTCCTCTTCCCGCATTATCTTATGTGTACTTATACCTATCTTTTCCCCGTTTTCTCATCTTGTTTCTGTGGTTCTTTTTTCCCTTTTCTCCTCAGCCTCCTCTGTGTATACCTGTGCATACTATTTCTTAGCTCCGTGTTCCCTACTGTACCTGTCAGGGCCATCGCACACGCAGTCACGCGCAGCGTTGTCCTTGGAAATTAATGACTGCACATGTGCTGCAGTGCAGCTTGGTCAAACAGAGAGGAAAGATGAGAGGGGGTGAAAGAGGAGAGAAGTAAAAAAAGAGAGGGGGGTAGGATTGCAAGAAGGAAGAGGAGTGGAGGTTCTTTTTTAAAGAAGCTAAACAGATGGTTCAGGGAAAGCTGAGGTTTGACAGAGTATGAACTTCAGATAAGCATTAAGACTTACACAGAAAGAAAAGAGGTTTTCATTGCTTGCAGATAGCCCTCAGTCGAGATGTACTACTGTGAAACAGTGCTTATTAAAACCGTGTGTAACTGAGCAAACTGCTTAACTCACGCCTTTACTCTTATCTGAAAATGGACAGAGCAGACCAGAAATACAAAACACAAAGCTGTCATTCCTGCAGTTTTCTCACCTTCTAGTGTTTCATCGTATTTATAACACCCACTGAAAGCTGCGGCAGTAATGACACAGATAATCCAAGCCCATCCCCCACACCAATCGCTGCCTCCCCTTGACCCTCATTCATTTTATAGACAGGCAGTTCTTCATTATTAGTCAAAAGGATTCGTTTTGTTCACGAGGTTTTCTGATTGCTTTGAAGGTTTTGCTAATGTGAGGTTATGGAGAGGTTATGATCACCCTCAAGACAAAGAATAGTGACAGAGGGATTTGCTTAGTGCTGTGTGTACATCAGACATATAATCCACTAAGGAAAGAGTAACACATTTGTTAGCAATATGGGTGGTGGTTTCCTCCATGCCAAAATATCCATGCATACTTCAGAAAACAGAAAACAATTCAAATGTAGCTAATTACTGTGACTCTGTGTAATAGCTTATCATAGGTACTTAATGGTGATGCCGGTCTTGTGCCAAAAAACGTTCTCAGTTTATAAAATTGTTCTTGAGTGGATTCTGTCGCTGGCTGATTCTGCAGGCATGTAATAAACTGAAGGGGTTAGTTAGGGGTGAGGTGAGAAGAAGAACGCACAGGAATATAGGACAAAAGATACACCGTGGAAGAGAGCCAGAGTTGAACAGTGAAGGTTTTAAGCCTAATCTTAAAAGCAGAGAGTCTGTCTCCCAAATCGAAACTGGAAACTGGTTCTACAGAAGAGAGCTGGTCTTCCTCTTCTTCTACTTTTAAATGTCCTGGGAACCACAAGTGAGCCTGCAGTCTGAGAGCCACGTGCTCTATTGGGGTGCAGGTAGCAGAGAAGAGAGGTCAATATGGGGAAATATCCTCTCCTTCTGTTACATTTGAGTCATTTGAGTCATGAGTCATAAAATGTTTCTTCCACTGAAAATGTCCAGACGAACATTTCTTCTTACCTGGATGACTAAACATTCATCCAGATGTATATAATGTAAATAGAATGAGTCTCAGCACTGGAACGCCATAATTAACCTCAGGGTGTGACGGCAACACTCAGCTGTTCATCTGCATCTAGAGGTCAAAGGTCACTCTTTCAAGGATGCCAATGTTCACATTTTGGACAGAGAAGACAGATGGTTTGAAAGAGGAGTGGAAGAAGCCATTTAGTGAGCGACCATCTTTGAACAGAGGGCGGGGCTTACGACACCAACTGTCTGCCATCTATAATCCAGATGCCTTAACGCCCGCTCTCATCCTGGGCCATTTGACCTCAGTAAATCACATGATAGGGTGAGTTCAAGTTTCACAGTGGGCTCACCCGAAACCTTGGCTGATCGAGACGTCTTCAAGGAAACTTAAAGAAGTCCAGACGCTTTTCTTTCAGAGCTTGATTGTTGTCATTGGTACTGAGGTGCAGAGACAGAACACTTCTGGGTGCCAACGAGGGCAGCAGGGGGCACCTTCTGGCGATTTGGCATTAGGCTGGTGTTGTTGAAGGTGACCCACAGAAAGATGACATAGACAGACTTTATTTAATCCCACACTGGGGAAATTTTACCCTTTACAGCAGCACAAGGGACAGGAGGAAATGGGGAATTAGAGATATGTTAGAAAAACAATAAACATAATAATAGTAGTATCCTGTGTTTGTATTATACAGCTTGATTGCTGTGGGATGAAGGATCTACGGTAGCGCTCAGTCCTACAATGGGGCTGTAACGATTTACTGCTGTAGGAGCGTCTCAGGGCCTCCACGGTCTCATGCAGAGGTTGAATGTTGTTGTCCATGACGGACATTAGCTTGGCTAACATCCCCCTCTCACCCACCTTCTCTATGGAGTCTAGGGGACTGTCCAGGACATAGCTGCTCCTCTTCATCAGTCTATTAAGCTGTTTCCTGTCCCTCTTCGTGCTACCACCTCCCTAACAGACAACCACATAAAAGATAGTAGAAGTAATCAAAGTGGCATTAAAGGTCCTTAGTGGTGTTCTTCACACCCCGAATGTCCTCAGCCTGCCCAGCAGATAGAGCCACGTTTGGCCCAGAGCATGAACATTGTGTAGCCAGTCCAGTTTATTGTTATGGTGAACAGCTGGGAATTTGTACATGTCGACTACCTCGATGTCCAAACCATGGATGGTCATCAGTGCGATGGGGGCTGGTTTTCAGTTAACCACCATCTCCTTTGTCTTATTGGTGTTTATGTGCAGGTGGCTGAGTTCATACCAGATGACGAGGTCGGTGATGACCTTCCTATACTCCAGGTTGTGCTGTATACCAGTTGGCAGACAGCATGGACTGTCAAATGTCCATGCAGTCATTTGACAGTCAACCCCTGCTGATTCCAGCTTCTCCCTCAGCAGTGCTGGTTGGATTGTATTGAAGGCACTGAAGAACTCCAAAATCATGGCCCTCACAGTGCTTCTAATAATCCAACGGTAAAAGTGGTCTGTGCAGGAGGAAGATGACTGCATCATCTACATGAAACAAACTGCAGGTGGTCCAGCAGCATGCGCACCAGAGGTTGGATGTGATCTTGAACAATCTTCTCCTGGGTCTTCTTCAGGTGGGAAGTTACGACCACAGGTCTGAAGTGGTTAGTCACCCTGGGGCATACAGTCTATGGCACTGGGACCACACAGGAAGTCTTCCACAGGACTGGGACTTTCTCCAGAATAAGGCTCAGCACCGTCAGGCCTGTTGCCTTTCTGGTTCTGAACTTCTTAAGTTTCTTCCTCACCTTGTCAGCACTCAAGGAGGGGGTGGGGTGCTATTGGCGAGGGAGTAAAGTGGTGAGTGATTAGGCGTAGAAGTGACATATGGAGTGGAGTGTTCAGGGAGGGGGTGGGGTGGTGTGATTGGTCACAGGGAGAGGGGGAAAGTGTGTAGCAGCCTTGGGTGGTGTTAAGAGGGGGCAGAGCGGAGTCTCTGAGTCAAATGTATGAATGAATATCTCACAACTGACGGATTGTTAGGGCCCGGTCTGTGTTTGTTTAGTTGTTTGTCCTACCACACTCCAGTGAAAAAGGAAAGTTTAAAGTCCTGCAGGTATCTGTCCCACCATCAGAATCAGGGTCGTGTTTATTGGCCAAGTATATGTGCAGACACATACAAGGAATTTGGTTCCGGTAGATGGAGGCTCTCAAGCACAGCAATCACACACACACACACACACACACACACACACACACACACACACACACACACACACACACACGTCTATATATACATTACACATGCATAGACATACATACACAAAGCTGTGTAAACCAACTATAAATAACTAATCTAAACTTCTACATAGAGCTGGGCGATAGACCTCGCCGCTCTTGTCCTCTTAAAAAAAAAAAAAGAACAGCCAATCCAAATTAAGTACTGCAGAGCTGAACCAGCGGCACGTCACGTGACTTGTTACGTACAGCACAAGTGCCAAGCCGCACCTGTATGTGTTTGGGAAGCAGCCAGTCACCGTGCCGCCCGGGTAATGGAGGAAATGAGTGTGCCGACTAGAGAAAAATCAACCGAGCGTGACCGAAGAGAAAACAGATGATGGTTCCAATGCCGGAGAGATTGTCGAACAGAAGAGCCATAGAAGCTCCGTAGTGTGAAGGTATTTCGGCTATTTCAAGTCTGACAAAAAGCAGAGTAGCGTGCACTGTAAATTGTGCCGAAAGCAAGTCTGGAAATACAATAAAGCGGTGCATGCTCAATCTCTGACTGGATGCGCTGATTCGTCATTCAGCTTTTGTCAGACTACAGTAACTGTTAAAACTGTTTGAAAAGCTCAGCTATACAACAAGGAGAGATTGAGAATTTCCTTTTAGTTCTCAGTTTATTTGATATTGACAAAAGTTAGTCAGTTTTGTCTGTTCTTCTGTAAAACAAACTAAGATTTATTTTTAGAATTAATATTTTGTTTCTAAGTGGAATTGACAATTTAGTCTGTTTCGTTTATTCTATTTTGAAACTTAAACGCTTTAGCGGCTGCCTTTTGTGTAGTTTGCAATATTTACCTTTATTTATCTGAAAAAGTCTCATGTTCCTTAAGTACATCTACCCTGTTGAACTTATTATGGGAAATAAATATTTAAATAAAAACAAGCTGCTGATTATTTCACATTTTACTTGTGAGCAACGGCACATTTAAATCTTACAAATATAGTTATTTGGCTTATATCGTGATAGATATAGTTATCGCCTGAAATGAAAAAAACATATCGTGATATGAAAAAATCTCATATCGCCCAGCTCTACTGTCATCTCTACAGTCTTAAGAGTGTTCAGCTCCAGATTGTGCTGACTGCACCAGAGTACCAGCCGCTCAACTTCCTGCCGGTATGCAGACTCATCACCATCCTGAATGAGGCCAATGACAGTGGTGTCATCTGCAAACTTTAGGAGTTTAACAGCCGAGTTCTTGGAGGTGCAGTCGTTAGTGTAGAGGGAGAACAGTAGTGGTGAGAGGACACATCCTTGAGGGGCACCAATACTGAGGGACCGGGTTTCAGAGGTGATCTCCCCCAGCCTCACTTGCTGCTTTCTCTCTGTCATGGAAACAAAGCTCTGCCTTCAATAAAGCAGTCTTACCCACTCTTGAAGTGGCTTGCCATGCAGTTAGCTGGACGTATGGAATCACTACTCTTCAGTGGAGGCCTGCTTCAGACTGCTTCATCCGTTGAGTCATTGTTTTACCAGATGGAAAAAAACCTGACCTATAAACAGGTCACAGGATCCATCTAGTCACATATACAGTTGTGATACAGTCTCACGTACTCAGAACATTCAGAGTGAACAATCAGTATCCGTGTAACCTTTATCTTAATTCAACTAGCTCTGCTGTACAACAAAATAAATCACTGCAGCATCATATCCTTCTATGTGAGCTGTAATTCTATCAACTTGAAGGCCTGACGATGTTCACAACTCCTAGATTTAACACTTAGCTGCATTTGGCAACTCACTGTAGCTCACTGGACTTGCACATTATGAAGATCTCAAAGAAAATAATGACTAACATGACTAAATTATTTTTCTGTTTTTCTAGCTGGGCTACAACCTCCACCATTGAACTCATGCATGCCATGTTGCATGGCAATGGTTGAGTAATTACTATCTGATGGGACTAAACATGCCAATCAAATGAATGATAACCTTCATCCAAAATATATGTAAAAACTGTGGTTAAACCCTGAAACAGAGACTATAACATTGCGGACCCCCATAACGCGCCAGCTGCAGGCCCAAGGCTGGAGCCGAACAATCACTCTCTGATAACGACTGTGTTACGGCTATTCTTCCCATCCCATGCAAGGACACCTGGGTTGGCTGGAGGACTGTTTACTTAGCCTGATAGGGCGAAGGACACTGTCTCAGCTGAACTATGGACACGCACACACACACACTTACACTGATAGGCACTCACTCATCCCCCTCCCCTTCCAACGCCTTCGATGCTTGTTTCCTGCGAGGGAACGCAGCGGCTGTGTGCCGCGCTGGAATGGTAGCGCTGTGCAGGGCGGCTGCTGTGTTCGCTTCGGATTACTCCTCACCCCCCACCCACCCCTGTGGCTTGTCATGTCTTCACAATGTTGTGCTGTGGACATTTATGTGCTTTTTGTGCAAAGGAGTTTTTTTGTTTCCTGTTCTCATGCTGTCCTACCATGGAAGCACAGCATGAGTAGGGGTCTCTTTTTTCCTCTTGCACTTTCCCCACTGTAGTGTACATTTCAATGTTTTTTTTCTCTGATTCTACCAATCTCCGACCTGTATCCCCATGTAATGTTTGTGCTATATGTGTAAGGTCGGGGGGGGGGGCAACCATTTCACTGCAGGGCAACCTGCATGTGACAAATAAAGCTTTGATTGATTGATTGATATACCACAGCTATTAGTGAGTGCCCAGGTTTCTCATACTGAACGCGTTTCGGCTGTTCTCAATCCCTAGTTGAACTCAAACTCCAGGCCTCAAGGGCCGGCTGCAGGTTTTAGATCTCATCCTGGGTCAACACACCTGAATCACACGATTAGTTCGATATCAGGCCTCTGGAGAACTTCAAGAAATCTTGAGGAGGTCATTTAACCATTTAAATCAGCTGTGTTGGATCAAGGACACATCTGAAACTTTAAAATACAACTCTTTCAGTCTGCAGCTCTGCTGGTGGATTTTGGTCTGCAATGACGATTTCTGTGTCACGACGATGGCTGTCAGATACTGGAAGAGTTACTAAATCTGGACTGTCAACAGGGAAGTTACATGACTGGTCAGTCTGTGAGATTTGGTCTGGATATTATTGATCAGAGTCTGAGACACGTTGCTGGCTTAAGTCCTTGTGTCTGCCTCACAGGCTTGTCACTACTCTCTGTGGATAGATAGCCTCAGGGGAGTAGTCCTGATGCAGTCTCAGGAGTGGAGTGGAGGTAACAACCAAAGATAAGTTTGCAAACCCAGTTATTTCAGTCTTGGTGGAATTGTATGTGCTGGGTTTTTGATTGTACGTTGCTATGGCAATTGCATACTTAGTAAAGTGATCAGCAATTAAAAGGATGTCTTTAGTTCCACTTTCGTCTGGTTTGAGAGAGATGAAATCCATACAGAGAGTTCAAGTGGCCTTGTAGTACTGATGTTGCCTAACAGTGTGGCTTTGTCAGGGAACGCCTTTCTGCGCACACATCTACCACAGGTCTTTATTTCCCTCTCTGCATCATAGGCCATTCTGGCAACTAAAATGCCTGCTGGCAAGCTAATGTCCAGCGGATCCCAAAAAGCCCTTTGGGTGGGTGATATTGGTCTTGGCTGTCTCTTGATCTAAACCTTTTGGTAGATTGAGGATAACCATGAATCAGATCATTGAGGGACTTCACAATGCTGGAATAGTCTTTTAGAGACCTTCAATAATATCCAGCAAATCCAAGAAAAGATCACAATTCTCTGAGATCTCGAAGGACTTTCCAAGAACAAAGGGCAGAGATTTTCTCTGGATGTGTCAGCTCCATTTTGGGACACTACGTGCCCCTGGTACCGCACTGAGGTCTGGAGAAACACACACTTTTCAGGTGATAACTTTAATCGGAACTCTCTGAAATGAGTGAGGATCTCCAACAATCTTGCTTCATGATCTTCCAGGGTTTTAGAGAACACAATCAATTTGAGAAAAAAACTAGCACCCCTTTCAAATGCATATCCTTCATGCACTTCTCCATTAGTCTTCAGAATGTGTTTGGCGCATTTTATGAATGTGCGTGAATGTAGTTAGAAAGCACTACATACAGAGAAAGTGCTTGTGGGAATGGGTGTGATTGGGAAAATGAGTCATGTTGTATACAACGCTTTGAGTAGAAAAGCGCTGTATAAGAATCAGACAATTTACAATAAGTAGCCAGGGAGAGGGAGGTCTGGGCTCCTCTGCTTAGCCTGCTACCCGTGTGACCCAGTGCTGGATAAGAGGAAGAAAATGGGTGGAAGGGTGGATCATTTAGCCCAGAAAAAAGTTTGTTGCCCTATAAAAAAAGCCTCCGTAAAACCCATCACAGCACAGAAACAGCTTTAGTGAAGGTTCCAAATGATGTTGACCTCTGACAGTGGACTCATCTCTGTGCTTGTCCTGCTAGACCTCAGTGCAGCGCTCAGTACTATTGACTACGGATGTTCCCGGCAACTAACTTCTTAGCCGACTTATTGAGAAAAACAATTAGACTAACTGACTAATCTGAAGCTAAGAAACACTCAGATATTCTGTTACATTTAAGAACAATTAAATGGAAAATGTCTAAAATTAATAACAAAGGCATTTTATCCCATTCATCACATTCTTCAAAAATGAATCTTTCCAATTAATCGCGTGGCACCTCGCATCGTGCTAAATATAATTTGAAAGCATGTTACTGCAAAAGATGTTCACGTGTTAGTAAAATATGACAATATGCTCAAAAATTGTAAATAAACAGTGTAGTACACTCTGCTGTGCATTATGAAGGATGCCGCTGTTTGAAAATCCATAACCACTTCAATAAAAGTTACAATTTAAAATAGCAAAACAAAAAGTCATGCAGCCAAGTCAGGTCACGGGTGCAGCAGCAGAGAAGCTCAGACCTGCCTCTCACCACCTACTCCTGAGATGTAATCTCTCCAACATGTCCCGGGGTTACTGTGCTTTCTGATACCAGCATTACATTTTGGGGGAATTTGAACCACAGTAGCACATCTGTTGAAATGGGCGACGCAGGCCAGCCTTTGTTCCCCACGTGAATAATTAAGCCGTATGCACCCACGACACTTTTAATAGTTCATCACTGCCCTTCTTTGGACTACTTTGGATTGCAAACCAGGAACATCCCACAGGAGCTGCAGTTTTGGAGAGTTTTGCATTCACAATGGGACATGTAAGGGGAGGGGGTGTGGCTATATGCTGCTGACACAGTGTTCACCATAGCATGTCTTATGTTTTATTATGCAGGTTTAATTGTGTGAAGATTATTCGGTGTTCTTGCCATGATGATCCTCTAATTTTTGGCACGTGGCGATCACATTAACCGGTCTCTGACACAGTTTATTACAAGAAAGCTAATCAGAGATTCCTTCTTATCAGGAGGCTTTGGAACCACAACGTGCTGGAAAGAGTTTAAGTGAGCTAGGTCAGAAGCATCCTTATGTTCAGTATTTCAGTCTGGTAACCCAACTGTGGCAAGTAAGAACTAAACAGGATTATCAGAGCTGCTGGAAAAATTACTGGCGGACAACAAACTTCGCTTGATAAGCTGCATCATAAGGCTGTTCTCAGGGAAGCTCGGTCTATTGTTGCTGACTGTGAACACCCTCTTTATTCTGACTTTGAATTAGCACCCACAGGATGACCTTATAGGGGTCAGTTGTGCAAAGAGCAATCGGTATACTGAATAATGAGATGCTGCGATGTGTTTTTATTGTTGTTGTATGTGTTGTATGTGTGCTTGTGTGGAAGTGTGAATGCAGGTTGATGTGAAGTTATTTGCTTGATTTGTTTATGGCTTCATGAACTGAAGACAATTTTCCACTGATGTGGATAATAAAGTTAATCTATTCAACTCTATTTTTTCTGTTTGATGAGAGATAAAAACAAAAAAAGTAAAACCCTACATATTCTGGTCTAATTAAATTACTTAACACTAGAACACCAATTGTCAATTTATCAGCACTTGAACAAATCATTTAATAAAAGTGAAGTTATGAAGCACAGAAACAAGAAGTAGAAAAATATTCTTTACTGTTGTGTTTTGTAACTCAGAAAAATAAGTGATGTTTCATCTAAACGAATCAGGTTGTAGAGCCCAAGAAAACCTTTTCTGAATTATCGATGCCGTCTTAAATATCCCATTATTCATAACCAGTGCTTTGTTGTACAGGTAGTGGGCTTAAACCATTAATCGCACATGCTAGATGGATTCAGTGAAAGCTTAGAGGAATGGTGTTTTCTCTGATGCTGGTTAAAGGCTTCTGCAGTCCTTGCCCAGGTAAGGGAACATTCAGTAAAGTGCATGTTTTACTTTTATATGTGGTAACTACTTGATCACAAAAGTCAAAATTTGTAGCATAATATGTGTTTCTATATTTCCAGAAAAAAACAGGGGCAACTGCTTTTCCATTCAAGCATGGATCCAGATGACAGAGACAGCACGGCTGCATTGTTAATGAGCCCCTAAAACCTTGCACATAATAAAAGCTGCTGTTCTATTTTCTGTTACCAAAATCAATTAAAAAAAAACCCTTTTAAACACAAAATGTTTTGGAGTCTTTTATACTTTTCTCACATTTATTTAAGCAATTCAAAAAGCATACATAACATTCATTCACCATTTCATTCATGGCCAGGAGCCCTCAGAGTCATTTACTCTGATTTTAAAAGAATAAATATGAGTCAACTATTGTAATTTGCCCTCTTTCTGCTAACAGGCTCCAAGCTATCCCATATGGAAAAGAAATAGTAAAAACTTATGTGATTTACTCATGAAAGCGGGCACTTTCTCATTACTTTCATATATTGTTTTAGGAAGTATCCAAAACATACAAGTTTCATTATATAATTTTTCAAGGGATCTTATATCTGTTTTCACTCTTGTATGCTTTTCATACAAGTTTCACACAAGACAGATACAAACTTTATAAGATTTATATATATCTTTTCCATATGGGATGGCCCTGTGATAGTGTAAGGAACTACTGCCACTGGAACTCCAAGATGTAGTCCACCAGCATTTTAAACAATGTGTTGCAGACCAAATCGAATCTGTTAGAAAAATTACATTTATTTGAACATTTTTGAGGTTTCTTTTCAATTCTGTTTTATTTATAAAAAAATAAATAAAATCACAATAAAAGTCGCCTCAAGGTATATTATATATTGTAAGGTAGACCCTACAATAATATGGACAAATATTAGGAATCATATGACCCATATGAGCAAACACTTGGCAACAGTGGGAAGGAAAAACTCTCTTTCAACAGGAAGAAACCTCCGGCAGAGCCAGGCTCAGGGAGGGGCGGGGCCATCTGCCTGAACCAGTTGGGTGAGGAAGAAAGAGCAAAAGATGTGTCTATTTGTTCTTACCACTGACCATCAGTGATATATTTCCACATAAACATTAAAACGTTACCCAGCTGGAGGTGAAGCCCTAACTTTTGTCACATCAGCAAACAAATTAAGTTTGCTAAACGAAGTGTATTAGAGCCTAATCACTTTTAATAATGACCACTAGCCACAACATTAAAACCACCTGCTTAAAATTGCACAGACCTGCTTGTGTTGTCAAAGCAGTCAGAGCATGGGTGCAACAGATGTTGGGGGTGTTTGTTGTGTCTGGAACGTCTTCTGCTGTAGCCTGCAGATCCTTGATTAGATCAGGATCTGGGGAGTCTTTGTTGCATTTTCTTCCAGCGGAGGTGCATCATGAATAAGCTGAATGAGACAGCTGCCATCAGGGGGCACTGTTGCTATGTGGAGGTGTGTTTGATCTGCAATAGTCTTAAGGTGCATTGTACATGTCAAAGTCACATCCACAACACTGCCAGAAACCAAGGTTTTTTAGCAGAACATAACAACATTACGGTGAGATGTTCAATTATTTTTTACTTTACCTCTCAGTGGTTTTAATATTGTGGCTAGTTTGTGTAACCCCAAACCACTGCATGGAAAGAGTGCTTCAGCGATGCGTGTGACATGGAACACACACAGACATATCTGAGCAGACTGAAGGACGAAGAATGCTCAAAGTTTTTGCATGTGTTCATATCAAACTGTTTTCCTGATCCTTTTGCATGAGGTTGCTGAATATTTAAATACGCTTTGCAAATTTGGGGCTTGTTTACTCCCCAGTCAAGCCTACAGAGCCTGCATGATTCTAAACTCTCCAAAGTTTTTTGGAACAAATAGCTTAAATTCATCAGATGCAATCTTTTTCAAAAGAATAATTTATTGGGTAAGTGTAAGAACTGCAATTTGGTTTTGATATTATGTTCATATAGGTAGTTATTTGAGGAAATTTCCAAATTAAAAAGACATTTTTTTAGGATTGGAGTAAACTTTTTTCTTGTTACAGTTGTTCAACCTCTGTGTGGTTAACATGAACAAAGTCACAGGCAGTGTGAGTACTTGTTTAATCAAGAGAACTATATTAAAAAAAAGACACTAAGCACATTCTGGTTAATTACAATTTGTCCATATATTGGTATGTCACCAGAATCAGAATCAGAATCAGAATGGGGTTTATTGCCAAATGTTGAGCAGGTTTACAACATTAGGAAACTGATATGTTTCAGTGTACTTAATTTCTGCATTATATACAGTTGTGAATTTTACATACAATTATGATGGGCATGAATTTCATAGTAGTTGTGCTTTTAATGATTTCTTTGAACTTTTATATTTCCTTGCTGGAATGATTATAGCATACACCTTTAAAAGCTAAATTAAAAATTATTTTAAAAAAATAATTGGGGCAAAAGTTAGAATTTATTTAGTACATATATATATATTACTCAACACTCTGAAGAAATGGTGCTAAAGGTTTTACGATGTCTTTCTGTCAATCCATTCTCTTTCGCTTATCCTTGTCAGGGTGGCGGGGGGGGGGGGGGGGGGGGGGGGGGCTCGAGCCTATCCCAGCTACTATAGAGCGAGAGACAAAACCCTGTCCAGGTGCACCTTGGACAGGGTTTTTTAGAATTGCCAGTTAACCCAACTCCACTAACTGCATGTCTTTGGACTGTGGGAGGAAGCTGAACCCACACAAACATGGGGAGAACATGCAAACAACATGGAGAACACGCAAACTCCACACAGAAAGGCCCTGTCCAGGGCAACAGTGCTGTGAAGCAACAGTGCTAACCACCGTGCCACCGTGCTGCAACTTTATTTGGACTAGACAAGGCCAGTTAACTTCTCATTAGTGATCATGATTAACCACTACTGGTAGATTAACTACTGCTTCTCTTTGCCAACATAAAGAAGGATTTTTTGACAGTACTTACTGGTTGACCAATGCTCAGATCAAAGGGAAACTCCAAATAATTCAGTAAAGATGCAAGAAGCACGATTGTAGATGTACACAAGCTTTGAAGACCTCTTGGAGCCATTTCTAAACAACTGGATATTCCAAGACCATAATTCCAAAATTAAAATAAAAAACTGTAGTAGTTATTCAGGTGTGTCACCACTTTGCTGGGTCTGGATGAAGACCCAGACTGCCACCATAAGATGTGAAGAAATGTTTGGATGGTTCGGAACAATCCAGGAAAAAAACAGGGCTCAACACTGCTATTAACTGGAAGCTGCTGGACAACCAGTGTCATTGTGTAGGGAAGCAGTTTTTAGATTCCCAGAGACTGAGAGGGTACCAACCAAGGAAGAAGATCCTGCTCCAAAAGACATCGACACATTCTTGATTGATTAAAATTTGAAGCTGCCAGTTTTTACCAGCTGTGTCAACCAGTCTCCTCTGGCAATGCCTTGGAACCACCTGCACCACCACACCTTGCCACAAACCCCATCGCCAGTGTGGGCATGATGAGCGAGCATCCGAGGAGTTAATAGCAAAGGAAGTCAACTACCCACTGGATTGTCTGTGACTGTACTGTGTTTCCCATTATGACAGTTTCTGGGTGAAACCCCCCTCACCTGCTGGGAGAAAATGTCCCATAGCCCAGGTGCTCGAGGGATTGATCTGCAGCACGAAAGGGAGGGAGCATCAGCATTAATCAACAGCTAGCTGGTGGGAACTCGGACACAGCTGGGAGTTCCAACAGGACAATGAATGGATAAAACAGACTAACATTGGGCTTATGGAATACCTGGAAAGCCCTGAGCTCAGCGTTGGTGAAAATTTGTGGACCATTCTTAAAAACCAAACCAGTGCTAGGAAACCAACCAACAAACTTCATGAGCTAGTCCACTGAAATAAACTGAAACTTCCAATTCTCCCATGAAGAGTCATCAAATATCCATCCAGAATTAAGCCAGAAGCTTCTTGATGACTACCAAAAACATCTGGTTGAACTAAGGGACATTTAACCAAATATTAGGTGTTTATATGAAACTGTATGTAAACTAACTCATTAAAGATGCACGCTGTACCATTCCATCCAAACAAAAAGAACAGTTCAAATAAATAATTAACAGATCTAATGCTACGATATTCATGCCAATGATAACTGCATGAAAACTTCTGACCGTATCTCTGGTCAGCACCTTGAGTGCTCTGTCTCTGCACACACACAGTGGTCCTCAGTGTCACTACAAAAAGAGGAGCATTAATTAATTGAATCCCCTCTACCTGGTCCTCAGCCTCCTTGGCACTGCAGCCCAGTGCACCACTGCAGCAGACCCAGAGAACACCCCCCCCTCACTGCCCGACTCATGTCAGAGCTGCATCGAGCCAAACCCGGGGGTGTCTGGCTTTACAACTAGATACCACCGGGCATTGAGACCCTCTAGCTCCATGAGGCACTGGAAAGTGGCCGGGGCTCTGAACAAGCCGAACAAAGTGTGACAAATTGGAACAAACCGTATGGAGTGGAGAAGACAGTGTTTTCCTTCGACTCTGGTTGGTTAAATCAAGTGTTGTGAAAAATCAAGCATTACCTAATCGGTCCAGGAGCTCATCGACCCAGGGCATGGGGTAGGCATCAAACCGTGACACTTTTTTCACCCTGTGGTAGTGACACAGAACTGTATAGACCCCTCTTTCTTCATACCAGAACTATGGGGCTACACTAAGTGCTGTGTGACTCTTCTCTCACTCCCATTTTCAGCATTTCAGCCAATTCTTTCTGAATTGGCTGAAATGTTGCTTATGTTCAGGCAACCTGAAGGGCTGTGAACTCCCGGTGACGCCAAGCTGCGTTTCAAAATGGTGCTCTATGAGCATCGTAAAGGCGGAGATCACATCTGCAAAACTCTGTTGCAATACAGCAACATCCGAACATCTGAATCACGATCTTATTCAAGTCTTATTCAGCCGCTTCATCAGCCCATCAGTCTGATGATGGTAGACGCTGATTTAACACCCAATCATTCGTCCAGCTCTTTTAGTGTGCAAGACATGAACGACGTGAGCTGGTCTGTCAGTATCTCTTTTGGGATACCTGAAACAGCGCCTGCACCACTCTCTTTGCAGAAAAGGTGCACAGCGGCACTGCTTCTGGGTATTGGATTGCATAATCCACCAGAACTAGTACAAAGCGACAGCCATATACACTCTGGTGAAATGGCCCAATGAGGTCCATTCCAATGCGCTCAAATGGGACCTCCATTTTATTTTATATGCTGGAATATGAAGAATGGGATTATAGGATTACTTTCTTGGAAAAGTAATGAGTAACTAATTACTATTTTCAAGTAACTTGACCAACACTGGTCACATGACTGCTCCAGTGGGAAATCTCCCGTGGGGGTGAATCATTGACCCACAGCCCCAAAAGGTTCCCAAATTCAGGGATGCGATATAACTGCATTCTGCCCTTAAATTTAATCAGCAGCGGCACCATGAGATATTTGTGGACGTCCCCATGCACACATCTAACCTCCACCCACTCAGCCTCTAACAATACTCCCGGGCGAACCAGGGTTTGGTTGACCAGAGTCTGCGTGCAGCCTGTGTCTACCAAAGCCTGGTCTATACCCACTTGACACCTTAGCAGAATGCGATAGTCCGTCTGGGACCGGGGGAGGGTGCCCGAGCCCCGGCGATGGGGAACACCTATCCCACTTCCATCAGCGGACCGTCAGGCCTCAGGTGTCCTGGCAGCCCACACTTCTAGCACTCCTCCCCCGGCATCTGTGATGCGCTCTGTTGCTCAGGAACAGTGCCGGCTGTTTCTGGACCCTGGGAAGGCAGATAGGACAGAAGTGGGTTAGTTGTCCGCCGTGGCCAGGTGATCCTCTGTGCAACAGCAGCAACAGAGCCAGAGATCACACACCCCCATTTGCCATATGTAGATACAAACGGAAGACATCAAATATATGAAGCAAGATATATGGGATTATGTAGTAAAGACAAAAGTGATAAATATGTTTTATATTTTAGGTTCCACCCTTTGCTTTGTTGGCAGCGCTGCAAACCCTCGGCCTTCTCTCAGTGAGCTTCATGATGGGGTCACCTGACGTGTTTCCCCTCACAGGTGAGCCTGTCAGGGCTCATTTGTGGAATTTCTTGCCTTCTTAATGAGGTTGGGACCATCAGGTGTGTTGTGCAGCAGTCAGGTTGGTGCACAGCTGACAGCCATATTTGACGACTGTTAGAATTCATATTATGGCAAGAACCAATCAGCTGAGAGAAACAACAGCCCATCATTACTTTAAGAACTGAAGGTCAGTCAGGCTGTAAAACTGCTAAAACTTTGAATGTGTCCCCAAGTGCTGTCACAAAAACCATCAAGACCACGATGAAACTGTCTGACATGAGGACGCCCCAGGAAAGGAAGAGCAGGAGTCCCCTCTGCTGCTGAGAATACATTCATCCGAGTCACCAGCCTCAGAAATCACAAGTTAACAGCAGCTCAGATCAGAGCCCAGATAGATGCACACAGAGCTCCAGTAGCAGACACATCTCTACATGTTCAGAGGAGACTGTGTGGATCAGGCCTTTATGGTCAAACAGCTGCTGAGAAACACAAGGAGTGGACATTAGACCAGAGGACATCTGTGCTTTGGTCTGATGGGTCCAAATCTGAGATCTTTGGTTCCACCTGCCGAGTCTTTGTGTGAGAGAGAAAAGGTGAACGATGGTCTCTACATGCATGGTTCCCAATGTGAAGCATGGAGGACGAGATGTGATGGTGTGTGTGTGTGTGTGTGTGGGGGGGGGGGGGGGGGGTTTGCTGCTGACACAGTTGGAGATTTATTCAAAATTGAAGGCGCACTGAACCATCATGGCTTCCACAGCATCCTGCAGCCACATGCATCCCATCCAGTTTGTATTTAGTTGGACCATCATTTATTTTCCAACAGCACAATGACCCCAAACACACCTCCAGGCTGTGTCAGGGCTGTTTGACCAAAAAGGAGAGAGATGGAGTGCTGACCAGATGGCCTGGCCTCCACAGTCACCTGACCTAAACCCAGTGGAGATGGTTTGGGATGAGATGGAGCTCAGAGTGAAGGCAAAGGACCAACAAGTGCTCAGCATCTCTGGGAACTCCTTCAAGACTGTTGGAAACCGTTTCAGGAGACGACCTCATGAAGCTCATGGAGAGAACGCCAAGAGTGAGCAAAGCAGGACGCAAAGCAAAGGGTGGATATTACCAAGATATAATCTAAGATATAAAACACGAGTTATTTCACAGTTTTTTGTTTACTACATAATTCCACATGTGTTCATTCATAGTTTTGATGCCTTCAGTGAGAATTCTAAAAAAACACACACACACATACAAACACATATGTGTGTGTGCAAGGTATGCTCTTAAATATAGCAGAGGGGATTTTCTGTCTACTTCTACCTCACCAGCTTATCACCTACTTAGTGGGTTCATCAGACTTCTCTTCATTACCAGGAATTCTACTAAATATCCAGACACTTTCAAACAGCTCACTGTAAGAAAAAGCAAAAGTTTTCATGCCATCAATACACAATCATAATTAATAGTTAGTGGAAATGCTGAGGCTTTTACAAAGACTCTTTCATCTCCAAAAAAAAAAAAAAAAAAATCTAACAGTTTCCATAACCCCATGTATGGATCCATCTTTATTGCACTGCAATTCATTTATCCTAAAAAACTGTACAGCTGCCCCCAGAAGGCTCTTAGATGCATTTTGGAATTCAGTTTTGGCCACTTTAGTATTTAAAAAGCTTTTCGATCATTTCATCTTTATTTACTTTATTAAACTTCATTTAATATAATTTGTGAAGGTGAAGTTTCAGGTCATCACTTCTCATAGTTTTACGATAGAAATCACTATTGATCTTTGAGACTGCTCAGTCACTGGCTGTGCTGTTGGAATGTTTTTCTTTATATAGTCACCCCACAACCACAAAAATGAGAGCACTAGTCATTTGTCTGTTGAGGGACAGGAACATCAGTGTCAATATAGAACTGCCTTTGTTAATAACTTTTATTAAAATACATTAATCTCTGTAATCTTTACAAATTACAACTAGACCAGATTACGAGGCTCTCCACAGTTACACAACAACATCAGTTTAGCTGTGGCTATGATAGAAATGTGCAGTTACTTTATACATTTACTTGAATTGTTATTAATCCTACACAGAACCAGCCAGCGTAGGTGACATAGTTTGAGTGCAGGACACAGTTGTCTTAATGTCATCACAACAAGCACAGAATGATTATTGACAGATTTACAAACTAATGATTTTCTGGTGCCTTTGTGTCAATGGTGTGTTTCATGTATAGGCGGGGCTGCGTGGGAGAAACGGATCCTGCTATCATGCAACAGAGTGATATGCTAATGTCTTTGCATCAACATGGAGGCTACTGGCATGAAGCACTGGAGCCACAGATGCACCCAGGAGACATGAATCATTTTGGTGTCCATGTTGTCATCACTTGACCAACCAACTGAATCCATGGTGTGTTCCTTTGAGTTTTGTACTATTTGGGGTTTTTTTCAGTGTGATGGCCCAAACAATTCTGTGTTTAACTGGTGCAAAACACAAAAAAGAAAGCTGGAAACATTCCAAATATATTTTCTTGCTTCTTAGCAGAGAAAAAAGATGGTATGTTCATTATGAATGTATGTGACATGTGACTTCACCAGAGTGTACTGACCATGTGAGCTAACGTTTTTCATAGGTTGTTAAAGAATGTCAGTGTACTTTCTCAGTTGAGTGCAATGAGGAGGCTGCATGTTTACAACATATAACAACAACAACGTGTGCTGAGCACATGGCTCGTTCTCTGCTTGTAAAGAGCTGAATATGTTCACACATAGAAAATGTATAAAAATGTGTGCTGTCAGCGTTAATCTCGTTAAAATGACTTTAACACCATAACCGCAGTTTGAAACTGTTCTTCGTTTGTGAAATGCACAACGAGCTAACCGCGCTAACGCGTTGATGCCATGGTAACTCGCTAATGGAGATTTGTGGTTATGGCGTTAACGGCATTTTAATAAGCTTAGCGCTGACAGCACTAATAAAACTGAATGATAGCTATTGCTGTCCTTGCCTTTATGGAGGGCGATGTGCTTCGGTGGCATTTCAGCTTCCAGCATTTTCCAGTTTTTGCCACCTGTGCATGTGACAGCCTATACATGCTTTAAAATCGTGTATTGAGTGAATAACACATAGAGACTCCCAACAGTGGGTAAACCTCAGTACAGCTGCAGCTGTACACACTTCACTGTTAAGCATTACTGATGCATAAAAGCAAAAAGTTTGTTCACACTGTGGTTCACACCAAAGATGACCAGTGTAAGAAATTTAATACCAGGAACAGTCTTTTCAACTTATTGTCACCTTGGTTAAAATGCTGTGTATGTTTATTATAACCACTACTACTGCTCTGTGAGTGAAAGGCACACTGCCTACATTTCCAACAGCAGCCTTTTTTTTCTGAACTGAAATTACTGAATAATGCGTGTTCTTCATGACTCACCAATAAAGTCACATCATGGTCTGGTCCTTGTTTTTGTGAATCTTTTGGTTACATTTTTTCCCGCTGTGTTTTCATGCCACCAGTTCTAAAGCTCCTTTGGGCAGCTCGGACAAAAACTAGACGTAGGTCCGCACTGATAGTTGCACGTTAGATGGTCAGTCAGTGTTGCCCAATTCCATTTTGTCTGGAGAACACTGCCAGCCATTGAGAGAGAACCATTAGGAACACGAGAGAAGTGTTTGAGAGACAGAAAGGCAAAAATAAAATAGCATTCCTCTCACTGGTAGGACCAGGATACTCAGCCAAGCATGGCACCTCATCTCACAGCTTCAAAGGCATGGTGGAAAAATACCAGCGTCCCCAATGTGTACATTTCAATCTGTTGTGACCAGACAGTGTTTTCACTGCAAATGCCCTTGCAGCTCACATGGCCGATTAATAGATTGTAGGAACAAGTTTAGCATTTCTGTGTTAGCCTGCACTTCCCCAATGAACTGTCCACACTCCAGTGCTTCAGCACATCACAAACCCAGACAAACAGACTTATAATAACCCAGCTCAGCCACAATAACGAAAACAATAAATATATCATGCTTTACTAGTCTCAGTCTCTCTAGTCTGCCTTCCATTAAAGACATAATTATTTTGCATCAACCTTAATTAAAAATATCACCAACGACATGAATGTGTTTGGATTCATGGAAGAAACCAGAGAACACAAAGTTCTGAGGGGTTCAAATCTAGAACATTAATCCACAAACAAACATCCAGTTGTTACACAGAAATACGACCTAATGACGGTGCAACGTTTTACTACAGGCACTGTTTATTGTTAGCGTACAAATTAAGCATTCCTCTACTTTCCAGGATTCTCTCAGAGTTACGTCTTTATACATTTCATCCATATATTTTACTTTTCTTTAAATTTTCATCAAAGGTTATCTGATTCTCTTGGGCCATTTTTGTACATTTTTGACATTTTATAATTACAAGTGTTCAGTGTGAGCAATTCTAGTAGTACAGAATTATGTACTGCAGGTGTGTGGAGGCTGAAGACAAATGTATTGCTTAACATAGCAGCTTTGTGTTTGACAGATGCTGAAATATGTGGACAGGTTGTTGCTTCTCCTTAGTGCCCCTATGGCATTCTTATGTATTCACATTGAAAAATAAATATTTGTTTTTGTAATGGTAGATATTGAATCAAATGTCATTTCTTTTTCTTTGTGTGTGATTTTGTCACTTTGAGCTTGAGGTTAATCTTACTGTGGAAAAGTTGTAGTCTACAATGGGTTGTTATGCAAAGTTTGCAACTGTTCTTCATTTGTAAACTGTACATTTCAGAATTTGTGATACTGCAAGACAAGTACAACAGAGTTTTAGGGCCACATTAAGAAAAAACATGTTATTGATCATTTTGAGAATAAAGTCGAAATTTATTCAATTTATTCAATATTTTGAAAAAAAAGTTGAAATACAATTTTGAGAAAAAAGTTGAAACATGCAGATTACAGTTGTTGTTTCAACACAGACCAGCACAGTCGTTATGCAAAATGACTTGTTTACATGAGTCAGTGAAGCAAATCAGCCACTCGACCAGGTTTGTGTGGTTTCTCTGACCACATGTAGCTTCTCCACCATCTTTATACTTTTCAGCACCCTGTGTTTATGTGCTAAAAGAGAAACGACGTCCTTCCTTGTTACTAAAACCGATTCTGAAGAACAATTTCACAAACTCAGAGGGTACAGCAGCTGTCGAAACAACTGTATAATCTCCACATTTTGACTTTATTCTCAGAATGATCAATAATATTTTTTTCTTAATGTGACCCCAATACTCTGTCATACAAAAGTCTAATGTTTAAAAATAGACATAAATTAAAACATACCAAAGTAAAGCGATCTATCTCCTTTCATCTCAGACAGCGCTGGCAGTAATATTAACCTGTCAGTTAACATTACTGCCATGTTGTGGCCACAGTTGGTTGTTGCCACTGAAAACTGTGCTTCTTTCAATCTCATAGAAAACTGCAGCTCTCTGTGTTTTGACGGTTTTGTCCATCTCCTGTTAACAATGACTGGAGCTGTGCAAGCTGAGAGGCCAGCAGCTTTTTTCCTGGTGGCTTGCACATGATGGCATGCCTGGCAAGCTGCCGCTGAATCTGCTTTCACTGCTCTGAGATCAGTTAGGATCTATGCTTCAGATGGGAACACAGAGAGCATTAGCCAGTAAATGATCTTCACTAATTTAGATTCATAACAGACGAGTTTGCTTGGCCAACATGTGTGATGCAGATAAGATGAAGCTTGAAAAGGTTGTAGTAATGTGGTCCACACAGGACAGCCACTACAGACTTATGATGTTTAGAATATGATGCGACATTAAACAGTATTAAAAACGAGCCATCTTCTCTGCTTGCCCTTCTGTGATTCAGCCACAACTGTGGTTGAATTGGACTTGAGTTTTCAGAACCACAGGATTTCACCACTTCTGTGTCTGTAGTTGGGGTCATAACTCTGTGGCAACGATCTTTTCATTTTCTTCACTGTAGTTGCTCGTGGTTTGATGTGCAGTCTATGCCTCTGGCTGTACTCTGCTGCGAGTATGTTATTGTACTGTGAATCATCTTTTCCAGCTGAAAGTAAACTCTAAAACCCCGTTAACACTTCTTTCATGGCAACTGCTGGCAGATTGTTGACCAAGTTGCTCCAATCATGTTCTTTCAGAGGTTGCACAATCTGTGTCTTCTGAACATACGGCAAAATCCCTCTTTTTCCCTTTGTGGTTCAGTGTTTGAGGCCTTGTGGTTTGCTGTTGCCACAGTCTTGTATTTGCCACCCACTGCTACACAAATTGACATGCAATGGTATGTCTACCGAGGTGGTTGATGTCAGGTTGATGTAAGGTAAACGTCCCAATTCATGATCACCTCTCAAAGTGATGTGCAGCTATTGTTCTTCACATTCCTTGATGTTTCATTGGTAGTAAAAGAGAGATATTTCAGTCTTTGAAGTGGGGCTGTAATTTGAAGAGAAAGGCTTTATTGTCTTTAAGCTGAATTTTTTCTACTATGCATAGTAGGACATGTTCATCTTGGATTTTGTGCTGCAATGGCCAAAACCTTTCTTCCCCAAATCTGCACTTTTTGGGTTTCTTTATAATAATTTGATGCTATGCAGGCTCTTCCTTGAACTTTTCTTCGACTGGAGTTCTTTCTCCCGATCAACACCAAAATCTTGCTCAGCTTATTTCTGGGGTTCTCTCTCTAATATAAAGCACCTATAGTGGCTGTTTTTGTGAACTATTGCAATATAAGTAAAATTGGATTGAATTGAAAAATGTGTTACTTAACATCAGAGACGTGATCCGTAAAGCATTTGAGCACTGATTGTATTTGAATGGAACCAACGATAGACCCGGTCCAAACCGGGGGCTTTCCCACAGTGTTGTGAGAAAGAAAACATGTGCTGTTAAATAATTTGGTTAATGAACAAGGACTCTTCTGGACTCTGTCCGAGATAGAACCTCTTATTTTACATGCACGGCCTCTCCACTAATGCGAAAATCTGCAATCCAATTTGCAGAAGCAATCAGCTCCTAATTCTTCTTCTCATGTATGTTTGATTTCCTATTGGTTAGTGCCTTTGAATAATGAATGTGTGTCTCTTGGTGTGGTTAATACTAAAGTGTTTAATGTTTTGTCCCCTTTGCTAAGGATGGAATCGGTGAACTTGGTTCACCAGCCATACACCTTGAGGTCTGTTATATTCTGCTTTCAGAAAATGGTAAAATGATTTACTTATCTGTGGCTAATTTTTTTTGATTACGCGAGAATGACATCCCGCTCTGAAGCACAAAATATGATTTAATATAGTCCACAATAATATCTCTTCCATTTTTATCTTATCAGTTGTTCCAAGATGAAGATTGATACCAGCCTGAATATGCCCCAGCTCCCAGAGGCCCTGTCCCAGGCAGGCCTTCAGTTTACTGTGGCAACTGAGGAGGACTTTGATGAAATCATGGCTATGAGCCAGGACATCTATGGAGGCCTTGACTATCTACCTACTAGATACACTAGCTGGCTGCAGGATACCAACCGTACAGTTATACTGGCACGCAAACATGGAAAAGTGGTAAGTTCACTCAGTAGTAAAAGTTCAGTTCACTGGATAAATGGCTGTAAAGCATCACCCTGATAAATGACCCAGCCAGCCTGAAACCTCAGCAGGTTGCATTCTACATATACATCTACTATACATATAAAACATAAAAAAAAACATATATCTGAATGCTGTTTGTTGATTGGAGCACATAATTAAGTAAATTATCTCTCCTATTAATGGACCGCCAAACTTGCTACTATGAGCTTGAGTAAAACACCCGGCAACTAGATATGACTTCCTCACAAACTAGCAGAGTTGGCCCCTTAGATAAATAAGTAATTAAAGGTATCCATGTCAGCGTGATGGCTTGTAATTTCTTGTCTGTTATCTTCCTTTGTTTGATTGCTTGGTAGATTGCTCTGGAGTCTGTCTGTGTCATCGATGAGGGGGAGACCATGCTGGTGGAAGGTCTCCGTGTTGCCCCCCAGGAAAGGGGCAAGGGCGTGGCAGGTGTTCTGCTACGCTTTTGTGCTGAGCTGGTTAAATCTAGGTATCCAGAGGTCAAAGTATGCCGCTTGACCCGTGATGATAAGCTTGGACCAAAGGACTTTGAAAAGTACCGCATCATAACTAAGCAGGTAGAGTAAATAAATGCTTTGATCTGTCCTGATGTTAAATGGCTTCTTAGTCATCATGAGCCTTTTTGGGCTGTTTGCATGCTTTCAATGCTGCCTTTTCTCTCTCCAGGGAATCCTGCTGATGCGCTTCAGAGCTGAAGACCTCAAGCTGCATCTCTCTGAATTTGGTCTAGAAGGAGACAATGAATCCACTTTGTCCACCTTTTGCTCCAGTCCTCCTCCAGTGCATCTGGACCATACAGCAATCCAGCAGCTGTACTTAAACAGTGACCTGATGCACGGGGTCCTCCCTAACGCAACCATCATTCAAGACTGGCAGCCATTCAAGCTTTTGCCCAGTAACATGGCAATCCTACTAAAGAAGGAGATTGACTGGATGGTGGATGATGTGTCCAATCCTACTGTGGCCAGCCTCTGTACCTTCCCATTCAGGGTCCCCATTGGAGATGACTGGTAAATGTTCCTTCTTCATTTATTGATAGGACTAAATGGATGTTGCTGAAGCAAGTGTACTGACAGTAACACGAACCATTGTCTATAATAGCAACTTTTAATAGTATCACTAGGGAGCACAACAATTTCACTTTTTTCTACACGGTACAGATAGTTTCTATAGAGACCGTTCTTATTCCCAACGCGTAACATACTGACGATTTGTCACGTCCTGAGGCGTCCCATAGCACCTATGATATGCACCGTGTATTGCAGCCCTAACCTTAACCACAGTCTCAATTGTATTAGATAGTGTTTCCAAAGCGATTAATGATGAGAAAGCAAAATAAATTTACATGTTTCATTCCAAATGGTTCTCATGTGTCCGACTGCGTAACATACCGACGATTTGGCACATGGCGTCGAACGTTACGTTTTGGGATGAGAACGTGTTGTTTCTATAATGTGGTCATTGCATTTACAATCATACTGCTAAGAATGGGAAACTGTTTTCACACAGTCATGATGTTTTCTTTAACCAGGTATTACCTGAACATCGACATGTTTGGTAAAGACCTCGCCCTGGCTCGACAGCAGTTCTTGTACCACCTGCAGCGCCATACTGCCACCTTGAAGGGTCATGTGATGTGCCAGATGTTCCTAGACCCACCGCTTTGGAAGGCCATGGCTGAATTCTGCCACGACACCCTGAGTGTGGAGCTGGTGAAAGAGTATACTGAGCAATGCGTGGTGGAGTGTGATCTCATCTAGTTGCAGAAGGTGGATGCAAATAAGGAGAAGTTGTCGAGGCATGACAGGAAGGAAGACAAGGGTTTAAACAACAAGAAAGTAACACAAATACAAATAAACACAACACTCTGTACTGAGGAGCAAAATCAAGTAAACAAAATGTAGTTTTAGATACAAAACAAAACCTTGAAGAACTAACAATACACAGACACATGATGGGAACTTAAAATCATCTACATCATGTAATCAACTACAATAGGTCTATGATTAATGCCGAATTTATAAAGTTTATAGTAATTAACTGGTACACTGGACGCGTTGATTTTGCTACTGAGGTGTATTTAACATGTCGTTTCCTCAAAAAAACAAGAGAAGGAACAAAATAACACAAATACCTCTTTCCATGGATCTAAAATGGACTTGTGGAAAAGCACTAAAACACCCTGTTGTTTTTTTAAATGATTTTCAAAGAATGATCAAATCTGATAGAGTCCAACAGAGTCACATAGGATGCGAATACACGTGAGGATTATTGTCCTGACGAGAGGTCGTGAATTCAATCAGAAGTTAGAAAAGTTCTTTAATTTCACTGAATAAAAAGCAAACTGTTTTTGTCATTGCTATAAGTCTTGCGCGGACCCTATTGCAGTTGAGCTACAAAGATGTAAAAAAATTAAAAAGTGATGAACGTGAGGATACTTTTCCCACACACTGTCGTAAAGTAAAATTGTGCAAACAAAGTGCAACAGCTCATTTTCAATTCTGTTCTCTGTGTAAATATGGAAATTCTAAATATGTGTAATGCTGAATTGGGTTGTCAAATCTGCACATTTCTAAAGGCACTTTATTAAAACTACCCTTGAAGGTTGTGTCTACATTATATCGAGAATCAATCGTTTGGGATCAAAAACAGCGCCCTCCAGAATGTTCGGGGCAAAGACAGCACATTTTTGCAGCTTTGCCTCTAAACAGCACCACTGTGGAAATCACAAATCAATATGTTACTGAAGTGCAAGCTTTCAGGTTTAATTTAAGGGGTTTTACAAAAATTATGCATGAGCTGTATAGTATAAAATGGCGTAGTCCCCCTACCTTTCAGATGTTCAAAAATAAATGGAACAATTGACTGACAGATGCTTTTGTGGCAGGTGAGGCCTGCTTCACTGTTATTTAGTGAAAAAGAAAGCAGACATAATATTTGAAGGTTAATCATAATTCAAAGTGTTTCACTGTAAATTTACTGTAATTTTAAAACAAAATCTTGCAGGTGAAGAACGTCGACATTACCAAAGGTTGATTCTGTTCATCTGGACGTTTTCAGTGGGAGAAAAGTTTCGTCACTCATCCAGGTGACTCCTTCAGTCTCAGCTGACTGCAGGTTTCCCCAACCTTATAAATAGCAGGAAATTGGCTGGAAAGGTCCAGCCAATCCAGGAGAGAAGGACAACGGCTGACTAAGAGAAAACCTGTAGTGATCCCATATGTGTCAGGAGTATCGGAGCAGTTGATTTTTTCTAAACACCAGGTCTCTGTGGCTTTTAAACCCCAAAACACGCTGCGCCAAAAGCTGGTCCACCCCAAGGATCGGGTCCCCCGACACAAACAGAGTAACATAGTGTACGCTGTTAAGTGCCAGGAGGATTGTCAGGATTTATTCATCGGGGAAACCAAACAACCTCTGGCTACAACACAGCAGAGCCACCTCGTCAGGCCAGGACTCTGCAGTCTATTTACTCCTACAGGCCAGTGACACTCTTTCAATGATGAGGATGTAAAAACCTGGACAGGGAGGAACGCTGGTTTGAGGGCGGAGTCACGGAGGCCATTTACGTGAAAAGAGAAAGACCATCTCTGAATCGAGGAGGGGGCCTAAGGGTACATCTGTCACCATCTTACAATGCTGTGATTGCAGCCATTCCCCAACTCTCTGTGAATGGTGCTCATGGTTATTGATCAGTGGGTTTTGATCAGTGGTTGTTGATCAATGGTCATGAGAATCTGCATGATTAAGATTAAGGAACTGACCTCACAGCCCATCGTTCCTTCAGTGGGCTGGTTTCAGTCATTATGCAAATATCCTGTTTATAAGATTGAAAGCTGCAGTCAGCTGAGACTGAAGGAGTCACCTGGTGATGACGAAACGTTTCTCCCACAAAACGCAAAAATCCACAGTGCTCATCCTTTAAACACACTCTTCACCAACCTTACAAGGCGAGTTGTGTTCATACAACCTGTAACGTTACTTTGAGTTAGGAGATAAAGATATGAGGTCCATCTCAGTCCATACGTCCATGTGCAAGCACACTTCTCCCACACTACAGAGAGCAGTGGCGCACACTTGTGACATCATTAACATTAACTTAAGTTGTCTTAAAGAGACACCACACAATTGTGACTATTACACACAGCATCTGCCTAACATGGTGGAGCCAGCATCGTGCCAGTGAAACTGGGTCACTGACAACGTGACTGCTGATAGAAGCAGCAGAATTCATTGTGAAGTGTGCAGCGCTTTATTCTCTGCTCAGACCTAACCAAACGATGCTCAGACAGAAAATGATCAGACAGCACTAACAGTGCAAACAGATTAGGACCCAAATCATACTGAAAAAGCAACCCAACAGTTTCTCAAGGTAAAAGAAACGGGACGTTCTTCCATGCCCAAGTCTCACATGTCTCAACCCAGCAAGCACCAAATCACAACAGCCACCTCAAGGAGCTTTAGGTGTTAAGGTAAAGACCCTGAAACATAGAGAGCAAGCCCCAACAGTCAGCCAAGCAACCAGCAGGGGGTAGGAGAGAGAGCCAGAGCTCAGGACACACTGTGGAAGAGGGCCACAGTTTCATAATAACTGAGGATTAAATCCAAAGTGGTATGTCAGCACATAGAGGGAAATCTATTTTTGTCTTGAGTAAAGATCGAGCTGAGCAACTCAAAGGAAACAACATTTGCTGATGTCCATTGTTTCTAGACTTCAAGCAGACATTGGTTGAAAAATGCAGTCCTTCGTTTTTTAAAGTGTCTTAAAATTGATGTTAAGACATAAATTTATGTTATCCCAGAAATTTTGAACCTCTGAAAATGGGGCTTTGCAAAACAAGTCATTGAATTTTTCTGTTAAACCCTTTAAATTAGAGCTGACTGTCAGCTCATCAATCACAGTTTTTTTTAATTTACAATCCACTGTGGAGTTGTCCAAAGGCAAAACTTTGTCCCAAACATTATGAAGGGCGCTTTAGTAATTTACTAATTTTGGGTAACATCATCTTTAACCAGCATTACCTTGGGAATGTCAACAGCAGGAATGGACAGGTCAAATATGGACAGGTTTATGCTTTTTCTTTTAAACACATGTTACTGAGTTCATATGTAACTGCTGCAATACCATTATTAACTTCTTAAAAGGTAAGACAAATTTAGGCTTGAGTACTTTCTTACAACAATGCCAAACAAAAATGCTAATGTTTCAAAAATACTTCGCTGATGACTGTGCAGCTTACTGGCTTTGTATAAAACAGAGACGAACGTTATGAAAGTAAAAGTTTGCGTTAACAAATGATTTAGTATATTGTTACATTTTTAATGTCAAGTAGCCTTCAAGGATCTTTTTCAAAGATAATATTAGTTTGTGTACAGCTAGACCTCGCCCAATAAAATCACAACACTTTAAACACAAACTCGACTGCTTTTTAATGCAAAATGTTTCGATCCACAATGAGAAACAGCTTTAGTGTTACTTTTATAGGCTATTTAAGTGTGCTCTGCTGGATGTGTTTGCATGATTGTCCTGAAAAGTGTTCTAAGGAAAAATCTTTGGCTTTTGAAATCAGCGCCATCATCATATAAAGTTTTTTTGGTCTATTTTGTCTAAAATGTTACTTTACCACCAAATTCCAGCACAAATGTGTTCAATTTGGTAGAGTCTCACCTGTCTGTACTGCATTAGTGCTTTATCTACAGCATATTTCATTTTTACGAGGAAGCTTTATGGCCTAACTGTTCTTTATAATTCTTCACCGAACAGAATTGAAATTACATCTGCATCTCCACGTATTATATCTCTATTTCTCTATTTAAATGACCAAATACAGAGAGAGAGTGAGACCAGGTAAATAGTGTGTATCTTTTTAGAAATACACTTTCATTTGTAAAAACTAGTTTCCTTGCCTTGGCAAGCTTTAATCTTGACTCTGACTACCTTCTTCTTCTGGTATGCAAATATACGTGAAAGGATGACTGTGTCTGTTTTATAAGAAAGATAAATCTTTAGTTTTACACAGAATTCATCCTGCTTTTTGAGTCGTCACATCCTCAGCACATTTCTAACAAGACAGGCAGTCAGCTTTTCACTCGATAGGTTGTAACCAAAGAAAGTATATCCTCAGCTAAGCCAGTGTGCCAGAAGAGAGTAACGTTGACAGTATCCCTCTGTCTCACACTGCTGTAAGCAATGCTTTCAGCCTGGCCAACCCTATAAACGTCTGCCTCTTCTGCTGCTTCTCAGTCTTACTCATAAACAAGACTCTTTGTTGTTTACTGGTGAACAAAATACTTTGTTACAATGTGACTGCTGACTGCCGGTTAATCCCGTATTCCATGTTTCCTCCACTTTTAAATCAAAATAACTGAAATTTGTTTCCCAGCTGTGACTCAACCAACCACTAGTTTTCATAATGTACCATAACTTTCTACTGCTGTTGTGTAATGAGAAGTCAGTTTGTTAGGTTGATTTTTGTAATCACAAGAAGTCATTGCAGGGAACAACTGAAAAAAACAACAATAAGTTCATTTTATAGTCTTAAATACACACTGAGACATTCAAATCTTTGAAGCATATATTAAATAAGTTGCTACGTATTTTAATCACAATCAAATAAACATTTTGATAAGCTTAAATGTATCTTTTAATAGCAACTAGGGCTAGCTTAGGCAAAGAAATGGATCAAGCTTAGTTACTTTTTGTCATAAAAAAATATATATGAACAAGGTGTTTGGCTCTGAAAAAAATCGTGTATTTATTGGAAAGCGACTGCAGAGAATGTGACCACATTCATTAGCAAACTGTGCAGCTCTGCAACATGTTCCTCTCTACGTTGGTTAACAAGTTTATTAGGCCTCCTGTCAGAATAAGAACAAAACACAAATATTTATAAATCTGTCGAAACCTGTTTACAAATAAATTCATATTGTTATTTATAATAATAAACTAAATTAACATTTTTACACCCAAAATTAATCCAGCACATTGGACTTTCCTAAAAAGTCTAAAATGAATGAATCATAATATTCAACCAGTAAAACTTCTGTTCAGAAATGCAAGAAAAAAAATGTAATTTGGCAACTAAATAAAAAAGTGCATAACAATTATTACCATCATTATTATTATTTTGTTTTTTGTGTTAACCAGTAAATTTGAAAACCCATGGGTAACAACATTAATTATATTTTAACACTTAACATATAATTCTGATTACACAGCTTGTGCATACTGGTGGACTGACCAGCACAGAAACACAGAAAACAAATAATTACCAAGACTTTGGTATAAACGTGACATTTGGTGGTCTAACAAATTTGTTATACACTCAAACTCACAATTTGTTTAAATGCAAACGTTTGGGGTGTGCGTAGTGTTAGGCAAAGTTTGCAGATCTCCACCTAAAACTTATTTCCTTATTAACAAACTAAATCGACATAATCACAACAATTTGGTTGCTGTTGAGAAAACAGCCATGATTCTTCGGTATGCTAGCTTCTGTAAAAGACAGTGGTTGCACAGTCAATACACACGATTTTGTATTTAGTTATTTGCAGGATCCTGTGCTTGGAGGTTAGAAAACTACAGAAACATACACACAACCTAAGGGATTTTCATTGTCCATGTTCCAGTGGTTCATTGCTACTTTTGGACAATTAGATATTTAAAAAGCCGTTTGTCAGTTTAAGAATTACGACACTTTACAGCTGACACTGGCACAAATCACCAGCAAGCACAAATCAAATGACATATTTAATTGTTCGGACAATAGGAACAAAATATTTTAATATCAATTCAGTCAGCTTAAGATTGGCTTCAGCACCTGTGCTGCTTTCAAGCCTGAGGATATGAATTGGGGACAGTATATTAAACGACTAAGTCATAGATCAGACAGGCTTCCATCGTTTTCATGCCTTTTCTTTGCTTAGACTCATTTACGCAGTAAATACCACACAAAAAGAATATGTTCAGGCGATTTCGTGCTCATGACTGAGCCGTGTGTGCAACAGGAAAGCTGGAAAAAGTGCCAAATTTCATGCTGAACTGGTTATCTGAATGAATTTATGAAAGAGCGGCAATTTTTGTTGTTGTTGTTGTTGTTTTCAATGCAAGACTTGTTTGAAAATTCATTTAAACTTTGCCTGGTTTGTTAAATAACCTATAATAACCTATTTAATTTGAGGTCAGTTATATCACTTTGTCTTAAAGATGTGAGGATTGTTTACTTAGTATACAAGTAAATAAACAAAGACAAAGGCATTATAGGGCAAAGTATTATATTAATGTATGTTTTATGAATTGCTGTATATGCCATTAAGTTAGTGGGTAAGCAACATGCACTTTAATTGTCTTTGGCAATAATAGCTAAGCTCCCATCATATGTAAAGCAGTCTCAACCTCACGTTCTTGTCACACATCTCAATGTGCAAAAACAATGATGCAGCGTCATAATGTAAAACGTCAAAACTCTGTCAGTCTGTTCCTTCGAACGTGAACCACGTCACAGGAGACATGTAGAGCAGTTACACATGAAAATGAAATCATATATTTTATTCTCTAAACAGACTAACAGATTAACAGAACAAACATTGTTTAACGTGTGCTGAAACTATGATGCAGGTTTGGGTTTATTATAAAACCAGGAGATAACAAAATATACTCGTACATTTAGTGTTGTAGCTACTTTATGTGTGTGTGATTCCATTTTGTGAAACCCAATAAGTTTTCATTTCAGAGGAAAATATTATTCTTTTTACTCCCGTACATTAACAGCTGTGTTGTCATTAGAAACCTTGAAAACTAATAATGTTACATGCAAAATAGAAATAAGATACATTTTTAAGAAGTTAGATTAGCAATTGTGATGCAAAAATGTGTAGTATTCAAAAAACCTTTTCTTTTCATGTGTTCAGTGATGCAAATCTTGACTATATGTACTTTTCAGCCTTCCCTGTGCTTCATTTATATTGCTTGCTTAAACATGTCTTGAATGATAAGGCCTGGGACCTCTAGAATGACATGAACAAACCTTTCTCATTTGTTGTATTTTAAGTAAAGGCAAGTAACGAGTCTGTGTTTTCTTCGACATTATTTTTCTCTTTCTGTTTAAGATGTTTTTAAATACTCTGAGGATTAGCGAATAGCTGATATCTGTTAAGACATAGTTCCACATTTGAAGGAGTCGTGTTATTTCCTGTCTTTAGAGAGTGAGGTGACAGGAGTTTAAATTAAAACACAATTTAGCTGGCTTTATTTTAAGGCTACAAACATCAAGCACATCTATAAACGGAAAAGCTTTCTGAAGGTCATTTGCTGCTTTTTGTTTGTGTTTTCTAATTTTCAGTCTTATAAGCAGCTTGTTACAAAAACACATATTTTCCCTTCTTTAGTCAAATCTACAAAAAATACCAAAGATAAAAAGGTTTGATGGATGTAACATTGTATTTTTATACCTGCAAAGGGATTTCTACAGCGCTGGACAAAAACTTCTTAGAACCTAACTGGTGATGTGTTTATTAAAGTATGCTGGCATGTATACCAACACACAGAGGGTGGATCTGAGTAGATACACTAACCCAGAGCTATCTACAACAATGCTATTTATACAGGACACAAAAAGCAAGAGTGGAGCAACTTAGAAGAGTGGAAGGGACGCTAATTATATGCAAAGAACAAAAGGTAAGTGAAAAAGTGACCGGGCAATGACCATGAGGTATGCTGAGTGAGGTGGGATAGAAGTCCTCTCATTACATCTGAGAGAGAGACAACAGGACTTAATATCCAGGTAATAGAGCGCTATAACATCTATCTGCATGTGATCATGACAACAGTTAATCCTGCTCAAATCTAATCAAAGTATTATTAAGAAATAAAGAATAAATATGATGAGTAAGAAAATTGGCACTGTTATGGCAACGATGTGTCCCTGTCTCTGTGTGTGTTTGGGAGCATGGTAGATATGGTGTGTGTGTGTGTGTGTGTGTGTGTGTGTGTGTGTGTGTGTGTGTGTGTGTGTGTGTGTGTGTGTGTGTGTGTGTTAGAGAGAGATTGTAAAAGACAGTAAGATGTAAGAATCCCTGACTTTTAACATGATTTTTAAAAATAAGTTGAGGATACTGTGACTGACAGAGTAAGGTGAGGAAAAGCATTCCTGTGTAACTGAGCTAAAAAGAAATCATGTTAAAATGATTAAAGATGATTTTAATGAAGTAACCTCTGCTGTAGTTAAAGTGGTGAAAAGTCAGAGAGAGAGGATAATGTGTCTGGACACTGGGTGATTGTCATCTCAGGAGATGTGACTTTCAGAGAGAAAGAGGGGAGGAGGAAGACGAGGGTGCATGTGGGCGAGTATAAAAGAATATGCCTAGGAACATTTGGGGTTTCCTTACATGAGGAAGAGGACATAAGCGCTGCCCTGGGACTCCACAGCTGGAAATTACAGCAAGAATTGCTAGAGGAGCAGCCATCGCCCGAACACTGTGGACTCACACAGTAGTTTTATATCTGTCTCTGCTCATTGTTGCCATGTTGGCGTATAACCTCAAAGGAGTTTTCCACTGGATTACAGCTTCCAAGGATTTGCCTCCTTTCCTATTTCAGTGTATCTACAAGGAACAGAGATAACTGTGTCGTGGACAAAGCCCTTCTCTCCCCAACCTCCCTCCTCTCAGCATCAGATCAGACCTGGAGGGGCGTGACTGGGACCTGATCTGAACTGGAGCAGTGCTCTGTGTGCAGGGCGTGGTCTGCAGGGGAGGCAGACTCACCTGCACGGCATACAATACAATACAACTTTATTTATATAGCACATTTAAACAAAGTGCTTTACACTAGAAACAGCATCTGCACTCACACCTCGCCGGCCTAAAGTCTGTGCTGACTGACTGTTGTGGTTGTTGTTGGTATGTGTCCGGCAGTGAGCTGCAGAGATGTAGCTGTGTTGTGTGTAACAGCAACCGTGGTTTATAAAAGTATGCTGAAAAGCATGAGCGAGTGGTCGTGTCTGCCGTGCGTCTTTCACACTCTGTTATTGGACTTCTGTGGAAACTACAGTTTTTCCATAATGAACACCATGTTTGAACATAAGGGTGGCATCATATCATCAGATCTGCTGTCATATGTCGTGGACAATTGGGTGAAGAGAGGGGCGGAGCTGTCAACTGATCACCACCTGGTGGTGAGTTGGATCGGGTGGCAGGGAAGACGCTGGACAGACGTGGCACGTCCAAAGCTATAGCAGGCCTCTGCTGGGGACGCCTGGCAGAGGCCTGAAGAGCTTTGGTGGTATTTTTATGGAGGCTGGGGACACTGAACGGACCATATTCAGCACCTCCATTGCTGAGACTGCTACAGTCAGCTCCTGTCACAGTGGTAACCCCTGAACCAGACGGTGGACACCAGAGAAGGGGGCCATCAAGCTGAGGAGAGCGTTGAATCAGGCTTGGTTAGCCTACAGGACTTTGGCGGTAGCTGATGGGTACTGGCAGCTTAGCAGAATGCGGCTCAGGCAGTGGCTGAAGCAAAAACTCGGGTGTGGGAGGAGTTTGGTGAGGCCAAGGGAAAAGTTTAGATGCCTTAAAGCCATCCTGACAAAACGTCAGGCAACTCAGGGATAGAAAGTGGTGCTCTGCATGCTGAAGTGGCAGTTCAGCCCTTTGATTCATGTTACAGCAGCTCATGAGTGAATGAACATGGTGCAAGTATTTTAAAAGTACACTTTTCCTAACACTTAAATTTACTTGAGTAGGGTTAGAGGCTGCCACGTCAGCATGCTGTCAAGTTCTATACTCTAGTTAATGACTTACGGCAATAATTTTATTCAGGTGTGTTGCAACAGGGACACATGGAAAGGTTGCAGGACAGCAGCCCTCGAGGACTGGAGTTAGTGACCCCTGCTACAAAGGGACCCTTTGTAGGGTCTCAGCCTTTGTCAGTGTTAAAAGGATCATACCTATACTGCAGCAAGCCACTAGGGGGCAACTGTGATATTTTATCCATATTTGTGAGGCTGTCAAGTGAGGAAACTGATGCCACTGGAAGACTGACATCCAGGCCGCTGGTGACGCGAAGGCTGCTCTAAGTGCCTTTTGGATGGCTTGTCCCCAAAAGTATGACAAATATGTATGAAGCTTATGTGTAAATTCAATTAGAAAGATCTATGGCCTACATCTGTCTGCTCTCAGGTGCTGCTGGATGAATCTAAGGTTTATCACATTGACTTTCTCACAGTGTCAAGCTGTTTGTGTGTCCAGGCTAATCACCTTCTCCAGGCCAATCAGCATCCATGCTGTGTTCTCGAGATCTTACTGTGCATCTGTCTTTTGCACACACATTTTGTCCAATCCACCTCATCTCCACCTCTCATCACTCAAGCTCCATTCAAGCCACCTTCATCTCCACCACCAGCATGTAGGCTCGGGGGGATCCTGCTCTAATCCTTTTCACAGCTGGAGCTCCGTTCTGCTGAGACGGGCCATCGGAGTCTGTTATCTTTATGGTTATATATCTATATTCTGTTCATCAACAAATGATGGTGATTCTGTTGCTGCTGCTGTTGTAAATTTGGTAGAATAAAAATGAAATTAATTTGGTGAGTCAACAGCAAAGGATGAGGGGCAGTTTTACCAAGGTTCATCCTCCAGCACAAACTCCGAGTTATTTGACAAATGATGAATTTGTCCTTGTGAACTTTAGGTTACATGAGCAGTAAACCCACAGAATAATCAGAGACCTTTTTTTTTCTCGGTGATAAACTATAGAAATATATTCGTTTGAGCAATACAGTCTTTCAGAGAATGTTCTATAGTTCTTTCAAAGCATACTTGCTGTAGTCCTTTGCTGAGACTTGTTCAACTAAACTTAATCTTTCATGGTGCCTCAGTTCTCCAGAGCTGATGTTGCCAGCTTTTGTCTTCTCTCCGCATCAGTTTCTATCTTTCCTGTCTTTCTGTGATCGTTTGAGGTTGTCTGTGCTCCTGAGTGACACTCATTCCAGGTAGACATTATTTGGCACCTTAGCTTTTTGCCTTAAAGGAACTTTCTTTGTTGCTTCCTGTGTTCAGACCGTCCCTGGGTTTCCTCCTTTTACCTCTGGGGTCCCATTTCCCCTGCGATTTTGTAGATGTCCTGTTGAAGCACTGGGAGTAATGCACTGAACTTTGATTGTCTCAAGGTCTGCTCTTGAGTCCACTCCATCATTTATAACTGCCATAATTATTACATCATTATTGCATGTGTGTTTTGTTTAAATACAATTTTAAGTAAGCCTATTTTTATGAATAATAATTTATTTGTGTTAACACTACATGAGAAAACGCAAATATGTTTACATTTTGTGTTGCCTGGGGGCCTGTTTTAGTGTCGCACTGCATTCCTGCCAGGAGTCAATATTAAATGTGGGAGGAGTTTACAGTCCACAAAAAAATGAATTATGCTTAACCCTTGTATGGTGTTCGGGTCTGTGAGACCCGTGTTCAGTTTTTTTCAAAAGAAAAATTAAACAATTAATTATTTTTTCACGTGTAAATGTGTTGTGTCTTTCCACTCACTCCACTTGATTATAACTGATTTATTTATAACATTTTATATAAAAGAAAAACGAGAAGCACATTAATTCATAAATGTGATCTAACAAAGGTAAAGGGAAAAAATTAACCATGTTTGCTGTTCATATGGCTTGTAATTGGGATGAAGTAAACATCTGTTGAGTAATTTAACATAAAATTGTTTGATAGTGTTAATTTGGAAAGCCAAAACTCTTGCGGGTCCACCAGACCCATGAACACTGGCTGAGTAACAAAAATACGAACACCACACAAGGGTTAAGGGGACATGGACCGCAGATCTAAGTCAAGAAGAGCTTTGCTCTGCAAACTGACTCATTCCCTCTTTGTTGTGTGCAGCAAGGTATGTTTGTTTATTTGTTTATTCTGCGTGGCACACGTTTATAGTTCAATTTGTGCCGTCTGTATGATGTGATGCATGCTTGTTTGTACAATATGATGCATTTTGCACAGTTTGATGGTGAATCTGATGACAGTGATGTTAAAGTGCCAGGTAGCAATTAAATTAATCAGTAACTTGAAAATCCTAGTGTCATGTATTTCTTGGAGGGAGTGATAATTGAACTTGGACCTGCTGAAGTTTCTGTAACCTGCCCGCACTCGATTGTCAAGATGACAATCACAGATAAGACACTCTTTAGCATTAAAGACACACAAGTCTAACAGTGTGTTATGAAGAAATCTATAAGACAGACACTGACATTCGTCCTCTGAAGAATAAGACTCTGAATTCCCTAATAACAATGTATGAAGATGCTCTCCTGGAGTACTCAATGCAACACGCCGCATTCACCCATACTATTATCTATACTTTCAGTGCTTTTCAAATCAAATCAAATCAAATCACTTTTATTGTCACATCACATGTGCAGGCACACTGGCACAGCACATGCGAGTGAAATTCTTGTGTGCGAGCCCCACAAGCAACAGAGATGTGCAAACACAACAACACAAACGAGCAAAATACAAGAATGGCCAACCTGAAACTAATAAATATATGTACAATATATAATAGTGTATGCATTTCTGGATGTGTATACTAAATATTTTCCTACGTGTGTGTGTGTGTGTGTGTGTGTGTGTGTGTGTGTGTGTGTGTGTGTGTGTGTGTATACACATTTTTACAAATTAAATAGTAAAAAAAATAAAATAAAATAATAATAATAATAAAATATATAAAATATACAGAGTTGAATATGTGCAAAACAGTGGCATTTATATACAGTATGGAGTGCATAATGTTGAAGTTCCAGTAGTGAAGCTGAGGTGTCTATGACGTGTTCAGCAGTCTGATGGCCTGATGGAAAAAGCTGTCTCTCAGTCTGCTGGTACGGGACCGGATGCTGCAGAACCTCCTTCCTGATGGAAGTAGTCTGAACAGTTTATGGCTGGGGTGACTGGAGTCCTTGATGATCCTCCCCGCTTTCCTCAGGCACCGCTTCCTGTAGATGTCTTGGAGGGAGGGAAGCTCACCTCCAATTATCCGTTCAGAGCACCGCACTACTCGCTGGAGAGCTTTGCAGTTGTAGGCGGTGCTGTTGCCATACCAGGTGGTGATGCATCCAGTGAGGATGCTCTCAATGGCACAGTGATAGAAGGTCCTGAGGATGCGGGGGCTCATGCCGAATCTTTTCAGTCTCCTGAGAAAGAAGAGGCGCTGCTGCGCCTTCTTCACTGTTTTGTTTGTGTGTACTGACCACGTAAGATCCTCAGCCAGATGTACTCCAAGGAACCGGAAGCTGCTCACTCTCTCCACAGCAGCGCCGTTGATGGTGATGGGGGTGTGTACTTCTCTGCACCTCCGGAAGTCCACTATCAACTCCTTTGTCTTTGCGACGTTGAGGGTGAGATGGTTGTCTTGACACCAGTGGGTCAGGGCGCTGACCTCCTCCCTGTAAGCCGTCTCATCACCGTTGGTGATAAGACCCACCACTGTAGTGTCGTCCGCAAACTTCACAATGATGTTGGAGCTGTTAGTGGCTGTGCAGTCGTAGGTGTAGAGTGAGTATAGGAGAGGGCTCAGTACACACCCCTGTGGAGCACCAGTGTTCAGTGTGATGGGGGATGAGGTGATGCTGCCCAGTCTGACCACCTGGCGTCTGTCAGACAGGAAGCTAAGGATCCAGCTGCAGAGGGAGCTGCTCAGTCCTAGATCCTGCAGTTTCCTGTCCAGCTTCGAGGGAACGATGGTATTGAATGCTGAGCTGTAATCTACAAACAGCATTCTCACATACGTGTCTCTCTTCTCCAGGTGTGACAGGGCAGTGTGTAGTGTCAGGGCTATGGCATCATCAGTGGACCTGTTGTGGCGGTATGCAAACTGTAGAGGGTCCAGTGAGTCGGGTAGTGCAGAGCAGATGAAGTCCCTGACCAGCTTCTCGAAGCATTTGCTTACGATGGGGGTCAGGGCTACAGGTCGCCAGTCGTTCAATGAGGAGATGGTGGAGGATTTGGGTACAGGGACGATGGTGGCCATTTTGAAGCAGGCTGGGACTACAGACAGAGAGAGGGAAAGGTTGAAGATGTGCGTGAACACTCCAGCCAGCTGAGCCACGCATGACTTGAGGACGCGGCCGGGAATCCCGTCCGGACCAGTAGCTTTGCGTGCGTTCACCTTCCTGAAGCACTTCCGCACATCCTCCTCAGACACAGTGTGCGCTCTGACGTCATCCGCGGTGCGGATGGTGTTCGCTGTGTCGAATCTAGCGTAGAATACGTTTAGATCCTCACACAGAGAGGCCGTGGTCTGCGGTGTGCTGGTTTTCCCTCTAAAGTCTGCGATCGTGTTTAGTCCCTGCCACATACTCCGAGGGTTGTCAAACTGTTGTTCCACCCTGTCCCTGTACTCACGTTTGGCTGCTTTGATCGTCTTCCGGAGTTGGTAATGTGCGTGTTTGTAGTCCGATGTGTTCGCGGAGGCAAAGGCGGTGTTCCGTGCCGCCAGTGCCGCGCGAACATCTCCGTTTTTTTTTAACTGACATTCATATTCTGACAACCTACAATTACTACATAATTCCATTTGTTCATTCATAGTTTTGATGCCTTCAGTGAGAATCTACAGTGTAAACATTCATGAAAATACAGAAAAACCATTAAATGAGAAGCTGTGTCCAAACGTCTGACCGGTGTTCCAGATCAACTGGCGTTTAGATCAACTGGCGTTGGTCGAACAGATGTGTGGCAGTCTTGCGTTTCAGGAGCTCCTACCGACAAACCAGCAAAAAAACGCCAAATGTGTCATCTGTGACACTTGTGAGGTTGTCTCAAACACACTCCGTCAGTCTTGATGCTGTTGAACAACAAAATGTTTAAAAATGTGGCGAGTTTACCTGGTGATATCCTCATGCGCGACGCGATCGCGAAAACAGCAAACAAGTAACACCACGCCGTTGTTGTTCACAGGACACAAAGAGTAAACGATCGGGAGACTCTTGTCGTCGTTATCGTTCCACTCGCACGGTTTATTTCACCGAATTCAGCGTTTTTGCTTCACAACTACAGCGAGCAGTTTGCTCTGTGCACCAACATGGAGTCGAGTCAACCAGCGCCACCTCTGGCCAAGTGCCACAGCCTACAGCCAGATCAACTGGTGACACACATCTGCAGCACGTTTGAATTCGTGTCATGCACATTTGTACCTTTCAATTGTGTGTTTGTGCGTCATGCAAATAAACCTTTGAAATGAATGAAATGATATCATGTATTTATTATCAGCCTACATTTGTACAAAATGCCAAATGACATACACATAAGAATCACCATCCTGATATCAATACTTTTGCCCATACGAAAAATGTCGTGAACACACTAATATTTCACCAGTGTTGTAACATCACATGTCGTTAGCATAGTCTGTCTGGGGACTGGTCCAGCTGCTATGTGGTAGTCAGTAGATGGGCTCCACATTGGGGATTATATGCAAGTTTTGGGGACTGTTTATTGCTGATCACTGTGTGACTGCTGTACATTCAGCGTAGCTGCCATCCCCTTACGGATCGTTATGGGATTGACCACACTTATGCAGACTGTATATCACATCCAACTCTGAAATGTGCGTTTGCAGAGGGGAGACACAGGCAGACTATGCTGGCGACATGTGAGTTACAACACTGGTGAAATATTGGTGTGTCATATATTTGTTCACGACATTTTTCTTATGGGCATAAGTGTTGATATCAGGATGGTGATTCTTATGACTATGTGTATGTCATTTGGCATTTTGTACAAATGTAGGCTGATAATAAATACATGATATCATTTCATTCATTTCAAAGGTTTATTTGCATGACGCACAAACACACAATTGAAAGGTACAAATGTGCATGACACGAATTCAAACGTGCTGCAGATGTGTGTCACCAGTTGATCTGGCAGTAGGCTGTGGCACTTGGCCAGAGGTGGCGCTGGTTGACTCGACTCCATGTTGGTGCACAGAGCAAACTGCTCGCTTTAGTTGTGGAGCAAAAACGCTGAATTCGGTGAAATAAACCGTGCGAGTGGAACGATAACGACGACAAGAGTCTCCCGATCGTTTACTCTTTGTGTCCTGTGAACAACATCGGCGTGGTGTTACTTGTTTGCTGTTTTCGCGATCGCGTCGCGCATGAGGATATCACCAGGTAAACTCGCCACATTTTTAAACATTTTGTTGTTCAACAGCATCAAGACTGACGGAGTGTGTTTGAGACAACCTCACAAGTGTCACAGATGACACATTTGGCGTTTTTTTGCTGGTTTGTCGGTAGGAGCTCCTGAAACGCAAGACTGCCACACATCTGTTCGACCAACGCCAGTTGATCTAAACGCCAGTTGATCTGGAACACCGGCAGTGTGTGTCAAACACTACGTAACAATATGGCAAAAACCACAAGGATTTTGCAAGGCACGTCCTGAACAATAAAACATTGCACACACCTTACTGCACACTGTAAATTATTGTGTTGGAATCTGGGACAACACTTAAAAGAGTTCTCTACAAAAAAGATACACAATGCAAAAAAGAGCAATAAGAATTATGCATAATGTTTGGTTTCGTGAACGCACAAATAATCATTTTTTAAACTCACAAGTTATTAAATCCATGGAATTGATTTGAATTTAAAACCGCACAGGTGACGTTCAAAGCAAGTAATAATATCCTTCAAAGTAACTTTCGAATGTATTTCAGAATAGTCTTCAGACAGAACGACTTTTCAAAATAAGATTACCCATCAGACCAAAAGGTTACTCAGGAATGTGCAATAGTAATTTTCTTCTTTTTGTTTTAAAGCACTGACCTATTGTACCTCTCTCCTTATTCATGACGTTAACCTGTGGTGTCATTGGAATGTTGTGGTTATGCTGCAAAGCATATATGTGTTGGTAAGGAGGGTGGGGGTGGAGACGGGGAGGAAAGGGACTCGTAGGGTTTGGGTTTGGGGTAATGTTCTCGATATGTTGTATGTTTGTGGTGTGCTGTATAAGACAGTTTCCCTTTGTTCTAAAACAAATAAATATTGCATTACAAGTTTACTCAAACCTATCAAACAGCATCATAAAATAGATTAGACTAATAATCAACTCATAAAGTGATATTTTAACGTTGGAGTTTTGCATATGTTACATCAGTGTAACATCAGCGTTAGTAATAAGCGATGTGATCACGTGATTCCGCATGGATTTCCTAAAATGTAACAAATGATGTTACTTTTCACTGCGCTAGAGGATACTTTTATTCTGAAGGATGCAGAGAGGAAGTGTTGTCGTCGCTGTTAGGAAGCGTCATTTTTCCTGCTTACCTTCTTACGCGTAGCTCACAGCTCAGTTGGGAAACTGACAGAGAAGCCAGCAACACGCCGGCGTGACAACCGCAGCGTTCGGTAAGATATGAGACGTGACGTGACGTGACGTATGCACCTAAAGGCTTATTCAAGTGAAGACTTTACTTTTATAATGTTGGGGAGACCTGCAGTCAGCTGAGACCGAAGGAGTTACCTGGATGCGTGACGAAACGTTTCTCTCGATGAAAACGTCCAGATGACCAGAATCAACCTTGAGGATTTCCTTTCGTCACTTCTCTAGTTTTGCACACCTGCCAGTCCACAGCAGGTGACGCTGAGCACAACGCCGTGGAACTCCTTCACGTGCATTAGCGGGTCCAGACGCCGTTAGCTTTGAACTTTGGTCCGCGTTTGGCAGCTGATAAGTTACAAAAAGGTATAAAGGTCACGCTGGTCTTTGATCGTCGGTGATGTTCTTGAGCCGTAAAAAAGTCCGTCTGTGCGTCCGATATCAACACGAAAGAGCTTATTTGAAGTGCAGTAGTCATTGTTGATGTGCTAGCTGTAAAACCTTTGCTAAAGACTTTGGTCAAATCTACAATCAGCAGAGGTGGGACCAAGTCATTGTTTTGCAAGTCTCAAGTAAGTCTCAAGTCTTTATCCTCAAGTCTCAAGTCAAGTCTCAAGTAATGTCAGGCAAGTCAGAGTCGAGTCTCAAGTCACTGGTGTAAAAGTCCGAGTCAAGTCACAAGTCTGAAACTTTGAATTTCAAGTCCTTTCGAGTCTTTAAAAAAAAAAAACAACGAAAAAATAATGTTGCAGTTATGCTAAATGTAAATATTAGACCATGTAATTTTAAAATCTGTGTTTTTCTCAACACATGACAAAATAGTGAACTTAGAAAATATACACAAATTGTGAAATTGCACCTCTTTAAAATGCAGCTCAATTAAACCTAGCTCCAAGAATAATTTTCACCGACAGTTCTGAGATAAGCTGCATGTTATTCTTGGATGCGGTTGTAGGACCGGCTTTAAAATCGCATGACAAAAATATCATACACATTAAAAAAAACTGTATCACCAACGTAGCCTGGACAACATTTGCTAGTTAGATGAAGTCAGCTATCTCATTGTAGCATATTTATATGCATATTTATAATCATACGCTTCTTGGAGTGAGTGCATACACTCATGAAGTTTAGTAACTTCCGGTCACTGCAACAAGCCCAGGTACAGTTTACCGACAGATGGGTGCAGGACCTTGAAATGCACCGTGTAGAACGAAAGACCATCGTACGTATCATAAGTTTACCAGTCTCACAAATCGTCGTCATAAATACACATTCGTTAACCGTTTATTAATAGGACCTTTGAGCTCAACGGTAATTAATTAGTAGTGGAAATAATTTCTGGTAGCATCACAGAAATGTAGCAGTGACAATAATACTGTATGCTGTAATCGTACTGGGCAATTAGTGATACAAAAAACCTGTTTTATCCTGTGAATAAAAGTATGTGTTTTTGTCAATGTACCATAATAACAGAAGCGAAACGCAATATTGTGTCAGGACAATTTACTATTTATGCACAATAAATAAAGGAGCATAGCGCCACAATTTCTGTTCAGCGCCAGACTTGCTTGTAACCTATATCACTAATTATGTTAAGAAAAATGACGCATTAACTACAACAGCAGACTGACCTTTGTGTAAATGCTTGGAGCAGACTAACCTGTGAGCTGGAGTGTTCTAGGACGTTATATTTGGTCTTTGAATGGCTGCAATCCAGTCGCCTCTTTGTCACTTCGGAAACATGGCTCGAACAATTTCTCTTCAACGACATAATCCGATAACAACCGATCTCTTTACCCGTCGGCTTCCCGTGGCTGTCATGCGACCGGCTATTGCAGTTAATAATACAACAGCTTCTTGACATTTTTGTGTTTCTTTTTATCGCTGTGTGACTGATTTTAATTGAAAGCCTGCGTGCGCTAGTACCGCTTGCCACGAGTTCCCAGAATCCTTTGCGGTTCTACCCGTGAATGACGTCACATTTTCAATCTCTATATAATATGCATGTTAAATTTTATATTTGGGGTAAAATATCAAGTCTTTTCAAGTAAACCGGTTCAAGTCCAATTCAAGTCCCAAGTCATTGGTGTAAAAGTCCAAGTCAAGTCACAAGTCTTAGAACATTTTTTCAAGTCAAGTCTAAAGTCATAAAATTAATGACTCGAGTCTGACTCGAGTCCAAGTCATGTGACTCGAGTCCACACCTCTGACAATCAGACTGTGTGCAAATACACACTCAGTGAATGCCACAGTAGGCCTCCCGTGGGTGACTGACCTGTACCTGCATAGCGTCACTAAACCAACGAAGAAAAAACTTGTCATTAAAATTATACTTTACATCAAGCGCGTGTGCAGTTTAAGATAAGATAAGATAGAACTTTATTAATCCCTCGGGTGGGTCCCTCTGGGAAATTCGATTTCCAAAAAGCACAGCACCGACAGAAGTTACAGTTACAGAATATTTTATTTATATATATATACACACACACACACACACACACACACACACACACACACATATAAATACAGAGACAAATATAAATAAAATATACGAAGGGAATAAATAGGAATAAAAAATAAAAATACAAGTGAATTGCACATTTCAAGTATTGAGGTCTATTGCACTGTTGACTATTTACAAAAAAGTATTGCACAAGGTATTGTGCAATACTGTGCAATATTGGTATTTAGTTATCAGGTATTAATGCACAATTTTGAACCCAGCATTACATTTATGTTATTGAATCTTCAAGGCCACTAAAATGTGTACATTAATGCATTTAATCTGACTTGTACACTTTCTTAAAAGAAATATCTGATACTGCGCTTCAGTCAGCTTTCATCACAGCACAGGACCTGTCTTAGTAAGGCCTCTGACTCTGGACTCATCTCTGTGCTTGTGCTTGACCTCACTGCAGCATTCAGTACTGTTGAGCATAATATTTCAGTGCACACATTAAAGTGTGCTTTCACAGGGTCCAGTGCTAGGACTAGTTCTGTTCATTTACTGTCCCATTTTCTTCTGTCTTGTATCTCTTCAGAGTGCACAGTGCCTTAAAACATGATGAACCGTGACGTGGCTGACCTCCCCAGCGGCCCACTCGATGTCTACAGGAACAAAGCCTCCTTCAGCTGGAAGGACATGGTCCGCTTTATAGATGGAGAAGATGTATATCTATTCAAGGTAACAGCACAGGCTGTACTCATGGCATTGTGTATTAAACAGCGTTTGCGTGAGATCAGGAAAATCATATGGTAAGCCTAAACTGTTGTAACTTGCCACTGAGAAGCCAAGAGATTTTCACTTGGAGCATAGACAGGAGGATGTATTTACATCCTCACCTTTAACTATTGCGTTTTCACTTCTCTTAGAATAAATCATCACACTTCTCCATGATTCTGCTTCTGAGCGCGCGCACACACACACACACACACACACAGAGGTCCGGTGCAGCATCATATCTTGTGGACAGAGATATGATGTTGTTCCTGAGACATGCTGGGGCTACTCTCCTAGCTTGAGGGCCATTGCACCGACTGGTTCGATTACCACTGGGACCACCATTACCTTCACCCTCCACATCTTCTCGAGCTCTTCTCTGAGCCCTTGGTACTCCTCCAGCTTTTCGTGTTTCTTCTTCCTGCTGTTGCTTTTGATTCTTACTGCTGAGATATCTTTGAAGCATTGAAAGGTTACTCACGGTTTATCATTATTCAGAGTGTGGCCTTCTGTGAAGGAAGATTTGAAGTTGAACATCACACACACACACACCCACACACACACACACACACACACACTCACTATTATGCAATATAAAAAGTGACATACACTTCTAATTTCAACAGCAAGGCACACTTACAGAAAACAGTAAAGTGTGAAATTACTGCCTACGTTAGTAAACAGTGGTGCCAACTGGTGGATGAATATAAAAATGAAATATTTAAAGTGAGTAGTCCATCCATCTATCCAATTTCCTCTGCTTATCCTGGGCTGAGTCCGCATCGCTCCAGCTGCAGCACCACTGCGTCTGTTGATCCCCTGCTCCCATCACTCGTGAACAAGACCCTGAGATACTTAAACTCTTCTACTTGGGGCAGCAACTCGTCCCTGACCCGGAGTGGGCATCTGGGAAAAGCCACACAAGATCTGAGACCACCCAAGTGGAACATTTTGCTTCTTCCATTCAAATTATGAACCGGTCCCCCTATAGTTGGAGCACACCCTTCGGTCTCCCTCCCTGCCAATGGGAACTGTCTCCTCAGGTACCGCCCCCGTATCTCCACACAATATTGGAGAGGTGTGTTAACCAAGACAGCTCTCCAACATCCAGAACCTTCAAGAACCTCAGTGAACCTCATCCACCCGAGGAGCTCTGCCACTAAGCATTTGTTTAACTGCCTCAGTGACCTCACCCGTCCTGGAGGATGAGTCGCCCCCTCGTCCCCAGACTCTGCTTCCTCTATGGAGCATGTGTCCGTGGGATTAAGGAGGTTCTTTGAAGTATTCCTTAGTGTTCCTAAAGTAAGTAGTCCAAAATAAAATCTTAACATAAAGGATAAGTTGATGTTAAGATGAATGTGGGATTCTTGTACGTTCTTGTTACCATTTCCAGGCTGAAGAACAACCTTTGAATTTGCTACATCTGTGCCGCTCGTAATGCCTTCCTCTTTGGCTAACACTTTAGCTTCTTGCAGCTCTTCTTCAAACGCTGGCAGTTTTAAGAGCTCGCAGGGCTCAACTTTCATCTGCAGAATTATGCGACAAATACTTTTAATTTATGAAAGCTCAAGCAGCTATCAGCTTAGATTTAACTTTGTGATATTGACATTTTTCATCCTAAACAACTGTATTATACAATGAATGTCATGCAAACAAGATCACATGGAGACATTTCACCTCTTTTAATGTTCATATTCTTTTCCATTAAGCCATGGCTATCAACTATGAAGCATTTTGTCAGGTGGATTTCACTTTGTCTTACTCTGTCTGGTCCTTTCCACATTACAGCAACATGTGTTCAGGACACTGGAGAACGACCCTCTGTTTGCCCGTCAGCCTGGTGAAGATGTCCCCATAGAGAAAAAGAGAGAGCTGAACTTTCTGAGGTATCTACTTGGTAAACTACAGCTGAAGTTATGTAGCACCTGTCGTGTCCTCTGTTCTGTAAGTCGGTACTTTCTAAAGACAATAAAACTCCATATGAAAATTCACAGAATGAAGCAGCTGCTTCGGTACAACTTTGTCACCAAGGAAGAGGCGATGGCCAATCCCTGGAAAGCGATGTACCTCGACGACTGTCTGGGCATGTATGACTGGGCCTTGGTTGCTAAGCTCTTCCTCAGCCTGGGGGTAATTGTGTTTGAGTAAAATGTCCTCACACAATCTTAGTTATTTCATATAACATACACTCTGTGTATGTTATATGAAATAACTAAGATTGTGTTTCTGAGCAATGTTAAGAAGGTTTATGACTTGCAAAGCCACAGCTGTTTTCACTCTAAAACAAGCGACAAGCAACACTGTAATTTTAAACCATAGAACGTGTGATTGGTTTGTTTGTTTGGATTTCCACAAACATTGGGAAGTTTCTAGTTTTTGGATTGAGCCACTATTATTATTCTCCAGGATGCATTTAGCAAAACATCACTAAAAGGGTATTCTGCATAAAGATCGGTTGTGTTGTAAACAGTTTTTAAAATTGGGGGAAAAGCTTTCATTTGTTTAATATCTTCACATAGCTGTTATTATTTGTTTTTCTTTTATCGTGTCATTCAGTTAGATTCAAAACCTTTTATGTTTCAGATGTTTGGAGCAACTGTTGCCAACTCAGGGTCAAGCAGACATAAGAAATTTGTTGAAAACACTGAAGACCTGAGGGTAAGACAGCGAATCCTGAGTAAGAGGAGGAAGGAGTCGACTGCTTACTATCTGCTGTTGTGTTCATAAAACTTTGTATAGATTTAGATCGAGTTACATATGTGCTTATAGATCTTTGGATGCTTTGCATTGACTGAGTTGAGCCATGGCAGTAACACCAGAGCCATGAGGACCACGGCCAAGTATGACCCCTCTACTCAGGTCAGTACACTCTGAAAACACACACACACACACACACACACACCACCTTGCAGGCAGTCTTTATCTGGATGGGTTTTGGATGTCATTCCTGGGAACTGCTGGAGCCAACTTCCCATTTTTGGGATTACTGCACCAAATGCTCAGAGTACCACAGGAACCACTTCCTGGGGATTTTTTGATATCAGCCACTTTTTCTGTCTGCTGGTTGTACATGCCATGCAGGGGCATCTTCTTCCATGATGGTTCCACTTCTTGCTCTTCATCTTTCTTGGGTTTCTGCTGCCTGAGGAATTCACTAAACGCATAATCGGATGTGGCCATCTTCCTAATGTACTCATGGATCTTTGTAGTTTCATCTTGAAAAGTGTTTTTTACACACAGTAGTCCATGACAACCTTACTTCGCCTTAGCGTGTAGTCTCAGGGTGCTTTGGAGTGAAACCCTTCATGCATGCTAAGGTCGGGCTTGTCCTCCTTTGACTAGCTGATTATTCCCTGTTTTTGTTACCATCCAACTACACTTCTCATGTTCGAATGACATTCCAGTGTCATTGCTGTAGATCCTAGTGGTATAGATCAGTTAATCAATGTCTCGTGAACTCTTGGAGTACAGTCATCCATGTAGAGGAGGTATCCACAGCCAGATTTGATGACTTCACCGAGGGGGTTCAGGCTTATGAAGAACAGTGGGGAGAGAGCATCTCCTTGGTAGATCGTGCACTTGATGCCACTTGCGCTATTAGCTTGAAGTTTGCCTCTAGTGTTGTTCTTCACATCCCCACTGTAGGTTCTGAGGGTCCCCTTGATCCTGTACAGTTCTAAGAATTCCAGGATCCATGTGTGGAGCATTGAGTCATTGAGGCTTTCTTGTAGTCAATACAGGCGGTGCACAGGTCGGTCAGTCTGGTCTTACAGTCTCGGGCTACTGCTCTGTCTACCAGTAGCTGCTGTTTCGCCTTTCGTTAGCCCTTCTGAGCATGTCTTTTCCATAGCAGCTGGTTCATTTGTGCTGCCAGGTGCTCATGGCGTGCAGTTTGCTGCTTCAGCCAGTGGGTTTGGATCATCAGGGCCTGGTGTTATCCAGCTGTTCATGCTGAAGACTCTTTCTTGGATGTTTGCCACTGTGATGGTTACTGGATCCTGTTCAGGAGGTTGCTGTGGTCTACTCTTATGGTCACTAAGCGTTGTTGTTAAGTATCATCCTTCTCCCATATGGTCTTCCAGTATTGCTCGGTCTCCAGGATTGGTAGGTATTTTCTCATACTGCTTCTTCTACTGCTGATCTGATCGAGCAGTCTTGGTTTGGTGGTCGCCTGGAAAATGGCATTTGTCTGACTGCACTGTGGTTATGGTGTGGGGCTCTGCCCTGTAGATCCAGTCCAGTTCAATTTTATTTATATAGTGGCAAATCACAACGACAGTCGCCTGAAGGCATTTAATGCTGTAAGATAAAGACCTTACAATAATACAGAAACCCCCAAAATCAGACACCCCTGATGAGCAAGCACTCTGGCAACAGTGCGAAGGAAAAACTCCCTTTTACAGCTACACCCTCCAGAAATGCTTCATCTTGGCTCTTATCTAGAAGTTGTTAAGCTTTCTCTTCCACTTCCAACCAACCACATTACATTTTAAGACTTTTATATAAGTTTGTTAAAGTTGTGAGCTTAATTTTAACTGTCGACTTTTGGCCGTTTCATGCGATCATGTCATAAGATAATGAAATCAAATAAAATTTTAATTTAAAATTATAAGGGCACCCCTTAGGTCATACGGTGTAAGTCTCTAATAGCTGACTTTTCATTTGACTAATTGAGGGTCACATGGAGGAATTTTAATTTTAATTTCTCCTCACTTGAACTGATTTCTGTTTCTCTTCTAGGAGTTTGTGATCAACTCTCCGGACTTTGAGGCTGCAAAGTTCTGGGTGGGGAACCTGGGAAAGACTGCTACCCATGCTGTGGTGTATGCTCAGCTCTACACACCTGATCAGGTGTGCCACGGACTGCACTCTTTTGTTGTCCCGGTGAGTTCTGGTGAATTTGAATATCTTTAAAGAAATGGCTGCTTGCATCACAAGGTACAAGGCAACTATCAGAAAGTCCAAGAGCTTTTGTGTTGTCAGGTAGCTATTCAAATAAGACCATCAACTCCAACAGTGTTTAGAGCCATAGGAGACCTCACAGCTAAGTTTCTATTAACTGATAGGGATGTGAAGCTCACTACTGCTGTTTTGACACTGTGTCGAGCTTCTGAGGTGCTGATGTTTCAGTGTGGTTCAAATCATCCAGGTCACGTGACTCAGAGCGAACTAGATTTATGTGCGCTTCAGCAGAGGATGATTTAGCTGATGGACGTGCATGAAATGGACTGTAACATTTGATCAGAATTAGACCCTGTAAACAAATGTTTGTTTTTCTGAAGAAGGAAACAAATTACATTTTTTCATTTAAATATAATTTTAAATTAATTAAAAATAAAAGTTAACACATGCCAGCTACTTGCTTTACTTGACAGTGTGTAGCGGAAACCTGATGACATGAGCTCCTAGAAAGTTCTGAGGGCTGTGAGCAAGCTAACAAAAAACCTGTGTTTATACTTAATATTATCATTTATGTTTTATTTTAGTGAGTTATTGTGAGCAACACAAATGTTAACAGAGGGAGGATTTTGCTGAAGCACTCTGTTCATTACTGGTGATGGGAATTGATAAGAATGTAGTGATTCTGATTCCATTATCAATATCAGTTATCAGTTTGATACCTTATCTGTTCTCTTATCGATTCTCACTGGGTTCTTGTTCACTTTGTTTTGAGAGTCACCGCCGTTGCTAAGCAGCAGGAAAGAAATGACAGTCATGCAGATTAATTCCATGCTGTGGGTCAGATGTGTGTCCACGGTTGTTGAGGTGTTTACCTTCTTTGTTGTGATTAGAGTTGTTAATTAAAAACGCCATTATTACACGTTTCACAGAACACTTTACTTAAAAGTAATGCAGTATGATACTTAATTACTCCTGGGAAAAGGTTATTTATTATACTACTTGTTACATAAGTTGCTCTATAAAAAAGCTAACAATAAAAAATAACAACGAGGCTACAACTCCACACGCCAGCACAAATCTTCCATCTCTAAGGTCTTTGTCTTAGTAGAATTCAAAGCTGACTGCAAAAAGAAAAGATGGCTGCTGGGCTCGGCATTCATTCAGCTTTCACTCTGTGTTCTTAGCTAGCTTTGCGTTAGCATGCTCTATTAGCAGATGCTTGCCAAAGTAGTGTGAGGAGTTTCCCACTTTACCGTTTATCTCATCCTTTTGTGCAATAAATGTAAACGTCCATGTCCACGCTCTAGACTGTGTCGCTGTTTTCCTCCTCTGACCCGCGGACTGAAATCAGCTGATTGTAGTGCGAGTGCTAGAACTGGATCGATAGGCAGACTAACAAGTCCAAGGAATTGGACTACTGGGAACTGGTTTTCTCAATTCCCATCCCTGTTCATTATGGTTGCAGCAGGCTCAATATTTTCTTGCCTTGTTTGTGCGGGGATTTCCCCAAAGTGTGTGGTGGTCTCCATTATTGACAGTCTGGTGGATTAAGTAGCTTTGTTAGGAATTGTGCTGGACTTGTCTGTGTTACGGTTTCACAGGGTTGCAATAGCCAAATTGGCCAGCAGGTGTCACTGTGGAGATGGGATTCAGATTGTTTTGAAACCTCCGTACACGCCTCGCTCTGCCCATCACTAGTACCTGATCATTGTTCAAGCTCAGATGGCGTCCCTCAAGTAGCTTTTTTTTCAGCTGCACCACAGCAGATATCTGCCTCCGTCTCACCCCGTCCCAAGCATCCTCTCGTTACAGCAGCCCTCTACATGTCTTCTCTTACTGGAGGACATGTAAATCTTTTCCGTGGTTCCTCTTTTCCTGTTGCTTGCATGTCTGTCTAATTTTGTCTCCAGAATGCTTGACCTGTGCTGTCTCTCTAATTTATGTCATTCCTAATTTGGTCCATTCTCTTCACTCTCAATAAAGAAGCCTTAGTATCTTCCACTCTGCCACCTCCAGCTTGTCATCCTGTCAGCAGGTCTCACTTCCACCAGATAAACCTTTCCTTTTCACTCTTAATGCTATTCTTCTGTCACAAATCCTCATGTCAACCTACCCTGCCTGGACTCTGCTATCGCTCACTTGTGCGCTGTGCATAACCTGCAACGTGGGCTGCACGGCCCTTACAGAAAGGAAGATGCATACAAAAGACTATTTAATTTAAATAAAAGCAAAATGGTGTGTTATTTTCATTATTTCTTAAAAATGATAACTGTCTGAAAAGACTTGAGAACACCACGATTTCTAAAAGCGTTAGAAATCATGTATGATCAGCAGAGTTGGTCAAATAAAGTCATACTGCAGGTATCTTATACTGTGTGTTATTTTCAGCTGTTTGTGTAGATTTGTGTATTATTTGACACACAGCCAGTTAAGCTGTAATCACTCTGCTCCAGCTGAGAGATCCCAAGACCCTGCTGGCTTTGCCTGGTGTGCTGGTCGGAGACATGGGGAAGAAGCTGGGTCAGAATGGACTGGATAATGGGTAGGTGACTGCAAATGCTGCATTTGTAAAATAAGATGGAAAACACAAGCAAATAAAGACATGATGCCCTTGATGTTGTGGAAATATGTTCTCACTGGCTATTGCAGTCAACAGGTAGAGTTGTTGGTGTGCTGGAATGGTACACAGTGTTTCAGAGTACTGAAAGAACATTACAGTTATCTTCATGAATCTTTTTAACCACACATTTGACATTTAGACTGTATGACGGTGTCTCAGGTAGTTCCGGAAATAAAGGAAATCGACTCTTTACAAAGTGGAGAATTTGTAAATAGCGTAAAAAATGCTCCAGAGGAACATTAAACTGCTTCAGGAGCTGCGTGAATGAGGCAACAATCCCATCTACAAAAAGGTCTTTGATATTTCTAAGGCCATTACTTTCCCATATTTTAAAGGCAGAGTCCATCATGGAGGGAACATATGATTTGAGCTGATCGGTGCTTTAATTGACATTAAGTGTAACCCAAACCTTTTCCTACATTGCACCCAGATTCTGAGCGTCATACAGCAAAGGGTTACGTTTATAGTCGTACAGTTCTAATGGGAGCGCTGCACTCAACAAAGCTCATAGGCACGTTTGACTCAATGACTCAATTTGGAGCCAAGATGGAGTCTCTGTAGCGAAACTACTCATCCAGTGCAGCATATTTCGAATATTTGCTGCCCAATAATAAGACTGAAAGTTTGGCCTAGTCCTCTGCATGAAATCTTTACGAATTCGTGGGCTTTTGCCATTCCAAATAAATGCAGAGATATGCTTAGTCAGTGTTATAAAATACTTATTGGGTAAGTAGCAAGCAAATAAAGGAACTTGGGTCGTATGTTCATTTTGGTAGAACTGAAGCAGCCAGTTAATGACAGTGGTAAACTGGTCCATCTCTGAAGATCTGTCTCAGTATTCTCAAGCAGCGGGACAAAGTTTCTTTCATAAAGACCTTTGTATGAGTGGGTAACCTTAACTCCCGATAGGTCACATACTCTGATTTAACTTTAAATTGAAAATTTGAAAATGAAACCTTCCTGGCTACAGAGTGGACACAGAAGTTCACGTTTATGCAGGTTCAACTTGTAACCTGAAAGTTTGCCAAAACATTCAAAAATAGTGAGAGCACAGGGAAGAGAGCATAAAGGCTCTGACATACACAGCAGGAGGTCGGCAGCATATAAGGATATTTTGTGCTCCTGGTCAGCTCTCATGATGCCCTTAATGCAACTGTCAGCTCGCAGCTTAATCACCAATGGATCAATTGATAACGCAAAAAGAAGAAGGGACATTTCATTGTTTTTCTTTACGCTACCTGTTCTGACCTGTCTCACCGATGTGATGTTTGTGTAATGTATGTATGGCTGGAAGAGGTCTAATTTCACTGCAGGCAACTGCAAGTGAAAAATAAATCATCAACATCATCCGCATCCTCCTCGATTTCTCAGTTTTATCTGAATGTAGAAGCAGAGGTCATCCAGGTCTTTTTTGGTTTTAGATGTCCTTGATCCAACACAGCTGATTTAAATGGCTGAATGACCTCCTCAACTGAACCCTTGGTTTAGTGAAAGTAATTGTTGAAGTTAATTCGATGATCAATTGGACAAAAAGAGTCTAAATATCAGTGGTATTGAAAGTAGCTGTGCATAACTAAACATTTGGAGCACTGAGCAGGAAAGTGCAGAAGGGACAGGTGGAGGTGCTGCTAGTGAGTAGGCTACGAGCTAAGCTGGTGAATCCCTACAGACAACGTGAATGAATACTGTGAAAAAGCAGGTGATCGAACAAGATAAAACACATGAAGATTAGACTTATAAAATAAGATGTTATGAGTTATTAATTAAACTGGCTACATAGTGGTATTTTTGTGAACCTTATCTATGTGTTGTAAAAGGAACAGTAAGTGATACTGCAGAGAGCCAATATCAAGTGAGAACGCCTCCCAGGAAGGGACAGATCAGAGATCTCTGAGGGCAAAAGTCCAATCATGTTTCTGTGTTTGCCCAGACCTTGTAATAACCAACAAAGCCTATCCACAGATATAACTAAGCATCAGCACATAGGGGATAATAAACCATCGATGTGCTTCTGACCAAAGTAATTTAATGCTTCCAGTAAAGAGTAAGACTTTAAAATTACAAAATGCTGTGTCCTTCTGCAACGCACTAATTACTTTAAGTCATCAGGAACTGACAGACATTGGCCTCAGTCTGAACCCAGACTTTACTTCGGATTGGATCCACAGTATCCCACCCGGGATTAGAAGACCATCAGACGCTCCATGTTGTCCTTTAAAAAAGTATTGAGAATAATCTCATATCGGTAATGATAACGACAGAAGATTCAGTAACATTACAAAAACATCACAAAGTAAGAGAAGAGGGAACAACTGACCACATGTCCATTTTGGATTTTATCTCTGAAGAGATGCATTGTGGGACTGCTGGTCAGTTTAAAGGGACACAGTACTTTTTATTGAGCAGGTGATGAGAAACATTTAGCGTGGACACAGTAATTTTCAATAAATTCAAATATTTTCTTTGGTTAAATACCATATATAATAATATTAGGCATAAATATAGAGATTTTACATAGCATGGCAGAATTATATCTGTTTTATATGATAAGGATTTTTATGACATTAACGAAAAACATAAAAAAATTGATCCAGACACATACTGGTGATGAGAATTTTGAAAAAACCCATTTATTCCTCGAGGTCTCTTTGGTTTTGGAGAATATGACCTAGACTTACTAACCACAGCTTTGTGGGAATCACCCAATTCAGTGCCCTGCGCTATATTGTAAATAATAGAATATAATCCGGTGCCACCTGAGGGCCTAAAGATGATGGTCATCCAATATTGGATTGTTAATATAGTGTTAACAAAAGAAAACTGCTCCAGAATCTTTTGTTAACACTTTGTACTGTAGATGATGATATTCACAATTTTATTTTAGCAGTGTTCAGAAATGGTTCCACCTCTGCCCATCTTTACTTTCTGAGAAAATGTACCACCTCATTTTACAGTCTTTTGTTGCCTCCATCCCAACTTTTGTTCTTTTAAATGTGTTGGTGCCATAAGACTAAAAATTAGAAAAAAAAAAGATGATGATGATGATGACAACAACAAATATCTGCCTGACCTGCCTGCACACCAGAAACAAAGAAACATTAGGATCCACTGAATGGCTCGCTCTTTGATGTGTAACAATTCTTTTCTGTAACATTTACGTCTTTCTCTCACAACAGGTTTGTGATGTTCCACAATGTGAGAATCCCACGCGAGAACCTGCTGAATAAAACCGGAGATCTGACTCCTGATGGTCGCTACGTGACACCATTTAAGGTCCGTGCAGATTTCCAGTGGCAGCCAAAGAAGGCACTTCAAACTCAACAGCCTGATTTCCTGTGCCTTAGCTTTTTTTAGATATAACCTTTAACCATATTCTAGAGAACAATGGGTTTATTTCAGAGATGCTCTTTCTTTAAAGAACTAATTATTTATAAGTTATTGAAATTATTAGCGGTTAAAAACACTTATCAACAGCAAATGTAGAGATACAGTCACTTAGCTGGCTGCAAGCGGCATTTCTGACAACCGGCGGTTGAAAGCTGCTGGGAGTCCGTCTCCCCCCCCCCCCCCCCCCCACATGTAATGTTGTTCCTTCAGTGTGTTGGTTTCAGACATTATGCAAATGTCCTGTTTATAAGATTGAATCCTGCAGTCAGCTGAGACTGAAGGAGTCACCTGGATGAGTGACGAAACGTTTCTCCCACAAAACGCTACGTCCAGATGAACAGAATCAACTTTTGGAGAATGTTGGGGGCTCTTTATGTTCCTCCCTCGCCTAACCCCACAGCCCCCCACCTGATTCATCTCGCTCCCCGCTTTGTGCCTATTGTGTGAAAGGCAAGCCTGTGACCACTAGAAGTATGAGGAGGTGGATGAAGGAGGGCTTAGCAGAACTACAGGGCTGTTTTGAGGTGATAGGCTGGGCGACACTCTGTGAAAATCATGGTGAGGACATCAATGAGCTTACTGAGTGTATCAACACAACCTTTTGCACCTAGTCCATTGTCCCAGCTTGGACGGTCCATTGTTACCCAAATAACAAGAGGAGGTGAGAATGGTTCAGGTGTTCTTAAGGGCAAGATAAGAGAGGCTAAGAACAATTACAGAAGAAAGGTGGAGTGGAAAGTCCAGCAGCATGAGAGAGGTGTGGAGTGGCATGTCTGCTGGACCAGACAAGGTAAGTCCCGATGTCCACAAGCCCTGTGCCCCCCCAGCTTTGTGGAGTCTTTCATAAACTGAATCTGAGTCTGAATCTGAGGGTCCCAGTGCTGTGGAAAACATCATGCTTCAATCCTGTACTGAAGACCCCCAGGATTACAGACCTACTAACTTCTTACGTCATGAAGCCCCTGGAACCATCTCCAACCTATTGTCAGGCCACTTATCAGAGGCTCTGGCGGGTGCAGCAAATTTTGAAAGCAGAACTGAGACGGAGAGCCGTAAGCTGCTCCAACTGTGTGTGCCGCCATCGTGGTATATAGTAGAGATGGACCGATCCGATATTACGTACTCAGTGCAGACTGAGTCTAAATCCCTGAAATGTCTCTGTCAACGCATTTCAAGCAGTTTGTCCAAAGTTTGTTCGTTCTGCGCTCCAGATGGGCCGAACGTGTTAACATGTTTAATCGTGATGACTGCGTTTAAGCCGCGTTAACGCTGACAGCGAGGTTTTTTTGTTTTTGGAAACTAGTTCGTCCATGTTTGGACTTCGTCCGTGTTGTAAATGTGCAAATCCGTCTGCGCATAATTACATTGCCCCGCCCATCAAAAAGAATATATCGCCCATGGGCGATTGTTGGATTGACTGTTGGTTGGAAAATTTTTACATATCGCCCGACCCTGGTCTGAATAAACTGTGCAGTCCAGCCACAAATCGAACACTTGTGTCCGACTCGTCTCTGCTGTGCACCCTCATCCAACACCACGCAGTGCAGGGTGCAGGGTATAAGAAGGCTCCTGCAGTGGTTGGGTTACGTTAGCATGGCTAATGCCAGGTGCACAGTATCATCACCAAATACATGCAGATACATGTGGACGGGGCTTTCATCAGTGCTGGTGATTTTAACAAAGCATGGTTAAAGATGGACACACAGTACGTAGAATGTGCCAACAGAGGAAAAACACATTAGACCAAGTGCCCAGTGCAGTGAACCCAGTGAAGGCTGCCGCCTCTGATGGTATGTGTACTCAAGGCATGTGCTGACCAGCTTATGGGCGCCTTCACAAAGATCTTTAACAGATCCCTAACAAAGCCAACATCCTACCCTGCCTGATTTCTGCAATCAGGCTGTAATAATTCTGCCATCAGCAGACTGTGACACGGTGCTTAAAGGTCGATTCAGTTCAAAACCTCAGGCCGTCTCCTACAGCAGTGTTTCACTGACCTTAATAATCACCTGAAATGTTTAGAACAGAGCAGCACATATTACTGGCATAAATATTCACGCACGTGTGTATATTTCTGTCAGTACTCTGTGCCTGCCCAGCATTTGAATGGCATGTAGTTGCTGGAACTGTGGGATCGAGAAATGAATGAATTCACATTTAAGTTTTGATTTTGTGTAAGAACATTAGCAGTGCAGTTAAATAATCATTTTATGTTTTCATATTCAGAAACGCAATTCAGCAATCCTGTGAAGGACCACACGGACATTTTATTAATGACTAATAATAATAATATCTTTGCTGTGTTTTTAATCAGTCCTCATCAGTGTCTCTTTTGTCTCTTCCAGGACCCTAAAAAGCGTTTTGGGGCATCTCTTGGTGCCTTATCAGGGGGCAGAGTGTATATCACCAGGATGGCTCTTATCAACCTGAAGTTAGCTTTGACAGTGGCTATCCGCTTCTCAGCTGCCAGGAGACAGTTTGGACCCACAGACACAGAGGAAATCCCTGTTTTAGAGTACCAGTTACAGGTAATAATATCAGGTACAGGTAACGTTTAGTGGGTAAAATAAGTTTCACCCAGTTTTCTAACTAAATATATTTGTAAAGGTGTTTTTGACATTTTCACTAGGTGTTGGGAACAACATATTCAATTTACTCAAAAAAATCAAACCATAAATGTCTATGAATTAAGCTACATGTGAAACAGGGGAAAGGTGTTGAACACATGAAGGAAGTGAGGTGCCAAATGCATGGAAAGTTAGGACACTGAAGCCTGACAGCTGCCACCTGTCAGTAATTAGAAGACAGCACTGCTACGATATCAACATTAATACCAGCTGATTCATTCATAAGCAGGTGTCACACAGGAAACCTCTCGATGTTTAACCCCAGGGAGCTTTCTCAACACCTTTGCAACCTTATTGTTGGGAAACGTACTGATGTCAACGAGAATTTCCAAACTGCTGAAGGCTCGAGTGAGCACATAAACCGTCCACGACCAGGTGCAAGATTTCAGACAGAGGGGTGAAATGAAATATGAGTTGTCCAAGAGTCAGTGACTACTTGTGGAGAGCTGCAGAAAGACCTGGAATCAGCAGATAGACAGCATGTTAGTAAGCGAGCTGCCTGCTCATGTTTGCCCCTCTGATGCTGGACAGGAGGCCCCGTGTGTTACTGAGGCAGGTTATTGGCCAGCAGATGGATGGGTCCGGTCCCTTCTCAGGATCAGGACTGACCTGGACTGTTAGGGTTTCCAAGTGTGCCTCGTATATTAGCAGCTGATTCATTGGTGCTGCCTGCACTAAGCTAGCCGCACAAAATGTGAAAGATAACACCAGAGTGTACTAATACTATGTAATCTATAATCCCCAGTTTAGTTTAATAATAATAATAATAATATAATAATGATAATGATATGATGATGATGATAATACATTTTATTTGAAAGCACCTTTCAGAACACTCAAGGTCACAGTAGAATAAAAAGCAACATAAAAGCATAAGACATAAACTAATAAAAGAGCAGAGTGGAGAGGTTATGTAGGATAAGTTATTTTGAACAAGTGGGTTTTGAGTTGGGACTTACAGAGAGAGAAGGAAGAGATGTTTCTTAAATCAGGAGGTCGTGGAGCAGAGCAGCTGAAAGCCCTGCTCCTCATGGTGGCAAGACGGGGGGAGGGGACGGAGAGTGAAAGGGAAGAAGTAGATCTGAGACAACGAGATGGGGCGGTGATCTTAACCAGATCAGAGATATGGAGGAGAGAGATGATGAATAGCCTTAAATGTGTGCAAGAGTATTTTGAAATTGATGCCATATTTGACCGGGAGCCAGTGAAGCTGCTGCAGGACAGGAGTGATGTGGTGGATAGATGGGGTCCTGGTGATGATACAGGCAGCAGAGTTCTGGACGCGTTGGAGCTTGTGGATGGATTTTTGAGTAAGACCAAAAAGAAGTGAATTACAATAATCAGTCCAGGAAGTAACAAGGCTGTGGACAAGAATGGCAGCGATGTGGGCGGAGAAAAGGACGGAGACGATTAATGTTGCGCAATTGAAAGTAATCAGACCGAGTAACATTATTAATGTGTGAATTGAAAGATAGAGCACTGTCGAGGATGACACACAAACGTTTCACAGAGGAAGAAACGAAGATCAGCGAGTTATTGATAGTAACAGAGAAACTGTTGGTTCATGTTGATTTAGTGCCGACCAAGAGGAGCTCGGATTGAAATGTTAAAGTTGCACATGCACACAACTGCTCCAACGTAGCAGTGGTGTGAAAACCTTTAACAGGACCTTAGGTTGATTTTTGCATCCCTGGTTTTATCAGAATGAGGAAGCTGTGCACATTTATGCATGTGAGCACTGTGATTGAAGGACTGCTGACAGTTACTGTTAGAGCCCATCAGACCAGCTTGCCTTTCTGAAGCGACTAAAACGTGGTCGGTTTTACAAAATAATCATTGCTTAGGAGCCATCCATAGATTAACATTAACCACTGTCAGAGCTGTTTCATTCATTCTTATTTTCAGTGTTAGGTCTGAGCTGTGGTGAGTTTCTGTTTAGATTTAAAGTTACTGTTTGTAGCAGTTACATCACTATTGTGTGCGCTTAGGCTTTTATTATTGGAATTAAAGTATAATTGAATCATTAAAATATCTTATGCATTATGGAAATGGATGCCAAGTAACAATAAAACAAACGACTGAAGTTGGATGAATTATAAAATCTGGACTGGAAGCTTTGAATCTTTCCTCGGGGACACACCGTCACACTGCTGTTAATGAAGATGTAAAAGCAGTTCAACTACTGAATATCCAGAAATGATAAATCCTCACATAAGGATTCAGATACAGTAACGATTTATGTAATGATCTGTACGCTGACGTAGTGCAGAGTAAATAAGGTTTGTTTTCTTAGTTTCCTGAGTCCATCAGTGTATTGTGGGAATCATGTTTTTTAATATTGAACAGCAACAGTAAGTAAGTGAGTGTGGCTGTTGTTATTAAATTCCATCTACTTATTGTGTGTTTTCCCAGCAATGGCGTCTGATTCCGTACTTGGCGGCAGCCTATGCTCTTGAAAACTTCACCAAATCCATCTTAATGAACTTTGTTGAGTTTCAGATTGGACAGATGTTGAAAGACAACAGTGACACAGTGAGTAAGCATGCAGCATGTGTGTATTTGAAGTGCTCGGTTTTTGTGAAGTAAAGTTGAATATATCTGTGTTTCTCAGGCAGGGATGGGCAGAGAGATCCATGCAATTGGTTGCTCCAGCAAACCACTGGGATCATGGACTGCTCAAAGAGGCATCCAGGAGTGCCGGGAGGCCTGTGGTGGACACGGATACTTGGCCAGTCAGTCTCTCTCTGTCTCAATATCACTCCTGCACATGCTCACTTAGGGCTGGCTGTCTCTCAGGAGGACGGGCAGGTCATCTACTAATCAGAACATTGGTTTGATCCAAGTCTGCATGTCAGCTATTGTCCAATATATTAATGTTGATCTTAAAATAATCTGCAAAGCCCTCTCAAAAAAGATTAGAGAAGATAACGCACAGTGCATCCTGACCAAACCAGTGCCATAAAAGGGAGGCACTCATCCAAAAATACAGAATCTTTTCACTTTAGGCAGCATGTTTCTGGTCCCAGTCATATAAAGGACACACACTGGTCCTTGTTCTCTCCTTGGATTTAACTATAATTGCTGTTTGTGTGGAGGGTTTGCATCTGAGTGACCACAGCTGCATATTTTTTATTTTGTCATTTTATTCCAAGACGAATTATAAACCAGGATGCTGCTGAAAGGTTCTCTGCCATGTTTGATGCTGATTTAAACTTGGTGATGTGGACTCAAAGGTTTCATCCTTCAGCAGTCAGTCTAACTCTATTTTAGACAAAGTGGCACCTCTGGAAAAATCTACTATCCTATGTTTAAATGTTTGTCTTTGGATGAATGAAAATATTAATAATTTGATTATTGGACAGCATATCAGTTTCTTAGACTCTTCTGTTGAATCGAACCTCAGGAACCTCAGTGTCATATTCAACAGTTCAACAGAGCATCACTCCAAACGGCTGGTTCAGAGCCGTTTTTATCATCTAAAGCAGGAGTGTCCAACTCCAGGCCTCGAGGGCCGGTGTCCTGCAGGTTTAAGTTGTCCTTGATCCAACACAGCTGATTTAAACGGTAAATGGCCTCCTCACCATGTCTTGAAGTTCTCCAGAGGCCTGGTAATGAACTAATCATCTGATTCAGGTGTGTTGACCCAGGGTGAGATCTAAAACCTGCAGGACACCGGCCCTCGAGGCCTGGAGTTTGAGACCCCTGATCTAAGGATCTTGAGATGATTCTTCATGCCTTTATTTCGTCCTGTTTGGATTATTGTAAAAGTCTCTTTGCTTGTTTCTTTAGACTGTGCAGAATGCTGCAGCAACACTTTTAACTGGCACAAACAGAAGGTCACATATCGCTCCAGTTTTAGCTTCTCTTCATTGGTTGCCAGTAAAGTTAAAGTTTGGTTCAGGGAGCCTCTCTCTCTGTACACGTCACTGACCCTGGATCAGCAAACGGCCCCAGACCATCACACTTCCTCCTCCATGTTTGACAGTTGATGCCACACACTGTGGAGCTTTCACCTGCTCGACGGCGTACAAAGATCCTGCGTGACGAACCGAAGATTTCAAATGTTGATCCATCAGTCCATAACACCTTCTTCCAGTCTTCAGTAGTCCAATGGTAGCATTTCATGGCCCAGACGAGCCTCAGTCTTAGTCTGACGTCTGGCTTTCTTTCTGCAGCTCGTCCTGTCAAACCTGCAGCTCGAAGTCTTCTCTTCACAGCTGAAGCTGAGACTTGCTCGCTACGACCGCTATTACGCTTGAAGCTGTTGATCTGTGAGCCGCCATCACACAAGCTGTTAACTCTCAGAAACTTGTCCTCTGATTCAGCTGTGTCTGCCAGACCTCTTCCTGTCACAGTTCCTGAGTGCCTTTGATGGTGAAGGAATCGATTCACTGACTTTCTTTTAAATGTTTCTGTAGGAAAGACCTATATTTTTAAGTGTCATGATGGTCTGTCTCTCTTCCACTGTTAACTGGCTTTTTCTCACCATTTTTGTAGCAACATTGTTCTCTCTGGTGAACCTCCTTGGCTGGTCAAGGCTGTGAGTCGTTGCTTGGCAGTTTCCAAGGCCTCGGGAATGGACAGCTTGCTGTACTTGTTAGGCACTTTCTTTGTTGCACCTTTCTGCAGCTCCGATAGTTTGCTAACTTCCCTCTGTGCTACCTTGAGCTTAGCCTCTAGTCTCCTTCTCTATGGAGGGTACTGCTCTGTTTGACTGTTGAGCTTGTAGCCAAGCATCTCACTGATCACTGCTGCTGTGGTGTAGATCGGTAATGGTTGCAGTAGGTATCGAGAGAGAGCTAAATCACATCAATCTTTGGTGGGACCATCCTTTGCCTTCTTCTATGTCCACACACAGTTCTTAAAGGAGCTCTGCTGGTAGGTCGTTCCAAACATCTCAGAGAACTAAGCACAGGTCTGCTGTGGATGTCGGCGTCCTCACATCCTTCTGTCTGTAAGCCCAGACACACTCGATGTTGAGATCAGGGCTCTGTGGGGGCCGGACCATCCAGTACTTCTTGTTCTTCTTCACGCTGAAGATAGCTCTCCATGACCGGCTGTGTGTTTGGGCTTGTTGTCCTGCTGCAGAATACATTTGGGGCCAATAAACCATCATTTCTTCTGAAAGCTTTCTTTGTTTGCAGCATTTTTCACACCTGCCTAACACTTGTGCACAGTACTGTGTGTATACGTCAGTGTTTCCTTTTTTATTCAGTGAATCGGTTGGGTGACCTGCGTGATGACAATGACCCAAACTGCACATATGAAGGAGACAACAACGTACTGCTGCAACAGACCAGCAGCTATTTGCTCTCCTGGCTCCATGCAAAACAGCGTGGTCAGTCCTCTGTTCACCAGCAGATTATAAATACCTGCAGTAAAGGTCAATAGATGGGCTGGGTCAGTCACTGAAGCTTCTCTCTTTGGTGTTTGGTTATGGGGGTCAGATGGTGTGCGGATTGAGTCTCCCTTTCACACCGTGGATTTTCTGGAGGAGTCTCAGGAGATCCTCAAAAGCAGGTTCACTGCACTCACAGTGGACGACTGTGTGGATTCTGCAGGTACGTTACTTTCTGCTACAGCTTCAAATCAACTTTTACATGAGATGGTGGAATTTCTTCCTTTCAGATCCTCTTATATACTAAACCTTTTAAAACAGAGCGAGATTTGCAAATGAGGTAAATGTGTAATTTTCAATATGTTCCACAAACAAGAGTGTAGTGAACTTTAGTCACTTAGCCCTGATATTCAGCTTTACATTAAATGAACAAATGCAGTCTGACTGTGATTTGTTGTTTAAGTTTTGTTTAAAGTTAAACAGTTTAATTGAGCAAATATGACGAACTTTACCACAAACACCAGTTAAGTTAATTTCCCTGCTGACCCAGTAAGAAACAGGCTCCCTCCTCAGGATCTGGGGTCAGTTCTCAGCCCTCTGCTGTGGGTCTGAGAGGACCCCACACTGCACGCTGGTCCTAACCCAACACCATCGATGTGATTACAAAGGAGGGGAGGTGGGGAACATTTAAGGAAAAGGAACATAAATAAAAAGGGGAACTGATAGAGCCGCATGTGTCTGCTTCTCTGCACTGTAAGCTGCCTGATTGTGATTTATAATAGTTGGCCATAAACATGTAAATGTATCTGCCTTTCTGCTGTGACTGGTTCAGCTTGACTACAGACTATATTACTGAAACCTTTCCAGTGTAGCTAACATCCTCCCCCTTGTCTGTCAGTGCCTTTGGCAGCCTATAAGTGGCTTGTGTGTTTCCTGCTGGAGGAGAGTCAGAAGAAGCTGGAACAAGAGCGAGCGTCGGGCAACGATGACTTTGAAGCCCGTAACAACTGCCAAGTAAGACCAATGACTGTGTGCAGACACACACATACATCCAAACATCTGATTCTGGTGGCATTCAGCATCACATGCAGCTTCACTGGCCGAAGTTTGGACAGAAACTTGATGCTTTTTATCCAAATCAGACTGAGCTAAAGGTCGTTTGATTTGGATTCATCGATCTGAGATGAACTTACTCCAGACTGGCATGAACCCAGTATTTGAGATGACCTGTTACTGACACAGCCTGTGCTGCTGTCAGTGATGGACCTTGGAACTTGATTGCCTTTTTTTCTTAGTCAGCAGGAAGCTTTTATGGTCTGGGGAAAAGAGTATGAACACTATGAAATGTTCTGCCTCTAACTCTAAGATTTGTCTGTCCGCTCCAACCTTATATCGTCTACTCAGGATGTAAATCATAGTAAACAGATCAGGTCAGAAATATTCATAGCAGGCTGTGCAGCACCATGATGCAGACATTAGCCTGTATCTGCAGTACTGTATATACTGCACCAAAAGTTACAGAAACCAAACGGCTTCCCTGATTCCTCGATCCATGGATCAGTCAGTAGTGAAGCAGTCGGTGTACTTGATAATATCTGAAATGTGACATTTGGGGAATACAGTGTCAACATCTCTTTCCACAATGAATGTCTTTGTTTCTCTGGACAGTCCACATGCACAGAACACAATATATACACTGTCAACAGAAACCTGATGAAATGCCACCCACTTTGTGCAGAAGAACATACTTCTGTCTGCAGTCAGCACAGTTTCCTCCACTAGCTGTTGCTTCTGTCATGTGACCTGGGGTAGAAGGAGACTGAGTCCTAATAAAGACAACAGAGCTTTTCTCTGTCCTAATATCCATCCGTCTCCTCCAATTATCCTCATCAGGGTGGTGGGGGGGTGGAGCCTATCCAAGCTGCCACAGGGAGAGAGGCGGGGTACACCCCAGACAGGTTGCCAGTCCATCGCAGGGCTAGCATATTTCCTAATGATAAAGCGTTTTTGTTCTTAGTCAAATATAAATCAAAATATAAGTTTGATCAGTATATAAATAAGAAATGTAGTTTGAAATATCTGTTCTAATGCTTGAGTTCTGTGTGTGTCACATATTAAATACATAAATAAATACAAATAAATATGTCTACGTTTACCAGTACAATGAATCAGAAATTACAATACCAGTGATTCTAATAACAGAGCTGAGTACCCTGTGTCTGACTTTCAGAGAAGTTTATTTTAGCCAACAAGAACGTGCCTGAAATAAACAAATAAATACTAAATAACTAACCTAACAGAGTTTTAAAAGTAAAAGAAAGTCTTACTCTGTATTTGAGTTGATGTTCATGTTACAGAAATGTTCATGTGAAATTACACAGATCTAATTAGAATAAACTGAGTGAAACATGAAGCCAAATGTGACTGAATGTTTCAGTGTGATGTGAACTTGGGAAAAGCAAAGAAACTGTAATGAAGTGATTTTAAAGTTTAAACTCAGAGTCAGAGAGAAGTAGAATAAAAGTGGGTGGACACTGATGGTTACATGGTTGGATGGTCAACATGCAAAGATGTGACGCTCAGTAGGAGAGAGGGGGGAGAAAGGGAGAGCAGGTACCAAAGTGGGGTGTAAAATAGATTTGAGCTTCTTCCCTTTTATCTTCTGTCAGATGAGCAGTTCAGAAGATCTCAGACGGTCACAGCTGAACATGGCAGCAGTGGAGGTGGAGCTGCAGTCCGACCTGTGAAGTGATTTTCTAATTTGTGGCTTTTTGTCTGCTCATTTGTTCTGTGCTAAAAGCTTAAATCAGAAGGATTTCGATTTGCATCATACGTCCAGGAGCTCGGCCTGGAATAACAGGATCGTTCTGTGCTCATCCTTTCTCCAACCTCTTGTTACCAAACATAACAGAGTCAGCATGAGCTCAGAGCAGATTGGTCAGTATAGTATAATAAGTTTAGTTCAGGTGATTTGATTGTTATTTTGTTAGTGCTAAGTTGCTTCAAATAGTGAACATTCACTTTTTCATCTTTGGTGAAACGTAGAAGTCTGAATATTATTCTTTAGTGGGACAAATGCAGGTAAAAAATAATCCTTCCTTGCTGTCCAGGCTACTAAAATCATCCCAGAAATAACAAGTGGGCAGCAACCGCTAACAGATGGGACTGGTAGCATCTGATTTAGGCTGGTCAGGTTTCTTCATACCAGGGTGAGCAGGCATGTAAGGCCCCTTACCCACACTGGCTCCAGTTAAACTCTGCTTTATCTACTGGTGAGACTCGGAGGATCAGAGGTTTAGACTTTTTAAAAAGCCAGAATCAGCTTCCTGTAGAGGAGTTTTGTGGGCCTGCGGATTGATACGTCCAGAACACGTGCACGTGGTTAGATTACAAATCAGCTGTGTCTGTGTTTTTATGTCTTCAGTGTACTTAAATGTATGTATGTGTACAGGTTTACTACTGCAGGTCACTGGCCTTGGCCTACATTGAGCACACCTGCCTGCAGAGATTTCATGAGCTGACCACTAATCAGGACACATCAGCTGGTCTCAGACCAGTATTAAGGAAACTTTGTGCCTTGTATGGGCTGTGGAGCCTCAGCAGCCACATGGCGACACTGTACCAGGGTATGTAGTGGGCTCGATGCTGTATACACGGAGAAATCTTCATCGTAGTGATGTGGTAACACAGTGTTGTTGTTTCTAGGTAATTACTGGAGTGGACGTAAGCCTGCTGAGCTGGTCCAGATGGCAATCCTCACTCTCTGCTCCCAGGTACACGAGAAAGAGGCCGGATCTGTTTATGGCAGATATACAGGAATTTGCTCAAGTATACAGAAATGCATATACATTCCTATGTATAGGGCACAGCTCCACTTATTATCAAAGCAATTACAAATGCGGTTGCTGTAATAAGCACACGTGTGCATTTCGTACTGTCGTGTTTTTGTTCTTTATTCAGCTGTTTGTATTTATGAGTTAAGAGATGAGGAATAAAAACACATGAGTGGCTCCTTTGACAGAGTAAAGCAGATAATCTTACACATTCATCTTAAACTTGACATTTGACTATTTTGGTACCATGAAAGTCAAAACTCTGGTATGCTTCAGGGCGTGTCCACATTTTGATTAACGTGTCCACCGGAGAAGGCCGTATCCTGGGTCTCAGTCAGATTTGTGATTCACAACATTTGATTTCTAAACACAAAGACAGCAAAAAATCTCAAAGCTTCAGAATCTGTCGGTGACCTCAAAGCGACTCCATCCATCGTTTGGACCATGTAGTTATGCACTGACTCGTATGGTCTAACAGTGCCTTACTTGTGCTTTCCTGTACTTTGGGAATGTCTTCATGGAACAGAAGGACATTGAAGAAATGATGGCTTGGCCTGACTGTAAAATCTGCTCTGTCTCTCTCACAGCTAAAGGATGATGCAGTAGCCTTAGTGGATGTCCTGGCACCCACCGATTTCATCCTCAACTCACCTATTGGCTGCGCTGATGGACAGGTAAACACATACAAACACAGAAAATCCAGCTGTATCGTAAAAACGTTGCTGTCCGTCAAATTTCAAGGACATTGAAACATTTCCCTTTTATTTACATTTGGCTACATCGCAACACAAGTAATCTCAGATAATAAGCGTGAGAATCCGTGTTAAATACGTGAAGAAACACTTTTCCTTTGTCCTCTTCCTGCAGATTTACAACCACCTGTGGTCCACAGTAATGCAGGGCAGCAAAGTGCTGGAACGTCCATCCTGGTGGAAGGAGTTCTGCTCAGACAAACCTGTGCTTGGATCTCTGAGGCCTAAACTCTAAAACCCAGTCGTGCTCTGCAAAGGATCTCTGCGTGTCTGTGCAGTGCCTGAATTTGCTTGGGCTCAAATTCCAACAATGTTAGGAAATGTTGAACAAGTCCATTAAAAACTTTACAAACTCAAGATTTCAACAAGCTTTCATGAATCCTCTGCTCCATACACCGACATTTTCATTATCATTTAGTTGCACACGAGTGCTTAAACGTTAAGAAAACTGTGTGCTACTCAACAATAATTCAAATTAGTTGCAGCCCTAAGACCTCGAGCATTTCTGGTAACATCATTGTTGGTTGATAGCTGGTGTATTTTTATAGTTTAACCGTCTCTGCGTCCAGTTTTTCTAACTTCACACCAGAAATGTCGATATGCTGTTTTTTTCATCACATTTGTAGATCTACACATAGACTTGTGTATCACTATAACTAGATATAGAAAGATGCATTACACAGTATATACATGTGTGTATATCATCAAATAAAATGTGGCGTATCTTCTGTACGAAAACATCCCTTTTCACCCTTTGCTCATATAAATTTTACCCAATAAGAAGCTTTTATTTTTTTTTAAATACAGTTTTTAAATGACAATTTAATTAAGAAAAAAACAAACAAACCCTGAAGCCTGATTGGTTTTGTCACTTCATGCAGCAAGAACATGAGTTTTGCTCTCTAACAAAGAGAAGAATGTTGGGCCATCAGTTCATGCTCTGAGGCTCAGACGCACTCTGGCTATTCAACAGGACTATGATCCGTCCACCTCAGCACAGTTTCCTCCACTATCCACCTCTAAACGACCGAAAAAAACGATTTTGGCCAAAGTCTGGACTTAAATCTGAGGCTTTGAGCTGGAAAACACTCCAGGGTGGCTGATTTCTTCATTTTATTTTGTCTCATTGCAAAGAAGACTAGACCCAAGTATACAAGGCAGGGCAGGGATAGCTCAGTAGGTAGAGTGGTTGCCCCATGATCGGAAGGTCGGGGGTTCGATTCCCCTTAACAGCTACCCTGAGGTACCCCTGAGCAAGGTACCGTCCCTACACACTGCTCCCCGGGCGCCCAATGGCTGCCCACTGCTTCACTGAGTGAATGGGTTAAATGCAGAGAGCAATTTCCCCACGGGGCACAATAAAGTACACACAAAAGTTCCTCCACAGTAAGGTGAAAGACTCACAGCCATTGACTGGCATTCTTACTGCACAAACAGTTACCTGGTTTAGGGGGCAATTATTATTATTTTTTTTCACAGGCTTAGTTCAGCTTTTTCCCCTTAATAAATACAATTAATTAACAGCTGCATTTTCTTGGATCTTTACTGTCTAATATTAAAATGTATTTGATCTGGAACATCTTAAGTGTGACAAATATGCAAAATATAGTATAAATATATATACATTTATATAAATATATAAAGAAGAGCAAATACTTTCATAGCACTGTGTTAAAAAAGAAAAATGCTGTTTCTGTGCTGTGCTGAGCTCTGAAACCTGACTCTTCAAATAAACCATTCCTCTGCAGATGATCTGTTAGCTGTTTGACAACTACTCTTTCAAGGATTTTTGATATGAAAGGAAGGTTGGAGATTGGCCTATAATTAGCTAAGACTGCTGGGTCTAGAGATGGCTTTTTGAGTAAAGGTTTAACTACAGCCAGCTTGAAGGCCTGTGGTACATAGCCGATTATTAGAGATAGGTTGATCATATTTAAGATCGAAGAATTAATTAATGGCAGGACTTCTTTGAGCAGTTTTGTAGGAATGGGGTCTAAAAGACACGTTGATGGTTTGGAGGAAGTAATTATTGAAGTTAACTCAGAAAGATCAACTGGAGAAAAAGAGTAACTTAACATCAATGGTGCTGAAAGGAGCCAGCTGAGGTGGTTCGGGCATCTGACAAGGATGCCCCCTGGGCGCCTCCTGGGTGAGGTGTTTCAGGCATGTCCCACCGGGAGGAGGCCCCGGGGCAGACCCAGGACACGCTGGAGAGATTATATCTCTCGGCTGGCCTGGGAACGCCTTGGTGTTCCCCCGGATAAGCTGGAGGAGGTGGCTGGGGAGAGGGAGGTCTGGGCCTCTTTGCTTAGGCTGCTGCCCACGCGACCCGGCCCCGGATAAAGCGGATGAAGATGGATGGATACTAAAAGTAGCTGTAGATTGAGTAATTTTTTTTCTCTAATGGTTCAAATTTGATTTGTTTGTTGCTGAGTAGCTGTGGCAGTTAATCTTTGGGCGTTAAATGTCGTTGCTTTGTCCTTGGCTGCTGGTAAGTAAGGGATTCTTAGGTTCTTGATCCTTCCATCACAAATAGATGCTCTGAGACACGAACCCCTTTCACTAGTAGCTTCTACTAGCCACCAGCTATAACAACTGCTTTAATAGTAGTTAAAGCTAAAATTAAGCATTAGAAACTGTTACAGCCGTTTTTATCTCCAGTTCTTTTCTTTCCTTTTTTACTTTAGCTTCTTTTTCCTGTAAAATTTGCTTTTATTTTAAGGCTCCTGATCTGGCTAACAGTGTCGCTTTCTCCGACTCTGCCTTTAAACCACCAGATGATACACAATGAGACTACACTGTAGCCATTTTAAAACCATGCTTTGATCATAGCAGCATATGTGAGAGTCACCTTTTCATTTCTTTATTCCGCTTCATTAATGCTATTCTCAGTAATGATCGGCCATCTCGTCCAAGTGCAGTCTGCAAAGTCCTGAAAAGAAGCATCCTTGAAACTTTCAAGCAAGGTTGTTTGATCTTTGTTCATTTTTTCTTTAGAAACCTGTTGAAGCATCTCTTTAACACTGTTCACAGAAGTCTCCAACCTGCCGAACTCAACCATCGGTTTGTTTTATCTTGAATGTCATAACCCCAGAACGAGTTGACATAGGATTTTAAAATTCATACCAAAGGTGCAGTTTCTAAAATTCTTGGATAAGTTACATGGCACTAGTCCAAGATGGCGGCCAACCAAACCGGTTTGACAACCGGTTTGACCGGTTTCGTGCGTGTGCTCATGCGCGTTCAGGTGTGGTGGGGGTATGGTTGTTCGTGTGGAAATACCACAGGGGATCAGAGGGGTTATATGAGTTTATAGGTTTTTAACGGGGATTTAATTTAATCAAACCATAGGGTTTTTAATTAAACTATTTTTATCACTTAGGTGTATCGCAACATTCAGTTATGTGTTCTTAAAAGCAATTCTTTGTTTCTTGTTTCATTCTTGGCGGAGTGGAAGCTGTTTTGGTTCACAGTGCGCCTTAACAAAGAGGGGGTGCTCTAGTCAAAAGTGTTGGTAATAGTGTTTTAATCACACTAATTTTCTAAATCTGACAATGTCTCAGCTTGCAGTGAGGCATGCATTTTATTTTATAAATGGCACAAATGGGAATTTCTTCTGAATGGGTAATGTCAGCATGTTCACAAGCGTTTCATTTAATCAAACCCCTAGTTTTAATTTAACTAGTTTTTCTTTCCAGGGTTGATGCGATCATTTTATTTAAAAATCGGGATTTCGGAATGTTGAACTAAGAGTGAGACAAAGCCAGCCAGCTAGTTTTTAACACAGTAAATGTCACAAATAGCATTCAGTCCTTTAGAAAATAAATGCTATAAGCAGCCAGTATCGCTCTTTTCAAACTAATCGTCTTTTAAATACACTCATTTTGTGATTCCGGTGTCACACCTTGCACCGATGCAAGCATTTTATTTCTTTAAAAACGGATCAAACGGGCCATTTCTTCTGCAAGGGGTTTCATGGTTTCAGAGTAGTTTTTAACACAACAGATAGTCGCAAATAACATTCAGCCCTTTAGAAAATAAACGCTACAGTGATACTTCTAAAACCAGTCGCCCAGACCCGCTCCAACTTTTCAACAGCTGGCTAATTGTTTGAATTTGTTCAGGATTGCAAAAGCACACCGCTGGGTATCACTAGTTGAGTGTACCATGCGAACAAGGGCCCAGCCTATTGTTTAAAGTGGCCGGTATTGGCTCTTTTTGTAATTCCTCGACAAGGTAAATGGGGCAGGTGTAGCTACCAATCGGGTGGCGACCCCGCCTATTGTCTGAAGTATCGGCTCCTTTGTAATTCCTTGAGAAGACAAAAGCCCTGAAGGGTCTCATTTAAATTGATTGGAGACATACCTTTCTTTTTGGAAACACCCACCCTATATAAAAAACAGGCTCAGACCCCGAAACCCTGAGCCATTTACGCCTCAAGATTCGCTGCAGAGCACACCATTTTCTTTGCGATCATCAACACTAACATCGTTCTTTATAACATGGACATGTAAACGGTAAGTAAAACAAAACCTATTATTGTATTTTTAAAAAGTGTTATGTTAACATATTATAGGATATTCAAACTATTTTTTTTCCTAAAACAAAAGCTTAATTTTTTGGAGTTCGGGAGAACGGCCCAGGACCCTTTTCTTTAGAAACGGGCGCTTTTACAGCTGGAACTAGTCCTCTAACAGGCACAAGGTGTGTACAGCATTACTGGATTTTAAAACGTATGTATGTTTTAAACTAGCGATTGTTTTAAATTATGTAATAACGTTTTTGTTTGTTCCAGGGTTAACAAACTGAGCAGGAAAACATTCAGACACCGCGACCACAGAGCCCAACCTTACATCAGGTGTGTATACAACGGGATGTATAGTTGTGTATTATTTTTTAAAAAGAAAAAAAAATTTAAAAGGGGTTTAAACAATTACAAATGTTCTAAACTGACCGTTTTACACACGCCAGAGAACCGTGTGTGTGGAGGAGCAGGACCATCCCGAATAACGCACACTACAAGGTAAGCATAGGCATATATAAATTAGATAAAAAGAGATAGAGAGGGAGACACGCTTATTCAGTTTGAAATGGGTACATGTATAAAATGTTTTAACACATGTCTATCTATCTTCACAGACTGCAGAACAGCACCCCTCCTCATAATGATCAGGACACCGTACGATTCCAGACGTTTTTGGAATGTTTAAGCAGTATCGACCTCCCAGAACAACAAAAACCTGGAGCTTTGTGCAACAGTGGAGAGTCAGAACCGATCTTCATCAGCGAACCTACACCCCCGAGTGAGTGGCTACCTCGTGATTTCTCTGATGTTTTTGAGTACAGTATATCAGATTTTGATCTAGTTCATATACCCACCACCCCAGAATGTGTCAGAAAGAGCGTTGATTCACACATAGATTTCGAAGAAGGCGGCATAACAGACTCTCAAATATCAGCGGCGTATGATGCTTACATGAAGCTTCCAGACGCTCAGCCTGCTGAACAGACTCATATAGCTTCAATAGCTGATAAATTATGTTTGATTGAAGCTAGACTCAATCAATACCACCAAGAAGCACAGGTACAAAGGCAACAGTTTACCAAATTCATAAACAAAGTGTGTAGTACATTAGACAACATCTGCAGCAAAATTTCAAGTCCCTGACTTTTAAAATCCAGACCATGGACCCTCCAAATAAATTATTTAAACATAATAACGGAACCTCCACTCCTGTTAGATGTTTTGACTTAGAGACTTTTATGCAGTGGGCTGAAGAAACAGATAACAAATTAGACGATATTATAGCTAGACTTAATAGGGTGCCTGCATCAGCCTCATCTGATACACATCCTCGTCAGACTGTTCCTACGTCTGCTATTGCTGATGGGGCTATTGTTGCTAATAATAGTGATAGTACAGCAGGTGTTGCTCGGGCCGTTGCTGTTACTGATGCTAACCATATAGCTTGTGCTGCTGGTGATTTTGCGTCTGATGCACAATCTAGCCGGGTCACCTCTGCTGCAGCTACTGCAGTTGTTATTGAGCCCGTTACCGCTTCTACTATTATTTCAACCACACATGCGTGTCCGGGCTCCGCTGGTGATGCTGCAACACCACACACACCCTCAATCATTGTAAATTTCTCACAAACAGATACTACTGTAATTGAGCCCGTTGTGCAGTCTGGGTCCGGCAGTCGCTCTCAGTCACACATTAGAGAGATATCTAATTTTAATGCTCGCGAATTGCGTGAACGCCTTGATTTTAGAGGTCTCGATCATCCAGAACAAGTGCCTGCGCGAGTGCGCGAGTGCTTAGCCAATGTGATAGACAGAGCTGTGGCGGGATCCCAACAGGGCAGTGTTCTAAACGTGGTCCTGCGTGGCCCCTCGCTGGCTTCAGATGTTCAGGCTGTTTTAAACGCTGATGATCGGTATGATCCGGAGCTGTTTCTCGATCAAATTGCACAAGTTATGCAGAGTAATGATGAATCTATCGGTGATGATGAATTAGAGTTTATTGTCACGGTAGCTCAGAACAGTAGTGGTGGGTCTCGCTTAAGACTGGTGCACATACCTTATGATGAGATTCTCTGATGATCCCCTGTGATCATATGAAACATTGCATGCACTGTGGCACCACATATAGAGAATCCCAGAAATTGCCACACAAATGTGCGCAGCCTGGATGCGAGCACTGCCGCGAACCTAAATTAGCAGGAGACTCCGACCATCAGTGTTTCATACAGCCTGTTGAAAAACAGAAGCCTAACGATAAATACATTTTATATGATTTTGAGACGCGGTACCACAACGGTAAACACGAGGCTAACTTTGTGTGTGCGTCTGATCTGAAGGGCAATAAGTTCAGATTTAATACATTAAAGTGTGTGGAGGCGTTTGTGCAGCATTACAGACGCCCAAGGTTTCGTGGGTACACTTTCATAGCACATAATGCATCTGGCTTTGATAACTACATACTCCTCGAGTACTTTGTCAGACAGAGCATAACACCTAGTGTCATAATGAGCGGCAGCCGTGTGATTTTAATGCATGACAGGGACTATGACCAGCGGTGGATTGATTCGTTCAGCTTTTTGCCCATGGGCCTTGCCAAAATACCCTCTGCTTTAGGTTTTCAAGACCTGCAGAAGAGCCATTTCCCACACAGGTTTAATACGAGGGATAATGAGCGTTATGTGGGCCCGTACCCAGATCCCTCCTTCTACGGCTATGAGCACATGTCTGAAAGCGATAAGGTGCGATTCATGGAATGGTACCAGGTTGCCTCGCAGAATCCCTTTGATTTTCAGGCTGAACTCAGGCGTTACTGTGTTAACGATGTTGATGTCCTGCGTAAAGCATGCAGCATTTATCGTGACACGCTACTGGGTTGTACTCAAGTTGATCCATTCACGTATACCACCCTGGCTGCATTTAGTATGGGTGTGTATAAAACGCTGTTTCTGCCTAGAGACGCGCTCGCTCTCACGGGGCATACGTTGAGCAGAACAAGACGTTTTCTAACGTCACTGTCTGAAGACCGTGGTTTTTTAAAACACACACCAAAAAAGAACACGCCCGGTGGACCGCTGCGACATAGTACACTAAAAAAAAATAAAGAATAAAAAAAAAAAAAAATTAAAGGGGGGTCCTGTAGAGTGGTTGGATTTTTGAATTCAGGTTTTTTTCTTATTGCAGAAATTGTTCTTCTGCTAAAAATATTTGCTGTTTGGTGTTTTTCTACTGTTATGGGCTTTTTTTCACTTATTGCTGCTAAATTGTTTTGTTTTCTTTTCTTTTATTACTGTTAACTATTTTATGTCTTTTTTTACTGGTTAATGTTTGATGTTTTTTATTTATGTTTAAACAAAGTATGTTATGAATCTATATATGTATATATATATATATATATATACGAGATTTGATAATAAATACCATTGACTCGATTAAATCATGCTCTCATGTTGTTTTTATTATTACTCTCATTAGTACATATCAGTATCCACATTGCACACACACATAATCACTGCATACAGCAACAGGTTGTATGTTGTTGACAAATCGACACACCATAGCATCATTACAAATTAAATTAGACCCATACATGTTAAGCAGGCGGGCATAAGATACACCATTTTGCATATGATATAAAAAAAATACACAATGTTGACCGCATGTGATGGAGAAGTCCTTCTGCACTTGTTTTCCTGAATATAAAACAGTGGAACAGTTTTTTAGAAGAAACATCTTTATTGCTGGGGGAAAACTGTCTAACGAGTGAACAAAACTATCAAAAAAATAACCGCGTCTGTCTCTCGAAATATAAACAGCAAGCCAATGTTCCCCTGGCATCGTAGAAGGGTGGGTGTTTACAATACCCATAGCTGGGAGTCTTTGAAGCCGTTCAGTGGTTAGCTGATCATAGGCTAACACGCCTAGGAAATGTGTGTTTTTATTGATAATGCCGCCGACCACGGCTGATAGTTCTATAGTGTTCATGACCGTTTTTGTCTCAATAGTAGTCCAAGAGCACCTGTCTCATGTTAGATATTTCAATGACTGAATCAAATACAGAATAACACAAGAGGTTCACTGTACGGGGTAGTGGATTTCTGAAACGGGTTTCCAATCTCACGTTCCCAGTTTTAATTAACGACACATTCCCTGAATGTCCTTTGTCAGCTTCCAGATTGAAACAGAATAAAGTGTAGCCGTTACCTAAGTCTGCACGTGTTATGGCCAAGGATCTGTCCTTTAAATGTCTTCCTGTGGTTTGTATCAGCTGGTAAAATTCTCTGATATAGTGTCTGTGAAGGTTCTCAGTCATCCAGGTCATCGTAGTCAAAGGAGCTTGCAAAGAAAAGCGTCTGGACTTCTTTAAGTTACTTGAAGACGTTTCACCTCTCATCCGAGAAGCTTCTTCAGTTCTAAGGTCAAATGGTGGAGAGTCCCAGATATAAACCTAGTGGGAGTGACCCCCCACAGAAGGACAAAAGGACCCCCTGATGATCCTCTAATCGCCTGAGACAAGGTGTGAAACTGGGTGTGGGCCCCAATCAGCCAGAGTTTCGGGTGAGTTCATTGTGAAACCTGGCCCCACCTTATCATGCGAATTCCTGTGGTCAGATGGCCCAGGATGTGAGTGGGCGTTAAGGCGTCTGGGAAGGGATCTCAAAACTGGATTATAGATGGCAGAGAGTTTGTTAGGTATTTTAGCACTACGGTTAGCATTTACTGGATATTGTTTTATAGTGACATTATGCAGGAAAACTCTGTTATTCAATAAGGCCCATTTGTTTTAGTTATTTTTCTCTTTGACCCAAGAATTGATGTGTGAGAATCACAGGCTGGTACAAGGTTGAAATACCACAGAGATCACTCCCTCAGCTACATTAGTTTCTTAATCTTTTAGACGCCTGTTGAAGGCCAAATGGTTTGTTTCAGATTTCACTAATAAAAGAACTCTTCGTTTTGTGCCTTGAAAATATGTCGCTGAGATAATCACAATTGTAGCTGAACTGTGATAAACTACACAAAGGATGCTTCTTCACCCAAGGGCAGGAAGACGCTGCCTTATCTTGGTCTGTACTGGTTTAAACTGATAATCTGCTGTCTCATGAATTTTACCCTCTATATAAACTGTTGTACTTGTGAATAAAGTTGAGTCAATTTGGGAAGACAACCTGAAGCAGTCTCTGTTTTCTTGTTCTCCCAAGCTGCTCCCGAGCTCGTACTAACACGCTGAATGGCATGCTTGAATATTACTTGAGAATATATTTGACTGTGTTACAGACTAAGGGACATTCTCTGCTGATAGGTGAAGGTACATTCTCTGCTGATAGACGTCCACGCCTCGAAGGAAGTCGATCCACGGATTAGGCCTTGGAAGCCGTTTCCTTCAGAGTTGGTGTCGTAAACCCCCGCCTCTGTTCAAAGATGGTCGCTCACAGTGGACATAGATGGCTTCTTTCACTCCTCTTTCAAACCATCTGTCCTCTCTGTCCAAAATGTGAACATTAGCATCCTCGAAAGAGTGTCCTCTATCCTTAAGATGCAGGTGGACTGCTGAGTCTTGTCCTGTGGAGGTGGCTCTTCTGTGTTGTGCCATGCGCTTGTGAAGTGGCTGTTTGGTCTCTCCAATGTAGAGGTCTGGGCATTCCTCGCTGCACTGTACAGCATACACCACATTGTTAAGTCTGTGTTTTGGCGTTTTATCTTTCGGGTGAACCAGTTTTTGTCTGAGCGTGTTGTTGGGTCTGAAATGCACCGGGATGTCATGCTTGGAGAAAACTCTCCTGAGTTTCTCTGATACACCGGCTACATAGGGGATGACAAAGTTGTTGCGTCTGTCCTTCTTATCCTCCCTCGCTGGTGTCTGGTCTTCTTTTCTGTGCCTCTTTGCTGACTTTAAGAACGCCCATTTAGGATAGCCGCACGTTTTGAGTGCTTCCTTTACATGCGTGTGTTCCTTCTTTTTTCCTTCAGGCTTAGAGGGAACATGTTCTGCCCGGTGGTGTAGGGTCCTAATTACTCCAAGTTTGTGTTCCAGAGGGTGATGGGAGTCAAAGAGGAGGTACTGGTCCGTGTGTGTGGGCTTCCGGTAAACTTCGATGTTGAGTTTGCTGTTCTCTTCAATGTGCACAGCGCAGGAAAGGCAAACAGTTGTCCTTTGTGTCTTCCTGGTGAACTTGATGTTTTTATCCACAGCGTTAATGTGCGTAGTGAAGGATTCCACTTCTTGTGTCTTGATTTTGACCCAGGTGTCGTCTACATATCTGTACCAGTGGCTGGGTACTCTTCCTTTGAAAGAGCCAAGAGCCTTCCTTTCCACTTCCTGCATGTAAAGGTCCATGTAAAAACCCTTGTTGTATTTAAATGTGTGGTGGTGAGGCAGAGGTCTAACAGAGTGCTAACAGTCTGATCGGGGGTGATCGCTTCTCTCTTCTTGTAGGCGTTTTACCAAACCAAATCAAAGCAACTAGTACTGAGTCTCCCTGTCAATGTTGCTCCAACAGTGTCATGAGAAATGTTCATCAGCACCATCATTAAAACTGACCAGTACTGTCTTGTGACATCACAGCTATCGGACTCAAAAACAGGTCATTGGCAGCTAAAGTCATATAACATACTGCCAAGAGATGAAAATACTGAAAAATGGTGAAAGCAAAGTTTTCAGCCATGAGATTATTGTTTATGCAATTTTAGGAAAAGATCATAATTTAAAAAAAAGTCTATGCTACTGGGGATGGTAATACTGTTATTAAAAATATGATTAAAAACATAAAAACCGCTTGTCCACATTTTTTTAAGTTTATTTTAATCAAAATATGAATAGTGTAAAATTTGAGCACTTGAGAATCTCTCAAGTCTTGAATGTTTGAATTCAGTGATGCCACGTTAAAAAATACAGATATTCAGTAAGATACAGTTTTTTTTCATAGGTGTTTTTTAACTAGACAGAATGACCAGTTGGCACAGATGCAAAGGAAATGTGCAGCTGAACACGTTACATATTTTGGGCTGGTTAATGAACAGCCTCCAATTATCTGCATCATACTCAAAATTCATTGCAAACCACAAGATCTTCAACATCAGTGCAATAAACAAAGTTATGATCGGTTTAATAGAATAGAACAAGATCCTCCTCACAATACATATTAATAAAAAAACTGTGTTCACTGAGGCAGGAAGTGCTCGTCACAGAGCCTACACCTAAATAACTCAAATGCTTCTTTTGTCAGATCCAAGTCTCACAGTCTCATATAAGTCATTTAACTCTGACGAGTGAACTCGAAATTTCAAGTTAGCCCTGGCAGTCAGGAAGTGCTGTGAAGTTACGTAATGTCCTTGTCACTCTTGAAGCAGAAGCGGAAGAAATTACGTAATTCAAGACTGGCAATGCTCACTAGAAATTTTAACTTATTTTACTAACTCAAAATTTTAACTTAACATCAATTTTTTTTCTTAAATTTCTACTTGTTAACTTGAAATGTTGAGTTATTCTTGGAGTTACTCTTTTGTTTCCAGTAGCAGAAACCAGCTTCCACAGAATGTTTCAGACTGGTGTCATTGGAAGGTCAGGGTAACTGATTCATGACGTACAAACTGTGTTTGTAACTCCACCCACAGCATTTTTCCAAACCCAAGCTCTTTCCCGTCTTCTTAGAGCCAATAATGTAAACTACACAACGTGTGTCACTGACATCATTAGAAGCATTAATGGTTTTTATATCAATGACTTTGTCCTTGTGTCAACTCAGAAGACAGAAGGTTGTTTTTCTGACATCCAAAAAGATTTATTATTGTTAACAAACAAACAAACAAATAAAAAATAAATCCAGGAATGATCTCCTGAAACACTAAAATGTTTAAAGAATAAAAACTGAAAAGATTTAGAATTTAAAATTGTATGATTTACAAAAAAACCCCAACTATTTCCAGCACTATACAAAAGTCTTGGGTCAATCGTCACTTTTTAATATTTTGCTAGGAAAACGGGAAATAGGTTTAATCAATAGCTGCACCTAATTTACATGGAAAAACAGTACATGAGGCAAAACCAGGGTTTGTACAATTCTGCTGGCCATCTCTATTCTTCAACACAACAAATGGCACTCTCTTAAGTGCCATTTGTTGTACTTCCTTTAAATAGTCTTCAGGTCTACAGCTTTCCAAGCATCTTAAAGGAGGTAGATGATCTGCAGACTCTTTCAACAATCTCTCCTTTGTTCCTGTCGGTGTCCATATAATCCCACACTACCTCAACGATGTTGAGATTCCAGACTCTCGGAAGGCTAATCCATGACTTCAGTCTATTCAACGATGATTTTACTGCGTTGGTTAGGAATGATTTCCAAACTACAGAATGAAGCTGTTGCCAACAAGATGTTTTCTAGATGGTACAGCATGACAGATAATATCTGACAGTACATTTATGCTTTCTCTTATGCTCCAATCCCAGTTTATAGTCAGTACCATTTGGTCTCCAGCTAGTCAGCTGCCACTAAGAGCTTACATAAAGAAAAATACAGCAGACAAAATGAACAGCGCAACACAAAATTCTGTCTGGCAGCCCCAAACCACAACAGAGGCTCCTCCAGGTTTTCAGGACTGTACTGGCAGTTGCTCTGCTCCTGTAGAAACAGGAGGCAAACTGACATGCTTCATATGACACAAGCTACCGTTTTTGATACTATACAAGATACTGTTGCTTTTTGTGTGTGTGTGACCTTTTGCAGGTGAAAGTCACAACTTTCAGATGTACCGTTTCAGCTTCGTGACTTCTTTTGTCCACTGATCCAGTTTTTTTTCAGGACCCAACAATATTTGATCACCAACTCTTTGGGAATCATCCGGTAATTGTTAAAAATACGAGAACGTCTTTAGAACTGTTCGTACTTGTCACTCATATAACTCATTTACTGCATTCAAACTATTTTCAGAAAACTTGACCTCTGACCTTGAGGCGGCTGATCCCATAACACACTCATGCAGTGTACACATAACAAACTGAGAGTAGGAGTGTTTGTAATTGACTGACTCTGTGGTGCACAGATTACACTGGGGTCAAACTGGCTTGTAGGGGATCAAAAACGCACAAATTAATTTTTAAATCAACTTCAAGTAACTGTAATGTTTCCGAGTTTTTTGAGATTCTGTCTCTCTCCATCAAACTGAAATTATTATAAAGAACTATTAGACTACAGAAGTAAAGGACTATTCATTTCATAAAAATTCAACAGGGGATTGAATAATTATTTCTCCCATCAAAGTCACATCAAAGTAGTAAGCAAGTGCACTTTAGAAAGTTACATGAATAAGATATTTTATAAGGCTTTATATTCTGTACTTTCAGTGATGTCACAGAGGCTTAAAGGCACATGGGAAAAGGAGTTAGGTATAGCAATTGATGATGAAGAGTGGAAAGATGTCTGGAGTTATGCCAAATCAATCTCAGTTTGTAATCGTACCAAAGCAATAGTTAAAAATCATACACAGAATGCATATATCCATATTTCGCAGACATCAGTATAATCCTACCCTTTCACCCATGTGCCTCAAATGCAAGACAGAAATTGGTACCCTAACTCACAGCTTCTGGTCATGTTTGAAATTGCAAGAATATTGGTCTAATGTGTTATCTCAAATGGAGAAGATTTTCGGTTGTGAATTGGAGATGGACCCTCTGTCTCTTATACTGGGCCTCCCCAGCCGGCGATTAATATCCAAGAATAATAGGAGATTGTACTGTGTTCTCACCTATGCGGCAAAGAAGAATATAATACTCCAATGGATTTAGGTTGGCAATGAGTAGTGTTGGATCTAGTGCCATTGGAATATCTTTACATGTGTATTGCACTCAAAAACAGATCATTTCTTTAAGGTGTGGGAACCATACTTGAATTATGTGGAATCTGATGTTTCTAATATTATGTTACAAGGATTCTCTTGAGTGTTCAAACTGCAACGTAATACTGGGACCACAGGTATTGTACTGTATTGTATTTTCTCTTTATTTATTTATTTTTTAGATGGAACTGAGCTGTCGTTCTGTGCTTAGTTATCAGTCTGTTTTTTTTGTTTTGTTTATTTGTTTTGTTTATTTATTTATTTATTTTTGGTTCTGAATTGTACACTTTATTATGTTATGTAATTATGTACTGTTTGTGAAAACAGAAAAACTAATAAAAAAAAAAAAAAGAAAGTTACATGAATAAGATCCAGCCTGGGATGTTCACTAGTGACCAGCTGTCGATTTTAAACGAGTGAACAGTGTTTCCCTGTTTCCACGTGTCAGGACGTACCTGTTCACAGTTGTCTATTTAAATGAAATATGAAGTAAACACAAAGATAAAGTTAGAGACCCACAGGCATTCAGATTTCAGGGAAGCAAACAGCATCAAACACGGTGCGTCTCAGAAAGAAACATCGAATTAAAGAGCTTAATTAGGTTTGAGACAAAGATCCCTCTATGTGACCTAAAACAAACGACATTAAATAAATATTTCATTATGTATTTCATTTCAATGATAAAAAAAAATTTCAGTATATGCCTGGTTTATGCCGCTGGCACGCTCGTCTTACAGCAACGGTGGCTCAGAGTTATGACGTTTTATTATTTAAACTGCTGAAAAAAATCTGTTTTTTCTCTGGAATTATTGACTTTATCATCATGTTGGAAAACAAAACTGTGAAACTTTGAAAAGCAGCTTCAGTGTGCAACGTTGCTTCATGTCTACTCTGTACCAACAAATAGCATCTCCTGTCTTCATGCAGTGTCCCTCCTACTGTCCTATATTCTTGTATTGTGCGCTGCTGTACTGCTGGCCTGGTGAAATATTTATCCTCTTTGCGTTCAGCTCTGCAGCAAATCCTCGTGCCTTTTGATAAAAGAAGAGCGAGCGCTCCCGGTCTATTATGAAGTTGTGGTAGATGGTGGCGAGTTGGGTGCACAGCTGCAACTGAGACTTTTTGTTGCCCAGATCCATGGCTGCAGCGAGAGCTAAGTGGTAGTATCCAGCAGCATCAAAAGGGTCCTGTCGAGGCAGGATTTCAGTTTAGGCATATCGCAGATCACTATGTTCATCAGATTCACATTTTATTGTTTAAAATACAGAAAACAACCCACATCTATGACCCAGTCCATTACCTTCAGATCAGTGAATATAATGTCTCCCAGTGTTTGGTACAGCCTCACATAATACAGTGGCTCCTCATCGAACTGCAGAGGTGTTGGGCAGAGGGTCAGGGTCTTCAGGTAATAGTGCTCAGCCAGTTCACACTGTTTCAGACAGTGGTACAGTGAGCCCAGACGGTGGCACGCCACTCGCTCATTCAGACGCTCACCTACATGTACACAGTTCATTTGGTTTTAGCACAGGACCTAATGTCAGCATGTAAGCCAGTGATACGTTTTCATAGGAGCAAACTTTGGAGTCTAATCATACGTGCTGTTCACAGCTGTCATGATTTATTATAATTTGTCATTACACACCCCAAAATTACTAAAACCAAAAGAAGACATTATAATTTTATCGTCATTATATTAATAGAGATTAATAAGAAAAAAATACTGCAAACACCAAGTAAATTACATTAAAAATGAAAATGTTTGTTTGACTGTTAGGATGTTCTCTGTATTATTTTAACGTCTTTATCTCACAATTCAAAGTACCTTGAGGCGCCTCAGGTCATACAGGAGATAATGAAAATACTAGACAAACTAATGTTTAGAACAAGTTAATGTTGAAAAGGAAAATGCAATCGTTGAAGGCAGCTTATCTAAAATAACAGCTGATACTGTTGTGGGCAGTGCAAAGCAGCTTAACTGGATTCAGGCTCTGGGATTTGTGGATGCACAAAGCACCACAAAAAAGCTACAAAACAAAGTTAGCAAATAACCTACTAACACTCTTGCTTTGAGTGGCAATAGACAGGAACAGAAAACACTAGTAAGCAATAATTGTGTGCTGAGGAAACCCTTGGTTGAGTGTCTATTCGAAGTTACCTGTAGGACAAATGGAAGCCCCTTACATATGTACAGTTTGTAAAACTGTTAATGTTACCGCTCCGACATGCCATTAATGCTTCCATAGTTCAGCATGTAGTCACCTGACAACACACCTATTATCCAAAGGGTTTTTAAAAATGGTTAATTTATGTTCTGTGTTATGTAGGTTAGCAATCAGTGACAGTACAGGTACACACTGGGTACTACCAACAACTCCTAAACCTGAATATTTTAAGTCAGCATCAGCACCTGACGAGCCTGAAAAAAGGGGACTGGGTGAAGCTGCATCTTTAAAGTGCTTTTAATTATAGTAGCAATAGTTTTGAAAAGTACAGAGAATACACTTTGGTCCAGTGCTGACACTTCATGAAAGACAAAAGATGGAAACGACTTTGGTGTGTGCTGTTTTGCTTACCCAGACTCTTACTGATGTCAGCTGCAATGTGAGCAAACTCCACTGCTTCCCCGTACAGCTTGAGACAGAACATCACTTCAGTGAGCTTATTGCACAACCTCAGTCTACTGTGAACACTGTTGCTCTTCACTGCGATTGGCAGAGCACGGTCCTACATGCAATGAACATAAAAATACAGCCATTTAATTATGATAATTACAGTGTTGAGCTTTTATTAGTTTGCACCAATTTTGGAGAAATTACAGTAATATCATCATAGCACAATAATGCTGAAAAAGTTTTAACAAACATGGATAAATAATCTAATCCTACATAAGAATGACTGAAATCACATTATTCTAAAGTACCCTGTAGAAGAGGACAGCCTTGTCCCTGTCCCGGCAGCTGTCGAAGAAAATGTCTCCTGCAGTTTCAAGAAGCTTCAAGATAAAGCTTGTGTCTCCTGTGCTCAAAGCTACATCCTGAGCTGCCTGAAAACACCAGAAATACAGGATTTCAGTGTATGATAAACAAATTTCATTTTGGCCAAAGCCAAAATCGCTAAAATTGTGAAGACTGCTCTTTCATCCACACATTTTCTTTGCTGATTATCTGACTTAAGAGTTGTGGTAAGTGGAGTAATTCTTTTATAATACTTTTCTACTCTGCGCAGACCCAGGACACACTGGTGAGATTACATCTCTTTATTGGCCTGGGATGCCTCAGTGTGTCCCTGATAAACTGGAGGAAGTGACTGGGGAGTTGGCTGTTGTCCCCATAACCTGACCCAGAATAAGTGGAAGAAGACGAATGGATGGATTGAATTTGAGAGATATTCATGATGGCTGACATAGTTTTCAATGTAAACTTGCAATTCTGAGAATAATAAAAGTTTAAGACAATACAAATGAAAACACTGGTATCAGACCTGAACATAAATGTCCACCAGTTCAATCTGGCCCAGCAGCTGGTAGATCTTCCCGGCTTGTAGCCAGCCATATGCTTCCTTCTCCTTGCAGCCCAGGTCAATGAAAATACCCAGACTGGTCTTGGTGTAGTCAAGAGCAGCTCGGTACGCCCTGAAACAATTCAAAGATAACTTTAAAGGTCTACAGTGGTCCCAGTGTTAATTTGATTCCATTCAATTTCATTTACCCTTCACAACAGCAGTTGCCTCAAAGCACCTTACACTATAAGGTAAACCCTACAATATTAGAAAAAAATCATCACAATCATACAGCCACCTATGAGCAAACACTTCGTGACAGTGGGAAAAAACTATTTTTATATACTCTTCCTATCTGACAATCACATGCATTCATATTCTGATGGATCCATCAGAGAGCAACTTGAGCAACTTGGCATGCAGACTGGAGCATTCGGCAAACAAACCAGCAACCTTCTGATTAGTAGGTGACCTGCTCTAGCACCTGAGTTATAGCTACCACAGGTTAAGTATACGCTAAATGGCAGGGGAACATGATGAAAACAGCCCCACCAAGGCTGGAGATGGAGCAACACTGGAAGATCACATGAAAGGAGGAAACAAGACATAACAATGCTAAATGGCTAGTGTAGCTAATAGCAGACCACAGCAACCTCCCTGAACAGGATCCAGTAACCATCACAGTGGCAGACATCCAAAACAGAGTCTCAAGCATGAAGAGTTGGACAGCATCAGAGCCTGACATGACACAAGCCTACTGGCTAAAGAAGCTAACTGTACTCCATGAGTGCTTGGTAGCACAAATGAACCAGTTGCTAACGAATGAGACACACCCAAAATGGCTAACTGAAGGCTGGACAGTCCTGCTCCCGGTAGATAGTTGCAGATTGTAAGATCAGACTGACCAACCTGTGCACTACCTGGATTGACTACAAGAAAGTCTGGTCATGGGATGCCTCACACATGGATCCTTGAATGTGTAGAACTATACAAGATCAACCAAGAGCCTTCATCAGGAATTCAATGGGGATGTGGCGAACAACACTAGATGCTAACTTCAAGCCAACTCATACAGTCATACAAACTGGCGATGGCTAACCAACCAAATATAGTAGTGGTGGAGAAGCAGAATAAGACAACCATGGTCCCCGTGGTCAACGGAGAACTCGGGGCAGTGACCCCCTAAGCTAGGTGAGTGGCTCCAGCAGATTCCAGGAATGACATCAGAGATCTCTGTCCAGAAGAGCGCAGTCTTAGGAATGGCTAAGATACTGCACAGTACCCTCAAGCTCCCAGACCTCTGGCAGAGGACCCGAGCTTGAAGGATAAAAGAGGAGCAAGCGGTGTGAAATTATAATGTGTATAGATCCCTTTGAGTTCTGTAGAATGGAAAAGCTAAACAAAAATATCCGAAACCAGCACTGGGCAAAACACATTTAGCACTGTGAAAGTAACATGACAGGAGTGTTTAAAATTCTTCTCCTCAAATGGAAGGTCTGGAATAATCAGGCCTCGTCTTATCATAAAGACCTCAATAGAGCACTTCGCTCTCAAACTGCCGGAGCCTTCAGCTTTCAGTCCCGATCTGATCTAAACCACAGAACACTGCACTTTGCTGCATAAAAGGTAAGTGAATGTCATATTCCAGTCATACTGCAAGTCTACATGCACGTACTGTTCTGTGCCAATAGAAAGGTAGATCTGGCTGATTGCTTCCAGTGCTTCTCCCTCCTGTTCTCTGTATCCGGTGCGTCTCAGCAGCTGGACTTGGTGCTGACTGTAGATTATCCACTGAACCTGGTTTGGAATCTTACACTCATACAGACGACACAGACATCGTGTTACACTGAGCTCGTCTGGCGAAGTGACAGAGAGAAAGAAGGACAGTTTTAACACAGAATATAAGATACTGCTGTGGTTATGTGACATTCATACTTACACTCTAACAAGTTAGCATTGATTGCCAGAAGCAGAGCCCACTCATAGCATCCTTTCCCATAGTCCAGCTGCTGTTGCTTCACATAATACTTTCCCAGCTCCATCAATACGGGGATAAAGTTTTCCACATTGCTTTCTTCACTGAGCTCAGAGAAAAGCTGAACTGCCTCACACAGATGCCTCTCTGCTAGTGTTTTCGCTCCAGCCTTCAGACACAACAACCCTTTATGAAGATGAGAAAGAGTCATAACATAGTTGGAACGAAACATTTATGCGCAGTAGGATATTCTAGCTCACCTAGATTGGCCTGAGCTACGGCCCCGTTTGGCATATCTTCAAACTCTTGGCAGATGTCAATAGCAGCCTGGTAGCTCTCTGCTGCCCTCCGAACATCACCCATACATCGAAGTGCCACGCCCCGCATGTTGAGAACCACACCTTTGTATTGCATTAAAGAAATTTACTTTAACATTTAAGAAATGCCTGTTTGCTAAATCTTTATCCTACAGTACACTCCACATAGTTTTATTAATCAGTTGAAGGTCTGAGTCTTTCTAAAGGTGACCGCTTTCTTTAGTTAAAAGTTTCAGCTGTATGTAATATATATAACAAAATGAGTTAGTCAAGATACCAGATACCAAAATAGTTATATGTGCAAAGCTGTGGTTAAACTCTGATGTAACTCTGAATGAAGACGTGGAAGAGAGGCAGAGGTTAATAATAACTAATCATTAAATGCTGAGTGATGCATGAGTGTGAAGCAGAAACACTCCTAAGCCAATTACTAAGGAAGGATTCAGAGTCACCTGATCCAGTTCTAACTAAACAGAAGTACAAAGGGTGTCATTTTAGATGAACTTTTCAGGGAATTTTAGGACATTCTGATAATAATGAATTACAGTAGAGCAGTCTGGAAGTAATGAAAGCATGAACTAATTTATCAGCATCACTCTGAGACAGGATGTTTCTAACTTTAGAGATGTTGCACAAATGGAAGAAAGTTATACATATTTAATACATGAATTAACGGACAAATCCTGGTCGAAAATGACTCCAAAATTCTTACTGTTACTGGAGGCCAACGTGACAACATCCCAAGTAAGCATCTGGTTAGACATGTTTCAGATATTTTTAGTACAAAAACCTCAGTTTGATCTGAATTTTGAAGCAGGAAATTAGAGCTCGTCCAGGTCTTTATGTCTTTAGACATTCCTGAAGTTTAACTACTTGTTGTGTGTTATCTGGCTTTGAGGTAGACCTTGGTTTATAACTACATTTAAGAGTGTGAAACAGCAGATTACAACTTTGAAATATGAGCTGCAGTTTTTAAAACAAAGTATAGTTTGAAGACAAAATGAAAAAGCTAAACAGCTCAGCACACACAGCTTTGCTTATTCCAGTCTCTTAAGGTCAAATGACACATTTTAGAAATGAAAACTCAGGAAGAGACGGTCCATACAGATCTGGGATCAAGAATATAAAAAGCAAATAAAATATGATATCACTTCCTGTTTATCAGCTTTACAGTGAACTTGCTGTAAAGGACATATTTGTAGAAGCAAATCTTAAACTTTTGTGAGGCTCAGCCTGAAGGGCATCTGTGCAAATTTGGGTGAAAACTAAAAAACACTTTAAATTTTTAATGCGATTTATAGAAACCCCCTCACCTTCCTGAGGAGTTGTGCAGTGCTCTGGAATCGAAGCCAGGATTGATTCCAGTATGTCCAAAGCAACTGCAGGCTGACTGTTGTCAATGTAAAGCCACGCCAGCCAGATGAGAAAACCTTTTCTTTCTGAAACAGAGACGCAAACTTGCCTCGAAGGACTGTTGTTGATGAGAGCCTGCATATGGCAAATCGCATGTCCCGTCATCTTGTGTTTGCAATAGAGTTGGCAAAGACAAACAGTGAGCTGGTGGCTCAAAATTTGGTAATGGTTTCTCTCTCTACTTTGGAGCTTTGGAAAAGTGAGAGCTTTGTGCAAATATGGAGCCATCTGAGGTGGAACGGGGGTTTCTTGTTCAGCGACAGTGTCCAAAAGTAATACCATACTGCCAAGACAGTCAGAGAGCGTGGCAGAGGGCAGCAGAGAAGCTCTCCTGACTGAACTGGCACTGAGGTGGGGACGGTGAAGTTCACTGTAAAGCTTTCCCAGTGCCAGATATCCATGACTGGGAGAGATCCTCCATGGTCTTTGAGCTTCATCACAAAGAATGAGTAGCCTTTCCAGATAAGGAACAACTTGAGCTCCCATAGCAGAAGTCCAGTGGTGCTTTGCCAACAGCAGACAAGCCCGGGCTTCTGCCATTTTGTTGTGAGAGAGGATAGCTTTCTTGAGCATGTATTTAAGAGAAGAGTTGTCCTCTAAGCTTTTCAGACAATCTGGGATTCCTATTAGTAAGGCAACAAGTCGTTCTGTCACAGCAAAGAAACTTTCTGTATTTTTCTGCAAAAGATATGTTGCAGCAAGGTTGGAGAAGATGCTGGCCAACAGCCTGAGGTCTGTGAAGCCTTCTCTTGGGACACTGAGAGTTTCCTCAAAATAAACCTGGGCTTGATTGAACTTTGACCTACCCACACAGAGCTTCCCCAACAGGAAGCATAAACGAGTTTGTGACCAGAAAAGGTGTTTCTTCCTGGCTGTCTCCCTGGCAACACCCAGAAAGGAAATCAGTTCATCCTCATCACAGTGACCAGTGAAAGTGGAGGAGGCCAGTTTTTCAGAACTCAGTCCGTACAGAATGCCAAACTCCACTTTGTAGTCTCGGCCGTCCAAAAAAGATAAGAGTGGAATCAATGTGTTCTTGTTCCCTTCAACTGGTTGCACCACGAAAGAGGGAAGTTTGGGGCTTTTTGCCTCCGCAGCCAGGCCCGATTCCTCTAGAGTCTCCCTCTTGGTTACGGTGTAATGAGGGGTCGACTGTTTGTCTTGATCAAGAAACCTGTGAATGTTTGTCTTGAACTCTTTCTGTTCAGACTCAACTTTTCTTGAAAAGCTGGCTGCAAAAGAATAATGAGAGAGACAATAATGATGGCATGCACAGGAGGCCAGTTAGTAAAGAAATGCTAATGTCATACTTACGTGATGTTTTTTTCTCAGAATCCTGATAAGTGACCATATCTAAGATTGAACAACAGCCATTATGAGAAAGTGAATGTGTAAACAACAAAATCCTCAGTAACTGGTAAATAAATGCTCAGAAACAAAACTTGGTGCAAATTATATACACAAATGTACTTTATACTTGTCTTTGAACCTTTATTTATACAAAACGGTAGCGACAGAGAACTGCATGCATCCAAAACAAGCGAGAAGTTGGACTGTGGCCACAAAAGTCTTGAAATTCATAGACACAAAGAAATGCCATAAAATTATTATATGCACGGTGATCTAACTGGAATCTTTGCGCGCAATAGCCTATAAAGGCAAAAAGAGTGTAACTTTGTCACAGTAAAGCAAAGGACACCAGACACAGGTTTCTTTCATCTGTGACAACATGGCAACAGTTTTTGTATATTTAATCAAACACAACCATAACCACAGCAGTGGCAGTTTACAGTGATCTGAATTATTTTAGTCATGCTAGCAGCAAGATTTCACAGATGGCACAGATGTTAGCAGGCTGGTTGGTACGTAATGTTTTTAGACTTTTCCTCAAATGCCACCAACACGTCAAAAATTTACATTTAATAAGTAAGTAATCATTTGGAGGATTGCAATTTTTCATGTCCCTAATTCATATAACACCTCATTATGCTTGTAGATTTTGCCTCCATGAACTCATCAATGGAAGTTAAGCAATGCTGACAGCAGCACTTACAGGTCTTCGTGTTGGACTTGGATGGCGGTTCTTTGTCAGGTTTTTATTCTTGCCACAAACTTTGGCACACTAAACAACCTGTTGTTGGGCTGAGTTCATCTATTTGTGTCAAAATGTCTCAGACACAACCAATTGTAATATCTTATAACTTTCCTATCTTGCAATTTGGTGACCTAGATCTGCTCCATCGTTTAATACTTTTTTCTTCTCTTCCCATGTTACAGCTGCTCCTGGCTGGTCTTTTTTCCATAATCTTGCTGACATACAGACAAAATACTACTTGCACAGTCTTTATTATTAGTCATCCAACAATCACTAGCTAGCTTGCTAAACCAAAATATGGTATTTACAGCAAAGATTTTATTTAACTGGAATGTAAGCATTGGTACTATGAGCATCGGTAGGTATCAGTAAGCCGTTTTCCTTTTCCTTCTCACCTAGTTTGTAATTATGCCCAATATCATTATGAGATTTTTTCTTCAATATGGCAATGGATTGTTCGATGACTTTTTCCTCTTGCGGACTCGAGAAAATCCAATCCTCTTCATCTAAAAAAATCTCTGCAGAGCTGGAGTGGTGACAGAGAAGAAAACAGGTACACACTGTCATCATCTCAACCTAAAATGGTGTAATACAATATAACTGTATACTGTATCGGCTGTTACACTCACTCGTAAGCGTCAGTGGACGGTTTTACCAAGCTTGTCCTGACCAGACCTATTTCTCCTGTTGCTTCCTTCTTCCCCGTGAACCAATCAAAACAAGGCACCAAAAATCCCACAATCGTGATGGGATCACCAGGTGACACACTCAGCTCGTCCGGGCCCTCAGCATCATACTCCTTTTTAGCTAGACAGGTTCCTCTGGCTAAACAGAGGAGACACTGCATGAAGATAGTCTCAAACTGTGAGAGAGGTTTCTGTAGCAATAAGTATCTCTGAAAACTGGAAAATCAACTTTACTAATGCATATTTGCCCAAATGTAATCAATGGTATACGTGGCGTATGTGTGGCCAACTGTCACATCACCAAACCCAATACATACAAAGTGTTAAGCATGCCACCTGACTGCTTTGTGTAAAGCTGGGTAAAGGGGGGGGAATTATTGTCTGGGGGTGCTCAGCATACCGAGACATTTTGGACAATTTCATGCTCCCAACTTTGTGGGAACAGTTTGCAGATGGCCGTTCCTGTTTCAAAATGACTGCACCAGTGCACAAAGCATGCTCCATAAATGGTGTGGAAGAACTTGACGGCCTGCACAGAGTCCTGACCTCCATCCAACAGAACACCTTTGGGATGAATTGGAGGCGATACTGTGAGCCAGGCTCTAGTTGTAGCCCTAGTCCTAGCACAGTGACCTCAAGGCTAGACTGGAAATGATTATATGAGATAAATGAAAGTAACTGAAGTTAACATAATGCAAACACTTACCAAAGTGCAGAGGGAAGTCACAGGTAGATTTCCCATCACCTATTAAAATGCTTTCTGCACAAGATTTGAGAAACCACCTGTGGACAGATGGGATTATCTGACCTCATTTACGGTGCTTCATGTTCACATCAAAGTTACTATGAGACTGCTTAAGGTCCACACGGGCCTTTATGTGGCTGTAACTCACTGATGGAAAGGGATGACTGGCTCCAGAGCAGGTCTAGGTGCAGTGCCCCGCGCTCCATCAGCCAGACAGAGAACAGTCCACCCTGAGCCTAGGAAGGGAGGCTCGAACTGGGCTATGTCTCCCTGCTCCAAGTACAGGTCTCCTCCAGAGGTTGAACTGTCAAACATCTGGCTAGCACTGCAACTGGCAAACAATGAACCTAACAACAAAGAGAGTGACCAGGCTAAGTTTACTTATATAATGACAGTAAAACAGCAACTCCGTACACATGTATTAAAAAAAATTAAAAAACTGGGGGCAGCCCAGACCTCCTGGTGGCTGGGATACTCAGAGCCCTCCAGCTAGTCTGGAGGAACGCCTTCCCCAGCCAAGCTGGAGGTCATAAGGACATTAATGACATTAAAAATACAAAAAACTCTTAGTGACATTATTGCACAAACTGACTGGCTCCTGCTGTTGTCTACATTCTGAGGGCTAGAAATGTCCAACAGAGAGGGAAAGAGAGAGAGAAAACATTTTGTCGTGGAAAACTGCAACAGCCTGAGCTGGAGCTTTGAGATCAGCTGACTAATATTCACTCACCTGCATTTATTGCTGAACATTAACTGTAAATAAACACACTGAGCTTGATCTTCCAAACTGGCCTCCTGAGCCCACCTGATCTCCTCAGCTATGACAGTACGATCTGGCCATAAATTAAATAAGCGGACCCATGACTAAATTGCCCCCCCCCCCCCAAAAGAAGCAATATCATGGGTTCCTATACTGTTTGGTATAAGAATGATACAGGTGTGGCTGGTCCTTTAAATAAACGGACCTCAGTCAGGCTGCTTGTGAAATTATTTCTCAGAACAAGTTTATATCAGTCCTTTAAATTCACTACACAACATGGCATTTGAGTGGGAGGATTTGTGTTTTCTCAATGCCTGCATATAAAATGATGTTGCGTTTGGTGTGAATTGGAATTATCAGCATATAAACATATGTAACTCATTTAAATAGTTAACTTATCCTTTCACTCATCTAAGATTTTACCAGGTAAATGCACACCTTTGTTACTAATTTACAGTTTCCTGATATCATGTCTAATCACCTTCTAAAATGATATTTTAGTGCCAACCTTCTTGTAGGAGGATGCCTCTGTAGAAAAGGTTAAGTGTATCCTCCTGAATGGTCACCTCAATAGCAAAGTCATCCTTCAAAGAACTGAGCCAGAACGTCTGCTCTAGCAGTAGGTTCTCCATGCAATGGCGCAGGAAACCTGGAGGAGAGGAGGATGTTCACAGAAGGCAGTGTGAGGTATTTGGATAAGATGTACCACAAAACATGACATTTTACACTGTGTCATTATTTATTAACAAGAACTAAGACAAAATGCCAGAGCAGTGTGGAACAACCAAATACACTCCACTAATCCAACACCTTTAGCAACAATAACTTGAAGTTTATGTATTAATTTAAAAGGAGGACTTTTATCCTCATCTCTACAACATCTACATCATCTTTTGTCTGTTTATTGAGGTTAACAGGCGTTTGTTTATGTCCAGCTCTCTTAACTTCTTGTCACAGTATTTTAGTTGGATTGAGGTTTGGATTTGACTGGGCCAGTACAACACCTCGTTTTTTTCCTTCTTCAGTCATTCTGTTGTAGATTTGCTGGTGTTCTTGGGCTCACTGTCCAAGCTATAGCCTCCAAACAGAGTCCCTCACACTCGACTCCACACAGAACATAGTCTGTCTCCAGTTATACAACTTCAATTGTCATTAGCAGTGTTGGTCAAGTTACTTGAAAAAAGTAATCAGTAACTAATTACTGATTACTTCCCCCAAAAAGTAATCCCGTTATTTTACTGATTACATATTTTCAAAAGTAATTAATTACTTAGTTACTTTTATGAACAAGATTTAAAACCTGAAGAGGTGATAAAGCGATAGATCTCTCAGCTCAATTCTACTTTTTCTTTCCAAGCTCCTTAGATGACATCACATATACTTCCACCTGGTTCTAATATAATGCTTTGCTACTCTTCTGAGCGCTTCACACAACTTTGTGCATTCACCCAATCACACCAGCACATTTTTTTTTTCTGTTTTCTAACATTCACACTCTGATGGATGCATCGGAGAGCAATTTGGTATTAGTATCTTGCCCAAGGCATGCAGACTAGGAGAAGCCAGGAATCGAACCGCCAACCTTCCGATCAGTAGATGACCTGCTCTACCTTCTGAGCTACAGGTGCAGCTACAGGTACAGCTCAGGCGGAGCCACGCTACAGTGTACTCCATACCTATTCTGTAATATGTGGTGAACTTCCATATGTCTTCAAATGTTGTGAACATCACATAAATGGCTTTTCTTTCACTGTTGATGGAGATGAGATGGGCGGACAGCTCCTGAAGAAAACAGAAAACAGTGTTGATACTGAAGTTTCTTAACTGTCCATCTGATCCAATTATCATTTGATGCTCACATTTAACAAACTGACACATAATGAATGTCATTTAAACATCAAACTGAAGGTTTTGACAGCCACTTTTCATGTCTCAGTAAAACGCATTTTACAGTTTTACAGCAGTTACAGGAAGTACAGCAGAAAAATGAGCTGTGGCAGCACAACAAGAAGAGAAGAGTTAATATTTAACTGAAACGTGGTCCAATAATGTTTCACAGCTCCAGCCATAAAAACTCTAAAGACCACCACTTTCCAGATGTTTTTGAAGTATGAGACAGAGAGTGAGCAACACCACATGAAGATAAGCAAACTTCAGAATAAGTATTTAAAAATAAACAAAACCAGCAGAAAACATATATGATGATGATCTGCCCAAAATGTGTCTCGAATAATTCAAACAGTGGCAGGTTGCTCACTGACCACAATCACATGGCTGCCAGTGCACACAAATGACATCAAAACACAACACAGTGAAAAGAACACAAATGTCTGTTTTCTGTGGAGGTCCATAACACTCACTCACTCTTCTCTCAACCAACCTTTGTTTTCACCGGGGCGCTGCGACACAGAGCCTAGGATCACTGTAGTGACCCTAATATCACGGCAGAGCTGTCAGGAAGTGTTTGAACTTTTTCAATTAAAATGGATGAGGAGTTACAGATGTTTAAAAGATGTTGTGAAACATCTGTCTGACACCAGTGACAGGGTACGCTTTAGAGGGTTCAACTCCTGATCAGTTTGTCTGAAACCTCCTCACATGGCCACTCTCAGCTTTTCCTCCTCAATCGCCACTTAAATGAAAAATCATTTTTTACATTTGTATCACAAACACATGCTTTATAGAATACGAGGCTGCACAATGAGCAGAATATAAAGTATTTAAAATGAGTTCAATATTAATCTATTTAACAGCAATGGGGACAATTTTCTGCTGAATAATTACGTTTACCTTTGATAAACAGTTATTTATTTGTAAAAAATGTTTGGAATCATGTCTGATTTTCGTTCCACTTCTCACGTGTTCACCACTTTGTGTTGGTCTTTCACCTGGAATTCCAATAAAATTGATTCATGTTTGTGGCTGTAATGTGACAAAATGTGGCCGGATACTTCTGAAAGCCACTGTATTAAAGAAATATGAAGATGGACAAATATGTTAGCACAAGTCTGTGGGCTTACATTGTAATAAACAGATGAGTAAAATTACAGAAAAAGTTATGTTAGCTCATTGAATGACGGTGGTGGGGGGGTGGGGGGGGGGGGGGGTTATGAATAGGAAAAGCCATAAATCTACAGAAAATATAGTTTCAATACCAAAAATGTTTGCCCCCTTTCATATTTAACAAAAACGTCTCTCTCTTTGCAGGCCGATTGTGGCCCCTGAAGTAAAAACAGCTGTTATACTATACTATACATACTGCAGTGCTGCTGGCATTTCAGATGGAGTTAATAAAGTACTGTACGAACATATGTTTAAATGTGAAAGCTTTAATCTAAAGCACTTTAGGTGGTCAGTAAGAATATTCCCTCTGAAACATGAACGGTGTGGGTGTCAAGCATGCACAGGCATCACTGGCAGACCGTCTCCGGCCATTTCCATGGAATTCCCACAGAATCCTGGAGCTGAGCTCGCAAAGTGTCGGCGGCCTCAAAAGCCAATCCCTGCTGAATTCTACACTGGGAACTGTTGCAGCCACACATCACTTGATTAGGATAAAATGTTTCACCACAGAATATCAGTAGTGAGGTTTTGGGGCTCACTGAAACCTCAGGGGTAGAGTTTCAACCTAAACTAAAGGAGCGACCCCCTCAGGTAAAATTCAACATTTCATAACCTCTTTGACCAAAAGGTTTATCAGTTGGCAGCTCCTTAGAGACAAAGTACTGCCACCCCTGCTGCTACGTCTAGCCGTACATTCCACACTCCACGAGGAAGGAAACAGAAATCAACTTAGGAACAGTGCCTACCATGAGGCTCATGGAGATCCATGAGCACTTCAGGTACTCGTTCACTGCTCCCTCCTCCCCCCAAAAAGTACAAAGAAGACATTTTTTCTCCACACTGTAAGCTGTGTAATGGCCAACAATGTTCTCCATGTTCAGCACCTTATAGCTTCTGTGATGGGCAGGCCAGAAGACGGTTGCCTTCCTGGGATACTTCACTCACTTTTAAGTTTTCAATACACAAAAAACAAACTAAGGAGAAGATATTTATTGCATTGTTATCAATTCATGGAGGAACTTTGTGTTGGAGCACATATATAATGGACTAAAATACTCAATAGAAGGCTTTTGTGTGTGTCTGTGTGTTATGAGTCAGGAGTTATACCTTAAATAGGGTATTGACCTCGGAGCTGTCAGCCTCCAGCATGCACAGTTTCCCTCGCAGCATTTCCTGTGACTTTTCATCTGCAGGAAGATGGTCTGGACCCCTGACCACATCCAGCAGTACAGGAAGAGCTAAACACACAACACACACTTAATATAGACGTGACAGACAAGACTATGAGTGAATCAACTCTAATGTGCTGATTTCATAGCTTTCCTGTCCTGACTGGACAACACAGATTATAATGAAAATGAAATCAGCTAAAAAAATGTATCTGTTGACCAATTATTTCATATTTTATTAAATGAGTTTATGCCTCCTTGAATTTACATATATGGCTGTGTGGTGTCTATTAAAGATATAACCATACAACATGTTTTCAACCATGCATAAAAACAAGAGTAAACGGCACAGAATGAATAATTAGGAAAATACAGTGTTATAAATGAAAGTCATTAATAATCTCCATATTCAAGATGGTGCAGCTGATAGCAGCCTGAATACTGCTCAGTGCTACTTTTCCTGCTTGTGTTTATCTGTTCAGTTTTCAGCTCTTCCTTCCTGTTCACACACACATCAACAAAGTAATCAGGTTGTTTTGTTTGTTTTTAAATAAAACTTTACCCTGTCTTTCATCCATCTGGAGAATTCTGCAAAACTATTAGTTGGAGCAGCTCTCAACAGGATTAGGAGATGCTGATGAGAAACTTAAACTCCTTCCGATCGTACATTGGCCGGTCCATGCTTCTTTCATTTCACCCAGCGAATGTTCAGCCCTGTGCCTCAATGATATCTGGCTGGGTGAACATGTCCCCAACAGCTCACTATATCTACCAGGCTTTCAACTGCAATACAGAGCTTTCTCGAAAAGCGAAGGGAGGCGCAATCATTTCCATATAAACTGTTTCCATATAGGCTTCAACCTACAAATAGGATTCCGGCCAAATTCCAAAACTGAACCCAAGGAGATCTCATAAAATGAGTGCTCTTGGTTACCTTTGATCTGGTATGGCCAAAACCTCTATTAAGCCTCTATAACAATAGAAGATCAATAGAAGATCAACTCACATGGGTTAAAATACAAACTGCCAGTGAGTTCACTGTAAATAAAATCATCCAATGATGAGCTAATGATGAAACTGAGTGTCTCTCTCACAGTTTAATAAGTGACTGAAGAGGAACTTGTGGGTTCAAGGTATAAACCACTTTAAAATGTTTCATAATTTTCTACTGAGGTCACTTCAGTTTTACAGGTTAGATTATTTCCTGTAATACTCCAGGATCAAAGTACCACTAAAAGCAATATGATTTGTTAGGGTGATTTGTCTTCCTCCTAAAATGTTTTATCATGCATTAAAAAAAACACTGACTCCTAACTCATCTAAAATAGACTTCATGAGACCATAGCGTGTTCTGACATGATAACCCTTGCAATCCCAGCATCTGACAATGGTTCAAAGAACTTCTATAAACATCACTATTTTTGGTGTGCAACTTTCTCCAGACTGACAGCAAAACAACTAGTAGCTCAGTGTTCAAACATTCAGAAGAAGGAATTGCTCTCACAGCTAGAGATTGACAAGGTACATAATAGGATCATGGGGAAACTTGAAACCTGGACCCTCCGTAGCCGCTTACCAAGATCAGAACACCATGGCAGCAGTGATCAGTGAGATGACTATAAGATGAACAGCCACAAGGAGCAGTACCCACCATGGAGAAAGAGACTAGAGGCCAAGACCAAGGTAGCACAACTAATGGAGTTGCAGAAAGGTGCCTAAGAAGCACAGAAAGCTGTCTATGCCTGAGGCCTTGAAGACACCCAGGCAAAGACTACCAGCCTTGGACAGCTGCTTGAAGAGGTATACACAGAGAAGTAGAAGGCAGGAAAATAAACCATCTATTCTGCACAGAACCATCCAAGGTGTACTCTCAGTAGGGAACAATATGAGAACAGCACCACCAAGGCTGGAGACGGAGCAGCACTGGAAAAGCATATGGGAGAAGGATGCAAACCATAATAACAATGCTCAGTGGCTAGTGGATCTAAGAGCAGACCACAGCAACCTCCTTGAACAGGATCCAGTAACCATCATAGTGGCAGATATCCAGCTGGTAGTCAATGAGAGACACCCAGAATGGCTAACCAAAGGTCCAAGATTCCTGATCCCCAGGGAACTCCAGAAATAACCGGTCCCATCCAACTACCGGCCAATAACCTGCCTCAGTATCACGTGGAAGTTCCTGTCAGGCAGGTTAAGAAAAACAGGCACATGGCTCAATACGTAAGCAGGGAAGAGAAACGAATTGGCAGGAATACCAGAGAACCGAAACACCAGGTACTGATAGACAGAGCAAGACTGTAAGACTAGGCTGACCAACCTGTGCACTGCCTGGATTGATTACAAGAAGGCTCATGACTCAATGGCCCACACCTGGATACTGGAATGCCTAGAATTGTCCAAGAATAACAGGACCTTAAAAGCCTTCATCAGGAAGTCGATGGGGATGGACATTAGAGACCAACTTCAAGCCCATCGCACAGGATCTATCAAGGAGATGCCCTGTCCCCACTACTGTTCTGGATTGGCCTGAACCCCCTCAGTGAGATCATTGAAAAGAGTGGCTATGGTTACCGACTATGGAATGGAACAATCCTGTACATGGACATCAAGCTGTATGCCAAGAGTGAACGAGACATCGATCACACGAGTACCTCAGGAAGATGGCCATGGACAGCTGCATGCTCAGTGAATGCCTCAAGCAGCAGAAACCCAATAAAGAGGAGCAAAAGGAGGTACCATCGTGAAAGGACAGGCCCCTGCACGGTATGTAGCACCGGCAGATAAAGGAAGTGGCTGACATCCGAAATCCTACCAGTGGCTGGACAAAGCTGGACTGAAAGACAGCACAGAGGCACTAATCATGGCAGCACAAGAACAAGCTCTGAGTACAAGATCCATAGAGGCTGGGGTCTATCACACCAGGCAAGACCCCAGGTGCAGGCTGTGTAAAGATGCTCTGAGATAATACATCACATAACAGCAGGGTGCAAGACGCACAGAAACAGAAACATGTGTGCCGAATAAGGCCTGGTAGTCTCAAGGTCAAATCGGGACAGTAAGGTGGTCGAGAATGGCCGAGGTAAGATCCTGTGGGACTTCCAGATACAGACGGCCAAAATGGTGGCTAAACAACTGGACATAGTAGTGGTAGACAAACAGAAGAAGACAGCTGTAGTGATAGACGCAGTGATACCAAATGACAAAAAAATCAGGAAGAAGGAACACAAGAAGCTGGAGAAGTACCAAGGGCTCAGAGAAGAGCTCGAGAAGATGTGGAGGGTGAAGGTAAACATGGACCCAGTGGTAATCGGAGCACTAGGTGTAGTGACCCCCAAGCTAGGCGAGTGGCTCAAGAAAATCCCAGGAACAACATCGGAGATCTCTGTCCAGAAGAGTGCAGTCCTAGGAAGAGCTAAGAAACTGCGCTGGACCCTCAAACTCCCAGGGCTCTGTAAGAGGACGCGAGCTTGAAGGATAAAATGTCCCCTGCAGGGGTGAGCAGGGAATTTTGTATATAGTCAGCCACTGTTTACCTATTAGCAATGTGACTGTGCATCAAGGTTTTACCAGGACCTTTACCAAGGCTGTCTAGCCTCTAGTACCTGTTATTGGCTATTTTGTAATGACCATATGAGCTACACCTGACCCAGACAGGCATTCTCAGCTCCAAATCTCAGAGTTTGCTGAATGAAACAATAGATAGGTGAGCCTTACTCCCAAGTGGAATTCTTACAGGAGGGGAAAACGTCATTGACAATGCAGTGATGATGTGATATTAAAAAAAAAAGCCATTAACGTGCGAGTTATTCTAGTAGTTCTTAAGAAGATAGAATACCTACTAACCAGTATAAGAATAGTAAACTACTCTGATTCAGCTCTACTTTGATCACATCATAGATAAGCAACTTCATCACTGATACAGCATTTTCACGTTCACTAACACTCACGTTTACTTGTAGTGTTAACCAATCATCTGTCAAGAAAGTACTTACTGTAACTTGACTTGCATCATAACACTGAAAATTGTGGGGAAAAAACGTGTGATAGTTGTGATAGTCTCTAGTAACGCTCTTGAAATGTGGAATTTCCAAGTATTTCAATGAATGTTCATAATTCAATCACCAATTTTATATATTATATATATAATTAGTTAAAGATGGTTTGACAGCATTAAATTGGAATTGATAAACTCACCTACTGGGAAGTTTTCCTCATACGCTGACAGAGTTCCCTTCAGACTCACAGCATCTCCAGACAAACCATGCACTGCTAAAAACATAAAGTGTTATGTGTTTTTACATTTTACCATTATACAATCATTTGTTAATAACCTGTGAAAGATAAAGCATAATTATAGATGTGCAAATGATATCTAAAATACAGAAGACCTTTACAGTTGGATTTATCTGATTATTTGTTCAGTCACGCAAAATTAATTTGTTAAACTTCATATTTAACTAACAATATTCAATGAACAATTGAAGTTGTTTGCTCAAAGTAATTAAATGTTTAGCTATCGAATAATATTGTGAAATAGCAAACAACTGTTTATTTAATAAAATGCTTGAAGTTTGCATAATAAGTCTCAAAATAACTGAATACAACTAAATACAATACTCAATTACTAAATTACTCTACAAATATCCAGTGACTCTTTGCAATAATACATCTGAGAGGGGATTCATATTTTTATTAGTTGCTATGGTTAGGACTTTTGCACACAACATGTTTAAAATGTGGTGTTTTGTTCTACATGTAGCTACCTAAAAGTTCATTCCTGCACATGAAACATTAGTTGAATAATCAACTAGCCAACAGCACCACTCTTTTAGCACAATTTAAACCATTTTTGGTGGAAAAAGTAATCAGCGAAAATAACCACTGAATGCAGTTGGACACAAAATGTCTGTGTAGGTTCTCAGTCATCCAGGTTCTGGTTGTCTAAGGAGGAAGGGAAAGCGACTGGACTTCTTTAAGCTTCCTGAAGAAATGGTGAAGATGCATTTAAATGGAACAACACTGTCATTCCTTATGTAGCAGGTAGAAACTCATCAAACCTCTGCTTGTAATGACCCACAGCCTTTTTCACACCTTGGCTCGTGTGACGAGGCACATGACCGGTAGTGAGTCAACACCCTCAGGGACAACTCCCACTAGGGCTTAAATACCTGGGCTCTGCCATTTATTGTTAGAACTGAAGATGCTTCTGGGATGAGAGGTTGAAGCTTCATGTGACTGGACGTCTTTAGGAAACTTAAACAAGTCCAGTCGCTTTGCTTTCCAAGCTCGTTGGATTGGACACAAAATCCTTAAAAATAAAAGTACCTAAACCAACAGTAAAATCCTGCTTTTATATGTTAATGTGTGACTTATTGCAATTTCATGATCTCATGTACAATCAGCTACAGCAGGAAATTTTCTTATTAGAACGCTACTTTTACTTCTAAATGTAATTTTTTTTAGTGACAAAGAGTATCTGAACTTAACTTTAACAAAGAACTTTTAACAGAACACGATGTTAGACACATATTTTTACGTAAGTCACACAGTCAGCTGCTTTACAACAGATAATTTGCTTATATAAACAGAAAACAGCAAAACAAAATTTGTCTTTAAGTTTCAGGCTTTCACACAATTACTGTGAAAAAACAATATAAAACGCATCTGCTAATTTGTAGTGAACAGCAGCATGAGAAGGATCTGTCTCATTACCCATTCCGCTCGGCCGGTGTAGTATCTCCGTCATATGCCGGTACTGCTGGACGTCAGTGGAAAGCTGTCTCCGGTACTTGTGGCTCCAAGAATCCCGCTCCGACCGGGCTGACATTTCCAAGGCAGCTGCGCAACGTCCTCTGCGACCAGTCAGCAGCACAGCATCACATGCCTGTGCACGATGCACCTGGTAAACTCCCAGTGAGGGACACGGAGGTCTGCCTCGCTTTTCCTTTTCAAAGTAAAAGTCTTCAAAAGTTTGACTTAGTGAGCCTGTAGGTCAATACGAACGAGTCCGAATTAACATACTATTACTACTACTAATAAATATAAATCAATATAAATAAATACTACTAATAAATAAATCCTTCTGATTTTACTGTAGAATTAGGTGCAAATGTTTTTTGTGTATGTGTTTGTGGTGCGTTTTATGGGTAATACAATATGTTGACCTTGATGTAAGCAAAGAGGGAGATCTTTGTTTCATTGTTTGCTTACTTCCCTTTTCTCATATTGTTGTTATTTACATTTATAAATATATCACAAAATCTTTTTTCACTTAATGTCATATATAACCTAATTAACGGTATATTACATTATTACATTTTTCAATCAACATTTAACAAAGTATACTGATTATACCGAAGCAACTTTTATTATGACGTTAAATGTGGATTATTTCCTGTGTTGGTTCGGTGAGCTCTACACTGACGTACATAGTGAAAAGCTGTCGCTTTATTTCAGTTTTTCTTTTATTATAAATGCTGCCACTTGTTTATCTGCACACCAATAACCAGAACAATTCAGTTACGTGTCTGTGCTTGAACATGGAAAGGTTGCACAGTTTTTCCTTAAAATTAAATTGCGTAGACTTCACGTTAATAATCACCCAGTGAGCAGCTGAGTCACATGACAGTATTAAATCACTCTTTGCTTTGTCCCCTACCTCTACCCCAAAGCATTTTTTGGAGATGAACACATTTATTCCAAACATTTTCCATCAACTTTTTCTCTCTGTTTGCTTGCACGTGGGTTTGACTTGAGTTTTTTTCCTCGTCAACATCCCAGGAAAAGACTCAGCACTTCCTGTCCTTCAGTCAGTTCCTCTGTCAGCTCAGAATTGCAGCCAACTAGCAGCAGTGTTGTAGAAACACAAGAACTGTCACAGTCATGAAATCAGACACATAAAGTGATACACATTCTGCAAGTCTTGCAAATGTACTGCCATAAAATACTTCAGTTCTTTTTATTGTACTCACTAGTAGTCAGATAAAGCACTATGTCAGCAACATGCGACCCTTAAATTCTCTTTTATGGTAAACTGACTAGTTGTTACTCTGCTCAAGCACTCAAAGCACCTTATGCAGCTAGTTTCATTCATGCACCAGCAAACTGTCAAAGTGCTGTCTAACATTCATGCTACAATGAATGCAACACATCTGCAGCAACCTGGGTTGAGTATCTTGCCTGGAACTGACCCACCAACCTTCCACTTAGCAGATAAGCTGCTCTGCCTCCTGAGCCACAGCTACCTCACAGACAGTTGGACAGATTTTTGACTGGTATTTCTTTATTAAATGCCAATTAAAACAAGAATGAGTTAAAAATGACAGCAACATGATACGTGAATAAAATTAAAGGTGACCACAGAACACGCTTAGTTACAGTTGTGGTCAAAAGTTTACATACACTTGTAAAGAATATAATATAATGGCTCTATCGAGTGTCCCGTTATTTCTAAAACTCTGATTTTTCTCTGATAGAGTGATTGGAACAGATACTTTGTCACAAAAAACATTCATGAAGTTTGGTTCTTTTATGACTTTATTATGGGTTAACAGAAAAAAGTGATCACATCTGCTGGGTCAAAATTATACATACAGCAGTGCTAATATTTGGTTACATGTCCCTTAGCCATTTTCACTTCAATTAGGCGCTTTTGGTAGCCATCCACAAGCTTCTGGTTGAATCTTTGACGACTCCTCTTGACAGAATTGGTGCAGTTCGGTTAAATGTGATGGCTTTCTGACATGGACTTGTTTCTTCAGAATTGTCCACATGTTTTCAATGGGGTTTAAGTCAGGACTTTGGGAAGGGCATTCTAAAACCCTTATTCTAGCCTGATTTAGCCATTCCTTTACCACTTCTGATGTGTGTTTGGGGTCATTGTCCTGTTGGAACACCCAGACCCAACCTTCATGCTAAAGGTTTTAGGTTATGTTGAAGAGTTTGAAGGTAATCCTCCTTCTTCATTATCCCATTTACTCTCTGTAAAGCACCAGTTCCATTGGCAGCAAAACAGCCCCACAGCATAATACTCCCACCACCATGCTTGATTGTAGGCATGGTGTTCTTGGGGTTAAAGGCCTCACCGTTTCTCCATCAAATATATTGCTGGGCGTTGTGGCCAAAAAGCTCGATTTTTGTTTAGTTTCGTTTGAGGTGAGATCTAAAACCCTCGAGGCCTGGAATTGCCCACCCCTGCTCCAGAAGGTCTTATCTTTGTCCATGTGATCAGCAGCAAACTTCAGTCGAGCCTTAAGGTGCCGCTTTTGGAGTGAGGGCTTCCTTCTTGCACGGCAGCCTCTCAGTCCATGGAGACGCAAAACACATTTAACTGTGGAAAATGACACCTGTGTTCCAGCAGCTTCTAATACTTGGCAGATCTGCCTTTTGGTGATTCTTGGTTGACTCTTTACCCCCCTGACCAATTTTCTCTCAGCAGCAGGTGATAGCTTGCATTTTCCTCCTGATCTTGGCAGTGACGAAACAGTGCCATGCACTTTATACTTACAAACAATTGTTTGCACTGTTGTTCTTGGGACATGCAGCTGCTTTGAAATGGCCCCAAGTGACTTTCCTGACTTGTTCAAGTCGATAGTTCACTTTTTCAGATCCATGCTGAGCTGCCTTGACTTTCCCATTGTAGCGTTTGTGGGCGTTTGTATCCAGTGAGCCCTATTTAACTGGCCTAGGAGAAGTCACCAGCTGTAGTCACTCATAATCACTCACAAGAAGTTAAGAGGCCACGCTATGAAGCTCAGTTCACTGACAACTTTCTAAGTCACCAAAATTTCTAATTCATGTTGCTGTATGTATAATTTTGACCCAGCAGATGGGATCACTTTTTTCTGTTAACCCATAGTAAAGTCGTAAAAGAACCAAACTTCATGAATGTTTTTGTGACAAAGTATCTGTTCCAATCACTATCAGAGAAAAATCAGAGTTTTAGAAATAACGGGACCCTCGGTAGAGCCATTATATTATATTCTTTACGTATGTAAACTTTTGACCACAACTCTAAATATGAACTTTTCAGTAAATTGAAACCACAGCTAAAGTGACTCCATAATGACAAATGAACAAAAATAACTTACAAAATAGTTTTTTTAAAGAATGACAACAAAAAGACAGCCTGGATATGCGCTGGATTGTCTCAGTGGCGTCTTTGCACAGCCTGCACCCGGGGTCTTGCCTGGTGTGATAGACCTCAGCCTCTATGGTTTCCTTATCCTCACTCTCTCACCTGGTAGAAAGTTCTGCATTTTAAACTGACATTTCTTCACTGAGTGACGTGCAAAGTCATCCAGTGGAGACACCGTAGAAGGCAAAGGGAGGATGTCCAGTTTAGTACACGTCTTCCTGCCAGACAGGAGTTCATACGGAGGACGCGATAAAACCGTTCAATTGGTCAGTTTGCAGCTGGGTAGTAGACAGATGTTCTGCTGATGTTCTGGCTACCAGGTGTTATATTTGACATTCCTGGTCTGTATACTGCACATGCTGCAAGGTAGGTCTGGGGACCTGTACGTGCTTGACCATGAATCTCACAGCAGAAAACTCATTCTCAATACTCATCTACATTCACTCCTCACTTCAATCTGACAACTCATCAAAGCAGTTTGTACTTTTGTCACACACAGCTCCAGATTGCTCACTTTCCTGAATACTATCCAGCACTGCATTAATGTTTACAATCAAATTACTTCCACATTTTTTGAAGTATGTACGTAAGAGTGAATACAGTAACTCGCTGTCAGAGGTTTACTTGCAACCAATATAAATACATATTTTCAGTCTTGTGTCACAGCTGCTCATCCAAATTTCTCTTTCAAGTACATCCCAGGGACTACTGGAAACAGATCTGATGACTGAGCAGGCCATTGGAGTACAGTGTTGTCTATTATTGGTGAGTCAGCCAATAACTTCTTACAAGGAAAACATTCTGCAATTATTTGGAAGAACAGATCAAGTTGTTTTTTGAGATGAATGACAAAGACGATGTATCACCTCTATTATTGTGGGAGACGTTTAAAGCATATGTGAGAGGCTGTGTAAACGTAATAACATGGAACGCATGGTTCAAATACAAAAATTGGACTCTGTGAATGCCAGACAACCGTCTGTACAGCTACATAGTAAAATATCAGCTCTGAAGTATAAACTCAATAACTTGCTCTCAGATAAAATTTCCAGGGCCTTCATGTATGTTAAGCAGACCTATTTTGAATTTGGTGATAAGCCACATAAATTACTGGCCAATCATCTAAGGAAGAGAAAAAGTGATAGGGCCATTCATGCAGTCAGGTCAGACTCAGGGTTGTTGACCAATTCTTATAAGGATATTAATACTGCTTTTAGACAGTTGTATGAACATATACATCTCCGTGTAATGCAACCCCTGTGATTATGTGGATTTACTAAGCAAATGCAACTTGCCTACATTAGCACAAAAGGACAGGACATCTCCAGATGCAGACTTAACATGTCCAGAATTGATTAATACCATACGCTCCCTGAAAAACGGGCAGAGCCCAGGACCTGATGGTCTATGTAATGAGTTTTATAAAAAGCAGTTTACTAACCCCATATTTGCTGAAAATGTTTAATATGGCCTTGGAAGATGGTGCACTCCCACAGACCCTGAATGAAGCAACTGTGGCTCTCATTCCAAAGACAGGAAAAGACCCAGAATTGGTGAGTTCTTACTGACCAATCTCTTTATTGAACACAGATCAGAAAATACTGGCCAAATCTTTAGCCAGGAGACTTAGTTCCAACATAGGTGAACTGGTTCACCCAGATCAAAGAGGGTTTATCCCAATAAGGCATGCATCTTATAACCCGATACCTGCGTGGCCGCGATCTAATCCTGTTTACATAAAGTAAACCTGCTCCCGAGCAGGTTTACGCTTACGGCTCTGTTGCTATGACAGCAAGTCCCGGATGAGCTTCGGGGAACCGAACGATCCAAGATCACGCGAAATCGTCAACAATCTCATCCAGCTAACTTACTTAGCGAGGTACGAAGAACAGGCCCCAGCTCTCAGTGTTTGTTACTACTCGTTTTGTTTAGATAGTCCCTCGTCTCGTGTTTGTTGTGTTTAGTTTTGCTTCCCCTTGTCTTGTTGTCTGATTCCATTCAGCTGTGTTCCCCGGTGTTTGGGGAGGAATTTTCCTGGTGTGCGTTTATTCTACGAGACTCTGTTGGGACTTTGTTGCCTCATCCTGTGTTGTTTTGTCCTCACTTACAGTTTGTGTTCCCTTAAGATTAGTTGAAGTTTGCTTTCCTAGTTTTATGTGCTGTCTTTTAGTTTGAACTCTTTTTTGAACGTAGATGATAGTAAGGGTGTGCAGCTACTGCATTGCATTTGGGTAATCTCAGTATCTCACTGAACATGCCTCTGTACTGGCCAGCATGTCATGGAGTGGGTGGGAGGAATCATCTAGCATTGTTCTCGTCTTGGACAACATCCACCTCTCGTAACTGTAACTCTCTCTACTCCAACACGCTTCCCTTTACCGTCTGCAGTTAGTTCAAAATGCTGCTGCACGGGTTCTAAAAGGTACTAGAAAGTATGATCACATCACCCCAGTTCTAGCTAATTTACACTGGCTCCCTGTCAAATACCTTATACTCTAAAATTCTCTTCCTTACTTTTAACATTTTAAACAATTTAGCACCCAGTTATCTGACTGAACTCCTCAGCTTGTATAACCCCAGGACAGCACTAAGTTCATCTTGCCAGATGCTCTTAGAACAACCTAGATCGCGGCTGAAGTCCAGAGGTGATCGGGCTTTTGTAATTGCAGCACCGACACGCTGGAACAACCTCCTGTAGTTCTGAGTCTATTCATTCCTTTAAATCGCGTCTTAAAACTCAACTTTTTACTTTGGCTTTTGAATCAAATTAGTTTAAATCATCATCAGGCCTGTTTTATGTTTGTCACCTTTGATTTTTTTTGGTGTGTTTGTTGTTTATTTGTTAACTTTTTTCCCTTGCATTGCCTTTCAATGACTCGATGATTTTTGCTGATTGTTAAGCACTTTGATCAACCCTGTTGTTTTAAATGTGCTATATAAATAAATAAACCTTAAACCTCTCGTACACCACCTACACCAGAGTGCAGCTCCACCCCAAAATGTTACTGGCCTTGCAGATGAGTTTATTGAGTCTGTTGGCATCCCAACCCTCAACTACAGCATGCAACACCATTGAGGATGGCACTGGCTGAAAATCCCGAGCATTGTCTGACAGATGTTAAAAGATTACAGCTGCCTCAGGAAATAGCGACAGCTCTGACCCTTCCTGTAGTGTGAAGTAGTATTTTTCTTTTAACCCGGTCCAGTTTATTGTCATTGTGTACTCTGAGGTATTTATTATCCTTCACTGTGTCCACTTTGACCCCCTGAATTAAAACAGGTGTCACTGGTTTCCTGGTCCTCTTAAGATCCACATTTATTTCCTTGGTGTCTGTCACACTGAGCTGCAGATGATTCTGTGTGCACCACATTATGGCTACGTTCACACTGCAGGCGAAAGCGCATCAAATACGATTTTTTGGACCCTATGCGACCCATATCCGATCATGGTATGACAGTGTGAACGGCACAAATTCGATATTTTCAAATCCGATCTGGGTCACTTTCGTATGTGGTACTGATTCCGATACATATCCGATGTTTTAGAAAGCGACTGCTGTTTGAACGGTCATGTCGCATTAAATCCGTCTTTTACGTCACCGACACAAGACAGACGCCAATTATCAGTTCTGGAGAAGACATCGCGAACGCTTCCTGGCCAATAAGTGTAGATGTTAGTGAAACTGTTGGGAAGACAACGTTGGGGAAACGTGAACATTTTACTTTCACGTATATTTTATGTACTGTATAATCTGATTAGTTTAATTCTAAAGTCCGAAGTCTTTATATTAAGGCCCGTCAGTCAAACAATATGGTTTGCTCTGGGTGTACAGAGCGTGTTGTGTGTGACGTCTTCTTTTGCGCATGCGGGCCGCTTTGAGCGTTCACACTAGAGCGCGTTTGCTGTCGCATTTTATTTGTAGTGTGAACAAGCAGATAAAAAAATCGGATTTGATCAAAAAATCGGAATTGAGCATTAACACCTGCAGTGTGAACGTAGCCTATATGACTCCATCTCTTTACCCTGACCGATGCAACTAACCATCACAGAGTAAGCAGAGAACTTCTGAAAATGGCAGGACTCTGTGCAGTGGCTGAAGTCTGTGCAGTCAATAGCTGCTTGTGGTGCCCCTCTGTTGCTGATAGTTTTTAAACCAAAGTTTTTCTTTATCTAAATAACGCACTAGCATATCAAGTTCTTTTACCACTTCACTCTAGTTATACCGTCTATAATGCATTTACTATCAGTTTAACTCTTTGCTCCTCTCTCATACTTCCTTACTGTAATTTTAAAACTATCCATTAATCCTTTAGATATATTTTTACAGGTACATCCACATGTATTTGGACTCTCACACAAGTTGTTGTTTTTTTTAACTGTTTACTGAAACAAATTCCAATTATAGTTAAATAACAGACATAATCTGTAGACTCTCAGGTTTCATTTGAGGGTATCAGTACATTACAATACATACATTCAAATTAGATGAAGGTGTTTCGATTCGATGAAATGTTGTGGTTTGTGATCACACGCTGGCTGTTTTGATGTGTGGCTCCTCCCATTGGTGTATGTGTGTTCTTTGAATCTCCTCCCTCCAGGCTGGGTGTGGGGGTGTGTCTGTGTATTTGCTGGTGAAACAGGTTAGAGAGCTTATTGGCTAATTCAAACAAGCTCTTGAAGTCTGGATTGGATGATTGAATGGACAGCAGCCTCTTAACCTCCAGCTGACAGCGCCCTCCCTTGTCTGCTCTACACCCAACAAAGAGCTAGTTGTTTGTAGTTCTGAGCATCTGTGTGAGAAAGTCTTTTCGTACAGTGTGAGCTGTTTGTAATTACGATATCTTTGTGTTGGGCTAAAAGCATTTTTGTGAAGTCTTATTCATGTGTACACATTGAGCACTGCAGCAGTGAGTGAGAAGCCCTTTTTCTCTTTTTTGTAGGAGCTTAGGTTAGACAATTGTCTTGTTTGCTTTTACTTTCTGAAGACGGGAGAAACCTTTTTGTTTGTTATTTTGACATTGTTCATATTTGAAGAATATAAACTGCTGATTAGCCCCTTTAGTTAGTGTGTTGCTGGCCTGTCATGGGAGTCGTGGGAGTGGGGAGTCGCACCTGCATGTTGGGTCCCGGTTACCCGTAGGCCGGGTCATAACAAAGGGTCGAGGAGTTTCAGCCCCTTAAAATGCGTCTACCAGATCAACTGCCCATTTGCACATGTGCGAAGGTAACTCTACTTGGACAAACTGCCCGAAATGCGTTGACAGAAACATTTCAGTGATTTTGAGTCATTCTGCACTCCAGATGCGTTAATTGCATTAAACATTTTTAATCGTGTTAACGGATTAATTTGTGTTAACCCGTTATTTTTGACCGCACTACTTTAAACACATCAGTCATGTAATCTTTATCTATTTTGGGATTAGGAACTTCTGCAACATCATTAAATATCCACTAATGGTATCCAACTCTTGCTTCTTAAAACCACCCTCTCTAGGATGTTTATTGTCGGTTGACTCAGCCAAGTCAGTCAGAAATGACTCCACACAATCAAAGAATTTTATTTTGGAATATTTTTTTGTTTTTAGTAATTCCTTCCTTCCTTTCCTTTCTTTCCACAGCAAATCATATTCTGTTTTATTTTTCATTGACATACTCTTAATTTAATGGCCCCATAATAAAGTATTATATACAAGCTAAATCTCAATCACTGATCCCGAGTTTCCTCTTCTTCATTTACGGTACCAACAAATTACTTTGGACATCATGAGTAGGACAGTATGTTGTTGCATGTCAGTGCTGCTTTATTGATCGAGACTCACCAGCCCTTTTATTTGATAAACACTTCTACAAAATAGAAGTATGGGGCTGTACTGCTTCCTGTCTATTGTAATGAGGAACGTTAGGTTGCTAGCAAACAAAACAAAGGAGCTAACAGCGATACTGCAGAGTCAGAGGGAATATGGAGACTGCACAGAGACCTGCTATCTTCACTCTCGTTGGTTTGATGCATCAGTGAAGGTGATGAGATGGAGTGCTGGGCTGGGCTGGACTCCTTTGTCATGCGGTGTGAACACAAACATCTAGAGATCAGTGTGACAAAGATCAAGGAAATGATTGTGGACTTTAGGAGAACCAGGAAACCAGTGACCCCAGTTTCAATGCAGGGGGTCGATGTGAAAATAGTGAAGGACTATAAATATCTCAGAGCACACAGTGAGAAGAAAATGAAGCTTATACATGATTTCAATAAGGGAGCTCTGAGGTCTCACATCTGTCTGATGTCACTCATGCTGTGTGATTAGTGTGGTATCATACATAATTTTTATAACTTATACAATTCATATACATACATGTCATAGAACCCTCCAACGCATAGTGAGAGCTGCAGAGAGGATCATTGGTGTCTCTCTCCCCTCCCTCCAGGACATTTACAGCACCCATCTCACTAAAAAAGCCCTTTGCATAGCGGCTGATCCCACGCACCCAATGCAAAGCTTCTTCAAGCTGCTGCCGTCGGGGAGGAGGCTGCGGAGTCTCCAGGCCAGGACCAGCAGGCTGAAGGACAGCTTCATCCATCAGGCTGTCAGGAAGCTTAACTCCCTCCCGATTCTGCCCCCTCTCCCCTCTCTCCTCCACGGTCTCACTGAACTCTGTCACACACACACACACACACACACACACACTCTGACTCACTCACTGGCCTGCACCAGTTACCAGTCACTTTGTGGAGCATTGGACTGCCATTACCTCATAAGACTTTGTTGTTACACTATCTCTTACCGTACATTACCAAATCTCCATTTGCACTATTTGCCTATTTGCACTACTCTGCCTGGTTTACACCCAATGTCATTTACCCATTATATTGTATATTGTATAGCTTTCTTGTTATATGTAAAATTGTATTGTATTTATTAAAATTTTTACTTTTTAATTATTTTACCTGCATTTTTTAATCACTCTTATATTTAAATGTTCATTTGCTATTTTATCTAGGGATTGAGAGTAACGTAGTTTCTATTCTCTGTATGTCCTGTACATGTGGCAGAATTGACAATAAAGTTGACTTTGAATTCCTCATTTAGCCCCACATAATAACTGGTGTTGTAATTTAAACTGGTCATATGTTTTCAGTCTCATTTTCCCTCCGGCTGTGGCATCAGCTGAGCTGCAACACCATGAGACACGTGTCTGTTTAGAGCCGATCCTTATCTGAAAAGGAAGCTAAAGAAAAACATGCATTTTTATTTGCTGAGATGGTTTGTAGTGGACTCACCAGTTTATTTCTGAATTGCTAAAACAACTCTCATTCTTCGAACTCATTTATTGAATCAACACATTACAAATAAACTCAATCAACACTGGCAATGTTTGCATATTCCCCCTAACACCTGGGATTGATTATTTAAAGATAGTTTTCACAATAACCATCGATTACCTGTGCCTATGACGAGTTTCCTGAATATAATAGTATTTAAGGAGATCGGTGGAAGAACTATGAGGTAAACGGTCGCTAATCTAATCGATGTGCGTCATTAAATATATTTATTTCTAAACCAAAAAGCCTGCTCACACACAGGTTCGCCAATAAACTGTATGATGCCTTTAAATTTAAATCACGTTTTATAATTTGAGATCAGAAAAGTCACACTGAGAGTAAACGCAAGCTCCAGCAGCTCTGCGCTAACAAAGCAAGGCACACTGGCTGCGATGACGTTATGTTGACCACACAGATGTCCACGTTAACCTGACCAGCACAGGTTAGCGTGGGCGTGATTCCTAAACAAGCAGCAGGTGTTAAACAGCTGGTTGTCATCCGCGTGACACACAGGGAGACGAGCCGTCAGCGAAGCCGTCCAATCGGCGGATGCAGCACGTGGAACACGGAGAATATGTAAAAAATCTAATCCGGTGTAAAAGTCATTTAACGTGAAACACCGGGAGCTACTGGCAAGCTCCACGAGCCACCATTTCTGTATTTAAAAAAAAGGTTTACGCTTCGTAATTACACGTCACCTTTCGTCACTACCGCACCTGCGCAGTCGTCGTATACATTTAGCAAAGAACGGTCACAGAAAGGCAGAAAGAGAGAAAATACACTAACCTAACCGGAGGAAACGATTTTATGTCCGTAAGGATTAAAGCTATAAGAGCCGATAGAAGCCGACTACAGCGGAGGAGTCAGAGCAGTGACGGGGACGGTAAACAACCGTCGATGTGCCTCTGATATCCGGACATACAAGTCATCTTTTTTTCCTGAGTAGGAAGAGACGAGTCGCCGACAGAGAAACATCCAGACTGCAAGCATGAATCCCGAATAGTGAGTTTCACATTAAACACAATCAGCTGCACGGCTGTTGTTATTGTCTTCTTCCAGGAAGTATCATTGTGTTTGGCTAGTTTTCTGCTACATCACACCAGGCTGGTTGTGCTAATGGAGAACAGCGGCTCGGCTTCTGTAAACAGGGTGCGAACAGCTTCTTTAACGTGTCAGCTTTCCCAGTGCGGTTTCTCCACACATCAACAAATACTTTGCTTGCTCGTGTCTCCCGTTTCCCCCGTGACCGCGGACCTTTAACCACGACCCCCTAACAAAACAGTGCAGTGTACACTAATGTAGTAACAAAGAAAGAAACGCGGTTATTGTTCGTTTCAGATACCAGAGCCAAAACGTGTAACGTTACCAGCTGGTGATTGGGCTGTACTGGCGTGTTATGGCTGACCTGTAGCCTGGGCGAACAGGCTCCGCCCACTGTTTCCCCTTTCTCCATGGAGACGGCCACAGTATGGAACACTCGACAAAAATACGTTTTTAGTCCCACTTGCATTTAAACTTTACTATTTCCATAGCAATGCTTTTTAGATGTATGCAAAGGCAGCTCATTTGTGTTGTTTGTGTAGGCTGTTGCTAACCAAAAACATAGTGTCCACACTTTAGTTCGAAATTCTTGAATGTCACACCATGGAACTTGTTACATTAATTACCCTGAATGTGTTCATATCTATCTGTCTATCTATCTACACACACACACACACACACACACACACACACACACACACACACACACACACACACACACGTGATATAAATATTTATATGTTTAAGGAATGTACAAGGGATTATGACTGATTAATCGTACACTCATAATCTGCCTGTGCACTCCAGTGAGTCCTGTTAAACCGCTGTGTGTTCTTGGACCTGCACCTCAGTTTCAGGGTGCTGTCAGTCTTCTTATAACCAGGGCAACTTTATGTAGAGCAGCAATTCTTTTTATCAGACAGTTCTTCTTTCCATGAGGTGCTATGTTGAACTTCCAGAATGAGAGAGTGGGGGAGCAATAACACCAGCTTCTCACCTGAGACCTCGTAACATGACGCTGAGTAGGAATAAATAGCTAACTGGGCACAATTTGGACATTTGCACTTGAAGGTGTTCTCACTTTTGTTGCCAGGTTTAGATATTAATTGCTGTGTGTTGAGTTATTTTCAGCAGAGGTAAATTTACACTGTTATACAAGCTGTACACTGACTGCTTCACATTGCATCAAAGTGTCATAGCTTCAGCGTTGTCCCATGAAAAGATATAATAAAATATTTACAACAATGTGAGGTTTGTACTCTTTTGTAAATATACATCCATTAGTGTGTAATTACATTTGATACATTTTCATAGACTTAGAATTAATCCATTAAGTTTGTGGCAGTACACCAAAGGTAGAGGACAGAGAACTCGTAGGCATCACAGGCTGTGGAGGCAAATTTAATTTCATGTTCGCACCTTCAGAGTCTCGATATTAAGGGTCATAGCTAAGTTTTGTCATCTGAGAAGGGGTCCCCTTCACCTGGGATGTGAAAACACGATGCAAAGTAACAACCGGCATCTGAAAAAAGTGTCCTCTCTTTCTTCTTTCTTTAAGTCTCATCTTCTCTAACACACAAAACACTGAAGGCCTACACTCAGAGTCAGAGTTGTTTTGTCTGCTGCAGCTATATGCAAATAAATTGGGAGGAGTAAAGGCCCCAGTATACTCACCGTTAGGCACAGGAAGTGGCTGCAGTATTCTTCTGAATGATGGGTGTTGCCACTCAGACAATATTGGTATAAAAGTGTTAACATATAAGGGGAAGAAGTGCAAATCGAAAGCAAAGACTCTGCAGCGTTTATTTATTTGCAAAGTTTTTTCCACAAACGTCCCTCCCTCTTCTTCTTTCACTTCTCTACTGCGTAAAACTCTGGATACTGTAGGTCTTCTGAAAAAGAAAGTCTCACGTCAGAAGTGCTTGACTAACTGGTAGAACTCTCAAACATGTCTCACAAATTTAGAGGATCATTATTTAGCCTGGAGAAATAGTTTGTTGCTTTATAAGAAAGCCCTCCACAAAGCCAGAACATCTTACTATTCATCACTGATTGAAGAAAATAAGAACAACCCCAGGTTTCTCTTCAGCTCTGTAGCCAGGCTGACAAACAGTCAGAGCTCTGTTGAGCCAACCATCCCTTTAACGTTAACTAGTAATGATTCTGTGATTCATCTTTCTGAGTTAACTTCAGTAATTACCTCCTCGAAGCATCAACGTGTCTTCTATATCCCGATTCTACAGGAGTGCTCACAGAAGTCCTGCCATTAAGTGACGTTTCAGTCTTAAGTATGATCAAACTATCTCAATTAATCAGCACAGGCCTTAAAGCTGGCTGTAGTTAAACCGTATATATCACATTATGCTTGAATAACCTCCAAAAACAAATGTTTCAACCATAGAGTGCCTAAAATAGCGCTGGCATACTCGTTTTAAACCAACCATTTAATAGTTTTTCTACTTTGAATACTAAAAATCAGAATGAACTGAAATGTTTTATTTTAACCATTTTTTTTTATCCATCAGTTGCACACAGAGGTTTTTCATAGATGGCAATGCTGTCACAGTACGTCTCTCTGAGGTCAATCATAGACCTCTAACAAACAAAGAGTCATAGCAAGAAAAAAGTAAGTCAAACAAGAATTCATGAGACTGAAACATAGGGCTGCTCAATTAATCGAATTTTAATCACGATTACGATCTGGGCTTTCAACGATCATTAAAAATGACTGAGCCGATTATTAGCCCCTCCCTCGTGCTTTACTCTCGCGCTGCTCCGTGTGGCAAATCGAGCGCACCTCTCTGCATTTCGAACACGTGTCACAACAATTAAGAGCAGCGGTCCCCAACCTTTTTTGCGCCACGGACCGGTTTATGCCCGACAATATTTTCACGGACCGGCCTTTAAGGTGTCGCGGATAAATACAACAAAATACAACTAGTACCGGTACCGAAAAAAAGAAGATTTATTCATAACACATGTGAAAAGACCCAGGAAAACCGAGTAAACGATAAAAACGATAACAAAATAATGCTGAAAACCGATAAAAACCCTGAAAACTATACATTTCACACCTGAGCCTCAACTCTCTCATACCAAACGACTCACGGACCGGTACCGGTCCGAGGCCCGGGGGTTGGGGACCGCTGATTAAGAGGAAGTTCGGAAAGCTAAGCAGAAGTTATTTGGAGAGGAGAGTGACTGCCGTTGGTTGAAAAGAGAGGTAAAACAACTTCAGTGGTGTGGAAATATTATGGGTTCGCGGAGTCAGAACTCATTTTTCATTTATTTTTTATATTGCAAACATTTGCACTGTTATCAGTATTTGCACACTATTTTATATTCTTTTTTTGACAATCTTTAAAGTCATTATTCAATACATTGTTATTGTTAAATAAATATCGTCAAATAATCGAGATCTCAATTTCAGTGAAAATAATCGTGATTATCATTTTTGCCATAATCGAGCAGCCCTATAAAACATTGAAATTAAAAAGATGCTTTTTTGTGAACATAAAATATTTACAATTTAAAAAAACGTGATGCCCTCAAATGACAGAAACAAAAGTCTAGATAGTGACTATGAAAATGACTGACCACGAACAGCCACAGCTGTCACAGCTTAACGTTTTCTTTGGCGTGTGGGGAGACGTTTAAAACATTCGTGCTTTTGCAGCTCGACTTTTCCGACTTTACCTTTTGCAGCAATAGTTTAACAGCATGTTTTGCAAATTACTGCATTTTGTTCACCGTCACCTGAAGCTCCTCCTGGCGCTGTTATTCCATGTCTGGTAGGATACAAACACACATGCTCACTGCAGTGTGCCGGGTAGAATATTCTCCAGTTGGGAGGGGGCGATAAATGATGCATTCACAGTGTGCGGAAGAAAAAAAGTGAATGTTGCCGTGGTAATTTATACTGGTTTGTTTCAGTAAAGCCATTTTAACCATTGTATGTGGAAACACTTGCCATACCTTTATCGAGTCTATGCGATATATCGCCCACCCCGGATTTGAAGAACGCGGCACTTTTCAGGGGTCGAGTCGTATCAGCTTAACCTTAGCTAACGTTTATCTGCACGCTCCTTTTGACAGTTGTGTTTGAACAGTAATTGTAAAAGGAAAAAAAGTTGCATTGTCCATTGTTATAAAGTCACATAGGTCTGATTGTTGTAAGATGAGGTAATATTGTGTATATTATAGTATATTTATGTTTTTGTTGTGACTTGGTACACATTTGTTTGAGCATCCCTACTTCAAATTAAAAGAACAATGGTTCCATTTAATTAAAGGGGGATTTGCACTTAGTCGGGTCGTATTATAAAATGTTTCCCACTGTTTTTGTTTTTTATTGCAATGGAAATTTTTCAGCCTTGTTCTTTGTATTTCAGTGACTATCTGTTCAAGCTCCTGCTCATTGGAGACTCTGGTGTAGGAAAGTCTTGTCTTCTACTGCGTTTTGCTGTAAGTAGTACTTCCTCACTGTAAGATGTTTTTCACTTCTGTTGGACTGAATGACTGTTTTTAACTGGTTTTGCTGCTGGCCTGAATCATGCTGTCCCTCCTCTTTCTGTAGGATGACACCTACACAGAGAGCTACATCAGCACCATTGGAGTGGACTTTAAGATTCGCACCATCGAGCTGGATGGCAAGACCATCAAATTGCAGATTGTGAGGGCACATGTACACACAGAGCACCACATTTATGGTCTTCTTTTGGGGCTGGTTGAGGGAAATTTGGCCAGAGTGTGACAAAACTTACAATTCTGTAATCTGTGAGATGTCAGCTTTTAGAAAGTGGATTGTTTGCTTGGTTACATTTGGTGGACTGAACATGGGGGTCAATAGTTTATATTTATATTTACACAGCAGACCTGACGCCATGACTGGTGAACCTGGAGTGAGTGAACTTTAGTTTTTGACAAGTCACACCGATGTCTCTCCCTCCCAGCTATCCCAGCTCAAGTTCCTCCAGATTTAATAATCCTCTGATAAGGAGCTCGATCTTCAGTTAACCCTACTGATTTTTAGTTGGCTCTGTGCAGGCCAGTCAGTAAAGTTGTTGTTAGTTTTCTGAAGGTAGTTTTTCACTATTAGAGAAATATGTTTTAGATCGTTGTCATTTTGGGAGACACAGCGATGATGCAAATCCGTTTTTGCTCTGACTGCTTCATGATGCAATCACTCCAGCTCTTGATACTTGGAAATGCTGTGATAACTTTGCATATCCATCTCCTGCTTTGTGAGAATCAACAACTCTTTTTCCTCAAGTCCAAACTGATGTTTGTTTTGATCGTTTGTGAAGTGACAGGTCAAATCCTTGCTGAACTTTTTATACTACATGTACATTGGACGATTTCATTGTAACCACTGGGCAACTCCTGAGAAACAGCCCTACATCATAAACCTCCTGCAACAAGCTTTACACTTTGAAACTCAGACAAGTACTGTTCTGGCAACCGCCAAACTCAGATATGTCCATCAGATCGCCAGGAGAAGTTACCCAACAGAACGTGTCTACATAGCCTACCACGTCACGTCTGAGTTGCTGTCCTTCACAATTGCTTCCACTTTGTTATTGGAATATTTAGTATGAAGGTAATTTGGTGACTGTACTTGTTGCACAGGTGGCAGCCTATAGCAATATCACGCTGGCTTTAACCCCTGACAGGGACTCATTTGTAGAAGCAGTTTGCATGCCTAGGTGCTTGATGTTATACACCTGTGGCTATGGAAGTGATCGGAATACCTGGGTTCAGGGATTTGGATCGGCGAGTGAATACTTTTGGCAGTATAGTGTATTCTTGACTCTGCCCTGAGGCGTGTCTACTCAAGGTAGATGTGTTTCCTCAAAGCTTTCTAATTTACCAAGTCATTAAAAGGCTAGAGTCATCTGGAAAACAGAAATATTCAGTCTACTGGCAACTTTATAGAAATGTTACCTTTGTCAGAAATCAGACTACAGAAACTTAAAACAACGACGGTGCAGGTTAACTTATACACAGCTTCATGAATGTTTCATTTTTCACAAACACAATTGGTTTTCTATCATAATATGCTTGTTATCATTGTAATATATTAATATATCCTCCCTTTTGCTCCTCTTTCTCTCTCTTCATCCCTCCAGTGGGACACTGCAGGCCAGGAGAGGTTTCGTACTATCACCTCCAGTTACTATCGTGGAGCCCATGGCATCATAGTTGTTTATGATGTGACCGACCAAGTGAGTGAGCATTTTTATGGAGTTATGGTCTATTTAATCTGAAGTAAATAAATAAATATTTGCCAGTACTTGCTACTTTTATCTGAAGAAGTGTTAACTATGTTCTCCTCAAGGTTTGGAGGAAGATTTGAACACTGTCATGCCCTGATTTTTGAAGATACTTTGTATTCATGTATAGAGACGGCTTTTTGTTCATATTCATTCTCATTGCACAGGAGTCCTATAACAATGTCAAGCAGTGGCTTCAGGAAATTGACCGATATGCCAGTGAAAATGTCAATAAACTTCTGGTGGGCAACAAGTGTGACTTGACGACTAAGAAAGTAGTGGACTACACAACTGCTAAGGTGTGGCTGCTTATGAATAACTGTGTCTCTCTCTCTCGCTCTCGCTCTCTCTCTCTCTCTCTCTCTCTCTCCCTCGAGGTCATTTTGATGGGACCTGATTGTTCATATCAAACATGAAGGCATATCTGGATGGATATAAAACTAGTTCATGTTATTGTTGGACTGTTGTAAATCACTGTTAGCCTGTTCTCTTAAAACCTGCCTCAAAAGCCTTCAGTTGATCAGAGTGCTGCACTGAGTAGTGTCGGGGGATCGTCTAAGGAGCTTAGAAAACTTCTTCAGTTCTTAAACCAAATGTTGGAGAGTCCCAGGTATTTAATCCCTAGTGGAAGTTGCATTTTTGAGATCGTGCTGCCTCAACTGCCACTCACATCTTGCATCCGGTGATCTCACTTGAAAGGGTGACCCTGATCAAGAGTGGGTCAACTACCGTCTTACGGGACAACTCCCACCAGGGATTAAACACCTGGGACTCTCCAACATTTGGTTTTAGAACTGGAGAAGCTTCTCAGATGAGAGGTGAAACATCTTCAAGAAACTTAAAGAAACTTTCTTTCTAAACTCCTTAGACTACCTGGATGACTGAGAACCCACACAGACACCTAATGGGCTGAAATATTCTGACTGCAGATTTCTGACTGTTTGCACATGAATTTTCTTCTTATCTTTTCAGGAGTTTGCGGACTCTTTGGTGATCCCCTTTCTGGAGACCAGTGCCAAGAATGCCACAAACGTAGAGCAGGCTTTCATGACCATGGCAGCCGAGATCAAGAAACGCATGGGCCCTGGGGCCACAGCCGGCGGGGACAAGCCCAACTTAAAAATCGATAGCACCCCCGTCAGGCAGTCTGGAGGGGGCTGCTGTTAAAGGACCTACAACCATCTCAGTGATTTCTCTACTCTGTTCCCTCCCATCACCCGTAGAACTCACACCCCACCATATAGCCCACTCCCACTCCCGACTTTCCCCCTGTGACCTGCTCGGACAGAGGTCTAAACTGCAAAGTCAGATTGAATCTGTATGAGGGTTAATTCAGACCTGTTTGATTAGACAGAGAGGAAAGCAACCAGGAAACACACTGAGACCATTTTATCTTTCGCCGTGGAGGCAGAAGGAAATGAGATACGGCAGGAGATTGGCATTAATTTAAAATGACATGGAGATAAAAGATTAGGTTCAAATTCAAGTGAGGTTATTGCTACGAAACACACACACAGTAGTGATGGCACGAGTTACAAAAATTAAAGCCGTTTGGCCAAATGCATTTGTCCTTGGGCTCCGTCTGTTTTTACTGATCTCAGCCCAAACTTCACTCGCTCTGCACACACTCACTACGCTACACACTGTGGATGACCTGAACTCTGTAGGATGCTAGCAGTCTAACTGTGACGCATCGTTGTTATTCCTGAGGAGGGTCTAGGATGGATGGATGGTCTAGGGAAAGCCCAATCAGTCAGCCCCTCTCCTTCATCTGTTTCCTTCCTCTTCTGAGCCACTTTTTTATAGTGTGTTTAGACAAAAGCAAGGTGAATGTTTTTATTATGTAACTCTTGTTTGAGGAGTCAGCGTTCTTTCGCCTCAGTCAGCCAGTGTACTGAACATGCAGACGTGTGCTGTGAGCCAGCAGGAAGCAGACCCCACTGACTGTGTCGACCAGAGTCTGCTTTCTCTGTTGGTCTGTGTGTTGGAACGGTTACATTTCCCCCCCAAAGTTTTTAACTCGAGCACCCGGGTCTGACTTTGCTTCATCATGTATCATTTATTGTGTAATATATAGTCACATGTTCTGTGTGGACACGCCTCGCTCACTCTTTCTCAAACAGACTGGGACTCTCTGCTACGGCCTCCTTAGTGCTGCACTCTGTTTCATCCATGTAGAGAGGTGGAAAGTGTTGATGTGAAAGATGGCAGAAGGAGAACTTGCTCTCAGTCTCTTTATAGTGTAAGAGTAAAGTAACTAAGCCTTTGTAGCAGAGGCTAGCACGATGAACCACAGGGTCACCTGAGCCTGACTCTTACTGTTGTTTTGTTGTTGTTTTTGATTTGAGTCAAAAAATTCAGATATCAATAAAACCACCAATATTTGTATTTATCTACATACAGAATGTAAGTATTGAATAGAATCAGAGCTGCTCTGCTGGATAAACTGTGATCGCACCATTTCTAGATTATCTCGAGCATCTTTTTGCTACATTCTGTATCGGATGATAAACTGAACTCGGGCCATGAAGGTGTTTCCCTGACACTGCACATAGATGATGAAGGATGACTGAGCTGGAGTGAAGAGATTCACTCAGTCATGTTTCATCAAAGCCTGCAGAACTTTTTGTCCCAGGAAATGTTTTTCAGGATCTTAAAGGTTCCTTTAGATTGGAGTTCGTCTGTGTTTCCACTGCAGTCTGGAGCCAGTCAGTCTACTGGAATGCAATAAAGATGAGCAACCATGTTCTGCTGTCGTGATCACTGCTCTCTGCGTCTGACTGGTCAGTGCTGAGCTACAGAGGCCACTGTGAACGGGGCATTAAAGAGCCTTCACAGGACTCTTTTGTGTGGGAGGTTGGACACGTACTTTAGGATAACCGCAGTGAAACTGTTTTCAGAGTAATATTTTTTGGTAAACATCACCCCTCACCTCATTTGACTGCCAACAAATTGATCAACAAATTGATTGCAAACAGTAAAAACTTCTGTCCAATAACAAAGGAGCTACAGAGGAGTGAAATACTGAAGAGTAATGAACACAAGATTGAAATGTTAAGCATTACCAGCATCTCTCTAGAGTTTCTTTGTAAGTGGATTTTAAGGGGTAAAATAATTTTATTGGAAACTAATCCCTGCAGTGGAAACTCTAAAGGAACCTGGTTCTGCTGATAGAAACAGGGCTTTCTTCTGACAACACTGGCAATATCCTGCAATTATCTTACAATAAATTTTCTGTTGGTATTTTGTTTTATATTTCGTTTTGTATTTTCTAATTGAGGCCTCTTGTCCGGTTTCATAACAGCAGATTTCCTTCTTGTTTGCAGATGAAGCCGGTGCAGAGATGTGCTGGTTGAGGCAGTTTTAGGAAACTGATGTTCTTTGTCTGTTATGGACCTCACGTTGTTTCAGTCCACGAATGTCTGGTTTTTCATCAAATTCTTTAGTGCTCTTCTTTGTGTCTTGTTTGCATTTGAATGGGAATTTGAATGCCTAAGAAAGCTGTACTTATATACTGCAGCCAGTTTCATCTTGTGCCTTGTGTTTGTGGGTGTCTGGATGTCCAGTGCTTTTGGTTTTATGGCCAGATATGCACTTCCAGTACGGCCTTTAGCCAACGATGTCAGAGAAAATTGGTAAACCTCAAGATCAGTTCAGTCCTGACCTGCTGTCAAAAAAATGAAGCCCCCCAAATTCTGGCTTCCTTCTCTCAACCTGGCAGCATTTGCAGCTCATGTGAGCACAACTGCTACATGCATGAGGACAAACATCGAAAATATGACAAAATGCAGATACCCCCCAAAACTTGTTGAGTCGTGTGTGTGTGTGTGTGTGTGCGCGCTTTCAGAAAGTTCTAGCTCTGCATAGATTTGAATAAAGCAGGTGTGATGGTTGCTTCATGTGTGGAACTAACATAGAAGCCTCAGTTTGCAGAAGGTGATTTAGTCTTAATTGAATAGATGCTGAACAAGCAGTCATGTCATAATCAACATGATGATGATGATGCACTGATTAATTTTTTAATTAAATGTTTTCTTTCATCAAGTCTTAATATTCTTCTGATTTATAGACACTGAATCCTGCTCTGCTGTGTAGTCCATGGAAATATAAGGAGGCCGTCTTTGTCTCTGAATGTGATACATGTCAAACATTTCTGTTTATTTCACTTCCCATTTTGTTTCCTGTGTTATTTGGACTCATTTATTGCTGCTTAGTGGCTTAATAAAGACACTTGATGTTTATTTATAAAAAGCAGGTGCTCAGCTGTCACCTGCTGTCTTTTTCACTTTGGTGCTCTCTCCCTGCTAAGCGCGCACACGCACACACACACACACACACACACACACACACACACACACACACACACACACACACACACACACACAAAAAGACTGACCTGAAAGATGGCAAACCTGGATGACAAGAAGATGTGAATGCAACATTGTGGACAATCCCTACTTGTGCCCATCACCACAACCAAGCAGCTAGCCCAACATGGCAGCTGTGATCAGGCAGATGCTTGGTTTTAAGATAAACTTGAAGAGATGGAAAAGATGGAAGCCAGGAGGATGAACCAGCTCCACCGAACCATCCGTGGTGTTCTCTCTGGCAGGAGTCTGGAATGTGGTGAACAACACTAGAGGCCAGTTTGAAGCCAGTTGCACAAAAGTCACCATGAAGTGTGGGATTTACCTAGGAGATGCTCTGGCTCCATTGCTGTTCTGCCTGAACCCCCTCAGTAAGATCACTGGCTATGGATAGTAACCATAGAATAGAGTAATCGTTAGCCACCACCTCTAGATGCTTAACACCGATCTGTAAGCCAAGAGTGAATGGGATTGATTGATTCAAGGGTCAGCGACATTGGAATGTCATCTGGATTGGAGAAGTCGAGTTGGATAGTAGTGAAGAGAGGATAGGTAGTCACCAGGTAAGAGCCTAGGTGCAGGCTGTGCAGAGATGCCCCTGAGACAATCCAGAACAAAACAGGCGGAGGCAAGATGCAGGCACCCAGGGCATACGTGGTATGCCATAACCAAGTGTCTGGCATAGAGTACAGGAACATCTGCGTTGAGTGTAGCCTGGATGTCCCGAGGTAAAAAACGTGACAGGATTGTCAAGAATGACCGAGTTAAGATCCGGTGGGACTTCCAGATACGGGCAAACTGGTGATGGCTAACCAAGCAGACAGTAGTACCCATAGTGATGCAACTATACCAAATGACAGCAACATCAGGAAGAAGGAACATGAGAAGCTTGAGAAGTACCAAGGGTTGAAAGAAGAACTTGAAAAGATGTGGAGGATGAAGGTAACAGGAGTATTGCACTGTTGCACTTGGTGGACCCAAGCTAGGCGAGTGGCTTCAGCATATCTCAGGAACAACACCTACAGTCTGTGGCCTGGGTGTTACATGTCCTGTAAATGTTGGCTTGCTGTGCTTCTTAGTATAAAAGGTCTATCATTAAGACATGAGAGGAGTCAGACATAATGAAGCTGCAGCCCTGGTGGCGGTGTGAGAGCAACAATTAAAAAAACAGAAATTAAATAGTAAGTAATCTTGCAAATGTTGTGTAAGCTCAGTAAGCCACAGGGCTTAGATGCACTGTTTTACCTTCACCTTGACATTGAAACCCATGATTAAACCTGAGGTTATCTGCTAAGCTTGTAATTGTGCGATTAGTAGGGTACATGCATCTGACTGTGCACACAAAAACATTCATTATGCTTGAGAGGTGATACAAGAAGTAGTTCCTACCATCAATCAGTTCGACAATCCAAATAATATGATTACTTTCCACTGTGTTCCTGTTAATAAATGAATTCACACTGAATTTGTTTCTCTCTCTCGTAAAGCATTTGTTTCAGCTCTTCTTCGTTTTGACGATCTGTAGTTAGTTCTCAGTTTTTGTGCTTTTTAGTTTTGTTTAGCACATTTTCCATTTTGATACTTTGCTTTTTACTGTTAAGCTGGCTGATATTCTGATAACATCAGGTCATTCAGCAAGTTCAGCTTTGAATATTTCAGATATTTTTAAGCATTTCAGGCATTCACAGCATTCACATTGCATTTTACGACAATGTGCTTTATTAGGCCTATTTATGGGCCTTATTACTACTGCACATGTTCATGTTTGTCATATTTCTGAATTCATTATTGATTGATTTAAAGTATATTGAAAAGACAATCACTATGTCCTTCTTAGTGGTTTACTCTTTGTGCACGACTCTTGTTTAACAAATGTAGTATTGCCTGTGAGAAATTAACCTTTTTGTTATTTCCTGTTATTTCTGTATCTGTCAGACAAATCTAATGGCCCAGCAGTTAATGCCCCATAAAGAGCTGTAATTACAAGGAGAACAGTACTATAGTACCACGGTTACCTCAATTTGTATTTGTGTGTGTGTTGGAAACCATGATGGCTCGAGTGTAATTAAAAAAGGAAGTGGGGGCCATTGTGCAGAACAGCCAGCAAACCCACGAGTGGCCTTACATACACCCCATGTGAAGCACGAAACCCCGTCAAAACCACGAGTGTGTGAGTGACGTGCTGCATGAAGGCATGGGTAGGAGGGAGGGCTGGGACAGGTACGACTGGGAGGTAGAGTACAGTGAACGACTGGTTCAGTAGGCTCCCTTTATACCCCACAACCCGTGATAGCAGGGAGAAGGCCGGCCCGGGGCCAGCGTGTCAACGCCCCGGAGCACCACAGAGTCTGTGGCAGCACCCATCGCACCACCACAAAGAGTGGAGTGTGCAGACGAGTCTCACAACATGAGACATCCACTCAGTTACACAAGACACACTGTGAAGGAACGAGACATAGACAAGTTGTAACATTTATAGTTTCATTACACCCTGTGGACTACACCTCAGCTAGCTCCGTGACATAACAAGTTATACATGTGTAATTACCTCCTTTGGCATGAAGACAGGGGGTGTGGTCAAGTTGGGCGCCACTGGAAACAAAAAGCTAAGCTAACAGAAGAGTTAGTAACGGTTTGACTCATGTGCATGTGATTCTTTAAACATAAAGTTTTCATTCAATAAGATGATAACAGGACTTGCTGGTGATGTTCAACAACAATTTGGCAACATCAAAAAGCAGCCATGTTGCTACAATGTGTCAAACCAGAGCTGTGAATGACTGAGGTTAAAAGAAATATGACGAGTTGAGACCTAAAAAATAGGCTGGTGATGAACAGAAATGGCATCCATCCACTGTAGCAGAGATCACAGCGAGCTGAGTCCCCGTGTCTGAACATGATGAAGTAGAATAGCTGGTGTTTTGTTTTTTACAACTGCAAACAATTAGAAGCAAGCAAACCATTTATTTATACAGCAATTTCAGAACGACTCCCAGCTAAACACAAAGTGCTGTACACTTCACACAGAAATGATACATTGAATAAGTAAAAATAAATTAATTAATTAATTAAAATAAAGATAAAAATATAAAAAAATAAGATGATAATTAAAATGACATTTAAAACAATAAAATGAGCACTTTAGATTAAAACGACAAAATCAGGGTCATGCTGTGTCATATGCCAAAGAGTAAAAATGGGTTTTAAGACGTGTTTCACAAGTGGACAGTGAAGGGGCCTCTCTGATGTGCTGGGGCAGCTTGTTCCACAGATTAGGAGCAGCAGTAGAGAAGGCCCCGCCCCCTCTTGGACCTGGGTGCCTCCAGGAGCAGCTGGTCAGCTGGCCTGAGAAACCTGGGGTCTGAGTAAGGATGCAGAAGCTCAGAGAGGTAAGGTGGGGCAAGACTGTTTAAACATTTAATAACAAACATAAGAATTTTAAAATGAACTCTACGATGTACAGGCAGCCGATGGAGTGACGCGAGGATGGGAGTTATGAGCTCTCTTTTACGAGTTCTGGTTAAAAGTCGTGCAGCAGCATTTTGGAGCAGCTGCAGACGAGAGAGAAGACACCGACTAACTCCAAAATACAGACGTCACAGTAATCCAAACGAGATGAAGTAAAAGCATGGATTACTGTTCAAAATGTGACCTGGATAAATTAGGTCTTAGCTTTGCCAAACGCCTTAAATGATAAAAACTGGACTTGACAGTAGCCCTAATTTGAGTGTCCAACTTCACTGTCCATCCTAAAACCCAGGTTTGTAACAACAGGTTTAAGATACTCTGCCAGGGGTCATGATTCACAACAGGAAGTCATTTACTATTCAGCAACTGAAGGTTTTTAAGATAAAACCACAGGATTGCAATCTGTGGCTTTAAAAGAAAATCAAACAAAAACAGACTTTCTCAGTTTGTTGCCCCTAATAAGGCGTTTAAACACTGCTGATATTGTTGCGTTCTCACTGACTTTGTGACCAATAAGCCACTTTAATCGAGTCCTTTGGTAAAATGTATCATGCCAGGTATTGAAATGGAACTTTTTTATTTTGCTATTATGTATTTGTTTCCTTACTTTTAATTTATCATTATTTATCTCAACTTCACCTTTAACCTTGTTTTTTTTATTTATTGTTTTATATTATTATCACTATTTTATCTTCTTTTTACTTTCTTACTACATTATTTTGTTGTTTGTTCTTCTTACTTAATTATTTGATGAAAAAATTGTTGATATTTGTTTGTACTTTGTTATTACTCTGGTTTCTATATTAATTGATTGTTGGAGCTTAATCTTAAGATTTTTATTTTCATTTATGTGTTTATTATTCCTTTGTCGCCTTGCTGTGATGTAATTGGCCTTCAAGTTTCTCTAATATGGTTAATCATAGTTAATTTATAATTTCTTACTTTTTGACACAAGGCCAAGGATTTGGGGCCCTGTGGGGGAAAACATCCAACTTTGGGCCCCACCACTTTAATATTGTAAACCATGCTGACTCTAAAAATATGATACTGTGCAGAAATTGATCAAAATTTTGCTTCGATGTTTTGATTTTGTGCAAAACTGATGAGATATCTGCAAATCTTTTTTTTTTTTTTTTTTACATTTTAATGTTTTTAATAATAACATTATTAGATATATGATGTAGAGATATAGAGAAATTAAAAAGAAATTAAAAGTTACACTAAGTTAACACTCAGATATATAGGTACACTTGAGAACTGCTTTAATGGAAAATGTCAAAAACTATTAACAAAGGCATTTTAAACCATTAATCACAGAATGAATAAATGTGTGGCACCTCGCATCGTGCATTATCAGCATCACACGTTATGCTCCAGACAGCGGGGAAGACAACACTTAAATAACCTGATGTTAAATATGAAAACGTGTTGCTATAGAGGATGTTCACGGATTACTAAAATACGACAAATTAACATTTGAAAAACTCATAAATTGCAATTGAAAAGTGTGGCGCAGTTTGCGCACCATGAATGATGCAAGCTGTTTGAAAATTAATAACTACTTCAACAAAACTTAAAATCTAAAATAACAAAACAATAAATCATCCTTTTTCTTCCTCTCAGGTTGTGGGTCAGCAGCAGGGAAGCCACCGGCTCCAGGTTATCTGTGGAAACATCGAGGTGTTCAAGGGCAGCCGATAGATGTTATCTCTCCAGTGCGTCCCAGGTCTATCCTGGGGCCTCCTCTGGGTAGGACATGCCTGGTCGGAAGACCTTACCCAGGAGGTGACAGCCTAGTGTCCTTTGAACTTAGGGGAGTTGCGGCTCTACTCTGCCCCCTCCGAATGGCTGAGCTCCTGACACTCTAAGGGAGAAGCCCGTCCACCTTCATTTCAGCAACTTTTTCAGTAGCGTTTACAAAACGATCAGGCTTAGATTAACAGATGTATGTTGTTTTCAACAATGCTGCGCTAACTGCTGGCAGACGGCTGCATAACGTTTAGGACAAAATAATTGAAATAATTAAGTATTGGCAAATATGACTTAAATGATCCATTGGATATCTTTTTAAAATGTAATTTTCCAAGGGGCCGCCTGCAATTAGACACGTTTCTAGTGTCCAGTTGTCTCTTTTAGGTTAATCATTTCTGTCTTTTTTTTAATCTTAAAAAAAAGACTAATAGATTGTTCTGCTGTTTTCTAGAGATCCTGTCAATCATGGACCCTTTCCTCCCTCTGGCGCCCCCTGGCTGTACTGTTTACCAGCTGCATCCTACATGGATGCGAGCAGCAGTCTGGCTATTAGAAGGCTGACACAGGAAAAAAAAGATAAAGACACGTTGTTTTCAACACAATTTATTTTACATACTCTCCATACACTTCATATTCCGTGTGAAGCCTTGGTATGTACTATTGCAAGTTGCTTTCAGCTTATCATGTCAGCACACACAGTCTTTAGTCAGCAGGTCCTTAGTCAATCTGCCCGCACTGAATTCCCTCAGCTTCAATCAACGGGCCCCTGGAAGATGAGTTTGATGTGGCCCTGCTCTCCTGTCAACCAGGTACCACAGAAAGGGCAGGCAGCATGAAAGGCATGAGTGCCGTGGGGCAATGGGATTTGGCTCCACCCTGCTACTGTCTTTTCTGAGCAAACATGACCACAGGGGCAGAAAGCATGAGTGGGTGGCCCAGCGTCCAGGTACAATCCCCCCTCACAGCCCAACCACAACGGCACGTAGGGGCCTACTCTTCGACACATAGGGCACTCCCTCTCACCTGTGCCGGCAGGTGCTGTGCCTCCGGGGCCGGGGGGCCCTTTTTCTTTCCGGTAGCCCCAGTTGTGGTAGCCGTGTACGTGACCGCAGTTGACATAAACCCAGGGTTGCTTCTTGTCAACAATCTCGCGCTGGGCCAGGCTGGGGAAGGCCAGCGTGTTGAAGCCCACAGGACACTGAGGCCTCGCAGCGTTCAGCTCCTGTCGAAGGCACTCCAGCTGTTTGAGAGTAGGAGTATGCCGCAATCCGGGGGGGGTCCTCCACAGCAAGGTTGCTCCACACAGATCAATCAGTGAACCATCCTGGAGTGTGTTTGACTCATTTTCAACCTTCAGAGCAGAACAGAAAAAGGAAAATGTGAGTGTAGATATGAAGCAAGGAAAGCATCATTATCAGAAACTGAACCAGGCAAAATCATTTTTCGTATTCCTGGAATTTTGGGAATTTTCTTAAACTAGAAAAACTTTTACACTTCTATGCCACCACACAATGGGTTCAAGGGTTCAAGGTTCAAGGGATGTAGCAATCTATGGAGTGTACAGCATTGGAGCAGCGGTCCCCAATCCCCGGGTTGGGGACCAGTACCGGTCTGTGAGTTGTTTGTACCGGTCTGTGAGAGTTGAGGCTCGGGTGTAAAATTTAGGGTTTTCAGGATTTTATCATCTTTTCCTGTGTTGTAGTTGTGTGTCTTATTTTGAAAGAAATATTTACACGTTACCATAGCGACCAAAAAGCATTATGATGTTGCTCTCAGTGTTGTTGCCGCATTTCAGGAGGACGCAGCTAATAAAGTTACACAGTGAATTCAGATTTATTATTATATTTACAAAGTACCACAGTTTTTGTCTCGGTCGTATCATGTTGTTGCATTTATCCACGACACCTTAAAGGCCGCTCCGTAAAAAAATTGTCTGACGTTAAACCGTGGCGTAGAAAAGGTTGGAGACCGCTGATGTGTAGAACCAGACAGCAGCTTTGTTTGTTTATGTCTCGACGAAGCAACAAGTCAGCAGATGTCTGAACACAGGCAGAAAAAAATATTCAGTCACATTTAAATTTATTTACTCAAAAGACAAAGAAAACTGTGTGTTTATGCATTTATTGTTTTTATATTTGCATCTTTCTTTCAATGCGCTAAGAATAAATACTTCCTAGTTTGACTATTTCCATTATTTCTAATGCTGGTCTAAGGTCACCGTCCTTAAGCTGCAGTTCGTCTTTGACTGCTTTACTTAACTTGTACACCTTCTGTGATCATTTCGATTATTAGATTAGCTTTTATATTAGATTATTTAGATTTAGATTATTCAGCAGGCCCCAGAAATGGACTGAAAAATAAGATTTCATTCATCATTACAGGATGGTGTGCAGCCAACAGCTTGAATGTTTCAAACAAAGGAAGTAGTGGTGAATTATGACACTGTGTTCGTCCAGCTTTGGTCTATTTCCTCAGAACGTTTTTCTTTGTAAATCAGCTGAAACTGTTACTGGAGTTAAAATCATCCACATGCTGGGAAAAACTGGATGTTTATCCTGGGCCAAGAAATGTTTGTATAAAGTCAACCAAGACCTAAATTTAAGTTTAGTTTAGTTTAAGTCGAGTTCGTTATTCGACTCGATATTTCTGTGATGACAGAGAAACCAACCAAATCATTGCCTCCTAATTAAATGTCAGAGAGACTGTGCTGTACGACTGTATACTGAGTATACTGACATTTTTCTTTTCTTTTGCTTGGTCCTTGTGGCCACGGGCCTTTACATGGGCTTTACATTATTGCACGGTTTAAAGAATAGCGTGCAGTTTAACTGCAGCTCAGAATCCCATTTAAAGAATTGCACTCAAACACACATCAGGAGCTAATACTGCTGAGAGGACGTCTTTCCTCCTTTTTGAAATATTAATAAAAAAAACATAACAGGATCTTTAAATACAGACTCTTTAAATACAGACTCTTTAAATACAGACTCTTTAAATACAGACTCTTTAAATACAGTTATTCGTAGCTTTTGATATTGTTTAGCTTTGCAGTCTGTGATGAATCAATCATCAAAAGAAAGCCCTGCAATTTTAAGCCAGGCTCAGTAGTTTGGACACTTGTATCCACATGAAGTCTGCATGAAACACATCAGCTGCTTTCTTACCAGTTTTCCTCTCTGCTGGGCTGAGCGTGTCTCCCTCAGTGCAAACACATTGCCACAGACTGAGATTTCTCTCCAGACCCCAGGAGCCGGCTCAGACACAAACTCGCCCGCTGGGTGCATGACCAGCACACCATTGGTAGTCAGACCATCCATCAGGCCGTCTGATGTTCTCCATTTGGCAGCCCGCTCCTTAGATTCCCCACATGGACACACACAGAGCAGGCAGATATTCAGGTTAACGTGAAGACTGTGAGGTGCTGGAGGCCGTTGTTAGAGATGGTTAGTAAGGAAACAGCTATGGCTGCGTTTGCCTTCTGCTAGCTCAGTGTAGACCAGTGCACTGACTAAAGCACAGAGATGCTGGCTTTGATGATGACTTTGAAAAGCACACTAAGAGTTCCTAACTTAAAACTATTTTACATACAATAAAAATAACCTTTATTAAGCATAAAGGGCTGCGTTCCTCATTCTGACTGTAATTCAGCTTAGAAAGGCTTTTGTGGACTTGAAAACAAAATATTTCTGTTTATTTTTCACTAAAAACATCACAGTAAGATGCATGAAACAGGTCGTAGATCATGTTTAACCTAATGTAAATTTATCCCAATACAAACTATGATCAGGTCTCTGTTTCATATTTCGTGGAGTTTCATAATTTTCTATTTACACAGGTTAGTGTCATTGGGCCTCATTTATATTTACAGTGCATAATCTGGCTAAAAACAGACAGAAATGAAGAGTGTACCAAAGTAAATCAAGCTCTTTCTCCTTTCACCCCACACAGCGCTTACATAAAGCTCCTCACCTATTGGTATCCAGCCTTTACGTCACTGCCACAGTCGGCTGTTGTCAAAGCTGCGCTTGTTTCACAGCTCATCAGAAACTAGGGGTGCGTTCCAAAAGTACCTCCTGTGTCCTATTCCTAACCTCTTTTAGTGGATAGGAGAATCAATATGGACTTAGGAAAAGAGAACAGCCAGATGTTACGCCAGATGTCCGCTGTGTTGAAAGTAAAATATAGAATAGAATAAAATAGAATAGGCCTTTATTGGGTGCTCCACACCAGTTGCTTTGGCCTCTGTCACATTCTGTACACACAGGACAGCCTGAGTGAAGGTCTCCAGTTCCTGCTCTCCAAAGATGGACCAGTCTGTGAGATCAACACAGTCCTAGAGCTGGAGGAGAGCATGGCCATGTTTTAATGGCCCAGGTGTTTGGAGGGGTTTGTTTCCTTAGGGGGTGCAGGCAGGGATACAGTAGGTGGACTACAAAATGTGCACACTTGCCACAGCGTGTTCTAACAACAGTGTTTTATGGAGGTAAATAAAACACAGAACAGCCTGTGAAAAATATTACTTTAATATAAATGTTGGCATTTTAAAGAAAAAGTAACATTTAGGGCCTGATTTATGCCTGACTTAGACTTCTGCAGGAAATCTACTTATGATGTAACCTTCCTTCAGTTGTTGCTGCGTCGACCAAACCTGTAGTTACAGTTCTGGTGAAGTGCACTTCGGGTTAAGTGGACGGTCAGGACGCAGGGTTGTGATGTTGTAAGTTACCATGTAGATTCTACACTATGTCCATCCGTTTAAATATATTAGTTATCCCTGATCTCATCTTATCATATCTCAAATGTTATCTTTAATTAAAAGTGACTTTTATTATTGTAGATGTCAGATTATGTTACGTTGTCCTTTTTCCTCCTGTGTCTGCTCTTTCTGCTCTTCCAAAGACAGACGACCAGGAAGCCTGCAGGACCCGAGGGCGTGTCCCCCTCCTGCCTGAAAGTCTGTGCTGATCAACCATTTTCAGCTGCATCTTTAACTGGTCTCTGGATTTGTATCCATCATCCCAAAGAAATCCACCATGATACGATTAAATGACTACAGGCCTGGCGCCCTGACGTTTGTGGTTATGAAGTCTTTTGAAAGAGTGGTGTTGAGCCACCTGAGGGACATCACAGACCCCCTGTTTGTCCAGTTTGCCTACTGGGCAAACAGACTGGCCAAGGATGCAGGACTATGTCCTGCAACACCTCGACCAACCTGGGATATAAGCCATTATGTCTTGGCCTTCAGGTTAACCTTTAATCCTCCACTGAAAGCTCCCCAGTTTACTGTGCCCGTCTCCACCTATCAGTGGATCACCAGCTTCCTGTTGGACAGGCAGCAGCAGGTGAGGCTGAGGAGCATTTCAGCCTGTCCCAGGGGTGTGCTCTCTCCCTGCTGCTCTTCTCCCTCTACACTAATGACTGCGCCTCCGGAGAGCCATCTATCATTCTCCTGAAGTTAGTGGCTGACGCCAGCATCATTGTTCTGATCCAGAATGGTGACGAGTCTGTGTACCGATGGGAGGTGGACTGGTGCAGTCAGAAGTAGGGATGGGTATCGTTTAGGTTTTATCCGATACCGGTGCCAAATCGGTACTTTTGAAACGGTGCCGGTGCTCAAACTGGTGCTTAAAGAATGGAGAACACAAAATTGGTCCAAAAACCTCTCATGTTCAGCTGTTTTTTGTAAAAAGATAACAATGTTAGCCTTTTCTGCAGCTATGGGGCATATATGGTATCACTCTTGGCTGGAAGCAGTGCTTAAACAATGGAAAAAACACAAACTTTGTCCTAAACCTCTCATGTTTAGCTGTTTTCCTCTTTTTCTTTGGTCATTTTAGCCTTTTTGGCCAGTGTGAAGGGAGTATCTGCCATCAAACAAGAAGACAGCCGCATGTAGCTATGATGATGTTTGCTAGTTCACCTTACATGCATTAATGTAATAACGTGGTTAGCCTACTCAATGTAAATTACACACGCACAACATTAAGCTACTCACGCAGAGAAGAACGGCTGCTGCTGCATCATCATCCGTCATCCTTTCTGCTACACTGACAGGGCTAGGGGCCAGGACTCTTCGTGTTTTTGGGGGATGTTGCATAACAGCCAACCCACCCGCAGTAGAGGTGCACAGTGCGAGGTCTCGCAGCAAGCTATCAAATACGGCGCATTTCTGGGCTTTAAAAAAAACGCTATGCGTCGCCAGGTGTTTCATCAGATTTGAGGTGTTACCTCCTTTAACAGTATCACAGTATCAGCTTAAAGCACTTGTTGCTGCTGAGTTTGTATATTTTGCTGTGAAGTACAGCCAGACTTTTGACCGCTTCGCCTTGGGCATTTTTAATCTGTAGCTCTGCTCTAACAGAACGTACGTACCTGGCCCCGCCTACTATCCTCGGAAACGTAAAATGATTGGCTAGAAGTGTATCACAGCTCAGGAAAAAAAAGCACCGAAATAAAGCACCGAAATGTGCGCTGCTTTTCGGTCTGGTTACTACCGTTTATGTCAGAACTGGTGCCATCATGGCACCGGACACCGGTACCCATCCCTAGTCAGAAGTACTTGGAGCTGAGCCTGTTCAAGACTGTGGAGATGACCATGGACTTTCTGAGAAACCTTCCCACCATCATCGTCTTATCATCCTCAAAAATACTCTCACTTCAGATTCCTGGGATCTGCCTTTACACACAATCTGGTCCTCACATATAGAATCTGTCGGGATGAAGGCCCAGCAGAGGTTATAAGCACTGCAACTCGGAGTTCAACCTGCCACAGGAGCTGCTGTTCCTCTGCTACACTGTCATCATATATGAGACCATTAACAGGTGCCTGTGCCACTTTTGTTTTAACTATGTTGTTTATTTCTTGTTTATTTGTATTCTTTATCACCTGCTGTAACACAACATCCCCGTGGGATGAATAAACTCTCTCTCTCTATCTAGCTGGTCGAGTCAATACAAACTAAATTAAATGACTGTAGATTTCTTTCCTTCATAATATTTTCAAGTCCACAATCAACAGCCGCTTCATGAATGTAAATATGCACAACAACAAGGCGCAAACTAGGTGTTACACTCAAAACAGGAAGGCCAAATTAGACTGTGGTGGGGCGTGGCCTGTGGTGCCGTGCAGGGAGGGCGGACGCACCTGCACGGCATCCTTAATCACGCCCAGTTAAAAACACGGGGACTCAGGTTGGGGTGTTGTGATGTAAATAAAATAGCTCAAAACACTGATCCCTGGACCCGCTGTGCCTTATTCACTCCACATAGACGTTGCCAGAAAACATTTAAAGCCTCCTTAGGCTTGGAAAAAAAATTCTTTGGACAGATGAAACAAACTTGTACCACAATGATGGAGAAGGAAAGGAAGTAGATTCAGATTCATACATCTTCATCTGCCAAACACAGTGGAGACAGTGTTATGACATGGATCGTCTCCAAAGGTTGATCCTGTTCATCTGGACGTAGCGTTTTGTGGGAGAAACGTTTCGTCATCACCAGGTGACTCCTTCAGTCTCAGCTGACTGCAGCTTTCAATCTTATAAACAGGACATTTGCATAATGACTGAAACCAGCCCACTGAAGGAACAATGGGCTGGGAGGTCAGTTCCTTAATCTTAATTATGCAGATTCTCATGACCACTGATCAACAACCACTGATCTTTTGGAGATTTACTTACCTGGATGATTGAGCGTGCATCATCATAACATGGATTGTATGGCTGACAGTGAAACTAGATTCAGTGTTTATGTTACTGCTGATTAAAGAAGCAGGATGAATTCTGAAGTGTGCAGGGCTATAATCTCTGGTCAGGCTTTGCTAAATGCTAAAAAGGTGCTTTAAGTGACTTTGAATGTGGCACGTTGGTCGGTGCCAGAAGTGTTTGGTCTAATTATTTCTGAAACTGCTGACCTGCACATCCATCTCCGCTTACAGAGAAATGAGAAAAACTCCAGTTAGCAGCAATACTGGCTGAAAATATCTTGTTGATGCCAGAGGTCAGACGGGACTAACCACACAGCTTTGATCTGACGGAAAGGCAACAGTAACAAACAACAAAGCTGCTAAATATGAATGAAAAGACAACATCTGCTCCGTGCAATATTATACATCTGTGTTGTGTAAAGCGCTTTGAGTGCTCAGAGTAGAAAAGCAGTCCAGAAATTTAGTTCTGATAGCCAAGTTGTCAGGGCTGTCAATCTTATCATTCCTCGGTACTCTTAGCACAGAGGTGTCACATTTTAAATTGTCCCCCCCTGCTTCTGCTACGGTTCTTAAGATTATCAACATTTAGAAAGGAAGGAATATTTCAAATACCGTACGGGAACTAACAGCCGGAGGCTAATTTGAAAAAATATCCCCAGATAGCTCATATCTGGGTTTATATATTGTAGAAGTCAGATTTCCCACCAACTGTCTCAGACTTGCAGTTAATTTAGAATTAATTAAGTTAACATGCATATCTTTGAGGGTGAGAACACACCCAGAGATATAAAAAGTGGTTTAGTTGGTGAACTTATCCACAGGTTTGCAGACTACGTGTTTAGGGAGTCAAAGGCACCAGTGTCTGATGAGTCCGGAGTAGAAAACTGTTGTATGTAACCATAACATGTATAGATTATTTCATTTGGTGAGTACAGTATTATAAAAAATGAAGAAAAGCCTGCAAGCTAGTTCAGGCAAACTACTTGCTATACTGTCTCTTCCTGTCACATCCGAAAACAAATGGTGTTCAAATGCAGGATTTCACTTAGCGCAGAGAGACTGTAACTGTTTCAGAAACCTCCTTTAAACCTAGTATTAGTTACTAGTTACTGATGAAGGGAAAAGCAGGAGGACACTATGTTGCTTTTCAATACTTTAGCCTGGCTGACAAAGAGTCGCAGCACGTTTGAGCATCGTTTTGCTTTAGCAGTAGTGATGACTTCAGTAACTTTGTAACCACGGCCGTCTCGAGTCACACATCTGTTAACAAGTCAAACTGCTTCAGAAACTGCTGATACTTTACAGACCACTTCTCTCCCGTTGATCTCTCTGGGCTACTTTATGCAGACTGCCGCTAAATGCACAAGACCCCATCCCTGTAAAACTCTTTAAAAAAGTTCTGCCTCTAAATAAAGCGGAGATGAGTTTGTTGTTATTAATAAGTTAGGTACCACAGGTTTATAAGGTAGATATAATTAAGCTGTTTGAAAAAGTTGATCTAAATGGGCTCTGTGATCGTTTGCATAATTTCAGTCAGGATTCACAGCGCAGAAACAACACAGTGATCTTGGTATCAGACAGTGGACTGATATCTGTGCTTGGCCCAACAGACCTTATTGCAGCTCTCAATACTTTACATGGGACAGAGCCTTTAACTCTCTGTCCCATGAGACCAGCCACAGGAGAGGAGAAAGACGTCCTCTCCACTTTTAATTGCAGGATTTAAACTTCCCACTATTATAGTCAGACCATTCATGCTGCAAAATATGCTGCTGCTGCCCTGCATCACTGTCTGCTGATGTTGTCTGCAGGGAGTGATGAACTCAGCTGTAAGACACTAAACACAGCACTGAATATTAATTTGGATCAGAAATGTTATAATATGTGATCTGTTTACTGACTAAAGATTAAACACATGACCAAAGTCTCTTTCATAACTCATGAGTAACAACTATTAACTCCCACACACACGCACGCACGCACGCACGCACGCACGCACGCACGCACACGCACACACACACGCACACACACACACACACACACACACACCCCTTCACGTTTTCATGCAGCTCCATCACATGAACAGACATGCATTCTTGCAGCTCTGATGTCACACGTGGGTGGAACAACCACATCCCTTCTGTCAAACTACCGTGGTTGCTATGGTTACCAGTGGCGCGTACCAAGCGATGCCTGTCACCCACGTGGGAGGGAACACTCACCCCCAGGAAGATGTTCTTGGAAGAGTCAAAGCCAGCGGCGTAGATGCGAGCGGTGTAGGGAGCGCTGCGCTCACACATGATGCGGCAGGCGTATCGTGAGATGGTGCTCTGAACTGATTGGCCTCCGCCCTCCCCCACCGCACCCCCAACTTGACCACTGCTGCCGGCTGTGTCCGTCACCACAAAATCAATCATGCTTTCTGTGGACCGGCCAATCTGAGAGAACCGAGAGAGAGAGGGCCCACTGAGACCATACAAAGACATGCTGAGCACAAACACTCCAGTGCAGTCTTATTGTGCATGTTTTAGAAATATGTGCAATTATTTGCATACAAGCATCAGTCGGGTGAAGAATCCTCTAGAAGATAATCATATGTTCCAGCTGATTTTTTCTTTCTTCAGTTTCTGTCAGCTGTGTGATTTTAGTAAAACTTTATAGACCTCACTGTGTAAAGGAAGAACAGGCCAACAACCTGGCCCTACAATAATAGCAAGACTGAATTGATTTACTTAGTTGCCAGGCAGATGTGGAAAGTGTAACACCAGCACAAAGATGATTATTCTGAAAAATGGTGAGACCTGGATTAACCAATAAGAATGGGTCCATACGTTTTGAATGGCAGAAGCCAGTTTTCAGTAACATTTGACCAAATACATAAAGTAGTACAACACTTGTGATTAGTGATTTCACTTTGACCGCTCTGAGTAGAAAAGCACCACACGAGAACCAATCAAGTCCATGTACAACGGACACGCCTCTGTGTTTACTATGTGGTGCTGCATTTTGATTTTCAACAAAGTGAGAGTCAACGAACAAAATGCTTTCGAGCCTGGCTTGTGCATGTTTTAATTATAAAAAGAACAATGTGTGACAGGAACAGTATTTTAATAGTTACTGGAACCAGGCTGTACCACACAAAAGGTCAAACATGCAGACTTTTTTGTGTGTTATTCAGAAGGAGCAGGGACTCCACTCATGGATCTGACCCTTAAATAGAGAACAGTGGAGCCCTGGCTTTGTTTGGGTCTTCTTCATACGAGAAGGTGGCTGGAAAACAACTGCAAGCTGCTGAGGGCACACAGGTCTGACTGCAGACTGGAAAACAACTGTTGCTGGTTTTACAGCTTTATGTTGATCTACAACAACTGCTTTAAAGTCTGAAGCAGAAAAACAAAAAATATTAGTTTAATTTTGTAAATATGTGATATTTAGGTCAATCAGTGACAAAGAACATCGGAGAATGTTGTCATCTTTAAACCTTTTCATCCTGAGAGACATAAATAAGCTTGAATAAAGGCTTGTAGCCATTATTAAACCTCGATTATCCTTTGATTTGTCATACTGTTACTCGGTATGAAAGGTCCAAGTTTAAATGAATATCATCAAATTTCAGCTTATGTTTTTACAGTTACTATTTTCCTTTTCATATTCTTCCTCGAGCTAAGACTATCTGAGGGTAGGTGTTCAACAGCTAACAGATTTCACCCCGACCAGTGTCCAGTGGTACGGCTCTGTCTTCTGTTTGTGGTACGTTGTTACAATATTTTACACGATTTTTTACTGTCCAGTGTCTTTTCCCACAACAGGAAACAAAACTAAAATGTTGAATTGGCAACCACACACGTGTGTGTGTGTGTGTGTGTGTGTGTGTGTGTGTGTGTGTGTGTGTGTGTGTGTGTGTGTGTGTGTGTGTGTGTGTATAGACACTGACCTGAAACATATCTGTGTTGGTGTCATGGGTGTATTCCACAATTACAGAGTGGCTCCGTGACAGTGTGTAGGAGATGCTGTGCTGGCTTTTGTTGCTGAGTGCCTGCCAAAGGAAAACAGATTATACATCAACCACATCACATCACTGACCTCCAGAAAATCTACTTGGAGAGCATTTTCTATTTTTAAAGACAACAACAGCACTTGGATTTATATAGGTGTTTTTTGTAAATACTAATCATAATATTAACAACAACACAGACAGCATCTATCCTCAATGTCTTACTGTCAATGTGACAGCACGGTGTGTTTTTTTTTACATTATTAAGGCAGCCATTAACCATGTTCTAAAGGCAGATTTAAATATTAACCATTACATATAAATTTTGCTTTTGCAACTTATTTGGTTTTGATCACAGAGTTGAGCATTCAAAGCTTCCCTCTTAGTTTTACTTGCACAGATGAGAAATACGACTCCGTTAGCTCAGGTTAGTAAGGTTATTAAAGACTGTTAAATAAATAGCCCGTAGCCATGGCAGCTGAAGTTTTAAGGCTTTGGCAGAGTGATGAGGTTAAAACTAGAAACAGTTTTTTTCTTTCTCTTCGCTAATGAGGAGTCCAAGTCTAATGAGGTCTTTTTGGCCTAAAGTAGTAGTTTGCTGTTTGTACAAGACCGAACATGAAAAACTTTAATTGTATATAAATAATTGTATATTTTTAATGAAAGAGCCAATGACCTGTAAGCTATTAATCGCGTGAAAGAGTCAGTGGAATTAATCCACTATGAAAGTAAAGAAGTGAAAAAAAATATGAAACTATCAAGAGAGTCAATAACATTGAGCTAAAAAAATGGAAAGCAAGATACTTGAATTATCATGTATCAAAGATGCCAGGACCTATGCCTATAGGGCTCCCAAACCTGGAGCATCTGTGCTTTAATGAAGACCTGTGCCCAGATGACCATCAAAGAAGAATTGCACTGGTTGAGAAAACTTGAAAAGCAGGGAAATGGCCCCAAACCTCACCTCACTGAAGCAGGAGGGAAAAGAAAAGAGCTTCAACTTCTCGGATAATATGTAATTTCAAGGTGGTGCATACGTTACGTAACTCCCATTTGGGGGTCTCCAGGTTACTGTATTGATCTCATTAGTGTTGCTCAATAATTGTTACATTAAATCTTGCCAACGTTTGCTATTATTGCTCGCTAGTTCTTAATGCATTAAGCTACCATTTACAGAAGCAATCCAAACGTAAAAATAATCACTTTTAAATCTCAAGACACATAACCAAAAAACCCCGCATATTTCAAAATGCAAAACAATTTGAAAACCAGCTTTTGCCCAATTTAAGAAACTCATTCTCTACTAAGTGAGACTAGTTTTTTGTAAAAAAGGGAGGGAGATGTAATCTTGCTGTATCTATGTCCTTTTCTATATCTATTTCTATATTCTTAGGATTGTGCAATCGAAGCATGATCATCATCACCTCAAGACCTGTGCAATATCAGCTTCAACAGAGACCCAGACATTTAGGTGGGTCGAGAAGGAGGTTTTTGAAAATGAAATGAAATTTTCCAACACAAATAACTGGACAGATGTTGGTTTCTTTGTGCTCAGAGTTTGAGTCCAGTTTCCTTAGAAAGAGCTCACCAGGAAGACACAGACGGCGCTTCCTTTGCACAACATGTAAGGTCATCATACATAGTTTCAGAGCGCCACTGTATAACAATACTAAACAATAACTCAAAATAATTACAAGGGGTTTAGTAGCCCTGTATTTCACATGGGTTACAGTCATGTGACCTCCCAACCTGAATGCTGGTAATAAACAATGCAGAATTTATTGGAAATTGCAGTACCTGGCAGAAAGTGTCTGAATCCTGACAAGGAATGAACACTAGAATAACTTTATTTAAAATTATATTACATAAATGTCTTAACAGTACCCCTCCACGAATCGCTATCTTATCGTGGTGGAGGGGCTTGTGTGTCCCAGGGATCCCAGGGGCTATGTTGTCTGGCTTTTGCCCCCTGGTAGGGTCTCCCATGGCAAATTGGTCCTGGTTGAGGGACCAGACAAAAATCGATTCAGAAGACCTCTATGAGTGCACGATCTAGGGAACACTGCCTGGGATAGGTTGACTGGAGCCCCGCCCTAGAGCCAGGCCTGGGGAGGATGCCCGAGGGTGAGCATCTGGTGGCCGCACCTAAAGGGACATAGGCCCATCGTCCTGCAAGCCCACCACCCGCAGGAGGCGCCACAGTGATGGGTGGAATCTGTGGTCCTGTCCTCTGTTGTGCGCCTTCTTCCTGTTTTGTATATACTCCTCTTGTTTGTTATTAATTCTTGCTGTCCTACTATTAATATCTTTATACCATGTACAGCTGGTGTGGAGCCCACCAAACTCTTATGACAAGGAAAACTTCGTCGCTGTTCCGGGTCGCCGGTAAGGTTCCAAGAAGAGATGGGCAGTCAGGCGTTACAAGCAATGCGTTACTGTAATCTGATTACTTTTTTCAAATAACGAGTAAAGCAAGGTATTACTATTGCAAAAAAGGTAATTAGATTACTGTTACTTTCCCGTTAGCACACGGTGTTACTGCGTTACTAAACCTTGATTTTGTTTGCGAGAGTGTCTCATGACAGTGACGTAAGCGAGTGTGACGTTCGTGGCAACAGCTGTGTGCAGCTCAAAAATGGATAATGTAACGAGTGCAGGAGAGAGTATGAGCGTGCAGCGTTTAAAGCGTGGAAGTACTGATGTTACAAAAACATTAGTGTCTGCTGTTCACTGCGTGGGAAGAAAACTTCTTTTTACAGCAAAAAAATACAGAAACTTTCGAGCAAGCACCAAGTGTGCTGCCACGGGAATGTGAAATTCACAGAGAAACTCCCGGATCCCTCCACCGACATGACCGCCGCGGCACACCTGCACCAGGGCAAACCTCCGCCTGCCCCACTCCTGCTAAACAGGTGAAAATAGAGCAACAGGACCGCTGAGTCTTTCATTTTATTTATTTTCTGCTGTGTTTTACTTGCATCTATTTGAAAGAGTGAGTGTAAACACAACAACATATTTTATTTATGCAGGAAATGGGTTTAAATGGTAAACAAATTTATTCCAGTCAGAGAATGTTGCATATAATTTAATTTTTGCTTGATGCATAAAGTTAAAAGATTAAAACTAATAAAACAAGTTTTAAATGTTTTCATTTGATTACATTTTATATGATGGATTATGCAGAAAAAGTAGAATTGCTTTATTACCTATTCATATTTTTAAAAAGTAACTAAGTAACTAATTGCTTTTGAAAATAAATAATCAGCAAAGTAACGGGATTACTTTTTAGGGGAAATAATCAGTAATTAGTTACTGATTACTTTTTCAAGTAACTTGACCAACACTAGTTCCAAGGCAGGTATACTCCATGCTATGGTGGCTTTGGGCTGTAGGCAGACCCTGGTCCACTAAACCCTGGTTCCCCCAGGCGCACTGCTGGGCACAGAGCGGGTGGAGGTTAGGTGTGTGTGTGGGGACATTCATAAACATCCCTTGGTTCTGGTGAAAATTAGGGTATAAGCGAAAAACGCATAGACTGACAGCTGTGGCCCAGAGAGTGGATGTTGCTGTGTTGCAACAGTGATTTACAGATGTGTTCTCTACTTTGCCCGGCTGTATGAATCTGGTGTGCAGCCTGGTGTGACGGTGTGTTCACGGCCCCACAGGTTACCTGAGCACAAGACACAAACTGTGTAAAAGGAATTGGCTGAAATGCTGAAGCTGGGAGTAATAGAAGCCCCATAGTTCTTGGAATAAAGAGAGATGGGTCTATATGGTTCTGTGCTGACTACCACAAGGTGAACGAAGTCTCACAGTTTGATGCCAATCCCATGTCCCGGGTCAATGAGCTCCTGGACTGGTTTGGCACTGCTGTTTGTTTTATGATGCTGGATTTAACCAAGGGCTACTGGAGGTATGGGTCGTGCCAATTCCTCACTCTTCAGTTCAGCTTGCTCTGAGCCACTTTCCAGCACCTCATGGTGCTACGTCCACACACTGGAGCTGCTGCTGCCTACCTAGATGTCCGTGACGCATGCAGGGCTCACGGCCAACCCAAAGAAGTGCGCTGTTGGACGGAGGGAGTTACAGTGTTTGGGGTACCACTTTGGAGGCTGGCTGATGCAAAGATGGAAAAACAGCCATTTCAGCCTGCCTGCGTCCCAAGACAAAAAAGGAGGGGAGGCGGTTCTTCGGGCTTTTCAAATAAAAAAGCATGCCTAATATGGTGTTTGGGCATAATGGTCCCATTAATAAACACCTCAAATGCAGGACACTGGTCAAAAACTGAGGGGGAAGGTAAATATCAGTGGGCTCCACCTTTAAAACCGTTCATGTTGTCATGGTTCTGACCCAGTGTTTTGAGTTTTCTTGTTTTATTATTTCAGGTTGATTTATTAGTTTTGACTTGATTCTGTTTGACTTCCTCGTCCGTTTAGGTTCCCGTTGTGTCTTTGTCCTCTGTGTCCCTCTCTGTGTGTTTGTTTATGTGCCTGTGTGTGTCCTTGTGTCTCGTGTCCCCTTTCTGACCCCTTGTTCTTCTCGTGTTCATTCCATGCCTCCACTGTCTGGAAACTTTGTCCATGTTTCCATCATTTCTTTCCCTCAACCTCTCTCGCTCCCTTGTGCTCCCTCGCCCTCTCTCGCCCCCTCTCCTGTGCTCCCTCGCCCTCTCTCGCCCCCTCTCCCTCTGTTGTGCTCCCTCACTCTCTCTCGCCCCCTCTCCTGTGCTCCCTCGCCCTCTCTCGCCCCCTCTCCTGTGCTCCCTCGCCCTCTCTCGCCCCCTCTTGTGCTCCCTTGCCCTCTCTCGTCCCCTCTCTCTCTCGCCCTCTCTCGTCCCCTCTCCCTCTCTTGTGCTCCCTCGCCCTCTCTTGCCCTCTCTTGTCCCCTCTCTCTCTCGCCCTCTCTCGTCCCCTCTCCCTCTCTTGTGCTCCCTCGCCCACTCTTGCCCTCTCTCGTCCCCTCTCTCTCTCGCCCTCTCTCGTCCCCTCTCCCTCTCTTGTGCTCCCTCGCCCTCTCTTGCCCTCTCTCTCCTCTCTCTCTCTCGTGCTCCCTCGCCCTCTCTCGCCCCCTCTTGTGCTCCCTCGCCCTCTCTCGTCCTCTCTCGTCCTCTCTCGTCCCCTCTGCCTCTCTTGTGCTCCCTCTCTTGTGCTCCCTCGCCCACTCTTGCCCTCTCTCGTCCCCTCTCCCTCTCTCGCCCTCTCTCGCCCCCTCTCCCTCTCTTTTGCCTCCTCTGTCTCGTCGTGTCTGATTAGCTCCAGCTGTGTTTCCCTCCCATTTCTCGTTCCCTCATGATCCCTTGTGTATTTAACCAGCAGAAGGTGAAACTGATCAATAAGCCCTTCTGCTCTGATTAGATCAATATCCCAGAAGTTTAACTGAGTGGATGTTTGAAAATATCAGGTTAATGTTTTGAGCAGTATATACATATTTTTATTGTAACTTATTTTTTGCTCAGATCAGTGACAATTCAATGATGAATTACTTAATAGTATAACAAACTGATTTCTTACCTTTGACACCAAAGGAGTTGAGACATTGTGGATAACATCAGGTTTGACCCCGTTGGCTTTGGGTCTCTTGTAAAGAGCCAGACGACTTCTTCTGCGACCTTTGTCCCCATTGGCCAGTGACCCGTTGTGCCTGTGAAAAATAAAATCAATTGTACCTCACTATAATGGCTATAAAGACTTAAGTTTAAATAATTCCTTAGCAGAAAAACAAACATCGTAGCAAGTTTTTCTTTTTTTTTAAATTCTATATAAGTCAAAGGTGCTCCCAATGGAAAACTGCATCAGTGCTGGGCTGGTCAGTGGACTTTTGAAATCAACAATGGCAACCTGGGATGAGGAAGAAATCTGTTTCAGAAAGAAACTATTTCATGCACCATGTATTCAAGTGTACTACGTAGGTGCACGGCTTAAAGTGGGATTTGGCAGGTGGTAAAACAACGACTCATGTCAGTCACATATCTGTTGGTAGCTCTTGGAGATGTGTTCTTTGTCGACAGGCTATCTGACCTTTGATGTTGCTGGCTCTGAAGTTCACTACTCTTTGTGAATTGTACCAACTATATTCTACAATATATAAACAGCTGTTACAGGAGCCATTGTGGCTGCTTTGCAAATTGTAGCCAGTAAGAAACTTGTACAAAAGCAGTACTTGGCAAGTGTTTAAAAAACATGAGCAACTTAAATTCAAATTGATGAGTCTTTCAAGAGGCAAGTCAGTATACTCAGCAGTCAGATTAAAGAAAAAAAGGTCAACAAAAATCTTTTAAAATACTGCAAATGACTAGTTTTAGCCTACACTAACCATCCCGTGTAACCGCTGAATAACATTTAATTATAATTCTGTTTGTTAAGCAACAGCTCATGTGCAGATCTACCATCTGAATGAAAAATAACATGAATTAGAATCCCAGAAAACTGATGCTTGTCATCTGAGCGTTGCATTTTCAGTGGAAGAAACGTTTCATCACTTTTCACTCAAATGAACTCTTCAGTCTCAGCAGACTGCAGGTTTCCATAGACTTATAAACAGTGCATTTGCATAATGACCAAAGCTAGCACTGCTGACTGACAGTGAGGTGTGTGGTCAGACTCATGATTGGTGATATGCAAACTGATATTGAACAATGGTCATGAATACCATTCAAGGGGAGTTGAGGAAGGGCTGCACACTGCACCGTAAGATGGTGAAAGATGCAGCCCTGGCCCCTCTTTGGTTCAGAGACGGTCTTTCCCTTTTCACATAAATGACCTCATTGACTCTGTGCTCAAGCCAGCATTCCTCCTTCTCCAGGATGTGCACATCACCCTCATCTTTGAAAGAGGGATTAGTTTGAAATGATGGCTGCACAGAGAGTTGTCGGAGGCAGCCTCTTAACCGTCACAGAAATATACACCTCCAGATGCAGGAAGAGGGCCACCTGTATCATGCAGGACCCCACTCACCCAGCACACCCACTCTTTGTCCCCTCAGGCAGGAGGCTGAGCATCAAATGCAAAACCACCAGACTGAGAAACAGCTTCATTCCAGAAGCTCTGAGACTTCTCAGTGCATAATGTTAAAGAAACTGCTACTGTAGTACCTTAATCAGCTGATACTTTGCTGCTAAAATATTTATACCTACACTCAAAACTCTGGAACAGCTTGCCGATTGATCCAATCCTTTAAATCACGTTTAAAAACCCACCTGTTCAAGCTTGCCTTCCAAACAACTTAGTTTTTAACGTTTCCCCGGTTCATGCTTGTTGTCACGTCACCATTTTATAACTGTATTTCTCTTGCTGATAATTGTATTTCCTGCTCCTTTACTGCTGTAACCCCGCAAATGCGGCTCGTCTGTGAAGCACTTTGATGTACCTGAGACTTTTAAATGTGCTATAGAAATAAAACTGAAACACTTCTATATCTATACTCCATACTGTTACTCAGGTTGTTGCACTTCACTTATTTGTATTATTCTATTTGGTACTGTTTTATTACTTGTCATTCTGTTGTTTTTATGGAAAACTGGGACCATGGGTAATTTTGTTCCACCTCATGGAAACATGCAATGAGAAAGACAATAAAGCTTCCTTGAATCCTTGAACCCCTTATTACTGGCCTATAGGTGTAAATAATCCTAGCCTCACATGGTAGCTGTTCTGTATTGTGCATCCATTCAATCAGAGGTTGTTTGGTTTTCTTGATGTGTAATTTACAGCAATCCTCCTGGAACTTAACAGAGTGCACTGCATCAACCTGTTTGTCCCAGGGCAGCTGACCTTGGGAGTGGACCTATTTTTAATGCAAAGTGTTTTGGGGTTTGAAAGCCACAGAGAGGTGGCATTCTGAAAAAATGGGCCTGCTCACATATAAGGGACCACTGAAGGTTCTCGTTTATGCAGCGGTGATCCTTCTCTCCTGGATTACCTGGAGCGTCCTCACATTCACTCAATGCTTTTTTGATATCATGTACTTTTGCTGCTCTTGCTGCTGCATCTGTGGGTGAGGATGGTTTTCATTGTGTTTCATAACACAGAATGAACACAATTTGTGTCAAACTTGTATTTCACTGGATAAGAGTCAAACCTTATTTACTCATCTGTATGTGTTGGTTATGTTACATGATAACTTTTAAATGCCCATTACTGAATTTCACAGTCTAAGAAATCTAGCCTTTAATTTTCAGATCCTCCCTGGTGAACGTCATGTGTTTGTCCACCAAGTTAATGTGATCAGTGACTTGTGGTATGTCCTGAGAGTTTATTTCCACCCTGGTATTATCCAAAAAAACTGAGCCAATGGCTGGGTGGCGTTTGGGTTTTCAGTACAGACTTGGTGTAGCTTTCCCCTGCAGTCCATAGGATTGTCATTTTCTAGCTGTGTCAGACAATCTATCACCATCTTGCTGTAACCACGAGCTGGATCCCCTTTCAGGGTCACATAAATATTTTTGTCACTACGCAGTAACAACATTTTCCAATGATAGTCTGTCTGGTTTAGCAAAACTCTGCTACTGTCAATATCAACGTCCATTTTTATTTCTGTAGCACATTTAAAAGCAACAAAGTTGACCAAAGTGCTTCACAAGTTAGTTCATGAACAAGAGAAAACAAAAGAAAAAATAAATACAGGAAAATAAGACATGCGAATAGAAAGAAGCAAGAAGCAAATACAATATATTTAACATAAAAACACACAAAAAGAGGACCTGGTGTCACTCAAAATGAACTCGAATTAAAAGCCAATGTAAAAAAAATTTCAGAGTCTTCAGAGTTTCAAGATAGCATTTGAAAGACTGTATAGACTCTGAACTATGAGTATCGAGTCTAGGCGCTGCAACTGAGAAGGCTCGATCTCCTCTATGCTTTAATCGAGACCTCGGCTGTACTAAAAACATTTGGGTAGATGATCTCAGTGCTGTTTAGTTGCTATTGCTTCAATAGCTGGGTGTTTATTTAAAACATAAAACTGAAAGTAGGTAAAAGCATCTTAAAATAAGCACGATAATGGACAGGGAGCCAGTGTAAATTTGATAAAACTGGAGTGATGTGATCGTACCTTCTAACACCTGTTAGAAGACATACAGCAGCATTTTGGACTAAGAGAACCACAGTAGTCCAATCAAGAGGTGTTGAAGGCATGAATACGTTTTTTGCAGGTCTTTAGGAGGAAAATAAGGCTTTGCAACTTCACGGAACTGATAAAAACTGGTCTTCACAACTCTGAAAACTTGCTTCTCTAATTTAAAAGAGCTATTTCCAGGATTTCTTACAGTCTGGGAATGATGACAGGTAAAAGGGCCGAGGGTATGAGTTAACTGATCCAAAAACAATAACTTCAGTCTTATTTTTGTTTAGGGTAAGAAAATTCTGTGTCAGCCAGTCTTTAATGTCTGATGATGATGTTGTGTGTACTGAGTGACAAGAGTGCTTTGCTTGTTTTGATGTTGATATTGGATGCTGGCTTAGCAAAATTCTGCTAATGTCAATATCATGTCAATTTTATTTCTGTAGCACATTATGTGTCAAATCGATCTATTCTATCGTTGCTCCATTGTGATGACCATCTCACACAACACCAGAGAGTGGATGGTTCTGCACTGAGATGTGTTCTCCCAATGCCTGGTTGCACAACGCTTTTAGAGCATCATTTTCAAACGTGTGACAGTGTGTTCATGTCCCTATAGACTGTCTGTGCTTAACAAGCAAATTATTCGGAAAGAAGTGGCTGCTATGCTGGAGATGGGGGTGACAGAGGAGTCACAGAAAGCTTGGTGTAGCCCCATCGTTCTTGTAGTGAAGATGCCTGCCCCATGCCCCATGCTACTGGTAGATTACCTTGACCTTTTTTTCCCCTTGGACTGTGTAGACTTCTCCACTCTATATACAGTAATTTGCACTAATTTGTCACTCCTCCTGGTCAGACCACCACTTTGCTGCGCCTCATGGACCATGCTGCATCCACACGCTGCACATGCTGCCGTGAATGATGTTATCATCCACAATGACACCTGGGTGGAGCAGATGCAGCGAGCGTACACAGTCCTACAGTCGCTGAGGAGCTAGCTGCTGGGGCCAGAGAGGAGAGAGAGGTAGCAGGAACATCCGGAGTGAGGAGCGCTGACAAATCACGAGGAGCTGGAAAAACTCCCCGCAAAAGCACAACACGAGTAAAAGTATGCTTTAAAGACTCATCCATTGCTGAGCATTGGGTCAGTCCTATTTTTGTTTTTTCATTAGTGTCTGCTTACATATGACACTTTGCAAGAATGCTGGACTTTTTTCATCATTATCAGACATTTTTTACCATATCTGTTTAAAATGACAGATTCTGGTTCATTTTGAGCTAAAGCAAGACCTGCGAACACCAGGCTCAGTCAAATTCATGCTCAGTCATTGCCAAAGATTTCAGTGTGCTGAAAGCATGTTGGCACACTGCTTAACAACAAATATTTCTGGAACAACTTCACCTACTCTCAGGGTGGATGGAGAAGATAAGGATGTGATGACGCAGAGACTCCAGGAACACTTAAGAGTAACGAGACACAACTTTAGCCCAGTGGTTCCCAAAATGGGGGGTGTGCCTCCCAGGGGGGGCGCAGGGCCATTGCAAGGGGGGCACGGTATAAATTAAAAAAAAGAACGCTTGGACACTGCTAGCATAACGGACGGGTTTTTGATGCGGCTCCCACACAAACGCAAAGCAGAGGATGAAGCATCGCCAAATATGCTTCCAAACCAACTTCCTTCCAAGCCAAAGACTAAAATATGATGAAGCATTCCTGCCTTTGGCTTCACCTGCACAACAGTTTTAATCACGGACAAACAGTATCCCACATTCTTCATTTTTAGTTCACAAACACTTCTTATAACGACTAACTACTCCTGAAAGAGGTTTTAGCTCTTTATACAGTAAAGTTACAGGAGGATGAAAATAATTATCAGACAAAATGTCCTTCATTTGTTAAAATAACCCCATGATACCACGTGAGCACACTATAAGCACACTATATACACAGTGTATGAGTTACAGAAACATTGTGGGTGTGTGTACAAGGGGATTATATATGATATAATAAGTAAATAAGGGTTTAAGGGCTGTGGTCATTAAGGATGAGGATGGTAATTGCACATCTGCCAGAATATTGTACAGAAAAAGGAAAGACCAAAATATCGCACAGAGTCAATAGCAGCGACAGAATGACTGTATGGCAGAGGTCTGCTCATGCTCTTAATTTGCATTAATGGTTCTGACAAGTTGTTCTTTAGTCTGTTGGTTTTGCTCCTGATGCCAGAGGGCAGGATGTTGAAGAGGTGGTGGTTATAATCGCCGTGGCTCTAGAGAGACATCTAGAGCTGACAATGGAGTCCAGGGGTGAGAGTGGACAGACGATCACCTTCGCTGCAGTTCTGATGACCCTCTGGTGTCTCTTCTTATCGGCTGTTGTGCAACCAGCGTACCACAGGGATGGCAGCACTCTCGATTGTGGCTTGATAGAAGAACACTAGTAGGTTTGCAGCCTGTTCCAACTCATCTCAGGACGCCCTCTCCACATACTCACCTTTTATGGACAGGGGAGGGGGATCAGCTTTTGTCTTGCACAAGTCCATGACCACTTCCTTGGTTTTCCTGGTATTGAGGGTGAGGTTATTGTAGTCACACCATTCTGTCAGACGCTGGACCTCATCTCTGTAGGCGGTGTCATCATCGTTGGTGTTGCTGTCGTCTGCAAATTTGATGATGATGTTGCAGGGATAGGGGGGTGCAGTCAGTGGTGTAGATGGTGTACAGGAGTGGACTCAGCACACATCCCTGTGGTGAGCCAGTGCTGAGTGGCAGGGCGGATGGTCTCTGGTTGCAAGCCTGACTGATTGTGTTCGGTCAGTAAGGATATGTGCACTAAAGGACATATCCTGGCCGAAAATGACTCCGACGCTCCTCACAGTGAAGGCCGAGGCAGTGCAGTCCAGAGTAAGAATCTGGTTAGAGCCTTCTATTTCTACGATTATTAGTGTCATGGCCAATAACCTCGGTTTGATCTGAATGTAGAATCAGAAAATTAGATGGCATCCAGGTCTTTATGTTTTTAAGTCATTCCTGCGTTATATAAGGGATAATATTCCCAAAAAAGTAATTACATTACCGTTACTTTCCCGTAAGCAGGCTGCGTCACTGTGTTACTAAACTGTGATTTTGTTTGTGAGAGTGTCTCATGACAGTGACGTACGAGCGTGCGACTCCGTGGCAGCAACAGACATGTGCAGATCAACAATGGATAACATGGAGTGCAGGACAGAGTACGACCACTCAGTGTTTAAAGCTTGGAAGTACTCGCATTACTTTGAGTTTCTGTAAAAAGTGACAAAAACATTAGTGCTGCGTCAGGTTGTTTGATAATTCCAAAGAGCCTGACCCGCCCCCACAAAATGTAGCCCACACAGCTGATAGGAGTGATACACGCATGCACATCTACCAAGGTAAAACTGGTAATACACTAATACACTTTAATTTAGCTTGAAATAACTTTCCAATCTAAAGTACAAAGACAAGACTCAAAATGATTTGAAAAGCAGCAGTGTTCAAATAACAACTTTGAAATAGCTTCATGAAGCCTGCAGAGCACTTAAAAAAGAAGAACTTAATACAGAGAAATTATGGGTCAAGTTAATGTCACATGGTTATTGGTTACATGTCTGCAAAACCTCGAGTGGTTGAAAACTAGTCGTCAAATCAGTTTGAAGACAAGTTGGCAAGTTTATGCTCTTTAGTAAGTAAGTAAGCTTCCTGGTGTGCAAGTGCAACTGGTCATAACTGGACTTTCAATCTCAAAATCAAACCCACACTGAAAGAGGCTCAGAAGCAGACAGGAAGATATCCTTGACCTCGACGCCAAATGAAAATCTGGGGCTTGACTGTTATTAGCCTATTCCCTGAATCATCATTTCTCCATACATGCATGTGACCTACACTGACCTACTGTTTCTAATCAAGAAAATATATAGTGCATCAAGACCTTTACAGCACATCTAGAGCGTACAGAAATTAATAAGATGGGAATTATTATCTTATTTACTAATATTTTCATCTGTCTATCAAATGCATCTCATGGCTAAAACATGGTTTCCATTTAATGTGGAACTTTTGACACTCAAAGGTCAAATGTCAGAGCTGGGAGTGACATCATTCCCAGCTTAAACATTTGTTCAGTAGTAAAGCTGGAAAAGCAAAGAAAGAGAATTTGTTTTGCTCCTTGGCAGAGGGTTGAGCCATTCATGCGTTGCTAGCAACACAGTGCACTGTACGCAGTGTACAGACAGATCATGTTCAATGCTCTGCTTTTGTTGGACTTTCTAAACTGGAAGTCCAACTTTAGGGACTTGGAGCTAAGGAAGCCTAAGAATTCCAAACATGAATGAACACACCTGTATAATCAGGCAGATTCATGAAGTTAACATCAGACGTACATCAGAGCACACAGTACTTTAATATCATACCCCAAGACGACGAGCTCTCCATACTTTACAGGCTCCTTGTCCTCAGGAAAGACTCCATCGTGGGGTTGTGAGCTTGAGCCCAAAGGAGGCGAGGGCTGGCTCTTGTTGCAGGATGGGCGCAGCTCCAGAGATGGGGGGGGACACAACGCCTCTGAGCTACCCTCCAAAACCATGCCCACCGGCCACAGCTGGGGCTCGCTGCTGGGGAGAACAGGTCAGAAGAAAATCATAAAAGCCTGTGCGTTTGAATGAGAAACGTACATTTAAAGTAGTAGTGTAGCACATCTTTAATATCTGATCATATCACAATGGTGTGACAGATGATAAAATGCAAACAATCTCATGCATGAATTATAGGTCAACATTAGCACACAGGCTGCAATATAAAAGTATTCATAGCTTCCTCGAACTCTACCACCTGCACCGTTAAGCAGTGTTTTCTCACACAGAGAAGATTCCCAGTTCCAGTCTTCTGGTTGGCTGTGGCCCCGTCTGTGTGGAGGTTGCATGTTTTCCTTTGTGTACATGAGTTTTCAGCTATTTGAGTTCGTTATTTGTTTGTTGTTGGGTTAATTGGTGACTTGAACTATTAAATTTAACAGTTTTGGCAACAGGCTAATATAGAGAGCAGACAACCATTTGCACTCACAGTCACCCCTGTGTGCACTTTAGACTCACCAGTTAACCTAACCCCACTAACTGCATGTCTGTGGACTGTGGGAGGAAGTCAGAGAGAGCCCACACAGACACAAGCTCCACACAGAAAGGGCCCGGCCCTGGTGGATTCGAACCTGGGACCTTCTTGCTGCGAAGCAACAATGTGGTGGTGTTAACACTGTTGCCTCACAGTATGAACGTCCTTTTTTAACAGAGCGAGAGATTTTTCATCATAGTATTTCTGAACATAATACTTTTCTTTGGAAATTGTTTTTACAAATAACAAAATTATTTCAGCAAAAAAACATAAATTTCAATCATCAATATTATGACCCTGAGAAAAAATGACTCTTTGATTTAGTCATAGAGCCAACCATGATGTGCTGTTCAAACTTTCAAGTTAAAGCTGAGGGTTAGCTTTTAATTCACATACAGTATAAAAACATCAGGTCTGAGCCGTCACTTGAGGGAGAATGATGCCAAAAACAGAAGAAATCAGGTTAAACATGAGAAAAGTAATTTCTGATGCTGAGAAACCAAAGGTCATATCCAACATAGCCTGTTTTTCCAATTTTCAAGTCCTGGGATGAGAAATTCAGAGCCACTCAGTACAAAACAACTCAGGTCGACATAGCAAAGACTGAAAGACAGTCAGAATCAGCTTCACTGTCCCAGTATGCAGACCGAGTATTTGGGTATTTCTTTGATTTCAGTGTATGTGGCAGATTAGACACACACAATGCAGACAATAGCAACAGACAGACAAAAACAAAAAGGACTCTTTGATTCAGCAGCAGGTGTGACGAGTCTTTTATGTAGAAACTTAAGTGTTCAGAGGGTTTCCGCCTGTGGGGTGCAGTGCTGTGTAGTGCCTACCACAGGGGAGGACCTGGAACAGATTGTGTTCAGGGTGCGAGAGCTTTGCAGTGATGTTTCTTTCTCATTCATTACATTTGTTTTTATTTTTAAAAGTCCCAAATTACAACACCAAGGTTTCTGCAGGCCTCACTGTCTATTACGATCTGTTCTTCCTGAGCTGATGGAGGAATTATATCCTCTGCTGAGCCTTTTTAATAAAAATAGTTAGAAATGTGTCTAATGATCCCAGAACAACTGCCAAGACACTTGTGAATGACTTAACCAAGTCCTGAGTGTGGTCTGAAAGAAGACTATTACCATGTTCATGCACAGAAATTGATTGTGAGGATTACAAAGAAAATGTCTGTTACAGGAAATATTCTGTGAAAAGCCAAAATGTCCATAAATATTAATCTCTCATAGTAATTTAGTAAAAGCCGGACACGGCCCAGATTCTTCAGTGTTTTCTTTGAAAGTTGCTGCCTTCAAGCCCCAAAACAAAGTAGACGATACTTGCAGTTCCTCCAGAGTATTCTGAAACTCAGGACAGTATCCAGGAGTACAAAGTCAGTGTGCAGCGGTCTAACATAACAGCAGCAGCTACGACAGAGTGAAATGACTCCACAAGACTGAAGGACAGTCCTGATGTCCTCTGGTGTCTCACTGTGGTCTCCTCTGTGGACGCTTTGATGTAAAGCAGCTAAACTGTCTCAGCTGCACACATGGGTGCTGCCAAGGTTTTGGGACCCCACAGAAAAATATCCCTGTGAGTCGCACGACATTAATAATTCAAATCATGACGCCCTAAAATATATTTATAACACTGAGCAGACATGGACGATGTTCTGCTGAGAAAAAGATGGGTTTTGAGATTGATGAGATATGTGCAAGCCATCATTCTAATGTTTTATTATAACGTTATTATTTATTTTATTTTACATTTTCATCTATAAAATGGTCCAAAAGTATTTTTTACTGCTTTAACATTTTTATTTATAATATTAATTATTGTCAGATATAACTTAAATAATCCTTTGGATTATAACACAGTATAAACAAATGAACCATGCTTCTGTCCTGAAGTTGAATTGGTTTTGATTTGTTTACTGAAGCTCTGACGTGCAGCCACACAGCAAGTAAAGGTACACAGCAACAGCCAAAGTGGAAGAGATGAGTAAGTGTCCTGCATTTCATCCACTGAAGACAGAGATTCAGCAATGCAGCCGTAGACCGAAGCTTGAAGTTAAGGCGTTAAGCTTTGCAGCTTACTGATAAGTTCTATGAGAGGTTCAGAGGAAGTCTGTTGTATATCAAAGTCTACGTTTGGTCAGTGCATGTCTCAATCTGTTTAAAAGAATGAAAAATATTTGTTGCACAAGCTTCATACATTTATAATTTTCTTTATCTTGTTTTCATCCACATTCACAGAGGAGAGGGAAAGAAAAAACTAAATACATTTGTCATGTGATCATTGTACAGAGCATTTCTTAAACAAAACAAATGTGATTCAAACACATTTGAAATACTCACCAATCCTAACGAGCTTTTACAATGACAGAGCTAAATGGAAACCAACTACTGCATTTCATAGGCAGAATATCACGTATCTGTAAAATAACAAAACTATCCATTAGTCTCAAAGCCATTTTCACAACAGTGAGGTAAAGCATTCAGCACAGTTCAATCCTAAATATAGAAATAAGCACATGTTAGCATTCACGGTATCTAAGGCAGCTCATCACAGTGTAAATGAACTGAAGAAGGCTTTTGGGTTACAGTCACAACATACTCAGACGTTAGATGTAGATCAGTCACAGATAAGTAACATCACAGACACACTAAACATCTATTATTATTATATTATACACACAAATGGGAATTATATTTAGAATATTATTTATTTATTTATGATTCAATGTTAAGTACAATTCTCTCTACAAGTTATTCTTACATTTTTAGAACTCTTTAGTGAAACAGAACAGCATCTGAACTAACGGGGACACCGTGACGCCCAACAGCTTTCCAATCGATGTGCACGCTATTCCAACAAATGAAAGGAAAGCTTTTCACTAACTCCCCTTCATGGCTAGGCTGGCATAACATTAGCTAAAAGCACAAAGCTTTCATTTCATATAAAAACTGTTCTACTGAAACTCAGGTTTCTGCTTAGTTACTGACTGCAGCAGCTACCATGTAGATCAGCATGTACAGGGGCAGCTGCTACGTGGTGGTAATGTTGCTGCTCCACACTTTAACGGAGCAGCAACATTAACAGCAAGGAGCTACAAATATAATCCTAAAAATAGTACATGAGCATGAATTTCCTCATTTTGTGGCAGCAGACATGTTTCAACAAGCAAGAAACTCCGCCCACATTAGCCTGTTTAATGCAGGCACCTTTCCTTACTACATGACCGATGCAAGTATGTAACTGTCTGTCGTCATACACAGAAAAAAGTCAAGCAAAAGTTGCAAAAAATCATTTCTCAGATTTTATTCACTTATATTTGTTTACCATTGATTTAAAGAAAAGATTTGACATTAGATAACAGGGTCCTGATGCTTGTCTCAATAACATACAGCAAAAACTAAAACCCCAAAATTTTAAAAAACAAAACCCACCTCACCCAGTAAAAATCCAGCTGGGTCGAGCGTCTACAAAGGATCGAAACTCTCTGTGTTACAGTTTTAAATTTGTATTTACTCTTAAAGCGTCCACACCCACTGGAATTCAGTTCAGTTTTATTAATATAGTGTCAAATATCAAGAACGCACTTTATATTGTAAGATAAAGATTCTGAGATAATATAGAAACAACCCCAACAATCAAACGACCCCCTTCGAGCAAGCGCTTGGTGACAGTGCAAAGGAAAAACTTCCATTTATCAGGAAAGCTCTGGTAGAACCAGGCTCAGGGGGGGCAGCCATGTGGCTGAAGGTGAGCGGAGGAAGGCAGGTCAAAAGAGCCAGACAGGAATAATATCTCAGGATTAAATGCAGAGTAGTGTGTAAAAAGGTGAATGAAGAAGAACCATGAGAAGCCCCTGGCAGCCAAGACCCATTGCAGTGGAACTAGAGGAGGATTACGGGAACATCTGATAAGCCCTAACGATAAACGAAACGAAAGTTTGAAGCCTTAATCTTCAAACTTTCCTTTGACTTTTCCTTTGTTAAAATCCGAGAAGTAAAATACAAGATGTCAAAAAGTGAGCCTGTGAGCTTGAAGGCTACTTCTGGCATTAGAACGCAGCTCCGGACAATAAGGACCTCGACGTCCACAAAGACGAGACACATATCTGCCAGTCTTTGGCTCCTTAGTACTTAATGCTAACCTTTCACATATGGTAAATGGCCTGTATTTATATAGCGCTTTACTAGTCCCTAAGGACCCCAAAGCGCTTTACACATCCAGTCATCCACACATTCACACACACATTCACACACTGGTGATGGCAGCTACATGTAGCCACAGCCACCCTGGGGCACACTGACAGAGGCGAGGCTGCCGGACACTGGCGCCACATTAATGCTAACCTTTCACATATAATGGATATAATGCACCGCCTTGGCTGATCAGATTATTCCACAGTTCATTTCCTGTTTTTACCAAGATGCAGTTTGGAATGCTGCAAAGTCAATTTTCCTTCAAAACAGAAACTTGGTGGTTTTCCAGAGACCTCTCCCTGCTATTGAAGAGAGGAGGATGATGCTTTGGCTCCTGGTGGCAAAGGTTCAACAACAAGGTAAGACAGCACACGTCATCAGAGGCCAGCCTTTTCTACCAAGAACCTGAGGGTGGCAACATCCCACCGGTCAGGTTTTTGCTAAATGTAAGACTATAAGTTCTATAACAGTTCCAGCCATTGTCCCGTGAAGTCTTAATTACTATGAAGGCTGTATGAGAAAATGCCAGAGGGGATTTTTGGTAGCAACTAAGAACTGGCCAGTACCTGAGAGCCTTTGGTCGTAGCTCAACCAGAAAACATAAATTAGAAGAAGAGAGGATGACCTCCACCATAATGAGCTTGTCACAGAAGAAGCCCTCAGATATGTGAGAGCAGGACAGGGTAAATTTATTTCTGGAATAGCTTAAAGTACCAATTTCACCAGCCACACCCACCTTGGCAGCTTCTCTCTATATTAATGCACTTGCTAACTACGTGGAAAACGAAGCCCCAAAGATCTGTTACTGTTAAAGGCTGGACTAACCTGTAAGAGCTATTTATAAGATGTAAACTAATGCTCAGGTTTTTACGTGTTTCACAAAGAGTTAGTCTTTTTGACTGCAGGATAATTTATTAAGCCAAATGATAAGCACAGACTCAAATCACTTGAATTATACTCATCTAAGGAGTTAGAATCCACAAGAAAACAGCTGAACTGCTTGGAAGTTGTAATTGGAGCGTTGAAATTTAAGTCCACAGTCTGGGCAGCAGTTGATCCCTGTGGTTCATCCAATCATCTGCACTGCAGGAGACAAAGAGGCTGATATCTTCTGCACTATTTTTTTTACCCAATCCACCAATAAAAAAAATTAGCCAATCAGAATGCTCTATCATTCACATACATTTAAATTCACCAACTGGAAATCCCTGTCAAATGTGTCTAAATTTGCTGTTCCTCCTATCAAAATACGTTTTGAACGCGAGGGTGTCGAGGACTTGTTCTACACAACAGTGTGTTATTTTATGTTCCTGCTGTCAATAATGTGGTGCCAGGAGGGTTTAAAAGTGGGGTTGAGACAATCTCCTGACTGAAAACTCTGTGGGTCAGTTAGCAGGTAAACACTTGGATCTGCACAGGTCACAAAGTTTCCTTCTCTTATCTTTGACAACGATGGCTACGTTCTTAACATAAAATGATGACCTTAGAGCAAAAAATGTGGACTTCTTATTGATTCTCTTTATATTTATTAATGATTCATAATTCATTTTAAAATATTAACACATAATTAGTCCTTTTATTTTAAAGTAAATTATCAAACAATACATTACTAGCATGATATCTAAATAAATAAAAGAATCACAAAATGAAATTGTAAATGAATTTAATAATGGATTATTATTGTTATTATTATTATTTTTGCACAATTCATTACTGAAGCACAAAATGCTTTAATTTGATGCATGTGACTCTTCTGGTCCTCCATACAAATCCATGGAAAATGAAAAATAATGTAGGAAATGAATGAAAGCTACTATAAGAAGAAGGTGATCAGAAAGAGAGAAACAATGTAGAAAATAGAAGAAGCTGGGGTTTAAATGACAGGGACAGGTGGAGCACGGAGAAAGAAAAGACACAAGAAACCTTAAATTACTTTCTGTGGATGGAGAAGAGAGGAGGGTGCTTTTGTGTGTTTGATTATATGTGTCAGCAAGTGCATGCGCACAAGTGTCAGGGTGATGAATTGCCTGTTCTAAGCCACACATTTTCTAATAAACCCACAGTCACATCCTGTGTGTGCAGACACAGGGATGCAGCTCTGAGCAGAGTGGATACACTTGCTAAGCTACTGTAGCCAGAAGTACTTAGTTACAATAGTTTGACTGTAAAGCAGCAGAAGGCTTATTGACATAGTTATGAAGGTATGTAAGTAAATACTGATTTTTATAATATATAATTTGTCTCATTGTTGAAAAATATTCAAAAATTGTGAATAATTAACAGATTATGAATTCCTCCTTCTTCCATGGGAGACGGGGGGAGAGTAACTATTAAAGTGAATAACTAATAGGACCTAAAATTTTTGTTTTTTATTTGTAGCATTTCCAGATTTAGTTTTAGTGCTTATACTATGACATGTGATTTGTCCTTAAGGGCCACACTACAGTTTTCAGGAGTAGAGAACGACATTATGAAATATGGAAAAGCATATTTTGTAAGACATTACTTCTAAAAACCTTTTCGCTTATTAGGCAAGTATTCAATTAATTCAACTGTGAAGACCTGACCCAATATTTACTTTTGCTTTTTTCTTCTTGATTATCACTTAATACAGATCAGGTTGCTTCTACAAACATCGAGATGACAATTTTGGCTTTAGGTAAATTTAGAGGTCATTTTTTACTTCAATTAAATGTCATAAATGGTTAAGAAAAAAGAGGCAGGGCAAGTTTGTCTGTGGAAGAAAGGGAAGAAGGACCAAGAGACAGAAAAGCCAAATTTGTCTCTTCTATAAACAAATGAACAGAGAGCTAAATATATTCCCCTGACAAATGAACTCTGCATTGAAATATGGCTTCAGGACAAAACTGCCTCACTAGTTGTGTTCTTCAATCTATTTAAATAAAGATGTTCTACTTCTGTCCTTGGACGAATTCTTAGTCACTCTGGTTGACATTAATAAACGTATTATTTTCCCCATAAATCCAGTTTAGTTGTCAAAATAAGGGCAGATATATTTGTAAACATGTAACTTTATTAAACATCAGCTCCGACGTGGACATTTTTGTTTTTTGAAAGCAGGGCAGAGAGCCACAGAGCATGTGTACTGTGCATCATGTAACACTTTATTATGTACAAATCCTACAAGCCAGTGTTATGAACGATTACCCTCCCCCGGTAACAAAGTCAGCCTCTGATCTCTGCACGTGTCTTTCTGCCCGCACTGGGTATCTTTAAGTTGTTAAACTATTATAAAATGTACTTGTCAAGGTCAGGATGTTATGCTATTACAGGTTTGTCCAAATTCTCCACATCAGACGTGAGTGCTGCTATTATGGGATGATCTCATCTCAGTTTTTTCATTGTAGTCGCTTTAATATTTACATTTTCTAAAAGCCAGAGTATTCTAAGAGGGTGTTAATATGCAAGTATTACCAAAGAAAAGACATGATCTATCTCTATCTCTTAAAATAATCTTTACCTTTGAAGATGTGTTCTTCAAAGGTAAGGATTGCTCTGTAATGTAATATTCTACGGTCCTTAGTGGACTGGGAGGCAGTCAGAGGTGGGGGACCTGGTGCTCTGATCCCTGGAATGCCGCCTCACTGGTGAGGAAGGAGCCTGACCTGGTGCTGGAGGTTGGCAGATACCAACCAGATATAATTGGGCTCATGCCAAGAGGCTCTGGAACCAGTTTCTGGAGAGTGGACTCCACCCTGGAGTTTCCCAATGGGAGGCAGTGGTGCAAATGTATCTCCCTGGTTCGCTGCCTGTGCGTTGGAGTTTTCCTCAGGCCCCAGGTCCTGACTATCGTTTGTACCTAAGTGCCAGAATCCCTGGATGAGGTGCTGGAGAGTGCTCCACACAGAGACTCTATTGGGGACTTCAATGCTCTCACACTGATGTTGTTAAACAACCGCACATTGGCATGACCCCTGGGGCGGGTGAGATTCCCCCTCAGTTCCTGAAGATTCTGGATGATGTAGGGCTGTCAGGACTGACATGTCTTTGGGTGGGTTTGGGGGTTTGGGTGCCTCTGGATTTGAAAACTAGGTTGTTGACTCCCCTGTTTAAGTAGGTAAATGGTAAATGGCCTGTATTTATATAGCGCTTTACTAGTCCCTAAGGACCCCACAGCGCTTTACACATCCAGTCATCCACCCATTCACACACATTCACACACTGGTGATGGCAGCTACAATGTAGCCACAGCCACCCTGGGGCGCACTGACAGAGGCGAGGCTGCCAGACACTGGCGCCACCGGGCCCTCTGACCACCACCAGTAGGCAACGGGTGAAGTGTCTTGCCCAAGGACAAGGACATAACGACTGAGACTGTCCAAGCCAGGACTCGAACCGGCAACCTTCCTATTACAAGGCGAACTCCCCCATAAGTAAGGGGACCAGAGGGGGTGCTCCAACTACCGGAGGATCATACTCCTCAGCCTCCCAGGGAAAGTCTATCACAGGGTACTCGAGAGAAGAGTCCATCCGTTAGTCAGCCCTTGGATTCAGGAGAAATAAAGCCACTTTTGCCCTGGTCGTGGAACACTAAACCAGCTCTTTATGTTCTTGAAGATATTTAAGGGGTTGTGAGCATTTGGCCAACCAATGTACTAATGTAATTTCGGGACTTGGAGACAACATTCAACCAAGTCCCTCGGGGTATCCTGTGGAGGGAGTTTCAGGAGTTGGGGCTGTTTGGCCAGTTGTTATGGGCCATTCAAGCTCTACAACTGTAGCAAGTAAGTCAAACACCTTTCTGGTGGCTGGCCTTTGCCACAGATTCTCTTCATGGATCGGATATCTAGGGGTAGCCAAGTCGGGGAGGGTCTCCTCTTTGGTGAGGATGTGGTTCTGTTGGCTGTGAAACGTGAGAATGAAAATTAGCACTTTGACCACGGGTGTTGAACTCCAGTCCTTGAGGACTCCTGAAACTTTTAAATGTGTCCCTGCTGCAACACACCTGAATAAAATTAGTAGGTCATTAGTAAGAACTGACTGCATGCTGATGTGTCAACCCCTAACCTCAAGTAAATGTAAATAAATCTAAGTTTGTGAAAAAATCTAATTCTAAAAGTACTTTTATTGTTGTTCATTCAGTCATGAGCTGCTGTAACATGAATCAAATGGCTGAATTGCCACCTCAGCATGGAGTCAAGTTCTACAGAGTCTTGCTAATGACCTACTAATACAGGTGTGTTACAGCAGGGACACGTGGAAAAGTTTAAAGACACCGGCCCTCGAGGACTGGAGTTCGACACCTATGTCCTAGACTGTGGTTCTCAGCTGGAAAAGGGTCGAGTGACGGATACAACCAGCATATGTGAATTTTCTTCAAAGAGTGGCTGGCCTCGCCCGGGTGAGGAGCTCAGTCATTAAAGAGGGAGTCAGAGTAGAGGTACTGCTCCTACTCATCAAAAGGAGCCAGCTGAGGTGGTTCGGGAATCTGACTAAGATGCCTGCTGAAGTATTCCGGGGATCTCGTACTGGTGAGGAGGTTCTAGGACAGGACTTGCTAGAGAGATTACATTTCTTGGTTGGCTTAGGTACATCTCTGTGTCCCCAACAGGTGGCTGGGGTGAGGGAAGCCTGGGCTTCTCTGCTCTGACTGCTGTCCTAACTACCTGAACCTGGATAAGCAGCACAAAATGGATGGCTGACTGGATGGACGGAAATATTCATCCATCCATTCAGTTCTGATTGACTGATTGATTGTTTGTTTTGGGTTTTTTTTTTCAAGTCAGGTATTGGATCAATGCATGTATTGCTATTTTGTAAAGCATCTTGCAAAGCAAACTAAAGTATAAAATTTTGGGTAATTTAAAAGTTACATAAAAATACCAAGCAGTTAAATAGAGCTTAATGCAGGCTCAACTGGTTAGTCTGGTGCAGAGCAGACTGATGCTTGTGTCACTGTAAGGTTACATCAAGGATGGCAGACATCAATAAGTTTAAGATGATTAGATTTACTCACTTAATTGCCAGCTCTGTTCTAGGATGCCCTCTGGACCCAGTGGAGGTGGTGAGTGACAGGAGAACGGTGGCTAAGCTGTCATCCCTGATGGACAACGTCTCCCACCCCATGCAGCAGACTGTGACAGCACTGAGCAGCTCCTTCAGTGGGAGACTGCGGCACCCACGGTGTGGGACGGAGAGATTTCGCAGGTCTTTCCTCCCCACTGCTGTCAGACTCCACAACAAAGACTTTAACTGAACAAACACACACATCCACACATGTGCAATAACACTAAGTGCAATAATCTTTTCTGGCATCGTTGTATTTTTACTCAGTTGTATATAGCATTCGTATTCTATTTTTATCTTATTGTATATTTTTATTCTATTTTATTCTACTGTATATAGTATTTTATTTTATTCTATTCTGTACAGCTGTGTACTGTATTTATTCTTATTGTATTCTAATTTTTGCGTCATAACTTTTGCACTGTCCACTTCCTGCTGTGACAAAACAAATTTCCCACGTGTGGGACTAATAAAGGTTATCTTATCTTATCTTATCTTTCATGCTGCTTTTATATGACAGCTCATTTTGCATTTACTTATATCTGGTGGAATCAATTTAGATACAAAAATACACAAAGAGCAAAAAATCCCAGAGCAGCAGCAGAAACAAATCAGCTGATCACAGCCTAAACACAAAGAAGACTCAACGGGAACGCACAATACAAATTATTGTGTGACTTATGGAAAGTGACAAAATCCCTTCATACCACTGTATCCATTGCACCGCTTACACATGACCTTAAAGGTCCTCCACATTCCATATCTGTAACCCCTGCCTGTTACCCAGGTAGTAAAGGTAGTAGTTAAAAAAAAGCATACTCAGATAATAATCAATGCTAAAGCGAATATTAAATCACACTTTCAAATATCAGCAGTCTCATAAATGCCTCCTCAAGCCGACACAACTTTAGACACCTCTGCTGCAGGCAGGCAAGCACACAGGTCCTGTCCTCTCACTAACAGCTGAAGTAGTCAACGTAGGTAATACTGAACAACACTTTAGGAGGAATTTTTGAGAGGTCAAGCTCCTGTTTCAACAGTTATAATTTAATCTTGCTGGGACACACAGTAGTGTTTGCCGTTGTGGTTGGGTATGGTTTGTGGCTCACCTGCAGAGGAGGGGTGGAGCAGTGGGATTAGGATTTCGTGTCAGGGAAGGCTGGTGGTCACAGCCGGCAAGCACAACCTAACCATGCCTTCTCTACTCGAGTACTGGGACCTGAAGCAGCTGAAAAGCTGTGCAAGTAGTGGAAAACCTCATGAAGAAACACACTTTTCTTGCAACGACGTGTGCGACTGGTCCTTTATGATTATAGCAGATTAACTATTAGTAATTTTCAACAGTCACGTTAGCTGTTTTTAATCATTAACATAGAAACTAGCAGGCAGTCGTTAGATTAAAAACCCCGAAAAGCAATAATTGCTGTTGGGCTGAATGGGTCACCGATGGGATATGGAGCTGTGGCTGACTGGATTACAGACGCCTGGAGAACCAGGTGGGTTGCTGGCTGTGCAGAGCAGCAGGAAAACTGTAGCTGAACTGAGATTATTTTTTGTAGCACGCTGTGAGGTCAGTTTTAAAATGCAGGCCGTCGCTGGATCAAAGAAAGCTCTGTTTTTGATGCCTTCATTTTAGCATAGCTGAAATCACACTGATCCAAAGTTAATTTTTAACATTTCCATATTTCTCTTCCTATACAATAATTTAATTATTTAAATGTGTTAGGTAGTGTACTGTTGTACCCTTCATTAGTTGGTTCTGAAATATATTGTCTTCAGCATACGAAAAGAGCTAAATCATCTGCAAAGCGAATACAACCTCTAAACTTAAATACTTTGTTAAATCTACCTTATGGTTAACAAAACTGGTTGATAATTATCGTTTACATTTTCATAGAATTGCTTCTTCTCGTTCAGAGTTGTTGCAGAATGGGGTCCAAAATTTCATGTGATATTGAAAAATGGTTTTGAGTATTTTATCCTAGGACAACTGTAAAGGTGAGACTATTGTTTTGTGTTATTTTTAGCACTACAGCACAGAACTGCATACATTCATTAGTGATGTTGGCGACAGTAATATGCTTTGGAATAGTTTGGCTTCGCGTCTGTAGCCACTAGCAGCCGAATCACAGCACAAAGCCTCAGCAGCACTGAGAATACACAGACGTGTGTTTTGTGTACGGTCACATCCCATCAAGTTACAAATGACTAATTATTGTTGCATCGTGAATATCGTCGAAGGACTGTTACTTTTAACGCTCTGAGCCTTTTTGAATGACCATCCCACCAAATCCTCCTCCGCCTCATTCACTCTGGAAACGTCTAGAAGCTGGAAGTGTCACATGGAAGTGTTAATGCACCACAAAGGCTTGATTTGTGATACAAGATGATTCAAATATGGCTTCTTTCTCCTCTTCTTATTCCTTATGTGTGCGCGGATTGCAGCCAATTGCGTTTTTTCCGGGCCATGTTTGTGTGTGCACGGAGGACGTGTAGTAATCTGAGCAGATGTGATCACACAAACAGGCTACACAGAGAAAAATAAGACATTTACGTAGGTGACTCCCCCGCACGAACAACATAAGCTACATACTGCGAGCACACACCCTCCATGCAGAAGCACGTATATCTGTGTACGACATGTACACAGTAGCCGATATAACAACCAAACGAAACCCGTTCTTCATCACTCACATTAGTCTGACATCACATAAATCTCTTTACCTCATAAAGACTCACGTCAGCCTTGAATAGGCGATAAAGTCAACAATCCACGAATTAAAAGGCGACTTGGATTCCCATCACCTCTCCAGAGGAGGAATAAAGCACAAGACAGGCCGGCTGGCGTCTCCTGACATTTGATGTTTTGTAGAGGAAGCTGCTGTAAGAGGAAAGCTGTAAGAAAGACAGGTGATGGAAAATGGGGATAAACAGGCCCGTACCCGCGGATGTTTGCCAGCAGAGGTCCAGGACGGCTCGGATCTGTGTGGAATTCCTCCTGTTGAAGGGAATATTTGCGGGGGCTTCAGTCGCCGCACGGCCTGGGAAGCGTAAAGAGGAGTGATGGAGAAGAACAGGAAGCGCAGAGCATCACAAGCAATATCATCTCTCTTCTGTTCATCTTACGCCAGAATCGATTCTCCCACAAATAACAGCAGACAGTGCGATGTCACCTCTGTCTCCCCCTCTCTCTCCTCAGCTCAGTTCAAAAGTGCCATACGGCCAGTTTCTTAAAACAACAACACATACATCATAATAGAATAAAATAATAAAAGACAAGTAATTTAAAAAATACAATAAAATAACACAAAGATTAATACACAGTTCAATTTATTATATGCTTCAATAGTCATTTCAGATCATTCACTGTGTCTCCTGGGAGTATTTTCCGTTTTGCAATGTCACTGAAATGTAGATTTACAGGACAAAAATGGTAACAGCAGGTGTTCTTTACTGAATGATTTCCATTTTAGGAGGCCAATAAAGTATGAAATGTATTTAGATGTTCACTGGTGATTGTTTGTCAAGGAAATCTAGTATTGTTTTGCTTTATTTGCATGATTTATTCAATAAAAAAACCTTTCAAGCCAATTTGAAACAAAAGGTTGTGTTACAGAATTCTACAATAAGGTATGTGTGGCAAAATATGATGCGTTAAATAAATGTATCAGGAAAACCATGAGCTGTTAAAAATTGAGACAAAGCGATGCAACCATTTATGACCATGCAACCATGTAAAACAACAGAAAAGCAAAGAGGCTTTGCAATGTTATACTTTATTCATCTGCATATAGTCAAGTTGTGGGGAAAAAAAAGGTTTCATATTCAAAAATGAATGAATTATTTATATTGTGTCTCTGACCTAAAGTCAGAGAAATTGGACTAAAACCTGCACTGAAAGGTTGGATGGACTTAAACCAAGTTCTGAAACATAGAAAACAAAGAACAGGCACAATAATCCTCGTCCCAAACAGGGTAAAGACACAAGGGTACTGGGGAAACTAAGATCAATTACATTACTAAAGATTATAGACCGATTACAAACTCAGGCTGTATCACAACAAGACAAAAAAAGAAGCTTGTGTTAAATGCTGGGTGCAAAAAAATCCATGGTTTTAAGAAGAAGAGTGCCCTTTATTTGCCATGAGGGCATGATGCTGGTCTGTGCACTGGTATCCAGCTTGAATATTGTCTTTACATTTTCGCATCCAAGTTCTCTGTCTGCATGTGCGCCAGCCTCATCTTCAGTTACAGTAACAGTAACCACAAACAGTTTGATGGAGCGCACTTCTCTACGACCTGATTCATGTGAAACTTCGTTCTATAGGCTTTTGCAAACTAATATTTTTTGTATTTCAGACACTGTCAAGCATTCTGCTTGTGTACTGTGGTGTCTCACGTGCCTTAACTGGTGCTTCTAACCTTTCTCGTAACCCATCAGCGTGCCCTACTGTGCCCTTTCTTCCATGTTTATGTTGTATTGAGTGGACCTCGTGGCTGTTGCTAGCCATAGCCTTTAGCTGCATCTGAGCTCACTCATGGGAGGGGCCTATGTCTGTTTAGGTCTGCTCCTTAGCTGGGCAGCTTTTCCCTTACTATTGATGAGCAAGTTCCAAATACAATACAGTCCCTGACCATTTGGTCATTATTTCTATAGTTACAGTCTTTCACCTGTAGCTTCAGCGCTGTAACAAAGTGCTGAATTGACTCATTGGGGAATTACAAAGTTACCAGTTACCAGTTTTCAGTACCACTGAAAAGAAGAGTTCCTTTATTTTATTCCAATATTCTAAATGGCACCATATTGTATAAGTTGCTGCTGCAGTGACACTTGAATTCATCACTTTTTGTTGGCTAATTTTGTAATAGAGGCTGACAGAGGTGCAGGAGCAAATCAGCCTGGCCTGCACTGAACACCCGCCTTGGACGGGTGCAGAAGCTAATTCAAGAGGTGGATACACATTGAAACATTGCACATACCAAATGCTCCAATGTGTTTATGACCTCGGATAACCTGTAGGAGCACCTTTGGCAGGCCTACACACTGACATTAGCCCACTCTCATCAGAACAGTGTGAAATTATTGCACATGTCTAAAAGCGCTGCCCATCTAATGATGCTGGAGGATGAAGAAAAGGGAATTATCCTAATTCCAGAGACCACAGCAATGGCTGAAAGTCTGAAGAGATGTCCTGCAGGGAGGACGTGAAATGTCACTGTGGATAGTGGAGGTCCAAATGTACCCGAGTGAACCAAACACTGGAAAACTGGAGAATCCCCAAGAGTGTTGGGGTGATTGTGAAGACTAGCCTATCCATTCACTTAAACACTGGAACCCAAAGCAAAATCAAATATACATTATATAGATATAAAAACAACTGGGCTGTAAAATCCTTAAAATATCTTAATAAAAACCACGTCTGCTTTCAAGGAGAAAATAAAACAGGCAGGTCAGCTCTGACTCCGTCTGTGCTCTCAATTTTTCCTGCTTTCAACAGAAGATGTTATTTGTAGCATTGAGTGACATCATCCTCACTATGATCTGTTACTCACACACTGCACCGCCATAAAAAGTATATTTATATTTATATAGAAACAAAAGCTAGAAAAACTATTTCCTGACAGATGTGTTTTTTCCTATCCCCCCTTTTCTTCCCAGTTATGCAGGTACACTATGACCAAAAGTCCAGACTCCCAGTGATAAAGTTCAGGAACGTTTCTGTGTATTACAGCAAACACAGCAGTCTTTTCTCTGTATGTTTGACTTTATAAATTGATTTATTATGAGCAACGCAAATGTTAACAAATGGAGACACTAATTGTTACAGTCACAGCCTGCTGTCTTTAACAGGCTCAATATGTTTCTTGCCTTGATTGTGTGAGGATTTCTCCAAAATCCTCAGTGTTGATCACCGTTATTGACAGTCTGGTGTAATAAGTAGCTTTGTTTGGAATTGCTTCACAGGAAAGCATTATGAAGATGTAGTCATAGCCAAATTGGGCCAGCAGATGTCACTGTGGAGGAACTAAGAGGAGAACAGTGTGGCACATGCGCAAATGATCCAAAGTATTTATTAATCAAATCCCCCCCCCCCCCCCCCCCCCAAAAAAAATGGGCCCGATATCACAGAACTGTTACATGATATTAAACCGAAACTGTCAATTCACCTCTGTAGAGTGGGCAGTCAGAATGAAGCTCAATGAAGTTAATATCAAGTTGTAGATTGAAGCTGCTCTTCATATTTCTGGCCAGCAGATGTCACCACAGAGAGCAGTGTTGAAAAGCTTCGAGTAACCTGTTTCGATACAAGCTTCAGAAAGCTTCATTTGGTCATCGCGAACTTTTGGAACTCACCTGCATCGTAGATTAATCGCATCGTAGATCCCACACGGCCACGACCCAGAAGAAGACGAAGAGGACGCTAACGGTAGCACCAGCAAATATCGGAAAGGAGATACGATGACGTAATCAGAAAGCGCCGTAGACGTTAGCAAACCAGTTAGCTCCGTTAGCCCGCAATTTGAAAGGAGCTTACTGACAGCTTCGTAGGTCGTGTGGGCCAATGTTTTATCTTGGTAAATGACCCAGCAGCACCTCTGGTTCCTAGCAGCTGTTTGGTTTAGTCCTGGCTCGCCTTCATTATGACAGAGGAAGATGATTTACCAGCCAACTTTTTGACAGAGAAGATGCAGCACAGCAGTGGAGAGCTGGTCCCTCCCGACGGCCTGTGTTGGTTGTCAGTGCTGTTCTGTCTGATGCTGGCTTGTTTTTATGTTGGCAGCTTATATGTGTGGAGGAGTCACCTGCCGAGGTGAGCTACATACGCTTTATAGTGGGGCTTATTTGAAAGGAGAGTCAGTGAACTGCTTTCATTCCTGTATTATTTACCCATACTCAAGTTTGCATCAAGTTTGAATTAATATTTAATTAGAAATAACTGATCAGTCTGCATGTTTGTGGAGCATGTTAAAGAGTCACTGAAGAAAGGCTGGTGGCATCTGCAAGTGAGCTTTTTCACGCGGTTCCGTTCGTTTTATTGAGGAAATGTATCTTCTATGATAATCTTCAGTACTCATGTCACAGTGTGGCTACCAGTGCAGTAATGAAGCAATGACAGCTTCCTTGTTTCTGACTGGATTAACCTGTGAGGAGCTTCCAGGGCTGTTGCTACTTCACCTCCACCTGGGCACACTGCAGACCAGGTTTTACATGTGTCCTTGAACACAGCTGATTTAAGTGGCTAAACGACTCTTCAACCTCTCTTGAAGTTCTCCAGGCCTGGTAATGAATGAATCATTTGATTCAGGTGTGTTGACCCAGGGTGAGACCTAAAACCTGCAGGAGATGGGCCCTAGAGGCCTGGAGTTCTCCACCCCGCTGTAGACTAGGACAGCTTCTTTTCTCAGGGTGTTTTTTAAACTTGAAGTAAAACTTGGTTCAGTTTTTCACTCACAGACGCACAAAGAATTTCCTGTCATCTGACAAGGGCATATATGGATGCAACAGTTGTCAGATTCTGGGCCAGAGCAAGTATTTAATAACAAAGTGGCCAATTGCAAAAGCAATATTTTCTTTGTTTTGCTTGACTCTGATTGTTTTTCTTTCGTTCCTGTGCTTGTATCAGGGGATCTTGAAATTTGAATGGCTACAAAATAGGGCTGCTAAATTTATGGAATCCTGTTTGGCAACGACTTGATGGCAGTCGAGGCAAAAATCTAACAATGCAGAAGTTTGCACAAAAAATAATGGATTCCTTTCTGTGAGGAAAAATGAGTCCTTGGTTCATTCTGCAGCTAAGTGATACTTGTACTACAAAATGTTCATGCTCCACTATATCACAAGCGCCTGGCTCAGGCTTTACTTTGAAGTTGTGTTGATTATGTTGCCACTCAAAATGGACCAGGGCAGAGACTAGATGATGTCTTAAGTGTCACTGTGTGTAAAGATGCATGTATCCTGTCACCTATCATTGTGAATAGCAAACGCCACAGGACTATACTGCGATGTTCATATTAGCTGGCCCCAGTCATATAGGGAAAGAAAATGCAGATTCTCTAACCACTTGTGAGTGGTTTCTGGTAGTAGTTGTGAAGCTGATTACTAAAGCGCCAGTCAAATGGGCCTAAGACCCGTCAGTGACTCTCTGCTTGTTCCTAGGGAAAAGTGTTTATTCCAGGACTGAATGGTGAGTGGTTCATAGCAGTCGTGAGAATGTACAAAGATAGATGAGCTGTATAGTGCTACGCCATAAGTCTCCTTGCTACTAGAGCAGGGCGGCATGGCCAAAAATATATATCACAATATATATTTGAAAATTTGCGATAACCTTATAACTGACGATATAATTTCTGCGAGACAAAGTAAAACTCCACAACTTTACTCGCGCAAAAACCCCCATCATCCATTTATTTTCACTTAAACAAGCAGCTGTTTTTTATGTGCATTAAAGCTGTATAAACATTTAACAGTGCAAATGCAAATTCCTGGCTGAAAGCTTAACCAAAAGGCATTTCCAGTAGAAATGTGCTGACATATCCTGAGCATAACCATGTATAATATCCACTGAAGTTAAAAAGAGCTGCTTTGCAACATTAAACTGCAGTGTGCCAAATAAAAAAATCAAATATGTATTTTTCGGACCATAAGATGCACGGGATTAAAGAAGTCCAGACGCCTTTGTTTCCCAGCTCCTTAGACAATAGAAACTCTCCTGTTTCTTCCCCTCTTATCTACTGTGTTTGCACAGGTGTAGAGAGCAGCTGCTTACACCTGCCCACAGAGTCATAACAAGTGGATGGCACAAAGCTAATGCACCAAAACGCTGGCCTCCACCCTCCTGTTTGGTTTAACAACTGTTCTGGGAGGAAAATGTTGCACTGACAGTAACGTCAGACATTTAGCACTGCTGTCTTTGATGGTACTAATGTAGCAGAGACTGTGGCAGCTCATCGTCATCACCACTCCATTCATAGTGATGGGAACTGATAAGTGTTTAGTGATTCACAGATATCACTTATTGATTGTGTTAATAATTCTCACTGGTTCCCTCGAGACATTTACAGGCGTTAGTCTGCACGCTGTGGTCAGAGGTTTGTGCATGCTGGAGGTATTTCCCCTCTTTGTTGTGTTTGGGTCATTACTCAAAATAGCGATCTATCACACAGAACACTGCTCTTAGAGATAATGCAGTACATTACTTAAGTACTCCAGGTAATAGTAACTTTTACACTCTTTGCTGTGTTACTTTCTCTGTAAAATGATCTGAAATGAATTGTCTGATAATTACCACTTAACTGTAAACTGACCCAGGCACCACCACAAATCTCTATTAGAGAAAGATCATGTGTGTGTCCTCCTTTAGAATGCAAGTATGACCAGAAAGCAAAGATGAAAACCACCAACCAAAAAAGGAGACTTTAAAGCACGAGTGGGGAACTCCAGGCCTCGAGGGCCGGTGTCCTGCAGGTTTTAGACGTGTCCTTGATCCTTGAAGTTCTCCAGGCCTGGTAATGAACAAATCCTCTGATTCAGGTGTGTTGACCCAGGGTGAGACCTAAAACCTGCAGGACACCGGCCCTCGAGGCCTGGAGTTCCCCACTGCTGCTTTAAAACGATCACCACAGTGATTTACAAACATGAGCCCGACTGCTCATCACTGCTTTTGCTACCAGTTGAAGGTCAACGTCTGGCTGCTGGGCTCGGATCAGCATTCACTCAGCTTTTTAACTCCTCTGTCTTCTTGGATAGCTTAGGCACAGCGAGCCGTCTGTGAAGATGCCAACGCTGTGTTAGCAGCATAACGAGGTGCTTCTGTCCCACACATCGTGCTCTTGTCTTTTTGTGCCATAAAAATATGTAGACTGTACCACTAATCAACTGAAATCAGCTGATTGTAGTGTAAGTGCCAGTGGAACCGATGAGCTGAACTGACAAGAAGACTAACAAAGACTTGAACTACTAGGGACCGCTTCTCAATTTCCATCCCTGCTCAGACTAGAACAGCACACCTGCCCCCACAGACTGAAGGAACATCTGTACTGCAGATGTTAAGAGATCTTAGTTTCCTTAGCAACAAGCGACAACTCTGCCCTTTTTTGTATATTTTTTCTGTATTTAGGGAGTAGTGTGGTTTGTTACCTATGTGTAACCCTAGATATTTCTATGTCCAGCCCAAAGACTTTCACAGGCTGGAGAGGAGGCCTGAATCTTTGAAATTCTACTATCATTTCCTTCATCTTACAGGTGTTCAACAGGAGGTCGTTTTTGTGACTTTTACAGGATCCTTATATTCAGAATTCTGTCCATTGTTAAAACCACAATGGCAGTATCATCTGAGTGTTTCTGGATGTGGCAGGACTCCGAATGGTATTTGAAGTCTGCTGTACGCGATGTGAAAGGGGACAAAGCCAGGACAGTCCCCTGTGTTGCCCCCGTGCTGTTCCAGAAACACAGTTTTCCAACCTGACTGTGGTCTTTCTGTCAGGTAGTCTGTAATCTCTGTGAGCTTGTCAAAGATCACATGAGTGCCAGATTTCTCCAGATGAGCTCGGGCACGGTGAAGCATGTAGAGGACGGGGGTCTCGTATGTTGTTGACCTGAAGTCACAGTCGGTGTAGAATCAGCTGTTCCAAGGTTTTCATGATGTGCGATGTGGGGTCCACTGCTCTGTAGGCGTTCAGTTCAGCTGGACACTTCATTTTTGGTACAGGATGTTTTCCACAATGTCAACACCTGCTTCATTTGTACTCAGATTAATGACACAGGTGTGAGAGGGGAAGGAGAAGGAGGGAGGGGGGGCTGTGGTGGAGAAACCTGAAATCTGATTAGGACCAAATATTTAAAACATTCTTGCACCAACTGAATGGATGTAAATTGCAGTGACCGTGTGATGCATGCTTCCACAGCTCACATCACCTCCCAGATCACAACGACCACTAAATTAGCCACTGAAAACTGTGGCGCTTGCAGACGGTCTTTTGAGTGCTCAGAGGAGAAAACGCTGTATAAGAACCAGCCCACTTACCAGTTACCATTTAAATGGGCAACTTTAAAGCATGAAAAAACTGTTTCACAGCCCGCTGTTTAAATAGTTTTATTACAATGTAAATCCTGCCAGGCAACTGCTGTTGTGAGTTATAGATGTATCAGTAAGACTGAATGGGGCTGAGATGAACCTGAAAACTTTTGGGTTGTTTCAGTCTTCAGCACGACTCCATGCAGCGCGGCTTTTATCATTCACATTGATACCAGAGTGTGTCTGCGACGCATCACTTTACATTTGCAGATTTGTTATTGGTTGGAGGATTTTAATGTGCTTCTCTATGTGTGCATTATTAAACCAAAGCTCCTCCATCTTATCAGCACACAGAAGCTGTTCATATCTCCTGCTTGTGTGCTTGGGATAACGTTCTGTGCGTGTCCCCTGTCCTCAGGGACCATCCTGCTGTCATAAAGAGACGCTTCACCAGCGTCCTGATTGTGTCAGGGCTGTCGCCCCTGTTTGTGTGGGCATGGAGAGAATCTGCAGGCGTCGTGGTGAGTTGAGATCTTGGATAACTGTGCTGTGTTCCAGTCCCTCAGGATGGACATTTTGTGCTGCGTTGTATCACAGTTTCTGTTTTCATTTGTGTGTCAGAATGGCCCGTCTTTGCTGGTTCTCATGGGAATCCGGTTTGAAGGCCTCATTCCTGCCATTATACTTCCTCTGCTCCTCACCATGGTAAGAAACAGCCAATGTGCTTACCTAACATTACTACTGGGTTAGTACATGTTCATCGTTAAACTGCTTGATTGGAATATTTTGGGAAAGAAAACATTTATTTTTCTTTAGTTTGAATGATGAAAACATCAGTTGTGGGAAACATGCACGCTTTTGTGTCCTTGTAATGTCACTCAGAATAAAATATGAGAATGTATAGAAACAATTTCAAATAATAATTTAAATTGTTACTTTATTAATGTTCACACACTAATTTTCAACCTAAAATATTCACAAATGTGATATTTATACAAATATACTGAGAACTGTGAATCTGTAGTTAAATATTTTAGTGTTGCTTTCATTCGTACTTACATTCACCTACAACCACAACAGAAAAGTAGCCAGGGAGATGAAGAAAGGAGGCGGAAATACCCAGAGTCTATGAGTTCAACAAACAGGCTGGTGGCAAAAACAAAAAGGCTTATAGTGACTCATATGTGAGGCTTGACACTGAGGAAGGAGAAAAGGACTTCTACCATGTGGCTAGACAGAGTCATAGAGAGTCTTGAACGAATGTACTGAAGAGGTGGAACCTCTTGAGGAGCTGGAGGAAAGAAAAAGGAGAGTGAAGAGGATGGATGGAGGACAGCGAGGGCAACGCTGGCAGCTGGTCTAGATGACATGTCTGTGGGGGTGTGTGGATGTTTAGAGATTTCAGTGAACCTTTTAACACAAGTATTTAGTCTTGGAAAGTGGGAGGATACCTAGAGATAGAGAAGTGGTGGTTTTCAAGAACAAGGGCGATGTGCAGAGCTGTTGTAACTATGGAGGGATAAAGTTGATGAACCATATCATGAAGCTATGGGAAAAAATATTGATGTTCGGTTATGAAGAGAGGTGATGATCAATGATCAGGGCGAGGGCTTCGTGTTGAGAGATAACACGACAGATGTTTGTTTTCAGAGTGTTGTTGAAGTATAAAGAAGGTCAGGAGTCGTACTGTCTTTGTGGATGTATAGAAAGCTTATGATGAGAAGGAACTGTGGCCCCACATGAGGAAATCACGAGTTCCAGTGAAGTATGAGGACAGCGAGACAGTGGTGACGTGTGCAGTAGGAATGCTAAAACAATGGTTTGAGTCAGGTGAGAAACTCGAGATGCAAGAAAGACACAGATGCTCGGATTTGTTTGACTTTCAGATTCAGCTTCCTTTACTGTCATTCAGTCAGTGCTCACTGCTGAATGACATTATGTGGACAGAGGAGAAAACATACATTTTATATGCAGCTCTGGTAATGGCAGCAACATCTCAAATATTTGTCTGGCCATGTGCTGCAGGTCCTGTTTCTGGGCCCACTCATGCAGTTGGCCATGGATTGTCCGTGGAGCTTCACCGATGGGATCCGGGTGGCCTTTGGTGAGCCAACAAGCTGTGCTGTGTTTTATTCTTGATTCATGATTTTAGATCTGTTTCTAAATTTGGTTTACACCTGTTGCTCTCGCTTCTTCCTCTAGACCCGTGGTTCTGGATGTTGTGTGCCAACGATATGCGGTGGCTGAGGAATCAAGTGGTGGCGCCGCTAACTGAGGAGCTGGTGTTCAGAGCATGCATGTTGCCCATGTTGGTGCCCTGTGCTGGTCCTTCTACCGCTATCATAACCTGCCCCCTCTTTTTCGGAGTGGGTGAGTGCAAGTTTTTTCCAGCTTAGCCACAAGTTGTTTATTTATTTTTCTGTTTTTATTCAGCCGTTTTAAAAACTTCACAATGTGCTGAAATAAATACTCAAAAGTCCCATCGAGAGGGCCGATGTGCGTTTATCATCTTCCATATTGAGTTGACTGGTTCAGCTGCCCGTCACTACCAGATCAACTGCCGCCTGCATGTTCGAAGGTAACTGCTTGGACAAACTGCCCGAAATGTGTTTACAGAAACATTTCAGGGATTTTGAGTCATTCTGCACTCCAGATGCGTTAATTGTGTTAAATTGTTTTTTTACTGGTTTTACTGTAATTATGAATTACAATAAAACCAGCTAAGAAGAAATAAATACACGAGCTTCTAATTTACAAAATATTGCACCAATGGAAGAAAGCAGTTCTGCATATTTGTTTAATATTGAAAGATGTGTCCTTCTCAAAAATGACTCCAGGATTCCTCGCTGTTACTGCAGGCCGAGTCAGTGCCACCCAGAGTGTTTAGCTCTTAGCTGGAGGAGCAGCAGCTCTGAACGGGCTCAAGAGACACTAACGAGGGAAGCGAAACAAAGTGTCCGTAAACTCGGCGGGGATGCACGCTTCGATTCACCTGGCAAATATACTGCCAACAACACGGATGAACTGCCAGATTTGCAACTTTGTGCTTCTCTAAAAGCTAGATAGGTGACTACATCCCCGGCTGCTTGTGGATCGTTATACGGAGCTTTCTGAAAGAGGAGGCGAAATCTATTTGTATATAAACAAAGGTTGGTGTTTAGATGGCGCAGTGTTGGGAAAGAAACATGCAGTCCCTCACCTAGAGACCATTATCACTGAGTTTAAATCATTTCATACTCCACAGGAGTTCACCTTGTTAGGCCTGTGTTAGCAAAGCATCATATACCGAACACTGAGGACAACACCTGGACTCCCTGCTCGTTGTTCTTCAGACATGAGAATTCAGCCAGCACATGAACTGTCCACCAGGGACAAAAGCACCTCTGTCCCCCATCTGCTGTAGTCTGATCACTGCCTGGTTCATCCTCTCCAGACTTACAGGCAAAATCTGAGCTCTGTCGCTACCCTGTTTACAGGACACTAGCCTTTATACCCACCATTACAGCGCAGGAAGCCCTGCAGTTTTCTTCTGAACGATGGTGTCGCCACTCAGACAATATCGCTGCAAAAGAGCACAAGTCAAACAAAGAAGCCACGACTTTGAGTGCTTTTTGGAAAGTTTTTTCCCCCTAACTTTTGTGTTGATTGGAAGTAGCAGTGTGTATAATAAGTAATACAGAGTGTGTTCCAATAATGTCTGTGTTGAAGTTGCAGCATGTCTGAGTGCCTGCTCTGTCCTCTCTTCCAGCTCACTTCCACCATGTGATTGAGTTGCTGAGGTTCAGACAGGGCACTCTGTTGGGTATTTTCGTCTCTGCAGGTGAGAACATCTTTTTCACTGCGTTTATTGTGACTTCATCACAGGATAGCAGGAAGATGCACTTTTGTTCTTCTGTTTTGCACCAGTGTTTCAGTTTTCCTACACGGCAGTGTTTGGAGCCTACACAGCCTTCATCTTCATCAGAACAGGTAAGAGGCTTTCCTTCACTATTCTTGTTCTTGGAGCGTCCCGTCGGCCCGGCGCTGGGTGGTATGATTAAGTTTGGGTTTTCTGAGCCGGGCAGTCCAAGCCTGGGCTTAAGAGCGTTTACAGAAATGTTGTCTGTCATCAGTCCTGAAGCAGCAATTAACCTGAGATAAACTAAATGAAAGAAACTTACCAGTACGTCATTTTAAAATAAAATGCACAGATCAGCCATCGTATGAGCCAACAGATGTGCATTACTGGGAAAAATATATCTGCTGTATGTGAAAGAGGATTTAAGATCATTTGTGCATAGCTTTCAACGTTGAAGTGCACTGAATGTTTTTTACAGTTACAAAATAATTGAAGGTTTACTGAATATGGACAAGTTTGATTTGCCATATATGGTGACATGCAAAAGTTTGGGCACCCTTTTCCTTCATAAATGATTGGTTGTTTGGATCAGCAGTTTCATTTAAATATATCATATAGCAGACGAACACAGTGATATTTGAGAAGTGAGACGAAGTTTCTAGGATTTACAGGAAGTGTGCAATAGTTACTTAAACTAAATCAGGCAGGTGCATAAATCTGGGCACCCCAACAGAAAAAATACATCAATATTTAGGAGATCCACCTTTGCAGAAATACCGCCTCCACTTCTTATAGCTTCCAATGAGAGCCTGGATTCTGGTTGAAGGTATTTTGGACCTTTCGTCTTTACAAAACGTCTCCAGCTCAGTCAGGTTTGATGGTTTCCGAGCACGGACAGCTCTCTTTAACTCACACCACAGATTTTCAATAACATTCAGGTCTGGGCTGAGATGGCCGTTCCAGAGCGTCGGACTTGTTCCTCTGCATGAACGCCTTAGTGGGTTCTGAGCAGTGTTTCGGGTCGTTGTCTTGTTGAAAGATCCAGCACCGGTGCAACTTCAACTTTGTCACTGATTCTTGAACATTGTTCTGAAGAATCTGCTGATACTGAGTGGAATCCATGCGACCCTCAACTTTAACAAGATTCCCAGTCCCTGCACTGGGCACAGCCCCACAGCATGATGGAAGCACCATCACAGTTTACTGTGGGCAGCAGGTGTTTCTCTTTAAATGCTGTGTACTGTTTCTGCCATGCTTTGTTATGCCCAGATAACTCAATTTTAGTCTCATCAGTCCACAGCACTTTATTCCAAAATGAAGCTGGCTTGTCCAAATGTGCTTTAGCAAACCTCAAACCTCCGTTTGTGTCATGTGTGCAGAAAAGGCTTCTTCTGCTTTACTCTCCCATACAGCATCTCCTGTGCAAAGTGCGCTGAATAGTTGAACGATGCACAGTGACTCCATTTGGTGTGTGGGTTGACTCTGACTGTTCTCACCATCCATCGCCTGCTTATCTAAGGTTTTCCTTGACCTGTCACTTCCGGCCTTAACTAGAACTGTGCCTGTGGTCTTCCATTTCCTCACTATGTTCCTCCCAGGGGAGGTGATAGCTTTTTGTATCCTTCCCCTAAACCATGATGTTGAACATGGTTTGTTTTCAGGTCATTTGAGAGCTGAGGCTCCCAGGTTGCTGCTCTCGAGAGAAGATGCAAAGAGGAGAAAAACTTGCAACTGGCCACCCTAAATACGCTTCCTCATGGCTGGATTCATCTGTGTATGTAGGTCAAGGGTCAATGAGCTTACCAAACAAATTTTATGTTTCAATAATTAGTGCTGAAGGCATCCAAACCAATAAAACAACGCGGGTGCCCACATTTATGCACCTGCCTAACTTAGTTGAAGTAACTATTGCAAACTTTCTGTAAATCCTGTAAACTTCATTTCACTTCTCAAATATTGTGTTTAAATGAAACTGCTGATCCAAACAACCAGCGATTTATGAAGGAGAAACATGAAAATTATTAACTTATTAACTTATAATTAACTTTTGCGTACCACTGTAATTTAGTAAAACCTAAAAATAAAATGTTTTCCATATTAAACAGTCGTATATAAAGGCCTATGGTATATGTAGTTAACTGTTCGGGACACTGCAGCCTGCAGCTTGTTCCACAAGCCTACGTCATAGTTTATCCTTGTCTCCAGCAATATTATATGTGTGGGATTTAGAGACATTAAGTTAATAAGTGTGATGAAGTAATTTAATTTGCTGTAGCAGTTATGCGCTGGACGTTGGTGTCATTGGCCTTGGATGAGTGTTTAAAGTGTCACACAGTGCACAGGGTGGCCAGTGTGGCCTTGCAGTGTGGAGCAACTGCTCCGTCTACCAGTAGCTCATGTATTGAGTGTGCCTGTTCATCGTACTGTGGTACTGAGGTAGGTTACAGTCCGGCAGTTGGATGAGAGCGCTCTCTTCTGTATATAAACTATACTCTTCATCACTCAGCAGTTTGGTGTCCAAGCTTGCACGTTAGCTGATTATCTAAAATTCTTTCCTCTTGTCCAAAATGTTCTCTTCTGTCTTTAAAACACAGTTTTAATATTTTCAGTTACAGGATTTAAAGGATTATTTTTAAATCAAAGCATTTGTTTTTCGCCTGTCACAGCTGAATGGGAAGCTGACGGAAGCTGTAACGCTGTCAACCAGTGGGAGTAAATGGCTGTTTTTTCTGTCTGTTACAGGCCACCTGATTGGTCCGGTACTTTGCCACTCCTTCTGTAACTACATGGGTTTCCCTGCCATCAGCACAGCTCTGGAGCACCCTTACCGACTCACTGTCCTCTCCTCCTATTTGCTGGGGGTCCTCCTCTTCTTTCTCCTTCTGTTCCCCTTCACCGACCCCTCCTATTACAGCCTCCCAGTCTGCACCCTCACCTCCTTTCCCAGTTCCTCCTGCCTCTCCTGATCCTTGTCCCACCCTCACATTTCTACTGTTGTCAAGAAGTAATTGAGGGTGTTTTTGCTTTTTTGACTTTTTTTTTTTTTCCTCATTAGCGTTAAGAGTTAAGGTCTGTTGGGCCAACAGTGACGACTCTGTTGCCACAGAGAGGGGAGGAACTCTGTAGACCTGTTCCTCGGTCTGTAGACACTTTGTTTGTCTGTATTTATGTGGCACCAGTCCTGTAACTGGTTCTCATGGTGTGCAGAAGTTAGAGTCGCGTTGCTGAGACTAAGCTGAGAATAAACTGGGACAGTCGATTTCCAAAGACAGCTCATGTATCCTACACTGCCACACAGATACAGGATAGTGCAGCAGAACTGACATAACACAGATGAGCAAGTTGTCCTTAGAATGCTGGTACATCTCTGTGATAAGGTACCACAGTATACTCTGTGATGGACTCCATTCGGTCTGACTCGTTTCCTGTGAGTCTGCTTTGCTGCACCTCATGTTTTCATTATTACGATGGCTGCAATCACCTCACTGACATCACAGGACAGGTTGGAAACAAACGTACTTCCTGCTCCTTTCACCTGGCTCGTTGTTTGTGAGAAACATGACTAATTTATATTTTCAACAAATAGTCCGTTGTATATTGTGTATGTGCAGAGCGATTGCTAAGTTGCTCACGTCAGTTGCTAATTATTTTCACTTTTGTGCCAGTTTTCCACGGCAGGTTCCAGTTTGTAATCTAGTCTCTGTTTAAAATGAGATTTCTTAGACTTTCCTACATCGTATGTGTGCAGACTGAGTAGGACTCATTTAATTTAGCTTCAACTAAATAAAACCCCAACACGTTGGGCATAATTTAAGAGAGAAGCAAGCAACGTGAACACGCTTTACTACAAACAAGAGCTAGTCAGTGTTGCTGAAATTAGTCACCAGTACATGCCCAAAGGACAAAAGGTTTGTCGCTGTTTTAACCATCGTTCGCCATCAGCAGGCAGAAATACAAGCACTCAGGATTGTCGCTGTTGATGGCGCCCTCTTAAATAAACCAGATTATGTAAACCACTTATTTTTACATCATATTGAAGCCAAACAAATACATTTAGCAAAAACTGAATAAAACCCAAGTAAACAGGAAGCTTTGAGTAAATCTCAGTGACCTCAAGGTCCGAGGTCAGGTTCTCTAACACTCTTGTGAACACAAAAACTATATCATAACTAAGTCGTCTAGGATTTTCAAATTGATGCAGTTGGTGCGTCTACTAAAAATCCTGAAAGAGTTTGATTCTCAGTGACCTTGACCTCAGGGTCGGAGGTTTGATAGCAAATGTGCATCTATAAGTAGCTCTGGCAGCAGCTGGTAGTTTTAAAGAGGGTAGCATCTGTGACCAGTCAGTGACTAATAAGATGATAAGCCCCAACTGGGAAACTCCTGAATTGAACCCTGAACGGCACAATGTGCAATGTACAGAGGTACATTTCATTAAAGTGCAAAGTGGTTTAGATACTATGGTTTAACTATTACCTGACCTGTGCATGATTAAGAATAATCATGAGAGAATAGTTACAACAATCAAACTCAAGCTTTAGCTGTTTGCACCAGACTTCTGTGACACAACAGTGTGCCCTGACCCTTCTTCTTAGTGACAGACTGGTACAGTCGCCCAGTGTCTCTGCTTGCTTCATGTCCACTAGTAAGCCAGTCACAGGTTAAAGCTAATGTGAGACTGGAGAAAACAAACAACTAAACAAAAAACCCAGAAAACTTGAAGACACAAAGCTGCACTCTTACTGTGAAGACAAAGTAGATTGCTCTGACCTTCAGCAATAAGTCCTACGTATGGAAAAGCTTGTAGATTGATCTTCAGTCAGTGAAATATGTCATTTTTGTTCGTATCTAATTCCAAACATTTTTCATGTGGCGTGTTTTGTCTCGGCCTTACCTCCCTGAAGCTGTCAGTCGAGGGCAGCGAAGCACTTTGGGAAATGCAGAATGAACTGATTGTAAGGAACAAAGGACCTTTCAGTTCTGTTTATCATCCCGATGGCATCAGTCATCTGGTACTGAAAAATCATTTCCCTCGAACTTATCTCCTTGTCTGCTTCCTACTTTGACTCATAAGTGCTTGATTGCTCTGTTCAGTCCAGGCAGGTAAAAAGCGACGTGCACACCTGATATTCACTATTATAGCAGAAACTTGGAGCAGTGGTGAACCTTCCCAGAGTGGCCAGCCTACTAATATTAGACCAAGAGTGCATCAATGACTCACCCGGGAGGAAACAAAAGAACCCAGAACAACATCTAAAGAATTGCAGGCCTGACTTTCCTCAGTTAAGGTCAGTGTTTGTCATTGAAGAATACAAAAAGAGGAAAAAATGGCCTCTGTGGGAAAGTTCAGAGGTGGAAACGAGGGCTGACCTAAACAACCACAAATACTTCTGGGAAAATAGTTTGTGCACCTGTGAGACAAAAAGTCAAGCCTTTTGGAAGACTACCCTCTCAGTATATCAGGTGTAAAACTAACACTTAATTTCCTACAAATAACATCATGCCAACAGTCAAACATGGGTGGTGGTGGTGGTGTAACTGTCAGGGCTGCTTTGTTGCTTCAGAGTGAGCAACATGACCTGTAACGACGCTGTTGGTGGTCGAAAACCTTTCATTGTGTCTGAATTAAAACAATTTTGCAGAGAAGAATGGGCTGAAATTCCTCCACAACAACGTGAACAACTCTGGTTGTGTAGTTATTGCTCCCAGTACTACACAACCAGTTACAATATTTAGGAGGCACCACTAGACACACCGTCTGCCAGTTTCCATGTGGCTGTGTGGTGAAATATTTGACTACTTACCCCAGTTTATTTGTATAACTGCTGAATAGAAACAGTGCTGGCCTGGGCGTCAGTTTCACATTGATGTTATGATCCACCCTGTTCCAAAACACAGCGCCTGAACTTTTTATTAATGGGGTTTTTCTTACATTTTACTGAAAGGTCTAGAAGATTATATTATTATTTTATTTTCCAGTAATACAAAATAGTGTGCAGAGTCCAGTAGCCTCGTGAAGGAAGACTTAATTCAAATTAGATCCAGTCTGGTAATCAAGTCACACACTGTGCTGGGTGATTTACTCACGATTCTTTTAGTAATATCAATTTACAAGAGTCAATCCACAAACAATGCATGCCAGTCAATTCAGTTGCATTTACAGATAAGGGCAGGAACGATTGTCCCCAGCTTGTTAGTATTTGTTTTGGTCTTCACAACGAGCACTATATGGTTTGGGCTGTTGTGTTGGAAGACGAAACGATGACCCAGGTCCAGTTTTGCTGCTGACTGCTTGAGTTGTGCTTTATCATCTTCACATATCCTTCTTCATGATTCCTTCCTTGACAAGATTCCCAGTTCCAGACACACTGAAGCAGCCCCGCAGCATGATGTTTGACTGCAGGGATGGTGTCCCTTGGGGTGTGTGGTCTTTGTGACCAGAGCGCTCCAATTTCATCTAATCTGGTCAAAGAGCATATTTGCAGCATGCACCATTTTTCTCAGGGTTCTCCTTCGATTACTTCAGTCTGGCTTTTTCTTGGTCTGCAGTCCTTTACTGATTCCAAGCTTGGCTAAGTCTAGAGTCTTGGCAGTTGTTCCGCGGTCTTGAGAACATCTTTTACTAGTTTCCTTTCCAGAGTCTTTGAAATGGTTCACCTCCTCGTCTACCGTGTTTTATTTGTGCGCTGTGTGGTTCTCCTTGAGTTTCTCGATCATACTTCTTATGCCAGTTTTGAAACCCAGTGATAACTTTGTATAGCCATCTCCTGCTTTGTGAGCATCAACCATTCTTCTCCTCAAGTCTTTCTTTTCATTTTGGTGTGATGTTTGACGACTTGAGCCCTCGCTAAAGTCTGTGTATAAGTCAGAAGATGACTCTCAGTTTTATAAGAAGTTAAAGCACATCTTTGCAGAGCGGGGCTTTGTGCAGGGGCCCAATAAAGTCAGTTTGTCAGGGGGATAACTACATTGAACTTTGATTCTGCTTTTATGTGCAAATAGAAGTAATATGTGCTTTCTAAAGAATTTAAAAATGCTATTTTGAAAATCCAATGCTCTGTCAAAAAAGACAAACTGAAAATATTTTTGTCCTCATCTGTGTGTCTCTATAAAATGACATTCTTTATGTAAATGTGTTGCCAACAACAGTCACAGACAGATATCTGAACAGTTAAAGCTGCACTCCACACCTCTGCAGAGTGAACATTAAGGCTAACAAGCCAGATGTTGAGTATTGAAAGGAAGGGTGTCAATGCAGAACATCCCATCCTGTGTTTAATATATTTCTAAAAGTAGATTCAATTCAGTTCAGTTTTATTTATATGGCTCCAAATCACAACAACAGTTGCCTCAAGGTGCTTTAAAGTTTAAGTCGTCAAGTTTGCTTGCTACCATTTTGCTAACATCCTGTATGATAGAGGCATGCAGTTTCCCTTCTGCCACAAACACACCAGATGAGCCACTGCTTCTACAGCTAGTTTAACTTGATCGAACCCAGAGGATGAAAGTAACAGCCTGAGAGTTAGATACTTGATTATTTATTATTTTGGATGTATGGCTTTAATGCGTTCATTAGAAAAACATCTATAAAATCAAGTGTTTCATGTTTCTGTCGTTGACAGAAGAATGAGCTGCTACATGTGAACATGTCTGTCATTCCTAAACACGATGCGATACTTTGGTTAAGACCTTTGAATTATAGCTGAAAATCTATAACTTGACTGTTTGATTAAAATTCACTTGATTCACTGAAGTAAACAGAGGCAGCATTACAAAAACTCTTGTTTAATTCTGGGCCTACCTCTATGCAGAAATAGGATTATTAATAATAAATGATAAACTGTGAAGCTTTCAGAATCTTAAGAAAAACTCAGCACAAATTTGGTCTTGCTGGCTTGCACTACTTGAGCCCAGAGGATGTAAACATGTTCCAGTAATACCGGCATCATTAACAGACTGGTTCTTATATAGTGCTTTTCCACTCGACTGGAGCACAACATGCCTCATTCACACCAGCTCTAAAATTCAGTTCAATCATTTATTGGAGAACAAATTGGTTTTCAGTGTCATGTCTAAGCATACAGACTGAGATGGCCCGGGAACAAACCACCAACCTTCCAGTTGGTGCATGACCTGACCTGAGATACAGAGTCACACTTACACATGGGGGATCTATTTTACTGGGTTAAATCACTAGCATCTTAGTGCAAACTGATTAAGACCAGGTTATGTTCAGAGTTAGGGTTTAAAATCAGGAAAAGCATGCAGTTATTTTTAAATTTTGATTTAAGTGCTGTATAGATCGACTGCTGTAAGAATATATTTATATATGCAAACTGATAATCAGTACTCTCCTAATCCCGACTGAATGAATCCCAGATTTCCTGGCTTTACCCAAAATGAAAATGCAACCCATGAAATGAGGTGACACGTCCTGAAATAAAAGCTGAAACATGGTTTCTGCAACTGCTCAGTTATGTGGCCACTCACACATCAAATCAACAAATGCATACGCATGCTGGGGGCCGGTAGCATCAGTTATAGTTCTTTGTGAGCATGTGTAGTGTGAGTACAGATCCTGTCCTGGTTTGATTCACTGTCTTGCCTCTGACGTTACCTCACAGAGACTGGATATACACTTCATACCAGGTGGAAGCAGCAGTTTCCATCTAATTATTCTCTCTGAGACCAAATAGTCGTAGTATTTTCTCCTCGTCTTCATTTGACTGCAAGTGTTTCACTTTCCTCCCACTGACATTACCTTGAAGATGTGGGATTGATGATCAGACTGAAGCACTGGTTTGAGGCTTTTCTTTGTTTGTTTTTTACTGTTGTTGGAGAAAAATACTTCCTCAGCCAATAGTGAGTATTTGCTACTGAAGATGCACAACCTGTACATGTGAAAGAATAGGCAGAAGGCAGAGTCTATTTTTGCTTAAACGGCTCCTTATTTTCATACAGAAATGCAAAGGACGATTGTTTCACACGTGCATATGTGAAATCTGAGACATCTGCTGAATCCAAACTCCAGATATTTGTATCGAGCACTATATTTTGTAATCAGATGTATTTTGGTGACAGTGTACAGATATGTGCATGTATTTTATGCTCACTGTGTCCCACTTGTTTTACAGTTAGAGGCTACAGAACCATGTTTTAGTACAACAGTCTTTTACAGGAATTTTGCATTTACTGCAAAATATAAATTTGTAAATAAAGAATGTCGTTTTATAAAACTGCCAGCGTCTGTGCTTTTGTCTCTTAAACATTGACTGTTAAGTAATCTTGTCCTTTGTCTGTTTTTTAAAGTAAGACAGTCCCTTTGATCCAACGACAAAGTACTGTATCATACACAGCGGTCCCTCGTTTATCGCGGGAGTTTCGTTCTAAAAATAACATCCGATGGGTGAAATCCACGAAGTAGCCAACTTAATTCTTTACAACTATTATAGATGTTTTAAGGCTGTAAAACTTCTCACACTTTATAGACTTTTCTCATACAGGCACGAACATTTTCACACTTTTCTCTCTTGTTTAAACTCTCAAAGTTCAAACCTTCGTAGAAACATAAGTCCAGTATTATAGAATGAAACCAAAGATCAAACCCTGTTTTCAGGTCCACAAAATGGGAATAGAGAACTCAACATTAATGAATCAATGGTACGGAAGTAGAGGAAGTAAGAAGAATGAGTTTTGTTTCATTTAATGCGCCTTATAATCTGGAAAATACGGTAATTCTACCTTCCTTTAGCATGTCTAGAAATCCAACGACCTGCTCTACCTCCTGAGCTACTACAGCCACCCCGTCAAGGCAAAATCCGTTTCCTTGACGGGATATATTGAGATGTAGTGACAGCAGCAGCTGCTTCTATCCATGGTTTCATTTTTCCTGGTAGTACCCAAAGCTCATGATGAAGCTCAGGTAAGAAAATGGGTGCACAGTTGTGTCAGTGTCCAAATATATATGGACCTGACTTTTGTTTTTTTACTTGTTGACTGAGTCACATTCCAAGTAGAGTTATTTAAAGGACATGGACATAATGTGTCGAGCACAGATGCTTTAATTTGAGGGTATCCACATTCAAAGTGGATGAAGAGTTTAGGAGTTTCATCAATCTGTAGAACAGAATCAGTCTGGTCCTTTGAATATGTGTATTTAATTTCTTTACACTCCAATCTGTGAAATGAATCGTGTTATTGTTCTGTAGTATGTCAGGTTGTTCTGCACAGTGTACGTTTGCATGGGATTAATGAAGACTGTCATTTTTAGAAACTTCCACCAGAAAATTAAAAATGTTATTGTTTGGCTTTTTCAGTGTTTTATTTGATCCTGAGGAAATCGGTTTGGCTGAGATTAAAGTTATAGTTTTCACACAGCTGAATAAACGTCACTCAGAAAACGGATTAAACAGAAGTGTGAGACGGTCGAGAGTTTACTCCAGTGTCCTGTTATATTTTAGATAGCAAGGAGCAGACGGCCGAGTTTATTAAACTCCACCGAGACAGCGGTGACGCAAATCAGAAGGTTAGACCGTCCCATTTCACAGCCTCGCGGCCTTATCGGTCTTTGAAGGACCCGGCCCACGAAGGCTGGGTCCTCTGAAGGATTGGGCCTAGGAATTGGGACACAGCACTAGTCCTCCTTTATCCTTGGTTCTTTACTGGTTCTTTGTTTACTGTGCTTCACACAGCCTGATGAGGAGAAGTGGTACAGAGTGAAAATGATGAACTAACGGTGTAAGTTTTATTTCGGAGCTCCGCGTTTTCTGTGATTGAGAGTTAATTGAAGGAGGAACAAAAGGTGCTGATAGGCATCTGATAGTGTGGCGCTGCATATTCTTCCCTTAATGTCGCTGTTTTCAATCTGTTAATTAAAGTCCTTAAACATGAAGTAGACTGCATCTACAACAAGTCAATACAGCTGTAAATGTGGCTAATTATCCATCTATTACCAATCAATAACAAAATGATAGCTTTTATTTTATGCATGCTTTAGTCAACCACTTACCCAGAGCACCTTCAATCCCAGAAAATTCCTTCTCCTCATTTAAAAAAGTCTGTCATCCTTCCATGCCCTGGTAACTGGGCCATCCAGAGCTGTGTCATTTTGATCATATTTGGACCGGTCCTCTGCTCGCCTCGCCTCACGATCTCGCCACAGGCCAAATCGGCCTTCCTCAGCACACCAAAGATCCGGGTCACGCAGCACCAAAGTTCTGTCCCACTCTGGGCACTATGGTCAGTCTTTCCTCGAGTTTTCAACTGCAAACAAATTGTCAGACAGAGCGGGCTCATCAGGAGCTGGAGGCTGCTCTCCATTGTGCTGCATCCACCAACTCAGACCATCTGGAGTGAGCAGCTCCGCTGGATAGAGTGTACCCGCAACAGCCTCACCTCTTCAGCAACAGATCACCTCCCTTCGAGGCCTCCCTTGGTTTCCAACCACTTCTGTTCCCTGCCAAAGAAGGTGAGCACATTGTACCATCTGTCCAGCACCATCTTTGCATGGTGCTGGACAGATGGTGATGCTGTTTCCCAGGGACAGCTCAGGGAGACCACGGCTTATCATTGAACAGAATCGATTGTGGTACCCTCTTCAAACCCAGCTTACAGGATCTGGTGTCTGCAGCTGATATAAAACCCGTAACTAGCCAGTTGCAGTCTTACACGACTCTGCTGCTTCTCTCCTCCTGTTATCCCCCGAAGATCCCATCCCCTTTGCAGACTGTCTGCCCCTAAACAAGCAAAAACCAAACTAATGAGTTAAACATAAAATATCACAAAGAAAGAACAATCCAGTATCCACATCTGCACCAAAGAGTCCTCTCAGGATGAGGTCCAAAGTCCTGATGGTTAGTCAGGACAAAATGTCCTGAAGCTGGCCCAAGCCCTGGTGGAAGTCAGGAACCTTCAGGGGTTTGCTGATAAGAGGGTAAACAGACTCTTCACTCTCTGGCAACGCCGGCCAGAGAAAGACAAGCTGTGAGTGGTCTACCCTCCCAAACACTGGGAGAGGCAGGGGGGTTCATGCAGCGAAGGGAAAAAAATGCCCTTTCTTTTTTCAGTAGGTATCAGCTGAGTATTACAAACCCTCTTCTGTCTTCCAGCTTGGACTGAGGCGAGCTGAACCAGAGGACTTTGTTCAGTGGTCAGACCTGACGTGAACCTATTTTACTGGATTGAAATCTGTGTTGTTGTTTATATTTGGATGCAGCAGTCTAAAACCAGACTTGGTTTGGGTTTCAGGTTCTGTTGACAGCAGAAAACCTGGAAGGGGGCTGGGGGCGGGACCTGGAATTGTAGCCCTTCCAGCTTTTGCTGGACAGCCTCTCCAAGCAGCAAAAGGGCTGTCCTACCAGCAGGAGGGAAAGGACCGTTTTCTGTTGTGTTTCTTAAATTAAAGAACTGTGTGGCATCACGGACACAGTTATTTCCATAGCAACAACATCACATGGCAACGTGTTAAACAAACAGTACAAATGCACTTTAATTATAATTACAGCTGATTTCACAATAAAGCTCATTTTTGAAGCTTGTTTCAGCTCCTAAACAGTTATTTACAGATTTCATTTAAAAATAGGATCAGTTAGGGAACTCTTTACATTGCACCACACCTTTCAATTCTTTAGTCACATAACTCCAACTGACAAGTCAACCCTGAAAATCTTGTGTTGAAGCAGGAAGGAAAGATCCTGCAGAGTGAAGAAGCACCATTAGAGAAAGTTTCCTAGTGTGTGTAGACTAAAGTGCACAGCTACAAACAGTCCTGTTAGTCCACATCTCTGTTGTCTTACTTGAACACATTTTGATACACTGAGAGCACTGGGCTCTAAGAATGCAGTGGTCCCTCGCTATAACACGGCTCACCTTTTACGGTTTTGCTGTTTCGCGAATGTTTTTGTGTAATTTGTGTAACAGCACATTGTGTTCTGCGTCCAGACCGCTGTCAATCAATCTTGTGCCGTGTCTCCTGTACAGTACAGACATTTACATAAATCTTCTATCCTAGCAGTGTGACTCTGAAGTGCTGTACTGTATGTTTGTATGTTTTCTCCCCAACCAACACAACGAAATGTTTTGCACCACAAAGGCACCTGCGGTAGCATCCAGGAGGCAGAGGAAGATGCTAACCATCGCACAAAAAGTTGGACTTCTGGACATGCTAAAGGAAGGTAGATTTACCATATTTTCCGGATTATAAGGCGCATTAAGTGAAACAAAGCAATCGGATAAGTCAAACTTATGGCAGTCTTCATGTAGGTAACTAGTTAATGCAGCAGGATGAAGCAAGCTCTGATGCAGGATACAGGTCAACCAGCTTGTTCTGTCGACAGTTCCTTCGTCTTTGCAGACTACTCTTTATGTTTTGGTTTTATTTATTTATTTTTATTATATTTTTTTCCATTCTTGTCCCACAGTAGCACTGGAGTATTTATGCCAAATATCTTTAGATGAGATACTCAAGCTGATAGCTAAAAGATGTATTCTTTACTTGTAATTTACCCAAAATATATGTATATACCTTCTAATGGTAATACATAGTGATTTTTAATTATGGTCAATTGTTGATTAGTGGTTTTGGAGCTTGACTCACACAGTGGAGAAAAAGTTGTCTGTGTCTTGAGCACTAGGTCTCTGAATTTTGGATAATAAAACAGAACATAGATAGAAAACGTAACTTAGATCACATCACATCTGTTTACATTAAGTAAGCAGTTTCCAATATCCAAATGTATTATCTCCTTATTTGCTCTTTTGTGTAGTACAGAAAAAAAAGGTGCATTAATATTCCCTCCTCACATCTCTGTCTTTAGAAGTGCATCCAACACATTATAGACTCTGAAGCAGGCAACTTGATTTATGTCAGACTCTCAGGGCTCCAGTAGTGAACCCCCAGCCATTCTCTACTTCCTAACCCTCTCTCCCAGACACACACAACCAGAGCCTTCTCCATCTAAAAGGTCCTATTTAAAGCACTAGTCTCCATTTTACTGCCCTGGCATTATTAGCATGGAGGAGAGCGCTGTTGTTTTCATGTAGGTAAAGACAATTTGTGCTGAACTAAGTATCCTCTTTGTGTCCAAGGGTTGTGTGATGCATTGACAGACCTCTCTGCATTGAATCATATCTGTTATTAACCTCTGTCTCTCTTTCACAGCATGTCTTTATCCTGTCCTCCTTCTCTCACCCCAACCAATCACAGCAGATGGCCCCGCCCCTCCCTGAGCCTGGTTCTGTCGGAGGTTTCTTCCTGTTAAAAGGGAGTTTTTCCTTCCCACTGTCGCCAAAGTGCTTGCTCATAGGGGGTCATGTGATTGTTGGGTTTTTCTCTCTATGTATTATTGTAGGATCTACCTTACAGTATAAAGCACCTTGAGGTGAATGTTGTTGTGTAAGTAAAACAGAATTGAGCTGCATGATGTCAGCATTGCCACATTATAATTAAGAATAAATAACAGAATTATTTAATTATCAACAAACTCACATGCACATTAAAATACATGAATAAACGCATGGAATTTGATTTCACAGGTTGGATTCACTCAGAGCCAGTTCACACAACAGGCATCTCAGCACATTTACATTGTAAAGTCAGGACCTCACAGCTCCATAGAATGAAAACGATTAACTTCTTATGAGCAAGCCCTCAGTAAAAGTAGGTAAAACGCTCTCTTTGCACAGAAGGAAAGTTTCAGAAGAACTGAAAAGGAAAGATAAGACAATCATAACCACTAAACATGTTGAAAGGCAAGAGACATAATGGAAGCCATGAGTGGCATACATGTTAATGTGTTATCATAATCATACTGAAAGGTTTCAGAAGGTGGAATATATAGAAGAGAAGACAGAATATGTTTGATGTTTTTCTAGAAAGAATATTTATTCAAACTATCATTTAATCTTCATTTGAGATAAGTGTCACGATTTTATCTCTGTATATGAACGAGTTTGGATGCATCAGCACATACATATCTGTCTGCTTGTCCAAATGGCAGAGTACCAACTATGTCCACAGATGGAACTTATGAAAACCATATGACATACTCTGAAAAAGAAATCAGTTTGCTATTCCTCCCCCAACTCTGACATACACATTCACAGGGTTCCCTCTCACCCCTCCCCTTTCAATAACATATTAATCTCCCTTTAACTCCCTCCCTCTTTGCCCTTCTCCTCGTCCTGCTTGTTGCTATAACTCCCTCCTTCTTACTCCTATTTCCTCTTCTCTCCTCCCTCTCTGCTTCCTGAAGTCTTGAGCCTGCAAACACTCCAGTGCTGATCTGTTTCAGCAGTATAGAGTGAAGACCACAGAGGAAAAGAAGTTAAAATTCAGGGAGGACATTTCAGACCAAGACTAAAACATCACATTAAGAAAAATCTTTTAAAGGCAGATGATAAAAGTGTAAAGAAAATCAGGGTGAGAGGCAAGCAGAGAGAGGATCTATAAAGCCGGTTTAAAATAAAGAATGGGCTCCCTGGTGAGCAGTGCTTTCCTCTTAACCTCCCTGCTGGCTTTGCTTTTTGGATGTTCTTCAGTCTTGGCCCAGAACCTGAGACAAAGAGATGCACTCTGTAACACAGATGGCTGCTTTGTTGTCTATTTTCAACGCAAAACCTTTTTGGAATCATGGAGGGCCTGCAAAGAAAAAGGTGGCAACCTGGCCACCATCAAGCGGAAGGTGGACGCAACCGCTATTGCCACTCTCTTTTCCACTGTGGATCTGCGCCACTCACACACTACTGTCCAAGTATGGATTGGCCTTCAGCGCCAGCCTCGCCAGTGCACTACCACGCGCCCACTGCGAGGTTTCTCTTGGACTACCGGTGACCAGGACACAGAGTATACCGACTGGCAGAACCCGGACTCCCCTGACTCGTGTTCAGTGCCTCGCTGTGTGTTTATGGGCTACAGCACTGAAGACCAGGATCATAATTTTAAATGGATAGACAGTGCTTGTGTAGTCTCTGCAGATGGGTATCTGTGCCATTATGCCTACGCAGGCATGTGCCCTCCCCTGTGGAGTGAGGGAGAAGGCAATGTTACCTACACCACACCGTTTAACCTTCTAAGCGCACTGCTGACTCATGTACCCGTTGGATCTGTTGCTACCGTACGCTGTCCTTCAGGCGCCAAAGAAGAAAAGACGGCTTCATGTATGACAAGGGAAGATGGCTCAGTGGGATGGACCAAAGAAACTCCTCTTTGTTCTCATTCCTCTATATCACACGACCTATGTGACCAGGATAATGGTGGATGTGGGCATTTCTGCATGGCAGCTGGTGGTCATGTCTACTGTGAATGTGCTGATGGATACACACTTGCACCAGATGAACGCACTTGCCTCGATGTAGACGAGTGTCTCGGAGGTCCTTGCGAGCAGATCTGTGTGAACACCGTGGGGACATTTGAATGTCAGTGTCACGAGGGCTATGATATAAACGATGGGGGTGAGTGTGAGGATACTGACGAGTGTATAAATGACCCATGTGAACATGCTTGTGAGAACACCCCAGGCTCTCATATCTGCCACTGCCATCTGGGCTATTCCTTAGTGCCTGAGCATCCCAGGCAATGCCAGGATATCAATGAGTGCGAGATTCCTGGAACATGCGAGCAGATGTGTGTGAATTATGAAGGTGGTTTTGAGTGCTATTGCAGTGAAGGCTTTGAACTCATGTCTGATAACTATTCATGTGAGAAGAGAGAGGAAGCAGACGACCAATATGCTGTCACTCCTCCTTCTCTTTGGGTCACAGGCCAGGCTGGACCTCTGTGGGACTATGGCTGGAACCCAGAGCAGCGCCACACTGACTGGCCTACACAGGAGGAGGAGTCTCTGGACTGGCTGACAGAGTCCACCAGAGTTTTGAATTCTGATGTAATTTGGGCCACCAGTCCCCCACTGGTGCTGGACCCCCTGACACAGGGAACTGATAAAGATGAAGAAGAAGCTGTAGACAGAGCTGACTGGTCAAACGGTGATCAGAGATTTCAGACTGAGCTGAAGGTTTTGTCAGCAACTGCCTCCAATACTCCTCATGTCCTTAGCTCCAGCGCTACCCCAGACCCGTACAAGGAAGATGAGGGTGAAGCTACTACAGCTCTTCGCTTATACCCCACCTCAACAGTAGAAGGAGCTTGGAACTGGGGGGCGGATCTCGTTACTTCAAGCAAGATTCCACAGGGTTCTGTCACAGACATGCCTGAAGAGTCCAGTTACCACAAAGAGCCAGAAGGAGAAACACAGACGAATCTCCTCAGGGAAAACTTTCAGTTCACAGAGGCGGAGTTAAGCAAAGAGGAAATGACCTTTGTGGAATCTACCCCCAGTCAAAACCTGGCCTTTCCCACCAGGCTGGCTTCTTCCCAGCCGCCCCTAACAGAGGACGAGGAAGGTGACGACAGCTCGGATTCTGTCCAGACAAAGGGGAGCACTTGGCTCATGGTGGGACTCTTCATACCCATCTGCATCTTCATTGTCGTAATGGTGGCACTCGGTTTTGTCTACTGCAACCGCTATAGAGTTACGGCACACGATAAGAATGCCGCTGACTGCTACCACTGGATCTCGGGGTCTCATGAGAAACAGGGAGCTCCTGACCCCTCAGCAGGGGCGCAGAGCTGTGTTTAAAACTGTGAAGACGTTTACATAAACAAACCCTGTGTCAGAGGGAAAGAATGGTGACGAATGCATCTGGTCCCTCTGACTCTGGACTACGGGACAGTTAAATAACTCTTGAATCTAAACTCATAGTGACAGGAGGGAAAGTACAGAGAAAGTCTTTTTGTGAATATGTTTTCTATGTGGTACAGAATACACACACACACACACACACACACGCACACGCACACACACACACACACACGCACACACGCACACACACACACACACACACCGTCCTGATTATTGACATGTTTATTCGTTTCAGCATGTCCCAGATGAAGTAATTCCTGCTTATAAAGGTAACAGAGGTCTTTGTTTTGTAATGGAATTTGACTCAGTTTCACATCTCTGCTCATAACTGTTACCTGTGTTTTATAAGTGTGGTTGCCTCAGTCAGCAATGAATGAAGGGAAACTACATAAATGTCCAGAAGGAGACACAATTTGCCCTCACAGAAAAATGCTGAACACAAGTTCGCTGTGTTGGAGCAGAATTGTGGAGCTGCGATTGAACAAAACCCTCTTTCATGTTTGTTTCTTGTTGCCATTTTAAAGGTATAATGCTTGTAATAGTTCATTGAAATAATGTCACACTCCATAAACCCTGTGACTGTTACACAGAGAGTGGCTGTAGCAGCTGTTTTGTGACACTGGCCTTGTTTGTGAAATGGCCATCAGTCACCCTTTGTACTGCTAATTCCTGAATGCACTAAAGAAATCATTTCTGGCCACCTTGGATGAAATCCAGCTGTGTACAGACTGCTTTCAGTGCAGCTGCCGATGGAGCTTCGATTTTTAAATTCCCAAATGACAATGAGATTTCAAGGGATTTGTATCCTGCGTTCAAAACTGACTACTAACACGGGAGGAAAGAAGATTGTATAGAGTACTAAAAATACTAATAAAGATAATAATAGTAATCGACTCAAACTAATGAAATGTGGTATGATTTTTATAGCTAAATCTGTTCATTCATTCGTTTTTATTTATAAACAGTGCTAAATCACAACAACAGTCACCTCGACATTATCTGATGTTCACTTGTCAGACTCAGAGAAAGTACGTGTACACATACAAGGAATTGGGCTCTTACCTACTATATACAGAAGGATTAACTATGAATGCATATACATGAGAGAAAGATGTACAACAGAATAAAAATAATATGTACAGTATGCTGTGATACAGCAGCAGGTGTGGTGTGTTTAAATACAGTGTTCATCAGCGTGACAGCCTGTGGAGAGAAACTGTAGATGGCTGCTTATGTTGGTGTACAGTGCTCTGTACCAGAAGGGAGGAGAACAGGTTGTGTTAAGAATTTGTAAGTTAAAGTGTTGAGTTTGAAAGTTTATTGGAAATAACAGTTCAGTTAGAGGAGAGCTTTCTTTGAGCAGTGGCAATCACGTCACCTGAGACAGGAAGTGGCATCTGTTAAATGCATTTGAACACTCAAAGCTGCTGAGCAGATTAAATATGCAGCAAGGGTTTCCATTTATTTCAGTCATTGCTGTGATATTCTTGTCATTTACTACTGTATTCAAAATCCTAGAAGTATTTGCTGTCATTAGCTCAGAAAAGGGGAAAAAGGATGCTGTGATTGGAAAAATAACTATTATCAGCAGAGTCCTTCCTTGGAATGTGTTTTTACAGAAAATACAGCAGGATGATTCAGGACCTCACATTGTGACTGTACTGACTAATAGAGTCTACAGATTAGAACCAGCTGATGTATTTGCTTGGCTCTCAGAGGGGGTCTCTTCTCTCACTGTCTGTCCAATTATCAAAATCACCGACTTTTCTGCAGGTCTCAGTATACAGACACAATCTACTCACTTCTTACAACTCTGATGTATATGATAAATAAAAGCAGTCATAGTTTGTCCATTATTTAGCATAAATATAACACGGTGTACACATTTGCTGCAAGGATCTGGGAACATGTTGCTGTCTCTACAAAGAAGCAGAGAGACAATCAGAGAGCTATGCAACCCTCAGGTTAGCTCCTTCCCTTCTGTAAACACAAAGCTGAGGGTTCCAGCTGTTATTCACATTGTAGTACTGGGAGGCCAAATGCTCTGCAGCTTAAGAAAACACCAGCAAATAGACAAATGCTGTACAAGCACACAAAACGCACAGAAAACAAATGCTCACCCTTAATAATCAGCTGTGTGGATAAGCCATGTATATGTAACACATAGGGACACTAAAGCAGTCGTGCCAGAATGTCCTGCTAAAGATTCTTTAAAATACAAGGGGAGCAAGCGAGTCAGACACCCAGGGCACAGAGAGGAAGCAGGTCTGATCAGAAACAGTTTATTACGGCCTGGGAGCACAAATATTTAAAAAAAAAAAAAAAACCCTCTTAAAATGTACGTAATAAAATGTTGTCAATCTACTAAAAACCACCATTTTCTACATTCACTAAAACCCTGCTATAATTATGCCACATGTTCATTATGGGTCCATCAGCAGGCCAGGAATTCCAGCTTTAGAGCAGAGTCCACGCCAGCCTCGTCTTCGGCAGACAAGGAAGCGCCTCCCATCTTCTTGTCCTTCCACGGGCCCATCATATCCCAGCCCAGCTTGCGCTCTGCACCTGAATCCATCATGCGACCACCGCCACAGCTCCCCTTGCGTCGGTGTCCTGTAAAATAACAAATAGGGGCCAGAACAATGTTCCCAGAAACGGCCCTGGGTCATGGCCATGGCGACCCTCTCCCAATCCAGCTGCACCCAGGAAACAACAGTAGAGACCCTAAACCTCTGCCCTGCTGCCAATCACACGCGCTGTCTCCTACTGTTGCTGTTCCATGAGGTCAGGACTGGGTCGCTGTGTCACGCCGGCCATCTCGCATTCACCTTCCAGTCTGGGGCCTTTTTGTTTTCTTCAGTGCTCAGCTAGCCTGCTTTTAAAAGGTCTTTACACAGCTGATAGGCCACCTCTGGACACACCCCTGCCTCAGCAGGTGGTCCCTATCAGCTAATTTGTCCCATGTGCAGCCAGTCCACAGTGGATAAAAACCATGTCACATAAAACACTAAAAACCATGCAATAGAAACAGAATAAAACCATGCAAATAAAACGACACTCATAAATAAACACTAAAAATCAGAATAAAAACAATATACAAGATAAATACAAATTTCCACTGTGTGACATATATACAAGCATTGGCATATTTTGAGAGGCCTGATTTGATTTTCATGATGATAATGAAATATTAGTATTTATTGATTTAATGCAGTAACATCCCTGTTTTACAGGCAGGGGATTCAAAGATCCCATGGGAATGCCGATTGATTCGGGTTTCTCCTTGATGACGCAGAGCCACCGGATCACCTCCTGACACAAAGGAGCAGCTCTGAGTTTCACTGTGGTGTACACCATCCACTGCTTCTTTCATTGCAGCCGAGTACACTTGTGTGGAGGCATGTGACCCAACACCTGGACAATTGCTTAGAATTCAGGAGCACTTTGGAGCTGAACCTGACTGGATACTAACTTATGTGACCAAAGCGAGCTAACGGGCTACAAAACAGTGGATGAAGTAAAGAAATTTCAAACATCCCATAGACATTTTCCTGCATTATCAGTTGTGTTTCTATGTTGTTCTTGTTAAAAACCCAGTGAAGTATTCACTAATGTTTTGTGATTATCTTATTTATATTTTTTTTAATGAAGAAACTTCAGTATATTTAAGTTGAGCTATCCTATGACTCCAACTGCTTTCTTTCTTGAACTAAGACGTTAGAGCCATGCTGGGGGTAGGATGGCCCATCCACAGACCCCAAAAGACCTGAAGCCCGACACCTTAATGACAACTGTGGCCAAAGTCTCAGAGAACCAGAGGCAACGAGTAGCCAACCCAGTCAGAGCCAGAGGCTGAGAACAGGTCCACAGGGCACTAAGTAGGGTGTGGATACTGGCCAGTGCCCAGAGGGGCAACCCCCACCATCCATAACCATGTTCCAAAGGAGCCACGGTTCAGCCAGACCCAGGCCCAGCCACGCACACACCCAGACATCTGCACACACACCCAGGCTATTCACTAACTGCACAGGAGAATGTTTTTTGTTTCTTTTGTAAGTTGGTGTTGTTCCTACAAATTAGATTACAGTCGGTTTTATCAGGACGCGTCAGGCATGTGAACTCTTATTAGTCCCTGTAGTGTTTACTTAATTAGCAATGCTCATTGTTTCTACCACAAAATCCGAGTCTGTCAAAGTTTTAAGTGTATTATAAGACTGTGACACAAACCATGTAGCAGTATGACTCAGACCAAGTAGTGCTGATATATATCAATTTTAATAGAAGACCTGAAAAAAACCCTCTAATAACACTTTGTTTTAAAGAATTAACTCATACAGTGCACTTTACTACGTGACAGTCGTTGTCCCTGTGTAGAACACTCCTGTGCTTTATTTAAAAGCAGGTCCTAATGACATCATGGCTTGGTTTTGAGTATTAACTAACAAAATGATCAAATTCTTTATTTTTTAACATTAACATAAACCACTTTTGCTAAGAAGTCAAATGACACATTAGGCATGAAGCATACTACAGTTTTAAGTGGAAGAAACACTTTTTATTACATTGATAAAATAGATTTTAAGTTATAATCAAATATGTTGTGGTCACCAGTAGCATGCATCCTCCACATTCCCAGTCCTAATGGGTCAAATCCATGATGTGCACTTCCTTTAATGGGTCTCATGAGCTCTGAGATTCTTAGTTAGTGTATAATTAGGTTTTTATTACGTGGATTCGCAGCATATATTTGTAATAGAGTCACGTTTAAATTGAATAGTCTTATGTTTATGTGCTGATCATCTTGCAGCTGTTGCTCTAGATTGCTTCCAAAAAAGCTTTCAACCAACAAACATGAGTTAATAATGGCTACCTGGGTGGTTCAAGCTAGGGCTGGGCGATATGACCCAAAATTCATATCTCGATATTTTTTAGCTGGATGGCTATATAAGATATATATCTCGATTTTTTTTTTTTAAGCCATAAGTTAAGAACAAAAAGAGAGTTCTTAGTCACACTGTGTCCCAGATGTCACACGGGCACTTTTATTTACATACAGCGTAGATGTACATGAAGAAATTACTCAAAAATAAATTATCAGCATTTATTAAATAATCATGGTCCATAAATAAAAGAAAACAATGTTGTTTTTGTGCATAACAAAAAGCTCACAATTGTGCAGTCAAAATGTAAACTAATAGACGCTGAGCATAATAACAAAGAGACAGATTTCACAGCTGCACCACGTCTCTGAACAGGTGCCATTTGTGGTCCTTATACACACACAGTACGTATCACTCCGCGAGGCTCCTCCTCTGTAGCCGTAATTCTCCGACAATCCATCAAGCGGTGCAGCTCCGTAGCTTAGCAAAGTCATATTAAAACATTTTTTGACAGATTGCTGAGCGCTGTGTACCACATAAAATCGGTTCGCGGTCAGTAAGCACAACCAGAATTCATACATAAGGCGCACTGTCGATTTTTGAGAAAAGGAAAGGATTTTAGGCCGTGCAGCCCCTCTGGGCTGCATGTCGTTAGCGCGGTTAGCTCGCTAACACGTTGACGCCATCCAGCCCCACGCACGGTAACTCGCTAACGGAGATTTGCCGCTTTCATCTTGTCATTGCCTGCAGGTGAAGCTATGGGGCAGTTGTGTTCAGTGCAGGAGAGGCGAGGCCGAGTAACGTTGCGTAGAGACAAAAGTGGACGAAAGAGAGGCAAACCTGCGGCTCCACAAGTATAATTATAACGTAACATAGACTATATCGATATAAACGATATTGTCACATCTTATATCTCGTATGAAAATATATCGATATTTTTTAAAAACTCGATATATCGCCCAGCCCTAGTTCAAGCCTCATTTCCTTGTTAGTGCGAAACATCAAAACAGTCAGCACATGTAGCTCGGAAAGAAAGAAATATAGTGGGAAAAATCTCCACATCTGGAAATGCTATCACTTGCTTTTGCATGGAGTCCTCTTCCATGAAGACTTGATGTTATCTGCAGGTCAGTGCACTCTGAACTGGTTACTGTTTGTATAAATCCTACCATTAAGAATGTCTCTTTGCTCTGCAGAAAGCTTTGTTGGCAATGTAGTCAACATTTCAGAAACCAGGAGGTGTCTGAAAAAATGTGACATTGAAATACTTGAGCCAGATGATATAAATGATCACCATCCTCTAATATCTTCAGAAGTTGATTCTGTTCATCTGGACGTTTTCAGTGGGACAAACGTTTCGTCACTCATCCAGGTGACTTCTTCAGTCTCAGCTGACTGCAGGTTTCCCCAAAAACCCCAAAACACGCTGCGCCAAAAATGGGTCCGCCCCAAGGATCGGGTCCCCCGACACAACTAGAGTAACATAGTGTAGCTGCTAAGTGCAGGAGGATTGCCAGGATTTATATATCGGGGAAACCAAACAACCTCTGGCTACAACACAGAAGAGCCACCTCGTCAGGCCAGGACTCTGCAGTCTATTTACTCCTACAGGCCAGTGGACACTCTTTCAATGATGAGGATGTAACATCCAGGACAGGGAGGAATGCTGGTTTGAGCGCGGAGTCAAGGAGGCCATTTACGTGAAAAGGGAAAGACCATCTCTGAATCATGGAGGGGGCCTGAGGGCACATCTTTCACCATCTTACAATTCTGTGATTGCAGCCGTTCCCCAACTCTCTGTGAATACTGTTTATAAGATTGAAACCTGCAGTCAGCTGAGACTGAAGAAGTCACCTGAATCAGTGACGAAACTTTTCTCCCACTGAAAACGTCCGGATGACTGAGCATGCATCAAGATATCCTCTAATATCTTCAGGCAAAAACAAACATATCATTGAAGAAGTTGCTTCTTCAAAAGATGGACAGAATACTTTGAGGTTCTTGAAATCTACTGAGAAATGTTAATTGACATATGAGGAAATTAGACTGCGCGACTTTAGTCAATTTGGTCCTCTGTGTTCACTCTGCTTTTACTATCAGCCAAGAATGAACCGAACACAGGCTAACAACCCCCATGAACAAGATGAAGACTAAATATGTTTGATAAAATAACATTAAGAGAACAGAATTTGTAATTAGTTTGGTGGTACTGAGTAGTATTACGTGTTTGCTAACAGGATTGCCCAAGCCTGGTCATCAGGAACAAATTCATTTGATTGATGCGTGCCGATGACAGAGTCTTGTTTAACTTCTTACAATTAAAAAATGCATCTCAAACATCTGTGCTGCTATATCTCTTGGCACAGATTGTGTATGCTGTTAACTTCCAGTAACTATTACAAGCCTCTGTGACCCACCATTGCTGTTTATTGGAGTCAGCGGAGATGATTCACCTCTGACCTACTGACTGGCTAATATGTACTGACCTACACACTGGAACACTTGGAAACAACAAGACAACGTTGATGAACAGATAGCGTATTTATGAGATAAATTTGGTTTAGCTAGGGTCTCAACTTTATTTAATCTAGGAAAGGGGGGTTTAGCTCATTTCTGGGGGTGCTGAAGCCCCCCTAAAAATGAATCAAAGCACCCCCAAAGATTTCTTACTTTTTTTGACAATATTGCTGTTTGTGTGACACACTAGTAAAAATATAAAAACTATACTTGGTACTTGTACTTGGTTCAGTCATAATAATGTGACTAGAATAGTGCATTTTCACAAGTCACTTCAGACCTTTCTGATTTCTCTCATTTTTTTTTTAACATTTTGAAAAAGTATGTTTACTTTTCAGATGTACAAGCTAAGAGAAGAGAGAAAGAGTTCTTTATGGAGCTGATGAATGCTGAAAATAAGAGATGAGGGATGACAGATGGAGGATAGTAAATGAGAGAGTGGAGTGCATTACTAAAGAAGAAGTGAGAGCAGATATGAAGAGGATGAAGAGGATGAAGAATAGAAAAGACCAGATAACATACCTGTGGACAGACAGTGGACTTTTTGACTGGATTGTTTAACACAGTCTTGGAAAATGGAAGGATGTCTGAGGAATACTGAAGTGTGCTAGTGCCGAGCTATAGTAACTACACAGGCATAAAGCTGATGGACGTAGTTGAAGCGAGGGTGAGAAGAGAGGGAGTGATCAGCAGCAGCTTCATGCTCAGAAGACAAAGATTGCTTTGGACTGTTGATAAATATAGAAAAGGCCAGAAACAGTTCCACTGTGTTGTGTCTTTGTCCTGGTCAGCTTGGATTGTGACAGGGAAACAAACCAAAGATACTTGGATAGTCTCTGCAACTGTTTCAGCTTTGTTTTGGGACTGTACTGCATTAGACTGACATAGCAAAATGCACCAAGCATTGTTTCTGACAGAACAACATGTTTTTGTGACCAAGCTGATAACCAAACATTACAGAGCAGAGATCGACCACTTCCAGCCACTAAGATAGCACAGCGCTGCTGTCACACTGACAGCCACTAGTCGAAACAGACTGTGGCGCACCTCCAAACCAGTGTACTTTATGGGAGTTCTACAGGTTGTAAGGTGAGATAATATTTAGCCGAGGGAGGAAGAGACTTGTGGTGGGAGTTCTGGAGGTGCATCAGCCCAACTGTGGGAGAAATCCAGATGTTTGCCATGCAAAAACTCAGGCAGTCATTAATAACAAGTTTAAATTGGTCAGTCTAGGGCCTCCTTTGGAACCCCACCTCCTGTTCCCATAACTTCCTTTCACATTTTCTTTCTGGGAGGCAATGTTTAACCAAGCCATTCCCTAAGTCAAGAGTGCTACAACCCACTTAAAAATCACAGGCTCTCATGGGACTCACCCAAACTTAACTCTTCGCTCTAATCGTGATAAAAAGAAAGCATCCTAATACATACCAGCCCTCATGGCCTCACAAAAGGGCGAGGTTTGCCATCAGATCTTTTTTAAACTATGTGTTTGTTTGTTTTTAAATATTATTTTTATACCACTAGGTCAAGACAGCCATACCCCAAGGCATTCTCACGCTCCAACTCAACCTTCCAAAAATATAACAGGAAGTAGTGCGTTAGTCATGAAGACAGGGGTTAGTGAAAGGCAAGTAGAAGGTTGGTGAAACAGTGGGTCTAAAGGATTTTATTGCCATATTTGTCAGCATGTGTATCCCTCCATGCAGCATGCAGCAGTGCTTTCTCACCACTGCTGTACTTTTAGCAGTCTTCCAGATCCAGTTCCAGTTGTATAAATAACAGCAAAAGTAACTAGAAACCAGAATTGCACTGATGAATACCTGGTAGGCAAAACCTCCTTCTTGACCAATTGTTGCTTTGTATATTTCATGACCATGCACACCTCTGTACAAGGAGAATAAAAGTGTCTAAAGTTTTGTAGTAGTGTCTTAGGCCTTTTCCAGACCGCACAGCGATGTATGCCGACCTATATTCACTGTGTGTGTAGTGGTAATTCAATTCAATTCAAGTTTATTTATATAGCACCAAATCACCACAACAGTCGCCTCAAGGTGCTTTATATTGTACAGTAGATCGTACAATAATGGGGATAGGGTAGGTAGTAGTTTCTGTTACATAGGTAGTCCCTATGTTGCAGAAACATGTGTTTATTTATTGGAAAGAGGTCGTTTCTACATTGCTTAGCACTGTGTTTTACCTGTCTTTTAGCACTTACAGACAGGGGTTGTGTTGTGCTGATGGGCCAACATTACACCAAGAAAAAGGGTGAAATGTTTTTACACTGAAATGATGTAGCACCTCTGTTAAACCGTCATCTAACGTTGCTTTAAAAAGAAAACATTCCTACATTATCCTATAATAGATAATAGTGAAGAAAACAAATTAAGAAAAACATGGAAACACCGCTAAAATTCAATGTGTGGGCTAAAAATAATCCAGACAAATCTATAACCTATTTTAAAACCTTAAAACACTGAAGATGGTAGAACACCATAGACTTAATCAATGACAAGAATACTTTTGTATCTTGATATATTTTAAAACACATTCAATCACACATTCATGTTTCACAGCAGCTGTAGCTGAAGAAGACGCCCGTGCAGAATAATAAAAAGGAACGGGGCCAGCTGGACTGCAGAGGCCATTAATGTTTGCAGACAAGAGCAAAAGTGTGCCAAACTTTGAAATGTTAAATACAATAAATGTCTTGGCACAGTGGATGTGTTCTCTCGTCAGCGACGCTGGTCCACTATCTGACCGAGGTCTGAACATCTGTGCACATCTGTCTGTGGATGGAAGTCAGGGAAAAGAAGCTACTACATGAAATTATGATTTCAGTTGGGCTGACACAGAGCACAGCTAACTGCATGGATATCTTTCAGGCAGTTTTAATGGTGTATAAAATACTCTGTCTTAAAACACAAAATGCAGGAATAGAATCTGACATTGAGATCGTGAGGTGACTGGCACTGATGCCCTACAGCAAGAGGGCTTTGTGTTTAAACTAACTGGTTAGCTAGAGCATATTTGTGGAGTTTATAGGCTCTTCCACAGTCCAATGAGACACATGTTAAGTTGGAGCAGCTGTACCTCAGAAGGTAGAGCAGGTCTTTCTCTAATCAGACGGTTGGTGGTTTGATCCCTGCTGCTCCCAGTCAGAATGCCAAATATCCTAACTACTACTAACCCCAAGTTCCTTCCTGATATGTCCCATGCTCTGGGGGGCGGGGCTATGGCTTCCCACACCCTCTAGCACATAAGTGTCAAACTCATGTTTGACACTTATGTGCTTTTTTTCTTTCTTTCAGTGGCTAATGACTTTTCTGCAATTCACAATTTTGTATCATCAAACACACAAACTGTAGAATTAGGTTTTAAATATAAACACAAAGTAGCATCAGGACAGCAAACATATCACAAAAGCCAAGTTTTGTTGGTGTTACACAAACAGTCTACATGTGGGTGGTGCTGTCCAAAAGCTTCGTCAGGTCCGTCCATTTAGTTACACATGTAAGAGGGATCCTGGAGATTCAGCGGGTTTGAGAACAAATCAGTTAATATGAACCTACGAGAGTCAAACTGTTACATTTTAGTTATCAAAGATTCATGATTTAAACATACTTCAACCATGTTGGTCAAATAAGAAATGCTGATTGAAATATCCCAGCATGTCATCAAGTTTCTGAATGCATAAAAAAAGACCAGTGTTTTACTGGCCTGGTAACAAAGATCATTTTATTACTTAAATAATATGAGGAGTAACATAGTGTATAATAGAGGAGCCAATACTTGTAGTTAGATTTATTTTTATTCATATTTTCAGGAGATAAAAAGTCTACACAATGCTGAGGAGGAAAGCCATTAACTCAGGGAAGCTGACCATTAATCTGGGAAGGGTTAAAGGCCATTTCCAACAATTGCATCTCATTCTGCAGTGAGAACAATTATTCACAAGTGGATAATATTCAAAATCACTGACCCAGGGTTTGATGTCACAGCAAATTCACATGAAGGAACTGTAAACAAACACAAAAAAACAAAACAAAAAATTATTTGGTCTGCTTGTTCTGTTTTGCAGCCACATAGTCATTGAAGCAGTCATGAGCTTTTCTAATACTGCAGCAGGACAATGACCACAAAACAGAAAATATCAAACAGAATGGTTAAAAAAACAGAAAAGAAAGTGTTGCAATGGCCCAGTCGAAGTCCAGACCATGTCGTGAAAGCTGTGGTGGGCCTTAGCAGACCTGTACATAAACACTGAACTGAACCAACGCTGTAAACAAGAGTAGGCCAAAGTCCCTCCACAACAATGTGATGAGGAGACTGATAGAGTCACACAGAAAACATCTTCTTCAAGTGGTTCTCCAAGTTACTGAGTTCATGGAGTGTACTTAGCTTTTCATACGCCATTACTCCAGTTTGGCATCGTTTTTGGTAAATTATTAAAATGCGTTGTTGTTTCAGGATCTTTTGAAATAAGTGCAGAAAGTTCAGTGTTCCAGAAACAAACACACACAGGCTTTTCTTTTTTTTTTGCCTTTGCTTGTTCAACAAACCTAAAACCCAAGTTGGGAATAACAGGTATCACAATAGTGATTAACAGCTGTCTCTGTTAAGCCGAGCTCTGTGTGCGCTCATATAAACATGGGACTTTTGCACGTCATATGACTCTTCCGCATAAAGTGATCTCTTGGGTTTTTCCCCAATCGAATCACAAATGTTACCAGATGATGATGATAAATATAAAGAATATACAAAATGTAAGTTAAATGCAACATTTTTATTGACATGATGAGAGAATAATGCTGCAGAAAGTTATTAATGTGGTGTTTTATTGCACAGAGTGCTTCAATTAATATTAATTCGAGTTAGTAACTTTAGCTCTAACTGCGCCCTTAGTGCTGCTTTTTATATTGACATTGACAGCTGCACATCGGAGCTCTGAAGATTTCATTTGGACATATTTAAATACTAACTATATTAACTATACGCTAATAAAAGAGATGTGTAAATCGCCTTAATTTGTCAGCAGATCAAAATGAAATTATTTTAATGACTGAAGAGGTATTCTTGATGTGTGTACAATGTTCAATGAGCTGCAACTCCGGTAGAGTAGAATCACTTCTCAAATCTAAAATCAAACCCTCTGCAAAGGACCAGATGATTTCTTATGTCCTGATATAAATGGCCTGTATTTATATAGCGCTTTACTAGTCCCTAAGGACCCCAAAGCGCTTTACATATCCAGTCATCCACACACACATTCACACACTGGTGATGGTAAGCTACATTGTAGCCACAGCCACCCTGGGGCGCACTGACAGAGGCGAGGCTGCCGGACACTGGCGCCACCGGGCCCTCTGACCACCACCAGTAGGCAACGGGTGAAGTGTCTTGCCCAAGGACACAACGACCGAGACTGTCCAAGCCGGGGCTCGAACCGGCAACCTTCCGATTACAAGGCGAACTCCCAACTCTTGAGCCACGATCACCTGATAAGCAAAACCTGCGAACCAGCAGCTACTCCAGAAAGAAATTATACTCTAGCTTTAATTCTCAATGTCAGGTGAACTTGTCATTATGGCAAAAAATAAATAAATAAAAGAATTAGCCAAAGGCTTGCCTGATATGTGACCTTGTGGATGCAATACTAACAACAGACAAAATGAAACCCGGTTTAAAAATATAATATTTTGCCATAATTTAGAAATTTGGCTGTGAATATGATATTCTTATCATTAGAAAGGAAGAAATCTAGGACCTTACCTGTTACACATAGAAGCTGACAAGTTTCTGTGTCTGTTCAAGCAGTTTTAAATTTAAAAAATATGTTGTGCTTTACTTCAGGAAGTAGTTAAGTGACTTTAGAGACAGCAGGTTCTTGAGAATTTAGCTATGACACACCTGCCGTCATGTTTATAAGCACCATACTATACACTATACACCATAGGTCTTCCAAGCTCAATGTATACACATTGAAAAAAACTTTACCAATCTCACTGCAGGACAGGTAACTTGTACCAGTGGTTTGCTTAATAATCATTTTGCCGGTGGTTTCCGATTATTCTCAGAGAATTTCAGACTTCATCTGGTGATGAAGGCGTTGCAATACTGTTGAAAGCTAAAGAACAATTCAATGTATTTGCCTTGAGGTCAGTTTATTCAAGACACTGAGGCTCATTAAGCACATCTCCATCATGAATATAACAGAACATGAACATTGGGGCATCATCTCATAAAACCGAGTCTTCACATGTCCAGCGTCCTCACGGTGTCATCAGAGAGCACTGAAATTACGACTTATGAGTCAAACTCTGGATCACAATCTATCTTTGATCTACATTTTAGACTTCATAGTATTAGGAGTGTGGAGAGCAGAAGCAGAGGCCGATTACTGTCCCGGGGTGCAGCGGTGACTCTTGTAGGTGCCCAGATGTCGGAAGCTGCGCCCACACTGCTGACAGCGGTAGGGTGTGGCCCCGCTGTGAATCCTCTGGTGGGTGTACAAGTTTCCCAGTTCTTTAAAGCGCCGTCCGCACTGAGGACATGCGTATGGACTCTCACCAGTGTGCACCCGTTGGTGTCTCTTGAGTCCTGACAGCACAGAGAAACCTTTCCCACACTGAGGGCAAGGAAACGGGCTCTGGGCACCGCTGTGAATTAGCCTGTGGCTTTTTAAGCGGGCTGCATGGCGAAATCTCTCCCCGCACTCTGGACACACAAAGGGTTTTTCTCCAGTATGGATGCGCTGGTGCTGCCGCAGGTTGCCGAGGTAGTTGAAGCGGCGGCCACAGTCCCCACATTCATACCCCCCCTCAATTTTTATCTCCTTTTTTATAGGACCCCCTCCTTGACTGATGCTTGCAACAGACCCAAATTGTGTGCTTCCCTCATTTTGGCTCCCACCAGCCCTCCTGGAATCACCACTGCTATCTCCCATGGAGGGTGTAGTGGAGGACGTGGACTGGAGTGCCTGGAGAGCCAGGGCTCCAGCAGAGTCTGAGTGTATTAGTTTTATGTGCTCCTCCAGAAAGAAAGAGTCAGGGCAGAAGGTTCCACACATTGAGCAGATGTAGGTGTGACTGGATAACTGCTGGTCTGAAACAAAGACAGTTAAATTTACAATGATGAATAACACAGCAGTAGGGAATAAATTGCATTACAGTCTGAAAGTGCTGTAACTAAGTTTACGGATATAATTCCTCCACTGTTATCGTCTTCGATGACATGTTCCAACATAGAGGAGAGCAGCTACCTGAGCTCCCCCAGATCTAGTTGTTAATAGTGTTGCATCCTCACTGGATATGACTTTGGATACCGTAACTACTCTAAGAAGAAAGTCTCAAATCAGAAGTGCTCTAATGGGGTGATATGGTCCTATAAGGTGGGTGGCTGCAGCTCAGGTGGTAGAGCGGGTCACCTACAAACCAGAAGGTTGTTGGTTCAATCCAGTCTGCATGCCAAATATCCTTGTGCAAGATACTAAGTAAGGGTGAACGTTAGACACAAACTATGCTGTTAAAAACAATATAGAAAAAGTGCTTGTGTGAATGAACCAGTCCACTGACTGATGAGATGTATGTGAGGAGCAGGGTTCTGGATTTAACAGGGAGCCAATGAAGGGAAGCCAATAAAGGAGAAATCTGCTCTCTTTCTAGTCCCTGTCAGGACTCTTGCTGCAGCATTTTGGATTAACTGAAGGCTTTTCAGGGAGTTTTAGGACATCCTGATAATAACGAATTACAGTCGTCCAGCCTAATAAATGCATGTCACTCTGAGACAGAATATTTCTAATTTTAGAGATTTTGCACAAATGGATGAAAGCAGTCCTACATATATGCACTGAAGGACATATCATAGTCAAAAATGACTCCAAGATTTCTAATGCCATGTGATGATCCTGAGCTCTGTCTATCCATGGAGCCAGATAACACACACCAGTTACTTAAACTGCAGGAAAGTCTTAAAAACAAAGACCTAGATGTCCTCTAACTTCCTGCTCCTAAATTCAGATAAACTGAGGTCATTGCACTAAAAATGTTAGAGATATGATATCTAACCAGATCTTTAACCTGGGTGCCATTGCTTTGGCCTGCATTAATAGTGTGAGGAATTTAGGAGTCATTTTTTTAACAGGATATTCTCAATGCACTACTGTAATGAATTATTATCACGTTCCCCCAAAAACTCCCTAAAAAGCCTTCAGTTGATCTAAAATACTGCAGTGACAGCACTGACAGGGACTAGAAAGAGAGAGCAGCTTTCTGCTATATTGGCTTCCCTTCATTGGCTCCCTGTTAAATCTAGAATTACATTGAAAATCCTGCTCCTTACAAACAAGGTTTATAATAATTTGCCCTATTCTATATTCTTCTTCTTCTCTTGGCTCTTGATGGAGGCGGTCACACTTTCTCCTTCTCCCTCTCCCTTGTCTTTCCTGCTTGGCTTCTCATGTCTATTGTATAGTCTCGCTTATTCTCTAACCCTAAGAGAGTCTCCCAGACTGGTTCTCTAAAAACCTAAAGAAGAATTATGGATTTGATCAACTGGTCCCTTAATGAAACTGACACCTTCCTGGGCTTGGGAGAGCCTGATTGTCCTGCGGCGACGTTTGCTGACGGCTACTCGATGGTAAGTTGCGTCGTGTGTCTGGCGACACTCTCGATGGAGGACAGTGAACGACATCTACCAATTCAGAACCACGATAACAGAGTTCTGGCTGATTGGACCTGGCTTACTGAAGAACAAGAAGCGGCTACAGCTGTTCAAAATCCCACAAGGCTGGCCGACATGATAGACGATGGACAGGGCTGTGAGTACTCAGACTGTGTTTTTGAATGCTATATGGATAAGATCTTGGAGAAGCTCATGGCTCTGCTATATGGATAACATCTTGAAGAAGAACAACACGAATTGAGAGACCTGGTGACCAGTGACAGACATTAGACCAACTGTAAAATTGGAAGCAGTTTGTTCGCACTAACCAAAACAACTACCATCTTCATCTCATGGCGCCAGCTGGATGCTCAAGGCAAAAGCTGACGGGAATAACAATCCTCCTTTGGATAACAAGACTGTGTTGTGACTTTCTCCCTCCTCATTCAAGGCCACCCGCGTCGACCGAAGATTGTTGACTTTTGTCTAACTGGGTGAAGGGACACTTTCTCTCGGCTGAACACGGAACACACACACACTCATACGCACACATATGCATGTACACTGACACAGACCTACAATCACCCCCCTCCTCCAAATGACTTCGAAGCCTATGTCTTCTATGTAGTGAGATGTGTTGATTCATGTGCTGAGGTGTTTTTTTCTGTTCTCAAACTGATCTCCCTGTTTGAGTTATTTTTTCTCCTCGTCTTTTCTCATGTTATGCATTTTCCATTGTTCTCCAAAAGTTGATTCTGTTCATCTGGACGTAGCATTTTCAGTCTCAGCTGACTGCAGCTTTCAATCTTATAAACAGTACATTTGCATGATGACTGAAACCAGCCCACTGAAGGAACAATGAGCTAGGAGGTCAGTTCCTTAATCTTAATTATGCAAATTTTCATGACCATTGATCAATGAACTGAACTTCAGGTAAGAAGTTATGACCTGCAGTCTATCTGGGTCAGATATAAACCAAGTTTAGGTGGCGTTTATTTTCCTTGTGCTGACTTTTTACTGTCAGTTACAATAACTCGTACTGCATACTAGCTAGCATGACGGAGTTTCTATACAGCTGGGTGGTGCTATGATGTTACTAATAGTGAACTTTATTTTATTCATAAGGTTAGTTAGTAGGGTTGCCAACCATGCCGTATAAAACGGAATCGTCACGTATTCAGAGAAAATATCAAGCGTTTCGTATTGAGCTGAAAAGGAACACAGTTTGTCCTGTACTTTAGCTAGAATGAAAAAAAGACACAAAGCTGGAGTCATTCTGAATCTTTACGCTGTCAGCTGCCTTTTCTTCTCTCATTCAATCATGAAACTGATCAATGATCAGCTGATCGGTATTTCTGATGCAAGTCCCGTCTCTCCTTTGTTTATCGCTCACTTTGCGCCAGAAAGAGGAAACCAGCGGATGTCGCGCTAAACAACAGCAGCACGTTTAAGCTTGATCAGCTGTTGTTAGAATTTATTTAATATTACTTTCTAGTATCAGCTGATGTTTGCTGGAGCCACAGCTGTAAAGCTGCTGGTCATGGTATCGGTTTGGATATGTGGTGAGAGGGAAACATGAAGATGAAACCAGGAGATGTCCTTACTGAATCATCAGAGCTGAGCAGGTGATGCAGAAGCAGGTTTACCTTTTAGGTGACATGAATGAGTTGAAGGGAAGTTATGAACTGTTTCTGAGAGACAAATAACACCAGGATCCTTTTTTAGGTAGCTGACAGCTGGTAACTGTGCAGGGGCGGGTCTAGGAAAGTTTTGCCAGGGGGCCAGGTAGGGCATTAACAGGGAGAGGGGGGCACAAAGACATACTTTCTTATTTTCATTTAAAATATCTAGCTTTTATTAAATAATTATCTGAAGCTTAAACCAAAGTTTTTATCTGATGTAAAATGTATAGAAATCATACATATACCAACAAGACTGTACATCACTGTCACCACAGCGTTTGTTTTCATGCAGTGAATTAAAAAATAAATGGCCGGGCCAGCGGTGCACATTGCAAATTAGCTCGCATAGACACATTAGTTGTACTGCTTCTTAATGACGGTATCTTAGCTAACAACCCCAACTACCAGATTCAACTTGTAATTGGCTAAAAATCACTTAGCCTACTGGTGAGAGGGACGTTGCTAGCTGTCAGTTTTTTCAAGGGATGTTGAAATTTCCACATTCTGACACTTCAAATGTTTCAGGAGCTGTCCGCTCAGCGCAGCAACTGTTAATATAGAGTGTTATTAAATTTATTGCTAATGCAATTATATGGCACATTGACTTCTGAGGAAATTTTAGATGGCACTCGTCATCAAAAAGGTTGCCTACCCCTGCTCTAGGACAACAGGACACACATGCTGTTTGGTTTCTGTGGCTTGATGAACCTCCAACCAAAGGCTGCAAAACTGAGTTGTGCATTATGTGAATGAGTGTTCAAAGGAGCTTACAAAGAAAAGCGGCTGGACTTCTTTAAGTTGCTTGAAGACGTTTCACCTCTCACCCGTCTTCAAGCAACTTAAAGAAGTCCAGACGCTTTTCTTTGCAAGCTCCTTTGACTACAATGACCTGGATGACTGAGAACCTTCACAGACATGTGAATGAGTGGTATTTGGTGTGTTAGCCGGCCTATTCCTGTTAGCTGCAACCATAAGAAAACATCTCAGGCAGTATGAAGCGTTTCCGTTGCAGTTCATGTAATGTGGTGGCTGTAGCTCTTGAGGTAGAGCAGGTCACCTACTGATTGGAAGGTTGGTGGTTAGATCCCTGGCTCCTCCAGTCTGCATGCCAAGTATCCTTGGGTAAGATACTCACCCCAAGTTGCTCTCCGATGCATCCATCGGAGTGTGAATGTAGTTAGAAAAGCACTCAGTTTAGAGTCAGTGCTTGTGAGAATGGGTGTGAGTGGGTGAATGTGACATGTTGTATAGAGTGCTTTGAGTACTCCGGGAGAGTAGAAAAGCGCTATATAAGAATCAGTCCATTTACCATTTGTGGAGAAGGCCTTTTTGGTTACCACAACAGCAAAGGAGATTCTGTCAAACGCAGCCATGAATCTGTGCAAATGGGACAAAATCACCAGATCTGAGAGTTATGTGGACAGACAGTGCACACAAATGAGGTGGTCGTGGAAATGTCAGAATCAGTTTTATTGACCACGTATGTGCGCGCGTATACAAAGACAACAACAACACGTATGGTGCAGAGAGCAAAAATGTTGGAATGAAATTATGGGATAAATAAGGGATGGATAAGTAATTACATACAAAAGAACAAAACAGTGTATGCAGTACGCTTTGATTTCAGCGGGTATGGTCCTGTACTATGACTGGTACAGGACTATGTGAATGTAGTAAGTATTCATCAAAGTGATGGCCTATAGAAAGACGCTGTCTTCTTGTTTTGGCATACAGTGCTCTGTAGCGCCTACCAGCACCAATGACTTTTTCTGCAGACCTCATTGTCCGTTGTAGTCTGGTCTTGGCCTGTTTGGTGGCTGATCCAAGCCCTACAATAATGGATGAGCAGAGAACAGACTGGATTATAGACTGGATCAACAGTTCCTGAGGCGAGACTGTGGATCCCAGAAACCTGAAGGTTTCCACAGCAGACACAGTGCTTTTGAGTAAGGTGAGGGGGGATAATGGAGAGTCCACAACTAGGGCTGGGCCATATCATACCGTTCACGGTAATACCGGTATAATGTTGGGCAAAAATAAGAAAATGACGCATGTGCAGTGCCTTTGTTTTCATACGCACATGGCGGAAAAAGCATGGCGGCGATGGAAAATGAGAAGGGCGAAAGCGGATCGTTGAATGAAACGGATGAACCAGAATTGGTTTGTAAAAATGCTGCAACTTCAGTGGTGTGGAACTGGTTAAGCTTTCATCCGTCAGATACACAACAAAGCACTATTTTGTCAAATGTTTTAGTACGACTTTGCTAAGCTACGAAGCCGCACTGCTTGATGGACTGTCGGAGCATTACGGCTATCGTAGGCGGAGCCTCGCGGAATGATACGTACTGTGCTTCAACATAATGTTACCGTATTGTGTGTGCATAACCTCTTTTTAACTTTAGTGGATATTATACATGGTTATGCTGAGGATAAGTCGGCCAATTTCCACTGGAAATGCCTTTTGGTTAAACTGTCAAGAAGGAATTTGCATTTGCAATGTTAAATGTTTATATAACTTTAATGCACATAAAAAACAGCTGCTTGTTTAAGTGAAAATACACTGATGGTTTTTTTTTTGCACTAATAAAGTTGTGGAGTTGTAAAGTATTTTGTTTAGTGTCAATCATATCGTCAGTTATATCGTTATCGCAAATTTTCAAATGTATATGGTGATAAATATTTTTGGTCATAGTGCCCTGCTCTAGAACTGGGCGATATGACCCAAAATTCATATCTCGATATTTTAGTTTAAAGCCATAAGGTAAGAACAAAAACAGAGTTCTTTTTGCTGTGTCCCAGATGTCACACAGGCACTTTTATTAACATAGAGCGTAGATGTACATGAAGAAATTACTCAAAAATAAATTATGAGCATTTATTAAATAATAATGTTCCATAAATAAAAGAAAACTGTTTTTGTGCATAACAAAAAGCTCACAATTGTGCAGTCAAAATGTAAACTGACAGACGCTGAGCATAATAACAGACAGATTTCACAGCTGCTCTGTTCCCAAGTTCTACTGCGTGACTGACAGCCTTGAGTTTGAAATCCGCTTCATAACCACGTCTCTGAACAGGTGCCATTTATGGTCCTTATACACAGTACGGTAATATCACGTTGAAGCACAGTACGTAACACTCCGCGAGGCTCCTCGGTAGCCGTAATGCTCCAACAATTCATCAAGCGGTGCAGCTCCGTAGCTTAGCAAAGTCGTACTGAAACATTTGACAGATTGCTGAGCGCTGTGTACCACATAAAATCGGTTTGCGGTCATCAAGCACTACCAGAATTCATACATAAGGTGCGCTGTCACTTTATGAGAAAATGAAAGGATTTTAGGCCATGCTAGGCCATGGCGTTAGGCGGTTAGCTCACTAACATGTTGACGCTGTCCACCCCCATGCACGGGGCGATCCGCGGTAACTCGTTAACGGAGATTTGCCGTGTCCATCTTGTCATTGCCTGCAGGCGAAGCTATGGGGGAGGAGGGGGAGTTGTGTTCAGTGAAGGAGAGGCGAGGCCGAGTAACGTTGCGTAGAGACAAAAGTGGATGAAAGAGAGGCAAACTTGCGGCTCCACAAGAATAGTTATAACGTAACATGGACTATATCGATATAAACGATATTGTCACATCTTATATGTCGTATGAAAATATATCAATATTTTTAAAAAACTCGATATATCGCCCAGTCCTACCCTGCTCTATCCACAGCCTCTCTAGTTTTGAGCGTATTCAGTTCTGTTACTCTGACTGCACCACAGGGCCAGGTGTTGAACCCCACATCTGGTAAATGGAGTGGTTATTATATAGCGCCATTCTACTCTGAGTGCTCAGATAGAGTAGAAAAGCACTCAAAGCTCAAAGCGCTTTATACAACTAATTCTTTCACCCAATCAAACCCACATCCACACCACACAAGCACGTTTTCTAAGTCGTTAAGTGCTTACTATCTAACAGTCATACACAGTCATACTGCGATGAATGCATCGGAGAGCGTCCATTCTTGATGAGTCCTGAACTTTGAGGTGTTAACTACTTTACTTGAGGTAGAGGCCATGTTGAATTCACGACCTCTTTCTTATGTGTACAGTGATGCATCAGAGGTCCATTTGGGGGAGACTCACTTCTATTCTGCCAAAGACTACACTTTGCCCATCTCAGACGATCAACGCAAGCTGGGGGGACATTGGTCGAGGATGAGTATGGGTAGAGATTCTTAACCAGCTTATGGAGCCACTGGCAGTGACAACTTGACAGACGGCTCTGAAGTGAACTGCTCTGGATTTGCTCTGAAGTGTTGAAAGTGGGAGATGTTGTCTTGACTGGAGACAATAACTGACCCTCCCAAACCTGGAGGATCGGGAGAATAGCATTTTTTTCCAGGGAGCGATAAACACATTTGTTCATGTAATGTTCGCACTTGTGAAGAAGTTTGCTGAAGAGACCTGTTTGACTATCATATCCATTAGAGATGTAAGGTAGCTGGATACTGATGAACAACTGCTGATGGGGGGGGTGAGGATGTTGTGAATTGAAATTAAATGACACTTTATGATATTGGGTTCAGCTGATTCAGCTTATTCTTCTTGTCATTTATTACAGTGAATATATAAACTGCAGCTATGTTTAAACTGCTAGTGACAATTATTTTTGCTTTATTTTGAAAGGTATAGACAGGAAGTGTTTTTATTTTGAAATGCAGGGAATTATCCTAGTGCTGCTGCTAGCCTCTTGCTGATGTTATGAAGGTTATGTGCAGAATATGAAAGTTATGTATCCCTTGCTATTCGTCAACATCAGCAATTTCACCAAGTAAATATTTAGTTTGAAATTGTCGGTTTCAGTCGTTATTTGAAACGTCCACCACACAACATGCCTTGAGTTGATTATTGTTGTGAACTGGCACTTAAAGGTGGGTGATTTAGCCTTGAAATTAAATCACAGTGTTTCAAATAAATTCACGATAACATTTATGACATAAACACTAAACAAAATTTCATCGCCGAGCGCAGCAACCAGGCAGCTGCATTTATTAGTGTGCACAAAATGAAAGTTATTTTCTTATCAAAGTTTCTGTCACTGATGACAGACAACCTATCTATGTGTCACCACCAGTATTATAGTTCAGCTGTATACACTGACCTGGTATTGCAATATGCCACTTGTAATTGTATGCAATAAGTACGGGGTTTTAAAATAATTCGCTACATTCGCACCTGCCTCAGGCCTGTCTGTGCAGTCCTCCAAAGGATTCCCTTCCTCCCCTGGAGAGCTCTGAGGCTCCATAGAGAAGTCGCAAGGCTGGGCACGTGACAGCGGAGTCTGTGCTTGCTCAGGTATCGACCCCTCCCTCGTGGTCGAGTCATCTTCATTCCCATCATTCTCTGTCTCAGTGGTGCAGGCGTTCTCATGATCAGGCTCCTTTATAACTGTGGCACAATAGCAGAAAAATCAGGGTTAATATTAATGTTCTACAAGCCAGTGGTCACCATATAAATAGACTGATACAACAGATCAAATCAATATAAAGACTTATTACTTGCAAAACTGTCCAGATCTAAAATGTTGATATATTATTGGATACTTTTGAACAATTAAGTTTAAAATACAAAACTTGAATTTGCAGAAAAGTAAAAGTCAACAATGGAAATCAAATTTATCATGAAGTGTATGAATACATTATTGTATTACATTTTTATGCTGTTCATAAAAAGGTAATGATTATGCTTGATGGTGATGTCCTGGAGTCAGGTGGTCTGCCAGCACCACTAACCTAACCCCATAGAGGCCTGTATAGGGTTAGGGTAAATAGTAGGGGTGCAACGATACACAAAATTCACGGTTCGGTTCGATACTTTGGTGTCACGGTTCGATATTTTTTCGATACAAAAAAAATGTTCATGCCTTTTTAATTTGTCATTTATTAAAATTATAAATATATATTTTAACTCAAAAGTACAGTTTTTAAATTTAACCCTAACCCTTGTGCGTGTTTTTTTATTTTGACAGCGAATGCGCACCTGCGGACCACTTATGTGCAGCCCTGGTTATTTAGCTCATCATATTGCAGCCACAGAAATTCTTTTGTCCATGAAACCATAAAGCTGCACTTTCTTTTTGCCTTATAGTCTGATTTGTCATAACTTCTCCGTTTTGTGGTAAGGGTTAGGGCTAGACGGCCAACACGTTAACGAGCTAACTGCGCTAACACACTAGTTCACATCAATGTAATTAAGCATTGCATGGCACATCCAACATACTGTTTTACTTTAGTCCATGACGCGCTTACCTTCAGGGTCATACGTCACATGAAAACCAAAATAATTCCAAACGCCAGATCTGAATGTTGCAAGGAGAGCTTAACTTCTGTCTTGCTAGCTTGCCCTGCGCTCATACTTCTGACGATGCTGTCTGTGTTGAGCGCTCAGTGGATCTGCGCTGGACAGTGCAGCCTAGGCGGAGTAGTCGAACGCAGATTCACTGAGCGCTCAACACAGACAGCATCGTCAGAAGGAAAGTTGATAAAATAAATTACAAATGTTGTATTGTTCGATACATACGCGTACCGAACCGAAAGCACTGTATCGAACGGTTCAATATCGATACGAATATCGTTGCACCCCTAGTAAGTAAGTGGCCCCCAAATCACATGACTGATTTAAAATGACACAACCTCGCAGTGTCTCGTTTCAACTTTTGTCCAAAGTGTGAACCAATATGTACCAGTTTTTTTATTTTGCTGATAGGCAAAGCACAATAAGACTTATGATAAATGATTTACACGATGCTTTCCATGAATGCATCGTCACATTTAGTGCAATAAGAAAAGGTAAAAATGGGATTTTCTAAAGAAAGCCCTCACAAACAAAGTGCTTGTGAGAAAAAGAAAGGAAAAACAAACATGTCACTCCCCATTTCTGTAGGAAAAATGCACCACACCAACCAGGGGAAGAGTGAGCGTGATGGTAAAAGATTTGTGACACTCTGCTTATTTGGAGTGTGTAGTTAGTGTGTAGTTAGTGTGTAGTTAGTGTGTAGTTAGTGTGTAGTTAGTGTGTAGTTAGTGTGTAGTTAGTGTGTAGTGTAGTCATTATTTTCTTTTGTGCATCCAAACAGTGAGCCAACTGTTGAATGTCACAGACGCTGGTAAAAAAATCTACCAAAGACAGTTTGCAATATAAACACTGTCCCCACGTGGACAACAGGAGGATGCACCCTGAACGTGCTGGGCTTGTGATGTCATTAGTTATTTTGTTTTAGCAGCAAACTGCAAAAACACATAATTTGTTCCCATTTTAACACTACAAAAAAAAGTGCCAAAAATGGTCACTATGTGCACAGAAGAGTTCATGAGAGGTTCGCGTGTGAAACGCATGCTCAGTCATGCTTTAGGACGCATTTGGAGTTGGAGAGCCTTGGATGCCCTTCAACAAGCCTGGAGAACTACTTCAAGCACTTATACGTTTCTATATTGTGGTAAACACGTACTTGGCTCTGTAGTCATATTAGTCATCAAGTTATAAGTAAATAAGCATTATTTATGACTACGTCTATGTGTGTTTACCTTTCAGGTCTGAAGTGTATTCCATTGGTGCCATCCATTCATAGTCATACATTCGCTTGCTACCGGAAGGGAGCATGCTGAAGATGTCATCTGTGGTGGACTCGGAATCTACGTGCATAGACACGGTCCCGGCCATCCCGCTGTCCGACCACAAGTTGAGGGAATGCGGGTCTGGCCCTTGGCGCACCTCCCTGTCACCGGCCTGGTCGCTCTGGTCTCCGTCCATTTCAGCACATCCTCTCGAGTTCTTGTCTTTCATCAGATAGTGACAAATGGCGTCTATATTTTCCTTCTTCACACCAGACATGAGCGCTTTGGCTCTCCGTGGGTCGATATTGTTGTGCTTGGCTCCAGAGCTGAAGTCATGTTTCTTGAAGCCAGCCTCTGCAGGCGGCTCTACGCTCGCCACGCCAGGAAATGCGTCCCTACCATCCCGCTGAACTGTATCCAGTTGTGCTTTTAACATTTCGATTTCTTCGCTTTTCTCGCGAAGTTCCATTTTCAATACTCTTATCCGGATGCTGACCATTTTACGGATCTCGGACAACGCAGTCTCCAGCACTACGGTGATGTTTCTCCCGAGGTGCTCAGTGATGTCGCTAACCGAGCAGAGAAGCTCTTCGTCGGGTTCCAGCTCCACGAAATCACCGTCAGCTGCACTTACTGACCCGGGAGGCTCCATGAAGACGCCGTGGGCTTCAGGAGACAGGCTCGCTTCAGTGAAACTGTGGTTTCGTTTGCGACTCATAGATTATTTGGATGGAGCGCTCGGTTTTCTTCAGTTTGGGTAGCTGGAAGCTATTTAGCAAGCTAATGTTTGGATGGTGCTGAGAGACGGTCGGATTGTTAGGTTTGCCTCACTTAACGTGACTGTTACCGGAAATGTATTTTCAAAATAAAAGCATTTCGTGCCGAATAGCTGTCTGGATGTAGGCTCATTACCCATTTTGTTTCGAAATGAGTGAATGGAAGTATTGTTTTCGACACGTGGTACTTGACAGACACAGAACAGAGCTGCAGCAATATCAGAGTTTACATGAATTACTATAAGCCAAAAGCATGCACCAGAAAACGAATGCACTGCACTCAGTGAAAATAGGAATGGAACTGATCTTATATTTATTTCACACATAACTATACCATATAAAATCTATTTGAAAACAAAAGACATATCAGTGCATCTGTATATGCTGTCTCTATATAAACATCTGTATACTTATTTGTACATAATCTGTTCATAACTATTCCCACCTGTTATCCCCCCACTCTGTGTATAATCTGCTCCTGTTGCACTTACTGCTCTTGCACTTCTGATTAGATGCAAACTGTATTTTACTATCCCATATTTATACATGTGTATTTATACAATACAGTTGAATCCTAATATCATTAGATACATAAAAACAACGTCTTATAAAAACAAAACGCTAGTGACTCTATCAATGTTATTATTGATGGACTGAATTTACAAGTTTTGCTGTTTTCCTGTTGGATTATTATTGTTATCAGCATGAAAGACACATAAGTGCGTCGGTGGCCAAGGCATGCCTGTTCTCTCCTCAGTCTCTCTCCTCTCAAAGATCAGAACAAAATCAGTGTTAGCTTAGAGTAGGTTAATTAGATAAGTATAATTCAAGTCATTTGATTATTATGTGATTATTATTATTACTTGGTTTGTTGTTTGCTTTGCTCCTGCTAAATTGCTTTACTAAAACAATCTTCAGAAAGTCTAAATTGTGGACATTCCCTTTTTAAAAATCTGAGTATTAGCCTTTGAATAAACAGTATCACCTTGGAGCTTAGTTTTCCAAGCCACTAAATTGAATCCACCAAGTCCACCTATGTAGAAGGGAGCTTCTGCAACAGTGTGGCTGGTGAAATACTGGGCCTGCAAAGCTATTCATGACCACTGGGTTTTTATCAGAGTAGGCAGGGTAGACATCTGGAGGATAGAGGCAGTTAGAACTGGGGGAGTCCCCTCACCCAGCAGCTCCATCTAACTTCTTCAAAGACTACTGGGTACCGGTAATACTCACAGGAGCAAACATTAGGATTTCTTAAACAAAGAGCCGATTCAGATTTCCAGTATTGGGGTGCTGGCTCTACAGATTAACAACGCTTTTCAAAGCTTTTAATCAGCTCAGAAACACAGGCCTACATCATAATTTTAAAAAGTAAATTTTACTTTAAAATAAAAGCACATCTGAAATTAAGGGAGCACTGTGTGACATGGTTCACTGTATATATCTACAGGATGATTAAAAGTGAATTATGTATTAGCAAAAAAGCTGTTTACATGTTGTACATTTAGCCAACGATGTTTTTTCATTGATATGTTAATATTAAAGTATCTGTCTACCCTCTCTGTTTTAAAATGCAATAGATGCCCTTATCTGTTTAACGTGGAGAAGGGCATCTATACAAGTAGTTGTATGTTGAAATGCAGGGTTAAAGTGGACATGAAACTCCACATGTGTGAAGACTATTTGAAGCGTGGAGCCCTGCTCTCAAAAACTGGATTTAGGGAATAAGTGCTTAAAGTTAGAATTTTTAGAATATGTTTAGCACCATCTTGTGCCAGTACTAAGCATGACAATTACCCCAGCCTACGCAGCAGCAGAGCAGCCCACCAGACCCCCGACCGGGCCAGCCTGCAGCCCCAGAGAGGCGAAGGGGGGTGGGGGGCATGATGCCAATGACCGTTTGCCAGACAACAGCTGGTGTCAGCTCAACCCCTCCCAAGAACCCTCAATGTCTACGGAGTGCAGGAGTAGAGTGCAAATGGCCAGAAGCAGCAGGTAGTGGCTGAATCTGTGATGATGTCGTGAAGCAATACAGAGGGTATACTGGTGCCCACAGCGAGCAGGAGAGTGCGGTTCAACTGTGGTATAGGCACAAATAAGAAAAGCACAAACAATCAAACATATTTAAAAAAAACTGTGGTACAGGAAAGAGGAACTTCAAATAACACAGGAACATGATCAGAGAACACTGCATCACAAGTTGAGAAAAGAACATAAATGAAGATCAAGTGTGTCCGCCTTTATGTGTGGAATGAGACACAAGGTTAAAAGTGTCCGTGATGTTTACAAAGTCCTTTGCCACTGGCTCATTAATAGAACGTGAACATTAAAATCCCTAACAATGAGGACACCATCATATAAAGCATAATGTCAGTCAAGAAACCATAAAAGTCAGCCCATCCATCCATCCATCCATCCATCCATCCATCCATCCATCCATCCATCCATCCATCCATCCATCCATCCATCCATCCATCAATAAACACAGACAAACAGGCACACACAGACACAAACATGCATTGCCACCCTCATGCACACATATGCAAATACTCAGCACGCACCCAACATGGAGACAAACAGAAGTGAACACTGTACACACACCAACATTCTCATACTCTATGTAAAGTCCCCCCTCCCTGGACCCAGCAACCCCGCCGACCCTGGTAGGCACTCCCGTTCCCTGGAATCCACCAAGGGCAACAGCCTGCCCTTGGACCAGGGGTACTGCCAAGCCCCACAGACGCTGGGGCCAAGTGCCACACACCAACCCGGACCCATGCCCCCAAGGCCCAGCCAGAGCCCCAGCCTGGAGGTGGAGCACACACAGAACCCCAAGCCTGCCCCAGACCCACCTAGGTGCAGCTAGACTACTAGCCTGGTACCTATGTCTGCCAGCACAGGCCAGCCTCCATCCTCCTGCACACAGCCAACAGAAAAACACCACCCAAGAGCACATAAACCACAATAATGAAGGCAGGACAAGACCACAACCACGCGTCGACCTTTGCCTTCGGTCGCACAGACTTCCCCGTACAGGCACCAACTCCACTGGGTAGTCACCATTTCAGCCACCATTCGGGCCAGCTCCTCGCCTTGCCGGCCTGGTCGTGGGTCTGCCGTGCCCCCCATCCTGGGTTTCGACATCCCTTTAAACATGCACAAGGTGAGCCTCTCTAAATTAAATGAAATGGGCTTAGAAGAAAATCATCTATTTGATGGTAAGTCCCTCTCTCTAAAAAGGATTGATCCAATCCACTCCAAAGCCACAAAAATCCTTATTTTTGCACAGATTTGACCTTTTAAAGGCATGTGGTCTAAACTTTTGATCAGGACTGTACTGTAACACTGTTGCACAATTTTTGCACGCAGGAACATATTTTCAAGAGTCCCCCAATGATGTCTTGAATACTTTGTCATAAGTTGAAAAATGCAACAGCGCTGTTTTCACAAACGCAGTTCGACTTCTCAAACACTTTCTGACCAAGAGGCACTGAACAATGAGGGCCACATTTAAGGCTCTCAAGTAACACTAGTCTCAGTATCACTGCCTGTCAGCTCCACACTATGGCTGATGTCCTCAAACAACAAGCTCTCAGGAAGGAACAATGCAGCAAAGGTAGGGCTAAATCCGGCATCCTTTCCCTTTTACTTTGGCTGCTGTATATAAACTACGTAGAGCTGCATGGAGCGGCACTATGTCCAACTGTCACATCATACATGACAATTTTTCATTTTAACAGCTTCTTAGACACGCCTGATAGAATACCTGGATGCAGGTCTGCACATTTCACATTTCTGACTTTATATCATCTGTTATATTTTATCTGTATCATATTGAATATCTTTCTGTGTCAGAATGTGTAACTGTTATTCTGTTTTATAGAAAACTAACATAACAGAGCAACATCAGTGCAAATTACAAAATGTAAATTCTTGTCTGCATTTTTCTTCATGATCTGGCATCGTTAGGCAAGAAGCATTTCTTTACTTTCTACATTTTGTAGTTTTGTAAGTGCGATAGATGATCATTTTTACATTTAATCTCTGTCAAGTAACCATTTCTTATCTGCACTGGGGTGAAGCATTTACATATACACCTACTCAATGACAACATCAATTATGCATTTCTACTTTAGCTATCAGTTTCCACACTACTGTTTCTCTGTCTGCTATCGACTCACATTTCAAGTCTCGCTTTTCATGATACTGAATCAGTCATCCCCATTCCCTGTGCCCTATAAGTTGCTATTTGGTATGCAACAGCAGCTGTGACTTCAGTCTAGGTTCACGCGTACTACTCTTTATCGTGATTTGCATGCACCAAGAATCACCTAAACTGCCCTTCTGTCTCTCATCTCTGCTGTAACATCAACCCAACACATACGACTCATGTGCTTACCTTGTCAAATCGGAAAAAGAGACAAAATAAAATGTACCAAAATAAAGCGATCAGTTTGCTTTCATCTCAAACATAGCTGTCATAACCTCTGGTCTTTCACTGATGGGAGACCAGTGTACAAAGCAGGCTGCTGCCAGCTCTGCTTTCACCGCTCTGAGATCAATTATAGTGGGCGCTTTATACAGAAACAGCTAGCATTAGCAAGTAAATGAGCTTCAATGGTTTATGGTCATTAACAAATAAGTTTCATCTTGTTAACCATCCTTAATGTCTGAGTCTAATATGTTTTACCAAATGCTCCACATTCATATTTTAATCCCTTGTCTACATATAGTCAGTTAACCATGTCGCACACTTTTAATTAAACAGATTTTTTGTTATAAATAGTTTAACATCCTTTTTGACAAAGTCAAAGAGCACTTAATTCTGCTTGCCTTTTTGTAAAACTCACCAGAGATATAAAAAAAATGCAATAGGCGTGGTTGTTGAATCTGCATATAAGAACATCATATATCCGAGATGAGTAACTTAAATTTGTCATCTAAACATAATTTAGTCTTGTAATTGTCATATATATGCGTTTTCTCTGGAAGCTCCGCCCCCTGGACAGCAGCTCAGTTCACCATTGTTTGGAAACTTTATTGTGGTCTGGAGATCTACACTTTACAGGTAAATACAAATTTAAAGCTAAAATACCAATGAGAAAGAGCGTAGACCCTTTATATATAAGTAACATTTGGCGGTAACATTTTTTTTACTAGTATGTTGGCTGGCCAGGAGCAACGTAAGGCACCGGTTAGCTAATGTTAACCATTGTCAATTGGTGTGAGAATCAAATCAGAAATATTCAAATATAATGTGAGTTAAGATTATTTACATTTTTAAAGCTAAATTAACAGACCATTATAAACTTTTATCAGTGTCTGGTGTTACCAGCAACAATTACAAAATTATTATTATTAATGTAGCTGCTCCTTTGAAAGTGTGTCAGCAGTAACAATATCCACACACAGCCTTGGGCACGATAAACATGCAGAACTGCAGAAACTAGGGTGGCCCATTATTTATGTGTCACATGACCCTCTTCCTGTTGAAGAAACAAAAGTTGTATCCAAGATGGCCGACTTCTAAATGGCCACCATGGTCACCACCCATCTTGAGGAGTTTGCCCCCTCACATATACTAATGTGCCACAAACAGGACTTTAATATCACCAACCATTCCCATGTTATTACGGTGTATCCATATAAATGGCCCACCCTGTAGTTTCTGCGGTCAGGGGAATCTACACAGACCCCAGATGTAGTGTAACAGTTATCCAAATGTTGTGTATCCTGTTTGCAAGCACTGAAAATATACTAAATCAAATTAAATGAAAGCTTGCTCCATGCTAGCTGCATGTTCACCATAGACAAGACTGGGCATACTCCAGTTTGTGGGACAACCAACAGCACGCACAGCATTTAGAAAACTGCTCACTTCTTGCTGGACCTACATCTTCCACCGTTTATACACAATGACAGTGACTGACAATGACTGACTAGTTACAGTAAACTGTCAGTGCAATAGCTGCTGCTGTTATTCGGCGTATTGAACACTTACCTTGTAGCTCTGGATACTCTCCTGAGCTGAAGGATACTTTTGAGGTACTATGGCAGCTTGGTCTTGGGCCGCGTCCCACTTTACTATTTGCTATGAGACAGTTTAGTAATTTTCCTGTTGTAGCTTTTCTTGCTCGAGAGCAGCAGGTTTTCTCAGTGCTGTGTTGTATTACAGTTCAAAAAAAGAGTGTCACATGCTTACAGTGTTAAGTGTAAGTCCAGTTTTGTAATTCTGCAATACTGAGAAAATACAGATAACTGGTTAAAGACACATGTTTTTGTTCATTGCCTTGCTGTTTTTAAAGTGTTTAGAATTAATATCTCAGAGATATTTATTTAAACCAAATGATGTACAAAATGTATTTATCATCTGCAGATGTGAGCCTGTAGACCAACTGATATTTATCTGTAATTTGAGATTAGCAAGACAAATACATATATATAATAATTATTAAAATTAAGTCATTATATTGGTTTAACATAAGATAATTAAATACACTGAACATCAAAAGGTTAAACATAAACAAACATTTTGTGTTATATTTACATGCGATAACTGTAAATGACTGAAAAACATAATAAATATATAAAAATCATGTTCATTTAGCATGTAAAAGAGTTGTGCAGCTATAAATCAGAACATTAATGTTGACTAAACAAAATTTATTGTGTGCAACTGATGTACATATTAATTTTTCTTGTTAATCCAACAGTTTACTTTTTGAAGCGTATAGCTTTCATTTTCTGAGTGAATCAAATATGTTCTAGTTGTTCATCGTTGTTATGTACATGCACACCAAAATATTATGGATACTTGTAGCTGATAACTAGGTGTGAATACTGTCTTTTTGTTTGATGTGACCTTAACTTCTGTGATGAATTTAGGCTACATTTTGTAGATGTTACAAGTTAGGTAAAGGCAGACTGACTTTGTACTCAGTGTTTAGCCATATAGTCATTGTTTGTGTGACTTTTCACTTGCAGTTGATCAGCTGTGTTACCTTCAGTATTGTTTTGCACTGAATAATTTGAATTGATTATTTTATACAATATTTTTATTTGAGATTATCTGTTACTAATTTTAAGTAATTAATACTGTCTAAGTCTAAATATTACTCTTATACAATATTATCGGTCACATGCTTCTGTGTTTTGTAGTTCTTTGTGTGCCTAATGTCCAGTGTAACACATGTTCATTGTAATTACAAAGTAGCTCTAACAATACAAAGAGCTTTAATATATAAATGTCCCAACAAAGGACACAAGGTGCCCCTCAAACAAATTAACAACTATTTTCTCTTCTTAGAGGATGTGCAGATATTAATTTATTGAAAAGTTTCAAAAAGAAGAGAAGCTGTGCTTTACAGGGATCTTTGGTGTATTATGGTAGCACACAGTGTTCACAAGCTACTGCTGTCTGAAAAAAGAAAAGTCAACACAGCCTAGGTTTTACCATGTGCGCTTCATACTAACGTAACTCCTCGACCATTTGGACTAGAGAGACACTTCAAACGGTTACTGAAAGACGAGAAGACAAGCTTTACGAAACTTTATGGTGCATCATTAGAAAGCGCATGCAATAACAGTGCAATCACAAGTAAGAATTGATGACGCACGGAGCAGAGAGGCGGGTGTGGAGAAGTGGCAACGCACCAAAAAACAGATTTATAAAACTGAGTAGGCTCAAAAACGTTTTTGTACATATTTAGTGTAGTTCACATTTAAAGTTGATGTTGTGTTGCATTTTGTTCCTGTTTCCACTTAACTATAAATCTGAAAAAACAGAGTCCGTTTGTTGTTGTTTTTCGAATTTAAACTGTGTTTCCATCATAACAATACAATAATATAAAATGAGGCCAGATATTGAAAGCTGAGTTTATTCTGAAAAAAGGGGACAAACGCATTCGTTTATAATATGATTTCTGGTCTTTTTCCAGCCAAAATTACCATATAAGTCCAGGTGGCTTAAATGATGCTTGGTCGATAAAGGATTGTACAACTATTGCAGTGTATACTTGTGCTTTTAGACAGATGTACAGAGAGATGTACAGGCATGAATGATTTCTTGTTTCATCTAGCCAGCATAAGTGGGAGGGCGAGCTGGAGTGGGACAAAAAATTGGCCCGGGCACTTTGACTCAAGACCAGCCCACCAGGTATTATCAGAAAAGCCATAAACCAACGCTGTTGCAACAGTGATGTACACTGCCTTGTTGGTATATAAGTATGATTTCTATACATTTTACATCAGATGACCACTTTGGTTGTAAGATTCAGATAATTATTTACCAAAAGCTAGAGATTTTAAACCACCAACTCTCTCCAGCCATGTTGATGAATTACCTTTATTGGGTGAAAATGTTCATTTCCAGTGAAATGACACAGTCAGACTATGCTTACAGGATGTGATGTTATAACACTAATGTGTAATTTATTTGTTCAAGACGTATTTCTTTGTTATGGTAAAGAACATTAAAATCATGATGAACAACAGGAGTGGCGATTTCTCTAAACTTGTGTATATAATTTGGCATTTCTTATTGTAGGTCAAAAATAAATACATAATATAATTTTATTTAGTTTAAAGGTTTATTTGCAAGACACAAAAACAGGCAAAATTAAAAGTTACAAATGTGCTGTGCATGAAACGAATTCAAACGGGGCGACGGAGCCAGGTGCAGATGTGTGTCACAAGTTAATCTGGCTGTAGGCTATGGTACTCAGCCACAGGTGGTGGTAATTGACTCGACTCCATTTGAGTGCACACAAAGTAAACTGCACACTTTAGCTGTGAAGTGAAAACACTGAAATCGCAGTAATAACACGTACGAGGGGAATAATAACGAAGACTAGATTCTCCTGATCGTTACTCTTGCTGTCCTGTGAACAGCATCGGCGTGGTGTTAATTGTTTGCTGTTCTCACAATCGCCTCCTGCCTGGGAATATCACCAGGTAAACTTCCGACATTTTTAAACATTTTGTTGTTCAACAGCAACAAGACTGTCGGACTGTGTTTGAGGAAACCTCACAAATGTCACAGATGAAATATCTGTTTGCGTGTGCAGAGCGAGTTTAGATATTTGCATCTGTCATTCCTTTGAGCTACTCCTTTAACATTTTTTCTTTTGTTTTGTTTTTTTAATTATCATTTCTGTGTCAGATAATGGAGTCAAATCTGGCGCCTGTGTAGAGCACTCAAAACCCATGAAGGCTTCCAGGGCTCACGATGCACTCCACAAGGAACTGCTCCTGGCACATAAGAAGTAGGTACCATATGAAAACCAAATATTTTCTAACATTTGAATGAAGTCTAATGCGGTCTGTTCATCATTTTTTATCACACACAAATGTGACTTGTAGTCTAAATTACTGCGAGTGGTCAGTAAGACTAGAAAAGTGCTACACCACACTATAGGTGGGAGTACATTACATTGCAAGTCTTCACCTGTTCTTCAAGGGTCACCTGAGGGCGAGTCTGTTTTTACAGGCAACTTCTTTCAACATGTTGCACATATCTTTACAATCATCTGTTCGGGACATTTTTCCACTGATATCTACCATTACCCATGTGATAGTTCATGATTTCTTTGTTAAATAAACTAAATGAGCAAGCTAAGCTTTGTCTGTACAGTCTCTGTTCTTTGTTGTCAATTTTGAGCCAACTTTGTAACACATGTGGGCTCGTTCATAGCTTTGAATGCTTTTTGGAAGCACCAAGTAAAAGTTAATTCTCCAGAGAGAGGGGTTTTGTATGTTGTCAACACATGTAAGTTAGTTCTAGCTTTTTATTTTAGATTCTCGACTTAGTGAGTCCCACTATTGTTGATTTAAATGGGGGGACCGTTTTTCCAGCAGGTTTCAGAGATTGTGTTCTGGGTAACTGTACGTGTTTGTTGTCTTAGTTTGTCTTAGTGTTGTCTTAGTAAGGGTTTATTGCTGGTTAAAGGTGGTCACAAGAAAATGCCAGCTGTAGAACCCTGGTCTTCTGAGCAGGAAGCTAATGAAGTTCACATTTGCATTGATTTTTGTTAGCTTTTGTTATTTTTATCTGTTGTCACATAAACCCCAGTGATCCTGTTTTATTTGCAGCCATACAAGGTTATCTTGGTTTCGTCAAGCTAAAAAATGTTTTCCAGAACAGAGCAGGCTCTTTTAGATTGGTGTCCATAGATGGACAGTGATACATCTGTCTCAATAGTGTTCTTGACCTGGCAAGTTGTTGTGATGAAGTTTGTCTTAACCAAGAAAGAATTCATCCACCTTTTGTCTTGTGTAGTCTTTTGACAGTTTAAGGGGTTAGTAGGCCACTGCAATAATTCTAGTGTCAGATTTTTCATTTGAAAAATTTTCTGACACTCCGCGGGCACCTTCGTTCTATTTAGCATCTTAGAGCACTGGATTTTGGTTGAAACCCACAGCGGGTAAGGAGCTTTCTTGTCTTGACCAAGGACCAAGATGGCGGCGCGTGAACACGAGGCTCAGTGTCTCTCCAGAATCTGCTATTTAGCGTTTTTTTAATCTACTTTTAACCGGATTATTCATCCAGAATTGCTGTGCGTTGCTGACCTACAGCAGACAAGAGCTTCTGGACATCTGGACTCATAACTCCAACAGTTTTATCGCCGATCTCCGACTCATCCCAGAGATCTCCAGAACACCAGAGGCTGCCCACTCTCCCCGGCCGGGCGGAAGTGCACGCAGACGGCGCCGAGAACGTAAACAAAGGCGAGGTAGGCGCGGAGGGCTATGGGCTAAGGGCTAAGCTAAAGCTAACAACAGTATTTTCCTCGCCAATGTCCGTTCTCTGGCAAACAAAATGGATGAGATATGGCTCTCCATCACTAACAACAGACGGATTATGGACTCAAATGTCATGTTTTTCACCGAAACATGGTTGAACAACAGCTGCCCGGACAATGCTATCGAGTTAGCAGGACGCCACACACACCGAGCCGACAGGCTAGCAGATGACTCCGGCAAGACCAGAGGTGGAGGTTTGTGCATTTATATTAACAATGCTTGGTGCATGAACTCCACTACTATTGAGAGTCACTGCTCACCTAATGCGGAGTCTCCTGCCACACCAGAGGAGACAAGACTTTAGACCGTGTTTATTCCAACCTGGCTGGAGCCTACAAAGCAACACCCCTCCCCCACATTGGACAATCGGACCATGTCTCCCTGTTCCTCACACCTCGGTATTCACCACTCATCTAACGTGTGAAACCTGCTGTGAGGACAATTAAAGTGTGGCCAGAGGGGACAGACGCAGTGCTCCAGGACAGATTTAAAAACACAGACTGGAATACGTTCACTCACACAGACCTGGACCAGTACGCCTCATCTGTACTGGAGTACATCTCCAAAACCACAGACAGTGTCACCACCCAGAAACGGATCACCATGTACCCCAACCAGAAGCCTTGGATGAACTGGGATGTTCGTCTCCTCCTGAAGGCCCGCAACACCGCCTTTAGGTCAGGAGATGCACACGCCTACAGTACAGCCAGGGCTAATCTAAAGAAGGGCATCAAAAAAGCCAAACACCATTACAAAAAGAAGGTAGAAGAACACTTCTCCAACTCCAACCCCCGACGCATGTGGCAAGGACTCCAGACCATTACAGACTACAGGACCACCAAACCCTCCCCTGCATCCTCCGATGTCTCCTTCCTCAACAAGCTCAACAACTTTTATGCTCGTTTTGAGCGAGGGAACCCCACAATCACAACCAAAGCAGACGTGACGCCAGACCACAAACCTCTGACTCTCTCCCCCACCGATGTAGGAGCGGTGCTGAGCAGGATCAATGTCCAAAAGGCGGCAGGTCCTGATGGCATCCCCGGGTGTGTTCTCAGAGCGTGTTCTGGGGAGCTTGCAGGAGTGCTCACAGACATATTCAACCTGTCCTTGGCCCACGCTGTGGTACCGGCCTGCTTCAAATCCACCTCCATCGTCCCGATACCCAAAAACTCCAACCCATCTTGCCTCAATGATTACCGCCCAGTAGCACTCACCCCCATCATCACTAAGTGATGAAGCACACTTCAAATCCTGTCTCCCCCCCACCCTGAACCCCCACCAATTCGCATACCGCCAGAACAGGAGCACAGAGGATGCAGTCTCCATCGCACTGCACTCTGTCCTCTCACACCTGGACAACAACAACGCCTACGCCAGAATGCTGTTTATAGACTTCAGTTCAGCATTCAATACAATCCACCCCTCACAACTCATCAGGAAACTGACAGACCTGGGCATCAGTTCCCTCATCTGCAAATGGTCACTGGACTTCCTGACCAACCGCCCCCAACATGTCCGGCTGGATAACCACTGCTCATCTACAATCACAATGAACACCGGTGTACCACAAGGCTGTGTGATGAGCCCTTTCCTCTACTCCCTCTTCACCCACGACTGCAGACTTGCTGATGGTTCCAACACCATCATTAAGTTTGCAGATGACACCACAGTGATTGGCCTCATCAGTGACAACGATGAGGCCGCCTACAGGGAGGAGGTGGATCGTCTGGCTGAGTGGTGCGACAGAAACAACCTGCTGCTTAACACCGAGAAGACCAAGGAGCTCATTGTGGACTACAGGAGGAATGCTGACCCACATCCACCCATCCACATTAAGGGGACGGCTGTGGAGCGTGTGAGCAGCTTCAAGTTCCTGGGAGTCCACATCTCCGAGGATCTCATCTGGACGACCAACTGCTCCAAGCTGGTCAAGAAGGCTCACCAGTGCCTCTTCTTCTTGAGGACTCTGAGGAAGAACCACCTGTCCTCAGACATCCTGGTGAACTTCTATCGTTGCACCATCGAGAGCATCCTGACCAACTGTATAACAGTCTGGTACGGGAACTGCTCTGCCTCGGACCGGAAGGCGTTGCAGAGGGTCGTGAAAACTGCCCAGCGCATCGCCGGAGCACCACTTCCTGCCATAAAAGACATCTACAGGAAGCAGTGTCTGAAAAGGGCTGGGAAAATCATCAAAGACCCCAGTCACCCATCACATGGACTCTTCACCCTCCTGCCCTCTGGGAGGCGCCACAGGAGCCTCCGGACTAAGACCACCAGGTACCGGAACAGCTTCTTCCCCACAGCTGTCAGACTCCTGAACTCTGCCTCCTGACATCTGACCCACGTTAACACATGGACTGAACATACACACACCCACAATGGACAACTGTACCCTCAAACACACAATAATAACATGGACTGAACCACCATTCACAACCACTAGCACTTTATATAGCCTCTGTAGGAATTATATCTCACTTATCTTAACTGCACTACTGTATAGCTCTGTGTAAATAATCATTCTGTACATACGATAATTTTTAATCCTACAACTGTTTATAACCTGCATAGTTCCCATTTCTGTTTAGCTGTATATCCCAGATTTCTGTATATTTTTTTATTTCATATTCTGTATAGTTTTTCATAGTTATATCCTGTTCATAGCCTGTACAGCTTGTACTCACTACAGCCTGGACATACTGTACTTAAAGTTATAGCATATTCATAACATACCTTCATACTGTGTATTATAACATACCATAATAGACATATTTCTGTAATATACTTACATATCTACATTATTGCTAATATATATTATAATATATCTATATCATGGCTAAAGCACTTCTGGATGGATGCAAACTGCATTTCGTTGCCTTGTACCTGTGACATGTGCAATGACAATAGAGTTGAATTCTATTCTACTCTAATTCTATTGATGTCAGTGGCTTTTATTTCCTCCTTTCACCAGCTTATTGTCCTTATTGTCCTGTGTTGACTGCTGGGATCTTGTTCCAGAGGTGTGGACTTGAGTCATATGACTGAAAAGAAAAAAGTCTTGTGACTTGTCTTGGACTTTTACACCGATGGCTTGCAACTTGAACTGAACTTGAAACTGTTTACTTGAAAAGCCTTTAGATTTGGAGTAAAATAAAGATAATAAAGTTTATGTCATGGTCTGCGACCCAGTGAGTTGAATTGTTTATTATTTACTTGCCACATTATTGCTGTCGGTGTTTTGGTTTTCTTCCCTTTGCCCCTCATGTTTCTCTGTGCTCCCTCTGTTCTGTGTCTTGCTATCCCTGCCTGTGTGTTCCCTTGTTTCCAGTGTAGTCAGGTCACTGTGTAAAGCCCGTCTCTCTGAGTCTGTGTCTTTGCATGTGTGTTGAGTTTCCTATTTTATCCTGTTGAAGATGGTGGACATCTTGTAACCTTTTGAAGAAACAACATATTTGACACAAGGTAAGAACAAAGTCGCAATTAGTGCTGTCCATCCATACTGTTCCTCAATCACCACCTTAAAAAACTTAAGCCTCAAGTCAATTTCCTGAATGGCCTGGTAAGGAGTTTCCAAGCATCTTTGAACAAAAGATTTCTTGGAATCATTATCAGTGTGCGAATGGCTAGAGCAGCCTCCTCAGATCCAGTGTACCTCAAAGCAGCTGCTTTGGATCCAAAACAATGACGTGGTCCCACCTCTGTCTTGTTCTTCCCACTCAGCTGACATCTCAGGATTTGCCTTACTGTCTGTAGATATTTTGTGGTTGCTGCTTTCCTAGTGGCAGCTTCACGGTTCCCATTTGGCTGTGGGGACAAAGGTCTTAAGGAGACAGGACTCACCCCATCTGGTCCAGTAGACTTGCCTGAGTGGAGTCTTCTCATTTGTCTCTGAACCTGGTCTTGAGTGAAAAAGATAGGTGGGGTGATAGAGGGGCGTCAGGACTTTTACAGGAGGCAACGGTGCAATGTGGAGAGGGAGGGAGAGAGAGTGGTATGGCTGTGGATGTAGCTGACTGTAGCGATGTAGCGAGAAAGGAAAAAAACATATTTATCAACGTGTCAGAGCACTCCTGACGTTGTGGTACATCTTATCTCCTGTTGGGGTAAGGCTGTTGGGGGGTGAGCATTCACTGCAGTGTCGAATCTGTTGAAAAACACATTCAATTCATTAACTCTGTCCTGGATGACTCAGCCCCAGCCTCTGCTGCTGAATTGCTGCATCTGTTGTTTTCTTTAGCCAGTAGATGTGGATCATCGCAGGGGCTGATACTGTCAATCTCCCCCTGCTTGGGACACCTACTTGAATATCTGCCACTGCGATGGATACTCAATCCTGTTTATGGAGGTTACTATAGTCTGCTTTTAGCTCCACTAGCCACTAAGCACTGGTGCAATATGTTGTGTCATTCTGCCATATGCTCTTCTGATATTGCTCGGTCTCAGTTGGGCTGTATACACTGATAGTATACCTTGGATGTCTCAGTGGAGAGTAGCTGGCAGCGCTTCAGGACTACTTCGTGCGCACAGACGGGAGCATGTTTAAAGAAGCAGCCACACGAAACGGCCTCCTGGACCTGGACAAGTTCACTGAATTTGTGACCTGCTACATCAGTAAGTGCACAGAGGATGTAACGGTCTCCAAAAACACACCACGAGAACCAACGAGAAGCCCTGGTTCACTGCAGCAGTACGTGCATGTCTGAGAGAGAGAGATGCTGCTTTCCGGTCTGGAGATAAACCGGCTCTCAGAACAGCCAGAGCCCACCTCTCTCGCGCCATCCGACATGCAAAGCGTGTGCATGCACAAAAGATCCAGAGCCACGTCCACAACACAAAAGACTCACGCAGTTTATGGCAGGGCATTCAGGCCATCACACAGTACAAGCCTGGACCAAGCAGCTGCATCAGTAAGGCCTCCTGGATTGTGCTTGACCCCTCACACTCCTCACATGGACTCTTTTCTCTCCTTCCATTTGGCAGACGCTACCGCAGCATCGGGGCCTGATCCTCCAGACTACGGAATAGCTTTTTCCCACAAGCCATCAGACTCCTGAACTCACTACCAGGCCCCCATCTCCCCCCACAACACACCCCCACACAAACTGTTAACAGACTCTTTTGCACTTTACACACCACTCCCTCTGTAAGATGGTAAATGGTAAATGGCCTGTATTTGTATAGCGCTTTTACTAGTCCCTAAGGACCCCAAAGCGCTTCACACTACATCCACCCATTCACACACTGGTGATGGCAGCTACATTGTAGCCACAGCCACCCTGGGGCGCACTGACAGAGGCGGAGCTGCCGGACACTGGCACCACCGCCACATGCTGCTTTATAGACAAATGTTTTACTCCAGGTTTACAAGCTGGTGACTTTAAACCACTCCAAACTCTAAATTGTAACTTCTCTTGATCCCCTAAGACTTAAGTGTATATTTGTTTTTCGTACTCCTTTTTATATCTATTTATTAGCCCTTTTCCACTGATGTAACCGGAGCCCTGTCGTCTTGCTTCTCTGTATGCTGCACTGGATATAGCAGAGATGACAGGATGAAGGTTACTCTGACTTTGACTTTCCTGAATTCTGTCTCCATTGTATACCTCTTCATGATCCTAGCCAGGGATATGAGTCTTTACTTGGCAGTGCTCTACAGCTCCAATAGCTAGCTTTGGAATTTCTCCCCATGTTGCCTTGATCTTGGCATCGCATATCCGTCTCCATGGAGGGTCCTCCTCATTGTGGGTCCTTGTAACCAAGCATTCCAGTGGTTTTAGATAAGTTATTTGGTTGCAGTGATGGTTGCAGTAGAGATTGTCTGTGCTGCATATACATCTGTAGTTGGTACTGATAGGTTTGTAACTTGAACCCATCCGCTGGAACGTTGAAGACAATATAATTACACAGCAAAGCAAGACACAAGGCACCAAAGTTCTCTGGTTTACTCATGCATGAGGGAGACCTGCCTAGAGCCAAGTGTCGTCCCACCACTTGACCTCCACCAGACTCTCAGCCAGGCTCCCCATAGCACTCCTTTTATTGTGGTTACATGAATATGCATAGGGTCATTAACATATAGCATCTTACATAGGTATACATGTGAACAAAGAATACTGTGTGTGTGTGTGTGTGTGTGTGTGTGTGTGTATGTGTGTGTGTGTGTGTGTGTGTGTGTGTGTGTGTGTGTGTGTGTGTGTGTGTGGTACTGCTGATCAAAGGGTCATACATCCTTGGTCAGGAAGAGGGTAGCCTCACCCTAGATAACACGGTGAGGAAGTCCTGCAGCTCATCTAAACAAAAAGCACTTAGACTAGAACAGATGCAACTACGTTAATCCTACCATAAAATAATAAGAGAAGGTACGACCTCTCTCGTGCTCCCAGGATGTGGGTGTGCATTCTAGTGTGGAATACACACCAAGCCTTTGCAGCCTGTTAAAGATCACAGTCCTATCACTACACAATTGATTATACACCTCTAAGCATATATGGTTAAATATTTCTAAGCATAAATGACAATCAACAATACAAAACCTAACAGGTACTTCACATAGTCTTGGTAAATCAGTCAGTAGGGTCTGATTTTACCAGTAGGCCTTTACCTGACATCATGGCTCCCCCTTGCTGTAGCTTTCGAGTTTTACCTCATCAATCTTCAGTTGTGATAACAGTTGCTTCCTGATGCTGGAACACTGAGCTACTAGTTGCTTCTTTGTTAGTCTAGATTTTAGGTGTTGAAGATTCCTTAGGTCCCACCTCCTCTTGATGTAACACCTTCCGCTGGTAGGTGTGGTAGCATTTCAACAGCCCCGTATTCTCATCTTAACTGCAGTTTTTCTCTGCTTCCTTTATGGATAAAGGGGTTTGGCTCTGAGCAGCAGATCAGAACTTCAGCAGGTGCTTGAGAGGAGGAAAAGGGAACAGAGTTACCAGGATGAGGAACAACATAGTAGGACTCCTCTGGAGAAAGTCCTACTCAGACGTCAGCAGAAACAGCATGAGGTAGTAAACTTAAAGTGTTGCACCAGCTTTAGCTACTTTTAGTAAGTTCCTTCATTTAATCGGATCATCCATTATAAACAGTGTCTAGTAGGGTTCAAGACCATTTCCTCCAAGACTACTGTAGGGTATTTATCTTACAATATAAACCACCCTGAGGTTACTGCTGTTGTGATTTGGTACTATATAAAACATAATTGTACTAAGGAAGGACTGTAGATAAAATGAGTGGATTTCAGATATCATGAAGAACATTATTAACACAGAACGCAAACGGACTGAACTCAGTTAAAGCACTTCTTACTCAATGCGTTTAATATTTGCATACATTCACGCAGAATGTATTTCATAAACAATAAACATATTATGTCATAAAAAGGACCTTTTTATGACATGAAAAAAGTTACTTTTTCTCTGTCATTTATTTTCAATAATAAGTTCTATGTGCTTCTCTTTGTCTCTTAGAGAGAGAGAAAACAAGATGAGGAGGTACGAGAGGAATCCCAGCTGATGGAGTTTGTTCGAGTCCGACAGAACTTAAGAAAGATCCACACCGTGGTCCAGGAGAAGAATGCAAACTCTTGAACTGTTATTGAAAAATATGAAAAGATTTATTGTTTCATTTCACTTTATTCAATGTCTGATGTCCTTTACATGTAAAAACACTGGTTGTTGAAATACAGAAAGGAAAAAAAAAATTAATACAAAATTGTTACACATTTTTGTTATACTTTACATGTGCTATATTATATACTTTTTAAAAAGAAGATATTCATAAATGTAAATAGGAACTGTTCTTTAACTTGTGCTGTTTAGTTATATTGAAGTCTTGTTATAAATTACTGCTACGTTTATGTTTTAATAATACCAGATGTTTTTGCAAACAGTTGCACATAAAATCCTGAACACTGCAGGACAATTAGCATGTTTTGTTGTGAAGTGGAAAAAAATACAAATCAAAATGTAAAATTCACAAAATTTGGCCAATAACTCTTGTTAGTGATGGAACGGACTGTGCTGAGGCTTCGGGGTATGTGTCAAGAAATCCAGTATTAGGAATAAAATGATTAAATAAAGCTGTTTTTATACACATTGCTATGTGCTCATTAAAGAGGGAATTGGATTATCGTGATTGTGCAGAGGGTTTTGCAACATGCTTACACATTATACCGTTTAAAAGTCAGGATGATATTTCTGGGCCAAGGGATCAGGGTTCAGAATATCCTGAACTTAGATAATAGATAGAATCAGTAGGATAATATTAATCAAGGTTAGGCAGGGAGGAGTTTTCTGTTATATTCCAGGAGAAGAGCAGATACGAGACAAGGCCAGATGTGAACAGAGAGAGAAGATTCGCAGGGAGACGGCAGGACCGCCACTTTGCTTCCCAGAAGAAGACAGTCATAACAATACTTGTTTGTTCTTGTTTTATAAAACTGTACAGCCCGCTCTGATGGTCATCCTCTGTGTGAGACAGACGGCTGATTTCACTCTGAGGTCCAGCGCTGTAAACTTGTAATTTCAAGTGCTGAAGCAAATTAAATCTTTTAAACGACAGAAGTTCTCCTGTACTTCCTTAAGAAAAAACAAACATGTCACCAGAAAGTCTTTTATGAAGATTCTTCGTCATGAGGCTTGCTTCATTAGGGTGAGTGATGTCACCGATGACATCTGAAGCCTTGCTGGTTCAGAAAGTGGTTGGAGTGTTTGTGTAATTGATGATCATATATTAAGTAGATTGGATCCATGCAAAATTTTCATGTTAGTGTTCAAGCTTGTTTTCATGGAAAAAGAAGTGTCTCCCCCTATATGGCATCACTTTGTCCTGATTTCTCCTAATAAAATATTACACATAATGTGCAATGTGTTACTGCGACTACAATATTCACAAGTCGGATTTTTTTCATCATTCTAAGGTGAAGTATTTGTTGTGTGCCAAGCACCTGACCTATGGGTATCATCTAGAAAGAGGTGCATTAATCCAAGCTGGCTGTGGGATACTCGTCCACTCTGTGGGATACTCGTCCACTCTGTGGGATACTCGTCCACTCTGTGGGAGCCAGGGATTGAACCACCAACCTCCTGATCAGCAGCTGCCCTGCCCTACCTCCTGAGCTACAGCCACATCATTAAATATTTTTTTAAAGTGTCATTAATTAAAAAAAATGTAAAATCATTCAAAGGCATTTAAAGAAATTTGAAGCATTTAATAAATAATAAACACTTTAATGGAATAGTAATGACTGATATAGTTAATTATTTCAATTTTAATTTGTAATTAATTAATTACACATTTAATTATGTATTTATTTTGGCATTTGTGGGCCTCAAAGCCCAAGCACAAAATATAGTTTCTTCCCTCTGCTGCTGAGGATACATTCATCTGAGTCACCAGCCTCAGAAATCACAAGTTAACAGCAGCTCAGATCAGAGCCCAGATAGATGCACACAGAGCTCCAGTAGCAGACACATCTCTACATGTTCAGAGGAGACTGTGTGAATCAGGCCTTTATGGTCAAACAGCTGCTGAGAAACACAAGGAGTGGACATTAGACCAGAGGACATCTGTGCTTTGGTCTGTCCACATTTGAGAACTTTGGTTCCACCTGCCGTGTCTTTGTGCGATGCAGAAGTGAAGGCAAAAGGACCAACAAGTGCTCAGCATCTCTGGGAACTCCTTCAAGACTGTTGGAAACCGTTTCAGGAGACGACCTCATGAAGCTCATGGAGAGAACGCCAAGAGTGAGCAAAGCAGGACTCAAAGCAAAGGGCGGCTTTCATTACTACATAATTCCATATGTGTTCATTTATACTTTTGCAGTCTTGATTGCAGCAAGGAGGAATTATGGCAGGAGCCCTAGCTCCGCCTGGAAGAGAGAGCTGGGGATTCAGTAACAGCAGGTCCTCATCTTTGGCCTACACCTTTGCCATCATTATATCTGGCAAGGAGTAGGCTGGGGCGCCACACAGCTGGGCCTCCAACGCCAACTAAGACAAGCTTCTCTTAAACATAAAACAGAAATTTGGATGCCAGATGGATCAATATCTACCCACCCATCAGCCATAAATGAGTAGTTTGAGAAATTCTACCGCGACCTTTACATCACCTTTTTTTTTTTAGGTATTTACAAGTCTGAAGCTTTACTAGTAAGCACTTCAGACTTTCACAACCACCAGATCATTCAGTTACTGATGACATACTTGATTTGGACCCTTGTGCAAAAGGCAATATTTGAATAAATTATTTCAAGATTCACCGAGCTGGGAAAAAACTAGATTAACATGAATAAAGGATCTCAAAATGGAAATTCCCAAAGAATTCTGGCAGCTCTGTCTAGAGCGTTCTGTATTAGACAATGTTTGATACAATTTAAGAGAGTACTTAGTTACAGACAAGCAAAAATGTATCCAACTGTGAGTGTAGCATGTGCAAGATGCCAATCAGGTTCCAACCACATTAGGGAATATGTTTTGGGGGTGCCCTCGGCTACACAAATTCACAAGAATGTGTAGGTCTTTCATACACATGCAACAGAACAATTTCACCATCGGCCCACATCTCCACCTTTAGGATTCCTGCCCAAGCTGTTATGGTTTCGTCACCACAGCTAAAAGCGATTGCTTTCGCCTCAGTCACGGCTCAAAGGTTTATTCTTCTCCACTGGAAATTAGACAAACCTCCTTCTTTTAACAACTTGGTAAAAGAAATGCTTTAAATGTTACAGCTGAAAAAACTGAGCTACAGCAATTCAGTTCAATTTTATTTATACAGCACCAAATCACAACAGCAGTCACCCGAAGGCGCTTTATATTCTAAGGTAGGCCCAACAATAATCCTTACAGAGGAAAAACTCAGATTCATGGATTTAAAATGGACTCGTAAAGTTTTGGCGAACTTAAAATAAAACAAAAAATAAAGCTCGCTAGCAAACATGAAATAACTTTGCCAGTGTTGGTCTATGGGATGCCAATAATAGTCCATTTGATTAATTTACCATGCTGAGCATTGTTACGTTAACTTGGTGATGACTTTGCTTACAGAACTGTTATATCGTGAGTGGTGCTTCATATGCCAATGTGGCCACATTGTACATCATAGTCATGCACTTTATTTTCATGTTTTACAGTAACAGACACGCGTTTTCAAGAACACAGGTTTATTGAACTTTTTTAACTAACATTTCTCAAACAATTGTGAGGACAGAATATCCATTGTACTAATTTCATTTTTTATATCATGGATTTTTTACATTTGTGACACTACCATTCAAACCCAGGTCTACTTAATAAAATTACATGTTTCCAACTTCCTGTACTTTTTTGCATTTATCAAAATATGCTGATATTTTATTTACAATGCTTTCTGTAGACAGTGCTGAACAGAACTGTTGGCAGGTCAATGAGCTGCATATCTATTGCTCTTCCTCCTCCAGGTCCCAGCAGCTGCTGAATAGGCAGGCATAATTCAGTCAGGTCCGCTGTTCTCCAATCCCCAAATCCAGACTCCTGTACCCAAACTGCCAGACGTAGAAGTGTGATTCATCACTCCAGAGAACACGTGTCCTCTGGAGTCCAGTGCTTTACACCACTGCATCCAAAACCTTTCATGTAAGGCTCGGATGCAGCTGATCAGCCACGGAAACCCGTTCAATGAAGCCGTCTAAGTGCTGCTCTCAAGCTCATTTGAAGGCTTTCATTCCCAGTGGTTTTCACTTTGTTATACTACTGGCAGACTGGAATATTCAGCATTGCACAGGCATCCTGTAACGGTACCACGCAGGAATGTATTGAGCTCATGACAGCGACCCATTCTTTCACAAACGTAGAACCAGTCTGCAGGCCTGGAGCTTGATTTTATACAGCTGTGTTCGTGGAAGTGATCGGAACACCTGAATTAAAGGGTTTGGGTAGGCGAGGGAATACTTAATATAGTTTTATTACATTCAGCCATTCTCATAGATGAAAGATCTGAAAGTGCTGTTTGGAAGTGTTGTTTAGTTATATTAAAAAGTCAATCAGTTATCTGCAGGAAACATTTCAATTAAAAAAAAAGATGCTAAATGTCCCAAATGCATTTGTTTAACTGTACTAACATAATGAGCTGAAAGAACAGCTTTGCATGAATGATACAGCTCGAAAGTTTGAAATAAGAACCCACGTAATTCAAACAAATAAAGAAAATCAATTAGCAGGAGCTTTTGACACTTAACATACTGTGATGAGCTGAAAGCTCAGTAATGGGTTTAAAATCACTACAACAACAACGTCTAAATAATTATGGATTCCTGTCTACGCTTTAACAGTGTCAGCGGCACAATAAAAGGGTTAAGATGAGGGGGCGTCACATTTGAATAATCTAATTTGCTAGATGTGGTAGAGCTCTGTGTTGATTGGCTGTCGGCTTTGTGCATCAGTGACTTCTTTCCTTCACCGTCCGTGACGTTAGTGCTGTCGGTAGTTCCTGTAGGAGTCTGATGGTCTTGAGGAACCAGTGCCTTTAACTGAGTAAAAAGTTCATCATCCAGTTCTTGAAACCTTCTTCTTGTCGTGTTAGAGTCAGCGGGGGCAGAGAGACACTGGTACATCTGAAACACAGAGGGTCTCATCAAAACACTGGAGCAAAAAGTTCCTATTTTTAGGTTCTGCCAGAAACATAAAAAGCCAGACGGCTGACAAAACCTAACCAGCACAGATCACCAACTGTCCTCGGCCTCCAGTGAAAGCCAAGAATGAAATTTATTTCAATCAAAGTAATTTTATCCTCAAAAGAAAAAACAATTTCAGGGCTTTCAAAGCCTGATCACATGAAGACGACGGCTGTGTGTAAGCAGCAGGTCTCACCTGGATCATATGTTTGTGCAGTTTGTTGCAATCTAGCAGGGGAAGCTCCTCTGGGAGAGACATTAAAAGGTCCAACACTATGGCACTCTCTGGATGACAAAATGTATTATTAGCAAATGTAAATTCACCAAGTGAAAGCTATAAACAGACTTTCAGGATCGATCCAATATTTTGAGTAACCAGAGGAACAAGAACACAATGCACGTTTCAGTTTTTCCTTTTTAGCGAAGCTTTGGTCAAAGACAGCACCAAGTCTGTTTCATAATAGTGTAAAAGGAGTTCACAGAGTAGGTGTACCCTGGTTTTATATGTTGTTTCTTCAATTTTTAATTAAAAAAAAATATCTCTTTCAGTCTCTTTGTTGGTAACATCTCCATTTCAGCTTCACCGACAGGTGTTGCCGGCATAAAATGTAAAATAAGCTTCTATTTTTTTTAAAAATACAATAAAAAAAACTCTCAGTTTCAACATTTGAGAACTTGTTTTGTACTATTATGAACTGAATATATGCTTTAAAAGACCTGCATATCATTGTCTGCTTTTGTGTTTAGATTTTATGAAGTGTCCAAACAATTTGGGGTCAACTTGTGACGACCAAAATGGTTTCCCGGAGCTTGAGGGGTTTGCACATTCACAGGTTGCCTGATGGGAGGGGACGCTGCTGCAGACAGTTACAGTCAGACTGCAATCACTCCCAAAGACATTGATGAAGGTTGACAAATAATTGCTGTCGACTTATAGACAGATTGCCATCAGCTGGTTGTATTGTGCTTACTTTCTACAGAACAAGAAAGTTGCTGAGCGCAAATGAAGTCGTTAAATGTGAACTTCTATGTAGACAACAGACGTGAGTTTTTACTATTACAGTTAACTGCTGTATTATTTTACAGACTAATACCCGACTGTTAGCAAACTAAACTCTGTCTTATATTTAAGAAGCACATCTTGAGTACAGCTTTACCAACACGAATAACTTTTGATTTGTTTCTCATGAAGACATCCTGTTGTTCTGAAGACAGAAACGAACCTTTTTTCATTAACCTCACATGAATATTACATAAAATACTGACGGCACCGGTGCAACCCCTCAGCCTCCTGGCAGACACACCTACATTTGAAAATCCTAGATGACTTCATACTTAAGTTTTCACATTCACAGGATATTTGTGGAAAGGTTTACGTGTGAAATTCAGCATGTTCAATGTGTTTGTTGCAAAAGGATTCTGCCATAATATTCAGCGATGCTTACCCATGGGAGTGAGTTGACAATCCTGATTCGGTTTTTGAACTGTACTTAAGAAGCCATAGATCCTCTCAAAGTCCACTACACACTTGACACCAAACATGTCTTTTGTGGCATATTTGCTGGTCCGACCAAACTTGGCATGAAATGCTGTGGCGGAGACGGACTGTGGGAGAGTAGTGGGTGTGGAGCAGCTGGAAATGGCTGAAGAGGCAGCAGTGGATAATACAGAACGGGGGACTGAAGTAAGGGTAGTGGCAGAGCAAGAGGCGGGCACATTAAGGCTGGAAGACAAAGACTGAGAGGTGGAGGTGATGGCGACGGTGGTGGGCTGTGACTCGGTGGGCTGCTGGGTGGTCTTGTTTATTGACCTGCTAAGACTTGGAGATGTCGAAGACCTAGAAGGGGGTTGAAGCGGTCCTTTCTCTGGCGTTGCTGTCAGAGATGCAGTCTGTAGATATACACATGGCTTGTCAGAAGTTTCAAATGTGGGCGCAGGCTGTTGCTGCGGTAGACAGATTGTGCCGTTTGGCATGCTACATACTTGAGATGGTGCTGGCGGTGTTTTGGATGGCCTTGTGGTTGGTGCTGGAGTCTTGGGTGACTGGACTGCCTTTGTGTACCGATGCGCACCTAGAGAGGGACGTTTTACATTTTTAGTTGCAATATATTTTTTCACAATAATATGGCAGCAACTATCAACACATGTAATAAGGCGTTACCTTGGGGATCAGAAAGGACACACCTACAGTTTGGCTACTCTGGTCTGCATCTGTGGATGTGTTTGTAAACTTGCAGCTTTTTCCTGTGATTTGGTTTCTTTTAACACAGAAGAGTCAAACTGAACTCTGCAAACCTTAATTCATCCCTACAAACCATGTGAGACTGTTCACTCTGCTTACTGGTCAGCTGTGTCTGTGGCAGGAGTAACAGAAGTAAATACAGGGAGATGTTGCTGTGTGCCGGACTACTGGAGAACATGGACAGTTTACATAGAAATCACAGTTAGCTGCTAACCCATATATTGATGCCTATGATATATCTACCTGCACATTTTTAGTACCTTGATGGTGGAAATAACTCATTTTTGATGTAAACAGACTAAACACCACAGGTGTGAAAAGACCCAAAGACACAAAACAAACAGGCTGGTGACCACTTTCATAGTTGTGACAGAGTATCTGGTCTCACAATCAATATGCAAGTGGCACGACAGCTCTATGAGATTGTCTTAATATACAGTAAAAGCCATAGAAAGCAGGCAGGTGTTTGTTTGTTTTAAAAAAAACAAGAACATATTTTTCCCATTACCATGTTCAGGTGCCCAAAATATGGAGCAAAACGGATATTACATTTCACAATATGGGAAGCTGTTATTCCAGCTTTATTCTTAAATGGATTAAACTCATTTTCCAATACAACACTCCCTAATGACAAAGTTTGCTTGAGAATTTCAATACATTTGCTTTTATTCCAAATTTATTAGTTAAAAACCAAAAATACAACATGCACATAAGTATTCACAGCCTTTACCGTCACACTCGAAACTGACCTCAGGTGCGCTGCATTTCCTGTTCTTGTCTGCAACTTAATTAGAGTCAAGCCTTGGTAAATTTAATTGATTGGACAAGAAAGGCCAGCTCATAGTTTATGGTGCAGGAGCTGTCTGTAGACCTCCAAGACAAGACAAACACAAATCAAGGCTGCAGACAAACTTCATGAAGGCCCCAGTGAGCACAATGGCCTCCATCAAGTTTAGAAGCACCAGGACTCTTCCTGGAGCTGGTGCTGATCAAGGTGTGGGACCGGGTGGAAGGGCCTTAGTAAGGCAGGTGACCAAGAATCCAACAGACACTTGTGGGCGATCGTGGCTCAAGAGTTGGGAGTTCGCCTTGTAATCGGAAGGTTGCCGGTTTGAGCCCCGGCTTGGACAGTCTCGGTCGTTGTGTCCTTGGGCAAGACACTTCACCCATTGCCTACTGGTGATGGTCAGAGGGCCCGGTGGCGCCAGTGTCCGGCAGCCTCGCCTCTGTCAGTGCGCCCCAGGGTGGCTGTGGCTACAATGTAGCTTGCCATCACCAGTGTGTGAATGGGTGGATGACTGGATATGTAAAGCGCTTTGGGGTCCTTAGGGACTAGTAAAGCGCTATATAAATACAGGAGTTTGTTACTAGCAGCTATATAAATACAGGCCATTTACCATTTACTCTGGTGACGTTCCAGTGCTGTTCCACAGAGGGAGGAGAACGTTCCACAACGACAACCACTTCTGCATTATTCGACCACTCAGACCTGTATGGTCGACTGGACAGATTAAAGTGAATCCTCAGTAAAAGCGATGATGCTTGCCTGGAATTTGCCAAAATAGATCTGAAAGGCTCTTATACAGTGGGGCAAAAAAGTATTTAGTCAGCCACCGATTGTGCAAGTTCCCCCACTTAAAATGATGACAGAGGTCAGTAATTTGCACCAGAGGTACACTTCAACTGTGAGAGACAGAATGTGAAAAAAAAAATCCATGAATCCACATGGTAGGATTTGTAAAGAATTTATTCGTAAATCAGGGTGGAAAATAAGTATTTGGTCAATAACAAAAATACAACTCAATACTTTGTAACATAACCTTTGTTGGCAATAACAGAGGTCAAACGTTTACTATAGGTCTTTACCAGGTTTGCACACACAGTAGCTGGTATTTTGGCCCATTCCTCCATGCAGATCTTCTCGAGAGCAGTGATGTTTTGGGGCTGTCGCCAAGCAACACGGACTTTCAACTCCCGCCACAGATTTTCTATGGGGTTGAGGTCTGGAGACTGGCTAGGCCACTCCAGGACTTTCAAATGCTTCTTACGGAGCCACTCCTTTGTTGCCCGGGCGGTGTGTTTTGGATCATTGTCATGTTGGAAGACCCAGCCTCGTTTCATCTTCAAAGTTCTCACTGATGGAAGGAGGTTTTGGCTCAAAATCTCACGATACATGGCCCCATTCATTCTGTCCTTAACACGGATCAGTCGTCCTGTCCCCTTGGCAGAAAAACAGCCCCATAGCATGATGTTTCCACCCCCATGCTTCACAGTAGGTATGGTGTTCTTGGGATGCAACTCAGTATTCTTCTTCCTCCAAACACGACGAGTTGAGTTTATACCAAAAGTTCTACTTTGGTTTCATCTGACCACATGACATTCTCCCAATCCTCTGCTGTATCATCCATGTGCTCTCTGGCAAACTTCAGACGGGCCTGGACATGCACTGGCTTCAGCAGCGGAACACGTCTGGCACTGCGGGATTTGATTCCCTGCCGTTGTAGTGTGTTACTGATGGTGACCTTTGTTACTTTGGTCCCAGCTCTCTGCAGGTCATTCACCAGGTCCCCCCGTGTGGTTCTGGGATCTTTGCTCACCGTTCTCATGATCATTTTGACCCCACGGGATGAGATCTTGCGTGGAGCCCCAGATCGAGGGAGATTATCAGTGGTCTTGTATGTCTTCCATTTTCTGATGGTTGCTCCCACAGTTGATTTTTTTCACACCAAGCTGCTTGCCTATTGTAGATTCACTCTTCCCAGTCTGGTGCAGGTCTACAATACTTTTCCTGGTGTCCTTCGAAAGCTCTTTGGTCTTGGCCATGGCGGAGTTTGGAGTCTGACTGTTTGAGGCTGTGGACAGGTGTCTTTTATACAGATGATGAGTTCAAACAGGTGCCATTCATACAGGTAACGAGTGGGGGACAGAAAAGCGTCTTACAGAAGACGTTACAGGTCTGTGAGAGCCAGAGATTTTCCTTGTTTGAGGTGACCAAATACTTATTTTCCACCCTGATTTACGAATAAATTCTTTACAAATCCTACCATGTGGATTCATGGATTTTTTTTTCACATTCTGTCTCTCACAGTTGAAGTGTACCTCTGGTGCAAATTACTGACCTCTGTCATCATTTTAAGTGGGGGAACTTGCACAATCGGTGGCTGACTAAATACTTTTTTGCCCCACTGTACCATTCTTGCCTGATGAAACAAAGACTGAACCCTTTGGCCTCGTCTGGCTCTCTTCCACAGCATCTTGTGTCATGCCTAACACCCCTCATCCCCAACTAGTTGCAGCAGATGGCAGCCTGAGCCCTGCTTTGCTGCGGCTTTCTTCCTGTTAAAAAGTAGTGGCTCCCCATCCAACCTGATGGAGCTCGAGAAGTTCTGTAAGTAGAATGGGAGAAACTGCCAAAAATAGGTGTGCAAAGCTTATGGTAACTTATCATTTTGTCATTATGGGGTGTTAGGTGTAGAATTTCTGCTATGATAAATGAATTTAGTCCATTTTGGTCTTGACATTGTAACATGACAAATTGTGGTCCAAGTGAATACTTTACGGATGCACTGTGAACCTTCAGGGGGAATGTTTTTGTTGTTTGTCAATCATTTCACACTGACCTATGAAACACATAAAAATATAGAAATAAATCAGTGTAGCGTCAATACTGGCAGGGCCCAGTCAGACCCTTCAGCCTCCTTGCAGATGCACCTATGGTATAAATCTCTGACTCTCTTCCACAGCATGTCTTTATCTTGTCTTCCATCTCTCCCCCCAACCGATCGCAGCAGATGGCCCCTCCCTCCCTGAGCCTGGTTCTGCTGGAGATTTCTTCCTGTTAAAAGGGAGTTTTTCCTTCCCACTGTCGCCAAATTGCTTGCTCATAGGGGGTCATATGATTGTTGGGGTTCTTTCTGTATGTATTATTGTAGAATCTACTGTACAATATAAAGCACCTTGAGGTGACTGTTGTTGTGATTTGGTGCTGTGTAAATAAAACTGAGTTAAATTCAATTCCAAAATCCAAAATGCCTCATTCTCAACTTATTGCGTTTAAAAGATTTCCAGAAAACCTTACGGTCAAGTTCACTGGCATTCAAAGTTTTTTGAAATTTTTTAGCAGATACATCTAGATTATCATTTTCAAAATCCTAGGTGACTTCCTTCTCCAGTTACTACATCACTTCGTTCTCGAGTTACGGCATACACAAACTTGATTGTTGGCATTGCCCACCCTCATTCCATCCAGTGTGATAAAAATACAAGACCAGCCTTTTATGGCTGATTTACCATGAAACCATGAAAAAAATTCAAATTATAGGCGCTTTGTTACTAGCAGCCTGTTACTTAAAAAATGGTAACTGAGAAACTGAGAAAGATAACACAATTTGACAGTACAAAAAAAAATATATTTTTGCACCAACAATGCGATTCAGAAAGAGCCATTAAGCAAAAACCTGGCGTACATCAGCATACTGTGCAGTGTGCGCTTAGAAAACACTCTACCGCTTACCAAACGTTTATCAGAAATGGTCTCAATACAAGGGTGGCTACCATTAAAAATAAAAAGGAGCAGGCTCTCGTTTCTGGCAGCTGAATACATGATGCTGAGAGGTGGTTGGAGGAGCTACAGGTTTGTACCTTGCACTGGCACCAGTATTGGCCTCAAAGGGATGGTACGACCATCTGTGGGTGGTCTGTGCACCTGGGGAGGGTCACCATTTCTCAAAGTGCAAGGCTCTGTAGAAGACACGATCAGCATCTGAAAACACAGAGAGAAGCAGAATGTGGGAGAACAACATTGATTCAACTGTGTTTTTAACTACACAAATGTAACTATCAGCAGGAAATTTAAAAGCAAAGAACAGAAAACTTTAGTTTAATTTACATGCAGCAAGAATTATTCCTTGCAAATTAAGATGAGCTGTTGCACATTATTGATTTGTCTTTTTTGAAAAAGCTATATTCATTTTGATATCAGCCAAGCTCATGAAGGTGGTACTTTAATGCCATATATTTTCTGAGGTGGTACTCATCATAAAAGGTTTGAGAACCGCTGCTCTAGCTGATCTCGATGAACACCAAGGTGTTCCCAGACTAGCTGAGATGTACAGTCTCTCCAGCATGTCCTGGCTCTGCCCTGGAGCCTCCTTCTGGTGGGACATACCCGTTACGCCTCACCCAGGAGGCGCCCAGGAAGATGTTAGATGCCCGTACCACCTTTACTGGCTTCTTTCCATGTGGAGGAGTAGCATCTCTACTCTGAGCCCTCCTGGGATGGCCAGAACACTCAGCTCTCTTTTCACCACAATTTTAGGTGCAGCGTCTGCATCACTGCAGCCGCAGCATCGATCTGTCTGTGGATTTCCTGCACCCCCTCTCTCATCACTCAACAAGACTCCGATATACTTAAACACCCGCACTTGGGACAGTAACTCGTCGTTGACTCCACCCTTTTTCTGGCTAAGAACCATGGCCTCAGACTCAGAGGTGCTGCTTCACACTCGGCTGTGAACCGCTGCAGTGCGAGCTGGAGGCCACCACCTGATGAAGCCAACAGAACCACATCATCTGCAAAGAGCCGAGACGAAATTCTGAGACCACCCAATTTAAATTCTGTCCATAAAAATTCGACAATTCCAAAAGCACCTCTCACAGAATACTCCAAGGGACACGGTCGGATTCCTTCTGCAAGTTCACAAAAGACATGCAGACTGGTTGGGCACTGGCACCCACCCCGTGCAACCTCAAATAAGATTCGGAAAGTACTGGGAAAAATTCTCTGATAGAAATATGTGAAACGATAGACTTTGAAAAACTTTGTTTTGCCTGTTTGTCTATGAGTCTTCTTTTTTTGTCAGTGGGTCTTTGGGTATAAAGAACAGGCTCCACCACTTTCCCCCCTCTTTGTTGGAGACAGCACAAAGCAAAGATGACAATCAGCACAAGGAGAGTTTTACCGATTACCACAGCAATTCAACTTGAGAAACATGAACAGGTAGGAAAGAAGGCTGCAGCTTGACTTGTTAGCTGCTGAAGTTCAGTTCTGGCTGCTGGGCTGGGGTCTGAGTAACTTAGCCTTAGCCTTAGCATCCTGTCTGTACAGGTGTTTGCAGAGAGCTGAGGTTCTGTTAGCAGTATAATAAGAGATTTGTTTTTCTGTCCTGGATGTAGTTTGCACTTTATCATCATGCTCTTGTCCTTTTCTTCAATAAAAATAAGAGTTCGGTCCATATCCACGCTGTAGACTGCGCCACTATTTTTCTCCACAGGCACACAAATTGAAATCAGCTGACTGTACACAAGTGCAAGGAGAACCAATAAGTGGAACCAATAGGCAAGCAGAATAACAATCCCAATGAATTAAAATACTGGGTCTCGTTTCTCCCTACTGATAACAGATCTATCCTGAAGTATGACTGTTGTGTGAAGGATTTGTTGTTTACTTAAATTATCACAAAAATAAAGTTAAACTAAATTTAAAAATGCCTACCTGAGAGAAAGCAGTGGAAATAGTTTCCTCAAGGGTTCCCACTAAAGAAGAGGCCATGTATGTCCACTCCTCAATGGGTTTTCTAACGTTCCTCTCCTCCCTCCTTTGCCTTTTCAGCTTCAACCTGGCATTTAAGAGCACTTTGTTCTTCAGAAGTTCAACCACAGACTGGATCTGAAGGAGGGAAAGGACAGTGCGTGTCTTTATGCACAGTCAGCACACAGTATAAACAAAAATTAATAAACTCAGTTCAAAAAGTAAGGAATCTTGTGTTAGATTATTTTTTGTAACAATATTTGGCAATAAACCTCATGCTCTTTAGTCCCCTAAAACGCTGTCACGTTTCTAAGGAAAATGCACTTGCAGCGGTTACAACGATGGAAAACTTGCCAAATCTTCTCTATCAATGACAAACAACTTATTCTGACAAGATGCTGACAGTCAGGTCCCTGTGAGCATGGTCAAAGTATGCCACGCTGACTGACCCACACCATAGGGCAACGTTAAGCTGGTGTTGTTGGTCCTAAATCTCCAAATTGAAGACCAAGTTCGAAATAATGGGAGATGTCAGCACTCAGGAACCATAGGCGGTCTTCTACAGATTTGCAGGATTACATGGCACTCCAGACAATCTAGCATAGACGGCACACGGCCAGTCTCTGGCCTCATAGGGCTGCCATGACTGCCCTTTACTGTTTGCACTGGTATTGACAACATGTGCACTGGAACCTGAAGATGTGGAGGAATATCATCTTTGGTGATGATGAGTCCAGATTCTGTCTATGACACGGAGGACGCTACGCTGCTTGCTGCACCAATAAGGTGACAGCTTTCAGCTTTTGGTGAAGGAAGTGTGCGATGGTGTGGGATGTCATCGTTCTCACTGGAAATCCAAAGTTTGTCATTACTGGGGACTCATATTTCCAGTTTCTTCAGACTTTAATCATCCGATCCAATAAATGACACTAAATGTGAGCTGTTTGGCAGTGACAACGATCTGAAGGCACAAATACACGTTCCTTACGATTTAAGGGGAAATATACAGATTCAAGACGTATTAAAAATTAGGACTGTTAAAACAAACAAATAACCACTCAAACACATACTTCCTTACTTTCTGTTTATATAAATTAAAAAGGATATTTACGAAAGACTTGTTTTGACTTAAGTACCAACGAAAAGCGTCGTTTCTGTATGAGGGCCGTACCTCTGAAAGGGACCGAGTAGGCAGGTGTTTTCTCAGGAAGGCACAGTCGATGTCTGTTTTTCCTGCGGCGGTCCTGCTACTCAGTCCTTTAAGGGCAACAAGAAGTTTCTTCTTCTCGTCTCGATGCCAGCTGCATTTACCGGAACGTTCCGGCTCAGCGTCCAGTCTGTCAGCCCACTTTGTCCGAGTAACGCGAGGATGCGGCTTCATGTTCGCCTGAGATTCAACACAGGTTCCTGCTACTCAAAGCAGGAAAACCCAGTGCGCATGCCCTTTGCTCCAAAACTTCCGATAATACATTTTCAGAATAAAAGTTGAATATTTCTATTTGCTACAAATAATTTGTTGTTCAGTGTGCATTGAACTGAAATTACATTTATTTGGTGATACAATTAAAGAAAAAGCGTTTCTAATGGCCCAGGCTTATGATTTTTTTATTAGATGTGATAATAAAAAATAAAACAAACAAACTGTCTGTCACATCAATATTATACATTTAAAAAACAAAACTTTTTGCGCTCCACAGGTTTGGAATGTGAAATCAAAGCATTTAGATCCCTTGCTCTCTCTCTCTCTCTCTCTCTCTCTCTCTCACACACACACACACACACACACACACACACACACACACACACACACACACACACACACACACACACACACACTTTTTAAAAAACTTGTTTTTAGCGTATATTGTGGATGAGTAGGTTTCCATTTTATTTTGAAGGTCGTACTGTTTCCGGGTAACTTCAGCGCTGACCTCCAAGGTAACGCAGCATAAAAATATGGACAGAGCTTCGTGAAATTCTGATCGCCTGGCAAAAAGTTTAAAAAAAATCATTGCGGGAATTTAAGCTGTTATACGTCACCTGTTGACCTACATCTGTCAAAAATAAGCCAATCATATCTGTCACAAACAATTTCAAGTATTTAAAGGCCAAAACGAGCATTCCTGTCACTAAGTAGCTCCTGCAGTCAGTGTTTGGTAAAATATATATATCCTTTGTTTATCTGGGTAAAAAGTGTAATGTTTTTCAAAAAAGATCTTCCCCAAGAGGGAAGCAGAAATTGTGACAAATATAACGTCACAGTTTTATAAACTTATTTGAAACTTATTTGAAATGACCAGAAAGCACTGGATTGATGACAAAATGGGTACAAATATGCAGTCATAAAGATACTTCAGAAACAGGTCATTAATGTATTTGATATATAACCTCTTCATAAATCCTGTCACTACAGTCTGTTTACAGAATTAAAAATTAGATGTATAAAAAAAAACAACCATAAAAACGGAAATCAAATTTTGTCACAACACCTGAATTGAAGATCTTGAAGATGTTGTTCTGTGAAACAATGATTAATGTCTAACAAAGCTCCTTATTATACCAGACTGCCAGTTTTTATGAACAAGAGAAATACTCGCACAAACAAAGAAAGAAAAGTTAAAGACACTGTTAAAGACAGCAGGCTGTGACTCTACTAATGTGCTTCAGCAAAATTCTCCATTTGTTAACATTTGTGTTGCTCACAATAAATCAATCATGCGCTGTGGGTCAGCACGTCACCTGGGCCTGCCACGTCCGCCCCGCGGTTCAGCATGCCGCCCAGACCTGCTCTCCCCTTGCCGGGGTCAGCAGCGCGCCTGAGAGACATGCTCTGAACGAACTGGAGGTCAGCACCTTGCCTGGACCTGCCTAATGATTTTTCATGCATTGGAGCCAGCCAACACTGCCTACGGCTGCCATGCCACCATCGGCTCAATTGCCTGCGGCTCCAACGTCACCACCAGCTCTACCATCAGTAGCTTCTATCTCACTGTCAGGTCCAGCCAAGTCTCTGCCTGAGCCGGAGGTCAGCAAGTCCCCTGGACCTGCCATAGAGTGCCCACTCCGGGTCAGGGATGAGTTCCTACCCCAAGTGGTGGAGTCTAAGTACAGTGGGGCAAAAAAGTATTTAGTCAGCCACCGATTGTGCAAGTTCCCCCACTTAAAATGATGACAGAGGTCAGTAATTTGCACCAGAGGTACACTTCAACTGTGAGAGACAGAACGTGAAAAAAAAATCCATGAATTCACATGGTAGAATTTGTAAAGAATTTATTCGTAAATTAGGGTGGAAAATAAGTATTTGGTCACCTCAAACATGGAAAATCTCTGGCTCTCACAGACCTGTAACGTCTTCTGTAAGAAGCTTTTCTGTCCCTCACTCATTTTCATCAGAAAATGGAAGACATACAAGACCACTGATAATCTCCCACGATCTGGGGCTCCACGCAAGATCTCATCCCGTGGGGTCAAAATGATCATGAGAACGGTGAGCAAAGATCCCAGAACCACACGGGGGGACCTGGTGAATGACCTGCAGAGAGCTGGGACCAAAGTAACAAAGGTCACCATCAGTAACACACTACAACGGCAGGGAATCAAATCCCGCAGTGCCAGACGTGTTCCGCTGCTGAAGCCAGTGCATGTCCAGGCCCGTCTGAAGTTTGCCAGAGAGCACATGGATGATACAGCAGAGGATTGGGAGAATGTCATGTGGTCAGATGAAACCAAAGTAGAACTTTTTGGTATAAACTCAACTCGTCGTGTTTGGAGGAAGAAGAATACTGAGTTGCATCCCAAGAACACCATACCTACTGTGAAGCATGGGGGTGGAAACATCATGCTATGGGGCTGTTTTTCTGCCAAGGGGACAGGACGACTGATCCGTGTTAAGGACAGAATGAATGGGGCCATGTATCGTGAGATTTTGAGCCAAAACCTCCTTCCATCAGTGAGAACTTTGAAGATGAAACGAGGCTGGGTCTTCCAACATGACGATGATCCAAAACACACCGCCCGGGCAACAAAGGAGTGGCTCCGTAAGAAGCATTTGAAAGTCCTGGAGTGGCCTAGCCAGTCTCCAGACCTCAACCCCATAGAAAATCTGTGGCGGGAGTTGAAAGTCCGTGTTGCTCGGCGACAGCCCCAAAACATCACTGCTCTCGAGAAGATCTGCATGGAGGAATGGGCCAAAATACCAGCTACTGTGTGTGCAAACCTGGTAAAGACCTATAGTAAACGTTTGACCTCTGTTATTGCCAACAAAGGTTATGTTACAAAGTATTGAGTTGTATTTTTGTTATTGACCAAATACTTATTTTCCTCCCTGATTTATGAATAAATTCTTTACAAATCCTACCATGTGGATTCATGGATTTTTTTTTTCACATTCTGTCTCTCACAGTTGAAGTGTACCTCTGGTGCAAATTACTGACCTCTGTCATCATTTTAGGTGGGGGAACTTGCACAATCGGTGGCTGACTAAATACTTTTTTGCCCCACTGTATCTCTGGGTCTTGTTCACAAGTGACAGGAGAAGAGAGCAGGAGATTGACACGTGATCGGCAGTGATGCGGCCGCTTTACCGGTCTGTTGTGGTGAAGAGAGAGCTGAGTGTAAAAGTGAAGCTTCCAATTTACCTGTCGATCTACGTCCCTACCTTCAACTATCGTCACGAGCTGTGGGTAGTGACCAAAAGAGCGAGATCGTGGATGCAGCGGAAGAAATGGGATTTCTTTGAAGGGTGGCTGGTCTCTCCCTTTGAGATAGGGTGAGAAGTTCAGCCACCCGGGAGGGGCTCAGAGTAGAGTTGCTGCTCCTCCACATCGAAAGGAACCAGTTGAGGTGGCTCGGGCATTGACAACGATGCCTCCTGGACGCCGCCTGGGTGAGGTGTGCCAGGCATGTCCCACCAGGAGAAGGTCCCAGGGCAGACCCAGGACACGCTGGAGAGATTATATCTCTCGGCTGGCCTGGAAACGCCTTGGTATTCCCCCAAGCTGGAGGAGGTGGCTGGGGAGAGGGAGGTCTGGGCTTCTCTGCTTGGCCTGCTGCCCCCGCGACCCGGCCGCAGATAAGAAGAAGATGTACGGATGGATTGAAATTAATGTTAAAGTCATAGTGTTTAACTGTTATAAACATCATGGGGGGAAAAACCAAAGAAAACAATACAAGAGTGCTTTACTTTATTTTTTCCAGAGAAAAAAAGTACAAATAAGTTTTCACTGAATAACATATTTAAACCAACTTCACATCAAATCATCAGTTTTAAACGTTTTACAGTTTTACTGTTTATCACTGTTAAATATTCAAATATCGTTCATAGTCTAGATTACAACAGTTCAGCAGTACCAGATACCTGAATTATTATATTATGGATGTATCACTCAGACTTTACACTTCACCTGGGTCTTGCTCTGCATTGTGCAAATTCACATAGCATTGTGGACCCCTAACACAAATCCTTTGATGTGCCTTGCTTTTGCCTCTCTTCACCCTAATTTCTTTTGTAAGATCTCCCAGAAAGAGTTCTAATGAAGGAACCTACACACCTGGTCAAGGCGAATATAACAGAGTCAGTTCAGGAGTAGGTTGTAAGAACCTCTGACTGCTTTGTTCACACATATCTTAGCAGGGTGGAATCGCATTCCCTCTTTCTCATAATACTCATCAGTGTACTTTTGCAAAGGTTTTCTGGGTCACCCGACGCCTCTCGCTTGCATTTCAAAAACATTTTGACGTCAACCCTCTGGATTCTGATTACTTTTGATTTTATCCTTATATTTCACCTTTTCAAATTGTTCACCATGTCATGTTTGGTATCATTCTTTTCAGCACAACCTCACACGTCTGAATTTAAAGATATTGTTTTTATTCTCACATACTGTATTAACACAACTGACCTAAAATCGGACCAAAGACATAAAAATCAAGTATGAAAAAGTTTGATGTTTTTGCTGTGAAAAACACAAACAAGTTTAACGAATAATTTTCATAACTTGAAAAGAACATATGCTCAAATTTTGTGAAATATAGGTAAATATAATTATTTACCTAAAATGCAGCCAATGCCTGAGGAGTTTTTCTGCAGCCACTAAAACTCTCTCTCTCTCTCTCTCTCTCTCTCTCTCTCTCTCTCTCTGGATGAAACAACCCACCAGGTGGCAGCACAGTGCATTTGACAAAAAACGTGTAAAGCATCTGAACTTGAACGTTTTCTTTAATTCAATCTTGTGGTATAATTTCATTGCATCTGCCGAAGAAAGCATTACTGGGGCCGAGATGCTGTGGCTTTCTGTCTGGATGAAGGCCATGACTGTGAAATGAGTCAACTTTAATGACACCCAAAACATATTCTCACATGACCATAACATCAACACAGTGATGCAATCTCAATGCATGTACCTGTTCATAAAACACACAAAGCTCAGCGCAGGACCCCTAACTGACCGGAATAATCTTATAATCAGGATGACATGACAGACAGCAGCTGGAAAATTCAGAAGTGGCATTGATGGAAGCGTCGAAACCATCCACAAAATATAGACCCACTCGCCTGTGAGAGCATGTTTCACTACAATGTTGTCTCTGTGGGCTAAAACTGAAGCCGTTCAATAGAGACATTAGTAAAAATCGTATTCTAATTAATATATGCTCCTTCATATGTGAGAGCTTGTATGTCTTGGGAGAGAAACAATGTTTTATACATGCACATACATGATGATGTTAAAGTAGTGAACAATGCACTTGGTCTACAGTTTATGAATGAATGTATGGCAATAGACACATCTTTAGCACAATAACGGTGCATTTCCAACTGAAAATCAAAGATTTTTCTGGAAGACAGTTTGGTATCAAGCCATAAATTTGGTTCACACACTTTCACACGTTGTGTCGTAGCCATCGAATGACAGATCAGGATATGATCCCACATTCATTGGCTGTATTAAATTTGTGTGGAAAGTGACCCTTGTCCAGGTCTTTTCTTATATGTTGTATCACACATTTCACAATACCTGAAATTGTCACAAGGAATCAGACCATGTCTCTGCTCTGGGGTTATTTGCAGATACGATTACAATCTGCATTTTTCACCATGTGCGTTGCTGAATTTGGAACTGTGGTGTAGGGGAGTCTCATGGCCGTAGCAGTGGTTACAGACATAGGATGCACTGAAAGAACCTGTGGAAACCTGTGAGTCATGTGGTGATGTTCATTGTGTAATGACAGCAAGATTGTGGATGTGGATTACTGTGTGTAAAAACACACCAGCAACATGATGGAAGATTACAATCTTGACATTTAAGTATTTTCAAATTTGGTGACATCAGTGTGGGATACCTGCTGATTATCATCTAGTCCTACTGCACTCTATAGCTTTCTTTCTCAGACATGGCAGCACTGGCTGAATGTGCAAGACATAAACAGAAGTTAAACTTGTTTTCAATATTGTTTGAATTAGACAGTTACTTCCTTTTTTTGACAATATATATATATATATATATAAGGTACTCACTCCAGCCTTAAACATTACCCACCTCCATTAACTCTAGTTCTTTGGCTAATAGAATCATTATTACTCTGCATATCTGCTTCATCAAGAAATAAATCCAGGTTATAAATGTTATCTGCATTTAAAACAGCCTGAACATTGCTGGCTACTGAAGGTCCTCTAAAAACAGCATTTATCACACCACCAGGCTGGGAGCCGTCCACTGCTCTATCAGGGACATTAGCCAGACTCTCTTACTCTGATGGGCACCTGTTCTGGGTTATCAGCACCAATATCTCTACATACTACTCAGGCATTGAAAGTGGATGTGCCTAATCGTTGCTGACCTGTCGTCACCACTACTGCGCCATAGTCACAGCGTCGTTCACATTGTCAACACCAGAGGGAGCAAGAGAAACACGACTCCTGTCATCAGGAGACAGCAGTAGAAAAGCATCACCAGAATTAATATAACAATATAATATAACCACCATTGTTCACATTATCAACAGCAGTAGGTGGCATATAAACACTAGTGTTATAAACACAGCCAGAGAAACACTAACATTATCATAGTGAGAGCCAGAGAAGCAGCACAAGAACTGTTAAAAGCACCAGGAGGCACAGAAGCCACAGCAGCTGCAGGATTAACAAACACGTGGAGTAGTGAAACCAGATGGTTCACACACATGTAAGTGGGTGAAGAGCTTGTGCCAACCATCGCATCTCTATCATATGTCTATTATTATTACCATTAGCATTTGCAAATATACTAATTAGACATGGGTTTGTGAAACGGGGGGCGGGGGCTGCATGACATCTTGTGACAAAGACACACACACAACAATAAGATTGTTGATTTGTGTATCTGTGCATTCTCACAGTTTGGTGTTCCAGGTGCTGTATGTTGTTTGTTTCTAATTCCCTGTGTTTGCGATACATCATGTTGTTCTATTTGTGCTCTATCATCTTATTATGTTTCCTTCTATTTTCTCCTACTGATGGTCCTGCTACACATATAATGCATTAACTGACATCGCACTAATAGAAATCAATAAATAAGCAGATAAAAGAAACACATGAACAAGAGAAGCTTATACTGACGTTGTAGAGCTCATCGTGGAAAAGCAAAGTGTGTTTGGCACAGAGAGCATTCAGATCATAAACCTGTCTGCAAAAGCTGCCTGACAGGAGGTCAACACACACACACACACACACACACACACACACACACACACACACACACACACACACACACACACACACACGTGTCTCATCCACCAACACCATCATGCAGCCGCTGCTGCTGCATGATGGTGTTGGTGGATGAGTCATCCACTCCTCAGCACATGACATCATGAATCACTTAACCCCTCTGTAGGCAGGAGAGCTGCAGCCATTATGCTTTTCTCTCTCCTAGTAACAAGGCTAGGCACCTGACAGATTCGCTTTTTTGTATTCTTCTGTTTTTCTTTGTCATCCTATTTATTTCATGAGCTGAAATTCATTCTTTTTCAGGGTAGCCTACATTTTCACCCTTATACTTCAACCTTATATCCCTCCCATCTGTCTGTTTCAGTTACTGGTTCATCCATGCATCACATGGAGTAAACATGAATCAGTTTGTCACACACATGTGTCAGAAAAGGCATCCAGTGTGAAGTCTTTGCTAAATCAAACATGTGGATTCAAAACAGAGTCGTCTATACCAGATCAGTCAGGGTCCAGGTTAACAGTGATGGTCTCCAATGCCATTGCCCAACAGGTTGCTGGTGAAAAGTGCTGCTGTTGGCTGAATACAATATTGACATAGGAAAGGGATGAGGTGTGATAGGAGGCAGTGAGAAAAAAAGAAAAGGCAGGAGTGTGTAGGTGAGAACAGAGACTAAATGACTAGTAGAGGGGGAGTGCAGACTGATGTGATGGAGATGATGGCAAACAAACGATAAGTCAGGCTTCCAGCATTGTAGCCTCCATTTCTACACAACGTTTCTACAGTAGAATAACTGTGGTGATCGCTTTAATGTGTCTTTGGGCTGGTTTTCAACTTTGTTTGTGTTGAATGAATATGGTTCAGAGATGGTGACACTTACCAAAAAACAGAAGGTGGAGAAGGAGGTGAAAGAGCACAACATGTAATTATTTTTATTGGAAAAATTGAATAATGAGGATGGGCAAGATTAAAAATGAGTATATCAGAAGGACATCTCAGGTTGGGACAAGACAAGAGAGGTTTACATTGTTCAACACGTGCAGAGGAGAGACAAATCATGCTAAATCAGAATCAGAAAACGTTATTGTTCGTTGCAAAGTAATGGAAATTTGTTTTAAACTTGGTTTTCACTGTATAGAAAATAATACAACAACAAAAAACACAATATAAACACAGCATACTGAGATTACAGTTTTTCTCAAATGCTAAAACACATTTCACAAACGTTACCACCAGGTCCCCCAATGTCCAAACACAACACCCTTCTCTAAAGCTACATAAACACAACCACACCTTCCCACTGCAAAACTCAAACTCCCACACCAAGAGAGCAGCTCGAAGCTGTCAAAACTGTAAACACTATACACAGCATTACACACTACAGCAAAACAATTGAAAACACAATGCTCAATTTGTGAGAAGGTTCTTTGTTCCATAACTGCCAATGCATATTTTAGAAACTATACAGTAACGGATCGTCGTAGATCTCTGCAGAGGATTAGGCATTTAGATTTGTGAGTTTCATATGAGTAGTATAAATCTATAGAAAATCCTGCATGTACGTACACTACTGTAACACAACTCAATGCAAAAACAGAATCTATTGCACACAACAGTAATCTTGAAAACATGAACAGGGTGTGAAGTTTTTTTATTTACGTTATTCACACCACACACACACCACAATCACTGTGCGGCATCATGTCGCTGAGCTGTTGCTCGCATCTCGTCCATAATGATGGTGCGAGGTTGTCTTGCTCTCCCTCCTGGACCTTCTCCTCTCCCATGTTGGCCTTCTCCTCTTCCTCGTTGGTCGCTCCTCTTCCTCCTCTCATTTGAACTCCTCTTCCTCATTGGCCTGCTCCTCTTCTTCCAGGGCCAGCTCTTCTCAAAACAAATTTCCCACGTGTGGGACTAATAAAGGTTATCTTATCTTATCTTATCTTATCTCCCTCCTCTGCATCAAATTCCTCTTCCCCTGACTCTGCCTTCATCCATTGTGTTTGTTTGGAACCTTCAGCATACTGTGCACTCTGAACTTGCTTTTACATGTGGGTACAGCATTAGCAACAAGTGTCTTCAATTTTGAGTCATTGTGTGTAGTGAATGACGCCAGGTGTGTTCCCTGTGTTCAAAGATTGGTGACTGTGGCAAGCATTTTGCATCACATGGGCTTTCATTTGAGGATATGAGCAGAGTTGTTTTGCAACATGTGTTTTAGCAAGGAAAAATGTGTTTAGATTTATGAGTACAGAGGGTTGTGTTTTGTGAATTGTGTCTTCATGTGACATGTGTTTATGGTACTGGAATATGGTGGCTACATTTAGTAAATGTGTTTAGACTACTGGTCATTTGGGTTACAGGATTGGCTTTTGTGTTTTAACATTTGAGAAAAACTGTAATACATAAAAATTATCTCTTTTTTTAAAAACAATATTTTTAGTGCTTTTGCAACCACATACAAAGATTTGTTTTCACAGTAATATGCCGCAGTAGTAAGAACCCCCCCCCCCCCCCCCCCCCCACACACACACACACACACCCTCACCTCCCATCCCTGCTCTCACCCAAGCATACATCAAATAAAAACACATGAAATGTGCACACATTAGTATATTATGTGGCATTTATACATATTGAAGGAAACAAAAAGAAGGGAAAAAAACCAAAAACAAAATAGAAATAGCCCAAATGTACCCAATGCCCAAACCTGGAACCCTGCGTCCACATTTCCTGGTACAAATAAAGCATTTTTCCAAATAGGACTAAACCGAGAGAGATTATTCTTAATATTCCTCATTTCTTTTACTGTAAACCAAACTTCAATCATGTTTCAGACTATAGGATTATTTGTTTCTTTCTTTAATTGTTTTGGCTGTGCAGAGTATAAGTACAAGTTTAATGGCATTTTAAGAGAATTTGTTTCCATCCCCACCCAAGAAGGGATATTTTGGGATGAAAAATAAAACATTATTGTCCTTAGTTGAATAGCCAGATAATGCCAGTAAAAGTTGGGGGCATTTCAACCCCCCTGTGTCGAAGGGAAGATGCAACAAAGACAAGCAAATGCGGGGACGCTTCTTGTTCTAAATAAACTCTCTGATTACAGTTTTTTCTGAATGCTTAAACCCTAACTGTGATTCCTGTAGCACAATCTCTAAAACTATTCAGACTTATAGCAAAACCACTCACTGAGTGTGCAAAACTAAAAGCACAAAAACTGCTTTGCACTCAGTTTGCAATTTTGTAACACACACTTTGCAAAACTGTAGGCACAATTCACTGCACAACACTCAATTACCAAATTTCCAACACACTCCTAGCAAAAGTATACACATGTATGGCTATCATTAACACTAATTTGCCAACTGTCTGGCACACTTTCACATGTGAAAACTTTTTTAGATAATCAGTTCACTTTGCAATCAGCCTAAGCACTATAATACAGGTAAGCTGTGTGTGCGGAGTACAATGGAGGGAGCAGGAAGAGTGAGAAGTAGAGGAGGCCGAGGAAGAGGACGTGGAGGTGAAGAAGTAGGATGAAGAGGACGACAAGGACAAGGAGGAGCAAGAGGAAGACGAGGAAGGGGGAGAGGAAGATGAGGAGGGGGGAGAGGAAGGGTAGGAAGAGTAAGAAATAGAATTGCTGATGACATCAGAGCTACAATAGTGGACCATGTAATCAACCGTGGAATGACCCTGAGGGAAGCTGGCCAACGGGTCCAGCCTAACTCGAGCCGCTACACTGTAGCAAGTACCATAAGGACATCTTGAAATGAGAATCGGTTAGTACAGTCACTTCGCACAAAGATTTGTAGCACTGCCGTATGCCAATGAGAAACACACCAATACCATTGATGTAAAAATACTGAAATTGTTACTTTACAGAGTTGCTAGATGACCAGATGCTGGGGCAGAGGAAGCATGTTCACTGCAGACCAAGTAACCCATATAGTCATTATGGCGATTGCAAATAATCCTATACTTGGAAATAACCACTTGTGTTTGTTTTGATGTGTTTGAATAAACACCAGTACTTGAAGTTTGGATCCCTCTATGCTTATGGATCTATGACAGAAGTATGAGCTCAAACTGACATAGCCTACCTTGTGCACAGAGAAAGCAAAAGCCAGATGTGTTTTGTATTCATACCATCAGTGTGCAGTTGGCGCATTGTGTGCTTAGTAGATGATGGCCTGTGTGTACTGTTTGATACGGAAACACCATTTTTACGAAGGTGTGAAGAGTTAATCTAGCTGTGTTTGCTTTTGCAAGAGAACTACAATGTTTTGATGATTGGGTGACAGGTTTTCTTATTTGTGTGAAGAGTTTTGCAAAATTAGCCAATAGTTACAAAAAATGTGCTTAAGCAATCAGAAAAAACTGTAATGATGCTAGATTGGTAAACAATCCAGTAGGAGGAGCCAGTGGGACATTCTGAAACATTCATTTATTTTAAGACCACTTATCCTTCCAATAACAGATGTTATTATAAACTTATACAACGCTCCAGATCTTTAGAAATTTTCTGTAGAATTGTATTATAGTTAAGAAGCACCACATCTTTTAGTGAAGGAACTATTTTAATGCCTATAAGTGAATTCAGAATTAACAGTCAACCCAGATATATTCTGACTTACGTTTTGACTATACCCTTGTTTAAGTAACATTAATGATGGTTTTGTTACATTTACTTTATACCCTGAGAAGGCCCAAACTGGTCTATTAAATCCTTTTACTGCAGACACAGAAGTTTTTAGCTTTAAAAATAAAGATTTTTAAAAATAAAATGACATCATCAGCAAATAAAGCAATTCTATGGTCCTGTCTACCAATCTTAACACCTTGTATTTGTCCACTGGTGCTAACACCTATTGCCAAAGGTTCAATAGCTAAAAGGAATAAAGGTGGAGAACCCTGCAGACACCCTCTTTTAATGTCAAATGGTTCAGAAATTATCTCATTAGTTAGAACCTGAGCAACAGAATGACAGCTTGATCCAATGCAAAAATGATTTACCAAACCCAAATCTAACAATGACATCAAAGAGATATGGCCATTTGATTCTATCAAAATCTTTCTCCATGTCAAGCGAGGGAATGGCTGTATCTTCCTGTTCACTTTGATTATGAAGAACGTTGAGGACTCGTCTTACATTATGAAAACCCTGCCTATATTTAACAAATCCATTTTGATTCAATTCAATTTTATTTATATAGCGTCAAATCACAGCAACGGTCGCCTCAACAATCATATGACCCCCTATGAGCAAGCACTTTGGCGACAGTGGGAAGGAAAAACTCCCTTTTAACAGGAAGAAACCTCTGGCAGAACCAGGCTCAGGGAGGGGCGGGGCCATCTGCTGCGACCGGTTGGGGTGAGAGAAGGAAGACAGGATAAAAGACATGCTGTGGAAGAGAGACAGAGGTTAATAACAGACATGATTCAATGCAGAGAGGTCTGTTACAGTTTTTTCTGATTGCTTAAGCACATTTTTTGTAACTATTGGCTAATTTTGCAAAACTCTTCACACAAATAAGAAAACCTGTCACCCAATAATCAAAACATTGTAGTTCTCTTGCAAAAGCAAACACAGCTAGATTAACTCTTCACACCTTCGTAAAAATGGTGTTTCCGTATCAAACAGTACACACAAGCCATCATCTACTAAGCACACAATGCGCCAACTGCACACTGATGGTATGAATATAAAACACATCTGGCCTTTGCTTTCTCTGTGCACAAGGTAGGCTATGTCAGTTTGAGCTCATACTTCTGTCATAGATCCATAAGCATAGAGGGATCCAAACTTCAAGTACTGGTGTTTATTCAAACACATCAAAACAAACACAAGTGTTTATTTCCAAGTATAGGATTATTTGCAATCGCCATAATGACTATATGGGTTACTTGGTCTGCAGTGAACATGCTTCCTCTGCCCCCAGCATCTGGTCATCTAGCAATTCTGTAAAGTAACAATTTCAGTATTTTTACATCAATGGTATTGGTGTGTTTCTCATTGGCATACGGCAGTGCTACAAATCTTTGTGCGAAGTGACTGTACTAACCGATTCTCATTTCAAGATGTCCTTATGGTACTTGCTACAGTGTAGCAGCTCGAGTTAGGCTGGACCCGTTGGCCAGCTTCCCTCAGGGTCATTCCACGGTTGATGACATGGTCCACTATTGTAGCTCTGATGTCATCAGCAATTCTATTTCTTACTCTTCCTACCCTTCCTCTCCCCCCTCCTCATCTTCCTCTCCCCCCTTCTCGTCTTCCTCTTGCTCCTCCTTGTCCTTGTCGTCCTCTTCATCCTACTTCTTCACCTCCACGTCCTCTTCCTCGGCCTCCTCTACTTCTCACTCTTTCTGCTCCCTCCATTGTACTCCGCACACACAGCTTACCTGTATTATAGTGCTTAGGCTGATTGCAAAGTGAACTAATTATCTAAAAAAGTTTTCACATGTGAAAGTGTGCAAGACAGTTGGCAAGTTAGTGTTAATGATAGCCATACATGTGTATACTTTTGCTAGGAGTGTGTTGGAAATTTGGTAATTGAGTGTTGTGCAGTGAATTGTGCCTACAGTTTTGCAAAGTGTGTGTTACAAAATTGCAAACTGAGTGCAAAGCAGTTTTTGTGCTTTTAGTTTTGCAAACTCAGTGAGTGGTTTTGCTATAAGTCTGAATAGTTTTAGAGATTGTGCTACAGGAATCACAGTTAGGGTTTAAGCATTCAGAAAAAACTGTAACACATAGTGAGTGAGAAAGGTGACTGGAAAGGAAAAACTCAATGCATCATGGGAATCCCCCGGCAGCCTACATTTATTGCAGCATAACTAAGGGAGGATTCAGGGTCACCTGGTCCAGCCCTAACTATATGCTTTAGCAAAAAGGAAAGTTTGAAGCCTAATCTTAAAAGTAGAGATAGTGTCTGTCTCCTGAATCCAAACTGGAAGCTGGTTCCACAGAAGAGGGGCCTGAAAACTGAAGGCTCTGCCTCCCATTCTACTTTTAAATACTCTAGGAACAACAAGTAGGCCTGCAGAGCGAGAGCGAAGCGCTCTAATAGGGTGATATGGTACTACAAGGTCATTAAGATAAGATGGGGCCTGATTATTTAAGACCTTGTATGTGAGGAGCAGGATTTTGAATTCTGGATTCAACAGGAAGCCAATGAAGCGAAGCCAAAACAGGAGAAATCTGCTCTCTCTTTCTAGTCCCTGTCAGGACTCTTGCTGCAGCATTTTGGATCAGCTGAAGGCTTTTCAGTGAGTTTTTTGGACATCCTGATAATAATGAATTACAGTCGTCCAGCCTGGAAGTAATAAATGCATGAACTAGTTTTTCAGCGTCACTCTGAGACAGGATATTTCTAATTTTAGAGATGTTGCACAAATGGAAGAAAGCAGTCTTACATATTTGTTTAATATGTGCGTTGAAGGACATGTCCTGGTCAAAAATGACTCCAAGGTTCCTCACAGCGTTACTGGAGGCCACGGTAATGCCATCCAGAGTAAGAATCTGGTTAGATACCATATTTCTAAGATTTTCAGGGCCGAGTACAATAACCTCAGTTTGATCTGAATTAAGAAGCAGAAAGTTAGCGGCCGTCCAGGTCTTTATGTCTTTAAGACATTCCTGCAGTTTAACTCATTGGTGTGTGTTATCTGGCTTCATGGACAGATAGAGCTGGGTGTCATCAGCATAGCAGTGAAAATGTATGCTATGTCTTCTAATGATGCTGCCTAAGGGAAGCATGTATAATGTAAACAGAATGTATGGTCGACAGTAACGAACGCTGCACTGAGGTCTAGCAGGACAAGCACAGAGACGAGTCCACTGTTAGAGGCGCTGATCGTTTGGAGAAAGTAATTATTGAAGTGAGCTAAGAAAGATCAGTTGGAGAATCTAATTGGAGAGTCTAAATAAATATCAGCAGCCCTGAAATGAGTCACTTTTTTCGCTAATGGTTAACATTTTATTTGTGACAAAATTCATGAAGTTATTGCTGGTTAAGGTTAAAGGAATGTTTGGCTCAACGGAGCTCTGACTTTTTGTCAGCCTGGTTATCGTGCTGGAAAAAAAAACTATACTGGATTAGTTAGTTTTACTTTTACTCCCTACATTTTTAACCAAACATCTGTACTTTCTACTCCTTATATTTTCAATGCTCCTAACGTTTTGTTTGAAGCATTTCAGTTGTTATTTCACGTCACATTGGTCCTTCATCAACATCAAACCAATCTGAACCTGTAACTCATGAAAAGCAATCCTTTTTGTGTATTAATGACCAGCAGATGTGGCATAAAAAGAGGTAAAAAACAAAATAAACAAACAGGCAAAACTATCAGGGGTTAAAGTGGATGATTTTTTGGTTTGTTTGTTTGTTTGTTAGCTCTCAGTAGAAATAATCGTGACGTGATTAATTTCCTCATGATGAATTTTTAAAAACAGATGTTCCTTCCTTTTCTTTGTTCTACTTAGTTGACTCAAGCCGAGTGCATTTACTAGAATTAAAATTTAGACTAAATTAAATTTTGTATTCCCATCTACAAATTTTATTATTACACAAGGTTCACTTTGCACAGCTGGTAGAGATATCCTCAAAAGAGCTACATTTTCACTTTTACTTGAGTAAAGAAGTTGAATCAGTACTTCAACTTTTACTAGAGTATTTGTCAACAGTAGTATGTGTAGTTCTATTTAAGTCTGTACTTTTGCTACCTCTGCTGAGGATCCACAGTATCCACACTCATACGCAGTGAAGATGTAAAACCATTAACAAGATAATGATATACACAAGATGATGCATGCAATTGAAGAAAAGAAAAGTGGAGGAATTAAAAGTAAGCACTTTCTGAAAGGTGTCTACCGTAATGAAATGAATTCCTCACTGCTGTATAATCCATAATTGTAAATGTGAATGGTATTAGGAAATGACCGGGCAAAAGAGGATCTTTGGAGAATATTGTTAGATGTTCAGGTTTTATGCCATTTGTCAGAATAGGTCTAGAGTGTGAATAACGTGGTGGATGGTTTCTTTTACACATTTAAAAAATTCAGTTGAGTCTAATATTGGAAATAGATTTAAAATGTATTTAATCCCACACTGAGGGAAATTAGATAAAAAGTCAGAGAAATCAGAGTAAGGTCCAGGTGGATGATAGATAACAGCAGCAAAAGAACTGGCTTTTGAGTTTTCAGGTTTGGTTGAAAAATGCATCAGGCTTTCAAAACTCTGTCTGGTCTTTAGTGTGGAAGATTGCTGCCACACCCCCTCCTCGGCCTGTGCTTCGAGGATTCAGACAGTTAGTGTTTATTCATTATCACTTATGTTAGAGTTTGTATTGTTGATTGTCATTTATGCTTTGAAATATTTAACCATATATGCTTAGAGGTGTATAATCACTTGTGTAGTGATAGGATGTGTGATCTTTAGCAGGCCGCAAAGGCTTGGTGTGCATTCCAGGAATGCACACCTACATCCTGGGAGCATGGGAGAGGTCGTACCTTGTTTAATTGTGTTATGGTAGGATTAACGTAGCTACGTCTGTTCTAGTCTAAGTGCTTTTTGTGTATAAATGAACGGCTGGACTTCCTTACTGTGTTATCTAGGATGAGGGGGGGTCTACCCTCTTCCTGACCAAGGATGTTTGCTTGTGTGCTTTTATGACCCTTTGATCAGCAGTACCTCACACACACACACACACACACACACACACACACACACACACACACACACACGGGCAAGGTACTCTTTGTGTGTATGTAGACGTCATATGTTAATGAACCTATGCATATTCATGTAACCTAAGGACAGGACAGTGGTACGGGAGAACGGAGGAGAGCAACTGGGGCCAAGCGAAGGAACGGCGTTTGTCCGGTTCTCTCCCGTGCACGAGTAACATGAAGAAGCTTGCCTATCCATCTCCATAAAACCTCTCTTGACATGTCTAGATGACATTAAAGCTTGGTTGGCTCGAAACTTTTTAAATTTTAATAAAAAGAAAACAGAAGTGTTGGTGTTTGGACCCAGTGGTCCCTGTGAGTCCTCCTCTGTTGTTTTAGGATCCCTGGAAGTCTATTTTAAATCTGTTGTTACTGACCTTGGTTTTAAGTTGGACAGTGATTTTAAATTGGACAACCAAATCAGAGCAGTGGTGAAGTCCAGTTTTTATCATTTAAGGCGACTGGCAAGACTAAAATCTTTTCTTTCGAGGCAGCACCTTGAAACAGTGATCCATGCTTTTATTTCTTCCCGTCTGGACTACTGTAACTCACTTTATGTGGGGGTCAGTCAGTCATTGCTCTCACGTCTGCAGCTGGTTCAAAATGCGGCTGCACGACTCCTAACAGGAACTCGAAAAAGAGAGCATATAACCCCCGTGCTGGCCTCTCTGCACTGGCTGCCTGTGTCTTTTAGAGTTAATTTTAAAATTCTTATGTTTGTTTTTAAATGTCTACACAGTCTTGCCCCGCCTTACCTCTCTGAGCTTCTTCATCCCCACATACCCTGTCGGTCTCTCAGGTCAGCTGACCAGCTGCTCCTGGAGGTACCGAGATCCAGGAGGAAGCTCAGAGGGGACAGGGCCTTCTCTATTGTGGCTCCAAAATTATGGAATAATTTGCCCATGCATGTTAGAGAGGCCCCTTCACTGTCCACTTTTAAATCACGTCTTAAAACCCACTTTTATTCCTTGGCTTTTAACCTCAGTGAGACTTAGTTTCTTTTTTAATGCAGTAGTTATTTAATTAATGATTTCACTCTTCTTTTATTTGTTTTTTATTTATATCTCATGTAATTTTATTTTACAGTTCCAATGTACAGCACTTTGTGTCAGCTGTGGTTGTTTTAAAGTGCTTTATAAATAAAGTTGATGATGATGATGATTTGTGTCTTGCTTTGCGGTGTAATCATATTGCCTTCAACGTTCCAGCGAATAGGTTTATGCTACAAACCTATCAACTTACATAATCATCCTGATGTAAACAGGTTTCTGTAAGGTAGAATAATCAGCATGTTGATCAATTATTAATTCATGTACTAACAGGGACTTAGAAGACAGAGAGACTTGCACTGTTTTACTCGTTAGTGCAGTATGTTGTTATATTGTTTTTCCTTTCATTTTCTGTGGATTTTTGTTTTTTGGTGGTCGGGGACCAGACACAGTCTCTAAGGGGATGGGGATTTGGGGGACAACAGGAGGAGAGAAACTGCAAAGAAATTTGTAAGACTGCAACCCTGCTTCCTGCTCCAGAAGGTTACAGAAATAAGAGCTGCTCCATCCAAAGTGGATGGATGCCATCTCTCCTAACAAGACCAGGTGCTCCCCTGAAAATTTCCATAGCAGGCGATAGCTTCAGTGTTGCCTGCTCTGGCCCATGCAAGACAATTCACTACGGTTGCTGGTGTCTCTGTCTTCACGTCTCAAAACAGAATTGGTAATATCCAGTTTTTTCCAGAGCAGAGTAGCTGGTGTGGAGTGGTTGGTCGTGCACTCACAGAAGATTGTCGTGGGGGCTCTTGTCAGGCCTGCATCGGCTAATCCACAGTGTTACTTGTGTGGGTTTTTTCACATAGTTGGGCCCCAATGAGACCCTGGACAAGCACATTCTCTTGGGGCTACATAGGATAAGTGTAGGTTTTCCCAGCCTCAAAGTCCATCCATATATGCATACTGCTGGCCCGCACAGACATGTATGTTGGGAAGTAAGACTGCAGTTCTCTATTGAGCTGCTCATGATTATGATCATACTTCAACCAAATTGGACTGGCACAAATATGGTCCAAGCGAGCACAGTACATCATGCATTCTGGTAGCAGCCCGAGAATGATCTTTACCGTCCTGGTTGAGCAGTTTATTGAATCTAGCACTCTTTTCAAGACTGAGAACACTGATGAATACACAAAGGCAGTCAGTCAGGCACTCAGCAAACAGACAGTAGGGAAAAGCCTATACTGATAATCACTGTCGTGATGTGACAACTGCAAGCTCACCATCAGAAGTGTTCAGCTTTACTTTGGTCACCAAAGTCACACATGTTGCCGACCAAAGTGTCCAGGTTCGATGAGATGACGACTTTGCTGTTGCTGTCTCTCTCTCACAGTCTCTTTGTGTCCAAAATGAAACATTTTTTTTAATAAAAATATTTTTCTTTATTTCTTTATGTGTAGTAAAATAGTAATTGACATGGACATTTACATCCAGCAAACACATATTTATTACAGCGGTTACAATGAGTTACATTTAGAAAGAGCGTTGGTAACACTCATTGCATACATGACGCAAACAGTTAGTAGTAGGTACACTGACGTTTTTGTTTCATTCATCTTTAAGATTTTTTTTTATACTTTTTTCATTGATGCATAAATGTCTTTAAAAAAAGTTATTTTCCAGATGCAAGTATACATAAACGTGCAGACATTGTACCCTCTACTGTGTCTCAGCCCCTTTCTTTATTAATAAGCCAAAAAGAAAAGCATAAAAAAAGCAACAAATCATTAAAAATGACAAAAGTTCAGTTCATTCTTTTTGTTACTCGTAGCTCATGGTTACTTTTTTCTATGACACTTTCAATGCCAAGATGCTGCGCTGATACCTTGATGATGACAAAGATGAACACCAACAAGCCAAAGTGGAAAACCTCTTTTCGATTGGAAAAATAGAAAAAGTAGCAAAAGAAAGTTTTTATTGATGAATTATTATTAGTATCCATGTGAAAACGAAAATCAGGCTGTACAAAGTTTCTTTTTGTGTCATTGTCATTGAAAAATGTTTGGAAATGTGGAGCAAACATAAACATGAGCAAACTGTTAAGATGGTGAGAACATTTGCATTATGCACTTTAGTCTGAATGACCACACAAAGTGCTTCACACCAAACCTTACCATTTTACTCTGTTCTTGCATTGCTTTATTCCCTACACGTACACATTTGATCTGCATTTGACCTGCCTTGCATTCGTACTTTGGCAAATTTAGAACCAGTACATGTATCATGTATGTTTTTCATTGTGGGATTCTCGCTAATTAGGAGATTTGAAACTAGAGCCTTCTTGATATGAGGTGAAGGGATGTTACTAAACACTGAACCACCATTACAGGAGAGTTTTCCTATAATCAACATTTGGATAATGGGAAAAATGGGAAAAATAAGCCGAATTAAAACTGAATTAAAAAATGACAAATTAAAAAAAGAACGAATAAAATAAAAGTTTAAAAAAAATGTGTGAAACTGGGATTTCAGAGCACTTAGTGCCAACAACACTTCTTGTAAAATAGAAACTTGTAACATTTACTAAAAAACTACAAAGGCCATCTTGCTTAGAAAAGTAATGTATTAAATGCAAACTGCTGCTTCTAAGGAATCTGTTGAGAGTGACTGAAAATGTAGAATTATTCTTTTGCTTTTAAATATCTCCATGAAAAGATCAGTATGGCTCCACCATTACATCCTCCTCCAATAGCAGGACGTGTAAAACACTGGACTGTTTTCTAGCCAGGGTTTGGCTGAATTTGTTATCACCGTAGCAACAAGGTTGTTGAAGTTATGCAAAAGAATGAGTCATCCAAGCTATTATATTGGTGGTAGTCTGGCTTTTTGATGCATTATGTTTTATTATAAAGAGCTTTGGTGGATATGTGTGAGTATACATTCACAGAAACGTGCTTTCCATCAAAAATTTATCCTTTTATATGAACAATAAAAAACTGATACATTTACATAAACATGTGGTCATTTAAAAGATAATTATAGGGAGTGGCTTTTGATTTCTAAGAGGTGATAGTGAAAGAATGTATGGACACCCTGCCTTTGGGGGCTATTTCCTTCCACTGAGGGGGGACTTTTGGTATCTTTTGGCCAGGCATAATTTTGAGGAAACTATTTTAATTTGATAATTTTCAAATTTTAATGCCAAAACTATCATTCCTGACAGTAGAGCCAACATGGGAATAAATGTTTTCAAATTCATCTGACTGATTCTGAAAAAGGCCTTCGGTACAGGTAACAGCATATTTAAACATCCTCCTTTGTTGGCATTTTAAAATGTCCATATAGAGAATGTTGTCAAGAAAAGTTAAAGGATAGCAAAGGAAATGAGTGCAGTTGTACATCTTTCATCCGTTTTATCCAGACCACCTCTGGGGAAAAGTCTTCTGTGGTGTCCTTGTCTCAATCATAACCAATCAAAATGATTACAGGAAACTTATTACATATGAAAAACCACCTAAATACTTTAACATAAATAAATACACTCTTTTCTGCTTGTGGCTCTTCTTCTTCTTGTCCTTCTTCTCATGTCTGTACTCAGTCCATCATGTATGGCTTCTTCATGGATATCTGCTGTATGTATTTCTCCAGATCATCATAGTTACTGTCTGGCTGCTTTCCAGCCACATAATAATCTGCAGGCGCTGGGGCTGAGTAATACAGCTGCTTCTGCTGAGAATGGATTCTGGGAAGTGGATGTAGTTTGGGGTTGGACGCTGGCTGAAATGTCCAAGGGTACAAAGAGAGAGGGTATCTGGTGTAGTAAGACTTCTGCTGTTGGCCTGTAGGGGGTTTTCTCAGCTTAGGTTGGACCCAGCTGTTGTATCGCCTTTTGGGAGAAAAAGCATAAACATCATCCACTGAATGAGTGAGGAAGTTGTTGAGAGTGAGAGCGGGCTTAAGGATCAAGTAATAGGGTTTAAGTCTGGGTGCAGGAGGAACATAGATGGGGTAGCCTTTGTAGGGCTTCTTCTGGTAGTAGGAAGGATAAGTGTGGGGGAAAAGGGGATAGTGAGGATATCTAGTCCAAGCAGCTTTAGGTGACGTGAGCCAGAGGTCCTGTTTGATCGGCACAGGAGGCTGGGCCCAGATATTTTGATTGCCAAGCTGAGGTTTTGCAGGTTTGTTCCAGAGATCCTCTGATCTTGTTGGATTTTTCTTCTGCAACCAAGTTTTGAGGAAATGAGCTGCTGGAAATGGTTGGTTAGAGGCGGGAATGTCATTTTGATTGCTTGAAATCTGTGATTCCGATGAAAATGGTGAAGATATGGGGGATAAAGGTCGTCGCCAACCTGATATCACGTCAGGCGACAAGTCTTTCTTCTTCTTCTTCTCCACGTCACTGATGATGTCCACCACATCATCAGCAGGGAGGTGGAGCTTGCTGGAGATCTCTATAAGCTTGTCAATGGTCTGAGGATCAATATCGTCTTCCTCTGTGACTTCCTGTTCTTCGTCAGACCTTTTATCCTCTGCAGCGCTGGAGAGAGAAGAGCTGTACTGCTTGTTCCCGTTATTCTGTTTGACCATGTACCGCAGCAGCATGTCTGAGGCAATATCAGCTAGCATCTCCTCCTCCATCTTGGCTCTTTGTGCCTCAGCTGCCTGTCTCCTCATCTCCTCCTGCTCACCTTTGGCCTGAGCCTCCTCTTCCTCTGGACTCAACACCTCCTCATCTTCTTCCTCCTCCTCGTCTGGATCATCATCTTCCATCGTCTGTTCTCTTGGAGCCTGGAGGTCTGCTGAGTTATGATTACTGTCATCAAATTCATCCATAAAATTATCTCCTCTGAACTTTGGGAAGCTGAGAGCTTTCTGCGTCTCTTCTTGCCATTTAAGCTTTTTCTTAGTGATAGCAAGGTCACTGCCTTTATTTATGGGCATGATGTCGTTGTAGCTGTAGTCTCTGCTTTCTCTGTGACTTTGCTCAGAGTCTCCTTCCCTCTTAATGGGCACATTCAAAGCAGGGAATTCCTTCATCATCATCTCAAGACTTTTTAGCTCCTCAGGGCTGAGCTGTTCCTCCTCCTCACTACTGGCTTGATCAGGGCTGGTTGATCCCTGCTGGGAACCAGTACTCTGTCCATTATCGCCTCTTCCATCTGAGCCAGTGGGAGGCTTCTCTCTTGCTATTTCGACTGTGTGGCTTGTAGTACGACTGGTCACCCTCTCGGTCAGCTCCTCTTCTTTTTGTGCTTTCTTCCTCTCTTCCTCTTCCCCCGTTTCCTGCTCCTTCCCCTGTGTCGCCATTAGCAGCTCTAACTCTTGTCGTCCGTCTCTGTCTCGGTCTGCTCCCTCAATCGTTCTCAATTTTCTGTATGAATCTTTGTTTTTATATTCCTCTTTCTCTGCCGTCATCTCTTCTTCCATTCCATCACGCCCCTCTCCTTCGCTCATTTGCTCTGCTTTTGAATTATTCAGTGCCTCTAGTAAAACTGCTGCTAGTTTTTTGGGATCAACATTTTTAAAAAGCTCTTCTTCATGCTCTGCTTCCTCTTGTCTCTGCATTGGCTGGCTTTCTTCACCACCTATATTCCTATATCCAGACACAGTCAGCCCTGACATATGTTGGTATGGCTTGTCAAGGGTGCTGAGAGGATTGGAGGTGGACAGATGGAGAAAGGATGCTGCTGTCAGAAGAAGCAGCCGTATTAAAGCACTTGAGGGATTATGGTATCTAGTCATGGCTAGCCAGAACAGGACTTTCTGTGAGCGGTGAAGGAGATCAGAAATCCCTGGAAAAGAGAAGAAACAGAATCAAATCTTCACTGAGAATGCAAGGATGTATATGTGGGTTTGATGAGTGAATGAGTGAGTACCACATATGACGGCTAAAGCTTGTTTTCTATCTGCAGTTAATCACAACTTTTAGTGTAACCATGACCGTTTCTTCTCCTGGTGCTTGACTAGCCATTCCACTCCTATCACACATATTGCTCCCATGAAAAGATATTCTAAAAAATGCATACTGTGTTTACACTTTAGTAAACCTTTTGTCCCGTTTCATTTTATGAATTTGAAATTAATCTCATTAAATCTGTTACTTTTATTAGATGTCACCAAAAGTTTTGGGAGCTGACACGTAGGGATGGAAACTGATGAGAGCTGAGTGATGCAGATTCCATTGTCAATATCACTTATCAGTTATCGATTCTTGTTGGAGCTATTTATTCTTTTTTTATTACTTTGAAGTTTGCTAGGGGTTGTTGTTGATTTACATATATTTTTGGGTTATTCACAAGTTTTATTTGTAGGTTTATACTTCTTTTATTGTTTTGTTTTGTTGTTTGTTTTGTTAAGTCAGCCAGGAGGAACTGTAGGGCCATTTCCTTTAAATGAAGGCACTGGTAAGTGCACGTGGAACTGATAGGTGAGCAAATTTGACGAATCCAAGGAACTGAACATCTCGAGTCCCATCCCTACTCCTAGAGTTGTTCACAAAAAAGAGTTGTAACATAAGTTATAACACACAGGGACCTGAAGTGAACCTGAGAGTTAAAACAATGAAAGTGTCCATTGTCTGCACTTTTCATGATTTACATTTTGCTCTTTGAAGTTTTTTTAAATTCTCCTGTTCTGGTGAACTCTGATATTGTTCCCTGCTCTCTTCTGGCCCACTTGCTAACAATCAACCTTCTTCAGAAGTCCAGCTCCAGTGACAAGCAGTAAGGATCTTGGAGGACTGCACATCTCCTGAAGGTAAAAACCTTTCTCCACCCGCATCCAACCGAATTGTAGAGTTGGGCGGATTGATCCAAATATCGATAGCATCGATACCAGATCGATACTAGCACGATTGGATCAATACTTTGCTTTTATCCTTCAAGTTCAGTATGTAGCCCGCTGAACTGTGTTAATCATTTCTTTGGAAAAACTAAACCTCAAACACGCACTCTGAAAAACGTGCAAACTTTCTGTGCTTTAGATTCAGAATTTTTTTAATTCCAAGTCTCCAAAACCCAAGTTTGAAAACATGAAAAGCTGAAAGGTGTGTTTTGTTGTGTCAGCTAATTATTGTGGAAAGTAACAATCACAGTGGTGATTAAAATGTGTTCAGAATTTGCAAATTGAGAAATCATCTCATAAGTCATGGCAAACTATTCTCCCCCAATTAGCTGCTGAGTAACTTCAGCAATACTGGCCCTGTATTTGCTTTGTATTGGATCGATACCAAAATTTGTAGTGTGGCACAGAAATTCTGTGAATGAGGGAAAGTGTGAACGTGAAATTATGTGACGCTATAATTTGAAATACAATAACACATGAATAACACACAAATCCTGCGTGAAGCAGCCCAGACGAGGTCCTGACAGACATTGACTGATGCGCGCGCGCACACGCACACGCGCACACACACACACACACACACACACACACACACACACACACACACAGGGAAATAGGAAAGTGGAGACAGAACACAAAACAAACAGAAAACAGAAGCTCGCGCAGTGAGGACTGAGGGACGTGACGCTGTGCTCTAGCACTAGAGCAATGTTTCCGTGCAACACTAAGAGCACAGCTGGTTTTCACTTTCTGCGTTTTCGCGCGCGCGCATGCGTGTGTACCTGAATCTAGTGTAGGAGTAACTAACCAAGGTAGTTATAGTTAACTAAACCGGGCAGAGGAGGCGTGGGTTTTCACGCACGCAAGACGCGCTACCTGCAGTCCTCGAAGATCCTAACTGCGCGTCGCTGGAAGCGGATGATATGTGACTGCTGAATGTTGATTGGTTGACAAGTGGGCCGGAATAGAGCAGCGAGCGATAGCAGAAGCAGAAAAATAGTGAAAAAACGTAAAACATGATCAAATAAATCATCTCTCAATGTCGCTGCTGCTGACGCGCTGCTCTGCTTGGTGCTGCAATGTTGAACCCAGAGTGCAACAAGTGAAATATCTTGAAATCCGCAACAACCAAACCGGTGCGCATTCACTGCCATGCCGTCTTTGGAACGGGTAAGACGTTTATCACACCGAGTCGTTTACACCATCAGAAAAAGCTGCTCTTGTTTTCAGAAGCCACCGCCTGCCTGCATCGCCATGTGCCACATGCAGCAGTTAAACACTGTAAAAATGCGCAGGAACAGCAAACTCAAATGTATTTTCTAAGAATACCTAAACAACCAGTTGTACGGTGAGATTTTTTTATCCCTATTAAAGCAAAACAATTCAAGTTTAATGTCATTTCGTTCTCAGCTAATTACCACAAACCTTTTTGTTTGTTAAATCACCCAACAGTTCTATCAGTATATTAGTAAATAGTTGCTAAAATCCTTTTGTTTTTAGTTGCAGTAAACACACTTCGGAGATACAGGAACAGCATATCCTGCGGTGGAGGCTGGGCTGTGCCAAAAAAGGGATTTCACATGTTCTCGTGTGTTGTTGTTGTTGTTTAATGTCTAATACATGTACTTATATTCGTGAGTAGACTGTACTGAGCAGGATTTATGAAGAGGCTTTTGAAGTGTCTTCATCACTCTGTGTAATTGTACCCATTTTGTCATCAAGCCCTTCCTTTTTGGTTACTTCAAATAATTTTATCGAACGGTGATGTTGAGAAATGATTGGCCTATTTTTGATAGGTTTCAGGTCAACAAGTTATTTTTAACCGTTTAAATGTTGTTTGCACTGTTGCAGCAGGTCACAGTTCCCAGAAAAGCAAATAAACATGAGCATACAGCCACCTCAGACTCTGTTCGACAGTAACCTCCCCGCAACTCGCACTTCACATGTAAACAACATTATCTCAGACTAACATGGACGTCAGTGTTATGCAGAGACAAAAGGTTGCCGTTGTCTCTGTGGTTTTTAATGCGAATGTCCCCGCGGTTACAGCTTCAGTCTACTTATTTTACAGTGCAGTTGTTTCAGTCTAGGATATGATTGCTGGAAATGACGATGATTGAGATGATGTGGCTGAAGATGAGAAGTAGGAGGGGTTGTAGGAGCAGACACGGTTGATTATAAACAATGAATTTTGACCACATCAAATAACAATACTTTAAGCTGCCTTCAACGTGACGCCTGACTTACGAACCGCCTGCGTGTCCGCAAAATATTGACTGGGGCCTAATTGATTTTTATTCAATAAAATCAATTAAATGTGCCACAGTTTGGGACGAACATAAATACTTCCGATTCATCTACTAAACCTCCTCCAACCCATCACACAGCAGGCATTACCACCTTTTTCTGCATTTTCTATATATTTTGCACATTTCCTGCGCCTCGCTTTGCTTTGACTACAAAGCTGTAGCGTGACATCATAATTTTGTTGCAATATTTCAAACATTTATGAGTATTTCTAAGAACGCTTATATTAATGAGCAACAGTACTTCTTTCGGAGAGCACAAGGTTAAATGCTTTAATGCAAAATAAGTTGCCGCTTACTTGCAGTTCAGTGTGTGCGGCGGGGGAATTCCTGCTTTCCCTCCTCGTCACGTCACACAGCTGCTGAAGTCCTGCAGTCATCCACTCCGTGCTCGTCGTGACGCGTGCCGTGTTGTAACGTGCTGTTAATCCTTGTTACTGTTATTGTTGTATGTCGCAGGGTTTCGGACTCTTCGTGTGCTCCTATCACAGGAGTCAGAACCTAATTCGTGTATTTTCAGGACTACGGACAGAGGCTGCGGCTGTCTTCTACCCCCTCCTTCCGCACACACGTGATCCTTGCGTCAAGGTCCCCATTGACGTCAATAGACTGGATTTCATTCATAAGATTTTTCTGCACCCCACCGACCTTATCTTATCCCTCCTCCCCTATTTTATCAGACCAATTAGCTGCAGTGCTGCTGTTGAATAAACAGAATATTCGTAATTCATGGTGCAACCTCAGAGAGCTGGTCCAAGCTTTCACGGGCAAACCTGAGTGCAAGAGGGAACATTTGGGGTTTTCTTTAGACATAGACACGCTTATTTCTGCGGCTGTCTCACGTTTGTGTGCCATCAGAGCTTAAGGATGCTGTGCACTGGTGTGTGACAATGGAGGCAAAAATAGCTCTCCTAATAAGCTGTGAAAGGGCTCAGTTTTAGTAAATAAATACATTTATTTTTCATGGATCATCATCTCCATCCTGCTGTTCACTGGTGCAATTCTGCATTCATCAGCGTCTCCAGTTTTGTGTTAAAATGTCTGGTTAAGTCCACTGCCCTCTCTTAGATATTTCCGCACTGCTACAGCTGCATCATCTGAACCTTTCATTCAGTGGTGCTGGTTTCAGTTATTGTGCAAACGTACAGTTTTTAAGTTTGGGGAAACCTGCAGTCAGCTGAGACATCATGTTCCTCCCACTGAAAACATCCAGATGAACAGAATCAACTTTTGGGGAACTTTTCTACTCTTCATTATTTTCATAGTTGCCTCAACTCCCTCTTAATAGTGTATGAATGTGTGTGTGAATGGGTGGATGACTGGATATGTAAAGCGCTTTGGGGTCCTTAGGGACTAGTAAAGCGCTATATAAATACAGGCCATTTACCATTTAATTAATCTTCTGCACTTCCTGTTTCCAAGCGCACGCTCTCTGTCTAGCCAATTCATAGAAGTCCAATTCTCCTTCCATACTGTCCAATCTCACGTGCAACACACTTTTTCTTTTCCACCTTTCTTTTTGCAATGCACGTGCCCTACCAGTGTTCCTGGCTACTTCTCCTTCATCTCATAGACTGTCCAACTTTTTTATTACCACTTATTCTTCACTGACATATTTTCCTGTAGTTCCTAATTCTGCCATCAAGTCTCTTTGTCTTCTTTTCTTTATTCTCAGTTTTCTTCACCACTTCAGCTGTCCTTTCCAAGTCTTCACTACCACCCAGAGCCTTTAATGTTTGTCTTAAACCACCATGTCAGTTAAAATGCAAAAGAGAAACCGTAATGCAACTCTACGAATATGATGCTGTGACAAAGAAATGGTAAATCTGTTAAAAATGTTAATTGACCCACAGGGGTCATCTTCATCTGCGTATGTCTCTGGATACAGTGGCTCATCTAAAAAAGAAATCAGAAGTACTTTGCTCACTGGTACAACTCTCAAACATTTACCTTAAAGCAGTAATTCTGGTATAGCTGAAATTACATCTACCTAATTTATAAAAGCTTCATTTAGCCTGGAAAAATAGTTTGCTGCTCTATAAGAAAAAGCCCTCTGAAAAACCAGAGCATTTTACTGTTCATCACTGATATACGTTTCTCTGTAGCTAGGCTGACACAAAGTCAGAGCTCCGTTGTGCCAACCATTCCTTTAACCTCACGAATTTCTCAATTTTAACCATTAGAAAAAAAATTATTCATTACTGTCTCACAAGGGTAACTTTATTAAATTCAATTTTATTTGCATAACGCCAAGTCACAACCGTTGCCTCACGGTGTCGTTATGTACATTTACTTTTAATACCATTGATATTTGGACTGCTTTTCTCCATCATCTGCCTCCCTTGGTCACATTGCAATAAGCTGTTGATGGCTTCTCATGATGCATCATCATGGATTCATAATCTTCATTTAAATGCTTGCTCACAAGGGGTCACATGATTACTGGAGTTTTCTCTGTTTTCTTTATACTCTATGTATAGTTTCTTCACCTTCTAATATAAAGTATTTGCTCAAAGAGGCTCGTCTCGTTTTCTCTGTATTATTGTAAAGTTTTTTGCTTACAATATAAAGAGTATAAATCAGCTTGAAATATAAATGTCAAAGAATAAAACTGATGATGTGCCAACTAAAAAATATCCAATCCAATGTTTGTTCAAAACGTATCATCACTCAGTGATCACTACAACTACATTTTCTCTAAATAATACAAGATAAAATTCATCAGTTCTCAAAGTTTAGCTCTGTCAGTTAACCTTTATTAACACCAGGTGAAGAGTTCCTGTTATGAATCTGGATGACAAGCATAGTTTTTGAAAGTGCGTAGACTAGTCTTCTAGTTTTTTGTTAGCAGTTTAATCTCACTGTGGTTGGGCATGCTAGTCTTTACAGGTATCTCTGCAATATATCAATGCAGGAAACCCGCAGTCAGCTGAGACTGAAGATGTCACTTGGATGAAGGACGAAACATTTCTCCATCTGAAAACGCTACGTCCAGATGAACAGAATCAACTTTTAGTGTATTCGCACCAACAATCACACCCAAGGCCAATTTGGAATCACCAATTAACCCAGTGGTTCTCCATCTGAACTTTACTAAACTTGAAACCTTTTCTTTTACTTGCCAGTCAGGGTAATTATTATAATTCTTAACTATTGGGATTCTTATCTAAGTTAAACTGCGCCATTAAAGTTTTAAGTTGCATCTCTATATATTTCATATAGCTCCACTTGCCACACAGATGCATCTGTATGTGCAAGGGTGTGGATTTCTGTGCCACTTTGAAACTGGTGTGTGGAGTGACTACGCTGACCTGTCGTCAAATGACAGAAGACTACAGGATATTTCTGACTGCTGGACCATTCAACCTAGAGCCTAATATAACTGTACATTTGGAGAGACATGAAAAACATTTCCCCCTTACCCCCACCAACCCACCCACTGAGTGCTTTTGACTTTTACACAGGAAAGAAGAAAAAACAAAAACTGGACCATATAGTAGAACTACAGATCTATGGTAAATAAATAAAGAGCAAGTTCCATCACTTATTCTTTTACAAAAAAGGTAAATAAACTCCTAATGTGGGCCTTTTGGGGTTTTTTTCTTTATATATTTTGGCCACACATTGTGGAATATAGAGGATTTTGCCCAATTTTACACTGGACTGAATCAAAAATACACACATTTCATGCTGTGTGTTAACAGTGCTAACTGAATCACACTTGTTGTGATTTACCTCTTCAATATAAATACCTTTCAACAGAATTATGAAGGAAGATGGATTGAGTATATTGTATAAAAGACTTTAAATGCAGAATGTTTGTCCAACTCTTAGACACCCCTTTTCAGAAATGTTTATTAATCCCACCAACTCAGACTAATTTGTGTGATTACAAGCAGATGCATTCAAATTCAAAGGGAAAAGTAAACAAAGTTAGAAACATTGTTCCAGCTCATAAAATATTCCTGCTGAGACAGTATAACGAGCTAAGATTTATTTTAAACAAGCAAACAAACCAGAGAATCTTAAGCCCGACCATTTTAACATAATTTCCCTGGAAAATAAATCCAAGGTGATGAGGTGATGATACACGTCCTAATAATCCCATAAAAAAACATAGACACTGCAGCACCTTAGGGGGGTGTGCTCCATTTTGACCCCGAGACTTCCAGGCCATACTCAGCACAGATGTTTCTGTATCCTATGCCAGCCACTTGGTTATGGCGTTCCATGTATGTCCTGTTTGCTAGCATCTAGCACCCTGTTGTTATATGTGCTCAGGGGCATCTTTGCACAGCCCGCCCTTGGGGTCTTGCCTTGTGTGATAGACCGTAAAGTCTAGTGCTCAGAGTGTGTTCCTGCACTGCCATGATTAGTGCCTTTCTCTCAGTTCACCTTTGTCCAGCCACTGGTAGGATTTCTGGACATCAGCCACTTCTTCTGCCGGCCGTATATACCATGCAGGGTCCTGTAGATCCATGATGCTCCTCTTCTCAAATTTCTGCTGCCTGAGATATTAACTAACCACACTCTCAGTTGTGGCCATCTTCCTGAAGTACTTGTGGATGTTCATTGTCTCATCCTGGGTAGCAGTTCTGACACTCACTAGCCTTGGCCACCTTCCTCCTTCTTAGTGTACAGTCTTAGGGTGCTGCATGCATGTCAGTGGCGTCTATCTCCTCTTTTGGCCAGCTTATTTCATGGTTCGTTCCTATTTGTCTATGGGACTACCCCCTCCCCCTTTTCTTTTAACGATCCAACTACACTTCTCAAGTCCAAATGGGCTGGAAGTAGCCTGCATATGATTATATCCGGCCCTAGATAATTTCACGTCAGTTATTGATGGTCCTCAGTAGAAACAGAATCTTCGGCCCTGCGGAGAAGCCATGCAGGCAGGGATGGGACTTTATTCCGATGGGCAATCTGGGATCATATCATTATGTTAAAATAGGAAGGGGGCAGACGTTACAAAGACAACAAGTGTAATGGTACAGGCTTAGTACACAGAGACAAGGGTGCCGGATTTAAACGCTAAGGTGTTGGGAAAAATGAGTGAAAAAAGTAAACTAAGCAGCACTTGGCTGCATTTTAAATAATACTGAAGACTGCTGAGTGCAGAATCTATCAAACTAGGAGCTGGCTAAAGTGACACCAGATTTTATTTTCAGCCATTTGCCATTATGGAGGACAAAAGGTTTCAAACTTGTCCAGGCCTTAAAGCTGATGTGTGCTCTCACATATAGTAATAAATGCATAAAAAATAAGGCTTTTCTGAAAACAATGAATAGAAAAGTCTCACAGGCCAGAATACATGCTTCAAGCCATTTATAATTCTTACCCTGTTTGATCTGTTGCTCACCACAAACAAGCACAAGAAAAATTTGTTACCCTAAACTTTAGTTGCATAAGTTTTACAGCTTTCCCCACTGATAAAAACGCTTCATACTACACAAAATAATTAAGCAAAAACAACTGAATGAAAAAACAACTAAACGTATATCAAAAAAAATGGAGTCTGAGCAATGAGCTACCAGAACTTTACACATTTATTTCTTACACTGAAAACCAAAGAGTCATGCTGACAGATTTGTCACAGCAGCTTTTTCTTTACCATCTAGAAACAGTTCAGAATCAGAATCAGCATACTTTATTAATCCCTAAGGAAATTATGTAAATATGTAACTTCTTTACAGTGACGTTGAGTTTCACTAGTCCAGCCCCTTAAGATCAACATTTGCTGTAGATCCTGGTGGTGTGGATCAGTGAACCAGTGTCTCCTTCACTCCTGGCATACAGCTTGATATCATCCGTGTAGAGGAGGTGGCTAATAATTGCTTAAGTCCTTGGCCAGCCTGTTTGATGATCTGGCTGACGGGGGTTCAGGCCTATGCAGAACAGTAGTGTGGGGCAGAACATCTCCTTGGTAAATCCTGCACTTGAAGCTGACCTCTAGTGTTCGCCAAATCCCCATCAAATTCCTTATGGTCCTGTCTTGTACAGTCAGAGGAATCCCAGGATCCATGAGTGAGGCACTGAGTCATAGGCTTTCTTATGGTCAATCAAGGGAGTGCACAGGTTGGTCAGTCTTGTCTTACAGTCTCTGGTAACTGCTCAACCAGTAGCAGGTTTTCACCACTCTCACCACCCCAACATAGCACACTGGAACCTTCAACAGTTTTAGTAAATCCTTTTGTAACCAATGCCATCAGTATATTTTGTAACAAGCTTGCGAAGCTCTTGACAGAGCACACTGGTTTTACACAACATGAGATGTTCCTTGTGTGACACCTTTTTATAGGCCATCAGTTGGGACTTGAGAATTAGCTGATATTAATCTGCACCTGGCGGCAGGAATGCTTTCTAATTACAGAGGGAGTCTGACAAGAGCCAAATTGTGATAGCTAGACCACTGGATCAGCACATTTCCAAAACTGCAGCTCTTATGGAGTGTTCTCAGTCTGCAGTAGTCAAAAGTGGTTGAAAAGGACTAGCGATGAACCAGTGACAGGGTCATGAGCGGCCAAGGCTCACCAGTTCATCTGAGGAGCAATGGCTGGCCCGTGTGGCTGGTCCAACAGACAAGGTACTGTAGGCTTAAACTGCCCCCAAAATATTGGTTCTGAAAGGTTACTGAAAAACAGTGCATTGCATTTTGTTGGGTATGGAACTACATAACAGCAGAACAATATGGGTGCTCATGACCCATCCACCACCAAAAACACCAACAATGGGCACTTGAGCATCAGAACTTAAATGCCTTAATGCAACTGCTGTTGTGATTTGGTGCCATTTAATTGAAATGGAACTGAATTGACCGTGGTGCCATGGAAGAAGGTAGCCTGGTCTGGGAATCATGCTTTCTGGGAATGGCCAGGTTCTGCTGGGGAACCTTGAGTCCTGTCATTCATGTGGATGTTACTTTGACATGTACAGCCAACCAAAGCCTTGTTGTAGACCATGTACATCCTTTCACTGAAATTGTAATCCCTGATGGCTGTGGCCTATTTGAGCAGGATAACCCTCGCTGCCACAAAGCAAAAATGTTTCAAGAATGGTGTGAGGAGCTATCTGTTTCTAACGCCTTGGTGCAAGGTGTGTGTGTGTGTGTGTAAACTGTAATCGTTTTAGCAGTTTATCTATTAAGAAGTAGGGATGGGTATCGTTTAGGTTTTATCTGATACAAGTACCAAACCGGTACTTTTGAAACGGTGCCGGTGCTTAAACGGTGCTCAAACCGGTGCTTAAAGAATGGAGAACACAAAATTGGTCCAAAAACCTCTCATGTTTAGCTGTTTTCCACTTTTTCTTTGGTCATTTTAGCCTTTTTGGCCAGGGTGAAGGGAGTACCTGTCATCAAACAAGAAGACAGCTGCATGTAACTACGACGGTGTTTGCTAGTTCATCTTACATGCATTAATGTAATAACGTGGTTAGCCTACTCAACGTAAATTACACACGAACAACATTAAGCTACTCACGCAGAGAAGAGGAACGGCAGAGATGTGCACGGTGTGAGGTCTCGCAGCAAGCTATCAAATACGGCGCTTTTCTCGGCTTTTAAAAAAACGCTATGCGTCGCCAGGTGTTTCATCAGATTCGAGGTGTTACCTCCTTTGCACAGTATCAGCTTAAAGCACTTGTTGCAGGCTGCTGAGTTTTAATCTTTTGCTGTGAAGTACAGCCAGACTTTTGACCGCTTCGCCTTGGGCATTTTTAATCTGTAGCTCTGCTCTAAAAGAATGTACGTACCTGGGCCCGCCTACTACGCTCGCAAAGGTAAAATGATTGGCTGGAATCCAAAGTGCATGACATCTCAGGAAAAAAAAAAAAAAAAAAAAAGCACCGAAATAAAGCACCGAAATGTGCGCTGCTTTTCGGTCTGGTTACTACCATTTATGTCAGAACCGATACCGGTACCCATCCCTATTAAGAAGTCTATTATCCTGGAATTTTGTCAGGGGTATCAGCCTGGAAATTTTTCAACTTGTTCAACTGATTTTGAATGACCCGTTCCATTACTGCCCACTGCTCATTCAGCAAAAGTCTGTTTTTCACACAGATGTCACACTGAAAACAAAACTTTGTAAAACATTTACAGAACAATAAAATATAGTTAAGCTAGATAATTCTATCTGCCTTGTAATTTCACCCCAGGCCAAACAAGTAACCACTGCACACAGCATGTCCCTTCTATAACTTTCAACTCTGACCTTTACCTGTGTTCCTTCTCATTCTAAGTTGCACTTTTCTTAAACTGCATATGACATTTCCACCTCATCAGGATACAGTACATATTAATGGTTCAAATGTAAATAAGATCCTTTTTTTTTAGTTCTGATGCCATTCTAAAATGTCTTTGGTTTATTCTTCACTATCAGTTTATCAAAGTTGTGCAATGAAAGATGGGCCAATAACAAGGAATATTCATACAATCTAAAAATATTAAACACCTGAAATAAACGTGATATATTCACACACCAATTGATTACCTAGTACAAGAACAATTTGAGTGGAGCCAGAAAATTAAAATGTCTAATTCTTGTAATTGTTTTGTTTTTAATTTCTTCACTGTTTTATGTAGCGCCTGCATTTCTTAACATGGTGTAAATATACTGTACAAGGCAGGAACACAAGCCATCATACGAGCGAATGGATTATCTAAATAACAGAATGACATTAAATGTTGTTAAATGTATGTATAAATTAAGTGTTTTTTCCCCAACTTACCATCGTCAATGCTTTAAAATTCACTAGTAGCACTTGTAGTGACATTAAATATTTATTACAGTCTTACTACTCAAGTGAGCCCATAGTCAGTACCTGACAAAGCTTCATGACATAATGTGCCTGCTCAACCAGTTTTTGTATCATAGCCCAGTCACACTGCAAAATCACAATACTGTGATAAACATTCAGCAAAATGTTACTTTGCTGAAGTGTATATAACCCACAGTGGTAAACACTGTGGGTTATTTTCTTAGCTGGACTCTGCCTTACTCCTTAAAAAGAATATAAACACACAACTCTGGCAGCCACATAGAAGTGACCTCCCCACCCACACACACGCACACTATCACCCACCCACCCAGAGCTAAAGGGCCTGGCACTGCAAGGTTCTTCCACTAACTGAGTCTCTCCCCCAGTTAAACAGTGTATATCAGTCCCCATTCACATATACATAGTACCAGTACTGTCAAGTTGATGCATGTTCTACCCTACACTGACCCACCCCCTGCCTTCTATATTCTCCCATAACGCTGCTGTGGGCTATGCCAAGCCCATCTCCTCCAGTACACTTCTCGGTGATTCGTCCTCCTGAAAAGATAAACAAATGGAAGACGCAACTTAAATTACAGACAACAAATTGTTCCATTCACATTGCATGGAGCTGTCACCTCTCACAGGCATACGTAGAAAGATGACCGTATGCCATTTATATTAGTATTACTGTATTATATGCAAAAAAAATGCAACAGTTAGGGCTAGCTGACTCAGAGTGCAGGCAGAGAGGAAACTTACACAAAACTGTTTTTTCACCGACCAGGGAGGAACAAAAACGACACAAATTTACATATGCAGAGTGTACAAACTGCACAACTCCAAACTGAAGTTAGTCTGGTGATCATTAACACAACAAAATGTGTCCCACAGTCAGTCCATGACTTGTGACTGACTTTTCAGTGATAACTCACAGGTCACTAACTTTAACGCATCGTCCTCTTGAGTCATGTCAACTCTGAAGCCCAGCTTACCTCCTGCAGTAGGTCAGCTTGTTCAATGGCTTTGAGGACACTCTTTTTAGATGTGTCCTGAATCTCTCCTCCCATCAGGAACTCGTCTAAAATGAAGTAGGCCTTCTCAAAATTAAAGATGATGTCCAGCTCACATACCTACACATACACAAAACGCCACTCTTTACCATGCCAGGGAAAGTCTCAGAATGGTCTTTCAACTTTTCCCTTTTGAGAATTCAAACAAAATTATGTTTGAATTCATTGTGAGTACATTTTAACAAGTAGACATTTATCTTTCTGACAATAATAATTTTAGAAAACGTATACAAAATGATTCAAAGAGTGACTGCATGTATTATAGGAGTACATTTTTACTTAAACCAACTAAGGATAAGTTGCTGTACTAAGAATTATTGTCACCCCTGGACAAAATGTCAAACGAAATGTCAAACGATCACTGCGGCATCAATGAGTTAAACTGTCTAAATGCTTTCATCTTTAATAAAATGATCAGTGTTGCAACTTTACCAGGTGTAACAATTAAGTTTAACATCCAAGCATCCATGAAAACAGCATTTATTAAATTCAGCAGTTAGAAGTTAGCAGGAAGTTAGCTTGCTAGTTTCCATGTAAATATACCATGCTCTGAGAGATTTCAGAAAGAAAAAAAATCAAACTTACAGCACTGCTGTCACTTAAATGAGGACAGAAAAACTAAACCGAACTGACCTTTGTAGGGTTACTGAAGTTGGGCTAGCTGGAATATAATGGTTTGCTACATGCTGGCTAGCTACAGAGCTATAGTTAGCATGATATAAAAACATTAGCACAGTGAAGCTGGAGGATGAAATATAAGTTTTTCCTGTTCCTGTTTCCATGTTAAGTTCCTGATCTTCAGCTTCATGTTCCCATTCCAATCTTTATTTGCCTCAGAGTGATTCTTTTCTGACTCATTCAAATTTTTGGTGTCTGAGCAGCTGGGTTGTAGTTACATGGTAAGGTTTTAAAACTGAGCTTTAAAAAGTGTTGCAGATGAATCATAGTAATGAAAACCCAGACAGGTCGACAGTGATCATGGACTATTTTTAGGGGCTTGTTCTGATTAAACAGAACAAGATGCAAAGCATTAAAACATGCCAAAAACACAACAGCCTTAAAAAACGCAGAGTAGTTTGGACCCGGAAGCAGGATTCATATGCCGTCAACTAGTCTCTTCCTTCAAAGTAATTCACATGCAAATCAGAAAAATCACATTAAGATGCACATATGACTTACACTGCCAAAATATTTATCCAGCAACTCTACGAAACGGTGTATAACTTCGAGTGTGATCAGCTCATTGTCTTGCTCTTCAATGGCACAACAGAAATAAAGGCTGGCATACCTGCAAGACAATATACACAGAAGTAGAAACAACTTTAAAATCCTACATTGCCTTGTTCTCAAGTTATCGCATTCACTAGATTTGCAGAAAACGTAACCTCTGACCTTTATGTTAAGGCCACTGAGATTGAAACTCAAACATATTAAGTGGATTCACCTATGGTATCAATTTGAAAACCCAATGTCGCCTCGTTCTCAAGTTAACAAAAACCACCAAGGCCGCAGACTGCCTGCTGTGAGATCCAGTTAAGACTTTCTGCCTCAAAATTCATCACAGATTTTAAAAAAGAAAGAAAGACGAAGAACAACAACAACAACAACAACAGAAATGTACATACAGTCGAAGTATGACAGTTTACCATACCTGTGTAGGGCTGCCAGACAGAGCAAGCGTGCAGAGTTCTTTCCGTCCAATAACCTGTGTTTGGGTGCTGACCTATGAAGTAGCATCTGTGTTTTAATCAGTCACTTATCCCCCTGATCTTGTTGACTTGCCTGATTTTGTAATTTGTCCAAGGTAAGTGGGCTAAATGATTAAATCCTTAATTCTGCTTTCTGTTTTAAATGCATTGTTTGCCTAGTTGTGTTGTAACCTCCAAGTTGTGCTTGCGTTTTGGTTATTAACACATCAATATCTCATTATTATATCAATATCCCAAAGGTGTTCTATTGAATTAATATCTGGTGACAGTGGGGGCGATGTGAGTATACATATGTATTTGGAACAGCCATGGATTGAACCACCAACCTTCTGATTAGCGCACAATGTGCTATACCTGCTGAGCTACAACAACCCTTATCAGATAGAAGAAGTCTTCTTCTCTGAAATGAACAAGTTATTTTTGCCCAGAGACCCACTGCTCCCTGCATATTTTCTCCTTTTCAGAACTTTCCCTTTAATTTCTAAAGAGGGTTGTTAGAAAATAGATCACCAATTTGTGAAACACTCAGAATAGCGTGCGTCAGAGCAACATCCATGCCACATTCAGTCACCTGAATTACATTTCTTCCCCATTCTGAGGTGCTGACCATGTCTACATAAATGCATGGACTGGGTTGCTGCAATGTCAGTGGCTGATTAGACATTCAACAAGTAGTTAAAAAGTTGTACCTAACAAAGGTATACCTAACCTATCTATAGACTTGGAGTACTGTGTTAAGCCACCCATCCTTTCTTTATATTTTGCTTCCACTGAGCCAGACTCTTAATTTTTTGTAATTTTTATTCAAAACTTTTACCTGGACATTGTTAGGGCTGTTTTTGTTTTTGTTGTGCATCTGCACCTTATTGTTGTCAATGCCTACGCATGGGACAGTGTGAAACGTAATTTCAATTCCTTTGTATGGCAAGTACATTTGAAGAAATTGACAAATAAAAGTATTCTATTCTAATTGTAGTTCACTGCCCAGACTGTCCTGTATTTACGAATCACTTTTGTTTTTTTGATTGATGAAATCTCCATAGTAGATAGTGAAAAACAGGAACTTTCCTGTCAATTAAATGTTTATGCTGGTGTAGCATGAATGGCTGTAGATGAAGTCTTTATCAACAGAAAAGATTGTTAGAAATTATTATTAAAAAAAAATAAAAATACAGTTAAAAGTCCAAAAATGTATGCCCTCCGTCACATGTTCCAAAGACTCCAGTGGGCTGAATTGGTGTCTTTGCTGGATTGATTCTGCTCCCCTGGTCTTATGTTTAGCACCACTGATTTAGTGCAGTGTTAGACTATACTTGTAGAGGGGATGCGTTCTTTAGTGATGGTCAAGGGTGGTTCTGTGCCACATAAGATGGTTGTTGTTTTATGCAACAAAGTCTCAGGGACAATGCTTCTTTGGTCTAATTTCCTTCCCTTCGCCTCAGCTGAACTTGTCCGGTCTGTAAAATCTCAAGTATGCCTTCCAAAGCTCTGATGCAGAAAAGCAAATGTTCTAAGGCTTGTTGTGTCAACATTGGACTCAGCCATTAACTCTGCTAGGTGTGGCAAAGCCAGCTGATGTGGCTGGCCATAGTGGGAAGTAGGAGAGGCCACTGTGTCACTATATTAGTTACTATAGTGTGAAATGTGTAGGCTTCTTCAAATTTCAAATGACTCATAAAAATCTAATAATGTAACATTCAACAGAAAGACCTGATGCATCTTCTAAACCAAGTTGTTTTCCTTGGGTACAGCTGGTTTAAGTCCTTAAGATGTGTTTCTCTGACCAGGGAAGTCAAGGGAAGCAGGCCAGTAGTAACTTGACCTGATGCTAAGAGCTCCTGGCAGTTAAGGCAATGCAAATCCAGCCCATGGCCCTGGTGATCAGGGCCACCCATATTCCTCCACTGATCACCGGATGTATGAGGCCATGGTTAGGTTCTCTGTAGTTAGAGCTCAAAGGCAGTAGTTCACCTAATTTGCCAAAGCAGACTTATAGTTCATCTACGTGTTCCACCAGTGGGGGCTGGGCTGGCAGTGAAAGACCATGTACCACTGTGGTGGACGTGGGCCTATCGTCCCCATCTATATGAAAGCAGCTTCTCTTTCCAACAGACATTAATTTTAATGAAATACTCAAATACAGACAAATATGTAGTTTTCCTTCCTGCTGTTTCTTTCTTGGAGACGAAGCACTGCCACATCTCATCCTTTTTACATGTTTAATACTGTGTTACTAACATTTCTTTTAAAAATTTCTAAACAATAAAGGCTACTGCCTAAATGTATAAAAGCACTAGTGCATTTCTTTAGTTTCTTGATAATTAGTGATAAATCAACAGCAGTTCATAGCACGAGTTAGCTACAAAAGAAAATGAAACTGTAAATATCTACTCTAGAAACAACTGTCAGTAACGTTAAAATGAGAAAAGATGAAAATAGTGTAAAGAAAGCACCACAAGAAGCATGTGATGATGTGATGAGTACAAAATGCAGGACTGCCCATGGCACTTTTACCTTTTATAGACAATCTTGAGGTCGCGCCATTCTAGAAAACTGCACATCTTTGGTTTGCGAGCCAACACTATCTGCATCAGCTCCCTGACCATCTTCTTCTTGTCACGCTCAGCTGTGGCTGTGTACCACTTCTGCAGTCGCAGCTTGCCCTGCCGGCTGAACAGCAGCATGAAGCGCATCTACATGCAAAAACAGAACAGCCCCCAAAAAGACAGTACAGCATATATGAGAACATGTATTCAATGTATAGGTACATGTCAATACATAAATGTAAATTTGAATTACTGGCCCAGTAAAGGAACCTTTCCTGTTAACTGCATTCTTGTGCCCAATTATGAGTCGCTTCATCACAGTTTTTTATCATTTGCTCTTTTTGTAAACATTATTATCAAGTCTGACATCATTAACAATTTCTGTGTTCAAATGCTCTTTCAACTCCCAAAAGCAAAGAAATACAGGGACGTCATTAAGAGTTAAATATGGTCAAAACTATTTCAGCTCCAATAAAATAATCAGTGCGGCTGCTCAAGTGTTGCACCATTATGATAAAGAGGATAAATAGGAGGGCCCCATATTAATAGAGGCAGATGCCATCATATGGTAGGAATCAATGGTATGGTATCAACGTTTTGCAATGTGGTCTGGATTACTTGCTTAGAAAAGGTTCAGGTTCAAAGTTTAATATACAGTGAAATCTGAAGTCAGCCCAAGAGAATCACATCCTTGGTGACAAATAAACCTCAGTGTGCACTGTGAGTCTTTAGAAATTAAACCATGTCAACAGTGCACATCTTTTAGAGCACGCGGCGGCTCCTGTCTGCTCAAATAACAAAGAACTGCACCATGTTTGAAATCCAGCAGAATAGATGCTTGGACTGAGATGTGCTGCACTCAAAAATCAACTCTGACATTTTGTGAGACTTTAACTTGTGGTAAACATTTCAGTAGACATATACTGCAAAAAAAGAGAATAGCATGCCAAATTGTTTTCTCAAATCACAATAAAAAAAATAAAAAAAAAGGTCTAATCTCCACTTGGTGTCTATATTAGATCATCATCCCATATCTACTTGGTCCAAGGGAGTGTCACAATGAAACACATAGGGAGTTAAGCCAGCATTATAAAATAGCCATTTTAAAATGATTTTATGTTACAGTGATCCAGTCAAACCTACCAAAAAAACATAAATAAAACAACCTCATGGCTTTCTGTAATAGGTTATTTAAATTCCAGTCTACTTATCCCACACCCTCCAAATCCCTCAGTTGTTAATGCAATATCTCTCTGATACGTCCCAAGTACACTACTGAAAACTGGCAGTTCAAAAGTAGAAGGTGAACAAAGTGGAGCATTTAGCAGTTGAAGAGTCAGTTACCTTTTTCAGGTGCTGGAAGACCAAATTAGGACTAAAACCAAAATTAATAATGGATTTGGTCACTAAAGACTTGCACTAGGATGACAATCTTTAAATATTCTTTGTGAAGTCAGCTGGGATAGGCTTCAGCACCCCCCGCGACCCTGAAAAGGATAAGCAGAAGCAAATGGATGGATGGATGGAATGGATATGAAAGTCTATAATAACATAATGGCCATGACAAATTTACATTGCGATTGTATGTGGCGAGTGTTTCATCATCCTATGCTGTTTCCCCACTGGTAAAGGAAAGGGAGGAACTGACATCAAATGGCTATAATATTTTGGTTTGATATTACCTACACACATAGACGTCTTATACTGCATTTAAAGCAAACCCATATACATAACACTTCAATCACATAATGAAACCACTGGTATAAACTTAAGCTGTAATGTGTATTACAGCTATTTTAAAACTTTGCAGATTTGGCAATACTAATGCCCCGTATCACTTACTAATTATGTTTACTTACATGTGCCTGTTACCAGTCTACAGTCTATTTGGCAGGGACGAGTGTGGGAGCTATGGCAGGTAATATTAACATCACCAGTGTCAGTCACATCATTCGGCCACGCAGAGTTTCAAAAACAACTGCGCTGAGGTTAAGCAGAAAGTTAGCCACATAATGAAACCTATTACTTTATGTTGTAACCCTAGGCTGGCAGAAAGTAGGAAGCACGGCATCACCTCCGTTGCTGACGATAACTAAAACCTACAGATAAACTAATTACCTGCAACAAGGGCAGGCACACTAGTTTGTCCCGTATCTGTCATGCTAAAGTCTGACTAACATCACACAGATCACAAGCTGCACGAAAGCTATATACAGCGTAAGAAGCATGAAGCATGTTTCTTATGCTGGCCTGTTAGCTTGCAAGGCTATGCTGACAGAAGCCAGGTGTAGTTACCGCAGGTGGTGACTTCCTGGAGTCATACACCTTGATAGCATTAGCGTAGCATACTCTCCACGTACACTTTTCCAGGCAGGTGAGACGTAATAACTTACCATTCTGTGGGGTTTTTAACGTTTGTGTCACGTTACAAACGGACTGTACTCCCTCGTTGCCCACTCAGACGTACACCCGAACTAATGCCGAAAGTTCATTCCCGTGTGAGGTGCTCAACTACTGCGCTTGTAATAAGCGCAAACCCTTCCCCGACCGTTGCTTCTGCCAAAGCACTTCCACATCCGAGGAGCATGCGCACTCCGGCACGTCTAACGTGACGTTTATGATTTCGTCTCACTTCCGGAGGGTTCGAATGATCTTAAAGTGTATGAAGTGTAGTGTTACATCCTCACCGTGTGTAACTGCGGACACTGAGTCCCTGGTAAAGAAAAAAAGAGAGTCTCCGTAGCGGTAGGATTTTCCATCATCATCATTCATTAAACACCGAAAACCCAGGTTTCTCTTCAGCATTGAAGCCACGCTCACAAAAAGTCAGAGCTCTGCTGAGTCAAGCATTCCTTTAACTTCATTGATTAAAAAATAAATAAATGAAATTTTATCTATTGAAGAACAAATACTCAAAGCCATAGACACATCATTATTTTAAGCTACTTTAAATGTCATTTATATTTATTTAGACTCTTTCACTTCAGCTAATCTAAATCTGAAATAACTTTAGTAATCGCTTCCTCCAGGTCATCAACGTGTCCATTAGACCTCATTACCCATTCCTGCTCAAACTATTACAATTAGTAAATGCTTTAATCTTAAATATGATCATCTATCTCTATTAATAGGCTATGTGCAATTAAGGTGGCAATCATTAAACTATTACTTAAAAAGCAGTAACCTGACCCAGCTGTCTTATGTAATTATTGACCACTCTCCAGCATTCCTTTTATCTCAAAAATTCTTGAAAGAGTTAAACAGCTAACCGATCATCTGCAGAGGAATGAAAAGAGTTTCAGTCAGGTTTCAGAGTTCATCACAGCACAGAAACGGCTTTAGTGAAGGTTACAGATCCTTTCCTCTGGCCTCTGACAGTGGACTCATCTCTGTGCTTGTTCTGCAAGACCTCAGTCCATCGTTGATACTGTTGACCACAGTATGTTATTACAGAGATTAGGACTTGCCATAGGTTTTAAAGTATGGCACTGTAGGGCTTTGCATGATATCTGTCTGATAGACTCCGTTTTTTTGTTTTTTTTTAAATAATAATGATGGATTGGATTTATATAGCACTTTCCAAGGTACCCAAAGCGCTTTACAATGCCATTATTCATTCACTCTCACATTCATACACTGGTGGAGGAAGCTACAGTTGTAGCTACAGCTGCCCTGGGGCAGACTGACAGAAGCGAGGCTGCCATATCGCGCCATCGGCCCCTCTGGCCAACACCAGTAGGTGGTAGGGTAAAGTGTCTTGCCCAAGGACACAACGACCAGGACAGAGAGCCCAGGGATCAAACCGGCGACCCTCCGGTTACAGATACGCTTCCCAACCCCCTGAGCCACGGTCGCCCTGTTTTTCATGTAAACGGAGAGTCCTCTTTACACACTAAGTTTAATTATCCAGTCTTTAAGTGATGACAGGATGAACCCTGCTTCTGGGTCAAAACTACTCTGCGTTTAATAAGGCTGTTGTGTTTTTAAAATGTTGAAATCTTTTTCTATTTATTCTGAACTTCAGCACCCCTAAAAAGCGGGGTGGCTTTTTAGGGACTTGTGCTCAGTTGGTAGAGCAGGTCAGATACTAACCGGAAGGTTGGTGGTTCGAGCCCAGGCTCCTCCTCTCAGTGATGCCGCAGTGTTCGTTTGAGTTTGGGACCTGAAGCGGAGTTTGGACCCCAAAACAGCTAATGATGTCAGACTTAAAGACCGGATTGAGTTCCACATGGTTCTGTGCTAGGACCAATTCTGTTTACATTATACAAGCTTTCAGTAGTATCATTTGAAGTCACAGTATAGATTTTCCTCGCTAGCAGATGACACAACATGGTGTCTAACCAGATACTTAGTATCTAAATATGATGGGACGCAGAGTCTTCAGCTTTTAGGCCTTCTTTTCTAAAGTATATAGTCAGTGCTCGATCTGGTAACTCTAAATCCTTCCTTATTTGGACCTAGACTGCTGCAGGCTTCCTGTGATGCACGGACTGTTTCTTCGTCTTCACTTACCTTTTTCACATGTGTAACTTGCTAACTTAGCCCTGTAGAGTCAGTGTTAAACACCTGGAATGCACAGAGTTGATTGGTTAAGTGGTATCATGTGGTATGGCTTAGCTTCCATCCAATTGGTCTGCGCATTTCTGCAGCCACTGAACCACTATCAAAGACCAGAATAGCTGAACCAGTTAAAAATAGAAGTGCCCTCCCTGGTGTTAAATCATAAACTTCTGTTTTGGCTGTAGGTCTTGGTCCATATGGGACAGCCTGTGGGTCGGTGTCAGTGTCGGGACTCTACCCCACCCTATATCTTTCTTTCAGATACTGTTCATCTACTGTAGATAGATACAGATTTTTTTTAGACATGCTTTTGTCTTCCACTTGTCTAGTTTCCTCAGTCACTGCACACCATGCTGTTCAGGTTTTCAGCTAATACCTATTTTGCAGCTTAATAGGACAAAAATGCTGTTTTGTGCAAAGCTTATCTCTGGCAGATTTAACTAAAGAAATGGGAACTAATATTTCTGTTATGTGTAGAAACTATATTGATTTGTTAGGTGCCTTTTGATGCTTGACTCAGGGGGAGAACAGAAAAAGTCAATGTTAACCTTTCAAAGAACTCCTCAAAGACTGCAACATTGTAAAAAATATAGTAGTTTAATAAATACAAGCATAGTGACAGAAATAAAAATGTAAGAACAAAACAAACAAAAAATATGAAATATATTTTTTAACAGTAATAATATCAAAATATAACTATTTATAAATACTAATTCATTCAGCGTCCCTCCCTTACAATTAAATCAATATCTTTTGTATCAGAAACAGGTGAAATACCTCATATGTTCACTTTCCTTTATATCACGATATGTTTTATCAGCCAGAAACATTCAGAGAAATAAATAATCTATAAAGATATATATGTGTGTGTGTGTGTGTGTGTGTGTGTGTGTGTGTGTGTGTGTGTGTGTGTGTGTGTGTGTGTGTGTGTGTGTGTAAATATATATATATATATATTTAGCAAAATCTTTTTCAATAATGTTGTAAATAAACCTTCCAGTGATAAAGTTTACAGTTTCAAATATGTCATCTGATGTAAGTAGTATATGTCAGATATGTCATCCATTGGATGGTCATTATGTGGAATTTTAGTAGCCTCACGCAGGGGAATGAAAGGTTTTCAGAGCGGGTTACTGCTGAGGCTGGTTGAACTGACCCATGAAAAGAACAGCACCTAAACATAAAAGGGAGAACATTAGGGAGCCACTCTACCAATTAGCAGTCTGGTATTGTAAAATTTTATTCTAGTGAAAGGTTACCTGTGAGTTTGTGCTGGATAAGGAAAAGGAACGGTCGGTCTAGAATGATCTCCTCTACTGCCATACGAGAAAACAAGACAGCAGCTAACAGAATAATGAAAAAGAAAGGGGGGTCAGTGTTGGGTTTATGTGGGGACCTCATTTGGACCCCTCACATTATCTTCAAATAGTTCTCCTGATACATTTTTTGTTGAAAAGTATTTGTTACAATATGATTAATCACAAAAAATGATTAAAATATTTTCTCTGTCTATAAATCAATATCTATAAACATTAAGAACTCTGCTTCTTTTGCCTATTTTCAACATCCCCTTTTAGCTTACATCATATTATGTTCCATACTACCATAAAAAATCAATTATATCACCTGTGCCACAAATAAAAATATATAGACTTGAGAAATGAGGGTACCTGTTGATGCTGCTCCTTTGGTTCCCTCTTCATTCACCTCAATTTTCAGTTTTTGCAGGACCTTCGACACACACAGCCTTTGATCCACTAGAGGGAAAAACACAAAAAAAAACAAAAACAAATGAGTAAATAAAGAAAAAAACAATTACATAAAATATGTTTGTTTTTTTCATTATGTAGTTTTTTTTAAACCTTAAATTTTTTTTATCTGCTTATTTATAATCTATCATTAAGGCTTAAAATGCTTCAATTTTAAATATGGACAGTCTTGACACACAGGCTTTTAAGGTGGTTGTAATGAATAGATAGATAGATAGATAGATAGATAGATAGATAGATAGATAGATAGATAGATAGATAGATAGATAGATAGATAGATAGATAGATAGATAGATAGATAGATAGATAGATAGATAGATAGATAGATAGATAGATAGATAGATAGATAGATATAAAAAAAACTGAGTGATCATCTCTGAAAGACTGGTTTATTTCAAAAGCTCCAGTCAGGATTAAGAGTGTATCATAGTGCAGAAACAGCTTTAGTGATGGTCATGAACTATCTTCTGGACTCATCTCTTTGTTTGTCCTGCTGGACCTCATTAAAACACCATTCGTGTTAAACAGTTCAGTTGTTTGAATTCTATCTGTAACACACTCCGATTTGTTCATATAACAACACAATACACTCATGACTCCAAGTTTGTAAGGAATCTTGGAGACATTCCTGACTCCAAGATGATAGCACTGATAGCACTGTTCTATCTACCCGAACACTCACAGTGCTTTATACAACTTCTCTCATTTATACCATTCATATGCTTAAGTGCTTTCTATCTAACATTCACACTTAATTATACTCCAGTGGATGCATCGGAGAGCAGCTTGGGGTTAGTATCTTGCCTGAGGATATTTGGCATACAGACTGGGGTAGCTAGGGATCAAACCTCCAACTTTCTGATTGGTAGATGACCTGCTGCACCTCGGGAACTACAGTTACCCCCGAGAGGTGAACATTTAACAAAAAGGTTGACTTACAGGTGATGCGTGTGAAGTCTGCAGTAGCTGGGTTGAAGATGTCTCCTAGTCCCATGTTAACTAGCGCAGTCTTCAGATTCACCTCGGAGTCCAGAGTAAACCTTCAAAACACCAGTCTTTCAGTTTCTTGTGTTTTGTTTAGGCTGACAGCCTTGTGATAATCAATATGAATCAATATAATTTATTGTTTGCTCCAAAGATACACTCTGACCACTCTTACCTAGGCAAGGCCAGCTGCCTCCTGACATTCCTGAGCTCTGTCCTCCACTGTCGGATCTTCTGGCTGCTCAGATCTGCACTGAGCGTGCTCAGAGGAACTTCAGGCTCAAAGGGAGACACCAAGAGCATGCTCAGTAAGTCGCCCTCATATGGGACCTCAATCACATCGTAATCCACTCCATCAGCGGTTACAAACTCTCCTGTTAATTGAGGGGAAAAGAAAGGCCTTAATGAGTAAATACAGATAGAGACCTTAGTCATCTGTGGAACCGTTTGATAAACAAGTGCAACAACGTGGCCCACCGTAGTTGAAGCGGTTGGTGATTCTCATCATGTGGACTGGCACAGTGCTGCCATTAGCACAGTGGAACATCCTCTCCTGTGTCAGTTTTGGGTCAAAGGGAATTTTCCAGAGCCCCTGGAAGTGGAGCGCATTAAGGAGGATGAGGCGTGTCTGATCAGTCAGAGATCCAGACTGCAAGAATTCAGGGATAAGACCTGCAGAAGAGATGACCAAACGATTTCAAAGATGGACACAAAGATAGACATCAGCAGAAATCAAAGCTGATGGAGGTTTCAGACGGGTTTGAGTCTGCTATATGAATATACCTGCAGTGTGATCTGAGACCCATGCATTGATAACGCTGATGGCTTGGTCTGGCTTCGTGAAGTCCACCTGGTGAGGGTTGGTCTTGAAGGCCTTGGCCAAGGTCCGGTGATATCTCTTCTCCAGATTCATCTTCCTCTCCACCATCACCCCGTTGGCTATTTCTACCCCTTCCTCAGTGGACAGGCCCCGCTGCAGAAGCCACTGCTGCCGAAGCATCCCCCGCTCTGCGGGACGAGTTTTGTTTTTTCATGGTTATGGTCTTGACATGCTCTAGTCTACCAAAGTCACAAAACTACCTTTTTTTAATCTTTCTTTAACTTAGTTACAAACTTTCTTTTGCAAACGCTACAGTATGTGTAAAAACAGTAAATAGTGCCATATTGTTGTCCTGATGCTAAAAACTTTATGGATATATTCTCATTATTTCCTGTAACCTGTTCCTGTTGCCGCAGTCCCACTTTGTTGTCTGGATCTAGATGTCACTCACCTTGCAGAGAAAAACCCATAGCTGTAGTTAAGGCCTTGCTGGTGTTTCCATTTGCACCAAGCTGAGCCATGGCCAGAACAGAGGCCACGCCATATGGGGACAAGACCACATTCTTGTCTGTTGACTCCTGGGCCAACTGGTAGAAGACCTTCAGCCCAAAATCAGTCTGCTTATCCTGCAGAGAACTCAGTCCCACTCTGCTCAGAGCCAGCACCAGGAAAATATATACACAAAGCATTCTGGAAAAGAAAAATGAGAATTTCATCAAATATGAATAGTGGTGATTCAGTATGCAGCAGACACTCTGTATCTGGCACCTGCAAGTATAACCTTTCTTCTCAAACAGCTTTTCTCGCAGTGATTGTACACTACATCACTAAAACTGATGCATTCTTTAGAAATAGGTATTGTATCCATTTAAAGAGGAGTGGGTTTTTGTTTAACCTTGTGTCTGTAGATCCTTTCTGATTCTTAGTAAGAAACTGCACTGGATTACACAGTGGTACAGAGAAAGGTTAGAGACCTGTCAAAAGTTGGCCATAAAATGATGTCTTAAAAGTATGACTGTAAAAACTTGCATACAGAAAGGTTCAAGCAAAGAGTATGAAAATAAATAAAGACAGAAAGAAAATGTGTCAAACTAGCCACAACTGGTAGATGTAAAAAAAAAAGAAAGAAAAGAAGAAGAATATATTAGTCCACTTCTAACTGTGCTTCAGTCAAACACTGACTCAGGATAATGAGATTTAATAATAATAATTCAGGATAGGATTTATAACAGATTCAGTTTGTTCTTAGAAACTGAATGCAAGTCAACATAATAGACATGTGTATTAAAAAAAGCTGTGCACATGTGATTGATGATGTAATTTATGGATGTGGACAAGATCCACTGAAAACTACTCAAGAGGCTAAATTACACTTTATTGTATTAAATACCAATTTCCCTTCTAATTCCTTGTAATGCTGTGTGTGCCTGTATGTATAAGATAAAGTCTGAACTGTCAGGTTCAGGTCCTTACCTTGTAGTTGGCGTGTGTCCAGTGTAGTATTTCAAATCCCTGTTTGTTCAGGTTTGTTCTCTGCTGGTCCCTGAGTTTGAAATACTGACAGCGGTTTGCCTATTTATACTAAAAGACTGCCTCCCTCCTACGCACACACATAAACACACAAGGCGTTGGAGACGATGATGTCATCTGACACTGTCTGGACAGACTTCCTTTTCATGAACACACATGTCCACTCACCCTCCCTCTCACTTTTTTCCTTGTCTCTTTTTCCAAGTTATCATTGAGGATATGGAAAGTCACTTAACTCTTTCCCCACACGGACACACACACATTAGTCTGTTCTTCCTGCTCATGCTGGAACAGTTAGTCAGAGGTGAATGCACAGTAATGTTTCGTAATCACTGATTTTTTAAAATGTCTGGATATAATAAATATTGCTGGCTGACAGGCAAGTGCTGCACTCTCGAATGCTCTGCATGTTTCTACAGGAAATATGGTGTGGAAGTAAAAGTGCTATCTGTTATTTGTTTTTCTTTGGAAGGCTATTTTTGACTTGTTTTAGCGTGTCACAGGTTAAAAACATATATAATCCAGTGCTGCAGTGAGTGGTATACATGCTCATGTGCTTTCACTTTGGGTGGGGATGCATCAGAATTCCAAATTTAGTCACAACTTTTAACATTCCTTATCCCACTACTCACCAAGCATCTGGTAGACAGGACAGAGAGTTGCATTTTACACACTTTTTCCAAGTCTATCTACGGAAGCTTGTGGCAGCCTAACAAAATTGTAATTGAAGCCATTTGTTATATAGAAGAAAGCAAAATCAAAGAGCTTCCTGGACCTGATTTTGTTATGGAGTGTTTCAATTTCCATTACTAAGAAACAAAGAAACAAAAAGGACAAGAAGATGTTAAAACACTGCAGATACCCAGGAGACACAGAAATTACCAAACTGCATCCCTTAATCATCAGAATACAGTGTCAACAATTTTTCCTAAGAAGTAGGACCAAAACCATCTGTGGATTATCCAGAGTAACAGAAACATAAGAATCACCAAAAACACAAACTAAGTATAAAATACATAAATAAAAAAGGTGAACAGATGTTGTGCTGCTGGAACATCGTTTCTGTGAGGGGACCTTATATAACAAGCTGCATTCACACAAGCTGTTTCATCCTTGAGAGCTTTTCTAACATTCACTCACATTCTGATGGATGCACTGGGAGAACTCGGGATTAGGATCTTGTCGAAGTATAGTTGACATGCAAACTGAAGCATCCAGGGATCAAACCACCAACCTACTGATAAGTAGATGATGTACCTCTTGAGTTATACTCAGACTGAAAAGATGTGCAAATGTAATTTCATGAATACCTTATTAACAGAGAAAATCAGTTTAAACTAGTTCACCTTGTGTAAAACATTCAAAATAATTCCAAAGAAAAACACAAACCTAGGCTACAAATTTTAATGACAAGGTTTGGGAGCCAGATCTTTCTTTATTCTAAGATAACTGAGTCTTTGACAAATGTTTATGGCCATTGACAGTGTCTGGCATTTTTTGCCTTGGCTTTTAAATAGATGTAGTTTTCTGTCTTCAAAATACTCAAAATTTGTTTATTAAGCCTGAGAAGTTCCCACTACTAATACCCTGGGAATGTGACACAGCCACAACAGTGAGAGAATAACAACAGTGAACAATGGGATGACAAGTCCGTTATCAAGCCTTTAGGATCACCACTGTTATTTTTACACATTATGCTGTTTTTGCTTTAGACAATGTTTCCTAAAATATAAAGATGCATCAGCACATCTGGTTACTGTAACTTGGCCCCACAACCCCTGAGGATTTAGTACATTCCATGTAAGGCTGTGACTGGAAATTTGGTTTGTACACCCACTCAGTTCTCTGTGAGAGAAAACAGGAATGAACTGTTGCCAAGACAGCAAATAACACCACACACTGACTCTTAGTTTTGTTATTGCTTAGCTATTGATTTGTATTTATTCCCAGGTATTTTTGTCCTAGTTATTGGGTTTATTTGTTCCCTCTGTGGGGCTCGTCCCTCTGTATCACTTTTCTCTGGTTAATTTATTTATACATCCATGTTTCTCTATTTAGTTATAAGTCTTATTTCCTGTTTTATATCACCTTCTCATATTGGTAAATGGACTGGTTCTAATCAATCTGAGCGCTCGAAGCAATTTACACAACTCCACACAGTCTGGCTACACTGTCACTAATAACTCTGCGTGCTCTTTGGTTAGAATCCAGGTGACTTGAATAAACCTCATGGGTTTGAAAATAGAGTTAAAATTAAGAGGATAAACAGAAATTTCAGTTCAGTTGTATTTATATTGTGCTAGTTCACAACATTATTACTTTATATATAATTATAAATTTCAACAAAACCTAAAGGCTTAAAATTAACATTTGCACTAATTTTCAGCAATAATATGGTATATTACAGCTGATATATTGTTATAGTATAGCCTAAAAAAAGTGTGGTGACTGCTGCCTTTTGAGTAATACGGTGAGGGATGATCATGTTATGACTGATGTGTCAGAGTGTGGTTGTTCCTCTGTATCAGCCCATCACAGCTGCAGGGACATGTACAATAAGTCCTGAGTGTAACATTTCTGTAGAGACCTATCTCCACACATCAAAGCTGATGTGGTCCTTGTGTTGACTCATCCACTTTCTGTCTGTCTTGCTACATCATGCTCTCTTCTCTCCTGTTTTATGTTCATTAACTGCACCTTCTGTTTCAGGGTCTTCCTCTGTGTGCCACCTTTGCATCCAGCACACCTATATTTCTTCTCTGTGCAGGTACCTGGTTGTGTCTGAGGGACTTGCCAAGAGCGAGTTTTTCCTTGAGAAACAGTTTATCTGTGAATCTGTAGTGGAGACCAGGACATTCCAGCTATCATTCCTTATGCTGTCTGTTGTTTTTACCTTCACTGTAAATAAACACACTGTTAGTGAACCTACTGAGTCCAGTCTTCTCTAGTGTTCGTGATGAAAGCATTTTGGCAGCTACCAAAATGCATCCTGATTTTTCTTAAAAACAAGAAATAATGGACTGTAATTATTCTGCTGATCAGTTCTAATAGTTTGTGGTTTAAAAGTAATTAACAGGGTTCATAACAGTTTGGCCGATCTCAGATGAAAATAATTTGTCAAAACAATTCATCCATGTGTTTTATCTTAATTACTCCCCTTTTTATCCATTTCTTTCAGAAAACTATCAAAAAATGTCAAACCTTTGAAGCGCTCCATATTAACAGCAGGTACTTTTGTTGACTTGGAGGCCCCATTATTTCAGAAGTTTTGGTTAAAACTTAAAGTACATAAATATCTCTGAAGACAAAAGTCACTGATGAAGATACACTGTCTTACTTTCAAACTAGCCTCTCCTTTTCTAAATGTATTCTCTATGAAATAAGCAGAGAGGGGGCCAATCACATTTATACTGAAATTTACTAACATGGTTATCATACAAAACACTAGAGTAATGTGACAGTTACTTTTAGTGTATTGACTATCATGTTGAGCTGTATACGACACGGCTCTCAGCCATCCTACCAAAATGAGATAAAACTGAGGCACAGTTATCATATTCATATCCAGCAGTATTCCTCAATTATTTTAACATTTTACTGATATACAGGGACCAAGCCTACAAAAACAACAGAAAGTAATTTTGTTACATAAGTTCCTGCTGTATGTATGATGAAACAGTTTTATATAATCCCTGAAAGTGCAAAGCAGTCAATGAGAGACAGAAGAAATGGAAAACTCAAGTGTTTGTGGTTAGGTGAGTAAATGGGTGTGATTGTGGTGAACAGATAGAAGATCGCTTATGTTCAGAAAACGGGAATTTCCATCCATGAAATGTATTCGCTACTTCATATTCCACAATCAACTGTTTATTATATTCTAACAAAGTTGATGCGATTTGGATTGAAAGCAACTCCACGTAAAATCACAATGGGATCAGTGGATAGTGAAGCGCGTGGTGTACAGTCGTCCCAACTCTCTGCAGAATCAAACGACAGTTAGTCTGCTGTCTGCGGCAGGGGAGCAAACTTCCGGCGGCATGCGAGAATGTGTGACTTATTAGTGACCCGTCAGTAAGTGCGAGCTTCACCGGCCTGCTGACAAACCATGCAGGCAGGGGCGGGGCTTTGTGTTTATGGACACCAATAACACGCAAAGACAGACTAGGATCATACCATTACGTGAAACAAGGAAGGGGGAGGGGGCAGACATTCCAAAGACACCAAGTTAGTGGTACAGGCCGGGTACACAGAGGAGATGAGCATCTGGCTGCATTTCAGTGCGATTGGAGACCGCAAAGCAGAATGCAGAATTTATAAACTTAGGAGCTGGATAAAGTTTTGGAGGATGAAAGGTTTCACATTTCTCCTTAAACCTCATGCTCTTCTCCATAGCAGTAGTAAATGAATTAAAAAAAAATGATGTAGCACTTATCTATCTATACTATTAGGCGAGTTATGTAAACTGCTTTGAGTGCTCAGATAGATATAAGAAGGTGAAGGAAAACTAAGCACGAGAAACAAATAACTGTCAAAGCAGGCAACTTCTAAATATCTCGTGTTGCCACATGTATTTCCACGTGTGGGACTAATAAAGGTTATCTTATCTTATCTTATCTTATCTTATCTTATCTTATCTTATTGCCTTCCAGTAAGTTTTAATAACCCGACAGTCCCAGAAAATATAATAGTCTGCATTTGTGTTTCCACATCACAGTCATAGTGAGATTTTTGGTATGTTGTAATAAAGTAACTTATCAGGCTTTTCCAACCAAACTCCCTCCAGCTCACACAGCGTCTTTGAATGGCAGAGATGTAGAAATGTGTGCATGTAGCACAGAGTCATGGTTCACTGAGTCTCAATGAGTCTCACAGGCCGGAATGTGCTTGAAGACTTTTACAATTCTTAACTTGTTTGATCAGCTGCTCACCACAAACGAGCACACATTTGACTTTTAACAGTTTATCCCACATTCATACTACGTGAAGTCATCAAGCAATAAACAGGAAATGACAAGAGTTTGTTTTTACTTTCTAATGTCCAAGTTTGTTTTGTTTTCCAACTACAGGTTAAAAAACAAAAAAAAAACTGGAGAGTCGGGGCAATGAGCAGGACAATACAGGACTGTTAATTAAGACACTTTATTAACAAACATTAGCTTAAAAGGCTCGCTGTCACGATGCTGTCCTAGTTAAAGAGCAGCTCAGTAAAATATTTAAACAACCATTTTGACCAGCCACTTGGGGAGGGAACCTACACGGGGGAGTGCCCAAGGGTGCCACCAATTACTCACCCGTGCAGTCTCTCTGCAACTTAAACTCCTATTAAAAGCATGATTAAAGTACAACAGTTAACACTAAAACACCATAAAACACAAAGAACCAGTCTATGCCAGTCAACACAACCACAACAAAGCAACAACAAGGCTACAACAAGACAGCAGCAGTGCGTAGGCCTGTAACAAGAGAAAGAAAGCAGTGATCCAGGGCCCACCCTGCTATAAGCCAAATTCCAGACAATCTATAACAGTGGTCCCCAACCCCCCAGGCATCGGACCGGTACCGGTCCGTGAGTCGTTTGGTACCGGGCCGCGAGAGTTGAGGCTCAGGTGTGAAATGTATAGTTTTCAGGGTTTTTATCGGTTTTCAGCATTATTTTGTTATCGTTTTTATCGTTTACTCGGTTTTCCTGGGTCTTTTCACTGTGTTATGAATAAATTTTCTGTTTTTCGGTACCGGTACTAGTTTTATTTTGTTGTATTTATCCGCGACACCTTAAAGGCCGGTCCGTGCAAACCAGCTTCTGGTTAACAGCTAAGGGAAGGGTGAATGCTCATGCTGCAATCAGACACCATGCGTGAACCTAACACCTCCTATCAAGTCTAACCCACTCATACCTGTTATTAATCTCTGTCTCTCTTCCACAGCATGTCTTTGTCCTGTCTTCCTTCTCTCACCCCAACCGGTGGCAGCAGATGGCCCGCCCCTCCCTGAGCCTGGTTCTGTTGGAGGTTTCTTCCTGTTAAAAGGGAGTTTTTCCTTCCCACTGTCACCAGTGTGCTTGCTCATAGGGGGTCACATGATTGTTGGGTTTTTCTCTGTATGTATTATTGTAGGGTCTACCAAATTGCCTTGAGGTGACTGTTGTTGGGATTTGGTGCTGTATAAATAAAACTGAATTGAAAAAAATGACTTCTCGTAGCCTCTTATAGTGTGAGATGCTTAGGTCAAAGATATATCCAAACAGAGATATAGCCTGACTGCTCTTGAATACTGGAATATTGTGGAGTACTGTACATGTGTACCAGCAGATAAAAAGTTTCCTCTACCTGTAGTGACTAAATCCATTATTTTGACACTGTGGTTTCTAATTGTTTGGTAGTAGTTTTAACGTTCACTCAATCAAAGTTCACCATGCCGATCTTTGTTTCCATTCATATTCATGAGTCATTTATTTCATTTGCATTGTCTGGTTTTCTTGCCATTTCCATTTATAAAATGCAACAGGTAACTTGATTAAGCACAGGAGAAAACCATTTCTCATCAGCAACACCTGAACAGAATTACCCATGACCTTAAATAACCCTGTACCCGCTTCTGCCATAACCAGTACATAAAATGAAAAACAACCCTCTAGTGGTGATAAAGATAGGGAAACACTACCTCTGTGTGAACCTCTTTGCTCCACTGTTTGACAGTCAAAAGAGGCACGATCCCAAAGGTGTCAGACTGCTTACCCATAAAATGTTTTAGAGTCCATCACTCATGGGTTAAACAGAAAGAAAAACCTAAAAATGGCTAACCATGCACTGTTACAAAGGTTGTTATATGTCAGTATAATCATAAAAAGCAGTTTGTAGAATTACCCATAATGGTAATATATGTCCATATTTTTTTCTAGACATTTACCGTATTTTGTTCCTCAGGAGCCCTGGAAGCTGAAGGCTCTGCCTTCCATTCAACTTTTCCAACTTTGTTTTATTGATTTCAACCATGACATACAAAGTCAGCAACAGCAAAGTCGATTTTGATTTCAGAACAATTGTATGTCCATTACACCCTCCCAAATTCTCCCCCTTCCAGGTCCACCCTAGACAAGACACCGCAGAGATCCAGTCTCTGCACATAAAAAATACCTCAAGACCCATACACATAACAAGCATAACAAAAAAAGAAAAAACCCACCAACAACAAAACGAAAGGAAAAAACCCCCAAAAGAGAACAAAACAAAAGCTTTATAACGTAGCCTCACTCAGTTCACTTCAGTCTCAGGAAGTACAGTAATGGTGACAACCAGTAAAAGAAATGATTTCCAGGTTTTGTTAAATTTCCTAATAGAACTTCCATTCAACTTTTAAATACCCTTTGAGCCACAAGTAAACCAGCAGTCTTTGTCAAAGGGTGTGACACTGGCGACATGTTTTACCATCAAGCACAAAATTGCTGTACTCAAAGAGACCTTGTCTAATCTTGTCCTTGTCTAATCAACGCGATAACACTGATATGGCCGTTGTTAGCAAAAGTTAAAGTGCCACCTAGTGGCAACTGGAAATGTCACGTTTGGATTTTTAATGCACTGCTCCTCACATGTTGATCCCATCCACCTGAAATCTAGTGTGGGTACATATCAGACGCTTCATTGTGAAAATTGTGAGATTTCACTGAAAGGCATGCCGAGTTACCAGGGAGCAGGAAGTAGCTTTAGAGGGGCTTGGAAAGCTCAAAAACTCATGAATCTTAGCATACTCCTCTAATGTGCAGCTTTCCACTTCTGTAGCTGTTATTAGAGCACGAATCTTAACAGTGATTTTTGCACATCAGGTCATCTTGCATATTAAGCTCATGGCTCCTTTGCATTTTGTTTTCTTTCTGTCAACCCTTAACCTATCCGGCATTTGTGTGTGGCAGCAAAGAGAAATGCTTTTTCTTCTTGTACATATGAGAATAAACGCTTTGAATATTGAATCTAAAGACCTTGATTATGCTAAACTGAGAAGCTTTTGGGGTTTCGTGAAACGGCGTGGTCATGACAGCATGCCGAGTTTCGATCATTCACCATGAAGCATGAAATGCTGTAGCTCATTGACTAGCCTCTATCAAGCTTGACAGGCATGGTGACAGTCCCACCCCGAACAGATTGATATGCTATTTGTCAGCAGTAGTTAGAGTGCCACCTAGTGGGAAAAGAAAATATGCAAATAGGTATAATTATCAATCTTAATGAAAATTTACTTTGCAGTTCCACACACGATATGCATCAGTGTGACATTTTGGTCAATTGTTATCCTCCATTGCCACCTAGTGGGCTTAGAAGGTGCTCAGCAGGGCTCGACCGCATCGGGGTGCAGCTCTCGCATGGCTGCCTGCAGTGCCCCACTTGATTACTTGCTGTTTCTCCCCGATGCTACTAAATAACAATATATTAAGTTTATATTAACTTGTAATACATTTCATTATGATATTGTGACTAATATAGACAACTTTTAAATAAATATTTTCTTTTCATATCAGGCGTGTATAGCCCTTCCATCCATTTTCTTCCATGTATCCTAACTAATGGTTGAAAACTCATTTAAAGCCGATCTTCAGCGAATTCAAGTTCTAGTTAGCTCTCTCCAGAAGTCGGTGACCAGGTTAGCGCCCCATCTCCGTACATCCCTGGCTCAGTTTGAATACGTCTTTATCATAAGTCCTCCTCATGTTTACTAGAGTTCCTCTTGACTCAGCGCTATATTAAGGATTGACACATGTTTGGGTCCGGCCGGTCTTCACAAAGTTTCGTTTTAAAAATTTTCCGGGTAAGTCTACATCTTTAACGCAAAAATAGCACGGCTGCGGAGTAGGTGGCGCCGTGGCTTAGTTGGTTAAAGCGCCTGTCTAGTAAACAGGAGATCCTGGGTTCGAATCCCAGCGGTGCCTTTTTATGGAAACACATAATTTACTGCCAATTGTTAGAATAATTGTGAAGTACTTTTAATATCCGTATAACATAGACTATCGGACTGACATTTAATCAATGACTCAAATGGGCTCATAGTCTTTTTTCGTTTTAGATAGCGTAATATTTTTATTTCATAGATAACCATCTTTAGATTCCAAGAATAGAGTCAGTAAATTTACATTTTTCTATGAATAAAAGTAGTGAAAGGAAAGCACACGCTGCGAGCAGGGTTCGAACCTGCGCGGGAAGATCCCATTGGATTTCAAGTCCAACGCCTTAACCACTCGGCCATCGCAGCTAAGCCACTACATGGTGGGTATTGTTTTGATAAGTGAGTAAGTCGTATAAGTCGAATAAGTGGGAAAAAAGTGGGCATGTGTTTTGTTTTTCCTTTTCCAGAATTCTGAGAAAAATGTCAGAAGACTTTAGTATCACACATTAATCTCAGAATTCTGACTTTAATCTCAGAATTCTGGAAAAGAAAAAAAAAAGATGTGCCCACCCTCACTAGTTATGTTTCTGATTGAGGCAGTATCACTTATAATGGAGATGTCAGGAATAGACACGGTTGTGGCACTGATTCACTCTTTAGCACTATGGTCACCCCGGTGTGTTGGCCAGAACACCACTTAAGGCCAAGTTGTCCCAGAGTATAGAAGAAGGAGCTTGAGGTTTGGTTTGAGGCACTTTATTCTCAAAGCTCAGTTCCTGTGGCTGTAATCACACGGGTGTGTGTGTGATTTTTTATCATTCACGCACACATCACATCCCACAGGAATCAGTGCATCCCCACCGGACTAACACCGCTCGTCCGACACTAAAACTGCCCACCTTACTAACTGGATGATGTCACCAGACGGTGGGCTGGCTCAAACTGACAGAAGAAGAAGGATTTTCTCCTTCCAAATTGAGTTAAAACTGAGGTTATTGTACTCTGCCGTAGATGTGCCTTAAAAATGTGAAAGCTTAACTTTATCTTATCTTATATCTCAGAAATGTGGTATGAAACCAGATACTTGTCTTCCAGTAACATTGAGAGGAATCGAGGAGTTGTTATTGACTAGAATATGTCCTTCAAACCACAGATTTAAAAAAAATTCTGTGTAGTGTTTTGAAAAAAGTTTTTTAAAACTGCAATTTGAGTGTAAAGCAGGACTTGTGCTTGTAGTTTAGCAGGATTGGTTCTGGGGGTTGGTGGATCAGTTACATGTTGTAGTCATTGTGTCTGAAGTACAAGTAATTGTGTGTAAACAATTGGGGGAAACTGTAACAGGCTGTACTAAAAACTCCCTGAAAAGCCTTCAGTTAATCCAAAATGCTGCAGCAAGAGTCCTGACAGGGACTAGAAAGAGAGAGTAGATTTCTCCTGTATTGGCTTCCCTTTGTTGGCTTCCTGTTAAATCCAGAACCAAATTTAAAATCGTTCTTCTCACACACGAGGTCTTGAATAGCCCCATCTTATCTTAAAGGCCTCATATAGAGCACTTTGTACTCCATCCACATGTCAAAGGAAAAGTGTTTCATTGTTGCTACCCTACTGTATGTGTTGTTAATTTCATTTACACATAAGCAGCTGAAACTGATTAACAACCCTGTCTGCTACTTCACTGACCAGACCAAGAACCCAGAACTTGAACTGACTTGATGCCATACTGTCATTACAAAGTGTTGCTTTAATCTTTTGAGCAGTATAGTATCTAAAACTTGTCACTTGTTTAAGACCGACAGGCAATTATTCATTGTCACATCTACACTTACAGCTTATTTAGAATAACCACCTAACCAAAGAAGCATATAGATCACGCTCCACAGAAAGGGCACAGCTACTTTAGAACAGAATATTTCTGCATTCAGGCGACTCACTACCACAGCACCCAGAGCTCATGTGAAACACTTGGTTCTTACTTGGTGTAAAAAAATTTAACTTCTGGTTGCAGTGTGTGATTTTAAACCACACCCCTGAGAAACACACTATGGTCACAATGGCAACCAACACAAAGGTCCTTACTTTGAAGGACTTCACTCACGTCTCAGTATCTTTATTGGACTAGAACTTTCATGCACACCCATAGCTGATTCATGTTGATGATTTTATATTTTAATGATTCAAGCTAAGCCACCATCCACAGATCATCTGTGTTTAAAGGTTATTTTTCTATATGATGCGTTCACAAGTAAACATAGAAGCTTGTCCGTTGATTTTAAAAAGATCTCATTTGAAAACGACGTACAGAGCTATTATTAAATTAGGTTTATATGCTGTCCAGTACAATGGATGCAATGCTTTACTTGTAAGATTCACTGCAAGGTAGAAAACTTATGTAACACTTTTTAGGGCATAGTGTGATAGCTCTGCATTCATCAAACCAGCAGGAAACTCAAGTCAGAGCTGAATCAGTTTAAAACAAGGATGTTACCTCAATTTTAACATTTTATACCTAATTCGGAATTATTATTATAATGTTGCTGCTGAGCATGTTTGCTATTTGCCTCATTTAATTTATCTTATTTCATAATTTATTCAAGAAATATCAGGAAAATGTTTTGTCTATGTGGGTCATAAAAGCCCAAACCCATTTTCACTGTCAGGAAAACGATGGGAGAGTCCCTGTTGAAACTTTAACAGGAACTTTCTTCCGTGTGTAAAAGGACAGTGACACCTGTATCACCTTGGGTTCTTATGGGTTTAGAACTAAGGAAACAAGGAAGTAGTCCGGGGACCAAGATATAAGAAAAGATAAAGATAATGTTCTGGACATTAACATAGTGCAGTAATATGAGAGAGAATCAGCTGCATCTACGATGACATTCAAGCTCCTGTATCATTTTGTGCATCGTCCTGTATCTTTATTGTTTAATCTCTTCTGTCCAATTCTTGTCATTGACATGAAATATGAGAGCTAGTATTCTGAATTGTTGAGATAAAGTCATTGCTAAGTTGATTGTTTCTGGGTGTGGCCATCATATTTTATTTTATACGTGTTTTATTACAAATTTCTCTTTGGTTTTTCCCTACTCTCAGATCTCTGATATGATACCACACAAATTCTCAAAAAAGATGATTAGATGATTCTTCATATCAGAAATGTCATTTAGGTTGTCATCTAATGTTGTGTCCACTCTTAATAATTTTAAGTGGAGCATGGGATTCAATTTTCCATAACTAAAACCAGCAGAACTTCGAGACTTATTTATGCAATCATGCCAAAGGACTGTTTTTCTAGAGCTTTTAAAGTGAAGGGCCACTACCGCTACCTAAAAACCTTTGCAAAAACTTAATGAGCTTAATTGTGAAAGCAGAAAGAGTGTCTGTCTTCAAATCTGAACTGAGATGAGATGATGATGAGATGAGAGCCTTTATTTGTCAGTTGCAGGTCTTTTACCCACAACCGAGATGACAGACCTTGCCGACCATACATACAATACACAAACATCACATTGGGGAGACGGGTCAGGCTAGGTAGCGAGGAAAAAAACATTGAAATGTGTAACACTGAAGGATAATAGAGGAATGCACAGGTATCAACACACCATAGCACAATAAACACAGACAGCAACATGGGAAAGAGTTCCAGTGTGTACATCTGATCTGGGGCCGCTGCAATCTTCGACTGCGCCTCCAACTGACCCGATGTCCACATCAGAGGGGAGGTAAGCGTTGGAGGTGGCGTTGGATCCGGGGTAGGGAGGGTGATGCGTCAGTGAGTGCTTATCAGTATCAGTATATGTATGTGTGTGCGTGTCCATAGTTCAGCTGAGACAGTGTCCTTCGCCCTGCCAGGCTAAGTAAACAGTCTTCCAGCCAACCCAGGTGGCCTTGCATGGAATGGGAAGGAACAGACTCAACACAGTCGTTATCAGGGTGTTGATGTTCAGCTCCGGTCTTGCAGCTGGCGCCGAGAGGGTATCCGCATAAGTGATGGTATTTTTTACTTTAGTGCGAACAGCTCATATGAATTTCAAAGCAGTTCTACAGTCCAACACTGGTCTCTCAATCTCCCGTTGGAGAGCCGCGAGCTTCGCCATACTTGCGTTCTGTGATGTTGTCATTTCTTGTGCTCAAGGAGCCGATTTCTGAGAACTCACGGCAGTGTGCCTCCCCGAGATGTCATCCAATTTTGCGCCCAGAGATGTTATTCCGAGCGAGCCCTTCCGAGATGTATCCAGTCTGCAGTCAGAGGTCTTATTCTGAGTATTCACAGCAGCCGTAGCCTCTCCAAGATCTTATCCGTGCTGCGCTCAATGAGCCCATTTTGAGAAACTCACGCCTCTCCCATCGTTTCAATCCCAGCGGGCAGCCTTGTGGGGGTTTGAACAGCCGGTTCCGCTTCCTTAATTCTTCGATAAGTCAGGGCCAAGCCAGCTCCGATCAGCCAGAACCCTGTTACCATGGTTCCGAATAGGTAGCACTCAGGCTCACCCCAGCCCAAACTTCTCGTTGAGAAAGGGGTGTCAATTGCAATCCATAATTCCTCTTTTAGGTTTTAGAGAACAGACTGTGAGAGAATGTAAGCAGGGAAGATAAGGGAGAGGAGAAAAAGTGTGTCCGCCAAAGAAGAAAAGCTGGGAGCTTGTTTCACAGAAGGCGTCTGAAAACTGAAGGTTTTGCTTCCTTATCTACTTTTAAATACCTGAGGAGCAACAAGTAATTCTGAAATCTGAGAGAGAAGTGCTCTTTTGTTTCTTTAAGAGTTCTTTAAGATATGATGATAATACATGCATGAACTAGTTTTTCAGTGTCACTCTGAGACAGGGTCGTTCTAGTTTTTCTGGTGTGAAACATTTCTAAGATACCTGAATGTAGAAGTAGTGTGTACTGTTCATGCTGATGCACAGATATAAAATGTAGGTATATCAGATAAAGAAAAGGAATAGGAAATGCTGATGTGAGGTTTCGTATTTGCTGCAGTATGAGCTGTCCTCACAACATGATTCCTTGAAGCTTACTGGTTGAGAGTCCATGCAGTAGTCGGTCCACATCGTGTTAACGGTCCATCCGTAAGTTGGTGGTAAAGAAGAACAAATATGTGAACGCAAGTGGCCTTCCTAGAATCACTGTCAATATACATTACAAGCTAAAAAGGTGTGTCCCTCTGATCAAAGTTTCATGTTTATTACACAATAAGCTTGATAATTTCTTAAGTTCTTTTTTATAATATGATGTTTGAGGAACATCCCCACCCTGCTCGTGAACTCCTGAGGTCAAAAGGCACACATGCACACACGTATCCAGTCACGCCTAACGGGACCACACCCTCTCCCTATCATTCACAGTTACTCATTTACTCATTTTGATACACAATATACAGCAGTTCAGCATCCACACCACCTACTCAATTTATCCATCCTGGTTTCCACCCAGCATGCCCCTGACTCATCCCCAGCCTATAAAAAGTCCTGTACTCTGTGTCTCTGTCTTCTTGCACTGGTATCTCAAAGTTAGCCATGGAAATATTAAAGTTTTTAATTTTCTTATTCTGGATGTGTGATTCCAGAGCAGGACAGTTACAGTACAGGTGAGTTCTTAATGCATAACAACTATATAATCAGTTAAGTTGCTAATTATTCATATAGCTGGATCCTTCTAATAAGTTATGACTTTATCGAGCAGGAACGCGTCGTTTCTTTTCTGGTTGTTCTCAATAGCTGCCTTCTTTAATAATTGCTTTAAGTGATCAGTAAGCCTAGAAAAGCACTATGCCACTATGACTCTTATGTATAAAAATGTAAGGCTTAAATCACAAATATATGTCATTATTAGACCTTTTTTTTTGTTAAGAATTGGGAATTTATTTAGTTATTTATTTCTACCTTTAACTTGACTTTCAGTTTCTTTGGATAACTAGGCCTTCTTTGGAATATGGAATGAGTAAAGTGCTTCTTAAATGGACAAAACGACGAGTTTCCTACTTCACAAATGACTGTCACGGCCCATCCATGTTCATGTGCTCATGTGTTTTTTGTAATTTGGCGAATTGTATCGCAGTAGTTGCACTTAATTAATTAACTCTAATGATGTAAGCCACCACATGAATAACAGAGACACAGAGAATTCTGTTTGAAGCACATTTACTTTATGCACTTTGGCCTGTCTTCCACCATCAATGTGTTCCTTGGAGAGTCTTTTTTCTTCTTTTCAATGTCCTGCGCAGTTTTAACCAGACTCTAACCTGCATCTTTCTCTTGTTTGCAGTGCGCAGAATGAGCAGACAGAAGATGGTATGTTGGTTTTTTTTATCATCTACGACATGTTCAAGACATATAAAGTGCACTTATGGGTAACATACTATCACAGAGATGTGACATTACTGCAACGCTGTATCCAACACAGTCCCTGTGTTGGATTTGAACCTTAACTCTTTACAGCTCCTTATCTTAAGTAATGATAATAATGTCCGGCCTAAACGTACAGAAAAATAAACAGTTGTCTCTCATTGTAGAATCAGTTTAATGTCTGTTACTGGGATGTTAACTGTCAGTAACGATTAGGCATAGCTTGAAACCTGACACTAATAAACAGATGCTTGTTTGCATTTAAACACTTGAACTACTCTATCATAGAGAATTCTTCATGAACATGTTTGGCCTTGTGTTCCGTCTGTAATGTGTTTCTACAGCCGTAGTGGTGACTTCATGCGACTTTAACCAAGACAGTGGCCCATTCTGCGATTTCATCCAGGATAACACAGACAGCAGTGACTGGACCCGGCACAGAGGTCCAACTCCCACACCTGGCACTGGTCCCAGTGGAGACTACCCTGATGGAGGTTTGCATGCTTTATTAAAAACACGTTTATTCCGTACTATTGTCGTGATTGTACTGAATGGGATTAATTAAGAGTTCGAGGGTGTAAACAAATAAACATGTTTCGTCTGTGTCCTTCTTTCTGCAGAGGGATACTACATCTATCACGAGGGGGACAATGTGTCTAATGGACAGAAAGCTCGCTTGCTGAGCCCCCCCATCACCTCATCAGCCTCTGAGATCTGTGTTCAGTTCAACTACTACATGTACGGGATTGACAATACCAATAATTTGAGAATTCTGGCAAAATTACCCAGTAGTGAGGCAGAGGTGTGGAAGAGGACTGGAATCCAGAGTCCAAACTGGTTGAACGGCTCTGTTACCGTATTGAAAGCGAGCAGCCAGAGCATTACCGTGAGTGTTACCAGATCACTTTAACAACTTTAAACAGCATCAACAGTAGCAACAGGAGCTTGGGACTTTAGCTATGAAGTGAAGTCATTCAGACACTAAACTCTCATCAGACATTAGTAAGTGACATTAATAAGGTGAAGGAAGCTGCTTTAAACAGCTTTGCAAATATAGAAATCCTTCTGTATTATTATCCTCTAATTTTATTAAGGAACTAATTTAAAGTTTCATTTTGTCGCTGATAATTGAGAACAATTTTTCTACATGCCAAATGAATACACGCAATAAGCAATATTTAGCATTACAAAACAGATAGTCAAAGGTAATAATAGTCAACACACGTAAAGATTATTTTACAGCTGCTTTTATGTCTTTGTAATTGCAACAACAGCTGTAAAACAACCATTCAAAATGCTGAACGAGACAAGAACAGACAGATATGTGCTGAGGCCCATGATAACGCTCTGCTCTTTAAAACATGTTCATAAAGTTTCGGACTGTCACACCCTCAACAGTATTCTGAAGGAGTTGCTTAACGTCTAGTGTATCATATTTGATACATACAGTTTTTGGCACTTCCACATCATCAGTGTGAATTTTCCCCCTGAAAAACCTAAATAAATTGCACAATACCTTTTTTAGCAATTAAAAAAAACAGATAAGCAAATACAAATTAAATGTCATATACAGAAATTGAAATGTGATTTATTTTTTAAAAACTTAAACAAAAGGAGGTTAAATAAACACTATTTTCAAAGAATTACAATTTTCTGGCGATGATTTCATGATTCAGGCTTTAAAGGGTTAAAGTAACAGCTGTGCTGTTTCTTACATTTTTTGCACAGTGCTTATCATGTAACAGCTTACCCAGTGCTGTTCAGAACCACACTGTCTGTTATACGCTTCACTTTTGGTGAAGTGAAAGCTCAGGAGGAGGAATTTGAAACGAGTCAGGAAACTCAATAATTAAAGATTGTTTGCAGGTTATTATGTAAAATCAATATATAACACACACAGTGTGTTCTAGCAGACACTTCTGGTCATGTATGTGTGTCGGTTACATCGCAGTATTTAACAACATGAAATCAAAGTACTTACATGCAGGACTAAGGTCGTAGCTTTATGGTCTGAACTATGATACCTTTGTGTCTCATTAGTCTGATACTTCTTCACCTTTTCTAAGAATCCTTTGGTGCCTCTTCTGTCTGTCACACTTCTCATCTCTCACCTCTTTCTTCTCTTGTTCATAAGAGGCCAAATCCTTAAAAACGTTTTGTTTTCATGACTAAATGAAAAAGCTTCAAATATTTAAGAGTCCAGCCACTACCACATGTCAAAGACATGTCCTGTAACCAGTTTTTACTGTCTCAGTTTCTTTATTTTTGAAACACATCCTTATGAGTACATTAAAGTGTAACGGCAGAATGCTGCTGGAATGACACACAGCGGCGGCTTTCTCTGTGTGTCTATTTCTGGAGGAGTGGAATGATTCTTATCATCTTTCACATTTTATTGTTTGGCCAACTCGTCCACTTTGTCACGTGTAGACATGATTTTCTGCTTCCTAAAAGTTAGCTGTAAAAATATTTTCAGGGCCCAAACATCAATGTGCTGAAAAACTGATGAAGCACACAAAGTTATTCATCACTGACACTTGTACTGTTTATGTTGAGGTTGAGCTGACATGAAAACTTTTTGTTCACTTGCCCGCCAGACTTTTATTGGGCAACTAATCTCACTTGCAAATGTTTCCTTCCATCTCTAAAAGCATCAGAGCAATTGTCATTTTGATCAGAAAATGATGTTTAGATAAACTGACTATAGCTTTAAAAATTACTGTTAAAATATGATTGTTATTTATTATAAATTAATTAAAATTACTAGCAAATGGTGCAGATGGCCCCGCCCCTCCCTGAGCCTGGTTCTGCCGGAGGTTAAAAGGGAGTTTTTCCTTCCCACTGTCACCAAAAGTGCTTGCTCATAGGGGTCATATGATTGTTGGGTTTTTCTCTGAATGTATTATTGTAGCCTTACAATATAAAAGCGCCTTGAGGCGACTGTTGTTGTGATTTGGCGCTGTATAAATAAACTGAATTGAATTGAATTGGATTACTTGGGTATCTGGAATAAAAGAAAATAAACCCTTAAGTCTTTTACACCCCCCCAGTTTGTTTCTGCTCCTACCGCTTAGATGGAAATCAAGGCTTTATTGAAGAAAAACTCTTTCTTTAAGTTACTGTGTATATTATGTATATAAATCTCTAGCTTTTTTTGTGTAGGGTGATATTTTCTTTGCATGTCTACAGATCGTCTTTGAGGCTCAGAGAGGCTTATCTTCTTCTTGTGATTCAGCTTTGGACAACATCGTCATCACTGAAGGAGCATGTCCCTGTGAGTTCACACACACACACACACACACACACACACACACACACACACACACACACACACACACACACACACACAATCACATTTTGAGCTGATATATAAATGTTTTGTTCACAGCTTGTATTTTTGGCTGTGATTTTGACACTTCCGATGACCTCTGTGGATGGACAACTCAAACTGAGGATCCCAATATGTTTGGCTTCAGTCAGTGGACAGGAGGAACTGAAACTGAAGGCACTGGACCTGATGGTGACTTTTCAAAACCTGGTCGTAAGTGATTTTTCTTTGTGAGGTCTAAATGGAAGTGAATGTTTTACCAAGACTGGCTCTATTTTCCTCTTGCAATATTTGCAAAACATAGAACGCTGCTTTCTGGCCTGATTAAGCACTAACTGACACTATTGTGGTACTGACAATAAATCAGAAATATAATAACAATTCTACTAATAATTTACAATTATTACTACTAGTAGTAGTAATATCATTTGCATTGTTATTATTATGCTTTTAACCCTTACACATGTAGTTGGATCCTATCTGTTGTTGGATTCCTCCGAGGCTATACCTGGAGTCAGTGCTCAGATCACAAGTCCTTTAACAACTCCCTCCTCCTCTGCATGTCTCGAGCTTACCTTCCATTACTACCTGTATGGCACTAGTACTACTATGCAGATCAGTGTCCACACGATCACCACAGGTAAAAGAAAAAAAGGGTGCACTATCATAATAGAAGAATGTTTGACCAAAAGCTAGAAAAGAGGAAAATCATTTTTTGAATTGTTTTTCTCTTTACCAGATGAAACCCTCGGACCTGCTCTCTTCACTGTAACGGGGAACCAGGGACAAGGCTGGAAGCCGGCAAACGTCCGCTTTCTGGGAAATAATGCTATTAAGGTAAATAGTAGAACACCACAAGTCTCTTTATGTGTGTATTCCTGTGTGTGCACAGGCTTCACATCATATGCACATTTATATGCATTTCAGTTTGCAATTGTGGGTACCTATGGAGAAACGCCTCAGACAGATATTGCTATCGATGCTGTTTGTATCATGACCTGCACAGGTGAGAGATCAACCCAAGACGTTTAATTTGCCTTCTTGCACATTCAGAACCTTCAGAAATATGGATCAGTTGTGTCGGTGTTTACATGAGAAACTATATCTGTTTCATTTATAGGTCAGCCTGTTACACCCAAACCACCAACTGCTGCTCCAACTACACCTAAAACAACAACACCCAAACCACCAACTGCTGCTCCAACTACACCTAAAACAACAACACCCAAACCACCAACTCCTGAACAAACTACACCTAAAACAACAACACCCAAACCACCAACTCCTGAACAAACTACACCTAAAACAACAACACCCAAACCACCAACTCCTGAACAAACTACATCTAAACCACCAAGTAAGACTTGTTTTATCAGATATTTCCATTAATACTTCATTCCAGAAGTCCAGAAGTTCTTTCATTCATGCTCCTTTTTATTTTCCATCTTATTCTTTCTATCCAGACCCCTGTCCTCCTAACGCAGAGTATATAGAGTGCGGTCCAGCTTGTATACCCACCTGTATGGAACCCTCCACCAATTGCTCCGGCTCCTGTATCAGTGGCTGCTTCTGCAAACCAGGCTTTGTTTTTAAGGGACGGCGTTGCATACCACTGGAGAGTTGTGGCTGTTTAGACGATGAGAATAACTATTATGAGGTCAGATGTCCTATTTACATATACTACATAAATTCCCGGTCAGTAAACACAGATATACAGTCAACCTCTGCCTATTCAGTATTTGTTGATTTTTCTGTGGAATGTAACTCTAAATTATTGGCAGAAAATTTGCCTATTTGTGGATTTTTTGATAAAGCATATCTAAAATATTCATTAGTTATTTTCATCAGGGTGATTTCATGTTTGAACTATTAAAACAGGCAGTTATAAGCGTTTTTAGAGGGCGTTCTTAAGTATTCCCAGAGTGATTGTGGTCCCTAACCACAATCGGGGGTCGACTGTAGTAACAAAATAGCAAGCATAAGTTGTATTTCAGGTCCCTCTTCTGTGAAACCAGCCCTCAGTTTAGATTTGACTCTCTGCTTTTAGGATTATGCTTACAATTTTTTGATAAAGCTCATACTTAGGGTAGAAGCAGGTGACCCTAAAATAGTTAGTTATACTGCAATAGGTCAAGGCTACTAAGGCGTTCGTATGATAGACTGAATGTCTCTTCTTTGCTTAACTCTTTTCACTTTTTGTGTTTATTTATAAAACACTTTTCATCTCATCATTACTTATCTGGCTGTGTTCCATAGTGTGTCTTTTTTCTTATTTGCCTTTATTTCTCTTTTTCTCAACTCCAACCAGTCACAGCGGATGGCTACTCCTCACTGTGCCTGGTTTGGCAGGGATTTCTTCCTGTCAAAAGGGAGTTTTTCCTTCTGACTGTTGTGAGAAATAAAATAAATCTAGAGGCGACTACTGTTGTTAAATAACTAAAAATGGAATGAATTGAATAATATGTAATTATACACCACGCTTTCTTAGTTTTGATTGTGTTAATTCTTTTCAGCCTGGTGAGATCGTATTTGGAGATGGCTGCTCAAAGCTGTGTCGCTGTGCAGGGAACTACACTTTGGAATGTGTTGATAACTCCTGTGACCCCACTGAAGAGTGTCGGGAAGTTAATGGTGTAGCAGGCTGTTATCCTAAAGGTAATAATGTTTGGCAACAAAAAATTTGTCTTGAAACTACAACATGCATCTTAAAATGTGTAATTTTAATAGATGAATATGCAATGGATGGTCTAGTCACATCTAAAGAGAAAAATATTTTAAAGTAGTCACGTCCACAACTACCACTCCACTGTTCAAAGATTGTTGATATAATACTCCAGAGGTTGATTCTGTTCATCTGGACGTAGCGTTTTTGTGGGAGAAATGTTTTGTCACTCATCCAAGTGACTTCTTCAGTCTCAGCTGACTGCAGGTTTCTCCAATCTCATAAACAGTACATTTGCATAATGACTGAAACCAGCCCGCAGAAGGAACAATGGGCTGGGAGGTCAGTTCCTTAATCTAAGGAGCCTGGAAAGAAAAAGCATCTGGACTTCTTTAAGTTGCTTGAAGACATTTCACCTCTCATCTGAGAAGCTTCTTCAGTTATAGCGTCAAATGGTGGAGAGTCCCAGATTTAAACCCTGTGGGAGTAACCCCACTGAGAGGGCCAAAGAACCCCTAATGATCCTCTAAATAATCGCATGTCAGATGGCCCAGGATGTGAGTGGGCGTTGAGGCGTCTGGGAAGGAAAAACAAAACTGGATTATAGATGGCAGACAGTTGGTGTCGTAAACCACCGCTTCTGTTCAAAGATGGTCGCTCACAGTGGACAAATGGCTTATTTTATTCCTCTTTCAAACCATCTGTCTTCTCTGTCCAAAATGTGAACATTGGCATCCTCGAAAGAGTGACCTTTGTCCTTTAGACGCAGTTGGACAGCCGAGTCTTGTCCTGTGGAGGTGGCTTTTCTATGTTGTGCCATACGTTTGTGAAGTGGCTGTTTGGTCTCTCCAATGTAGAGGTCTGGGCATTCCTCGCTACACTGTACAGCATACACCACATTGTTAAGTTTGTGTTTAGGAGTTTTGTCTTTAGGATGAACCAGTTTTGGTCTGAGTGTGTTGCTGGGTCTGAAAGAAGCTTCTCAGATGAGAGGTGAAATGTCTGTAAGCAACTTAAAGAAGTCCAGATGCTTTTCTTTCCAAGCTCCTTAGACTACGATGACCTGGATGACTGAGAACCTTCACAGTTAGTTCCTTGATCTTATGCAAATTCTCATGACCATTGATCAACAACCACTGATCAATAACCATGAGTCCCATTCACAGAGAGTTGGGGAATGGCTGCAATCACAGCATTGTAAGATGGTGACAGATGTACCCTTAGGCCCCCTCCTCGATTCAGAGATGGTCTTTCCCTTTTCACGTAAATTTTCACGTTCCTCCCTGTCCAGGATGTTACATCCTCATCATTGAAAGAGTGTCACTGGCCTGTAGGTGTAAATAGACTGCAGAGTCCTGGCCTGACGAGGTGGCTCTTCTGTGTTGTAGCCAGAGGTTGTTTGGTTTCCCTGATGTATAAATCCTGACAATCCTACTGGCACTTAACAGCGTACACTATGGTACTCTGTTTGTGTCGGGGGACCCGATCCTTGGGGTGGACCCATTTTTGGCGCAGCGTGTTTTGGGGTTTAAAAGCCACAGAGACCCGGTGTTTAGAAAAAATGCATCTCAACTGCTTCGATACTCCTGACATACTCCTGACATGTACGGGATAGCTATAGGTCACTATATAGTCAGCGGTTGTCCTTCTCTCCTGGAGCTTTCTTTAGGTGGCTTTTCTTTAGGTGGTAGTAGGAGGACGCAATGTGCAGACACTCAGAGGCGGAACGTAAACTGAAAAGGGTAACAAAACTAGGAATACAAAATACACTTACACAGATAGAAAACGCAGCTAGATAAGGGTAGATCGCAACGCGGACACAGAGAAACACAGGGCTTAAATACACGGAGGGAGGAATCAGGGAATGGGTAATAGGAGGGAAACACAGCTGAGGAAAACCAGGCCTAACGAGACAAAGGAAGCACAACCAGATGCATTTACATGGACTTTCAAAGTAACACAGGAAACATAACACAGACTGAACTTACAGACACAGACTCATAGGCAAGCACTACAGAGGGAACAGAGACGTGGAACCAGGGCAGACACAGACACTGACTGGACACGGGGATATAGCAGGCAGGGGAGACAGCAACTAAGGTTTACACAGAGACATAAACCATAAGACAGAACTCTAACAAAGAAAACAAAGACTAGAAATGATAAATAATATAATAAACTCAAAACCTTGGGTCAACGACCCAGGCATCCTAACATAGGCAGCCGTTGTCCTTCTCTCCTGGATCGGCTGGAGCTTTCTTTTGGCGCCTTACCAGCTTTGACAAAAGTCCAGCTGGGATAATCACATTTACTCAGGGCCTTCTTGATGTGATGTTCTTCTGCCTCCCTGGCCGCTGTGTCTGTGGGGATGGTGTTCGCTCTGTGTTGTAGCGTCCTGATTAGGGATGGGTATCATTTAGGTTTTATCCGATACCGGTGCCAAACCAGTACTTCTGAAACGGTGCCGGTGCTTAAACGGTGCTCGAACCAGTGCTTAAAGAATGGAGAACAAAATCTTTGTCCAAAAACCTCTCATGTTTTTATTTTTTGCAGTCTCTTTTTTTCTGCAAAATGATAACCAAGTTAGCCTTTTCTGTTGATACAACATGAAGGGAGTATCTGCCATCAAACAAGAAGACGGCCGCATGTAACACCGACAGTGTTTGCTAGTTCACCTTATGTGCATTAATTTAATAATGTGGTTAGCCTACTCAACGTGAATTACATACGAACAACAGTAAGCTACTCACCCAGAGAAGAATGGCTGCTGCCGCCACCATCATCATTTTTGCTACACTGGCAGGGCTAGGGCCAGGACTCTCCTCTTCGGGGATGTTGCTAACTCCGGGTCAATAACAGGCACCACATCCACAGTAAATGTGCTTGGTGCGAGGTCTTGCAGCAAGCTATCAAATACAGTGCATTTCTCAGCTTTTAAAAAAACGCTATGCATCGCCAAGTGTTTCATCAGATTCAAGGTGTTACCTCCTTTGCACAGTATCACCTCAAAGCACTTGTTGCAGGCTGCTGAGTTTGCATCTTTTGCTGTGAAGTACAGCCAGACTTTTGACCGCTTCGCCTTGGGCATCCTCGGAAACGTAAAATGATTGGCTAGAATCTAAAGTGTATCACAGCTCAGGAAAAAAAAGCACCGAAATAAAGCACCGAAATGTGCGCTGCTTTTCGGTCTGGTTATCAGAATCAGAATCAGAATCAGAATACTTTATTGATCCCTGGGGGAAATTATTTTTTGTTACAGTGCTCCATTTTAAACCAACATTAAGACAAGACAGACAATACACTAACTAAGAATAGTACAATATATACATATATATACATACATACATACATAAGTCACTCATAAATAAATAGTTGGAAAAGAAACATGTGTAGTTGTAGCAGCAAACAGTGTGTTAAGTGGATGCGTTGTACAGGGAGATGGCCACAGGCAGGAAAGATTTCCTGTGTCGTTCAGTGGTGCTTTTTGGTAATCTCAGTCTCTCACTGAACGTGCTCCTGTGACTGACCAGCATGTCATGGAGTGGGTGGGAGGTGTTATCCAACATTGTCTTTATCTTGGACAGCATCCGCCTCTCCGACACCACCTTGAGGGAGTCCAGCTCCATCCCCACAACATTGCTGGCCTTACGGATTAGTTTATTAAGTCTGTTGGCATCTGCGACCCTCAGCCTGCTCCCCCAGCATGCAACAGCATAGAGGATCGCACTGGCCACAACAGACTCATAGAAAATCCTCAGCATTTTCTGGCAGATGTTGAAGGACCTCAGTCGCCTCAAAAAATAGAGACGACTCTGGCCCTTCCTGTAAAGTGCTGTGGTGTTTGCAGCCCAGTCCAGTTTATTGTCAATGTGTACTCCAAGATATTTATAGTCCTCCACAATGTCAACACTGACCCCCTGAATTGAAACAGGGGTCAAGTGTTTATGTCATACCGTTTATGTCAGAACCCATCCCTAATTGGGAGTGGACCTAAGGGGGCCGTGGACCCCCTAATGTTCCTCTCCATTATCACATGAGCCACGGTTAGAAAACAGGTGTGGGTCACAATCAGCACAGGTTTCGGGTGAATCCATTGTGAGACCTAGCCTCAACCTATCATGTGACTTACTGAGGTGAAATGACCCAGTATGTGAATGGGTGTTAAGGCGTCTGGGAAGGATCTCAAAACTGCATTATAGATGGCAGACAGTCGGTGTCGTAAACCTGTCCCTCTGTTGAAAGATGGTCATTCACAGTGGACAAATGGCTTATTTTATTCCTCTTTCAAACCATCTGTCTTCTCTGTCCAAAATGTGGACATTGGCATCCTCTTAGGGACACTCCCAATAGGGCTTAAAAGTCTGTGACTGTCCACCAGTTGCTCTTAGAACTGAAGAAGCTGAAGAGGTGAAATGTCTTAAAGAAAAGTCCAGACACTTTTCTTTCCAAGGTTCTTAGACTACGATGACCTGGATGGCTGAGAACCTTCACGGAAAAATCTGCCTTAAATTCTTGATTACATCAATACATTACATTCGTATCAAAATGCCAATATACCATTTATCTCTTGTTATTTTCTTTAGGTACATCCACGTGCGTTGCATCTGGCGATCCACACTACACCAGCTTTGACAAACGCAAATATGACTTCATGGGCAACTGCAGCTATCTGATGTCTAGTCCATGCAATGACACAACTGTGCCCTACTTTGAGGTCCATACTGACAATGAAAACCGGTATAACAGGCCGACCATCTCCTATGTGAATGCCGTACATGTATACGCACAGATGATAAAGATCTCCATTCTCAAAGGTGGCACTGTGCAGGTAAGAAATAAGAGAAGGAAGGAAAACAAATCACGCTATCACGTTATCAGGCACTACTGCATTACAAACAAACATCATTCTGTGGTACAAATCACTGCACATGCTCAGGAACACTTCTGAAAACCACTGCAATTGACCATGGAAAGAAACTTGCACTTACACTTACCACTTTGCACATGTTCAGGAGTTGAGTGATCACATTTGTTGATCACTCAACTGGCACTGGTTTCGCTAGCTACCAGTGCTAGCTAGCGAAACCTGGCTAGCACTGGTAGCTAGCCAGGTTTTGCTAGCTACCTGGTTTCGCTAGCCAGGTTTCGCTAGCTACCAGTGCCATCGGAATGACAATAGTTCAATAGTCTGATCTCGATCCTAACATTCAGGGACGTCGAGTTCCAAATAGGTTAGAGATAGGTCCTTCTCTCACCCCAACCAGTCGCAGCAGATGGCCGCCCCTCCCTGAGCCTGGTTCTGCCGCAGGTTTCTTCCTGTTAAAAGTCGCCTTTGTCGCCAAAGTGCTTGCTCATAGGGGGGTCATATGATTGTTGGGTTTGTTCTCTGTATGCATTATTATAGGGTCTACCTTCAAATATAAAGCACCTTGAGGTGACTGTTGTTGTGATTTGGCACTATATAAATAAAATTGAATTAAATTGAGTAGAACTGGAAACATCGGAAGACTTCGGCCGCCTTCCCTACTCTGAAGTCGCATCCTTGTCTGATGCCAGTATTAATCTTGAAGAAATCCATTGAGAAATCGTCTCTCCGGACGCAGCAGCAGGAGTTGGAGTAGAGACCACAAAAGGCATCTACAAACTTGCTGGGGGACTTCATATTGAAGTTAGATAGCCCTTAGAGTCAGCCGGTGGACGCTGTCAAAAGCCGTCTCAAAGTCGATGAAATTAATAGAAATCTTCTTTTGGTATTACGATGTTTGTTCAATGATCATGCGGAGGGTGAATATTTGGTTGACTCAGGACTGGCCACTCCGAAAGCCAGTCTGCTCTTCTCCCAGTCGTTCTCCCACTGCACATCGTAGCAAACTCAAAAGAATGAGGAAAAACACTTTCCCGGGTACCAACAGCAATGTGATGCCCTGCCAGTTGTTACAGTCGCCCAAATCACCTTCCTTCCGAAGTTTGATGATGATGACTGTAATTGAGCATTTCAGGGAGGATCTCGTCCAGGCCAGCAGCCTTTCCACTCTTGAGGAATCGGATCGCTTTCTTGACTTCGGCGTGTGTTTGACTCAACGTTGGTCTTGCTCAGCTAGGGTGAGCGGGACTCGTCCATTTTTCTCTTGGATTTGGACGCAGCAGCCACCGCGAGCCCCAGTTAGATCTCGTACAATGCGACATAAGGTTCAGGTATCGTTCGGCTGCTTCTTGGGCTTCCATGCCTTTGGTTTCGATCCACTCTCACTTGTCACACCGGCAGCTGCATTTGACCTGTCCGACAAGGTCTTAGTATGCGGCCGTGGCCCTCTTATGCTGCTCTGCAGGAGCATGCGGGTCAAAGGCCAGCTGGTCCTGAACCAACTTCACCAAACAACTTTGAACTAGAAGGCTTTTGACAGCGTCCACCGGTTTGGGACTGGCAACGGTGGAGTTGATGTAAAGAAAACAAACATATAATAAGATCCAGAAAGGCTTCCATACCACATCACCAAAAACAACTACACCCAAACCAAGAACTCCTGGGCCAACTACACCCAGACCCAAACAAACAATTCAAGGACCGGTTGTGATTTTGTTGCGTTAATGTAACACAGCTATAAATGTGCCCATGTGCCAATTGTTATTGAAATGGGTTAGAGTGGAATCAAGTTGAAAATAATCAATTATTATGTTGTTCTTCTTTTTTTTTTATGTCATAATCTGTTGCTCAGCCATCATTGGCATGATGAGGGAACGTTTCTTTTTAGTTACGGTTAGTAATGTTGTGACATGGGTAATTCGAAAATGAAAATGTTGGCTAATAATTGACCAGATTTGATGTACTGCGCCTATTTCCCCATACAGGTTAATGGGACCAATGTCAATCTGCCACTGTCCCCGGCCCCTGGTATTTCTGTGTTCAAGTCAGGAAAACACTACACTGTCTCCATGAACTTTGGTGTGACGGTTCGCTATGATGGAAACGCCTTCATGGACATCAAAGTAATCGAAGAGTGAGTGAAGACCAAATTCATGGTTTCCTTATAAAGTGGTGTTTTAATCACAAGTTCACCAGTCCAGAAATCTACATCCATACTGATACAACTAAAACTATATGTCATGCGCCGCGGCGCGCATGCACAGAAGGATCCAGATGCAGACTCCGCGCTAACAGAAAAGACACTTTATTGAAATAACGAAAGGCGACCCGGGAAAACTAGAGAGCAAAACAAGAAACTAAAAACCCGGGGAATAATGACACGAGGAAGCCAGGATCGGGACCATGGGAGGCTGGAATAGAAAGGGGAGATGATTACTAGGGAGCCGGAAAGTAGGGAAAACACATCAGGACTGAGTTAGAGTAGGGGGCTTACGATGGAACGGGACTGTGGGAGCTCGGGAGGGAAGTGTGGCAGTCCGTGAGCAGAAAGTCCGTGGAAATAGCGAATGGGCCAGATGATGCACCGAGTGAACCAGTTGAGCCGGAGGACAGGCAGGTGGCAGACGCCGAGTCGAAACCTGGACACAAGTAGGCAGATTAAACACAGTTCCAACCAGAAGGGAATGCACGCTTTCATGGAAGTCTAGTTACCACTGTGGGGGGACTAACGGACTGGCGTGGAGCCTTCCATCAGTGCCGGGTTCAGTAGATCTCCGTGTAGTCACCGTGATGGAGAACAGATGTGCCGGTGATAGCCCGGGGGTGTGGCTACCCGAGCGTCACGCATTCCTCAGACACAGGACCACGGACCATGACACTATAACACATTTTCATATACTGAACATGACTCCTTTATCTGTAAGGAGTAGTAAGGTGATAAAGGCAGAGATTAATGACACAGCTAGGATATTTTATTTAAACAATTTAGCAGGGGCAACACAAACAGCTCCCTCAAAATTTCAAGATAAAATCACACAAAACTTCTAATTTCCTGACTAGTTGATTCTATGCTGATGCTATCAAACACATCAAATGTACATGTCTGATCTTTTAGTCTTACTAATGTGTGGGGTTTAGTCTACTGCTGAAAAGAAACTTGGCTGCAATTAAAACACGTTGTAGTTCTGGCTTACTTGTTAGTCTTTCTTGCATAAGACTCTAACACAATCATTTTCTGCAATCTGCAGCTATCAGAACAAGCTGTGTGGCCTGTGTGGCAACTATGATGGAGATACCAAAGATGACTTCCGCAAACCGGATGGAAGCTTAGCTGAAAATGCCAATGACTTTGGACACAGTTGGAACATGAATCCAGAGTGAGTATTGCAGAGATGCAAGTGTAAAGAAACATTTACCATTGACAAAAGACAAATGTTCTTAAGATGATGGTCTGTCTTGACAGATGTAATGAGAAACCCAACACTACGATCCCTGGGTGCAATGAAGAAGAACAGGAACTGTATGAAAGCTCTGGATATTGTGGCATTCTGCTGGACAAAAATGGACCTTTTGCTGTGTGCCATCCCAAAGTCAACCCCAATGTATGTTCATGTAGAGGATAGTGCACATATAATGAACAAATGTGGAACCAGTCCTTATTCTGAGCTTGTTGTATTTGTGTATGTGTGTGTGCGTTCAGGGTGAAAATGTGATATTAGTAATAGTGGAATAATTTGAATATATGGTTTTAGATGGTCACACAATATAAAGCATTGTAACAAAGTGATTGTTTGTTCTCAGAATTACTTCAGGGACTGTGTCTTTGACTTGTGTGAGCTGGATGGTGCCAAGCCCATTTTGTGTGAAGCCATTGAAGCCTATGTCAATGAATGCCAAGATCGTGGGGTCAACCTTGGACCATGGAGGAATGAAACCTTCTGCCGTGAGTATTGGAAGGACAAATGATTTAATTTAGTAGTAAAATATCTTTAGGTATATCATTAGGTAAAAATCAGCTTGGCTGAGTAGTTGGGAGATAATAACACAAGAGAGTTTTTGGTCAGTTTTGACTTGTGGAAGAGTACTTCATACGGGCTTCCTACTCACTAAAGTTAACTGAGGGAGTGCTGCTTTAGCATACCTAGTTGGGCAGACAACATATGCCAAGAGGCTGCAGGAGACTGGGTTACCACCAAACTCAAACAATCTAGTTACACGGAAGACAACACAGCTGGAAATGCCAAAGACGTATCTCTTTTCTTGTGAAAAGCTGTCATTTTATATTTTAACCAGCACATACTTTTGTTTCCTATCACTAACTTCAACCTCTTGTGGTCTGCTTAGCACTGAGCTGTCCCCCAAACAGCCACTACGAACCTTGTGCAGATCCTTGTCAGGAAACATGCTTTGGAAAACCCCCCTCCTGCTCTGGTCCCTGCTCTGAGTCCTGTGTGTGTGATCCCAGCTATGTCCTGAGTGCTGGCAAGTGCGTTAAGGAGAACATGTGTGGCTGCAACCACACGAACGGCCAGTATTATGAGGTATGGTGAAGTGGGTCTGATAGGCCGGCAGTGAATCATTTGGTCCTTTGTATTTCAAGTCAGGTCACTTGCAGTCTCTTTATGTCCTCTCTAAAACAACATTTTCATACATACATGCATAAAAGGATCTACAAAGAATCATCTGTGCCTGCTATGCTTAATTGTCAATTTTGTTGTCTGTTTGTCAGCCTGGAGAGGAGTTTTTTGAGGAAGACTGCAAGCGAAAATGTTGGTGTGGTGCAGCTGGAATTACCTGTGAAGCCTCTGAATGCCCCCCAATGCATGAATGTAAACTTCAGGATGGAGAGCTGGGCTGCTATCCTACGAGTATGTTTGTAATGTTCACACCTAAAAAAACACAGCAAAGCTGTAGCCATTATATTCTAAGTAGGTTTCCAGATCTCATGGGTTGGACTGCCAACCTGAAAAGTTTTGCAACTGTGTTTGACGTGATGCTGTAGACTTTGTCAAAGTTCTCAAACTAGCATTTTCTATCCCTGCTCTAATATACATAATTAGATTGAGTAATGGAAGATAGAGAAGCACAAACCCAGAGGTGTCTTTTACTTTCAATAACAGTGAAATATTTATGTGTGTGTTGCTGTTATGTTTCTTTTGCTCTCTTCTGTACAGTTTGTCTATAACAACACGTGTTACATGCATTTCTTTATAATACAAAATCACAGAGTTGCAGAAAATTTTTGTCTAGTCAGGAAAGGATATATTCCTTGCATCTATTTTAATGCCAGTACAATTCCAAAGCAGCAGTGAACTGCACTGTTATTAGGTGATTGTTCTACAGTGGCTTCATCTGTGTTTCAGTCTGATGTTCCTGATGTTTTTCCCTCTCTCAGGTTTTCAGGATTGTGTAGTTTCTGGGGATCCACACTACAACACCTTTGACAAGAAGTACTACAGCTTCATGGGAACCTGTACTTACACACTGGCCAGAAGCTGTAGGAACAGCACAGGTACACACTATTTTGAGACATTTATTCATTAAGATGTTTGGGTTTCATTGCACCTGTTCTAGTCTTGCCACACCACACGCACAAATGAAAGTTTAAATGAGCTAAATTTACTCATTTATTATTTTCATCGCAAAGCATGACATATATTGTTTTCATTCACGTTTGCTGCAAAGAGAAGACACTGAATGTCAGTGGTGGTTTGTATGTTAATGCCAATGTTCACCTTTAATATAAACACACAATATTCCTGATTGTCGTGGTCTTCCCTGTGCAGGCCCTTGGTTCTCTGTGGAGGCAAAGAATGAAGAGAGAGGAGTTGCAGGAGTGTCATACCTGAGGAAGCTATATGTGACAGTGGATGGAATTACTGTGACCCTGATGAAGAGCAGTAGAACACTGGTCAGTATGTGAATGAATTACTATCTCTTGTATTTCCCATCTTTAAGTAAAATGTGTGCCAGCAGACATCCCACACAGTATTTGTATCATCACCATGGATGTCTTATGTCTACACATAACTGACATTTTAGCAAAGAACTCAAATTATATCTTTAGTTACTTTGTTACTAACAACATGTAAAAAAAACAAAACAGATTTTTCCCATTTTGTCAGTTGAATCTATGCCAAAGATAACACAGTGTGATAGGCATAAAGCAATGTCTGTCTTGCTTGTTAAAACTATACAAAGTCTGTTTTTGCCTGATATACTGCACATTGCACACTCTTTGTACTTTTATACTCCCTGACCTGTCCACCAATTAGACGTTTACACAGTCTGTTTTAACATCTTTATATTCTTATGTTCTTAACATCTTTTTCTTCATCACTGAATCAGGTGAACGGAGTACGGGTGGCTCTGCCCCACTCCCCCTCTCCTCTCATGTCTATTAGTCTTGCTGGTCAGTTCATCACGCTTCAAACATCCTTTGGCCTGAGGGTGCGTTGGGATGGAAACCATTATGCCCAGATCTCAGTTCCCAGGTTAGTATAAATATTGGTTTGAACTATTTTGATATTGTAGAACTTCTTTTTATTTGCTTCACACATTCATACAATACACCTGACCACTGTCTCCATTGCTCCATCATTCTTTTTTTGATGACCACTTTCCTCTGATGCAACCATAACCTAACGATCTGAAGAAACTCTGATAGATAACGATCTAAACTGCTGAACATCACCAGTTGTTTTATGTATGTTGTGAAAACAAAGCAGTCCATTTGTGTGCATATTGTGGACTTATGCAACTTTTAATATATACTAACGATGCCCTGGTTTATTGTATCAGGGATCTTTGCATTCTCTTCATTTGTTTCTAGAATTACAATAAAAGGCCAAGCAACACCTTATTAAACATTGCAAATATTCTTAAGCTTGTCTTATTTTAATCCTACATATCCTACCTTGACTTTGTCCTACCAGCTCCTACTATGACCAAATGTGTGGCCTTTGTGGTGACTATGATGGGAACCCAGACAATGACTTCACTAAACCAGATGGCACTGTGGCAGGAAATAGTAATGACTTTGGGAACAGCTGGCAGACCAAAGACGATGAAGATGACTCGTGAGTTCCAACATATCTATCTTTCTGTCTTTTGGATTTCTTCTGGTTACGTCTTTTGTTACCTTACTGTCGGACTCTTTCTGACAAACTGAAGAGGATGTAACTGTGTTTTGTATTTGTATTGACCAGATGTACCCCAGGTACAAAGCCTGATCCAGACTGTGACCCCAACTTGGAAGCTGAAGTTGTAAAACCAGAGAAATGTGGTAAAATTACAGACCCTACTGGACCCTTCCGGTAAGAATTCACAACCCCTCCACTTTTGGTTATCGACTTGGTTAAACTGATGGGATTCCTGGGATTTTACAACGTTTTTTCCTGACCTTATAAAATCATGAACTAGATGGCAGCATGCCTGGTAATCACCCAACTGACCTGTAAAATATGAATAAATATTTTCAATACTATTACTGTAATGCTGTAATGAACCCGTCTGGCACTGGGATGCCAGTTTCGTTCTTTGTCCCTCATTCTCAAATGCAGCAGCAAGTTTTTACCAATGACTTGCCAGTTTATCTCTATCTATCGTTGCAAAAAACCTGGGATACCAGGTTCTTTCTATAACCCTCCTTTGCAAATGCCACAGTGAGCTTTTGGCACCAGGATGCCAAGTTATTATTCCTCATTTGCAAATGCATCAACAAGGTTTTCTACCCAGGAGATTCCAGTTTCCCTTCCCCTCTGTCCCTCCCTCGCAAAATGCAGCAGCATGCTTCTTGGCACTAGGATGTCAGGCTTTCTTTATCTACCCCTCCTTCTTAAATGCAGGAGCAAGCTTTTAGCACCGGGTTGCCAGTTCCTCTTCCCTCACTCCCCTTTTCACAAAAATGCAGCAGCATGTGTTTTGGCACTGGAATGCCAGGTTCTCTTTCTCTGTCCCTCGTTTGCATATGTACCAGCAAGCTTTTGGCCCCGGGATTCTGGGTTTCTTTTTCTGTTCCTCCTTTACAAATGCAGCAGCAGGCTTTTAGTACTGGGATGCCATGTTTTCTTTCTCTTTTCCTCCTTTACAAATCCAGCCGAATGCTTTTTGCAATGGTATTCCAGGTTCTATTTCTCTGTCTGTCTTTTTCAAATTCGCCAGCATACATCTGGCACCGGGATGCCAGGTTATTTTCCTTCATTTGCAGTAGCAAGCTTTTCTTCCCTCTATCTCTCCTGAGCAAAATGCAGCAGCGTGCTTTTTGGAACCTGGAAGCCAGTTTCTCTTTCCTCTTTCCCCAATAACTTGGATGCCAGGGTCCATGCATCTATCTATCTTTCACAAAATGTAACAGTGCACATTCCTGACACCATATTGCCAGTCTTTGTCTCCATATCGATCATTTTCAAACACAGCAGTAAAAGCTTTTACGAGCCGTCAAGCCATTGCCTCATGTCTTAAAATACAGACATGCATCCATCCAGCCTCCACACCAGTCGAGCCACGTTGCCACTCGATCAAGGGTTCTCCTCATTCAACTATTAAGGTCTTTCGTTGTCTGAAATTTGCTTTGATGTCTTCTCCCACCATTCCTTCGTAATTTTCCGAACTCAACCACTCCACTCTCTGGAATCCTTGACCACCTTCTCTCTGCGCTTCTCTTTTGTCCTGCTTTCCTTCTTCCACCTCAACCTGTAGCGGCAGATGGCTGTCCTTCCATGGGAATGGTTTTGCCAGAGGTTTCTTCCCGTTAAAAGGAGTTGTTCCTTCCCACTGTCGCCAAAGTGCTTGCTCATAGGGAGTCATATGATTGTTGGGTTTTCTCTGTAGGTATTACTGCAGGGTCTACCTTACATATAAAGCGCCTTGAGGCGATTGTTGTTGTGATTTGGGGCTGTATAAATAAATTGAATTGAAAAATTGAATTATTCCTGCAGAGGTCTTTCACCTTCACAATGCACCGTTATTGCTGCCTCTAGGGGGCCAGTCCCCTCTGCGCCCTTCCCTAAAGCTCAGTTCAACTCATGTTTAAGCCATTCACCTTTTTCTAATAGGAACACTGTAAAATGTAAAATGAGGATGTGGGCTCAGCTAGTGAATTAGAGATAAAGTATCCAAACACTTCCCTTCCTGTTCTTATCTATATATAATCCCCCAGTACTACTAGCTGTTTGTTCTTCCATTCATTCCCAACCCTCCCTCCCCTTTTTCAATTTCAATTCTTTCACTGTTTCACTTCTCATTAGTACATGGGGATCTGCCAGCCCAGGAGCCACCGCCAGTCCCCAGCGAGGCCTTCCCCAAACCGCAGTTCAATTCATGTTTAAGCCATTCACCTTTATTCACTGGCCCCAGCTAGTGAATTGTTGCTAAACTTATGCAACAATTGTTGACTGTTTCACCACCAAATGTAGCTTGTTTGTTTGTTCGAACTCAGATTTTCAGTATATATGAGCCTCTGCCTTTTCCTACCTAAGCTAAGTGAGTGCTTTTCTCTGTTACAGGGAGTGCATCAGTGTAGTTAATCCCACTCCATTCTTCCAAAGCTGTGTGTATGACATGTGTCAGTTCAACGGCCAGCAGCATGTGCTGTGTGACCAGCTCCAGGCCTACACTGACGCATGTCATAGTGCTGGAGCCAAAGTCTACCAATGGAGAACTCCAGACTTCTGCCGTAAGTTTGAATCTGAGATATACCAAATATATCTAAATGATATATGATAGTTTAATAATAATATCAGCTGTTCTTTCTGAACATCATAAAGTATATATAAAACATAGTCACAGTGACATCACCCATTGGCTTGATGAGCCCCAAATTGAAGCATGAATGAATAAAGCCTTGAATAATACTTTTTCATGTTGGAAACATGAGCCTTCAGCATTTTCCCTTTTAAATGGGGTGCATCGTACTACCCACTCCCTTCTCTGTTGCTATTTGTCCACCATTGTTCCCTCTCATTATTGTTCATCCCTGTGTTTGTCCACACAGCTCTGACCTGTCCTCCCAATAGCTCCTACTCCCTTTGTGTGAGTTCATGTCCTGAGACATGTCTTGGTGTGGTGGGACCACCTGGCTGTGAGGAAGTGTGTGTGGAGGGTTGTGAGTGTAACCCTGGCTTCATTCTCAGTGATGACAAATGTGTGGAACTGAGAGACTGTGGTTGTGTGGACCCCAGTGGAACCTATCACCCTGTAAGTGGAAACAGCCTCCAAACAATTAAAACCATATTCCATTTACCTTTAAAATGTGCTAAGCTCATGCTAACATCATTTTCAGTTCTCTTTATGACTTCAACAGGAGAGACGCCAAAAGACACAAAGACCCTACAGTAAAAAAGAAATTAAAACTCAACTAAATTAAGGGTGCATAGACTGCAGTGAACTGTTGGCACACAAATATTGGTTTTACAACAAAGATTTTTACTTTCAACTTATCAAGCACAGGTTATATTTATTATGCTGTATTTTGCCTGAATTTAAAAGACACTGGTGTTATAGAATTTGTATTTATGTCATAGCATTTACATACTGGTGCCACCACAATTAGCAAGCCCAAAATCAATAAATAAATGAGTAAAGGTTGGCCTAATTAGTTAGTGGCATACAGAATCCCTGGTTTGCATCCAAATGTATATTTATCATTTTGATCTTTATATTCGTGTGATGTATAAGAGAGAATTACATGACAGAATTTTGATTGTTTTTTGCATTCTGTGTACATTTGTCAGGTGGGCGATGACTGGTACTTAGAGGGTTGTGAACAAAAGTGTATGTGTCACAGTGGAGGTCTGCTACAGTGTCATAACACCAGCTGTAACCCAACTACTGAGAGCTGCCAACTACAAGATGGAGAATATGAATGCCACCCTCTGGGTATGTTAATCACACAGCTTCACATAGAAATAGCTGCATGAATGCATGGATGTGGATTACAGTGTCAAGTGCTTTATCCGACTGGCCCTAGAAATGCAGTAAATAAATGCAGTCATTTTAGCAACAGGTGCTCCAAACCTCCTCTGTCTCAACTGATGTTGTTTTTTTGGACTGAGTTTGTTAAGACTGCATAATAACTTCCTACCTTTTTAGTTCCTGAAAGAGTATCTGCACATTTTCCAGTAATCCTTTTTCTTTCTATCCAGACCTGTGTCCTCCTAACGCAGAGTATATAGAGTGCGGTCCAGCTTGCATTCCTACATGTATGGAACCCTCTACCAACTGTTCTGGCTCCTGCATCACTGGGTGTTTCTGCAAACCAGGCTTTGTCTTCAAAGGACGGCACTGCGTGCCGCTGGACAAGTGTGGTTGTTTAGATGACAACAATAACTATTATGAGGTCAGATGTCCTAGTTAGTACTGTGTACAGTGTACATTTAAAGACATACAGTATACTTTCTCAGTACTGATTGTTTTCATTTTATCCAGCCTGGTGAGATAGTATTTGGAGATGGCTGCACAAAGCTGTGTCGCTGTGTAGGGAACTACACTTTGGAATGTGTTGATAACTCCTGTGACCCCACTGAAGAGTGTCGAGAGGTTAATGGTGTTGCAGGCTGTTATCCTAAAGGTAATAATGTTTGTTGACTTTATTGTTGTTGACTTGATTTAATGCAGTGTAATAAATTACATCTGCACAAGGAGCACCTTGTGTTGTGCTTTACAGTCAGTCGGTATAACTTGATAGTTGACAGTGTGGAAATTACAATTTTCTCATATATTATTCCTTTAGGTACATCCACATGCATTGCATCTGGCGATCCACACTACACCAGCTTTGACAAACGCAAATATGACTTCATGGGCAACTGCAGCTATCTGATGTCTAGTCCATGCAATGACACAACTGTGCCCTACTTTGAGGTCCATACTGACAATGAAAACCGGTATAACAGGCCGACCATCTCCTATGTGAATGCCGTACATGTATACGCACAGATGATAAAGATCTCCATTCTCAAAGGTGGCACTGTGCAGGTAAGACATGAGAGGAAGAAACAGGATGTTTTGCATGTGAAAACCAATCACGCTTTCACGTTATCAGGCACTACTGCATTACAAACAAACATCATTCTGTGGTACAAACCACTGCACATGCTCAGGAACACTTCTGAAAACCACTGCAATTGACCATGGAAAGAAACTTGCACTTACACTTAACACTTAGTTCCTCCTACGCCGAGCGACGCATCGGGCAGCTAACAATCTCCATCGATGACGGTCAGGGGCGAATGTTTCAGCTTCGTCCCAGGCGATGTCGACTGTTTTCAGATCATCCATAAACATTCGACGTCATGTGATATTTGGTCGGCCCTGCTTTCGCTGGTTCTGCCAAAGGCTTCTTCCTGTTAAAAGACGCCTCTGTCACCAAAGTGCTTGGTCAATGGGGTCATATGATTGTTGTTTTTTTTCTCTGTATGTATTATTGTAGGGTCTATCTTACAATATAAAGCACCTTGAGGTGACTGTTTTTGTGATTTGGGGCTATATAAAAAACATTGAATTTAAATGAATTGAATTGGAGATGTCGGAGGACACCGGCAGCCTTCCCTACTCTGGAGTTGACATCTTGATCAGAGATCCCGTCATTCGAGATGATGCTGCCCAGATATGTGAAATTTTCCAACTTATCAGCACGTTATTGGTTGATTATGACGGGAACATGGGCAGTTGTGTAGCCAACTCTGAGTACCTTGGTTTTCTTGGCGCTGATTCGTAATCCGACTTCCTCACCTCCCTCTGCAAAGCTGCAGTCCATTCTTGGAGGTCTTCCGTAGTCGAGCCCAGTAGGGGCCCAGTAGCCAATTCAAAAGAATGAGGCAAAGCACTTTCCCGGGTACCGACAGCAGCGTGATGCCCCGGCAGTTGTTACAGTCACCCAAATCGCCTTTCGGGAAGTTTGGTGATAACACCTTTTGCCCATTCATAGGGTACACGCGATGTTGTCCAGCAGGCGTTTAGGGGTCTTCTAAGGGCGCCATCCAATCATCTGTCTGGACGCAGAACCGGGAGTTGGAGCAGAGACCACAAAAGGCGTCTACAAACTGCTGGGGGACTCCATATTGACGTGGGATAGCCCATAGAGTCGGCCGGTGGACGTTGTCAAAAGCTTTCTTGAAGTCATTGAAATTACCCATTCATAGGGTACACACGATGTTGACCAGCAGGCATTTTGGGGACTTCTAAGGGCGGCATCCAACTGGGCTTCGTCATCCTTCAGCATTGTGAGGAGGAACTCGTCCAGGCCAGCATCGCTGTCTTGACTTCGGTGTTGATGATTTTTCCGATATCGACAGGAAGAAGATCCATGGAGGGTGCAAGTTCTTTGGCCTCGAACAAGTGGAGTGGCTCGGGCTGGTTTAAAGTATCGCAGAACTGTTTGGCTCAACATTGGTCTTGCTCAGCTTCAGTGAGGAGGACTCGTCCATTTTGTCTCGGATTGGGACCAAGCGGCCACTGCGAGCCCCTGTTAGATCTGGTACAATGCGATTTAATATTCGGGTATCGTTCTGGTCTACTGTTTTCTTGGGCATCCATGCCTTTGGCTTCGATCCACTCTCGCTTGTCATGCCGGCAGCTGCATTTGACATGTCGGGCAAGAGCTGAGTTGTTCAGACATCATTGGCATGATAAAGGAACGTTTCTTTTCAGTTACAGATAGTAATGTTGTGACATGAGTAATTCAAAAATGAAAATGTTGGCTAATAATTGACCAGATTTGATGTACTCTGCCTATTTTCCCATACAGGTTAATGGGACCAATGTCAATCTGCCACTGTCTCCGTCCCGTGGTATTTCTGTGTTCAAGTCAGGAAAACACTACACTGTCTCCATGAACTTTGGTGTGACGGTTCGCTATGATGGAAACTCATTCATGGACATTAAAGTAATCGAAGAGTGAGTGAAGACCAAATTCATGGTTTCCTTATAAAGTGGTGTTTTAATCACAAGTTCACCAGTCCAGAAATCTACATCCATACTGATACAACTAAAACTATAACACATATTCATATACTGAACATGAATCCTTTATCTGTAAGGAGTAGTAAGGTGATAAAGGCAGAGATTAATGACACAGCTAGGATATTTTATTTAAACAATGTAGCAGGGGCAACACAAACAGCTCCCTCAAAATTTCAAGATAAAATCACACAAAACTTCTAATTTCCTGACTAGTTAATTCTATGCTGATGCTATCAAACGCATCAAATGTACATGTCTGATCTTTTAGTCTTACTAATGTGTGGGGTTTAGTCTACTGCTGAAAAGAAACTTGGCTGCAATTAAAACACGTTGTAGTTCTGGCTTACTTGTTAGTCTTTCTTGCATAAGACTCTAACACAATCATTTTCTGCAGCTATCAGAACAAGCTGTGTGGCCTGTGTGGCAACTATGATGGAGATACTAAAGATGACTTCCGCAAACCAGATGGAAGCTTAGCTGAAAATGCCAATGACTTTGGACACAGTTGGAACATGAATCCAGAGTGAGTATTGCAGAGATGCAAGTGTAAAGAAACATTTACCATTGGCAAAAGACAAATGTTCTTAAGATGATGGTCTGTCTTGACAGATGTAATAAGAAACCCAACACTACGATCCCTGGGTGCAATGAAGAAGAACAGGAACTGTATGAAAGCTCTGGATATTGTGGCATTCTGCTGGACAAAAATGGACCTTTTGCTGTGTGCCATCCCAAAGTCAACCCCAATGTATGTTCATGTAAAGGATAGTGCACATATAATAAACAAATGTGGAACAGGTCCTTATTCTGAGCTTGTTGTATTTGTGTATGTGTGTGTGCGTTCAGGGTGAAAATGTGATATTAGTAATAGTGGAATAATTTGAATATATGGTTTTAGATGGTCACACAATATAAAGCATCGTAACAAAGTGATTGTTTGTTCTCAGAATTACTTCAGGGACTGTGTCTTTGACTTGTGTGAGCTGGATGGTGCCAAGCCCATTTTGTGTGAAGCCATTGAAGCCTATGTCAATGAATGCCAAGATCGTGGGGTCAACCTTGGACCATGGAGGAATGAAACCTTCTGCCGTGAGTATTGGAAGGACAAATGATTTAATTTAGTAGTAAAATATCTTTAGGTATATCATTAGGTAAAAATCAGCTTGGCTGAGTAGTTGGGAGAAAATAACACAAAGAAGTTTATGTCAGTTTTGACTTGTGGAAGAGTACTTCATACGGGCTTCCTACTCACTAAAGTTAACCGAGGGAGTGCTGCTTTAGCATACCTAGTTGGGCAGACAACATATACCAAGAGGCTGCAGGAGACTGGGTTACCACCAAACTCAAACAATCTAGTTCCACGGAAGACAACACAGCTGGAAGTGCCAAAGACGTATCTCTTTTCTTGTGAAAAGCTGTCATTTTATATTTTAACCAGCACATACTTTTGTTTCCTATCACTAACTTCAACCTCTTGTGGTCTGCTTAGCACTGAGCTGTCCCCCAAACAGCCACTACGAACCTTGTGCAGATCCTTGTCAGGAAACATGCTTTGGAAAACCCCCCTCCTGCTCTGGTCCCTGCTCTGAGTCCTGTGTGTGTGATCCCAGCTATGTCCTGAGTGCTGGCAAGTGCGTTAAGGAGAACATGTGTGGCTGCAACCACACGAACGGCCAGTATTATGAGGTATGGTGAAGTGGGTCTGATAGGCCGGCAGTGAATCATTTGGTCCTTTGTATTTCAAGTCAGGTCACTTGCAGTCTCTTTATGTCCTCTCTAAAACAACATTTTCATACATACATGCATAAAAGGATCTACAAAGAATCATCTGTGCCTGCTATGCTTAATTGTCAATTTTGTTGTCTGTTTGTCAGCCTGGAGAGGAGTTTTTTGAGGAAGACTGCAAGCGAAAATGTTGGTGTGGTGCAGCTGGAATTACCTGTGAAGCCTCTGAATGCCCCCCAATGCATGAATGTAAACTTCAGGATGGAGAGCTGGGCTGCTATCCTACGAGTATGTTTGTAATGTTCACGCCTAAAAAAAACACAGCAAAGCTGTAGCCATTATATTCTAAGTAGGTTTCCAGATCTCATGGGTTGGACTGCCAACCTGAAAAGTTTTGCAACTGTGTTTGATGTGATGCTGTAGACTTTGTCAAAGTTCTCAAACGAGCATTTTCTATCCCTGCTCTAATATACATAATTAGACTGAGCAATGGAAGATAGAGAAGCACAACCCACAGGCGTCTTTTACTTTCAATAACAGTGAAATATTTATGTGTGTGTTGCTGTTATGTTTCTTTTGCTCTCTTCTGTACAGTTTGTCTATAACAACACTTGTTACATGCGATTCTTTATAATACAAAATCACAGAATTGCAGAAAATTTTTGTCTAGTCAGGAAATGACATATTCTTTGCATCTTTTTTATCATCTGTGTTTCAGTCTGATGTTCCTGATGTTTTTCCCCTCTCTCAGGTTTTCAGGATTGTGTAGTTTCTGGGGATCCACACTACAACACCTTTGACAAGAAGTACTACAGCTTCATGGGAACCTGTACTTACACACTGGCAAGAAGCTGTAGGAACAGCACAGGTACACACTATTTTGAGACATTTATTCATTAAGATGTTTGGGTTTCATTGCACCTGTTCTAGTCTTGCCACACCACACGCACAAATGAAAGTTTAAATGAGCTAAATTTACTCATTTATTATTTTCATCGCAAAGCATGACAGATGTTGTTTTCATTCACGTTAGCTGCAAAGAGAAGACACTGAATGTCAGTGGTGGTTTGTATGTTAATGCCAATATTCACCTTTAATATAAACACACAATATTCCTGATTGTCGTGGTCTTCCCTGTGCAGGCCCTTGGTTCTCTGTGGAGGCAAAGAATGAAGAGAGAGGAGTTGCAGGAGTGTCATACCTGAGGAAGCTATATGTGACAGTGGATGGAATTACTGTGACCCTGATGAAGAGCAGTAGAACACTGGTCAGTATGTGAATGAATTACTATCTCTTATATTTCCCATCTTTAAGTAAAATGTGTGCCAGCAGACATCCCACACAGTATTTGTATCATCACCATGGATGTCTTATGTCTACACATAACTGACATTTTAGCAAAGAACTCAAATTATATCTTTAGTTACTTTGTTGCTAACAACATGTAAAAAAAACAAAACAGATTTTTCCCATTTTGTCAGTTGAATCTATGCCAAAGATAACACAGTGTGATAGGCATAAAGCAATGTCTGTCTTGCTTGTTAAAACTATACAAAGTCTGTTTTTGCCTGATATACTGCACATTGCACACTCTTTGTACTTTTATACTCCCTGACCTGTCCACCAATTAGACGTTTACACAGTCTGTTTAACATCTTTATATTCTTATGTTCTTAACATCTTTTTCTTCATCACTGAATCAGGTGAACGGAGTACGGGTGGCTCTGCCCCACTCCCCCTCTCCTCTCATGTCTATTAGTCTTGCTGGTCAGTTCATCACGCTTCAAACATCCTTTGGCTTGAGGGTGCGTTGGGATGGAAACCATTATGCCCAGATCTCAGTTCCCAGGTTAGTATAAATATTGGTTTGAACTATTTTGATATTGTAGAACTTCTTTTTATTTGCTTCACACATTCATACAATACACCTGACCACTGTCTCCATTGCTCCATCATTCTTTTTTTGATGACCACTTTCCTCCGATGCAACCATAACCTAACGATCTGAAGAAACTCTGATAGATAACGATCTAAACTGCTGAACATCACCAGTTGTTTTATGTATGTTGTGAAAACAAAGCAGTCCATTTGTGTGCATATTGTGGACTTATGCAACTTTTAATATATACTAACGATGCCCTGGTTTATTGTATCAGGGATCTTTGCATTCTCTTCATTTGTTTCTAGAATTACCAATAAAAGGCCAAGCAACACCTTATTAAACATTGCAAATATTCTTAAGCTTGTCTTATTTTAATCCTACATATCCTGCCTTGACTTTGTCCTACCAGCTCCTACTATGACCAAATGTGTGGCCTTTGTGGTGACTATGATGGGAACCCAGACAATGACTTCACTAAACCAGATGGCACTGTGGCAGGAAATAGTAATGACTTTGGGAACAGCTGGCAGACCAAAGACGATGAAGATGACTCGTGAGTTCCAACATATCTATCTTTCTGTCTTTTGGATTTCTTCTGGTTATGTCTTTCGTTACCTTGCTGTCGGACTCTTTCTGACAAACTGAAGAGGATGTAACTGTGTTTTGTATTTGTGTTGACCAGATGTACCCCAGGAACAAAGCCTGATCCAGACTGTGACCCCAATTTGGAAGCTGAAGTTGTAAAACCAGAGAAATGTGGTAAAATTACAGACCCTACTGGACCCTTCCGGTAAGAATTCACAACCCCTCCACTTTTGGTTATCGACTTGGTTAAACTGATGGGATTCCTGGGATTTTACAACGTTTTTTTCCTGACCTTATAAAATCATGAAATAGATGGCAGCATGCCTGGTAATCACCCAACTGACCTGTAAAATATGAATAAATATTTTCAATACTATTACTGTAATGCTGTAATGAACCCTTCTGGCACTGGGATGCCAGTTTCGTTCTTTGTCCCTCATTCTCAAATGCAGCAGCAAGTTTTTACCAATGACTTGCCAGTTTATCTCTATCTATCGTTGCAAAACACCTGGGATACCAGGTTCTTTCTATAACCCTCCTTTGCAAATGCCACAGTGAGCTTTTGGCACCAGGATGCCAAGTTATTATTCCTCATTTGCAAATGCATCAACAAGGTTTTCTACCCAGGAGATTCCAGTTTCCCTTCACCTCTATCCCTCCCTCGCACAATGCAGCAGCATGCTTCTTGGCACTAGGATGTCAGGCTTTCTTTCTCTATCCCTCCTTCACAAATGCAGTAGCAAGTTTTTAGCACCGGGTTGCCAGTTCCTCTTCCCTCCGTCCCCTTTTCACAAAAGTGCAGCAGCATGTTTTTTGGCACAGGAATGCCAGGTTCTCTTTCTCTGTCCCTCCTTTGCAAATGCACCAGCAAGCCTTTGGGCCCGGGATTCTGGGTTACTTTCTCTGTTCCTCCTGTACAAATACAGCAGCAGGCTTTTAGCACTGGGATGCCATGTTTTCTTTCTCTTTTCCTCCTTTACAAATACAGCAGAATTCCCTCCTTTTTTCACAAAATGCAGCAGCGTGCTTTTTGGCACCTGGAAGCCAGTATCTCTTCCCTCTTTCCCCAATAACTTGGATGCCAGGGTCCATGCATCTATCTATCTTTCCCAAAACATAACAATGCACATTCCTGACACCGTATTGCCAGTCTTTGTCTCCATATCGATCATTTTCAAACACAGCAGTAAAAGCTTTTACGAGCCGTCAAGCCATTGCCTGATGTCTTAAAATACAGACATGCATCCATCCAGCCTCCACACCAGTCGAGCCACGTTGCCACTCGATCAGGGGTTCTCCTCATTCATCTATTAAGGTCTTTCGTTGTCTGAAATTTGCTTTGATGTCTTCTCCCACCATTCCTTCGTAATTTTCCAAGCTCAACCACTCTACTCTCTGGAATCCTTGACCACCTTCTCTCTGCGCTTCTCTTTTGTCCTGCTTTCCTTCTTCCACCTCAGCCGGTAGCGGCAGATGGCTGTCCTTCCATGGGAATGGTTTTGCCAGAAGTTTCTTCCCGTTAAAAGGAGTTGTTCCTTCCCACTGTCGCCAAAGTGCTTGCTCATAGGGAGTCATATGATTGTTGGGTTTTCCCTGTAGGTATTATTGCAGGGTCTACCTTACATATAAAGCACTTTGAGGCGATTGTTGTTGTGATTTGGGGCTGTATAAATAAATTGAATTGAAAAATTGAATTATTCCTGCAGAGGTCTTTCACCTTTACAATGCACAGTTATTGCTGCTTCTAGGGGATGTCTTCTTTGGGGATCTGCCAGCCCAGGAGCCGCCGCCAGTCCACAGCGAGACCTTCCCCAAACCGCAGTTCAATTCATGTTTAAGCCATTCACCTTTATTCACTGGCCCCAGCTAGTGAATTGTTGCTAAACTTATGCAACAATTGTTGACTGTTTCACCACCAATTGTAGCTTTTTTGTTTGTTCGAACTCAGATTTTCAGTATATATGAGCCTCTGCCTTTTCCTACCTAAGCTAAGTGAGTGCTTTTCTCTGTTACAGGGAGTGCATCAGTGTAGTTAATCCCACTCCATTCTTCCAAAGCTGTGTGTATGACATGTGTCAGTTCAACGGCCAGCAGCACGTGCTGTGTGACCAGCTCCAGGCCTACACTGACGCATGTCATAGTGCTGGAGCCAAAGTCTACCAATGGAGAACTCCAGACTTCTGCCGTAAGTTTGAATCTGAGATATACCAAATATATCTAAATGATATATGATAGTTTAATAATAATATCAGCTGTTCTTTCTGAATATCATAAAGTATATATAAAACATAGTCACAGTGACATCGCCCATTGGCTTGATAAGCCCCATTCTGAAGCATAAATGAATAAAGACTTGAATAATACCTTTTCATTTTGGAAAAATGAGCCTTCAGCATTTTCCCTTTTAAATGGGGTGCATGCCATAGCTTCTCCATTTGGAAGTTGTCTCCACCTGTAAATATAACCACGATATATTACATCCTGCTCACCAACATTATAATTGAACTTATAATCATATTTATAATTGTATAGGGAGGAGAGTTTAAGATACAGTGCACAATGCTGAAACCAATGTAAAATATTCAATGCAGTTAATATTATCCTTGCTTTCATTTATGACACTGAGTTAAATCAATATGAGATACGTAGGTGCCCTGTCTTTGAATCATCCTACTACCCACTCCCTTCTCTGTTGCTATTTGTCCACCATTGTTCCCTCTCATTATTGTTCATCCCTGTGTTTGTCCACACAGCTCTGACCTGTCCTCCCAATAGCTCCTACTCCCTTTGTGTGAGTTCATGTCCTGAGACATGTCTTGGTGTGGTGGGACCACCTGGCTGTGAGGAAGTGTGTGTGGAGGGTTGTGAGTGTAACCCTGGCTTCATTCTCAGTGATGACAAATGTGTGGAACTGAGAGACTGTGGTTGTGTGGACCCCAGTGGAACCTATCACCCTGTAAGTGGAAACAGCCTCCAAACAATTAAAACCATATTCCATTTACCTTTAAAATGTGCTAAGCTCATGCTAACATCATTTTCAGTTCTCTTTATAACTTCAACAGGAGAGACGCCAAGAGACACAAAGACCCTACAGTACAAAAGAAATTAAAACTCAACTAAATTAAGGGTGCATAGACTGCAGAGAACTGTTGGCACATAAATATTGGTTTTACAACAAAGATTTTTACTTTCAACTTATCAAGCACAGGTTATATTTATTATACTGTATTATACCTGAATTTAAAAGACACTGGTGTTATAGAATTTGTATTTATGTCATAGCATTTACATACTGGTGCCACCACAATTAGCAAGCCCAAAATCAATAAATAAATGAGTAAAGGTTGGCCTAATTAGTTACTGGCATACAGAATCCCTGGTTTGCATCCAAATGTATATTTATCATTTTGATCTTTATATTCGTGTGATGTATAAGAGAGAATGTAAAAGGAGTCTGCAAAGAAAGGCGTCTGGACTTCTTTAAGTTGCTTGAAGACTTAAAGACTTAAAGAAGTCCAGACGCTTTTCTTTGCAAGCTCCTTTGACTACGATGACCTGGATGACTGAGAACCTTCACAGACATATAAGAGAGAATTACATGACAAAATTTTGATTGTTTTTTGCATTCTGTGTACATTTGTCAGGTGGGCGATGACTGGTACTTGGAGGGTTGTGAACAAAAGTGTATGTGTCACAGTGGAGGTCTGCTACAGTGTCATAACACCAGCTGTAACCCAACTACTGAGAGCTGCCAACTACAAGATGGAGAATATGAATGCCACCCTCTGGGTATGTTAATCACACAGCTTCACATAGAAATAGCTGCATGAATGCATGGATGTGGATTACAGTGTCAAGTGCTTTATCCGACTGGCCCTAGAAATGCAGTAAATAAATGCAGTCATTTTAGCAACAGGCGCTCCAAACCTCCACTGTCTCAACTGATGTTGTTAGTTTGGACTGAGTTTGTTAACACTGCATAATAACTTCCTACCTTTTTAGTTCCTGAAAGAGTATCTGCTCATTTTCCAGTAATCCTTTTTCTTTCTACCCAGACCTGTGTCCTCCTAACGCAGAGTATATAGAGTGCGGTCCAGCTTGCATTCCTACATGTATGGAACCCTCTACCAACTGTTCTGGCTCCTGCATCACTGGGTGTTTCTGCAAACCAGGCTTTGTCTTCAAAGGACGGCACTGCGTGCCACTGGACAAGTGTGGTTGTTTAGATGACAACAATAACTATTATGAGGTCAGATGTCCTAGTTAGTACTGTGTACAGTGTTCATTTAAAGACATACAGTATACTTTCTCAGTACTGATTGTTTTCATTTTATCCAGCCTGGTGAGATAGTATTTGGAGATGGCTGCACAAAGCTGTGTCGCTGTGTAGGGAACTACACTTTGGAATGTGTTGATAACTCCTGTGACCCCACTGAAGAGTGTCGAGAGGTTAATGGTGTTGCAGGCTGTTATCCTAAAGGTAATAATGTTTGTTGACTTTATTGTTGTTGACTTGATTTAATGCAGTGTAATAAATTACATCTGCACAAAGAGCACCTTGTGTTGTGCTTTACAGTCAGTCGGTATAACTTGATAGTTGACAGTGTGGAAATTACAATTTTCTTTTTCTCATATATTATTCCTTTAGGTACATCCACATGCATTGCATCTGGCGATCCACACTACACCAGCTTTGACAAACGCAAATATGACTTCATGGGCAACTGCAGCTATCTGATGTCTAGTCCATGCAATGACACAACTGTGCCCTACTTTGAGGTCCATACTGACAATGAAAACCGGTATAACAGGCCGACCATCTCCTATGTGAATGCCGTACATGTATACGCACAGATGATAAAGATCTCCATTCTCAAAGGTGGCACTGTGCAGGTAAGACATGAGAGGAAGAAACAGGATGTTTTGCATGTGAAAACCAATCACGCTTTCACGTTATCAGGCACTACTGCATTACAAACAAACATCATTCTGTGGTACAAACCACTGCACATGCTCAGGAACACTTCTGAAAACCACTGCAATTGACCATGGAAAGAAACTTGCACTTACACTTAACACTTAGTTCCTCCTACGCCGAGCGACGCATCGGGCAGCTAACAATCTCCATCGATGACGGTCAGGGGCGAATGTTTCAGCTTCGTCCCAGGCGATGTCGACTGTTTTCAGATCATCCATAAACATTCGACGTCATGTGATATTTGGTCGGCCTTGCTTTCGCTGGTTCTGCCAAAGGCTTCTTCCTGTTAAAAGACGCCTCTGTCACCAAAGTGCTTGGTCAATGGGGTCATATGATTGTTGTTTTTTTTCTCTGTATGTATTATTGTAGGGTCTATCTTAAAATATAAAGCACCTTGAGGTGACTGTTTTTGTGATTTGGGACTATATAAAAAACATTGAATTTAAATGAATTGAATTGGAGACGTCGGAGGACACCGGCAGCCTTCCCTACTTTGGAGTTTACATCTTGATCAGAGATCCCATAATTCGAGATGATGCTGCCCAGATATGTGAAATTTTCCAACTTATCAGCACGTTATTGGTTGATTATGACGGGAACATGGGCAGTTGTGTAGCCAACTCCGAGTACCTTGGTTTTCTTGGCGCTTATTCGTAATCCGACTTCCTCACCTCCCTCTGCAAAGCTGCAGTCCATTCTTGGAGGTCTTCCGTAGTCGAGCCCAGTAGGGGCCCAGTAGCCAATTCAAAGGAATAAGGCAAAGCACTTTCCCGGGTACCGACAGGAACGTGATGCCCCGGCAGTTGTTACAGTCACCCAAATCGCCTTTCGGGAAGTTTGGTGATAACACCTTTTGCCCATTCATAGGGTACACGCGATGTTGTCCAGCAGGCGTTTAGGGGTCTTCTAAGGGCGCCATCCAATCATCTGTCTGGACGCAGAACCGGGAGTTGGAGCAGAGACCACAAAAGGCGTATACAAACTGCTGGGGGACTCCATATTGACGTGGGATAGCCCATAGAGTCGGCCGGTGGACGTTGTCAAAAGCTTTCTTGAAGTCGTTGAAATTACCCATTCATAGGGTACATGCGATGTTGACCAGCAGGCATTTAGGGGACTTCTAAGGGCGGCATCCAACTGGGCTTCGTCGTCCTTCAGCATTGTGGGGAGGAACTCGTCCAGGCCAACATCGCTGTCTTGACTTCGCCGTTGCTAATTTTTCCGATATCGAAAGGAAGAAGATCCATGGAGGGTGCAAGTTCTTCGGCCTCGAACAAATGGAGTGGCTCGGGCTGGTTTAAAGTATCGCAGAACTGTTTGGCTCAACGTTGGTCTTGCTCAGCGTCAGTGAGGAGGACTCGTCCATTTTGTCTCGGATTGGGACAGAGCGGCCACTGCGAGCCCCTGTTAGATCGTACAATGCGATTTAATATTCGGGTATCGTTCTGGTCGACTGTTTTCTTGTGCATTCATGCCTTTGGCTTCGATCCACTTTCGCTTGCCATGCCGGCAGCTGCGTTTAACATGTCGGGCATGACATTTACAGACATCATTGGCATGAGAAATGGTAAATGGCCTGTATTTATATAGCGCTTTACTAGTCCCTAAGGACCCCAAAGTGCTTTACATATCCAGTCATCCACCCATTCACACACACATTCACACACTGGTGATGGCAAGCTACATTGTAGCCACAGCCACCCTGGGGCGCACTGACAGAGGCGAGGCTGCCAGACACTGGCGCCACCGGGCCCTCTGACCACCACCAGTAGGCAACGGGTGAAGTGTCTTGCCCAAGGACACAACGACCGAGACTGTCCAAGCCGGGGCTCGAACCGGCAACCTTCCGATTACAAGGCGAACTCCCAACTCTTGAGCCACGATCGCCCACTAAAGGAACGTTTCTTTTCAGTTACAGATAGTAATGTTGTGACATGGGTAATTAAAAAATGAAAATGTTGGCCAGATTTGATGTACTCTGCCTATTTTCCCATACAGGTTAATGGGACCAATGTCAATCTGCCACTGTCTCCGTCCCCTGGTATTTCTGTGTTCAAGTCAGGAAAACACTACACTGTCTCCATGAACTTTGGTGTGACGGTTCGCTATGATGGAAACGCCTTCATGGACATCAAAGTAATCGAAGAGTGAGTGAAGACCAAATTCATGGTTTCCTTATAAAGTGGTGTTTTAATCACAAGTTCACCAGTCCAGAAATCTACATCCATACTGATACAACTAAAACTATATGTCATGCGCCGCGGCGCGCATGCACAAAAGGATCCAGATGCAGACTCCGCGCTAACAGAAAAGACACTTTATTGAAATAACGAAAGGCGACCCGGGAAAACTAGAGAGCAAAACAAGAAACTAAAAACCCGGGGAATAATGACACGAGGAAGCCAAGATCGGGACCATGGGAGGCTGCAATAGAAAGGGGAGATGATTACTAGGGAGCCGGAAAGTAGGGAAAACACATCAGGACTGAGTTAGAGTAGGGGGCTTACGATGGAACGGGACTGTGGGAGCTCGGGAGGGAAGTGTGGCAGTCCGTGAGCAGAAAGTCCGTGGAAATAGCGAACGGGCCAGATGATGCACCGAGTGATCCAGTTGAGCCGGAGGACAGGCAGGTGGCAGACGCCGAGTCGAAACCTGGACACAAGTAGGCAGATTAAACACAGTTCCAACCAGAAGGGAATGCACGCTTTCATGGAAGTCTAGTTACCACTGTGGGGGGACTAACGGACTGGCGTGGAGCCTTCCATCAGTGCCGGGTTCAGTAGATCTCCGTGTAGTCACCGTGATGGAGAACAGATGTGCCGGTGATAGCCCGGGGGTGTGGCTACCCGAGCGTCACGCATTCCTCAGACACAGGACCACGGACCATGACACTATAACACATTTTCATATACTGAACATGACTCCTTTATCTGTAAGGAGTAGTAAGGTGATAAAGGCAGAGATTAATGACACAGCTAGGATATTTTATTTAAACAATTTAGCAGGGGCAACACAAACAGCTCCCTCAAAATTTCAAGATAAAATCACACAAAACTTCTAATTTCCTGACTAGTTAATTCTATGCTGATGCTATCAAACACATCAAATGTACATGTCTGATCTTTTAGTCTTACTAATGTGTGGGGTTTAGTCTACTGCTGAAAAGAAACTTGGCTGCAATTAAAACACGTTGTAGTTCTGGCTTACTTGTTAGTCTTTCTTGCATAAGACTCTAACACAATCATTTTCTGCAATCTGCAGCTATCAGAACAAGCTGTGTGGCCTGTGTGGCAACTATGATGGAGATACTAAAGATGACTTCCGCAAACCAGATGGAAGCTTAGCTGAAAATGCCAATGACTTTGGACACAGTTGGAACATGAATCCAGAGTGAGTATTGCAGAGATGCAAGTGTAAAGAAACATTTACCATTGACAAAAGACAAATGTTCTTAAGATGATGGTCTGTCTTGACAGATGTAATAAGAAACCCAACACTACGATCCCTGGGTGCAATGAAGAAGAACAGGAACTGTATGAAAGCTCTGGATATTGTGGCATTCTGCTGGACAAAAATGGACCTTTTGCTGTGTGCCATCCCAAAGTCAACCCCAATGTATGTTCATGTAAAGGATAGTGCACATATAATAAACAAATGTGGAACCAGTCCTTATTCTGAGCTTGTTGTATTTGTCTATGTGTGTGTGCATTCAGGGTGAAAATGTGATATTCGTAATAGTGGAATAATTTGAATATGTGGTTTTAGATGGTCACACAATATAAAGCATTGTAACAAAGTGATTGTTTGTTCTCAGAATTACTTCAGGGACTGTGTCTTTGACTTGTGTGAGCTGGATGGTGCCAAGCCCATTTTGTGTGAAGCCATTGAAGCCTATGTCAATGAATGCCAAGATCGTGGGGTCAACCTTGGACCATGGAGGAATGAAACCTTCTGCCGTGAGTATTGGAAGGACAAATGATTTAATTTAGTAGTAAAATATCTTTAGGTATATCATTAGGTAAAAATCAGCTTGGCTGAGTAGTTGGGAGATAATAACACAAGAGAGTTTTTGGTCAGTTTTGACTTGTGGAAGAGTACTTCATACGGGCTTCCTACTCACTAAAGTTAACCGAGGGAGTGCTGCTTTAGCATACCTAGTTGGGCAGACAACATATACCAAGAGGCTGCAGGAGACTGGGTTACCACCAAACTCAAACAATCTAGTTACACGGAAGACAACACAGCTGGAAGTGCCAAAGACGTATCTCTTTTCTTGTGAAAAGCTGTCATTTTATATTTTAACCAGCACATACTTTTGTTTCCTATCACTAACTTCAACCTCTTGTGGTCTGCTTAGCACTGAGCTGTCCCCCAAACAGCCACTACGAACCTTGTGCAGATCCTTGTCAGGAAACATGCTTTGGAAAACCCCCCTCCTGCTCTGGTCCCTGCTCTGAGTCCTGTGTGTGTGATCCCAGCTATGTCCTGAGTGCTGGCAAGTGCGTTAAGGAGAACATGTGTGGCTGCAACCACACGAACGGCCAGTATTATGAGGTATGGTGAAGTGGGTCTGATAGGCCGGCAGTGAATCATTTGGTCCTTTGTATTTCAAGTCAGGTCACTTGCAGTCTCTTTATGTCCTCTCTAAAACAACATTTTCATACATACATGCATAAAAGGATCTACAAAGAATCATCTGTGCCTGCTATGCTTAATTGTCAATTTTGTTGTCTGTTTGTCAGCCTGGAGAGGAGTTTTTTGAGGAAGACTGCAAGCGAAAATGTTGGTGTGGTGCAGCTGGAATTACCTGTGAAGCCTCTGAATGCCCCCCAATGCATGAATGTAAACTTCAGGATGGAGAGCTGGGCTGCTATCCTACGAGTATGTTTGTAATGTTCACACCTAGCATTTTCTATCCCTGCTCTAATATACATAATTAGACTGAGTAATGGAAGATAGAGAAGCACAACCCAGAGGTGTCTTTTACTTTCAATAACAGTGAAATATTTATGTGTGTGTTGCTGTTATGTTTCTTTTGCTCTCTTCTGTACAGTTTGTCTATAACAACACTTGTTACATGCAATTCTTTATAATGCAAAATCACAGAGTTGCAGAAAAGAAATTGAAATAATACAAAATTTTGTCTAGTCAGGAAATGATATATTCCTTGCATCTATTTTAATGCCAGTATAAGTCCAAAGCAGCAGTGAACTGCACTGTTATTAGGTAATTGTTCTACAGTGGCTTCATCTGTGTTTCAGTCTGATGTTCCTGATGTTTTTCCCTCTCTCAGGCTTTCAGGATTGTGTAGTTTCTGGGGATCCACACTACAACACCTTTGACAAGAAGTACTACAGCTTCATGGGAACCTGTACTTACACACTGGCCAGAAGCTGTAGGAACAGCACAGGTACACACTATTTTGAGACATTTATTCATTAAGATGTTTGGGTTTCATTGCACCTGTTCTAGTCTTGCCACACCACACGCACAAATGAATGTTTAAATGAGCTAAATTTACTCATTTATTATTTTCATCGCAAAGCATGACTTATATTGTTTTCATTCACGTTTGCTGCAAAGAGAAGACACTGAATGTCAGTGGTGGTTTGTATGTTAATGCCAATGTTCACCTTTAATATAAACACACAATATTCCTGATTGTCGTGGTCTTCCCTGTGCAGGCCCTTGGTTCTCTGTGGAGGCAAAGAATGAAGAGAGAGGAGTTGCAGGAGTGTCATACCTGAGGAAGCTATATGTGACAGTGGATGGAATTACTGTGACCCTGATGAAGAGCAGTAGAACACTGGTCAGTATGTGAATGAATTACTATCTCTTATATTTCCCATCTTTAAGTAAAATGTGTGCCAGCAGACATCCCACACAGTAGTTGTATCATCACCATGTATGTCTTATGTCTACACATAACTGACATTTTAGCAAAGAACTCAAATTATATCTTTAGTTACTTTGTTGCTAACAGCATGTAAAAAAAAAAAAACAGATTTTTCCCATTTTGTCAGTTGAATCTATGCCAAAGATAACACAGTGTGATAGGCATAAAGCAATGTCTTTCTTGCTTGTTAAAACTATACAAAGTCTGTTTTTGCCTGATATACTGCACATTGCACACTCTTTGTACTTTTATACTCCCTGACCTGTCCACCAATTAGACGTTTACACAGTCTGTTTAACATCTTTATATTCTTATATTCTTAACATCTTTTTCTTCATCACTGAATCAGGTGAACGGAGTACGGGTGGCTCTGCCCCACTCCCCCTCTCCTCTCATGTCTATTAGTCTTGCTGGTCAGTTCATCACGCTTCAAACATCCTTTGGCCTGAGGGTGCGTTGGGATGGAAACCATTATGCCCAGATCTCAGTTCCCAGGTTAGTATAAATATTGGTTTGAACTATTTTGATATTGTAGAACTTCTTTTTATTTGCTTCACACATTCATACAATACACCTGACCACTGTCTCCATTGCTCCATCATTCTTTTTTTGATGACCACTTTCCTCTGATGCAACCATAACCTAACGATCTGAAGAAACTCTGATAGATAACGATCTAAACTGCTGAACATCACCAGTTGTTTTATGTATGTTGTGAGAACTTTAAAAAAAGCATAGCAGTCCATTTGTGTGCATATTGTGGACTTATGCAACTTTTAATATATACTAACGATGCCCTGGTTTATTGTATCAGGGATTTTTGCATTCTCTTCATTTGTTTCTAGAATTACAATAAAAGGCCAAGCAACACCTTATTAAACATTGCAAATATTCTTAAGCTTGTCTTATTTTAATCCTACATATCCTACCTTGACTTTGTTCTACCAGCTCCTACTATGACCAAATGTGTGGCCTTTGTGGTGACTATGATGGGAACCCAGACAATGACTTCACTAAACCAGATGGCACTGTGGCAGGAAATAGTAATGACTTTGGGAACAGCTGGCAGACCAAAGACGATGAAGATGACTCGTGAGTTCCAACATATCTATCTTTCTGTCTTTTGGATTTCTTCTGGTTATGTCTTTTGTTACCTTACTGTCGGACTCTTTCTGACAAACTGAAGAGGATGTAACTGTGTTTTGTATTTGTATTGACCAGATGTACCCCAGGAACAAAGCCTGATCCAGACTGTGACCCCAACTTGGAAGCTGAAGTTGTAAAACCAGAGAAATGTGGTAAAATTACAGACCCTACTGGACCCTTCCGGTAAGAATTCACAACCCCTCCACTTTTGGTTATCGACTTGGTTAAACTGATGGGATTCCTGGGATTTTACAACGTTTTTTTCCTGACCATATAAAATCATGAAATAGATGGCAGCATGCCTGGTAATCACCCAACTGACCTGTAAAATATGAATAAATATTTTCAATACTATTACTGTAATGCTGTAATGAACCCTTCTGGCACTGGGATGCCAGTTTTGTTCTTTGTCCCTCATTCTCAAACGCAGCAGCAAGTTTTTACCAATGACTTGCCAGTTTATCTCTATCTATCGTTGCAAAAAACCTGGGATACCAGGTTCTTTCTATAACCCTCCTTTGCAAATACAACAGTGAGCTTTTGGCACCAGGATGCCAAGTTATTATTCCTCATTTGCAAATGCATCAACAAGGTTTTCTACCCAGGAGATTCCAGTTTCCCTTCCCCTCTATCCCTCCCTCGCACAATGCAGCAGTATGCTTCTTGGCACTAGGATGTCAGGCTTTCTTTCTCTATCCCTCCTTCACAAATGCAGGAGCAAGCTTTTAGCACCGGGTTGCCAGTTCCTCTTCTGTCCCTCCCTTTTTCACAAAAATGCAGCAGCATGTTTTTTGGCACAGGAATGCCAGGTTCTCTTTCTCTTTTCCTCCTTTACAAATCCAGCAGAATGCTTTTTGCAATGGTACTCCAGGTTCTATTTCTCTGTCTTTTTCAAATTTGCCAGCATACATCTGGCACCGGGATGCCAGTTCTTTTCCTTCATTTGCAGTAGCAAGCTTTTCTTCCCTCTATCTCTCCTGAGCAAAATGCAGCAGCGTGCTTTTTGGCACCTGGAAGCCAGTATCTCTTCCCACTTTCCCCAATAACTTGGATGCCAGGGTCCATGCATTTATCTATCTTTCACAAAATGTAACAGTGCACATTCCTGACACCGTATTGCCAGTCTTTGTCTCCATATCGATCATTTTCAAACACACCAGAATAGCTTTTACGAGCCGTCAAGCCATTGCCTCATGTCTTAAAATACAGACATGCATCCATCCAGCCTCCACACCAGTCGAGCCATGTTGCCACTCGATCAGGGGTTCTCCTCATTAAGCTATTAAGGTCTTTCGTTTTCTGAAATTTGCTTTGTGGTCTTCTCCCACCATTCCTTCGTAATTTTCCGAACTCAACCACTCCACTCTCTGGAATCCTTGACCATCTTCTCTCTGCGCTTCTCTTTTGTCCTGCTTTCCTTCTTCCACTTCAGCCGGTAGCGGCAGATGGCTGTCCTTCCATGGGAATGGTTTTGCCAGAAGTTTCTTCCCGTTAAAAGGAGTTGTTCCTTCCCAATTCCCAAAGTGCTTGCTCATAGGGAGTCATATGATTGTTGGGTTTTCTCTGTAGGTATTATTGCAGGGTCTACCTTACATATAAAGCACCTTGAGGCGATTGTTGTTGTGATTTGGGGCTGTATAAATAAATTGAATTGAAAAATTGAATTATTACTGCAGAGGTCTTTCACCTTCACAATGCACAGTTATTGCTGCTTCTAGGGGATGTCTTCTTTGGGGATCTGCCAGCCCAGGAGCCGCTGCCAGTCCACAGCGAGACCTTCCCCAAACCGCAGTTCAATTCATGTTTAAGCCATTCACCTTTATTCAATGGCCCCATCTAGTGAATTGTTGCTAAACTTATGCAACAGTTGTTGACTGTTTCACCACCAAATGTAGCTTTTTTGTTTGTTCGAACTCAGATTTTCAGTATATATGAGCCTCTGCCTTTTCCTACCTAAGCTAAGTGAGTGCTTTTCTCTGTTACAGGGAGTGCATCAGTGTAGTTAATCCCACTCCATTCTTCCAAAGCTGTGTGTATGACATGTGTCAGTTCAACGGCCAGCAGCACGTGCTGTGTGACCAGCTCCAGGCCTACACTGACGCATGTCATAGTGCTGGAGCCAAAGTCTACCAATGGAGAACTCCAGACTTCTGCCGTAAGTTTGAATCTGAGATGTACCAAATATATCTAAAAGATATATGATATATAAAACATAGTCACAGTGACATCACCCATTGGCTTGATAAGCCCCATTCTGAAGCATAAATGAATAAAGACTTGAATAATACCTTTTCATTTTGGAAAAATGAACCTTCAGCATTTTCCCTTTTAAATGGGGTGCATGCCATAGCTTCTCCATTTGGAAGTTGTCTCCACCTGTAAATATAACCACGATATATTACATCCTGCTCACCAACATTATAATTGAACTTATAATCATATTTATAATTGTATAGGGAGGAGAGTTTAAGATACAGCGCACAATGCTGAAACCAATGTAAAATATTCAATGCAGTTAATATTATCCTTGCTTTCATTTATGACACTGAGTTAAATCAATATGAGATACGTAGGTGCCCTGTCTTTGAATCATCCTACTACCCACTCCCTTCTCTGTTGCTATTTGTCCACCATTGTTCCCTCTCATTATTGTTCATCCCTGTGTTTGTCCACACAGCTCTGACCTGTCCTCCCAATAGCTCCTACTCCCTTTGTGTGAGTTCATGTCCTGAGACATGTCTTGGTGTGGTGGGACCACCTGGCTGTGAGGAAGTGTGTGTGGAGGGTTGTGAGTGTAACCCTGGCTTCATTCTCAGTGATGACAAATGTGTGGAACTGAGAGACTGTGGTTGTGTGGACCCCAGTGGAACCTATCACCCTGTAAGTGGAAACAGCCTCCAAACAATTAAAACCATATTCCATTTACCTTTAAAATGTGCTAAGCTCATGCTAACATCATTTTCAGTTCTCTTTATAACTTCAACAGGAGAGACGCCAAGAGACACAAAGACCCTACAGTACAAAAGAAATTAAAACTCAACTAAATTAAGGGTGCATAGACTGCAGAGAACTGTTGGCACATAAATATTGGTTTTACAACAAAGATTTTTACTTTCAACTTATCAAGCACAGATTATATTTATTATACTGTATTATACCTGAATTTAAAAGACACTGGTGTTATAGAATTTGTATTTATGTCATAGCATTTACATACGGGTGCCACCACAATTAGCAAGCCCAAAATCAATAAATAAATGATTTTGGGCTTAAATGTATATTTATCATTTTGATCTTTATATTCGTGTGATGTATAAGAGAGAATGTAAAAGGAGTCTGCAAAGAAAGGCGTCTGGACTTCTTTAAGTTGCTTGAAGACTTAAAGACTTAAAGAAGTCCAGACGCTTTTCTTTGCAAGCTCCTTTGACTACGATGACCTGGATGACTGAGAACCTTCACAGACATATAAGAGAGAATTACATGACAAAATTTTGATTGTTTTTTGCATTCTGTGTACATTTGTCAGGTGGGCGATGACTGGTACTTGGAGGGTTGTGAACAAAAGTGTATGTGTCACAGTGGAGGTCTGCTACAGTGTCATAACACCAGCTGTAACCCAACTACTGAGAGCTGCCAACTACAAGATGGAGAATATGAATGCCACCCTCTGGGTATGTTAATCACACAGCTTCACATAGAAATAGCTGCATGAATGCATGGATGTGGATTACAGTGTCAAGTGCTTTATCCGACTGGTCCTAGAAATGCAGTAAATAAATGCAGTCATTTTAGCAACAGGCGCTCCAAACCTCCACTGTCTCAACTGATGTTGTTAGTTTGGACTGAGTTTGTTAACACTGCATAATAACTTCCTACCTTTTTAGTTCCTGAAAGAGTATCTGCTCATTTTCCAGTAATCCTTTTTCTTTCTACCCAGACCTGTGTCCTCCTAACGCAGAGTATATAGAGTGCGGTCCAGCTTGCATTCCTACATGTATGGAACCCTCTACCAACTGTTCTGGCTCCTGCATCACTGGGTGTTTCTGCAAACCAGGCTTTGTCTTCAAAGGACGGCACTGCGTGCCACTGGACAAGTGTGGTTGTTTAGATGACAACAATAACTATTATGAGGTCAGATGTCCTAGTTAGTCCTGTGTACAGTGTACATTTAAAGACATACAGTATACTTTCTCAGTACTGATTGTTTTCATTTTATCCAGCCTGGTGAGATAGTATTTGGAGATGGCTGCACAAAGCTGTGTCGCTGTGTAGGGAACTACACTTTGGAATGTGTTGATAACTCCTGTGACCCCACTGAAGAGTGTCGAGAGGTTAATGGTGTTGCAGGCTGTTATCCTAAAGGTAATAATGTTTGTTGACTTTATTGTTGTTGACTTGATTTAATGCAGTGTAATAAATTACATCTGCACAAAGAGCACCTTGTGTTGTGCTTTACAGTCAGTCGGTATAACTTGATAGTTGACAGTGTGGAAATTACAATTTTCTCATATATTATTCCTTTAGGTACATCCACATGCATAGCATCTGGCGATCCACACTACACCAGCTTTGACAAACGCAAATATGACTTCATGGGCAACTGCAGCTATCTGATGTCTAGTCCATGCAATGACACAACTGTGCCCTACTTTGAGGTCCATACTGACAATGAAAACCGGTATAACAGGCCGACCATCTCCTATGTGAATGCCGTACATGTATACGCACAGATGATAAAGATCTCCATTCTCAAAGGTGGCACTGTGCAGGTAAGACATGAGAGGAAGAAACAGGATGTTTTGCATGTGAAAACCAATCACGCTTTCACGTTATCAGGCACTACTGCATTACAAACAAACATCATTCTGTGGTACAAATCACTGCACATGCTCAGGAACACTTCTGAAAACCACTGCAATTGACCATGGAAAGAAACTTGCACTTACACTTAACACTTAGTTCCTCCTACGCCGAGCGACGCATCGGGCAGCTAACAATCTCCATCGATGACGGTCAGGGGCGAATGTTTCAGCTTCGTCCCAGGCGATGTCGACTGTTTTCAGATCATCCATAAACATTCGACGCCATGTGATATTTGGTCGGCCTTGCTTTCGCTGGTTCTGCCAAAGGCTTCTTCCTGTTAAAAGACGCCTCTGTCACCAAAGTGCTTGGTCAATGGGGCATATGATTGTTGTTTTTTTTCTCTGTATGTATTATTGTAGGGTCTATCTTAAAATATAAAGCACCTTGAGGTGACTGTTTTTGTGATTTGGGACTATATAAAAAACATTGAATTTAAATGAATTGAATTGGAGACGTCGGAGGACACCGGCAGCCTTCCCTACTCCGGAGTTTACATCTTGATCAGAGATCCCATAATTCGAGATGATGCTGCCCAGATATGTGAAATTTTCCAACTTATCAGCACGTTATTGGTTGATTATGACGGGAACATGGGCAGTTGTGTAGCCAACTCCGAGTACCTTGGTTTTCTTGGCGCTTATTCGTAATCCGACTTCCTCACCTCCCTCTGCAAAGCTGCAGTCCATTCTTGGAGGTCTTCCGTAGTTGAGCCCAGTAGGGGCCCAGTAGCCAATTCAAAGGAATAAGGCAAAGCACTTTCCCGGGTACCGACAGGAGCGTGATGCCCCGGCAGTTGTTACAGTCACCCAAATCGCCTTTCAGGAAGTTTGGTGATAACACCTTTTGCCCATTCATAGGGTACACGCGATGTTGTCCAGCAGGCGTTTAGGGGTCTTCTAAGGGCGCCATCCAATCATCTGTCTGGACGCAGAACCGGGAGTTGGGGCAGAGACCACAAAAGGCGTCTACAAACTGCTGGGGGACTCCATATTGACGTGGGACTTCTAAGGGCGGCTTCCAACTGGGCTTTGTCGTCCTTCAGCATTGTGGGGAGGAACTCGTCCAGGCCAACATCGCTGTCTTGACTTCGGCGTTGCTAATTTTTCCGATATCGAAAGGAAGAAGATCCATGGAGGGTGCAAGTTCTTCGGCCTCGAACAAGTGGAGTGGCTCGGGCTGGTTTAAAGTATCGCAGAACTGTTTGGCTCAACGTTGGTCTTGCTCAGCGTCAGTGAGGAGGACTCGTCCATTTTGTCTCGGATTGGGACAGAGCGGCCACTGCGAGCCCCTGTTAGATCGTACAATGCGATTTAATATTCGGGTATCGTTCTGGTCGACTGTTTTCTTGTGCATTCATGCCTTTGGCTTCGATCCACTTTCGCTTGCCATGCCGGCAGCTGCGTTTAACATGTCGGGCATGACATTTACAGACATCATTGGCATGAGAAATGGTAAATGGCCTGTATTTATATAGCGCTTTACTAGTCCCTAAGGACCCCAAAGTGCTTTACATATCCAGTCATCCACCCATTCACACACACATTCACACACTGGTGATGGCAAGCTACATTGTAGCCACAGCCACCCTGGGGCGCACTGACAGAGGCGAGGCTGCCAGACACTGGCGCCACCGGGCCCTCTGACCACCACCAGTAGGCAACGGGTGAAGTGTCTTGCCCAAGGACACAACGACCGAGACTGTCCAAGCCGGGGCTCGAACCGGCAACCTTCCGATTACAAGGCGAACTCCCAACTCTTGAGCCACGATCGCCCACTAAAGGAACGTTTCTTTTCAGTTACAGATAGTAATGTTGTGACATGGGTAATTAAAAAATGAAAATGTTGGCCAGATTTGATGTACTCTGCCTATTTTCCCATACAGGTTAATGGGACCAATGTCAATCTGCCACTGTCTCCGTCCCCTGGTATTTCTGTGTTCAAGTCAGGAAAACACTACACTGTCTCCATGAACTTTGGTGTGACGGTTCGCTATGATGGAAACGCCTTCATGGACATCAAAGTAATCGAAGAGTGAGTGAAGACCAAATTCATGGTTTCCTTATAAAGTGGTGTTTTAATCACAAGTTCACCAGTCCAGAAATCTACATCCATACTGATACAACTAAAACTATATGTTATGCGCCACGGCGCGCGTGCACAAAAGGATCCAGATGCAGACTCCGCGCTAACAGAAAAGACACTTTATTGAAATAACGAAAGGCGACCCGGGAAAACTAGAGAGCAAAACAAGAAACTAAAAACCCGGGGAATAATGACACGAGGAAGCCAGGATCGGGACCATGGGAGGCTGCAATAGAAAGGGGAGATGATTACTAGGGAGCCGGAAAGTAGGGAAAACACATCAGGACTGAGTTAGAGTAGGGGGCTTACGATGGAACGGGACTGTGGGAGCTCGGGAGGGAAGTGTGGCAGTCCGTGAGCAGAAAGTCCGTGGAAATAGCGAATGGGCCAGATGATGCACCGAGTGATCCAGTTGAGCCGGAGGACAGGCAGGTGGCAGACGCCGAGTCGAAACCTGGACACAAGTAGGCAGATTAAACACAGTTCCAACCAGAAGGGAATGCACGCTTTCATGGAAGTCTAGTTACCACTGTGGGGGGACTAACGGACTGGCGTGGAGCCTTCCATCAGTGCCGGGTTCAGTAGATCTCCGTGTAGTCACCGTGATGGAGAACAGATGTGCCGGTGATAGCCCGGGGGTGTGGCTACCCGAGCGTCACGCATTCCTCAGACACAGGACCACGGACCATGACACTATAACACATTTTCATATACTGAACATGACTCCTTTATCTGTAAGGAGTAGTAAGGTGATAAAGGCAGAGATTAATGACACAGCTAGGATATTTTATTTAAACAATTTAGCAGGGGCAACACAAACAGCTCCCTCAAAATTTCAAGATAAAATCACACAAAACTTCTAATTTCCTGACTAGTTAATTCTATGCTGATGCTATCAAACACATCAAATGTACATGTCTGATCTTTTAGTCTTACTAATGTGTGGGGTTTAGTCTACTGCTGAAAAGAAACTTGGCTGCAATTAAAACACGTTGTAGTTCTGGCTTACTTGTTAGTCTTTCTTGCCTAAGACTCTAACACAATCATTTTCTGCAATCTGCAGCTATCAGAACAAGCTGTGTGGCCTGTGTGGCAACTATGATGGAGATACTAAAGATGACTTCCGCAAACCAGATGGAAGCTTAGCTGAAAATGCCAATGACTTTGGACACAGTTGGAACATGAATCCAGAGTGAGTATTGCAGAGATGCAAGTGTAAAGAAACATTTACCATTGACAAAAGACAAATGTTCTTAAGATGATGGTCTGTCTTGACAGATGTAATGAGAAACCCAACACTACGATCCCTGAGTGCAATGAAGAAGAACAGGAACTGTATGAAAGCTCTGGATATTGTGGCATTCTGCTGGACAAAAATGGACCTTTTGCTGTGTGCCATCCCAAAGTCAACCCCAATGTATGTTCATGTAGAGGATAGTGCACATATAATAAACAAATGTGGAACCAGTCCTTATTCTGAGCTTGTTGTATTTGTCTATGTGTGTGTGCATTCAGGGTGAAAATGTGATATTCGTAATAGTGGAATAATTTGAATATGTGGTTTTAGATGGTCACACAATATAAAGCATTGTAACAAAGTGATTGTTTGTTCTCAGAATTACTTCAGGGACTGTGTCTTTGACTTGTGTGAGCTGGATGGTGCCAAGCCCATTTTGTGTGAAGCCATTGAAGCCTATGTCAATGAATGCCAAGATCGTGGGGTCAACCTTGGACCATGGAGGAATGAAACCTTCTGCCGTGAGTATTGGAAGGACAAATGATTTAATTTAGTAGTAAAATATCTTTAGGTATATCATTAGGTAAAAATCAGCTTGGCTGAGTAGTTGGGAGATAATAACACAAGAGAGTTTTTGGTCAGTTTTGACTTGTGGAAGAGTACTTCATACGGGCTTCCTACTCACTAAAGTTAACTGAGGGAGTGCTGCTTTAGCATACCTAGTTGGGCAGACAACATATGCCAAGAGGCTGCAGGAGACTGGGTTACCACCAAACTCAAACAATCTAGTTACACGGAAGACAACACAGCTGGAAATGCCAAAGACGTATCTCTTTTCTTGTGAAAAGCTGTCATTTTATATTTTAACCAGCACATACTTTTGTTTCCTATCACTAACTTCAACCTCTTGTGGTCTGCTTAGCACTGAGCTGTCCCCCAAACAGCCACTACGAACCTTGTGCAGATCCTTGTCAGGAAACATGCTTTGGAAAACCCCCCTCCTGCTCTGGTCCCTGCTCTGAGTCCTGTGTGTGTGATCCCAGCTATGTCCTGAGTGCTGGCAAGTGCGTTAAGGAGAACATGTGTGGCTGCAACCACACGAACGGCCAGTATTATGAGGTATGGTGAAGTGGGTCTGATAGGCCGGCAGTGAATCATTTGGTCCTTTGTATTTCAAGTCAGGTCACTTGCAGTCTCTTTATGTCCTCTCTAAAACAACATTTTCATACATACATGCATAAAAGGATCTACAAAGAATCATCTGTGCCTGCTATGCTTAATTGTCAATTTTGTTGTCTGTTTGTCAGCCTGGAGAGGAGTTTTTTGAGGAAGACTGCAAGCGAAAATGTTGGTGTGGTGCAGCTGGAATTACCTGTGAAGCCTCTGAATGCCCCCCAATGCATGAATGTAAACTTCAGGATGGAGAGCTGGGCTGCTATCCTACGAGTATGTTTGTAATGTTCACACCTAGCATTTTCTATCCCTGCTCTAATATACATAATTAGACTGAGTAATGGAAGATAGAGAAGCACAACCCAGAGGTGTCTTTTACTTTCAATAACAGTGAAATATTTATGTGTGTGTTGCTGTTATGTTTCTTTTGCTCTCTTCTGTACAGTTTGTCTATAACAACACTTGTTACATGCAATTATTTATAATGCAAAATCACAGAGTTGCAGAAAAGAAATTGAAATAATACAAATTTTTGTCTAGTCAGGAAATGATATATTCCTTGCATCTATTTTAATGCCAGTATAAGTCCAAAGCAGCAGTGAACTGCACTGTTATTAGGTAATTGTTCTACAGTGGCTTCATCTGTGTTTCAGTCTGATGTTCCTGATGTTTTTCCCTCTCTCAGGCTTTCAGGATTGTGTAGTTTCTGGGGATCCACACTACAACACCTTTGACAAGAAGTACTACAGCTTCATGGGAACCTGTACTTACACACTGGCCAGAAGCTGTAGGAACAGCACAGGTACACACTATTTTGAGACATTTATTCATTAAGATGTTTGGGTTTCATTGCACCTGTTCTAGTCTTGCCACACCACACGCACAAATGAAAGTTTAAATGAGCTAAATTTACTCATTTATTATTTTCATCGCAAAGCATGACAGATGTTGTTTTCATTCACGTTTGCTGCAAAGAGAAGACACTGAATGTCAGTGGTGGTTTGTATGTTAATGCCAATGTTCACCTTTAATATAAACACACAATATTCCTGATTGTCGTGGTCTTCCCTGTGCAGGCCCTTGGTTCTCTGTGGAGGCAAAGAATGAAGAGAGAGGAGTTGCAGGAGTGTCATACCTGAGGAAGCTATATGTGACAGTGGATGGAATTACTGTGACCCTGATGAAGAGCAGTAGAACACTGGTCAGTATATGAATGAATTACTATCTCTTGTATTTCCCATCTTTAAGTAAAATGTGTGCCAGCAGACATCCCACACAGAAGTTGTATCATCACCATGGATGTCTTATGTCTACACATAACTGACATTTTAGCAAAGAACTCAAATTATATCTTTAGTTACTTTGTTGCTAACAGCATGTAAAAAACAAAACAGATTTTTCCCATTTTACAGTTGAATCTATGCCAAAGATAACACAGTGTGATAGGCATAAAGCAATGTCTGTCTTGCTTGTTAAAACTATACAAAGTCTGTTTTTGCCTGATATACTGCACATTGCACACTCTTTGTACTTTTATACTCCCTGACCTGTCCACCAATTAGACGTTTACACAGTCTGTTTAACATCTTTATATTCTTATGTTCTTAACATCTTTTTCTTCATCACTGAATCAGGTGAACGGAGTACGGGTGGCTCTGCCCCACTCCCCCTCTCCTCTCATGTCTATTAGTCTTGCTGGTCAGTTCATCACGCTTCAAACATCCTTTGGCCTGAGGGTGCGTTGGGATGGAAACCATTATGCCCAGATCTCAGTTCCCAGGTTAGTATAAATATTGGTTTGAACTATTTTGATATTGTAGAACTTCTTTTTATTTGCTTCACACATTCATACAATACACCTGACCACTGTCTCCATTGCTCCATCATTCTTTTTTTGATGACCACTTTCCTCCGATGCAACCATAACCTAACGATCTGAAGAAACTCTGATAGATAACGATCTAAACTGCTGAACATCACCAGTTGTTTTATGTATGTTGTGAAAACAAAGCAGTCCATTTGTGTGCATATTGTGGACTTATGCAACTTTTAATATATACTAACGATGCCCTGGTTTATTGTATCAGGGATCTTTGCATTCTCTTCATTTGTTTCTAGAATTACAATAAAAGGCCAAGCAACACCTTATTAAACATTGCAAATATTCTTAAGCTTGTCTTATTTTAATCCTACATATC